>NC_056419.1:7500-1257500 GCF_905147365.1 Aricia agestis
CATGGAACGGACAACGCCCATGTAGAGGCGCCGACAAGCCAAACTCGGGCCCCCGAGATTCGGGAGCAGCGAGGCAAGGGCACCCGCAGACTTCTTTACTTTCTCGGATAGCCGGCGGAAGTGTTCCTTGAATGACCACCGGCTATCGAGGACCAGACCAAGGTAGGTCATTGTAGGCGCTATCTTTATTCTCGTTCCACTCACTATGACTTCCAAGTCCGGCGGCGGCGCGTTTCTGGGCCCGTGGAACAAGAGGGCCTCCGACTTGTTCAACGCCACCGTCAGACCCAGAGCCTGGATCCTCCTCACGACCTGAGCGACTGCTGCCGTTGCCAGGATTTTCGCCTCTCGATGGGACTTGGCGCGGCAGACGACCGCTGTGTCGTCCGCGTATGCAACGAGCTCCACGCCCGGAAGATTGGCGCCGCGGAGCACGTAGTCGTAGCCTATATCCCATAGGCCCGGACCGAGAGACGAACCCTGCGGGACGCCACAGTCCACCTCCAGGTCCTCCCAGCCTTCTTCGGTGGGGTACTCCACCGAGCGCTCCGATAGATAGTTGCTGATGGTACGACGCAAATATCTTGGCACTCGATGGTACCGTAGTCCCTCTTTTATGGTCTCCCAGGGCAGGGTGTTGAACGCATTGGTGATGTCCAACGAGACAACCAACACCACCCCACCCCGAGAGATTTCCTCCTCCGAAATCTGCCGCACACGCGCTACCGCGTCTATCGTCGAGCGACGAGATCTGAACCCGAACTGAGCGTCGCTCAAGTTCGGGCCGGCGCCTTCCAGGTGGCGGTTGAGGCGCCCCGCGATCACCCTCTCCAGGGTCTTACAGATCTCGTCGATAAGGACGATAGGGCGGTAGGCCGACGGCTGGTCCTCCGATCGTCCGTCTTTTCGTAGCAACACCAGCTTGCCCGACTTCCAACGACGCGGCACTCGGCCCTGCACCAGGCATTTGGTGAACACCTCGAGCACCTGCGCCTCCAAGTGCTTTATGGCCAACACCCAGACGCGACCGGGGACCCCGTCCAATCCAGGAGCTCGGTTTTTGAGGCTCATCTTGTGCACGGCTGCTGCCAGCTCTTCAGGCGTCACGGGTGGCACATCTTCCTCTTCGTCGTCAGACTCCGCACTAGGTGGTCGCATAGATGGTGGGGACCACTCGGCCCTGGATGGAAATAGGGCCGAAAGTACGGAGCGACGAAGGTCCGGCTCCATGTGCTGGGTCAGCGGTGGGGCAGCTGGGCGAAGCTTTTGCCTCACCCATTTGTACGGCTTGCCCCACGGGTCCTGTTCCAGGGTGTTCAGGAAATCCTCCCATGCCTCCTTCTTCGCTACCTTTATCGCCTCACGCAGAGCATGACGCGCTGAACGGTAGCCATCATGGATAGCCTCTTCTTCGGCCTCCACCCTATTTCGCCGCCGGCGATATCGCTGGAATCGCCGGCGGGCAGCCACACACTCTAGCCGGAGTTGTTTGAGCTCCGGTCGCCACCAGTAGGTCTGCCGCCGAGGCACGACCGGTCCAGCACGGGGCATCGAGGCGTCGCAAATGTTGCGAGCCGCCTCGTTCAGCCACTCCGCGCATTCCTCGACGTCTTCCGATGGGAGGGGGGACATCGACGCAACGATCGCCGCCTCCTCGAGAAGGTCTCGATCCAGACCTCTCAGGGACCACCTTGGGCCGCCGCCAGGTGGAATTCGGCGACCAGCTTCCGACGTGGAGGCAATGTCAAAGCCTATGTAGAGGTGGTCCGAGAGGGTCTCGACCTCCTCGAGGACTCTCCAGCCACTCATTCGGCGAGCGATTGATGGGCTGACTAATGTCAGGTCCACAATCGATTCCCCCTGCCACCGGACGCACGTGCTAACGGCGCCTCTGTTGGCCACGACCAGGCCCGTAGTTGCCAGCCAGTCCGCCATGGCTCTGCCTCTCGTGTCCGTGGCCGGGGAGCCCCAACGCGTGGACTTCGCGTTGAAGTCTCCGGCAACGACCACGGGATTGGCTGCTCCGCTCACAAAGGTGGTGAGCCGGAGGAGGAACGCCCCGAACTCGGCGATGGGTCTGTTCGGGGAAAAGTAAACCCCCACAACGGTGAGGGCTCCCAAGTCCGCGACGACGAAGCCGTGGCCCCGAGTCGTGCTCCTGGAAGATGGAGGCACGATTTTGGGACCAAAGACCAAAGCCACCGTCGAGTCCGCGTCGCCCAACCAGTCACCCCTAGGGAGGATCCGGTACGGCTCGGCGATCACACCGACGTCGATCGACCTCTTCAGTACCTCCTGAGACCACAGATCTTGCGCCTGAGCGCTGTGGTTCAGGTTCCCCTGCAAGAACCTTAGAGGAGCCGTTATTGAGCGTCCATGGGTGCCGCTCCCGCTCCTGAGGCTGCCGTAGATGGTGTGGCAGCCTTGGGTGGCTGACTCTTTTTGGAGCCCTTTCCAGTCTTCTGCGGTATCTTGCAGGGTTTGCTCCCCACGATATGGTCCGCCTTCCTCCCATTAGCCGCGCACACCGCGCAGTGGGGAGGGTTTCCGCACTCCTTGATTGCGTGGCCAGCCTGGCCACAGCGGAAACAGAGGTCTCCGCGGTCTGTCTCAGAGGGGCACGTCGCCCGCGTATGTCCTGCTTCGTGGCACCGGTAACACCTCATGATGCGCGCCGACAAGAGTGTCACGCGCACCACGGTCCATCCGACATAAAGTTTGGCGTTCGGTGCTGTCACTGATTTGGCGGCCTCGACCGGGCACCTTACCCAGGCCGCGCCGCGTCCACTCCGGTCTACCCGGATTTCGCCAACCTTAACGTCGTCGACCGCGCAGCCACCGCATCTTGCGACGGCCGCGGCGATTTCTGCCGCAGAGGCGGAGTCGTCCAGGCCTGTTATCCGCAGCTCGGCGCACTTTTGCGGCCGAGAAATGCGGACATCCGTCTCCCCGAGGGCCTCCTTCAGCTTGCCCGCAAGAGTATCGGCCTTCTCTTTGCTGGCCGTCCCGGGTATCTCATACATACGAGCCCCGGTAACGGCCCGCTTAAATTTGAGATGAGGAATCTCAAGAGCAACCAGATCAAGGTGTTGCTTGGCCCTCTCCATGACGTCCTTATACGTCACGCCTCTCTTTTCTGCCTCTGGCTGCAGTGTAATCACCACCGCTGCAGATTTGGGAGCGCGGAGGCTTCCCTTCTTTCCCTTTCTTTTCTTCTTTGGCACTTCCTTCTTTCCTTCCTTTTTCCGTACCTTTTCACCTCTCTTGACCACTTCCGACCACTGTGTGGGCGGGTTTGGTCCCAACGCCGCCGTAGTTGGGGCAGCGTCGCTCCTAGCGGCTGCCGCTTCTACGGCTGCGGCCGACTTTTTAACTTTCTTCCTCTTTTGTTTCAGAGCCGGTCCGGGATTGAGCGGGGGCGACAGAGTCGACACCGTGGGCTCCGGCTCTGGAGTCCTCTCTTTCGCCTTTGACGCCGTTGGTGTTGCATCACAGGCTTCGTCTCGCTTCCGGTCAGCGGCTAAGGGAGGTCTCAGGCGTGGCTCCGGCAGGAGTCTGGCCTGGAGACCCTCTATCCGCGCGTCAATCCGGGCACTGGTCACTGCGACCGCCTCGCGCACCGCTCGCTGTAAAAGCTCTTCCACGTCTAGTTCTTTAGTGACGGGAGCTGGCTGTTGTGGGACATCAGAGAGCTTGCGTTTGACGGCCTCCAGCTCCATTTTCAACTCGGTGACCTCTTTGGAGAGGCGCGCATTTGCCGCCTCCAGAGCTCTTTTTTCTTCTGACGCGGTTCGATTGATGATAGCCGCGAATGCCTCCTGTAAGGCCTGAGTTGCCTTATTTAGGGCCGCGACAGAAGTCCCTTTAAGGTTTTTGGACTTCTTGGCCACGTTTGTGATGGTCGCTAAGCTCTCAGCGACCACCACTCCTACCGCCGCCGTCGCTTCCCTTTCCGCTACCAAAGTCCTGTCCGAGTTTTCGGAGGATTCCGACAGCCGGTGTAACCGTTGCAGCGGAATCCTCTTAGTCGACTCCAATATTTCGCGTTCGACCTCGACCTCCATGGCTCTGACCTCCTCGTCATTGAGGTCCTTTTTGGCCTTGGCCCAGCCGATATACTTCCCGGTGGTCGGAGGTCTCCCTCTACCACGTTTTGAGGAGGATTTCGTGGCCGCTCCTTTGTCCTTCTCCGGACTGTCCTCCAACTCGCTACCGCGCCTCTTGCGTCGGAAGCGGTCCCTTGTCTCGTCCTTGTTCTGAGAGACAGCAGACTCACTACCGCTCTCGTCACTTCCATTTCCTGGTTTATAGAACAAGCCAGTGGACACAGGCGTCACCGGACGCGATCCACATTCTCCCTCGCTTGCTGTTGACAATGCCAAATCGGACACGGGCGTCGTCACCCGTGATCCTCTTTCCAGATCCGGTATTCGCTCCAGCTGCACAACCGGTGTTCGGGTCGTGTGCCTGGAGTCATCGTCCGTCGTTATTATTATTACGTCCGCCACCGGCGCGGTTAGGAGCGCCGGTTTCGAACACTCGCGCGAAGTCGCGCCACCACTTTCACTCACCGCCGCCACCGCGGCCTCCTCGACCCTCAACGTATCTTGTGCCGGCCCCGTATACGTCCAGCAGACCCCCTGGGTAGAGGGGGTGTGGGATTCTCTGGCGTCCACCGGACAACCAGAACCCACCCGGGGAGTATTTTTCAATCTACGTTCCTCCATATTTGATCAGTTGGGGGTGAGTCTGCCCCACGTCCTCAATGCGTAGTCACCGACTCGCCATGCACCCCATCACCGGACGTTACCAGCTTAGGGTTCGGGGCCCACGGGCCCATCCATCACTCAAACACACACGGAATTATACACACAAACACACAAAAATGTAAAGAAGAGTATAACAAAAAGTGAAAGATAGTGAAGAAAAGGTGATGAAAGATAGAATAAATAAAATAAACAAAACAAAAGAAGGGTATGCTACCAAAGAGAAGAGAAAGATAGTGAAAGACCGGCGTTCAGCCATCCTGAGTGCCTCACCCCGTGTAAAGGGCGGGGCGGCGCACCCAGGCGCCCAGGGACACGAACGTGGACGGACCGGTATCGCCCCCAACCTTTTTTTTTTTTTTTTTTTTTTTTTTTTTTTTTTTTTTTTTTTTTTTTTTTTTTTTTTTTTTTTTTTTTTTTTTTTTGCGACGGGAAATGCCTTGACGCATCCCGTGGGAATTGGGGACTCCCCCACGGGTATGTGGGACTCGCTACGGCCGTAAAGGTGGTAAGGCGGCCGCAGCCCTACCCACTAAAACCCGTCGGTACTCTTCCTCGTACCACCTTGCAGGTTCACGGGAACGCGCGAGCTCAACTCCATGGCTCTGCAAGCGTGTCCGCCCGCGTGCTAATAGCAGGCTCCTCTTCGTTGGAGCGAATCAGCTCCTACCGCCGAACAGAGGCCCTACCAGGGCTTGCATAGGCAGTCCGTTCTCTGGTGTCGCGATGCGCGAAGAGTACACAGCGCATCGCGACCCTCTCGGGGGCTCGTTCGTTGGGCGGCGGCATCCCCATACCGTCGCCCGAGCTCCCCATCTAGGGCGGCAAGTCGTCAACATGTTGTCGCCTTGTCCGTCTTCGTCGTCGGGGGTCGAGCGCCTCTCTCTCTCTCTCCCGCTCGGCCTCCTCCTTTGCGGCGATTACTTCCTCCGC
Organism: Aricia agestis; assembly: GCF_905147365.1. Lineage (NCBI taxonomy): Eukaryota > Metazoa > Arthropoda > Insecta > Lepidoptera > Lycaenidae > Aricia > Aricia agestis. Next base: position 13,200 of record NC_056419.1, read on the forward strand.
GAAGTCCTCGACCGCCTTCCAATCCAGTTCACTGCGCAGCATGGCTCGTACCATAGCTGGCAGTGATATGTCCTGTCCAATGGCGGCCGTTAAGGCCGCACGTTGTTGTAACCATGAGGGACAGGCCGTTACGGTGTGCGCGGCCGTGTCCCTGTCCTCGCCACAGTGGTGGCATCGTGTCGTCTCCTCCCTCCCGGCGATCTCGCACAGGTACCGACCGAAGCAGCCGTGCCCGGTCAGCACCTGTGCGAGGCGGAACGAGAGTGCGCCGTACTTCCGACCCAGCCATTCCCTGAACACTGGGCGGATGGCCAGTATCAGGTCCACGCTCACTCGTGGCTCCGAGAGCCGTTCTTCCCACTCATCCAAGGCCCTGTCGTTGGCCTCTTCCCTCCACCGACGTACGGCGTCCGGGAGGGGGTTGCTGCCCCCCGCGCGGACTTCTGCGCTACGCCAGTAGACATCGGCGAGGGTTTTGGCGTCCAGGTCCCATGGGACGCTTCCGGCGAGCAGGCACGCAGCATCCCGAGAGATGGTGCGGTACCCGCGCACTGCCCGCGTCGCCATTATTCGTTGTAGCCGTCCCAGGGCCTGCCTGTTCACAGCTGCCAGATCTTCAGCCCATATCGGCGCACCGTACATCACCATGGAGCGTATCACACCCATGTACAGGCGCCGACAAGTAAGGCTCGGGCCCCCGAGATTCGGGAGCAGCGAGGCCAGGGCTCCTGCTGCCTTTGTCACCTTCTCGGATAGCCGGCGGAAGTGCTCTTTGAAAGTCCACCGGCTATCGAGGACCAGTCCGAGATATCTCATGGTAGGCGCAATCTGGATCGAAGTTCCTCCAACTATTATTGCTAGGCCAGGCGGCGGCGCGTTACGGGGCCCGTGGAAAACGATAGCCTCCGTCTTGTTCAGCGCCACCGTCAGGCCCAGCGCCTGGATCCTGCGCACCACCTGCGCTACCGCTGCCGTCGCCAGGATTGTGGCTTCGCGGTGCGTTCTGGCGCGACAGACCACAGCAGTGTCGTCCGCGTACGCGACCAGTTCGACGCCGGGTAAGTTGGCACCGCGAAGCACATGGTCAAATCCAAGGTCCCACAGTTCCGGACCGAGAGCCGAACCCTGTGGGACGCCGCAGTCTACCTCCTGCTCTTCCCATCCATCTTCGGTAGGGTACTGCACCGAGCGCTCCGACAGATAATCACCGATGGTTCGGCGTAAGTATCTGGGCACTCGGTGGTACCTCAGGGCCTCCTTTATTGTTTCCCAAGGCAGGGTGTTGAACGCATTGGCGATGTCCAATGAGACAACCAACACCACCCCGCCCTGAGAGATTTGCTGCTCCGTGATTAACCGAATCCGTGCCACCGCGTCTATTGTTGATCGACGAGACCGAAACCCGAACTGAGCATCGCTCAGGTTGGGACCAACGCTCTCAAGATGACGGTTGAGGCGTGCGACGATGATCCTCTCAAACGTCTTGCAGATCTCGTCGATCAACACTATGGGACGATAGGCAGACGGCTGGTCTTCTGGTCGCCCGGCCTTTTTGAGTAGCACGAGTTTGCCCGTCTTCCAGCGACGTGGAACTCGCCCCTGTACCAAACACAAGTTCAGTACGGCGAGCACACGCGCTTCCATGTGCTCCATCGCTAGCACCCATACACGACCGGGGACTCCATCCAAGCCAGGAGCCTTATTCTGAAGGCTCATTTTATGTACCGCCACTGCCAGTTCTCCGGCTGAAACTGGGGGGATTTCCTCCTCCTCTTCGGGTTCCGCAGTTGGTGGTGCCATGGATGGTGGGGACCACTCGGCCCTAGGTGGAAATAGGGCCGAAACGATGGATCTGCAGAGATCCGGCTGCAAGGACTGAGTGAGCGGTGGGGCAGCAGGGCGAAGCTTTTGCCTCACCCACTTGTAAGGTCTGCCCCACGGGTCCTGCTCAAGAGTACCTAGGAATTCCTCCCATGCCGTCTTCTTGGCCTTTCGGATGGCATCGCGCAGATTGTGACGCGCTGTGCGGTATCCATCGTAGATGGTCTCCTCATCCGTCTCACTCCTGATTCGCCTTCTTCGATAACGCAGATAGCGGCGGCGGGCTGCCACACACTGATCGCGGAGACGCTTCAAGTCTGGACTCCACCAGTACGTCTGGCGTCTTGGTACGACCGGCCCGGCGCGGGGCATTGAGGCGTCGCAGATGTTGTGTGCCGCCTCAATCAACCACTCCGTGCATTCCTCTACGTCCTCTGATGGTAGAGGCGCCCATGACGCGACGGCTGCTGCCTCCTTGAGGAGGTCGCGGTCCAACTTCTTCAAGGACCACCTCGGGCCTGCACTAGGTGTAAATGTGCGACCCGGCTCCGTCGAGTGAGCTGAGACGACGAAGCGTATGTAGAGGTGGTCCGAGAGAGTCTCAGTGCGACTCAAGACCTGCCACTCGGTTATATGCGGGGCGATGGCTGGGCTGACCAGGGTGAGATCCACTATGGACTCTCCCTGTCGCCGGACGCATGTACTGGACGCACCGCGGTTTGCCAGGACCAGGCCGGTAGTGGCCAACCAATCCTCTAAGAGTCGACCTCTCGCATTTGCCGCCGGGGAGCCCCACAGCGGAGACTTCGCGTTGAAGTCTCCGGCGACAACTACGGGGCGACTCGACCCCTCTACGACGGCGGTCAGGCGAAGCAAGAGCGCCTCAAACTCGGCGGTCGGCTTGTTGGGGGAAAAGTAAACCCCCACAACGGTGAGGGTCCCCAAGATGGCGACAACAAATCCACGGCCCCTTATCGCGTTCCTCGACGAAGGAGACACGATTTTGGGACCAAAGACTAAGGCGACCGAAGAGTCAGCGTCTCCCAACCAGTCGCTTCTTTCCAGGACGCGGTACGGCTCTGCAATAACGGCCACGTCGATCTCCCACTGCAGAAGAGCCTGAACCCAAAGATCCTGCGCCTGGGCGCAGTGGTTCAGGTTGCCCTGCAGGAATCTTAAGGCGGCCGTTATTGGGCCTCCATAGGGTCCGCTCTGACACTAGGGGCCGCCGTAGATGTTGTGGCGGCCTCTTGAGGTGATCGGCTCTTTTTGGGGCCTTTCCGTTTTGCTTTGGGGACAGATTTGTTGCAGCGCTTGCTGCCCACGATATGGTCCGCCGCTTTCCCTCGTGACTCGCAGAGCGCGCAGTGCGGTGGGTTCCCGCACTGTTTGACCGAGTGCCCGGGCTGTCCGCAGCGGAAACAGAGTTCACTGCGGTCTGTTCCTGAGGAACATGTCGCTCTGGTGTGTCCCTCTTCATGGCACCGGAAGCACCTCATGGTGCGCTGGGCCAGGAGGGTCACCTGGGCCACTGTCCAGCCGACGTAAATCCTGGCAGGCGACGCAGTCACCAGCTTGGCGGCCTCGACCGGGCACTTGACCCAGGCCAAGCCGCGCCCTCTTCTATCTACGCGGATCTCGCCGACTCTGACATCTGTGGGACGACAACCGCCCGATCTTGCGACGGAAGCTGCGATTTCTGTCGCTGTTGCAGAGTCGTCGAGACCCGTGATTCTCAGCTCCGCACATTTCTGCGGCCGAGACACTCGTACCACGTCTTCACCGACTATTTCCTTTAATTTGCCCGCAAGGGCGTCGGCCTTCTCCTTGCAGGCCGCTCCCGAGACCTCGTACATACGAGCCCCGGTCACGGCCCGCTTAAATTTGACCGCTGGGATATCAAGTGCAGCCAAATCTAGCTGTAACTTCGCCTTATCAATGACGTCCTGGTAAGTGACGCCATTTTTCTCCGCGTCCGGAAGCAGAGTCAGTACTACGGCTGCTGATTTTGGAGCGCGGAGTTGCCTTTCCTTCTTCTTTTTCTCCTTCTTCTTCAGCGTCTTTTTCTTGTCTTCCACCTTCTTCGGTGCCTTCCCTCTTTTGACTACCTCTGTCCATGAAGGAGAGGTGACTGGCTGTGTCGTTGCTACCGCCGTCGTTGCATCGCTTCTCGCGGCTGCAGCCTCGACAGCAGCAGCAGACTTTCGTCCCTTCTTTGTCCTTTTTGGTTTGGGATCCGGGTTCGTCGGAGCCATCAATGTAGAGACTGATGGCTCCGGCGGAGGCGGGGTCTCTTTTTCCACTTCAGGTAGCTGCGGCCTTGCGACTGATGTGGAGGCAGCTCTCTCCTTCTTTTTGTCCGCAGCAAGTGGAGGGCGTAGGCGAGGTTCCGGTAGAAGTCGGGCCTCGAGCCCTTCCAAGCGTGCATCCATGCGGGCGTTCATCACGGAGACCGCCTCGCGCAGCGCTCGCTGTAATATCTCTTCCACATTCGGCTCTTTAATAGTTGGAGCAGACTGTGGTTGGGCGTCAGCGAGCCTGCGCTTGACGGCCTCTAGTTCTTTCTTCATGTCCTCTAGCTCTCTGGAGAGGCGTGTGTTCTGCGCCGCCAGGGCTCTCGTCTCTTCCGAAGCTGACCTGCTAAGAAGGCTAACGCTCGCTTCCTTTATGGTACAAGTCGCTTTTTTAAGGGCCGCGATGTAGGTGCCCTTAAGATTCTTCGACTTCTGAGTCACAGCGGAGATGGCATCAAGGCTCTGCGTTATTGCCTCGCCAAGTTTCGCCGTTGTGATCTCGTCTTCCGCCATTATGCAGTCTGAGAGTGAGGACTCCGAAAGCCGGTTGGACCGTAGGTTCGGGAGTCTCTTTGTCACGTCCAGTAGTTCCTTCTCTACCTCGACTTCAAGTTCCCTCTGCTTGATGTCGAGGAGATCCTTCTTGGCCTTGTACATGCCTACGTATTGCCCTGTGGTGGGCGGTCTTCCTCTTCCGCGTTTGGAGGAGGGCTTTGCGGCCGCTCCCCTGTTTTTCTCCGGGCTATCCTCGAGCTCACTACCGCGCCTCTTGCGCCGGAAAGTGTCCCGGGTCCTCTCCCTCTCACTGTCCACGTCCGGATTATGAGAAGCGGCGGAATCATCGCCGCTCTCGTCACTACCACTTCCGGGTCTCCTAAAGAACCCGGAGCCCATGCCTGTGGGTACGGGCGTTACCGCTCGTGATCCACCCTCGCTCGCCGTCAACATTGCCAAATCGCATTGCCTATCATTGTCCGTAAGTTCGTTGCCAAAGTCGTCATTCCTCCTCCCCTCCTTCAAAGCATGTTTGGGGCCCCCAGTATACACGGCCCGATCCCCCGCCGAAGCGGGAGTGTGGGATTCTCCGGCGTTGCCGGTACCCACCCTGGGAGAATTATCCGCATGCTTGTTTTCCATGTTTGTGTCAGTTAGGGGTGATTCTGCCCCGGCGCCCTTGGTACGTAGCCACCTGCTCGTAATGCATCCCACGGCCGGGCGCCATAAACCCTGGATTAGGGGCCCACGGGCCCATCCATCACTCATTCACACACAGATGTACACACGCAAACAAACAATGGTGTAAAGAAGAGTGCAAACAAAAAGGAAAGACAGGGTAGATAAGATGGTGAAAGATAGTGAAACAAAAATAAAACAATATAAATGAAGGGTAAACTATAAAAAGAGAGAAAGACAGAAGAGACCGGTGTTCAGCCATCCTGGATACGTCACTTCGTGTAAAGGGCGAGGTGGCGTACCCAGGCGCCCAGGGACACGAACGTGGACGGACCGGTATCGCCCCCGTATCGCCCCCAACCTAACCTAACCTAACCTAACCTAACCTAACCTAACCTAACCTAACCTAACCTAACCTAACCTAACCTAACCTTTTTTTTTTTTTTTTTTTTTTTTTTTTTTTTTTTTTTTTTTTTTTTTTTTTTTTTTTTTTTTTTTTTTTTTTTTTTGAGGAGGGGAAATACGTTACGTATCCCCCGCCCCCTCGGGGGAAGGGGCGGGGGTATGTGGGACTCCCTACGAGAGGTCTACCCACTAAAACCCCCCCAGCCCTCCGTCAAGCGCCTAGTGCGGGAGGGACGGGAACCGCGGAGCGACTTCACTCCGCCCCTCCCAGCGCGCTGCCGCAACCGGCACCTTCTTCGAGCGGCTTGAACCGCTGACCTCGCCGAGAGCCCCCCGGGCTATAGGGGGGCTGTCTTCTCGGGACCCTTTATGCGGGCGGGGATCCCCCGATCGCCGCCCACGGGTCTAGGCCTCCATCTCCATCGCGGCAGAGACGGGCGGAGCCCGCTTGCCCTTAGGCTTCGGCTTTTGCCGAGCCTTTTTAGACGGGACCTTCTCTTCTCCGGGGGCCGGCTTTTTAGCAGATGGGCATCTGCCCAGCACGTGCCCCCTTTCTACTTTGCCAGCGGCCTCGCACAGGGAGCAGTTAGGCTCTGCTGCCCCGCACTCCGCCGCCTTATGCCCCGGTTTCCCGCACCGGAAACAAGTCCCACTACGGTCCACCGGGCACTGGCACTTGGCAGCCACGTGGCCGGTGTCTTGGCAGCGGAAGCAGCGCGTCGGCCTCGCGGCCAGCAACGCCACCCTCGCTGACACCCAACCAATACGCAACCGCCCAGAGCTCGAGAGCTTCTTGGCAGCCGCGACTGGGAGGCGGATCCAACACGACCCGTCCCCCCGTGGCCCCTCTCTAATCGGCCCCACCCGAACATCGCCGGCCAGGCAATCTCCTTCGAGTGCGACCGCTTCCTTTATTTCGGCGGCCGTCACTGAGTCGTCAAGGCCGGCGATGCGCACTTCAGCGCATGCAGCTGGCCGCCCGACTTTCACCTCTAGAGGCAGGACGGTCCTGAGCCTCGCGGCAAAGGCGTCCGCCTTCTTCTCTGCGCCCTCACCGGCGATAGTGAGGAGGCGCCCTCCAGTTCGGGCCCGGCGGAAGCGGACTTGCGGAATATCGAACTCCGCGATGTTCACCGCCCGCCGGGCCGTCTCAAGTGCCTTGGCGTACGTCAAGCCCGCCTTCACGGCCGACTCTTCAATGGTGAGAGCGACGGCCGCGGTGGCGGGGACGCGAAGCCTTGGCTTTCCCTTCTTCTTCGGGGCGGCTGTAGATGGTGTAGCCGCCCCCTTCTTCCTCTTACCCTTTGGACCCACCTTGGTCCAAGGGGTCTCTGTATTAGGGGAGCCGATGGTCGCTCCCCCCTGTGCTGCCTCCTGAGCGGCCATTGAAGGCCGCTTCTTCTTTTTGCGGGCCTTTTTGCCCTTAGGCGCCGTCGATGTGGCAGGGGCCTCTTGCGGGGCCGCTGCACCGACAGGCGGCTGAGTCTTCTTCGCCTTGGCCGGTTTCCCTTTTGCCTTTGGGAGAGAGGGTCCCGGCAACTCTTCTTCGGTCGGCGCCACAGCGCTCGCGACGGCGTTCTGGGTTTCACCCCAAGTCCTGTCCGACGCCAGCGAGGGCCTTCGTCTCGGCTCCGGCAAGAGTCGGTCCTCCAGCCCGGCCAGCCTGGCGTTCAGCATATTGCCGAAGGTCACCGTGTTCGCGCGGGAGACCTCGGCCAATAGCTCGCGCATGTCTCCTCCGGCAGATTGCGAGGCCTGTTTGCGCATCTCGTCCAGCTCCTGGCGTAGGCCCGCCACTTGCTTTTCGAGACGCGCATTCTGGGCCTCGAGCCTCTGTATCTCCTCTGATAAGGAGCGACTCCTCATCTCGTCGAACACCATTGCGATGGTCGACACCGACTCCTTAAGGTACTTTTGAAAAGTGCCCTTAAGGTTAGCGGATTTCTTGGCGATCATCTCAATGGTCTCCAACGCCTCCTTCACTGTTTTGGCCATGTCAGCGCCCGTCCTCTCCAACGCCTCTTCTCGCGCGGGAGATGAAGCGGGGAGCGCGGCGAGAGCGGAGCTGGCGTTCTTCCACGTCCTCCTAGCCCTTTGCGCTGTTTCGGCGACCTCTTCCTCGGCCTGCAGCCGGAGGGCCTCCTCCTTCTTCTTGTTGTACTCGGCCTGCGCTTTCGCGTAGCCGACGTACTGGCCGGTTGTTGGTGGCCGGCCACGTCCTCGCTTTGGTTCAGGTGCCGTCTCCTTACTAGTAGACGGCCCTGCTTCGTCTTCAACCAGTTTTCGCCTTTTGATAGGCGTTGTCCGTCCGGTAGGTGCGGGCAGTCCCACGTCGTCCAGCGACATATTGCTGCCGGACGCCGAGTAACAGTCCTCGCTTTCGTCTGTGCTGATATCGGGGTACGATGTATAGCCGGCTCGCTTGGCCCGAGCACGGGCCAGGACGTACGTAATGTACTCCTTCTTTACACCGTCCGTATCACCCCTCGCTTCCTTCTTCTTCATCAAATCCCTAAGCCGAAGCAATGCGTTCGGCTGCGGCTTTGAGAAGTCTACGTCTTCGTCCGTGAGTGGCTCCCTAGCCGGCGCGGTTAGGTGCGCCGGCTTGGGATCCGCGCCCTTCTTGGCGCCTTCTTCGGCGTCTCCATCAATAGGCACATCCCTCTCCAGTGGGGTTAAGAGCACCACCGGTTTGGGGTCTGCGCGCTTTTTAGCGCCTCCCTTTCCTTCACCCTTCTTCTTCGCCGCCTTAGCGGCCCCCTCGTCCTTCCTCGTAATAAGTGGCCCCTCCGTATACGAGGGCCGGCCACCGTCCGAAGACGGCGCATGGGATTCTCCGGCTCCTGAGGAGCCGGGACCCACCCGGAGAATACTTTGCTTATCACGACTGTCCATACTTCCTTACTCCGACACCCCGGGTCGCGGGCCCTTTCGTCACACTGTGGGCGCAGCCAAACACACACACAAACACACGCCCATACCGGCGTTCAGCCACCCCTCCCGTGTCACCGTGAAAAAGCTCACGATGGCACGGGGGAGGTGCCCAGGGACACGACGTGGACGGACCGGTATCGCCCCCAACCTAACCTTTTTTTTTTTTTTTTTTTTTTTTTTTTTTTTTTTTTTTTTTTTTTTTTTTTTGCGTCGGGAAATGCTCTGACGCATCCCGGGGGAACTGGGGACTCCCCCACGGGTATGTGGGGCTCGCTGCGGTCGTGAAGATGGTGAATTGACCGCAGCCCTACCCACTAAAACCCGACGGTATTCTTCTACGTCCCATGCAGGGTTGCGAGCACGCGTGAGCCTTCGTCCGCGGTCCTGCATGGCTTTGCCTGCGTGTCACGGCAGGCCCGTCTTCTGTGGAGCACTAAGGCTCCTAAAGGCCGAACAGAGGCCCTCTCGGGGCTTGCGTAGGCCTATCTCTCTACGGTGTCGCGATGCGCGAAGAATACGCAGCGCATCGCGACCCACTCGGGGACTCGACTCGATGGGCGACGGCATCCCCATGCCGCCGCCCCGAGCCCCCCGGCTAAGGCGGCAAGTGGTCATCGTTGATGACCCGTCGTCGTCTCAGCCGTCTTCTTCGGCGGGGGTCGAGCGCCTCCAGCTCCCTCACTCGCTCGGCCTCCTCCTTCGCGGCGATGACTTCCTCGCAGAAGTCCTGCACCGCTCTCCATCCGGGTTCGCTTGCCAGCATGGCGCGAAGCAACGCTTGCAGCGAGAGGTCATTTCCAATGGCGGCCGTGAGGGCCGCCCGTTGTCGAGTCCAGGAAGGACAGGCAGACACTGTGTGCTCCGCCGTGTCCATGTCACAATCGCAGTGGTGACAGCGCGTACTCTCTTCTCTGTTCGCGATCTCACACAGGTAGCGACCAAAGCAGCCGTGCCCGGTCAGCACCTGCGTGAGTCGGAAGGAGAGCGCGCCGTACTTTCTGGTCAACCACTCTTTGAGTACCGGCCTGATAGCCAGCACCAGTTCCACACTAACTTGCGGTTCGAAGAGCCGCTCCTCCCAAAGCTCGATTGCCGCTTCCTCAGCTCTGTCCCTCCACCGACGTACGGCTTCCGGTAAGGGGTTGCTTCCCCCCGCGCGGACCGCTGCGCCACGCCAATACACTTCGGCGAGGGTTTGAGCGTCCAAGTCCCAAGGGACGCTTCCAGCAAGGAGGCACGATGCGTCACGAGAGATAGTGCGATACCCTCGGACTGCACGCGTCGCCATCACTCGCTGTAGCCTTCCCAGGGTCAGCCTGTTCTCCGGCAGCAAACTGCCCGCCCAGATCGGCGCCCCATACAAGACCATCGAACGGACGACGCCCATGTAGAGACGCCGACAGGTCAAACTCGGGCCCCCGAGATTTGGAAGCAGCGAAGCCAAGGCGCCCGCAGACCTCTTCACCTTCTCGGATAGTCGGCGGAAGTGTTCCTTAAATGACCACCGACTATCGAGGACCAGACCGAGATAGGTCATTGTGGACGCAACTTGGATCCGCGTCCCGCTCACTATTACTTCCAGGTCTGGCGGGGGCGCGTTCCTGGGCCCATGGAACAAGAGGGCCTCCGACTTGTTGCCCCCAACCTAACCTAACCTAACCTAACCTAACCTAACCTAACCTAACCTAACCTAACCTAACCTAACCTAACCCAACCTAACCCAACCTTTTTTTTTTTTTTTTTTTTTTTTTTTTTTTTTTTTTTTTTTTTTTTTTTTTTTTTTTTGAGGAGGGGAAATACGTTACGTATCCCCCGCCCCCTCGGGGAAAGGGGCGGGGGTATGTGGGACTCCCTACGAGAGGTCTACCCACTAAAACCCCCCCAGCCCTCCGTCAAGCGCCTAGTGCGGGAGGGGCGGGAAACCGCGGAGCGACTACAACTCCGCCCCTCCCAGCGCGCAGCCGCAACCGGCACCTTCTTCAAGCGGCTTGAGCCGCGTACCTCGCCGAGAGCCCCCCGGGCTATAGGGGGGCTGTCTTCTCGGGACCCATAATGTGGGCGGGATCCCCCGATCACCGCCCACGGGTCTAGGCGTCCGTCTCCATTCGGGCGGGAGCGGGCGGGGCCCGCGCGCCTTTAGGTCTCGACTTTTTGTGTCGAGCCTTTTTGGTCGGCGCCTTGTCTTCTCCGGGGGCCGGCTTTGACGTAGATGGGCATCTACCCAGCTCGTGCCCCCTTTCGGCCCTGCCAGCGGCCTCGCACAGGGCGCAGTTTGGTGCTGCAGCCCCGCACTCCGCCGCCTTGTGCCCTGGTTTCCCGCACCGAAAACAAGTCCGGCTATGGTCCACCGGGCACTGGCACTTGGCAGCCACGTGGCCGGTGTCCTGGCAGCGGAAGCAGCGCGTCGGCCTCGCGGCCAGCAACGCCACCCTCGCCGACACCCAACCGATACGCAACCGCCCAGAGCTCGAGAGCTTCTTGGCGGCCGCGACTGGGAGGCGGATCCAACACGACCCGTCCCCCCGTGGCCCCTCTCTAATCGGCCCCGCCCGGACATCTCCGGCCTGGCACCTTCCTTCCAGTGCGACCGCCTCTACCACTTCTGCGGTCGTCACGGAGTCATCGAGGCCGGCGATGCGCATCTCCGCGCTTGCCACCGGCCGTCCGACCTTCACCTCGGGTGGCAGGACGGTCCTCAGCCTCGCGGCAAAGGCGTCCGCCTTTTCTCTTGCGCCCTCGCCGGAAATCGCGAGGAGGCGCCCTCCGGTTCGGGCCCGGCGGAAGCGGACTTGCGGAATGTCAAGTTCCGCGATGTTCACTGCCCGCCGGGCCGTCTCAAGCGCCTTGGCGTACGTCATACCCGCCTTCATGGCCGACTCTTCTATTGTGAGAGCGACGGCCGCAGTGGCGGGGACGCGAAGCCTTGGCTTTCCCTTCTTCTTCGGGGCGGCTGTAGGTATTGTAGCCGCCCCTTTCTTCTTCTTGCCCTTTGGACCTACCGTGGTCCACGGGGCCTCAGTACGAGGGGAGCTGGTGTTCGCTCCCCCTTGTGTCGCTTCCAGAGCGGCCATCGACGGCCGCTTCTTCTTCCGGCCCTTTTTGGCCTTGGGCGCCTTGGGCGCGGGAGTGGCCTCTTGCGGGGCCGCTGCGGCGGCTGGCTGCCGTGTCTTCCTTGGGGCCGGCTTCCCCTTGGCCTTCTGCTTCGGGGGCTCCGGCGTCACATCCGGTGGAGCCTCTACACTCTCGACGGGAGCCGGCGTAATACTCCGGGCTCTGTCCGCCGCGAGCGGAGGGCGCAGTCGAGGCTCTGGAAGGAGCCGACTCTCCAGTCCGGCCAGCCGAGCGTTCAGCATGTTGCTGAAGGTCTCCACGTTAGATCGAGAGACCTCAGACAACAGCTGGCGCATATCCTGCTCGGCCGGCTTCAACACCTGACGGCGTAGCTCCTCTAACTCTTTGCGCAAAGACTCCACTTCATTCTGGAGCCGCGCATTCTGAGCCTCGAGGGCCTTCATCTCTTCGGTCGCTCCGCGACTTCTCATTTCAGCGACGGTGGCGCGTATGTCGCTGACCGCCTCCTTGAGGAGCCGCTGGAACGTCCCCTTGAGGTTATTCGACTTCGCTGCGACCATGGAGATCGTTCCCAGCGAAGTCTCAACACATTGGGCCAGAGCGTAGTTGGTCTGCTCTGGCCTGTCTTCTTCCATGGCGGCGGGGCTCGCAAGGAGCGAAGAACGCGTCTCTCGCGCCGCCCTGGCCGCCTCGGCTACCTCCTCCTCTGCCTGGAGTCGAAGGGCCTCTTCCTTTTCCCTATTCAGATCGGCCTGTGCCTTCGCCAAGCCGACATATTGTCCGGTCGTTGGCGGGCGGCCGCGTCCTCTTTTGGGTTTGGGCACCGCTCCTTTACTGAGGGGCGGCGCCATGTCGTCGTCAGAGCGCCTCTTCCGGCGCGTCAAATCCGAGAATGCGGGCAAGCCCTCGGAGTCCAGCGATATGCCAGACATCTCACTGGAGTCCGAGAGCCAGTCCTCGCTGTCATGTCCGGGTAAGTCACGTCCATGTTGGGAGACTCTACCGCGAGGGGAGTCTCTACCAATCGGGTCCTTTCCGGTGCTTGGAGGCGGCATTTTCACGTCGCGTGTCAAAAGGACACGCGGAAGATATAACCTAACCCAACCTTTTTTTTTTTTTTTTTTTTTTTTTTTTTTTTTTTTTTTTTTAGGAGGGGAAATACGTTACGTATCCCCCACCCCTTCGGGGGAAGGGGCGGGGGTATGTGGGACTCCCTACACAAGGTTTACCCACTAAAACCCCCCCATGCCCTCCTTCAGGCCATCGTGGGGCGCGGGCACTTAGCTGGACTTCCGCACCCAACACGGCCGTTCGCCGCATCCGGCACTACTCCACTGCGGCGGCTGGTGTTCTGCCGCCGCCTTTCTTCACCGAGAGCTCCCCGGGCATCTAGGGAGCTTTCTTCTCGGGGCCCTTCGCGCGGACGGTGATCCCCCGATCAACCGCCCACGGGCCTATGGCTCCACCTCCATGGCGGGCTGGGGCTGACTAACTCCAGCACCGCCGGCTCCAGGCTCTTTTGGCCGAGCCTTGTCGGAGGGAGCTCCGCGTCTTTTCCGGCGCTTGGTGCTGGGGAGCGGCTTCGCTGTGACGCAGCCGCTACTACCCAGCACGTGGTTCTTCTCCTTGCCGAGTGCCTCACAGAAGAAGCAGTTGGGATGCTTCTCCCGGCACTCGGCGGCCTTGTGCCCCGGTTTCCCACAGCGGAAACAATTCCGACTGCGGTCCACCGGGCACTGGCATGTCGTCGCCAGGTGGCCGGTATCAAGGCATCGATAACACCGCTTAGGCCTCGCGGCCAGCAGTGTCACCCTCGCAGAGACCCAGCCCACTCTCAGCCGCCCCAAGCTGACCAGCTTTTTGGCTGCCGCTACGGGGACGCTCAGCCATAGCGAGCCGTCGCCCCACCTTCCTTTCCTTATGGGGCCCGACCTAATTGAAGTTGTCGGGCATCCCCCTTCTCTGACGACCGCCTCGATGACGTCGGCGGTCGTTGCCGAGTCGTCCAGCCCGGCGAGGCGCATCTCTACGCATTTCGCCGGGCGACCGATCTTCACCACCTCCGGATCCAACACCTCCCGCATTTTTGCGGCCAGTACATCCGCCTTCTCTTGTGCGCCCTCGCCAGGGATGGTGAGAACGCGAGCGCCGGTCTGTGCCTGCCGGAAGCGAAACCCGACCCTGTTGATGCCGAGTTCCTGCACTGCCCCACCGACCGCGTCCTTCGCCTTCAGCAGCACGTCCTTGTACGTGACCCCCTTCTCCGCAGCACTGGCCTTCAGTGTGACGGTGATTGCCGCGGTGTTGGGGGCACGGAGCTTGGCCTTCTTCTTCTTCCTAGGGGCGGCTTTAGATGGAGTAGCCGCCCCTTTCTTCTTTTTGGGCCTGCGCGGACCGACTGTTGTCCACGGAGCCTCGGCGGGAGGGGCGTTGGTGTTCTGCCCCCCCTTTGCCGCCTCCTGAGCGGCCATTGGTGGCCGCTTCTTCCTCTTTTTCTTCTTAGGCCTTTCAGCCTCCTTCTCTTTAGGAGCGGCGGGTGGCTGTAAAGGAGCCGCCTCGCCGTCCGCCGAACTCATGTCCGGTGCCTTCACCGACGCCGACTTCTTCGGCTTTGGCGTCTTCTTCGGGGCCGCTGCTGGTGGGGCGCTGGATGATGAACCAGCACAGTCTGCCGCCAGCGGCGGTCTTCTCCTGGGCTCAGGAAGGAGCCTATCTTCCAGGCCGGCGATTCTCGCATTGAGCATGTTGCCGAAGGTCTCGATATTGGAGCGCGAGACCTCCGTCAACATCCTCTGCAAGTCGTCGGCTGCAGGCCCAGTCACGCGGCGGCGGAGCTCCTCAAGCTCCTTACGCATCGCGTTGACTTGACGCAGGAGGCGGTCGTTCTGCGCCTCCAGTGCCCGCATTTCTTCTGTTTGACCGCGGCCTCTCATCTCGGTGACGGCCGCCTTGATGGACGCGACCGCCTCCTTGAGGGCCCGCTGGTACGTCCCTTTCAGATTTGAGGACCTTGTGGCGACCATTGTCACCATATCCAAGGCCCTCTCCACGCCTGCCTCAAGGGCCGCGCTTGTCTCCTCCGTGTCCTCGGCCGGGGCAGGGCTTGCGCGAAGGGCGGCTCGCGCCTCCCTCGCCTCTCGCTCCTCCCGTGCCCTCCGGGCTACCTCCTCGACCTTCGCCCTGAATATAGCCCGGCGTTCCTCCTCCTTTTCCCGTTTAAGGTCCTCTTGGGCCTTACCCAGGCCGATGTATTGGCCAGTTGTTGGTGGCCGGCCACGTCCCTTCTTCGCTTTGGGCACCGCCCCCTTACTGATGGGTGGGCCCGTGTCGTCATCGGAATTGCGCCTTTTCAGGCGTGTCCTGTCCGGTGTTGTGGGCAGGCCCTCGGCGTCCATCGATATGTCTGAGGCAGTATCGTCGGAGTCCGCGGGCCAGTCCTCACTGTCACGTCTGGTGGAATGGTCTCGTCCTTGTGGAGGCGGTATCGAAAATTCGCGCATAACGTCGCGCAGAACGACGCGAGGTGAGCGCGTCAACTCTCTACCGACCTCTTCGTCATGTCCAGGTATGTCGGGTTTCGACTCGTAAACGTCCCGCCACTGCAGCACAGGCGGCAGGTTGGGTACGTCTCGAATCGGACAACCCCGCTCCTTTTTCCTTTGCGCCAATCTCCTTACCCGCTCCGAGCCGTTAGGCTGGTAAACGGAGAAATCAACGTCCTCGTCCGTGATTGCGTCCGCCGCCGGCGCGGTTAGGTGCGCCGGTTTTGGACTTTGGCGCGTTGTCGCGCCCTCTCCACAACTCGCCACCGCAGCGGCCTCCTCAACCTCCAACGTATTTTGTGCCGGCCCCGTATACGTCCGACAGACCCCCTGGTTAGAGGGGGTGTGGGATTCCCTGGTGTCCACCGGACTACCAAGACCCACCCGGGGAGTATTTTTCAAAGTACGTTCCGCCATGTTTCGATCTTTAGAGGGAGATTCTGCCCTAGTGCCCTTGCGACGTAAACCACCTGCTCGCCACGCATCCCAAGGCCGGGCACCACAAACCGGGGATTAGGGACCCACGGGTCCATCCATCCACAAACACACACACATATAGACGCAGAAACACACGATGATGTAGAGAAGAGTTAACCAAAATGAGAAAGATAGAGTAGAGAAGGTGGTGAAAAGATAGACAAAATTAAATAAACAACAAACGAAGAGTAAACTATAAAAAGAGAGAAAGACAGGAAAGACCGGTGTTCAGCCATCCTGGATACGTCGCTCCGTGTAAAGGGCGGGGTGGCGTACCCAGGCGCCCAGGGACACGAACGTGGACGGACCGGTATCGCCCCCAACCTAACCCAACCTAACCTAACCTTTTTTTTTTTTTTTTTTTTTTTTTTTTTTTTTTTTTTTTTTTTTTTTTTTTTTTTTTTTTTTTTTTTTTTTTTTTTGAGGAGGGGAAATACGTTACGTATCCCCCACCCCTTCGGGGGAAGGGGCGGGGGTATGTGGGACTCCCTACACGAGGTTTACCCACTAAAACCCCCCCATGCCCTCCTTCCGGCCATCGTGGGGCGCGGGCACTAATTATAGACTTCCGCACCCCACACGGCCGTTCGCCGCATCCGGCCCTACTCCGTTGCGGCGGCTGGTGTTCTGCCGCCGCCTTTCTTCACCGAGAGCTCCCCGGGCATCTAGGGAGCTTTCTTCTCGGAGCCCTTCGTGCGGGCGGCGATCCCCCGATCAACCGCCCACGGGCTTATGGCTCCACCTCCATGGCGGGCTGGGGCTGACTAACCCCAGCGTCGCCGGCTCCAGGCTCTTTCGGCCGAGCCTTATCGGAGGGAGCTCCTCGTCTCTTCCGGCGCTTGGTGCTGGGGAGCGGCTTCTTTACTGTGATGCAGCCGCTGCTACCCAGCACGTGGTCTTTCTCCTTGCCGAGTGCCTCGCAGAAGAAGCAGTTGGGTTGCTTCTCCCGGCACTCGGCGGCCTTGTGCCCCGGCTTCCCACAGCGGAAGCAGTTCCGGCTGCGGTCCACCGGGCACTGGCATGTCGTCGCCAGGTGGCCGGTGTCAAGGCATCGGTAACACCGCTTAGGCCTCGCGGCCAGCAGTGTCACCTTCGCCGAGACCCAGCCCACTCGCAGCCGCCCCAAGCTGAGCAGCTTTTTGGCTGCCGCGACGGGGACGCTCAGCCAAAGCGAGCCGTCGCCCCACCTTCCTTTCATTATGGGGCCCGACCTAATTGAAGTTGTCGGGCATCCCCCTTCTCTGACGACCGCCTCGATGACGTCGGCGGTCGTTGCCGAGTCGTCCAGCCCGGCGATGCGCATCTCTACGCATTTCGCCGGGCGGCCGATCTTGACCACCTCCGGATCCAACACCTCCCGCATTTTTGCGGCCAGTACATCCGCCTTCTCTTGTGCGCCCTCGCCAGGGATGGTGAGAACGCGAGCGCCGGTCTGTGCCTGCCGGAAGCGAAACCCGACTCTGTTGATGCCGAGTTCCTGCACTGCCCCACCGACCGCGTCCTTCGCCTTCAGCAGCACGTCCTTGTACGTGACCCCCTTCTCCGCAGCACTCGCCTTCAGTGTGACGGTGATTGCCGCGGTGTTGGGGGCACGGAGCTTGGCCTTCTTCTTCTTCCTAGGGGCGGCTTTAGATGGAGTAGCCGCCCCTTTCTTCTCCTTGGGCCTGCGCGGACCGACGGTGGTCCACGGGGCCTCGGCGGGAGGGGCGTTGGTGTTCTGCCCCCCCTTTGCCGCCTCCTGAGCGGCCATAGATGGCCGCTTCTTTTTCTTCTTCTTGGGCCTCTCAGCCCTCTTCTCTGCAGTTGCGGCGGGTGGCTGTATAGGAGCCACCACGCCACCTGTCGAATCCTCGTCCGGTGTTTTTGCCGTCGCCGTCTTCTTAGGCTTCGGCGCCTTCTTCTTTGGAGCTGCTGGTGGTGGGGCGCCGGGGGGTTGCCCAACGCTGTCCGCAGCCAGCGGCGGTCTCCTTCGGGGCTCCGGGAGGAGCCTGTCCTCCAGGCCGGCAATTCTTGCGTTTAGCATGTTGCCGAAGGTCTCAATGTTGGAACGTGAGACCTCCGACAACATCTTTTGCAGGTCTTCGGCTGCAGGACCAGTGACGCGACGGCGGAGCTCTTCTAACTCCCGACGCATCGCGTTCACTTGGCGCAGAAGGCGGTCGTTCTGCGCCTCCAGTGCCCGCATCTCCTCGTTTTGTCCGCGACCCCTAATCTCGGTGACGGCCGCCCTGATTGACGCGACCGCCTCCTTGAGGGCCCGCTGGTATGTCCCTTTTAGATTTGAGGACCTTGTGGCGACCATCGTCACCATCTCCAAGGCCCTCTCTACGCTGCCCTCTAGGGCCGCGCTGGTCTCCTCCGATGTCTCCTCGGCTGGGGCAGGGCTTGAGCGAGTGGAGGCTCGCGCCTCCCTCGCTTCTCGCGCCTCCCGCGCCGCCCGGGCCACCTCTTCCACCTTCGCCCTGAAGATAGCCCGGCGTTCCTCCTCCTTTTCCCGTTTAAGGTCCGCTTGGGCCTTAGCGAGACCGACGTATTGGCCGGTGGTTGGTGGCCGGCCACGTCCTTTCTTAGCCTTGGGCACCGCTCCTCTGCCAGGGGGCGGCGCCTCGTCCTCGTCCGAGATTCGCCGTTTGCGGCGTGTCTTATCCGGGTCTGTGGGCAAGCCCTCGGAGTCCATCGACACGTCAGATGTCATGTCGTCGGAGTCCAAGGGCCAGTCCTCACTGTCATAGCCGGTGATGTCACTTCCTTGGGGAGGCGGCAGGGAGAATTCGCGCATCACGTCGCGCAGAACTACGCGAGGTGAGCGCGTCAGGTCCCCACCGACCTCTTTGTCTCGTCCGGTTGGCAGCGCAGAAGGCGTCCGGGGTGACGACATTTTGACGTCCCGCCAACGCAACACCTCTGGCAGATCGGCGTCGCGTACTGGGCAGTTCCGCTCCTTTTTGCGCTGCATAAGTCGCTTTATCCGGTCTATAGCATTAGGCTGCGGACCGGAAAAGTCAACGTCTTCATCGGTTATTGCTCCCGCCTCCGACGCGGTTAGGTGCGCCGGATTCGGGTTCGCGCTTATCTTCGCGCCCTCTCCACTACTCGCCGCCGCAGCGGCCCCCTCATCCCTCATCGCACTAGTTGGCCCCTCCGTATACACGGGCCGGCCACCGTCCGAGGACGGCGCATGGGATTCCCCGACTCCTGAGGAGCCGAGACCCACCCGGAGAATACTTTTACTTGTACGATCTGCCATGACTCTACGCTCCGACACCCCGGGTCGCGGGCCCTTTCGTCACACTGTGGGCGCAGCCAAACATACAAGACCAAACACGCACACAAACACACGCCATACCGGCGTTCAGCCACCCCTCCCGTGTCACCGCGAAAACGCTCACGATGGCACGGGGGAGGTGCCCAGGGACACGACGTGGACGGACCGGTATCGCCCCCAACCTAACCTAACCTAACCTAACCTAACCTAACCTAACCTAACCTAACCTAACCTAACCTAACCTAACCTAACCTAACCTTTTTTTTTTTTTTTTTTTTTTTTTTGCGTCGGGAAATGCCTTGACGCATCTCGCGGGGATTGGGGACTCCCCAGCGAGTATGTGGGGCTCGCTGCAGTCGTGAAGATGGTATTGACCGCAGCCCTACCCACTAAAACCCGACGGTACTCTTCATCGCACCACTTTGCAGGGTCACGAGAACGCGCGAGCTCAACTCCGCGGCTCTGCAAGCGTGTCTGCCCGCGTGCTAATAGCAGGCTCCTCTTCGTTAGAGCGAATCAGCTCCTACCGCCGAACAGAGGCCCTACCAGGGCTTGCATAGGCAGTCCGTTCTCTGGTGTCGCGATGCGCGAAGAGTACACAGCGCATCGCGACCCTCTCAGGGGCTCGTTCGCTGGGCGACGGCATCCCCATAGCGTCACCCGAGTTCCCCATCTAGGACGGCAAGTTGTCATTTTGGATGACGCGTTGTCGCCTTGGCCTTCTTCGTCGTTGGGGGTCCAGCGCCTCCCTCTCTCTGTCACGCTCGGCCTCCTCCTTTGCGGCGATTACTTCTTCCGAGAAGTTCTCGACCGCCTTCCACTCCAGTTCACTGCGTAGCATGGCGCGAACCATAGCTGGCAGTGATATGTCCTGTCCAATCGCGGCCGTTAAGGCCGCGCGTTGTGGTATCCATGAGGGACAGGCCGTTAAGGTGTGCGCGGCCGTGTCCCTGTCCTCTCCACAGTGGTGGCATCGCGTCGTCTCCTCCCTCCCGGCGATCTCGCACAGGTACCGACCGAAGCAGCCGTGCCCGGTCAGCACCTGCGTGAGGCGGAACGAGAGTGCGCCGTTCTTCCGACCCAACCACTCCCTGAACACTGGGCGGATGGCCAGTATCAGGTCCACGCTCACTCTTGGCTCCGCGAGCCGCTCTTCCCATTCTTCCAATGCCCTGTCGTTGGCCTCTTCCCTCCACCGACGCACGGCTTCCGGGAGGGGGTTGCTGCCCCCCGCGCGGACCTCTGCGCTACGCCAGTAGACGTCGGCGAGGGTTTTGGCGTCCAGGTCCCATGGGACGCTACCGGCGAGCAGGCACGCAGCATCCCGGGAGATGGTGCGATACCCGCGCACTGCTCGCGTCGCCATTATCCGTTGTAGCCGTCCCAGGGCCTGCCTGTTCACAGCTGCCAGATCTTCGGCCCATATCGGCGCACCGTACATCACCATAGAGCGTATCACGCCCATGTACAGGCGCCGACAGGTAAGGCTCGGGCCCCCGAGGTTCGGGAGCAGTGAGGCCAGGGCTCCTGCTGCCTTTGTCACTTTCTCGGATAGCCGGCGGAAGTGCTCTTTGAAAGTCCACCGGCTATCGAGGACCAGTCCGAGATATGTCATGGTAGACGCAATCTGGATCGAAGTCCCTCCAACTATTATTGTCAGGCCAGGCGGCGGCGCGTTACGGGGCCCGTGGAAAATGATAGCCTCCGTCTTGTTCAGCGCCACCGTCAGGCCCAGCGCCTGGATCCTGCGCACCACCTGCGCTACCGCTGCCGTCGCCAGGATTGTGGCTTCGCGGTGCGTTTTGGCGCGACAGACCACCGCAGTGTCATCCGCGTACGCGACCAGTTCGACGCCGGGTAAGTTGGCACCGCGAAGCACATGGTCAAATCCAAGGTCCCACAGTTCCGGACCGAGAGCCGAACCCTGTGGGACGCCGCAGTCTACCTCCTGCTCTTCCCATCCATCTTCGGTAGGGTACTGCACCGAGCGCTCCGACAGATAATCACCGATGGTTCGGCGTAAGTATCTGGGCACTCGGTGGTACCTCAGGGCCTCCTTTATTGTTTCCCAAGGCAGGGTGTTGAATGCGTTGGTGATGTCCAACGAGACAACCAACACCACCCCGCCTTGAGAGATTTCCTGCTCCGTGATTGACCGAATCCGTGCCACCGCGTCTATTGTTGATCGACGAGACCGAAACCCGAACTGAGCATCGCTCAGGTTGGGACCAACGCTCTCAAGATGACGGTTGAGGCGTGCGACGATGATCCTCTCAAACGTCTTGCAGATCTCGTCGATCAACACTATGGGACGATAGGCAGACGGCTGGTCTTCTGGTCGCCCGGCCTTTCTGAGTAGCACGAGTTTGCCCGTCTTCCAGCGACGTGGAACTCGCCCCTGTACCAAACACAAGTTCAGTACGGCGAGCACACGCGCTTCCATGTGCTCCATCGCTAGCACCCAGACACGACCGGGGACTCCATCCAAGCCAGGGGCCTTATTCTGAAGGCTCATCTTATGTACCGCCGCTGCCAGTTCTCCGGCTGAGACTGGGGGAATTTCCTCCTCCTCTTCGGGTTCCGCAGTTGGTGGTGCCATGGATGGTGGGGACCACTCGGCCCTAGGTGGAAATAGGGCCGAAACAATGGATCTGCAGAGATCCGGCTGCAAGGACTGAGTGAGGGGTGGGGCAGCAGGGCGAAGCTTTTGCCTCACCCATTTGTAGGGTCTGCCCCACGGGTCCTGCTCCAGAGTTCTCAGGAAATCCTCCCAAGCCTCTCTCTTCGCCGTTCTGATGGCGTCGCGCAGGTGGTGTCGCGCTGAGCGGTATCCATCATAGATGGCGTCTTCCTCTTCCGCATTTCGGATCCGCCGTCTGCGGTACCGTAGGTAACGGCGTCGGGCCGCTACACATTCCTCTCGAAGGCGTTTCAGGTCCGGGCTCCACCAGTATGTCTGGCGTCTGGGCGGAACCGGGCCAGCGCGGGGCATCGAGGCGTCGCAGATGTTGTGCGCCGCCTCAGTTAGCCACTCCACGCACTCCTCTACGTCCTCCGATGGGAGAGGTGCCCACGATACGACAGCCGCTGCCTCCTTTAGGATGTCGCGGTCCAGCTTCTTCAGGGACCACCTCGGGCCAGCACCAGGTGAAATTGTGCGGCCTTGCTCCGTCAAGTGAGAAATAACGAAGCGAATGTAGAGGTGGTCCGATAGAGTCTCAGTACGACTCAGGACCCTCCATTCTGTTACGTGTTGAGCGATGGCAGGGCTGACTAGGGTCAGGTCTACTATGGACTCTCCCTGCCGCCGGACGCATGTGCTGGTCGCCCCACGATTCGCCAGGACCAAACCGGTGGCAGCCAACCATTCCTCCATCAAGCGACCTCTCGCATTCGTCGCCGGGGAGCCCCACAACGGTGACTTCGCGTTGAAGTCTCCGGCGACGACTACGGGTTGAGTCGACCCCTCTACGACGGCGGTCAGGCGGAGCAAGAGCGCCTCTAACTCGACGATCGGCCTATTCGGGGAGAAGTAAACCCCCACTACGGTGAGGGTCCCCAAGATGGCGACAACGAATCCACGGCCCCTTATCGAATTCCTCGACGAAGGAGGCACGATTTTGGGACCAAAGACCAAGGCGACCGACGAGTTGACATCTCCCAACCAATCACCCCTTTCCAGGACGCGGTACGGCTCTGCAATAACGGCCACGTCGATTTCCCACTGCAGAAGAGCCTGAACCCAGAGATCCTGCGCCTGGGCGCAGTGGTTCAGGTTGCCCTGAAGAAATCGTATGGTGGCCGTTATTGGGCTTCCATAGGGTCCGCTCTGGCACTAGAGGCCGCCGTAGGTGTTATGGCGGTCTTTTTCGGTGCTTGGCTCTTTTCAGGGCCTTTCCGTTTCTTCTTGCTGGGAGGGGCAGACTTGTCGCAGCGACGACTGCCTACGATGTGGTCCGCCGGCTTCTGTCTTGCCTCGCACAGTGCACAGTGAGGAGGATTCCCACACTGCTTGGTCGAGTGGCCCGGTTGTCCGCAGCGGAAGCAGAGCTCACTGCGATCGATCTCTGACGAGCACGTCGCCCGGGTGTGGCCCTCTTCGTGGCACTTAAAGCACCGCATTTTTCGCGCGGAGAGCAGAGTCACCTGCACTACGGTCCAACCGACATAAACTTTAGCGTTCGGCGCCGTCACTTGTTTTGCGGCCTCGACCGGGCATTTGACCCAGGCCGAGCCGCGACCTCTCCTGTCTACGCGAATCTCTCCGACTCTAACATCTTCGGCGCGACAGCCGCCCGTTCTCGCTACAGCAGTCGCGATTTCTGCCGCCGACGCCGAGTCATCGAGACCCGCAATTCGTAACTCAGCACATTTCTGTGGCCGCGATACGTGTACCATGTCCTCTCCCACTATTTCTTTCAGTTTACCCGCCAGAGCGTCTGCCTTCTCCTTGCAGGCAGTACCCGAGACCTCGTACATACGGGCCCCGGTCACGGCCCGCTTGAATTTGACCGCTGCTATGTCTAACGCAGTCAGATCCAGGTGCTGCTTGGCTTTGTCGATGACACTCTGGTAGGTGACACCGTTCTTCTCCGCGTCCGGGCGCAGCGTTAGCACTACGGCTGCAGTTTTCGGAGCGCGGAGCTGTTTGTCCTTCTTTTTCTTCTCCTTTTTCTTTTGCACCTTTTTCTTTACTTCCACCGTCCTCGGTGCCTTGCCTTTCCCTCTTTTTACTACCTCTGTCCATGAAGGAGTGGCGGCTGGCTGTGACCCTGCTGCCGTTGTCACTGTGTCGCGCCTCGCGGCTGCAGCCTCAGCGGCGGCGGCAGACTTTCGCCCCTTCTTCGTCCTTTTCGGTTTCGGACCCGGGTTCGTCGGAGGCATCAGTGTAGAAACTGATGGCTCCGGCGGAGGCGGAGTCTCACTTTCTTTTTCAGCCTGTTGGGGCCTAGTGCCAGATGAGGTCGAAACGGCACTATCCCTCTTCTTGTCTGCAGCTAATGGGGGCCGCAGGCGAGGTTCCGGCAGGAGCCGAGCCTCAAGCCCTTCCAGTCTCGCGTCCATGCGGGCGTTCATAAGAGACACCGCCTCGCGCATTGCTCGCTGCAGTATCTCCTCCATATTCGGCTCTTGGATGGTCTTGGGAGCCGTATGTGGTTGTGCGTCAGCGAGCTTGCGCTTGACGGCCTCCAACTCCTTCTTCATCTCGTCGAGCTCTCTGGAGAGGCGGGTGTTTGCTTCTACCAGGGCTCTTGTCTCCTCCGATGCTGACCTGCTGAGGAGGGCGGAGCTCGCCTCCCGTATAGTGCAGGTCGCCTTTTTCAAGGCCGCAATCGATGTCCCTTTCAAGTTTTTGGACTTTTGGGTCACCGCGAGGATGGCGTCCAGACTCTGGGTTATGGCTGAGCCCAGTTTCTCCGCCGTGACCACTTCGTCCTCTGTCATCGCACAATCGGAGAGTGAAGCCTCCGAGAGCCGGTGGGACCGTAGCTCTGGTAACTTCTTCGTCATTTCCAGGACCTCCTTCTCCGCTTCCATCGCTATCTCCTTCTCCTTGAGTTCGAGGTACTCCCTCTTAGACTTGGCTAGACCAACATATTGCCCTGTGGTGGGCGGTCTGCCTCTTCCTCTTTTTGATGAGGGCTTTAAAGCCACTCCTTTGTCCTTTTCAGGGCTGTTCTCCAGGTCACTTCCGCGCCTCTTGCGCCGGTAAGTGGCCCTTATCTTCTCCCTCTCCCTTTCACTGCCTCGGTCCTGGCTCCGAGAGGCGGCGGTCTCGTTGCCGCTCTCGTCGCTTCCGCTCTCGGGTCTTCCATAAAATCGCGAAGGACCCGCGCCAATGGATGCGGGCGTTACCGCTCGCGATCCACCATCACCCTCACTCGCCGTCGTCATAGCAGCCAAGTCAGATTGCCTCTCATCGTCCAGTGATACATTGCCAAAGTCGTTTTTCTCCTCACTCCTCCTACTCTCCTTCATTGCAGCGGTGGCGCCCCCCGTATACATGGGCCAGACCCCCTCCTCTGAGGGGGTGCGGGATTCTCCAACATTGTTGGTACCCGCCCGGGGAATATTTTTGTCGATGCAACCTTCCATGTTTTGATCATTGAGGGGTGAGTCTGCCCCACGTCCTCGATGCGTAGTCACCGACTCGCCATGCACCCCGTCACCGGACGTTACCAGTTTAGGGTTCGGGGCCCACAGGCCCATCCATCACAGAATCACACACAGATTTTCACACACAAACAAACAATAATGTATAGAAGAGTAAACAAAAATGAAGGACAGGGTAGAAAAGATGGTGAAGGATAGTAATACAAAAACAAAATAACGCAAGCGAAGAGTATACTATAAAACGAGAAGAAAGATAGGAAAGACCGGCGTTCAGCCATCCTGAGTGCCTCACCCCGTGTAAAGGGCGGGGCGGCGCACCCAGGCGCCCAGGGACACGAACAACCTTTTTTTTTTTTTTTTTTTTTTAGGAGGGGAAATGCATTACGCATCCCCCGCCCCCTCGGGGGAAGGGGCGGGGGTATGTGGGACTCCCTACTCGAGGTTTACCCACTAAAACCCCCCCAGCCCTTCGTCATGCGCCTTGTGCGGGAGGGACGGGAACCGCGGAGCGACTACAACTCCGCCCCTCCCAGCGCGCAGCCGCAACCGGCACCTTCTTCACGCGGCTTGAGCTGCGTACCTCACCGAGAGCCCCCCGGGCTATAGGGGGGCTGTCTTCTCGGGACCCATACTGTGGGCGGGATCCCCCGATCACCGCCCACGGGTCTTAGGCATCCGTCTCCATTCGGGCGGAAACGGGCGGAGCCCGCGCGCCCCTTGGCCTCGACTTCTGTCGGGCCTTTTTGGTCGGCGCCTTGTCTTCTCCGGGGGCCGGCTTTTTAGCAGATGGACATCTGCCCAGCTCGTGCCCCCTTTCGGCCTTGCCAGCGGCCTCGCACAGGGCGCAGTTTGGTGCTGCAGCCCCGCACTCTGCCGCCTTGTGCCCCGGTTTCCCGCACCGGAAGCAAGTCCCACTACGGTCCACCGGGCACTGGCACTTGGCAGCCACGTGGCCGGTGTCCTGGCAGCGGAAGCAGCGCGTTGGCCTCGCGGCCAGCAACGCCACCCTCGCCGACACCCAACCAATACGCAACCGCCCAGAGCTCGAGAGCTTCTTGGCGGCCGCGACTGGGAGGCGGACCCAACACGATCCGTCCCCCCGTGGCCCCTCTCTGATTGGCCCCGCCCGAACATCTCCGGCCTGGCATCCTCCATCCAGTGCGACCGCCTCTACCACTTCTGCGGTCGTCACGGAGTCATCGAGGCCGGCGATGCGCATCTCCGCGCTTGCAACCGGCCGTCCGACCTTCACCCCTGATGGCAGGACGGTCCTCAGCCTCGCGGCAAAGGCGTCCGCCTTCTCACTTGCACCCTCGCCGGAAATCGCGAGGAGGCGCCCTCCGGTTCGGGCCCGGCGGAAGCGGACTTGCGGGATATCAAGTTCCGCAATGCTTATCGCCCGCCGAGCCGTCTCAAGCGCCTTGGCGTATGTCATACCCGCCTTCACGGCCGACTCTTCTATGGTGAGAGCGACGGCCGCAGTGGCGGGAACTCGAAGCCTTGGCTTTCTCTTCTTCTTCGGGGCGGCTGTAGATGGTGTAGCCACCCCTTTCTTCTTCTTGCCCTTTGGACCTACCGTGGTCCATGGGGCCTCAGTACGAGGGGCGCTGGTGTTCGCTCCCCCTTGTGTCGCCTCCTGAGCAGCCATTGACGGCCGCTTTTTCTTCTTTCGGCCCTTTTTGGCCTTGGGCGCCTCGGGCGCGGCCGGGGCCTCTTGTGGGGCCTCTGTGGCGACAGGCTGCCGCGTCTTCTTTTGGGCCGGTTTCCCCTTGGCTTTTGGCTTCGGGGTCCCCGGCGTCTGCTCCGGTATTACCTCCTCCGGTATTGCCTCTACACTCACGACAGCGGCTGGAGTAACACTCCCTACTCTGTCCGCCGCGAGCGGAGGTCGGAGCCGTGGCTCCGGTAAGAGCCGGTTTTCCAGACCGGCCAGCCGAGCGTTCAGCATGTTGCTGAAGGTCTCTACGTTAGAGCGAGAGACCTCAGACAACAGCTGGCGCATGTCCTGCTCGGCCGGCTTTGTCATCTGCTGACGTAGGCCCTCTACTTCTCTGCGCATAGACTCCACCTCCTGTTGGAGCCGCGCATTCTGAGCTTCGAGGGCTCTTACTTCGTCTGTCGTTCCGCGGTTCTTCATTTCGGTGACGGTCGCGCGTATATCGCTGACCGCCTCCTTAAGAAGGCGCTGAAACGTCCCCTTCAAATTGTTGGACTTCGTTGCGACCATGGTGATCGTCGTCAACGAAGTCTCCACGCATTTAGCCAGAGCGTTGATGGTCTGCTCCGGCCTGTCACTGTCTATGGGCGCAGGGCTCGCGAGGAGCGAAGACCGCGTCTCTCGAGCGGCCCTGGCCGCCTCGGCCACCTCTTCTTCAGCCTGAAGTCGAAGGGCCTCCTCCTTCTCTC
The DNA here is from genome assembly GCF_905147365.1 of Aricia agestis. NCBI lineage: Eukaryota > Metazoa > Arthropoda > Insecta > Lepidoptera > Lycaenidae > Aricia > Aricia agestis. The sequence goes on from NC_056419.1 coordinate 40,703, forward strand.
GGTTCAAGTCGGCCTGCGCCTTCGCCAAACCGACATATTGTCCGGTTGTTGGCGGGCGGCCGCGTCCTTTCTTAGATTTGGGCACCACCCCTTTACTGAGGGTCGGCGCCATGTCTTCCTCCGTGTTCCGTCTCTTACGGTGAGTCCTATCCGGGGTAAGTGCAGGCAGTCCCTCGGAGTCCAGCGACATGCTGGACATTTCGCTGGAGTCCGAGAGCCAGTCCTCGCTGTCACGACCGAGGGAGTCAAATCCATGTTGGGAGACTCGACCACGAGGGGAGTCTCTACCAGTCAGAGAGTCCTTTCCAGTACTCGGAGGCGGCATTTTCACGTCGCGTGTTAAAAGAACACGCGGCAGATCCTTGTCGCCTCTCAGTTTCCTCTTCTGCATTAACTTCAGCATCCGCTCAACGCCGTTGGGCTGCGGCTGGCTGAAGTCAACGTCCTCATCCGTTAAAAGCTCCGCTGCCGGCGCGGTAATGGGCGCCGGCTTCGGGCTGTCGCGTTTCTTCGCGCTGTCACCTCCTCCTCCTAGCGCCGCCAAAATGGCCTTCTGTCTCGCCGCCTTGGCAGCCTCCGCCTCACTCGACGCACTTTGTGCCGCCCCCGTATACGCGCGGCAGACACCCTCTTTCGAGGGTGCACGGGATTCTCCATTGCTGGTACCCGCCCGGGGAGTATTTTCCAAATTGCGCTTATCCATCATTGTTTCCCATTTAAGGCTGGGTCGACCTTGTGCCCTAATGACCTGGTACTCTCCGAGTGGCCATGCAGCCCATCGCCGGGCACGAAGCTTAGGCTTCGGGGCCCACGGGCCCATCCATCACACAATCACACACACATATATACTCAAAAACACACGCTGATGTAAAGAAGAGGTGAACAAAACGAGAAAGATAGAGTAGAAAAGGTGGTGAAAAGACAGACAAAATAAAATAAACAACAAACGAAGAGTAAACTATACAAAGAGAGAAAGACAGGAAAGACCGGTGTTCAGCCATCCTGGATACGTCACTTCGTGTAAAGGGCGGGGTGGCGTACCCAGGCGCCCAGGGACACGAACGTGGACGGACCGGTATCGCCCCCAACCTAACCTAACCTAACCTAACCTAACCTAACCTTTTTTTTTTTTTTTTTTTTTTTTTTTTTTTTTTTTTTTTTTTTTTCTTTTTTTTTTTTTTTTTTTTTCCGGAGGGGGAAATGCATTACGCATACCACCCAGGCGCAGGGGGCGACCCGAGTGGTTATGTGGGACTCCCGTAGCTAATGAGACCACGGTATACCCACTAAAACCCCCCCCCCATCTTCCGCCACGCCGCGTATTGACGGGGCCACAGGAACGATACACTCATCTGCGACCCCGCCAGCGGCCCGAAGACTCCACGATGGGCGCACAACACATGCGCCCTCCTCCTCGGCCCCCACCAAGGCTGTAGCAGACGCCCCCCGAGTCTGCTACTTGGAGGCCATGTGGCAGATCAGGTCTGTGGCTCTGCCACCGACCACACCTCGGCCGCAGAGGATAGGGCAAGCGGCGCACCGTAATACCTACTTGCCTCTTCCTCTGCGGCCCCACCAATGCCGTTCAAACGGAACGGCCCCGCCAGCTCGCAGGGGGGGTAGGGAAAGCGGCAACCTACCACAATGCCTCTCCCCCCCGCGATCCGTCCTCGGCCGCAGAGGATAGGGCAAGCGGCGCACCGTAATACCTACTTGCCTCTTCCTCTGCGGCCCCACCTCGGTGCGCATCCGCAGCGGACTCCTCCAGTCCACTGGGAGCGCCCTCCTCGGGCCAGGCGGCGACACCGGCCGGCCCTGGTTGCCTCTTCGCTTCACCGCGGTTGTCCAAGCCGCGGTTACTAGAGCCCCACCGCCACGACAAGGCGTGCAACCATCGGGGGGAACCTAACCTAACCTAACCTAACCTAACCTAACCTAACCTAACCTAACCTAACCTAACCTAACCTAACCTTTTTTTTTTTTTTTTTTTCACACAGTGAAATGCAGTGACGCATTCGACGCAGGGGATGGGGACTCCCACTGCGGATATGTGGGGCTCGCCGCGGCGAAGATGGTAGGTGCCGCGGCCCTACCCACTAAAACACTGCGGTACTCCTCTTCATGACATGCAGGGTTGCGAGCACGCGCGAGCCTTCGTCCGCGGTCCTGCATGCGTATGCCCGCGTATCAATAGCGGGCCCGTCTTCCTTGGAGCACTGTTCGTACGCTCCTTAGGCCGAACAGAGGCCCTCCCAGGGCTTGCATAGGCCTATCTCTCCTTTGTCGCGATGCGCGAGGAGTACGCAGCGCATCGCGACCCTCTCGGGGACTCGACTCGTTGGGCGGCGGCATCCCCATACCACCGCCCCGAGCCCCCCGGCTAAGGCGGCAAGTGGTCATTACCAATGACCTGTCGTCGCCTCGGCCGTCTTCTTCGGCGGGGGTCGAGCGCCTCCAGCTCTCTCATACGCTCGGCCTCCTCCTTCGCGGCGATGACATCTTCGCAGAAGTGACCGCTGTCCATCCAGGTTCACTGCCCACCATGGCGCGAACCAATGCGGGCAGCGAAAGGTCAAATCCAATGGCGGCCGTGAGGGCCGCCCGTTGTCCAGTCCAGGAGGGACAGGCAGAAACGGTGTGTTCCGCCGTGTCCCTGTCACAGTCACAGTGGTGACAGCGCGTACTCTCTTCTCGGTTCGCGATCTCACACAGGTAACGGCCGAAGCAGCCGTGTCCGGTCAGCACCTGCGTGAGTCGGAACGAGAGCGCCCCGTGCTTTCTGGTCAACCACTCTCTCAGTACTGGTCTCATGGCCAGCACCAGTGCCACGCTTACTTGAGGCTCCAGGAGCCGTTCCTCCCAGAGCTCAATTGTCACTTCCCTGGCCCGATCCCTCCACCGACGGACGGCGTCCGGAAGGGGGTTGCTGCCCCCCGCGCGGACTTCAGCGCCACGCCAGTACACATCGGCGAGGGCAAGAGCGTCGAGGTCCCATGGGACACTGCCAGCGAGGAGGCACGCCGCGTCCCGGGAGATTGTGCGGTACCCGCGAATCGCGCGTGTCGCCATCACTCGCTGCAGCCGCCCCAGGGCCAGCCTATTCTCCGGTAGCAGGTTTTCTGCCCATATCGGCGCCCCATACATTGCCATGGAACGGACAACGCCCATGTAGAGGCGCCGACAAGCCAAACTCGGGCCCCCGAGATTCGGGAGCAGCGAGGCAAGGGCACCCGCAGACTTCTTTACTTTCTCGGATAGCCGGCGGAAGTGTTCCTTGAATGACCACCGGCTATCGAGGACCAGACCAAGGTAGGTCATTGTAGGCGCTATCTTTATTCTCGTTCCACTCACTATGACTTCCAAGTCCGGCGGCGGCGCGTTTCTGGGCCCGTGGAACAAGAGGGCCTCCGACTTGTTCAACGCCACCGTCAGACCCAGAGCCTGGATCCTCCTCACGACCTGAGCGACTGCTGCCGTTGCCAGGATTTTCGCCTCTCGATGGGACTTGGCGCGGCAGACGACCGCTGTGTCGTCCGCGTATGCAACGAGCTCCACGCCCGGAAGATTGGCGCCGCGGAGAACGTAGTCGTAGCCTATATCCCATAGGCCCGGACCGAGAGACGAACCCTGCGGGACGCCACAGTCCACCTCCAGGTCCTCCCAGCCTTCTTCGGTGGGGTACTCCACCGAGCGCTCCGATAGATAGTTGCTGATGGTACGACGCAAATATCTTGGCACTCGATGGTACCGTAGTCCCTCTTTTATGGTCTCCCAGGGCAGGGTGTTGAACGCATTGGTGATGTCCAACGAGACAACCAACACCACCCCACCCCGAGAGATTTCCTCCTCCGAAATCTGCCGCACACGCGCTACCGCGTCTATCGTCGAGCGACGAGATCTGAACCCGAACTGAGCGTCGCTCAAGTTCGGGCCGGCGCCTTCCAGGTGGCGGTTGAGGCGCCCCGCGATCACCCTCTCCAGGGTCTTACAGATCTCGTCGATAAGGACGATAGGGCGGTAGGCCGACGGCTGGTCCTCCGGTCGTCCGTCTTTTCGTAGCAACACCAGCTTGCCCGACTTCCAACGACGCGGCACTCGGCCCTGCACCAGGCATTTGGTGAACACCTCGAGCACCTGCGCCTCCAAGTGCTTTATGGCCAGCACCCAGACGCGACCGGGGACCCCGTCCAATCCAGGAGCTCGGTTTTTGAGGCTCATCTTGTGCACGGCTGCTGCCAGCTCTTCAGGCGTCACGGGTGGCACATCTTCCTCTTCGTCGTCAGACTCCGCACTAGGTGGTCGCATAGATGGTGGGGACCACTCGGCCCTGGATGGAAATAGGGCCGAAAGTACGGAGCGACGAAGGTCCGGCTCCATGTGCTGGGTCAGCGGTGGGGCAGCTGGGCGAAGCTTTTGCCTCACCCATTTGTACGGCTTGCCCCACGGGTCCTGTTCCAGGGTGTTCAGGAACTCCTCCCATGCCTCCTTCTTCGCTACCTTTATCGCCTCACGCAGAGCATGACGCGCTGAACGGTAGCCATCATGGATAGCCTCTTCTTCGGCCTCCACCCTGTTTCGCCGCCGGCGATATCGCTGGAATCGCCGGCGGGCAGCCACACACTCTAGCCGGAGTTGTTTGAGCTCCGGTCGCCACCAGTAGGTCTGCCGCCGAGGCACGACCGGTCCAGCACGGGGCATCGAGGCGTCGCAAATGTTGCGAGCCGCCTCGTTCAGCCACTCCGCGCATTCCTCGACGTCTTCCGATGGGAGGGGGGACATCGACGCAACGATCGCCGCCTCCTCGAGAAGGTCTCGATCCAGACCTCTCAGGGACCATCTTGGGCCGCCGCCAGGTGGAATTCGGCGACCAGCTTCCGACGTGGAGGCAATGTCAAAGCCTATGTAAAGGTGGTCCGAGAGGGTCTCGACCTCCTCGAGGACTCTCCAGCCACTCATTCGGCGAGCGATTGATGGGCTCACTAATGTCAGGTCCACAATCGATTCCCCCTGCCACCGGACGCACGTGCTAACGGCGCCTCTGTTGGCCACGACCAGGCCCGTAGTTGCCAGCCAGTCCGCCATGGCTCTGCCTCTCGTGTCCGCGGCCGGGGAGCCCCAACGCGTGGACTTCGCGTTGAAGTCTCCGGCAACGACCACGGGATTGGTTGCTCCGCTCACAAAGGTGGTGAGCCGGAGGAGGAACGCCCCGAACTCGGCGATGGGTCTGTTCGGGGAAAAGTAAACCCCCACAACGGTGAGGGCTCCCAAGTCCGCGACGACGAAGCCGTGGCCCCGAGTCGTGCTCCTGGAAGATGGAGGCACGATTTTGGGACCGAAGACCAAAGCCACCGTCGAGTCCGCGTCGCCCAACCAGTCACCCCTAGGGAGGATCCGGTACGGCTCGGCGATCACACCGACGTCGATCGACCTCTTCAGTACCTCCTGAGACCACAGATCTTGCGCCTGAGCGCTGTGGTTCAGGTTCCCCTGCAAGAACCTTAGAGGAGCCGTTATTGAGCGTCCATAGGTGCCGCTCCCGCTCCTGAGGCTGCCGTAGATGGTGTGGCAGCCTTGGGTGGCTGACTCTTTTTGGAGCCCTTTCCATTCTTCTGCGGTATCTTGCAGGGTTTGCTCCCCACGATATGGTCCGCCTTCCTCCCATTAGCCGCGCACACCGCGCAGTGGGGAGGGTTTCCGCACTCCTTGATTGCGTGGCCAGCCTGGCCACAGCGGAAACAGAGGTCTCCGCGGTCTGTCTCAGAGGGGCACGTCGCCCGCGTATGTCCTGCTTCGTGGCACCGGTAACACCTCATGATGCGCGCCGACAAGAGTGTCACGCGCACCACGGTCCATCCGACATAAAGTTTGGCGTTCGGTGCTGTCACTGATTTGGCGGCCTCGACCGGGCACCTTACCCAGGCCGCGCCGCGTCCACTCCGGTCTACCCGGATTTCGCCAACCTTAACGTCGTCGACCGCGCAGCCACCGCATCTTGCGACGGCCGCGGCGATTTCTGCCGCAGAGGCGGAGTCGTCCAGGCCTGTTATCCGCAGCTCGGCGCACTTTTGCGGCCGAGAAATGCGGACATCCGTCTCCCCGAGGGCCTCCTTCAGCTTGCCCGCAAGAGTATCGGCCTTTTCTTTGCTGGCCGTCCCGGGTATCTCGTACATGCGAGCCCCGGTAACGGCCCGCTTAAACTTGAGATGAGGGATCTCAAGAGCAACCAGATCAAGATGTTGCTTAGCCCTCTCCATGACGTCCTTATACGTCACGCCTCTCTTTTCTGCCTCTGGCTGCAGTGTAATCACCACCGCCGCAGATTTGGGAGCGCGGAGGCTTCCTTTCTTCTTCTTTCTTTTCTTCTTTGGCACTTCCCTCCTTCCTTCCTTTTTCCGTGCCTTTTCACCTCGCTTGACCACTTCCGACCATTGTTCGATCGGATTTGGTCCCTTCGCAGTCATAGTTGGGGCATTGTCACATCTAGCGGCTGCCGCTTCTATGGCTGCGGCCGACTTTTTGACTCTCTTTTTCTTTTGTTTCAGAGCCGGTCCGGGATTGAGCGGAGGCAACAGAGTCGACACCGCGGGCTCCGGCTCAGGAGTCTTCTCTTTTGCCTTCGACGCTGATGGTGTTGCATCTCGGGCTTCGTCGCGCTTCCGATCTGTAGCTAAAGGAGGCCTCATCCGTGGCTCCGGTAAGAGGCGGGCCTCGAGCCCCTCTATCCGCGCGTTAATCCGGGCACTGGTCACAGCGACCGCCTCGCGCACCGCTCGCTGTAGGAGCTCTTCCACATCCAGCCCCTTGCTGACGGGAGCGGGTTGTGGTAGGGCATTAGCAAGTTTGCGCTTTACCGCCTCCAGCTCCATCTTCATGTCAGCGAGCTTCTTGGAGAGGCGCGCGTTTGCCGCCTCCAGAGCTCTTCTTTCGTCTGACGCCGTTCGATTGATGATGACCGCGAACGCCTCCTGTAATGCCTGAGTTGCCTTATTTAGAGCCGCGACAGAAGTCCCTTTGAGGTTCTTTGACTTCTTGGCAACGTTTGTGATGGCCGCTAAGCTCTCGGAGACCACCGCTCCTACCGAGGCCGCCGTCGCTTCCCTGTCCACTGCTAAAGTCTTGTCCGAGTTTTCAGAGGATTCCGACAGCCGGTGCAACCGTTGCAGCGGAATCCTCTTAGCCGACTCAAATATGTCACGCTCAACTTCAACCTCCATGGCTCTGACCTGCTCGTCATTGAGGTCCTTTTTGGCCTTGGCCCAACCGATGTACTTCCCGGAGGTCGGTGGTCTCCCTCTGCCACGTTTTGAGGAGGTCTTCGTGATCGCTCCTTTGTCCTTCTCTGGACTGTCCTCCAACTCGCTACCGCGCCTCTTGCGTCGAAAGCGGTCCCTTGTTTCATCCTTGTTCTGAGAGGCAGCAGACTCACTACCGCTCTCGTCACTTCCACTTCCGGGTTTATAAAACAAACCAGTGGACACAGGCGTAATCGCACGCGATCCACACTCTCCCTCACTCGCTGTGGTCAAAGCCAAATCGGACACGGGCGTTGTCACCCGCGATCCACTTTTCAGATCCGGTATTCGCTCCAGCTGCACAACCGGTGTTCGGGTCGTGTGCCTGGAGCCTTCCCCTTCGCTAGCCGTTAACATTGCAGCCATTCCGTCGTGCTTATCAGTAACCAATATCGTGCCAAAGTCATCGTTCGTCTCTCTCCTCCTCTCCTCTATTGCAGCGGTGGCGCCCCCCGTATACGTGGGCCAGACCCCCTCCTCTGAGGGGGTGCGGGATTCTCCAACTAGGTTGGTACCCGCCCGGGGAATATTTTTCACGTTGCAACTATCCATATTTGATCAATTGGGGGTGAGTCTGCCCCACGTCCTCAATGCGTAGTCACCGACTCGCCATGCACCCCGTCACCGGACGTTACCAGCTTAGGGTTCGGGACCCACGGGCCCATCCATCACTCAAGCACACACGGAATTACACACACAAACAGACAATAATGTATAGAAGAGTGTAACTAAAAATTAAGGATAGTGAAGAAAAGGTGGTGAGATACAGCATAAATAAAACAAAACAGAAACCAAAGAAGAGTATGCTACCACAAAGAAGAGAAAGATAGTGAAAGACCGGCGTTCAGCCATCCTGAGTGCCTCACCCCGTGTAAAGGGCGGAGCGGCGCACCCAGGCGCCCAGGGACACGAACGTGGACGGACCGGTATCGCCCCCAACCTAACCTAACCTTTTTTTTTTTTTTTTTTTTTTTTTTTTTTTTTTTTTTTTTTTTTTTGAGGAGGGGAAATACGTTACGTATCCCCCGCCCCCTCGGGGGAAGGGACGGGGGTATGTGGGACTCCCTACACGAGGTTTACCCACTAAAACCCCCCCATGCCCTCCTTCAGGCCATCGTGGGGCGCGGGCACTTAGCTGGACTTCCGCACCCAACACGGCCGTTCGCCGCATCCGGCACTACTCCACTGCGGCGGCTGGTGTTCTGCCGCCACCTTTCTTCTCCGAGAGCTCCCCGGGCATCTAGGGAGCTTTCTTCTCGGGGCCCTTCGCGCGGACGGTGATCCCCCGATCAACCGCCCACGGGCCTATGGCTCCACCTCCATGGCGGGCTGGGGCTGACTAACCCCAGCACCGCCGGCTCCAGGCTCTTTTGGCCGAGCCTTGTCGGAGGGAGCTCCGCGTCTTTTCCGGCGCTTGGTGCTGGGGAGCGGCTTCGCTGTGACGCAGCCGCTACTACCCAGCACGTGGTCCTTCTCCTTGCCGAGTGCCTCACAGAGGAAGCAGTTTGGATGCTTCTCCCGGCACTCGGCTGCCTTGTGCTCCGGCTTCCCACAGCGGAAACAGTTCCGGCTGCGATCCACCGGGCATTGGCATGTCGTCGCCAGGTGGCCGGTGTCGAGGCATCGGTAACACCGCTTGGGCCTCGCGGCCAGCAGTGTCACCTTAGCCGACACCCAGCCCACTTGCAGCCGCTTCAAGCTGATGAGCTTTTTGGCGGCCGCAACGGGGACGCTCAGCCAGACAGAGCCGTCGCCCCACCTTCCTTTCCTTATTGGGCCCGACCTGATGGAGTTGGCCGGGCACCCACCTTCTCTAGACACCGCCTCGATGACCTCGGCTGTCGTAGCTGAGTCGTCCAGCCCGGCGATACGCATTTCCACGCATTTCGCCGGGCGTCCGACTTTTACAACGTCAGGGTCGAGAACTTCCCTCAGCTTCTCAGCGAGGGAGTCCGCCTTTTCTTGGGCGCCCTCACCAGGAATGGTGAGGACGCGCGCACCGGTCTGAGCTAAACGGAAGCGGAGCTGGAGCTTTTGGATGTCCAGCTCTGCCAGTCCGCTGGTCGTCACCGCGTTCTTAGCCTTTAAAAGGACGTCACTGTATTTGACGCCCTTCTCCGCGGCGTTCGCCCCCAACGTGAGAGTGATCGCCGCGGTGGCTGGAGCACGGAGCTTGGCCTTCCTCTTCTTCTTTCTTGGGGCGGCTTTAGCTGGAGTAGCCACCCCTTTCTTCTTCTGCCTGCGCGGGCCAACTGTGGTCCACGGGGCCTCAACGGGAAGGGCGTTGGTGTTCTGCCCCCCCTTTGCCGCCTCTTGAGCGGCCATTGATGGCCGCTTCTTCTTCTTCTTCCTTTTGGACTTTGTAGCCCCCTTCTCTGCAGGCGCAGCCGGCGGCTGTAAAGGGACCGCCGCGCTGCCTGCCGAACTCTCGTCCGGTGCCTTGGCCGTTGCCGACTTCTTCGGCTTCGGCGTCTTCTTGGAAGCCGCTGTTGGTGGGGCGCCGGATGATGGACCAGCACCGTCCGCCGCCAGCGGCGGTCTTCTCCGAGGCTCGGGCAAGAGCCTATCTTCCAGGCCGGCGAGCCGTGCATTCAGCATGTTGCCGAAGGTCTCGATATTGGAGCGCGAGACCTCCGACAACATCCTCTGCAGATCGTCAGGTGCGGGCCCAGTCACGCGACGCCGCAGGTCCTCTAGCTCCCGACGCATCGCATTGACTTGGCGCAGGAGGCGATCGTTCTGCTCCTCCAGTGCCCGTATTTCAGCCGTTTGACCGCGGCCCCTCATCTCCGTGACGGCCGCTTTTATGGATGCGACCGCCTCCTTGAGGGCCCGCTGGTACGTGCCCTTCAAGTTGGAGGACCTTGTAGCGACCATCGTCACCATTTCCAAGGCCCTCTCTACGCTACCCGCCAGGGCCGCGCTCGTCTGCTCCGTGTCTTCTGCAGTCGGGGCTGGGCTTGCGCGAAGGGAGGCTCGCGCCTCTCTCGCCTCCCGCTCCTCCCGCGCCGCCCGGGCTACCTCTTCGACTTTCGCCCTGAATGCAGCCCGGCGTTCTTCCTCCTTTTCCCGCCTTAGGTCCTCTTGGGCCTTAGCTAGGCCGACGTATTGGCCGGTCGTTGGTGGCCGGCCACGTCCCTTCTTAGCCTTGGGCACCGCTCCTCTACCAAGGGGCGGCGCCTTGTCATCTTCCGGGATTCGCCGTTTGCGGCGTGTCCTGTCCGGGTCTGTGGGCAAGCCCTCGGAGTCCATCGACACGTCGGATGTCATGTCGTCGGAGTCCAAGGGCCAGTCCTCACTGTCGTCTCCGGTATCGTCTCGTCCTTGGGGAGGCGGTAGGGAGAATTCACGCATCACGTCGCGCAGAACGACGCGAGGCGAGCGCGTCAACTCCCTACGTTCCTCTTCGTCATGTCCGGTAGGAGTAGGAGCGCGGGGCTGCGTCCCGAGAACATCCCGGTACTGCAGCACAGGCGGCAGGTCGGGTAAGTCCCGGATTGGACAGCCCCGCTCCTTCTTTCTTTGAGCCAGTCTTTTCACCCGCTCTACGCCGTTAGGCTGGTAGACGGAGAAATCCACGTCTTCGTCCGTAATTGTGTCCGCCGCCGGCGCGGTTAGGTGCGCCGGTTTCGGACATTCGCGCGTTGTCGCGCCTTCTCCTTCTTTCGCCGTTGCAACGGCCCCCTTACCCTCACACGCAGTTGGTGCCGCCCCCGTATACGTGCGGCAGACTCCCGGCGAACCGGGAGTGCGGGATTCTCCAGTGGAACTGGTACCCGCCCGGGGAGTATTTTCCAATTTGCGTTTCTCCATATTGTGATCTTTAGAGGGAGATTCTGCCCTGGTGCCCTTGCGACGTAAGCCACCTGCTCGCCATGCATCCCAAGGCCGAGCACCACAAACCGGGGATTAGGGACCCACGGGTCCATCCATCTCACAAACACACACACATATAGACGTAGAAACACACGCTGATGTAGAGAAGAGTTAACCAAAATAAGAAGAATAGGGTAGAAAAGGTGATGAAAAGATAGACAAAATAAAATAAACAAGAAACGAAGAGTAAACTATAAAAAGAGAGAAAGACAGGAAAGACCGGCGTTCAGCCATCCTGGATACGTCACTCCGTGTAAAGGGCGGGGTGGCGTACCCAGGCGCCCAGGGACACGAACGTGGACGGACCGGTATCGCCCCCAACCTAACCTAACCTAACCTAACCTTTTTTTTTTTTTTTTTTTTTTTTTTTTTTTTTTTGAGGAGGGGAAATACGTTACGTATCCCCCACCCCTTCGGGGGAAGGGGCGGGGGTATGTGGGACTCCCTACACGAGGTTTACCCACTAAAACCCCCCCATGCCCTCCTTCCGGCCATCGTGGGGCGCGGGCACTAATTATAGACTTCCGCACCCCACACGGCCGTTCGCCGCATCCGGCCCTACTCCGTTGCGGCGGCTGGTGTTCTGCCGCCGCCTTTCTTCACCGAGAGCTCCCCGGGCATCTAGGGAGCTTTCTTCTCGGAGCCCTTCGTGCGGGCGGCGATCCCCCGATCAACCGCCCACGGGCTTATGGCTCCACCTCCATGGCGGGCTGGGGCTGACTAACCCCAGCGTCGCCGGCTCCAGGCTCTTTCGGCCGAGCCTTATCGGAGGGAGCTCCTCGTCTCTTCCGGCGCTTGGTGCTGGGGAGCGGCTTCTTTACTGTGATGCAGCCGCTGCTACCCAGCACGTGGTCTTTCTCCTTGCCGAGTGCCTCGCAGAAGAAGCAGTTGGGTTGCTTCTCCCGGCACTCGGCGGCCTTGTGCCCCGGCTTCCCACAGCGGAAGCAGTTCCGGCTGCGGTCCACCGGGCACTGGCATGTCGTCGCCAGGTGGCCGGTGTCAAGGCATCGGTAACACCGCTTAGGCCTCGCGGCCAGCAGTGTCACCTTCGCCGAGACCCAGCCCACTCGCAGCCGCCCCAAGCTGAGCAGCTTTTTGGCTGCCGCGACGGGGACGCTCAGCCAAAGCGAGCCGTCGCCCCACCTTCCTTTCATTATGGGGCCCGACCTAATTGAAGTTGTCGGGCATCCCCCTTCTCTGACGACCGCCTCGATGACGTCGGCGGTCGTTGCCGAGTCGTCCAGCCCGGCGATGCGCATCTCTACGCATTTCGCCGGGCGGCCGATCTTGACCACCTCCGGATCCAACACCTCCCGCATTTTTGCGGCCAGTACATCCGCCTTCTCTTGTGCGCCCTCGCCAGGGATGGTGAGAACGCGAGCGCCGGTCTGTGCCTGCCGGAAGCGAAACCCGACTCTGTTGATGCCGAGTTCCTGCACTGCCCCACCGACCGCGTCCTTCGCCTTCAGCAGCACGTCCTTGTACGTGACCCCCTTCTCCGCAGCACTCGCCTTCAGTGTGACGGTGATTGCCGCGGTGTTGGGGGCACGGAGCTTGGCCTTCTTCTTCTTCCTAGGGGCGGCTTTAGATGGAGTAGCCGCCCCTTTCTTCTCCTTGGGCCTGCGCGGACCGACGGTGGTCCACGGGGCCTCGGCGGGAGGGGCGTTGGTGTTCTGCCCCCCCTTTGCCGCCTCCTGAGCGGCCATAGATGGCCGCTTCTTTTTCTTCTTCTTGGGCCTCTCAGCCCTCTTCTCTGCAGTTGCGGCGGGTGGCTGTATAGGAGCCACCACGCCACCTGTCGAATCCTCGTCCGGTGTTTTTGCCGTCGCCGTCTTCTTAGGCTTCGGCGCCTTCTTCTTTGGAGCTGCTGGTGGTGGGGCGCCGGGGGGTTGCCCAACGCTGTCCGCAGCCAGCGGCGGTCTCCTTCGGGGCTCCGGGAGGAGCCTGTCCTCCAGGCCGGCAATTCTTGCGTTTAGCATGTTGCCGAAGGTCTCAATGTTGGAACGTGAGACCTCCGACAACATCTTTTGCAGGTCTTCGGCTGCAGGACCAGTGACGCGACGGCGGAGCTCTTCTAACTCCCGACGCATCGCGTTCACTTGGCGCAGAAGGCGGTCGTTCTGCGCCTCCAGTGCCCGCATCTCCTCGTTTTGTCCGCGACCCCTAATCTCGGTGACGGCCGCCCTGATTGACGCGACCGCCTCCTTGAGGGCCCGCTGGTATGTCCCTTTTAGATTTGAGGACCTTGTGGCGACCATCGTCACCATCTCCAAGGCCCTCTCTACGCTGCCCTCTAGGGCCGCGCTGGTCTCCTCCGATGTCTCCTCGGCTGGGGCAGGGCTTGAGCGAGTGGAGGCTCGCGCCTCCCTCGCTTCTCGCGCCTCCCGCGCCGCCCGGGCCACCTCTTCCACCTTCGCCCTGAAGATAGCCCGGCGTTCCTCCTCCTTTTCCCGTTTAAGGTCCGCTTGGGCCTTAGCGAGACCGACGTATTGGCCGGTGGTTGGTGGCCGGCCACGTCCTTTCTTAGCCTTGGGCACCGCTCCTCTGCCAGGGGGCGGCGCCTCGTCCTCGTCCGAGATTCGCCGTTTGCGGCGTGTCTTATCCGGGTCTGTGGGCAAGCCCTCGGAGTCCATCGACACGTCAGATGTCATGTCGTCGGAGTCCAAGGGCCAGTCCTCACTGTCATAGCCGGTGATGTCACTTCCTTGGGGAGGCGGCAGGGAGAATTCGCGCATCACGTCGCGCAGAACTACGCGAGGTGAGCGCGTCAGGTCCCCACCGACCTCTTTGTCTCGTCCGGTTGGCAGCGCAGAAGGCGTCCGGGGTGACGACATTTTGACGTCCCGCCAACGCAACACCTCTGGCAGATCGGCGTCGCGTACTGGGCAGTTCCGCTCCTTTTTGCGCTGCATAAGTCGCTTTATCCGGTCTATAGCATTAGGCTGCGGACCGGAAAAGTCAACGTCTTCATCGGTTATTGCTCCCGCCTCCGACGCGGTTAGGTGCGCCGGATTCGGGTTCGCGCTTATCTTCGCGCCCTCTCCACTACTCGCCGCCGCAGCGGCCCCCTCATCCCTCATCGCACTAGTTGGCCCCTCCGTATACACGGGCCGGCCACCGTCCGAGGACGGCGCATGGGATTCCCCGACTCCTGAGGAGCCGAGACCCACCCGGAGAATACTTTTACTTGTACGATCTGCCATGACTCTACGCTCCGACACCCCGGGTCGCGGGCCCTTTCGTCACACTGTGGGCGCAGCCAAACATACAAGACCAAACACGCACACAAACACACGCCATACCGGCGTTCAGCCACCCCTCCCGTGTCACCGCGAAAACGCTCACGATGGCACGGGGGAGGTGCCCAGGGACACGACGTGGACGGACCGGTATCGCCCCCAACCTAACCTTTTTTTTTTTTTTTTTTTTTTTTTTTTTTTTTTTTTTTTTTTTTTTTTTTTTGACGCAGTGAAATGCAGTGACGCATTCGACGCAGGGGATGGGGGCTCCCCTGCGGATATGTGGGGCTCGCCGCGGCGAAGATGGTAGTGCCGCGGCCCTACCCACTAAAACACTGCGATGTTCCCTCGACACGCTAAACCGAGTGCGACCGGTAACTGCAACATGGCTTCCGGGACTCAGTCGGCGACACCTGCTGTACGGCGCAGGCCCTTACATTCGGGGGGCTTTGAGACCCCTCAGGCCGAACAGAGGCCCCACATGGGGGGCTTGCATGGGCCGTTCCTCTGCTTTTGTCGCGATGCGCGGGAACATGTTGCGCATCGCGACCCACTCGGGGACTCCATGTAACGGGCGGCGGTATCCCCATACCACCGCCCGAGTCCCCAGACTAAGGCGGGATGTCGTGGCCATTACGAGCGACACGTCTCCGCCTCGGCCTTCTTCCTGGGAGTTCGAGCGCCGCCTGCTCTCTCACGCGCTCGGCCTCCTCCTTCGTCGAGATGACGTTGTGCGCGTATGTCTCGACGGCTGTCCACTCTTCTTCGCTCCTCACCATGGCCCTGATGAGCGCTGGGAGCGTTATGTCCTCACCGATGTTGGATGAGAGTTCCGCTCGTTGTTCCGACCAAGCGGGACACGCCGTGAGTGTGTGATCGGCCGTGTCCCGGTCCGCACCGCAGTGATGACATTCTGCGGTCGGTTCGCTTCCAGTAATCTCGCACAGATACCGACCGAAGCAGCCATGCCCGGTCAGCATCTGTGTGAGTCGGAAGGTCAGCGCTCCATGCCTGCGCTTTATCCACTCCCTGAATAAGGGGCGGATCGCCTCTATAAGGTTAATGCTCACAGTAGGCTCCTCTAGTCGCTGCGCCCACGTCTCCAGTGCCGTCTCCTCTGCTGAGCTCCTCCACCGACGTACGGCGTCCGGTAAAGGGTTGCTTCCCTCCGCGCGGACCGCTGCGCAACGCCAAAATACGTCGGCAAGTGCTTGAGCATCGAGGTCCCAGGGTGTGCTACCCGCGAGCAGGCATGCCGCATCCTTGGATATGGTGCGGTAGCCACGCACTGCCCGGGTCGCCATCACCCTTTGTATCCGTCCGAGTACGAGCCGATTCTGGGGCGAGAGATGGTAAGCCCAGATCGGCGAGCCGTACATGACCATCGATCGGATGATACCCATGTACAGCCGTCGGCAGCCGATGCTCGGCCCCCCGAGATTCGGGAGGAGCGACGCGAGGGCTCCAGCTGCCCTGGAGACCTTTTCGGACAGCCGGCGGAAGTGTTCCACGAAGGACCACCTTTCATCCAGAACGATGCCCAGGTATGTCATGGTCGGACCGACATTTATCCTGGTTCCACTTACTACCACGGCCATGTCCGGCGGCGGTGGGTTCCTCGGCCCGTGGAAGAATAGGGCCTCGGATTTCTCCAACGCGACATTTAGGCCCAGCGCGCGTATCCGGCGAACCACTTGAGCGACGGACCCCAACCTAACCTTTTTTTTTTTTTTTTTTTTTTTTTTTTTTTTTAAGGAGGGGAAATACGTTACGTATCCCCCACCCCTTCGGGGGAAGGGGCGGGGGTATGTGGGACTCCCTTCACGAGGTTTACCCACTAAAACCCCCCCATGCCCTCCTTCTGGCCATCGTGGGGCGCGGGGACTAAAACTGGACTTCCGCACCCCACACGTCCATTCGCCGCATCCGGCACTACTCCACTGCGGCGGCTGGTGTTCTGCCGCCGCCTTTCTTCGCCGAGAGCTCCCCGGGCATCTAGGGAGCTTTCTTCTCGGGGCCCTTTGCGCGGGCGGTGATCCCCCGATCGACCGCCCACGGGCCTATGGCCCCACCTCCATGGCGGGCGGGGGCTGACTAACCCCTGCACCGCCGGCTCCAGGCTCTTTCAGCCGAGCCTTGTCGGAGGGAGCTCGACGTCTTTTCTGGCGCTTGGTGCTGGGGAGCGGCTTCGCGGTGACGCAGCCGCTACTACCCAGCACGTGGTCCTTGTCCTTGCCGAGTGCCTCGCAGAAGAAGCAATTGGGCTGCTTCTCCCGGCACTCGGCTGCCTTGTGCTCCGGCTTCCCACAGCGGAAACAATTCCGACTGCGGTCTACCGGGCACTGGCACGTCGTAGCAAGGTGGCCGGTGTCGAGGCATCGGTAACACCGCTTTGGCCTCGCGGCCAGCAGTGTCACCTTCGCCGAAACCCAGCCCACTCGCAACCGCCCCAAGCTTAGTAGCTTTTTGGCGGCCGCGACGGGGACGCTCAGCCATAACGAGCCGTCACCCCACCTTCCCTTCCTTATTGGGCCTGACCTGATGGAGTTGGCCGGGCACCCACCTTCTCTAGACACCGCCTCGAGGACCTCGGCGGTCGTAGCCGAGTCGTCCAGCCCGGCGATGCGCATTTCAACGCATTTCGCCGGGCGTCCGACTTTCACAACGTCAGGGTCGAGAACTTCCCTCAGCTTCTCAGCGAGGGAGTCCGCCTTTACTTGGGCGCCCTCACCAGGAATGGTGAGGACCCGCGCGCCGGTCTGAGCTAGACGGAAGCGGAGCTGGAGCTTTTGGATGTCCAGCTCCGCCAGTCCGCTGGCCTTCACCGCATTTTTAGCCTTTAATAGGACGTCACTGTATGTGACGCCCTTCTCCGCGGCGTTCGCCCCCAACGTGAGAGTGATCGCCGCGGTGGCTGGAACACGGAGTTTGGCCTTTTTCTTCTTCTTTCTTGGGGCGGCTTTAGCTGGAGTAGCCGCCCCTTTCTTCTTCTGCCTTTGCGGGCCAATGGTGGTCCACGGGGCCTCGGCGGGAGGGGCGTTGATGTTCTGCCCCCCCTTTGTCGCTTCCTGAGCGGCCATTGTTGGCCGCTTCATCCTCTTCTTCTTCTTAGGCTTTGCAGCCTCTTTCTCTGCAGGTGCAGTAGGCGGCTGTAAAGGAGCCGCCGCACCGCCTGCCGAACCTTTGTCCAGCGCCTTTGCCGTCACCGTCTTCTTCGGCTTCGACGTCTTCTTCGGGGCCGCTGTTGGTGGGGCGCCGGATGTTTCACCAGCACTGTCTGCCGCCAGCGGCGGTCTTCTTCTGGGCTCAGGAAGGAGCCTATCTTCCAGGCCGGCGATTCTCGCATTGAGCATGTTGCCGAAGGTCTCGATGTTGGAACGCGAGACCTCCGACAACATCCTCTGCAGGTCGTCGGCTGCGGGCCCAGTTACGCGACGGCGCAGCTCCTCCAGCTCCTTACGCATCGCGTTGACTTGGCGCAGGAGGCGGTCGTTCTGCGCCTCCAGTGCCCGCATTTCTTCTGTCTGACCGCGGCCTCTCATCTCGGTGACGGCCGCCTTGATGGACGCGACCGCCTCCTTGAGGGCCCGCTGGTACGTCCCTTTCAGGTTTGAGGACCTTGTGGCGACCATTGTCACCATATCCAAGGCCCTCTCCACGCCTGCCGCCAGGGCCGCGCCTGTCTCCTCCGAGTCCTCGGCAAGGGCAGGGCTTCCACGAAGGGAAGCTCTCGCCTCCCTCGCCTCTCGCTCCTCCCGTGCCTTCCGGGCTACTTCCTCAACCTTCGCCCTGAAAATAGCCCGGCGCTCCTCTTCCTTCTCCCGGTTGAGGTCCGCTTGGGCCTTAGCCAGGCCGACGTATTGGCCGGTGGTTGGTGGCCGGCCACGTCCTCTCTTTGCCTTGGGCACCGCTCCCCTGCCAATGGGCGGCGCCATGTCCTCCTCAGTGTTGCGCCTTTTACGGCGTGTCTTGTCCGGGATTGTGGGCAAGCCCTCGGAGTCCACTGATATGTCAGAGACAGTATCGTCAGAGTCCAAGGGCCAGTCCTCACTGTCATTGCCAGTATAGTCCATTCCTTGTGGAGGCGGCAGGGAGAATTCGCGCATCACGTCGCGCAAAACCACGCGAGGTGAGCGCGTCAAATCCCCACCAGCCTCATTGTCTCCTCCGGGTGGCAGCGCAGAAGGCGTGCTGGGTGGCGTCATTTTAACGTCCCGCCAGCGCAACACCTCTGGCAGGTCAGCGTCGCGTACTGGGCAGTTCCGCTCCTTCTTGCGCTGCATTAGTCGCTTTATCCGGTCTATTGCGTTAGGCTGCGGACCGGAAAAGTCGACGTCTTCGTCGGTGATAGCACCCGCCTCCGACGCGGTTAGGTGCGCCGGATTCGGGTTCGCGCTTGTCTTCGCGCCCTCTCCTTCTTTCGCCGTTGCAACGGCCCCCTTACCCTCCAACGCATTTTGTGCCGCCCCCGTATACGTGCGGCAGACTCCCGGCGGACCGGGAGTGCGGGATTCTCCAGCATTGCTGGTACCCGCCCGGGGAGAATTTTCAAAATGGCGTGTCTCCATGGTTCGATCTGTTAAGGGAGATTCTGCCCTAGTGCCCTTGTGACGTAAGCCACCTGCTCGCCACGCATCCCAAGGCCGGGCACCACAAACCGGGGATTAGGGACCCACGGGTCCATCCATCGCACAAACACACACACATATATACACGGAAACACACGCTGATGTAGAGAAGAGTTGAACAAAACAAGAAAGATAGAGTAGAAAAGGTGATGAAAAGACAGACAAAATAAAATAAACAACAAACGAAGAGTAAACTATACAAAGAGAGAAAGACAGGAAAGACCGGTGTTCAGCCATCCTGGATACGTCACTTCGACCCCAACCTAACCTAACCTTTTTTTTTTTTTTTTTTTTTTTTTTTTTTTTTTTTTTTTTTTTTTTTGACGCAGTGAAATGCAGTGACGCATTCGACGCAGGGGATGGGGGCTCCCCTGCGGATATGTGGGGCTCGCCGCGGCGAAGATGGTGGTGCCGCGGCCCTACCCACTAAAACACTGCGATGTTCCCTCGACACGCTAAACCGAGTGCGACCGGTAACTGCAACATGGCTTCCGGGACTCAGTCGGCGACACCTGCTGTACGGCGCAGGCCCTTACATTGGGGGGGCTTTGAGACCCCTCAGGCCGAACAGAGGCCCCACATGGGGGGCTTGCATGGGCCGTTCCTCTGCTTTTGTCGCGATGCGCGGGAACATGTTGCGCATCGCGACCCACTCGGGGACTCCATGTAACGGGCGGCGGTATCCCCATACCACCGCCCGAGTCCCCAGACTAAGGCGGGATGTCGTGGCCATTACGAGCGACACGTCTCCGCCTCGGCCTTCTTCCTGGGAGTTCGAGCGCCGCCTGCTCTCTCACGCGCTCGGCCTCCTCCTTCGTCGAGATGACGTTGTGCGCGTATGTCTCGACGGCTGTCCACTCTTCTTCGCTCCTCACCATGGCCCTGATGAGCGCTGGGAGCGTTATGTCCTCGCCAATGTTGGATGAGAGTTCCGCTCGTTGTTCCGACCAAGCGGGACACGCCGTGAGTGTGTGATCGGCCGTGTCCCGGTCCGCACCGCAGTGATGACATTCTGCGGTCGGTTCGCTTCCAGTAATCTCGCACAGATACCGACCGAAGCAGCCATGCCCGGTCAGCATCTGTGTGAGTCGGAAGGTCAGCGCTCCATGCCTGCGCTTTATCCACTCCCTGAATAAGGGGCGGATCGCCTCTATAAGGTTAATGCTCACAGTAGGCTCCTCTAGCCGCTGCGCCCACGTCTCCAGTGCCGTCTCCTCTGCTGAGCTCCTCCACCGACGTACGGCGTCCGGTAAAGGGTTGCTTCCCTCCGCGCGGACCGCTGCGCAACGCCAAAATACGTCGGCGAGTGCTTGAGCATCGAGGTCCCAGGGTGTGCTACCCGCGAGCAGGCATGCCGCATCCTTGGATATGGTGCGGTAGCCACGCACTGCCCGGGTCGCCATCACCCTTTGTATACGTCCGAGTACGAGCCGATTCTGGGGCGAGAGATGGTAAGCCCAGATCGGCGAGCCGTACATGACCATCGATCGGATGATACCCATGTACAGCCGCCGGCAGCCGATGCTCGGCCCCCCGAGATTCGGGAGGAGCGACGCGAGGGCTCCAGCTGCCCTGGAGACCTTTTCGGACAGCCGGCGGAAGTGTTCCACGAAGGACCACCTTTCATCCAGAACGATGCCCAGGTATGTCATGGTCGGACCGACATTTATCCTGGTTCCACTTACTACCACGGCCATGTCCGGCGGCGGTGGGTTCCTCGGCCCGTGGAAGAATAGGGCCTCGGATTTCTCCAACGCGACATTTAGGCCCAGCGCGCGTATCCGGCGAACCACTTGAGCGACGGAAGCAGTCGCCAGGATAACTGCTTCACGGTAGGTCCTGGCACGACAGACGACTTCTGTGTCGTCCGCGTAGCAGATGACCTCTGCACCGCGAAGCATTACGCCGCGGAGTACTGGGTCAAACCCGATGTTCCACAGTGACGGCCCTGCCGCCGAGCCCTGTGGAACGCCACAGTCAACTTCTTCTATGTCCCATCCGTTCTGTGTAGGGAACTGCACGGAGCGTTCCGAGAGATAGCTACCGAGGGTGCGTCGCATGTATCTCGGAACGCCGTGGTGTCTGAGTCCGTCCTTTATGACTTCCCAGGGCAGGGAGTTGAAGGCGTTTGATATGTCCAGCGACACTGCCAACACTACCCCACCCCGGGAGACCTCTTCCTCTACAATATCCCTAAGTCGCGCTACCGCCCCGATCGTTGAGCGGCCTGAGCGAAATCCGAATTGGTTCGGGCTCAGGTCCGGGCCGACGCTCTCAAGGTGTTTGACGAGTCGCGCCACAATCACCCGCTCGAGAATCTTCGTGATCTCGTCTAGCAGCACGATCGGACGGTATGCGGATGGGCTGTCCTCCGGGCGTCCGGCCTTTCTGAGAAGTACCAGCTTGCCAGTCTTCCATCGTCGCGGAACTCTACCCTGGACCAAACAGTTAGTCAATATGGTGAGTATCCGCGACTCCATCGCTTTCATCGACAAGAGCAGGACACGCCCGGGGACTCCGTCTAGTCCAGGCGCCGTATTCTTTAACCCCATCTTATGGACTGCCGCCGCCAATTCCGCAGATGTTACTGGCGGTATTTCCTCTTCAACCTCCAGTGTCTCTTCCGATTGAGCCGCCATCGGTGGGCTCCATTCGACCCCGGATGGGAATAGGGTCGAGACCACTCTGTTGAGCAGTTCCGGTTCGAGACACTGGGTGACTGGCGGGGCAGCCGGACGGAGTTTCTGCCGTACCCATTTGTAGGGCTTACCCCAGGGATCCTCGTCAAGAGCCCGCAACCATTCCTGCCATGATGCGGCCTTCGCCTCTGTGATGCCCTTGCGGAGGGCTTGGCGCGCTGCGCGGTAGGCATTGTAAAGAGCCTCCTCCTCTTCCGGAGCCCTATTTCGCCTCCTTCGGTAGTGTGTGTAGCGGCGGCGAGCCGCAATGCTTTCCCGTCTCAGTTGGTCGATCTCGGGGCACCACCAATAAGTCTGGCGTCGGGGCTTGCGTTTCCCGACGCGTGGCATAGAGGCGTCGCAGATGTTGCGCAACGCCTCGTTCAGCCACTCCGCACACTCCTCTACATCGTTGGAGGGAAGTTGAGCCCACGACGAAACGATTGCGGCCTCCTCTAGTAACTCTCTGTTGAGCTTACTCAGACACCATCTCGGGCCGCCGCCCGGTGACATTGCGCGGCCCAGTTCCGAAATGTGTGCGGATACATCAAAACGGATGTACCGATGGTCCGAGATGGTCTCTTCTTCGGCATCAACTCTCCAGTTGGCGATTCGACCCGCGAATCCCGGACTCGCCAACGTTAGGTCCACGATTGATTCGCCCTGCTGTCTGACACAGGTGCTCACGGCCCCTCTATTGGCCACCACCAATCCTGTGGACACCAGCCAATTGGCCATCACTCTGCCTCTTGCATTCGTCGCCGGGGATCCCCAGAGCGAAGACTTCGCGTTGAAGTCTCCGGCGACGACTACAGGTCCAGAAGCTCCGCCTACGATGGGAGTTAGTCGTCCCAGAAATGCCTCAAATTCGGCAAGAGGCCTGTTGGGGGAGAAGTAAACCCCCACCGCAGTGAGAGCCCCCATGCTGGCGACGACAAATCCTAGGCCTCTGGTCGTCCTCCTCGATGTTGGAGGCATAATTCCGGGGCCAAACACTAATGCGACTGAAGAGTCCGCGCTTCCCACCCAGTCATTTCTGGGGAGTATGCGATACGGCTCCGACACGAACGCAAGGTCAATCGACCACTGCGCCATATTCTGAATCATCAGATCTTGCGCCTGGGCGCAGTGATTCAAATTGCCTTGCAGGAAGCGATGGGTAGCCGTTATTGCTCCTCCATTTGAGCCACACCAGGTTCAGAAGCCACCGTAGGTGTTGTGGTGAGCTTCTGGGTTGCCTTGCTCTTTTTGGAGCGTTTCTTCTTTGGGGCCTCCTTGCCGCAGGCTTTGCTGCCGACACTGTGGTCCGCCGGTTTTCCACTTGCTGCGCATAGTGCACAATGTTGTGCGTTTTCGCACTGTGCAGCTACGTGATCCGGCCGGCCGCAGCGGAAGCAGAGCCCGCTTCGGTCAGCCTCATTTGGGCATGTCGCTCGTGTGTGCCCGGTCGCGTGGCATTTGTAGCAGCGCATAGGCCGCGATGTTAGAAGCACTACGCGTACTACGGTCCACCCCACGTACACCCTTGTATTGGGTGCTGTCACCTTTTTGGCCGCTTCGACCGGGCATTTCACCCATGCCATTCCGCGCCCTCTTCGATCCCGCCTTATTTCTCCTACCTTTACATCGGCAGCAGTACAGCAACCCGCCAGAGCTATGGCTTGCGCTATTTCCGTTGCGTTGGCGGAGTCGTCGAGCCCATGTATGCGCAACTCTGCGCATTTTTGAGGTCGTGAAATGCGGACCTCATCACTCTCTATGACCTCTCTCAACTTTTCCGCTAACCTGTCCGCCCTCTCTTTGCAGTCCGCTCCCGAGATCTCGTATAAACGGGCCCCGGTCACGGCCTGCTTAAACCTCATTAGAGGAACATCCAGCACCCTAAGATCCAGCCGTTGCTTAACCTTTTCGAGGACGTCTTTATACGAGACGCCTCGTTTTTCAGCTTCGGGTTGCAACGTCAGGACCACTGCTGCCGATTTGGGGACGCGCAGTTTGTCCTCTATCTTTTTCTTCTTTTTTCTGGACACTTTCTTCCTATCTCCTCCTTCTTTTAGTGCCCTTCCCTTCTTTCTGACAACCTCTGTCCACTCCTGTTCTGATGGTCTCGATGCTGCCGATGTTGAGGCGGCATCGCGTCTAGCGGCAGCCGCTTCTTCCGCGGCAGCAGACTTCTTTTTTCCCTTCTTCTTTTTCAGGGCCGGACCCGGGTTGAGCGGAGGCGACAGAGTCGACACCGCGGGCTCCGACACCGCTGCCTTCTTCTGGGTTTTTGACGCATAAGTTGGTGGTGCGTCTTGGACCTGTTCCTGTCTCTTGTCCGAGGCAAGGGGCGGCCGGATTCGCGGCTGCGGTAACAGTCGCGCCTCTAAGCCCTCGAGCCGCGCATCCATGCGAGCGCTCGATACGGCGATCGCTTCTCGCACTGCCTTTGCCAGCATCTCTTCCAGTGCCGGTGTTGCGGGGGCAGACTGAGGCCGCACATTCGTTAGCTCGCGTTTGAGTGTCGCGAGCTCCGACCTCAGTTCCGCAAGGTCTCTGGAGAGGCGCTTGTTTGCCGCTTCCAGGGCCTGCGTCTCCTCTGTTTTAGAGTGCCGCAGCAATGCCGCAGTCGCCTCTTGTATCGCCTTCGTCGCATCTTTCAGGTGCTTGACAAAGGGGCCACTTAGGTTTTTGGACTTCGAGGCCACCATGCTGATGACCTCTAGGCTCTTGGTAATGGTCGAGCCTAATTTGGCCGAAGTCACCTCCTCCTCTTCTGCGTCCGACATTGTAACGTCCGAGAATCTGGAGGCTTCCGACAGTCGGTGGGACCGTTGCTGTGGAAGCTCCTTTGCCACATCCGAGATCTGGCGTTCCGCCTCAGCCTGCTGAGCCCTGCGCTCTTCCAGTCGCTCAGCAGCAGCCTTCTCCATTTTGGTTTGGTGCAAACCAACGTATTGGCCGGTGGTAGGCGGCCTACCCCTGCCCCGCTTGGTGCACCGCGAGGCAGTTGTGCCTTTGCCTTTATCCGAGTCATTGTCCACTTCGCTTCCGCGCCTTTTGCGGAAGTGACGTCTCGTCTTTTCTCTCTCATTATCCAGTACTTGAGAGGCGGTTGTCTCGTGACCGCTCTCGCCATCGTCGGAAGTTCCTTCGGAGCCAAAGAACTTACTGCTCCTAGTAGACCCGGGCGTCGCCGCCCGTGAGCCTCCTTCCGCGTCCTCGAATCGTTCCAGGTGTACGATCGGAACCTTCAGGTCAAGCCTGGGGTCATCGTTTGCCTGCTTCTTTCCTGCCTGCGTCGCCTTCGCGACCTCCTTTTCTCTCTCCATTGCAGCGGTGGCGCCCCCCGTATACATGGGCCAGACCCCCTCCTCTGAGGGGGTGCGGGATTCTCCAACATTGTTGGTACCCGCCCGGGGAATATTTTTGTCGATGCAACCTTCCATATTTTGATCATTGAGGGGTGAGTCTGCCCCACGTCCTCGATGCGTAGTCACCGACTCGCCATGCACCCCGTCACCGGACGTTACCAGTTTAGGGTTCGGGGCCCACGGGCCCATCCATCACAGAAACACACACAGATTTTCACACACAAACAGACAATAGTGTAAAGAAGGTATAAATACAAGGAAAGATAGGGAAGAAAAGATGGTGAAAGATAGGGTTAATAAATATTATAATTATGATGAACAAAACAAGAAAGTTAATACAAAGAAAGAAAGATAGAAGAAAGAAAGACCGGCGTTCAGCCATCCTGAGTGCCTCGTCCCGTGTAAAGGGCGGGGCGGCGCACCCAGGCGCCCAGGGACACGAACGTGGACGGACCGGTATCGCCCCCAACCTAACCTAACCTTTTTTTTTTTTTTTTTTTTTTTTTTTTTTTTGCGTCGGGAAATGCTCTGACGCATCTCGCGGGGATCGGGGACTCCCCAGCGAGTATGTGGGGCTCGCTGCGGTCGTGAAGATGGTGAATTGACCGCAGCCCTACCCACTAAAACCCGACGGTATTCTTCTACGTCCCATGCAGGGTTGCGAGCACGCGTGAGCCTTCGTCCGCGGTCCTGCATGTCCTTGCCTGCGTGTCACGGCAGGCCCGTCTTCTGAGGAGCACTAAGGCTCCTAAAGGCCGAACAGAGGCCCTCTCGGGGCTTGCGTAGGCCCATCTCTCTACGGTGTCGCGATGCGCGAAGAATACGCAGCGCATCGCGACCCACTCGGGGACTCGACTCGTTGGGCGACGGCATCCCCATGCCGCCGCCCCAAGCCCCCCGGCTAAGTCGGCAAGTAATCATCGTTGATGACCCGTCGTCGTCTCGGCCGTCTTCTTCGGCGGGGGTCGAGCGCCTCCAGCTCCCTCACTCGCTCGGCCTCCTCCTTCGCGGCGACGACCTCTTCACAGAAGGTCTGCACCGCTGTCCATCCGGGTTCACTGCCCACCATGGCGCGAACCAGCGCGGGCAGCGAGATGTCGAATCCAATGGCGGCCGTGAGGGCCGCCCGTTGTATTGTCCAGGCGGGACAGACAGAGACAGTATGTTCCGCCGTATCCCGGTCATCGTCACAGTGGTGACAGCGCGTACTCTCCTCTCGGTTCGCGATCTCACACAGGTAACGGCCGAAACAGCCGTGTCCGGTCAACACCTGCGTGAGTCGGAACGAGAGCGCGCCGTACTTTCTTGTTAACCACTCTTTCAGTACTGGGCGAATGGCCTGCACCAAGTCCACGCTGGTTTGTGGCTCCAGGAGTCGCTCCTCCCATCGCTCAATCGCCACTTCCCTAGCTCGGTCCCTCCACCGACGTACGGCGTCCGGTAAGGGGTTGCTTCCCCCCGCGCGGACCGCTGCGCCACGCCAGTACACTTCGGCGAGGGTTTGAGCGTCCAAGTCCCAAGGGACGCTGCCAGCAAGGAGGCACGATGCGTCGCGAGAGATAGTACGATATCCTCGGACTGCTCGCGTCGCCATCACTCGCTGCAGCCGTCCCAGGGCCAGCCTGTTCTCCGGCAGCAAACTATCCGCCCAGATCGGCGCCCCGTACATGACCATAGATCGAACTACACCCATGTAGAGACGCCGACAAGTCAAGCTCGGGCCCCCGAGATTTGGGAGCAACGAGGCTAGGGCTCCCGCGGACTTCTTCACCTTCTCTGACAGCCGGCGGAAGTGTTCCTTAAAAGACCACCGGCTGTCGAGAACCAGGCCTAGGTAGGTCATTGTCGGTGCCACCTGTATTCTGGTTCCGCCTACTATCACCGCCAGGCCCGGCGGAGGCGCGTTTCTAGGCCCGTGGAACAACAGGGCCTCCGATTTGTTCAGCGCCACCGTCAGTCCCAACGCCTGGATCCTTCGTACCACCTGTGCGACTGCCGCCGTCGCCAGGATTGTCGCTTCGCGGTGTGTTTTGGCGCGGCACACGACCCCAGTGTCGTCTGCATACGCGATGAGCTCCACGCCTGGAAGAGTGGCACCGCGCAGCACGTGGTCATATCCTATGTCCCACAGTTCCGGACCGAGAGCCGAACCCTGCGGGACGCCGCAGTCTACCTCCAGCTCCTCCCAGCCCTCTTCGGTTGGGTACTGCACCGAGCGCTCCGACAGATAGTTGCCGATTGTTCGGCGAAGATATCTGGGCACTCGGTGGTACCGAAGTCCCTCCTTAATTGTTTCCCAGGGCAGGGTGTTAAATGCGTTGGTTATGTCCAGTGAGACTACCAGCACCACCCCGCCCCGGGAGATCTCCTCCTCCGAGATTTGCCGTATCCGCGCCACCGCATCCATCGTCGATCGACGAGATCTGAACCCGAACTGAGCATCGCTCAAGTTCGGGCCGGCGCCTTCTAGATGTTGAGTGAGGCGCCTTACGATGACCCTCTCCAGGGTTTTGCAGATCTCGTCGATCAAGACGATTGGGCGGTAGGCTGACGGCTGGTCCTCCGGTCGTCCGTGCTTACGGAGCAAAACGAGCTTTCCTGTCTTCCAGCGGCGTGGGATACGCCCCTGCACCAAGCACTTGGTGAATAGCTCGAGTACATGAGCTTCCATGTGCCGCATTGCTAGCACCCAGACACGACCGGGGACCCCATCTAATCCGGGAGCCTTGTTTTTAAGGCTCATTTTATGAACCGCGGCCGCCAGCTCTCCAGCCGTCACGGGCGGTACATTCTCCTCATCGTCTGACTCCGCACTAGGTGGTCGCATTGATGGCGGGGACCACTCGGCCCCAGATGGAAATAGGGCCGAGAGTACGGAGCGACGAAGGTCCGGCTCTATATGCTGGGTCAGCGGTGGGGCAGCCGGGCGAAGCTTTTGCCTCACCCATTTGTACGGCTTGCCCCACGGGTCCTGTTCCAGGGTGCTGAGGAACTCTTCCCAGGCCTCCTTCTTTGCCGCCTTTATGGCCTCACGTAACGCCTGGCGCGCCAATCGGTAGCCGTTGTAAACAGCTTCTTCTTCCGCCTCCTGTCTCATCCGTCGACGACGGTACCGCAAGTAGCGGCGTCGTGCGGCCACGCATTCCTGACGGAGTTGCCTAAGCTCCGGGCGCCACCAGTAAGTCTGACGCCGAGGCATGACGGGTCCGGCGCGGGGCATCGAGGCGTCGCAAATGTTGCGAGCCGCCTCATTCAGCCACTCCGCGCACTCCTCGACGTCATCCGACGGCAGAGGTGCCCACGATGCGACGATGGCCGCCTCCTCGAGAAGGTCTCGATCCAGACCTCTCAGGGACCACCTTGGGCCGCCACCAACCTAACCTTTTTTTTTTTTTTTTTTTTTTTTTTTTTTTTTTAGGAGGGGAAATACTTTGCGTATCCCCCACCCCCTCGGGGGAAGGGGCGGGGGTATGTGGGACTCCCTACAAGAGGTCTACCCACTAAAACCCCCCCAGCCCTCCGTCACGCGCCTAGTGCGGGAGGGGCGGGAACCGCGGAGCGACTACAACTCCGCCCCTCCCCGCGCGCAGCCGCAACCGGCACCTTCTTCAAGCGGCTTGAGCCGCGTACCTCACCGAGAGCCCCCCGGGCTATAGGGGGGCTGTCTTCTCGGGACCCATACTGTGGGCGGGATCCCCCGATCACCGCCCACGGGTCTAGGCGTCCGTCTCCATTCGGGCGGGAGCGGGCGGGGCCCGCGCGCCTTTAGGTCTCGACTTTTTGTGTCGAGCCTTTTTGGTCGGCGCCTTGTCTTCTCCGGGGGCCGGCTTTAACGTAGATGGGCATCTACCCAGCTCGTGCCCCCTTTCGGCCCTGCCAGCGGCCTCGCACAGGGCGCAGTTTGGTGCTGCAGCCCCGCACTCCGCCGCCTTGTGCCCCGGTTTCCCGCATCGAAAACAAGTCCGGCTACGGTCCACCGGGCACTGGCACTTGGCAGCCACGTGGCCGGTGTCCTGGCAGCGGAAGCAGCGCGTCGGCCTCGCGGCCAGCAACGCCACCCTTGCCGACACCCAACCAATACGCAACCGCCCAGAGCTCGAGAGCTTCTTGGCGGCCGCGACTGGGAGGCGGATCCAGCACGACCCGTCCCCCCGTGGCCCCTCTCTTATTGGCCCCGCCCGAATATCTCCGGCCTGGCACCCTCCATCTAGTGCGACCGCCTCTACCACTTCTGCGGTCGTCGCGGAGTCATCAAGGCCGGCGATGCGCATCTCCGCGCTTGCCACCGGCCGTCCGACCTTCACCTCGGGTGGCAGGACGGTCCTCAGCCTCGCGGCAAAGGCGTCCGCCTTTTCTCTTGCGCCCTCGCCGGAAATCGCGAGGAGGCGCCCTCCGGTTCGGGCCCGACGGAAGCGGACTTGCGGAATGTCAAGTTCCGCGATGTTCACTGCCCGCCGGGCCGTCTCAAGCGCCTTGGCGTACGTCATACCCGCCTTCACGGCCGACTCTTCTATTGTGAGAGCGACGGCCGCAGTGGCGGGGACGCGAAGCCTTGGCTTTCTCTTCTTCTTCGGGGCGGCTGTAGTTGGTGTAGCCACCCCATTCTTCTTCTTGGCCCTGGGACCCACCGTGGTCCACGGGGCCTCAGTACGAGGGGAGCTGGTGTTCGCTCCCCCTTGTGTCGCTTCCATAGCGGCCATCGACGGCCGCTTCTTCTTCCGGCCCTTTTTGGCCTTGGGCGCCTCGGGCGCGGCAGTGGCCTCTTGCGGGGCCGCTGCGGCGGCTGGCTGCCGTGTCTTCGTTGGGGCCGGCTTCCCCTTGGCCTTCTGCTTCGGGGGCTCCGGCGTCACATCCGGTGGAGCCTCTACACTCTCGACGGGAGCCGGCGTAATACTCCGGGCTCTGTCCGCCGCGAGCGGAGGGCGCAGTCGAGGCTCTGGAAGGAGCCGACTCTCCAGTCCAGCCAGCCGAGCGTTCAGCATGTTGCTGAAGGTCTCCACGTTAGATCGAGAGACCTCAGACAACAGCTGGCGCATATCCTGCTCGGCCGGCTTTAACACCTGACGGCGTAGCTCCTCTAGCTCTTTGCGCAAAGACTCCACTTCATTCTGGAGCCGAGCATTCTGAGCCTCGAGGGCCTTCATCTCTTCGGTCGCTCCGCGACTTCTCATTTCGGCGACGGTGGCGCGTATGTCGCTGACCGCCTCCTTGAGGAGTCGCTGGAACGTCCCCTTGAGGTTATTCGACTTCGCTGCGACCATGGAGATCGTTCCCAGCGAAGTCTCAACACATTGGGCCAGAGCGTAGTTGGTCTGCTCTGGCCTGTCTTCTTCCATGGCGGCGGGGCTCGCAAGGAGCGAAGAACGCGTCTCTCGCGCCGCCCTGGCCGCCTCGGCTACCTCCTCCTCTGCCTGGAGTCGAAGGGCCTCCTCCTTTTCCCTATTCAGATCGGCCTGTGCCTTCGCCAAGCCGACATATTGTCCGGTCGTTGGCGGGCGGCCGCGTCCTCTTTTGGGTTTGGGCACCGCTCCTTTACTGAGGGGAGGCGCCATGTCGTCGTCAGAGCGCCTCTTCCGGCGCGTCAAATCCGAGAATGCGGGCAAGCCCTCGGAGTCCAGCGATATGCCAGACATCTCACTGGAGTCCGAGAGCCAGTCCTCGCTGTCATGTCCGGGTAAGTCACGTCCATGTTGGGAGACTCTACCGCGAGGGGAGTCTCTACCAATCGGGTCCTTTCCGGTGCTTGGAGGCGGCATTTTCACGTCGCGTGTCAAAAGGACACGCGGAAGATCCTTGTCGCCTCTCAGCTTCTTCTTCTGCATCAACTTCAGCATCCGCTCAACGCCGTTAGGCTGCGGCTGACTGAAGTCGATGTCTTCGTCCGTTAGAAGCTCCGCCGCCGGCGCGGTAATGGGCGCCGGCTTCGGGCTGTCGCGCTTTTTCGCGCTGTCCTCTCCTCCTCCTAACGCAGCCAAGATGGCCCGCTGCCTCGCCGCCTTGGCGGCCTCCTCGTCCTTCCTCACCGCCTTAGCGGCCCCCTCATCCTTCCTCGTAATAAGTGGCCCCTCCGTATACGAGGGCCGGCCACCGTCCGAAGACGGCGCATGGGATTCTCCGGCTCCTGAGGAGCCGGGACCCACCCGGAGAATACTTTGCTTATCACGACTGCTCATCTTAACTCACTCCGACACCCCGGGTCGCGGGCTCGTTCGTCACACAGCGAGCTCTGCCAGACATACAAAACAAACACGCACACAAACACACGCCATACCGGCGTTCAGCCACCCCTCCCGTGTCACCGTGAAAAAGCTCACGATGGCACGGGGGAGGTGCCCAGGGACACGACGTGGACGGACCGGTATCGCCCCCGCCACCAACCTAACCTAACCTAACCTAACCTTTTTTTTTTTTTTTTTTTTTTTTTTTTTTTTTAGGAGGGGAAATGCGTTACGCATCCCCCGCCCCCTCGGGGGAAGAGGCGGGGGTATGTGGGACTCCCTCCTCGAGGTTTACCCACTAAAACCCCCCCAGCCCTCCGTCACGCGCCTAGTGCGGGAGGGACGGGAAACCGCGGAGCGACTACAACTCCGCCCCTCCCCGCGCGCAGCCGCAACCGGCACCTTCTTCAAGCGGCTTGAGCCGCGTACCTCACCGAGAGCCCCCCGGGCTATAGGGGGGCTGTCTTCTCGGGACCCATACTGTGGGCGGGATCCCCCGATCACCGCCCACGGGTCTAGGCGTCCGTCTCCATTCGGGCGGGAGCGGGCGGGGCCCGCGCGCCTTTAGGTCTCGACTTTTTGTGTCGAGCCTTTTTGGTCGGCGCCTTGTCTTCTCCGGGGGCCGGCTTTGATGTAGATGGGCATCTACCCAGCTCGTGCCCCCTTTCGGCCCTGCCAGCGGCCTCGCACAGGGCGCAGTTTGGTGTTGCAGCCCCGCACTCCGCCGCCTTGTGCCCCGGTTCCCCGCACCGAAAACAAGTCCGGCTACGGTCCACCGGGCACTGGCACTTGGCAGCCACGTGGCCGGTGTCCTGGCAGCGGAAGCAGCGCGTCGGCCTCGCGGCCAGCAACGCCACCCTCGCCGACACCCAACCAATACGCAACCGCCCAGAGCTCGAGAGCTTCTTAGCGGCCGCGACTGGAAGGCGGACCCAACACGATCCGTCCCCCCGTGGCCCCTCTCTAATCGGCCCTACCCGGACATCGCCGGCCAGGCACTCCCCTTCAAGTGCGACCGCTTCCATGATTTCGGCGGCCGTCACAGAGTCGTCAAGGCCGGCGATGCGCATCTCCGCGCAAGCAGCTGGCCGCCCGACTTTCACTTCCTGAGGCAGGACTGTCTTCAGCCTCGCGGCAAAGGCGTCCGCCTTCTTCTCTGCGCCCTCGCCGGCGATAGTGAGGAGGCGCCCTCCAGTTCGGGCCCGGCGGAAGCGGAGTTGCGGAATATCGAACTCCGCGATGTTCACCGCCCGCCGGGCCGTCAACCTAACCTAACCTAACCTAACCTAACCTAACCTAACCTAACCTAACCTAACCTAACCTAACCTAACCTAACCTAACCTTTTTTTTTTTTTTTTTTTTTTTTTTTTTTTTTTTTATTCCGGAGGGGGAAATGCATTACGCATACCACCCAGGCGCAGGGGGCGACCCGAGTGGTTATGTGGGACTCCCGCGGCTAATGAGACCACGGTATACCCACTAAAACCCCCCCCCATCTTCCGCCACGCCGCGTATTGACGGGGCCACAGGAACGATACACACATCTGTGACCCCGCCAGCGGCCCGAAGACTCCACGATGGGCGCACAACACGTGCGCCCTCCTCCTCGGCCCCCAATAAGGCTGTAGCAGACGCCCCCCGAGTCTGCTACTTGGAGGCCATGTG
Source organism: Aricia agestis (assembly GCF_905147365.1). Classification (NCBI taxonomy): domain Eukaryota; kingdom Metazoa; phylum Arthropoda; class Insecta; order Lepidoptera; family Lycaenidae; genus Aricia; species Aricia agestis. The sequence continues at coordinate 73,655 of NC_056419.1, forward strand.
GCAGATCAGGTCTGTGGCTCTGCCACCGACCACACCTCGGCCGCAGAGGATAGGGCAAGCGGCGCTCCGTAATACCTACTTGCCTCTTCCTCTGCGGCCCCACCAATGCCGTTCAAGCGGAACGGCCCCGCCAGCTCGCAGGGGGGGTAGGGAAAGCGGCAACCTACCACAATGCCTCTCCCCCCCGCGATCCGTCCTCGGCCGCAGAGGATAGGGCAAGCGGCGCACCGTAATACCTACTTGCCTCTTCCTCTGCGGCCCCACCTCGGTGCGCATCCGCAGCGGACTCCTCCAGTCCGCTGGGAGCGCCCTCCTCGGGCCAGGCGGCGACACCGGCCGGCCCTGGTTGCCTCTTTGCTTCACCGCGGTTGTCCAAGCCGCGGTTACTAAGCCCCACCGCCACGACAAGGCGTGCAACCATCGGGGGGAACCTAACCTAACCTAACCTAACCTAACCTAACCTAACCTAACTTTATAATAAAACTAAAATTTATAATAGAGGAATCTAAAAATAATGTAAACAGTGCTATAGAGGAGTGGGAGGCCAGGGCCTCGGCCGAGCCGCGAACCGCTACGTACGCGGAGGTAGCGCGCGACGGGAGACAAACCCCGCCGCCCGCCGCCCCCGCGGTGATAGCCGGCAAGCGACAGCCAAAGCCCAAGACCCTCCACTCCCTTGTAGTCACTGATAAGGAAAATTTTATGTCGACGACCGACATTGTGTCGGAAGTAGGAAAGATAATAGAGCCCACCAAGGAAGGAATTAAAATAGATAGGATAAGAAGAGCGAAAGGTCGAAAAGTTATTATAGGTTTTAGCGATAAAAATGAAAGAGATAAAATAAAAGAGAAGATAGAGAAAAGTGATAGTAATTTTAACGTAGAGACGATAGCCAATAAAAACCCGCAGGTGGTGCTGTATGGGGTGCTAAAGACGACAACGGATGACGACATATTTTATGCCATTAGACATCAAAATAAGCACCTTCAACCGGTACCACCTCCGGGCGTTTTATACAGCTTTGAAGTAAAGTATAGGCGAAGGGGAAGAGACCAAGAGACAGAACATGTGGTGTGTACGTTGTCCCCTCGGCTGTGGCAGACCTTTACAGAGGCCGGGTACGTCTATATAGGCATGCAGCGGGTGCGTGTCGCCGACCAGTCCCCCCTTATACAGTGCTCGCGCTGTTTAGGGTACGGACATGGGAGGCGACATTGCAATAGCGAATCCGAATCCGATAAGTGTAGCCACTGCGGAGGGGACCATCGTAAATTTGAGTGTGACAAATTGGAAGAAAACCCGAACTGTATTAATTGTGAAAAAGACGGTTGTAAAGACACCAAGCACGACGCGTTCAGCGCGGAGTGTCCGGTGCGAATGAGATGGGACGCAATAGCACGGGCAACCGTTGCATATGACCCTGATGACCAATAGCATTGACAATCCATAAGTCATCGATCATAATATTAATAATATATATGTAAAATAAATAAATATAGTATATCATATAATTATACATATAGTATGTAAGGAATGCAAATTGGAAATCCCTTAAACTGAGTTTAAGGGACCCAAAAAACGCAGTATATAATTTAGAATAGTTATATCAACAATGTAATACTATATATTGGAAAAAAAAAAAAAAAAAAAAAAAATATATATATATACGAACAATATATTATTACATAGAAAAGTATTTACGTACAGATGTTTATGAAATTGAATATATGTAATTGTGTGATATGTAATATAACAGAAGAATATAATATGTAACTTATATATAACGATGTAAACAATACTAAAGAAATATAAAAAATGTGTCAAAAAGATAGTATGAAACAGAACTGTAACAAACAATTGTAAAATTATACATAGGTAATTATAAGGTAGCCATAATATAGTCCAAGATAGATAGTTTGGGTGCTGGTGGATCGCTGTTCGGTATGTTTCGATCGGGGGATACGGCTTGTAGGCTTAGGGCCTCGATCTGATCATTATCCATGCTCTGTCTTACCTCAGAATTTTCTAAGGGTTGCGAGAGTGCTTTGACCTTTTTTACCTTAGTTTTAAGAGGCGGAGAAATGGTGAAAGTATCACTCTTGCGGGGGGTGTGAAACATATTGTCTAATAGGGGGACTCGTCAATTCAAAAAAGTGAAATAAAATACCTAAAAATACGATTGTAAAAGTAAAATTAAATTAAAATTGTAAAATGTGTCAATAAAATAATTTAAACAATATAAAAATACCAATTAAAATAATGAAAATGTCAATGAATAAAATGTTAAAATAATAATTCCTACTACTAACAGTTTCCCCAATAAGGGGTTAACTGACCTAAACTAGCTACGATAAATATATTGTAGTGTGTCTAATGATCCCTAAGCGCTATACAACACTAGTTCTATCAACTTCATCAAAAATAGTGAAGTTGGTCTAAATATATTTACAGTCTAAAACAGTAGCTCCAATAGGAGGCTACTGGTCAACTAATTTACAATTTGTACCTTAGGTTTTAAGTTCTTTTTTCAGGTGCAGCTCTCCCGGTGTTGCTGATGCGGAGATTTCTCACTAGGCTTAACTTTCAGTGTTGAGTGGCAATACTCAATTACAGCTTATATTGTTGCTATTTATTTTTCGAAGGGACTTTATTATATCAGAGTTTAGTTATTTTTGTCCTTTTAACCTTCTATTTCAGTAATCCTAGTAGTGGACTACTTGTCTGTTTTTTGTTTAATTAATTCTATAAAATGTTGTCCCAAAGGGGGATCAGTTAATTTAATTAAAAGTATATAATATGTATAGATAAAATAATAATTTACAACAGAAAAGCTTTACGTCACAATATAATATATATCCTAGTAGTCACTATACTAACTTATTCTAAACGGTTTCCCAATAGGGATCAACCGGTCGACTAACTAACTACTCTAATTGTATATATAAAAATTTTTAAAATATTTAAACTGTACACACAGACGTCACAATTTAAATATATATACAATGTCACTATTCTAACAGACGCCCCAATAGGGAAGCGAGCTGGTGTAATGTACCGATTACCCCGGTTAAATAAAGGCTTTCGCCGGTATAGTCATATATTTGTGTCCACTAATCGTGGTCTGTGTCCTTTAAGGCTGGTTTTATAGTTATGCGTTTCGCAGCGCCGTTGGAGCGCGCGCGTTCAAAGCTGAACGTATGGACGAACGGCGCTGCTCAAGCGCGCGACTTTAAAACGCAACTACTACCCCCATACATCTTCGAACGCGCGGCGTACCAACGGCGCTGCCGAAACGCTTAACTATAAAACCAGCCTAAAACTATTTTGATTTTTATAAGAAAAATGTTTCGCCTGTTAATTTTTAAAAGCAACGTCCTGTTATTCTAGTTTAGTTGTACTGGTTAGAAAAATCATGCGCCTACGACTTTAAAATAGCAAAATCCCTATTATTTCCTTATCGCCGTTCAATCTCTTATAGTAGAAGAGCCGGCACACTCTCAGAGTGTCTTTCTGTTTTTTATATTTTATTTTATGTTTTTAATACTCTAAGAATATATTAGCCTATTTTCTTTTGATTATATTTTACTAGTTTTAATTTTTCCGTGATTTTAATATTTTTATTATATGTTTTCTTCGATGTTTTATTATTATTTTAATAGTTTATTACAATTTTTTCTAGTGTTTTATTTGTTTTATATGTTTATATTTAATTTAAAAGCAATTTTTTATTTATTTTATACTTTATTTACTATTTTAATTTCTTGTAGATTTATTCGGTTATGGCTCTTATACTACCGGACCTCCCACATCGTATGACTCCAAGTGGGCGTGTCAGGGCTGCCGCGCGCTAGAATTTACTGTTTGTGTCTACCAATGAGCGGGAATCACCTGATGGGAATTTCCAGTTTTCTTTACTTCCTATTGTAATTTAGTTGAAATAATATTGTTATTTGTATTCTTTTACTATTTATTTTAATATGTTTTTAGAATATGTATGTTTATTTGTGTAATTTACGTTTTTTATTTGATATTTATTTAGCTATTTTACGGTTTTATATTTCTTTAATTTAGTTAATGCTATTACTTTGTTTAATATAGTTTTTAGTTTATTTACTGCTTTTTCTATTATTTTATGTTTTATACCGATTTATTCAATTTAGTTTATTATAATTATACTATTAAATGATTTATAGGCTGGTTTTATAGTTAAGCGTTTCGGCAGCGCCGTCGGAGCGCCGCGCGTTCGAAGATGTATGGGGGTAGTAGTAGCGTTTTAAAGTCGCGCGCTTGAGCAGCGCCGTTCGTCCATACGTTTGTTACAGCTTTGAACGCGCGCGCTCCAACGGCGCTGCGAAACGCATAACTATAAAACCAGCCTTATTAATATCCTAGTTTTGATTAATTTAATTCGTTAACTAGGGTTAGCACAAAACTTTTTACGCAGCCCTGACAGAGCGCTTCGGTGGGCGGGGCAGTGAGCGAGACGGATATCGCGCGCGTCAGCCCTACTTGTCCCGCTCGCACTTATGGTGTTGTTGACTGCGTTATCGGTGTTGATTTACGGAATGTAGTCCGGGTGTTGAGAGTTGTTATGTACTATTATTTATTTATTATTAATGTTAATTTTATGAGTAATTATATATGATGAAAAGTATATTATATTAATTATTAACGTTTTAAATTAGATAAATATTTTAGTTTTTAATTTTTAATTTAATGAACTTTGCGTATTTACTATTTTTAGTTATTTTAATTTAATTATTATGCTATTTTTTTTTATTATGCTATTTTTATTTAAACTCGAATTTGAATTTTAGTTTTTTAGGATATTTTTACTATTTAATTATTATTGTGTTTTAATTTATGGACTTTTAAAGGAGGCAAAATTCCCTGTCACACCTCGGACTATGCGACGGCGGCCATTGCTTTGTGGGCGGAGTCAATTATCAGAAGGCTGGTTGTTTGTCTTATCGGTAAAATAGGGTTATCACTACTTGGGTGTATTTAACAAATGAGCGGAAACGAACCTGATGGGAATGTTGAATAATCAATTATTTATTATGTATTATTTTAAGTGCTAGGGCTAAATTCAATTCGTCAATGTATTATTTGTATTATTTATGTAGATACTTTTAATTTTTAATGTTGTTTTATCCTTTTTTAGTATTTATATGGCCGAATTTTAATGAATTATTATATGTGTACTATTATAGATTGTTTATAACTTATTTATCCTTAAAAATGTTTTATGTAAGTATGGGTTAAATTAAGTAAAAGTATACTGACACAACACAGACACAGACTATACAATTAATTCTCGACCGGCGAAAACTTCGTCATTTGCAGCCCTAATTCTCGTGACCTAGTTTCAATCCTGACGTCACGAAAAACTTACCTAGGTACGTAGAATTGTAATTACTGCCTAACTACTGAACAGATTTAAGGAGGTTAGGTTAAAGGAAGTTAGGTTAAAGGAGGTAAGGTTAAAGGAGGTTAGGTTAAAGGAGGTTAGGTTAAAGGAGGTTAGGTTAAAGGAGGTTAGGTTAACGGAGGTTAGGTTAAAGGAGGTTAGGTTAAAGGAGGTTAGGTTAAAGGAGGTTAGGTTAAAGGAGGTTAGGTTAAAGGTGGTTAGGTTAAAGGAGGTTAGGTTAAAGGAGGTTAGGTTAAAGGAGGTTAGGTTAAAGGAGGTTAGGTTAAAGGAGGTTAGGTTAAAGGAGGTTAGGTTAAAGTAAGTTAGGTTAAAGGGGGTTAGGTTAGAGTCCGACATACCGCTCCCCCCGATGGTTGCACGCCTTGTCGTGGCGGTGGGGCTCTAGTAACCGCGGCTTGGACAACCGCGGTGAAGCAAAGAGGCAACCAGGGCCGGCCGGTGTCGCCGCCTGGCCCGAGGAGGGCGCTCCCAGCGGACTGGAGGAGTCCGCTGCAGATGCGCACCGAGGTGGGGCCGCAGAGGAAGAGGCAAGTAGGTATTACGGTGCGCCGCTTGCCCTATCCTCTGCGGCCGAGGTGTGGTCGGTGGCAGAGCCACAGACTTGATCTGCCACATGGCCTCCAAGTAGCAGACTCGGGGGGCGTCTGCTACAGCCTTGGTGGGGGCCGAGGAGGAGGGCGCACGTGTTGTGCGCCCATCGTGGTGTCTTCGGGCCGCTGGCGGGGTCGCAGATGTGTGTATCGTTCCTGTGGCCCCGTCAATATGCGGCGTGGCGGAAGATGGGGGGGGGGGTTTTAGTGGGTATACCGTGGTCTCATTAGCTACGGGAGTCCCACATAACCACTCGGGTCGCCCCCTGCGCCTGGGTGGTATGCGTAATGCATTTCCCCCTCCGGAAAAAAAAAAAAAAAAAAAAAAAAAAAAAAAAAGAGTCCGACATACCGCTGCCCCTTTCCCCGAGGGGGCGGAGGATGCGCACAGAATTTCCATTTCTCAAAAAAAAAAAGGTTAATCATAGATAAATTGTATTTTATATGAAAAGGTATGAGAGATTGTATATAGGTACCTAATATTATATACCTAATATACAATTATATTGTATGGTTAGGTCTGAAATTTTTTTGCGTAGGTTCACCTGTATATTAATCGTTAGGTTAGCGGTCCCGGAGGAACCTATCTTAGGCATCAAAGTCACTTTGACAACAGCTGTCAAAATGACTTTGACTTATGTCAACTACCGAAGCAAAGGGGTAAATAACGAGACTCGTGTGTAATATTTATTATCACAATAACGACGTTTTCTAGGCAACTGCAGCCCATCCGCACGTCTTGCCGCAGCTTGCAGGAGCGCTCATAAACAGGCGACGAGAATCTTCTGCTCGCGATCTTCGTACAGCAAACCACCACCCGATTGCAACGCGTACGTGCAAGAAATTACATCACAAGTTTATTTTACTGTTATCTCATATAATATAACCATGTCTCTACATAAATAAGATAAGAATTGGATCAGTTTTTAACTGCCGACCAAAAAGATGGGTTTTATCTATACTGTACAATGTAGTTTTAGCACCGAATATAACAAACAACGTAGTCGGGTAAAAATTAACTTACGTAGGTACGTTACCTTTCAGATTAATCGTATTCGTATGGAACAACATCACACTGTTTTAATGCTGCAGCTGATGTTTATTACGCCTTCCTTTGTGAATATTATTGTTACCTGCAAAATAGTTAGCTACTACCCGTAATACGTAAAACAGTCGATACTGGGTACTTGGTTCATGCTAAACCATTCGTGATTCGTTTTTATCACTTCACAATCTCTATGTTCTTAGATTATTGTTTCAAATAAAGCTGAAAAACTATGTTTGATAAAAATGCGCAAACTTGGTGAAAAATTTTGACAATAATGACATTGACGTAAGTCGTTACCATAGACTAAAGTTTGATGACAATGTTTTTGTCTATTATTGTGTCTATGCCTGAGTGTTGCCATAATATTATGGAAATGTTAGTTTTTATTCGACTTTAAAACGGTAATAGTATGGGAGTTATATCCGATTCCTTAGTTTTTATTATTCGTAGGTCGTAGGATTATTTGATAAATCGAATTATCGCGAAAATTCTAGGGATTTCGCGAAAACACAGATAATTAGATAATGCTGTTTATATTTTTCAATTTTACTAAAAAAGTTAGGTTTTTTGGGAAAACGCGAGTTGCCTTACCAGCTAATTTTATCGTGAGTTCAGTCAATGTCAGAATATCTGAAGCTTTTGGGACTGGTACTGACTTTAAAGTAATGAAGTCTGTGGTATGTACAGAATTAGTTGAGATTTAGACGAATTCTGAAAAAGGTACTATTATAGAGTAAGAGTTATTTAATACTTTTTTTTAGTTCATATTATTATTGTTTTTACCTTGGAAGTCGGTTTTAATTTTTTGTTAAAAATAATAATTTCACTCTTTTTAGTTACCTACAAGATAAGGCTTTATGCGTACATAACCACTGCGAATGTTAACTATTCACATTATGTTACTGTAAGCGAAATTGTGGTAAATGCTTGCAGTTATCTAAGCGATGCTGCAATTTAAAAACTTTTATTTTTAAAGGTTTAGGAGTTCTGTTCAGTGCCTTTGGACCAAGAGACACCTTCGTATGAACTTTCTCTTATTCGTAACATATGTTTAAGTTACTAGAAACAACATTTTAACTACCTACTATGAGTCTTTTGATAAATTTCAATGATTTCCTTCGATTGCTCATAGATCCCATCATCAGCTCACCACTTTCGTAATCATTATAAAAAATCAAGATTATATCCTATACAACAGAACAAGAATTTTGAAAATCGGTCCAAAAACAGCGAAATAATCATCAAAATCATCTGCTTTGATGCAAAATATCACGAAAAGCATCAATAATTGGGTCATAATGTGATGACCCATGGCATAATTATGATTGTGACTATGATGATCAATTAAATTGATGTGTTGGCTTATGCTTTCAGTTGTTTAAACAACGCCGAAATCCCCGAACCTGTATCTATAAAGATTCAAAAGTTCTGTTGGGTACCTTCGGATCCAGGGTAAAAGCTGGTGCAAAATCTTACTCTTTGGTAGCATTTACCTCTACCTTCGTTCCAAAAAAAAAAGGTTGGCGACCACTGGCTTAATCCATACTAATATTATAAATGCGAAAGTGTCTCTGTCTGGCTGTCTGTCTGTCTCGCTTTCACGCCAAAACTACTGAACCGATTGCAATGAAATTTTGTACACAGTTATTCTAGAGTCTGAGAAAGGACATAGGCTACATTTTGATGTATTTTGATGAATATATCGATGCAATGAACATTTTAGTTCTAATGCGATTCAACAGATGGTGTTTAATTTTTTACTTCATTGTAACATAGAACTAATCATACTTATTAGTTATTATGTTTTTGTTTATAGTTTTTAATACGTTAGAATATTATGTTTAATAATATTATCACTTGGTATAATAATAATCAATCTATCTTATCTTATAGAACTCCTACTGCATTTCTAATATATGTGACAAGTTGACGACAGAAGACGCTCTAAAATAAAGGAGTTCAAGTGTACTGTGTTGGCCTATATTCCATCCAGAAAATATATCAATGCAATCAACATTTTAATTCTAATATATGAAAACAGATGGCGTTTTATTTTTTACTTAAATATATTTGATGTATAATATTATAAAAAATCCAGAAATATATCGATGCAATGAACATTTTAGTTCTAATGCAATTCAACAGATGGCGTTTTATTTTTTACTTCATTGTAACATAGAACTAATCATACTTATTAGTTACTAGCTGTTGCCCGCGACTTCGTCCACGTGGACTTCAGTTTATAAAGCGCGATGTCAACAAAATTGGTGTCAAAAGCTTTTATAAAAAACCTGGTACCCTTTAAATCAATACAGCTGTCCAGTGTGCACACAATAAGTATTTCATTTTTAGGGTTCCGTACCTCAAAAGGAAAAAACGGAACCCTTATAGGATCACTTTGTTGTCCGTCTGTCCGTCTGTCAAGACCCTTTTTCTCAGGAACGCGTGGAGGTATGAAGATGAAATTTATATCAATTACTCAGGTCTACTGTCCCTTGAAGCTGTGAAAAAATCAAACTTCTAAGCCAACGCAATCAAAAGATACAGCCGTTTATGCCGCAAATTTTCGACACTTGCAAGGGAATCAAAACCTACAGGGTGCTTCCCGTGAACTCAGAATCTTGAAATTTGGTACGAAGCAACGTCTTATAGCATAGATAAAGGGAAAATTACGAAAACCATAAATTTTTAGTTACATCACATAATATATTTTTTTTTAATAATTTTAAACTTACTACCCATTTCCTCATAAACGCGTAGAGGTATTAAATTGAAATTCATACCAAATACTCAGGTCTATAATACCTTTAAGCTGTCGGAACCCTCGGTGCGCGAGTCCGACTCGCACTTGGCCGGTTTTTTATATTAAACTTTATATTTTATGCCAAATTTTAAAGCTTATTTAGCCCCCAATTACACAACTTTACCCATAAACTATTTATCATTGATAGGTTTAAGGTTACGTCACTGCACCGATAAAGTACTGAGTTATTTAATACCGTAGAATAGATATAACAATCGAAAAAAATTACAAAACTTAAATGTAAGATGATACCACCTCTTATAGAAAGACTTTTGAGCAAGCGTCAGCGCGATGTAGAAGACGCACGGCGCCATCTATTATGAATTTTTGGAACTAACTTAATTTGAACAAATTTACGCTTTTTCACCCCCTGACAACCCTTTTTTCCAGTAAAAAAGTAGCCTATGTCCTTTCTCAGGCTTATGACTATCTGTAAACAAAATTTCATTACAATTGGTTCGGTAGTTTTGGCGTTTGGCGTGAAAGCGAGACTGACAGACAGACAGAGATACTTTCGCATTTATATTAGTATAGATTATGTGCACACTGCACAGCTGTTTTTGGGTATTTTGATTAATTAAGGGCCGCGCTACACCGGAATGGCAGCGGCGAGGCGAGCACTTTCAGCGCTGCCATTCCGGTGTAGCGCGGCCCTAAGAGGGGTACCACTTACCAGGGTTTTAAAAAGTTTTTAAATTTGACACAAATTTTGTTGACACCGCGCGCTATAAACTAAAGTCCACGCGGACGAAGTCGCGGGCAACAGCTAGTATATTATACATCATGACATGAATAAATGATTAGAATTTAAAACTATATCTTCGTGTACTCTCACCGAAGGTTTACTTATTTCAAAGTTTTTCTCTTCCCCAAACAAAGCGGCGGAAAATGTTGTATATTTTAAATACATTTTTTGAATTATTTTAAATTTAAAACAACTTCGTAAGTTTATTTCGAAATAACATGTTAATTTGGAAAATAAACTTTAAAGGCTTTCAAGCCAATTTCCAAAAGTGGATATCTAGCAAAAATAGATTTAAGAGCCTACTTTTTGGTTCCTAGTAACTCACTGGTCGATCGAAAGATTTAAAAAAAAATATAAAGAAGGAAACTAGACCAGGCGTAGGCTTTATCACTACTAGACTTACTACGCTTAAACAATATTGACAATGTTCTATGCGAGAATTCTTCAGCCTCAGGCGCCCTTTTTTGTTAAGGTTTTATTGTAAATAGTGCCATTGGTGTATTAAATCCACAACAAATATATTGTAAATATTTAAGTCTTGACGGTTATAAATATATATATATATATATATATATATATATATATATATATATATATATATATATATATATATATATATATATATATATATATATATATATATATATATATATATATATATATATATATATATATATACACTCATAAATAATTATTTGTTTTGTCATTGACTTAAAACTTTCTGCCTAATAAAACTACTCGGCATAATAAAAAATTACGGTTTTAAATAGCGGTATCGAAAATTATATAACAAAGACATCAACTCCCGGGCATGATCGGGTATATATATATATATATATATATATATATATATATATATATATATATATATACACACTCATAAATTATTTGTTTTGTCATTGACTTAAAACTTTCTGCCTAATAAAACTACTCGGCATAATAAAAAATTACGGTTTTAAATAGCGGTATCGAAAATTATATAACAAAGACATCAACTCCCGGGCATGATCGGGTCGGTGATGTTATTAAATTATGTAATTCCTTTTTATTAAAAATGAAGAAGTTTCAAGTTATATTTCAGTTATTACGCCGTGCGATGGTTATTCAAGATTATATTAAATAGGATAATGCTAAAGTACGGGTGATTATTGCTAACGTTTAACACTCTGCATAGAACAGCCAACTCCCAGTCAGTTAGTCGCTAGATAAAGCGGGTGCTGTGCGAGAGCGGCGCAGCGTTGACACGAGTCGAGCGTCGACACGAGCATCGACACGAGCGTCGACACGAGGACTGAAACTGGACACGATTAGTATGACTATTAGTAGACGACAGTCGACAGGCAGGACTAGCGACTCCAATACTTTCGATATTTTCCTTAACCATAATTTTATCGACGAACAAAGTATGTTAACATATCGGTATGTTATCATTTGAATCACAAACCATAGAGGTCTCTTATGTTTCGTTTCTACTGACTATCATCATTATTTATTGTTAAATTCTTTCTTGAATATAATGATTACTATTCATAATGAATATATACTATATTTAAAAAAAATCATTCTTTCGTTACTCTGAAAATCTACTTTTGGTTATTTATATATCGAAGAATGAAGTGAAGAAATATAATAAATTATCAAACGAACTTACCAAGTGAAGTTCGATCATTATTAGAGTCTTTTCATTAGAAGATATAATCTCCCTCCCACCGAGTCTGCAAGAAACTATGTTTGCTGCAGTACTCAAAGAAAGAAAGAAAGATTTTTGCATTACCTCTCTCTAAACATAATGAGGCGATGAGCGAGTGGCCTCTTACCGAGGGTACTTTTTTTGTCGTGTACCCACACGTCTTTAAAAAAAAAACGCGATTGCCAAGCAGATATGCAAAGGTACTACTTTTGGTTAATTATATATCTTCGAATGAAGCGACTCATATAATAATGATCGAACTTCACTTGGTAAATTCGTTTGATCTATTATTTTTTTGCGGAAAAGTGTACGGTTTCCGTGAAATTCTTAAATTACGTGGGTGAAGCCGCGCGAAACATTTAGTAATATTATACCCATAGGCCATAATATTTAAAAGTAGGAAAACGGTTTCTGTATTTTACGTTTCATAGGGTTAAAAGGTTAAAAGTTACAAAAGTTGTTAAGATTAATCATAAAAGATGACATTTGACATTATACAATAAATTTTTGTAGTTATCGATAAAGCTGGTACACAAGGGAAACGTACGAACGCACGCTTTGTGAGGTAAGTTTTTAAATTGTTAATTTTATTAATAGGCGAATAATTTTTATAGCGAATAATTATTATCAAACGACCGCAAGTTTCCTCAAAATTTAAATGAGATAATAAGCTGTGCTGTGTGCACATCTAGATCATAATTTCTTGGCAAAACTGTAAAGGGTAAAGGGCTACGAATAATAAAAACTAAGGAAGAGCTGGGTCAAAAATTTGTCCACGAGTCTACAATATGCGACCCGAATAATATGCATGCATGCAACATACTTTATGCATGTATACCTACAGTTCACAATTTTGTGTAAATATAGAATAGACATTGTCGACGATTTTATTTCGTAAATTTGAGTGTTGGGTTGCACCAACTTACTATAACTATAACTTTAACCATAACAAAATGTCAAATGAACTGTCAAATCCCTAGTAAAAGTCTATGGACGCCATATTTTACTATAATCTTAACTATAACTACGCCTCAGGTGCAACCCACCCTTAGTGTTTCGTTGCTAGTGCTATATAATATTGTAGTGTGCGAAAAGGAACCAAATTCAAAACGGGTGAAGTATGAGAGTTATATGTATATCGTAACGTATCGTAACGTATCCTTAGTTTTTATTATGCGTAGACCATGCAGGGTATAATTACTGTGTACAGTATTTTCCAATAAAGTCAAATAACAATCAATTCTTATACTGTACAGTTCGACAAGGTTTTAATTAATAAAAATAAATAAATAATTGAATGTGTCAATGTCAGTCAATGTGCGCTGCTGGTAAAAGAGAACTGTCAATTATTTTTAACAAAAAATTAAAACTGACTTCCAAGGTAAAAACAATAATAACATCCTTATAATATGAACTAAAAAGTATTAAATATTTTTTCTTATCTAATAGTGCCTTTTTCCGAATTCGGCTAAACCTCAACTGTTTCTGTACTCAATCTTCATCATTTTGAAGTCGGTACCAGATAGCTGAATCTTCAGTTCTCTGACAGAATATTTGAAAATTTTGGAACTGGCACCGACTTCAAAATTATGAAGATTGAGTACGGAAATAGTAGAGGTTTAGCCGAATTCGGAAAAAGGCACTACTTAGGTATTTTTTAATACTTTTTAGTTTATATTATAAGGATGTTATTATTGTTTTTACCCTGGAAGTCGGTTTTAATTTTTTGTTAAAAATAATAATTTCACTCTTTTTAGTTACCTAGTAAACCATCGCGTATATTTAATATTCTGCGTATCTTAATTCTTATTACAATTTGTTACGAGTCACACGTGCTCACAAATATCAGGCACTTAGATAATTTTAAATAAACAATACATTTAAAAAATCGAAGTGAACAGTAAACACGTGCTAGCCGGTAGGCTGTACCATAGACATAATATATACTGTCGTAAAGACCACCTGACAACTCGAAAATGCGTGACCATTTTTGATCTGTCAATGTGTGCGTGTGCTAGTGATGTATATTTTACTATCGATAGTATAGTATTTTGCTATCGATAGTTTAGTCCGTTCGAGTTATTTTACCTGAGTTTCTATAAGAAATAAATAATATGCAACTTTGATAGATTTGTATTTCAAATTAGGTATCATAAATTTTAATTGGCAAAAAAAGGTGACGATTGAAAAGTAGATACACATTTTCTTTTGGAATGATTTTTCAATCGTCGGATATGTTATGACATGAGGTTCTTATAGGGGCAAATAATTTACACTTAACACATTATAAAGTTACTTATTTATTACTCAGGTAAAATCTATCTGGTAAATCAGTCCTTACATTGAAAGTAAACGTTGAAAGTAAACAACACACATAGTATATTATATTTTATTCTTAAATTAAATACATATTATAAAATATCATAATATTTTATTACAATTATTTTGAACCGACTTCCAAACAGGAGGAGTCTAGACATTCGCCTGTGGATATATTTTTATGTACCTATGTTCAACGATTACTCCACCGTTTATGAACCGATTTTCAAATTTTTTCTTTTGCTGTACATTGTATTGTTCCGAGTAGGTATCATGTTCACAAAAGTGGTGGTCTGGTGATGGAAACAATGAGAAATCGAAGTGACTCCTTGATATTCAAATGGGAACATATGGTCCCAGAAAACGTTCAAAATCTTTCGATTAATAAATTTAAAAAAGTAGTCAAAGAACGTTTTGTGCCAAAGCCAAAATGATTTCATAATTGATGGCACATCTTGGGACTAGAATGCTGAATGACTGCTTGCAAGGCTACTTCTACATGACTTACAATTATTATGTATCTATCTATGTTTACATTGTATAATTTTTAGTTGCAGCATTGTAAATTTTGTTTTAAAAGATAATTTTTTTCTCACTTTTTTTGGTAAAAAGTGAGCGTGCGAGTTTCTTACGCCGGTTCTTCTCGTCGGCTTAGTTACCGAACCGGTGGTAGGCACCATGTATTCTGAAAATATATTTTATTTTAGATTTGTTCAGAAATAAAGCAATTTTGATTTTGATTTTTCAAAACACCAACTGTAAGTATAGAAAACGTTAAGCTAAAATGAGTAAAATTATTATTTTTAAACAAAAAATTAAACCGACTTCCAAGGCAATGACAATAGTAATATTATACTTAAATTAACTAAAAAGTATTAAATAATTCTTATTCTGTACTCAGTATAATTCTGTTCTCAATCTTCATTATTTTGCAATCGGTACCAGCTAACCTAATCGCCAGTTCTCTGACAGAATAGGTATAACAGCAACTTATATACTTAGGACTGGTACCGACTTCAAAATTATGAAGATTGAGTACAGAATAAGGATTATTTAATACTTTTTAGTTCATATAAGTATAATCTTAAATGAACTAAAAAGCATTAATTGCTTATAATTGCTTATTTTTAATAATTGCTTCAGTAACAAGTGCAACAGTATGTCAAACTTACTGGCACAAATAAAGTTGGGATAGCTCCTTTAACCAAAATAGTATTTATTCTAATTTTTCTTTAAAAATTTTCAATGAAATGTTTGCTACATATTGTTGAATTTTTCTTGGGATTCCAACCAACACGCCCAATTAATTTCAGCCATTTTCCTCTTATTAGAGGATCTTGAGGGAATCTGTAAAACAAATGATTATGATATATAAATATAAACCTTCCTCTAGTTTTAGAGTCACTCTATATTATAGTAATTATATTATATTAGCTATATTATAATATACTATTAGTTAAAATAAGATAATATGTCCTTTTAGTCCGGCCGCACATTATCCGAATTTGTGATCACTAAAATTCGGACGCCCCGCCCCGCTCATACATTTTGACACGTCAGAAATTCTTTTAGTATGATGGGTCTACAACAAAATGTATGAACAGAGTGCGTTCCGCCGGGCGTCCGAATTTTTCTGATCAGAAATTTCGGATAATGTGCGGCCGGACTTAAGGTGATAAAATATATAAAGGTAAATGATTTTTATTTTAGATTTATGTTATTGTAAAATATCGATAAGCATATCGATAAATTTGATTCAAGCACTAGCGTATATGTAAGAAATTTTGATGAAAAATTTTTCTTCAAAATTTGTGTAATATAGGAACAATAGTACCTTTAGTTACGCAAAATATGAAAGTAAAAGGGAGGATTCACAATATTTTATTTGAAATAGAGAACTAAAGACCAGAATATAGCAAAAATAAACACATCGTAGCAATTAGGACATGAAGATTAATTACGGGTGAAATGTATATTTTTCAGGATTATTCCTATGATTTACACTGCAATCACTCACAACACAAGTTATTATTGTTATATATAATAGTATTTGTTGAAAATAACATACGATTTAAATAATAAATTGCAAATACCGAAAGGGCATAAAAACGATTGACGGCTTTTGACGACCTGTCAAATAAAAGTTACAATTTTCATTAGACTGCCTCTCTCTTTTCATCTTGTTATAATTCCATAAAGGATTTTCTTCTCTCTCGCACTCTTTGTTGGTCTTTAGGTACATATTATGTCTATGGGCTGTACCTATAAACTTGTATAGGAATTCGATCTGTATATGTATCAAAATCGTGTAAATATAAACCGTACAAACGAAGTATTTTTTATACTTATTGCGATTGTGTTTCTTATTCCTATTACGATGTAGATTAGCTATGTATGTCCACACTGTGCACTTTCATCTTCAATTTTCGTCATCTTCTTTCATTCAACTTTCATATTGGCGCATTCAATAATTGAATGCGTCAAAGAATTTTTTAATGTCAAATGTGTGCCTTACGCTCTGGAGTAAAGGTTGAATTTGTTACTTATGTTCAATTTTGTGGTATTTGAAATATGTATTTTGAAACAACATTAAGTATTTTTTTTTTATTAAAATCGCTATGAAATGTACCAAATAAATAAGGACATAACGTGATGACTGATGATATAATAATTATGGTGTTGTGTGTATATTGTATCCATATACAACCATGTGAGTTGTGACATTGGTGACCCTGATAGAAGTGATGTTGCATATAATTTGCATAGTAGCATATGCTTTCGTTTTTAAAACAACGCCTCAGCCCCCAAACTTGTATCTATATGGAATTCTTCGGATTTCTTCGGAACCATAGTATACCTTGGTGCAAAATTTTGCGTTTTCGTAGCATATGCTTAGGATGCTTCTCATAAAACTAAAATCACCATATATTTCTATATACATTTTGAGGAGTTCCCTCGATTACTCATGGATCCCATCATCAGATCACCACTTTTGTGAAAATGGGACCAAATTGGAGTGAAACCTAATATAACAAAACAAAAATTTTGAAAATCGGTAGTGGTCGAACATACAAAAAAAAAATAATAATATCCACAGCCGAATATATAACCTCCTCGTTTTTTGTCGCTTAAAAGTGACGTTTTTGTATGATAGAAGCGTTAGTTCCTTTTCTCGCCACGTTCATAAACAGCCTTGTCGAACTCTACGTACTAAAGCATGACTCTGGAATCTATATTAAGTTAATAATATAAATTCAATTCCGAATCAAAGTAAGTATTTCCGAAAAGCTAAGCCAGCGAGCGTAAAAACTTTAACCGGGAGTGGGGACACGTCCATTTGACAAGGTGGCAGTGTTGCCAGTGCTGTATGTTCCAAAGTTACTTAATGTCATGCAAAAAGTAACATTTTGTGGAGAAAAGTAACATTTCGTATTATTTAACATTTTAAATGCCCTAGGATCCAGAATGCATGAAAAATACTATATATATAGAGATGAAGTTATTTATTTTTAGGGTTCCGTACCCAAAGAGTAAAACGGGACCCTATTACTAAGACTTTAATGTATGTCCGTCTATCCGTGTGTCTGTCTCCAGGCTGTATCGCAAGAACCGCTATAGCTAGACATGAAATTTTCACAGATTATGTATTTCTGTTCCCGCTATAACAAAAAATACTAAAAACAAAATATTATAGATAAAGGGGGCTCCTATACAACAAAATTGATTTCTTGGCATTTTTTGCTGGATATCAATAATAGGTAGGCACTTGATATTTCCACAAAATCCCATGTGTACTTTATTTATACTTAAATAAAAAAATATTCAAATTAACATATTATAATTAATTAAGCTCTTATACAAAAAAAACACAATTTTTGACCTATTTTTGCTCTATCACGGTATGGAACCCTTTATGAGCGAGTCAGACTCACACTTGGCCGATTATATTTTATTTTTAGGAAGGCATTTTATTTTGTTTAGCTCCAAGTCTACCAATAGGACCGTCATTAAAACTTTAAACGAAGGTGCGACAAGGCTTTAATTTTATGAACGTGGGCGGGGGCGTTTTTGTATGATGGCAGCATTAGTTCCTTTATTCGCCACGTTCATTTACAGCTTTGTCAGCTGTAACGACAAAACTCAATAAAACTTAGTGCGTTTCGTTATGGTTTCGTTTTGCATTTTTGGTTTCAAATATCTTTTTTTTTTCAATTACCAAAAGTAACGTAAAAGTAACATCTGTAGTCATGTCACATGAATGTAACATGCAAGGGTCAAAAGTAACGTAAAATGTTACAAAAGTAACATTCTGGCAACGCTGCAAGGTGGACTAATGTTGAGTTCAGTATTTTGATGGTCTAGAATCTAGACGGACACGTCAAATTCATAACATCTCTTTTGGAGTTAAAATGACGTTAAAAATCTCAATATAACTAACTAGGGATGCACATACATGATACAACCGTTCACCGTTATAAATTTCTTAAAATCATGTCGTGTGTAGGTGCCCTAAAATTATTTGACAACTGACAAATACCTAACTTAAAATAGTTGACAGTTGATAAAAAGTACCTACCTACTTAAAAAGAATCTCAAACTAGAATAGCTTTATTTTAATCATTTTAATATTACATTAAATAATATCTTAAATTAATAATCTGTAAGTAGGTTTTCCCAATTTTTATTCAAATACGAAGAAGTTGACAATTCGTATACAGTATACTTTTGTATGTATATTTTTGGTTATTGACTATTGCTCCAGGCAACATAATAGACAGAGATAATAACAATACATTGATAAAATTATTGCAATTGTTTACAAAATTTATGCACAATTGCACAAGGACAAACCGCAAGCCGGTAAGTATTGCCGCAGGAAAAGCTGCTAAAATTTTAAAACGAGTAACCTAGAATTAACACCTAAATAAATACTTACTCGTTACCTATTTGTAATGTTTCAATTTTTCGTGTTTCTTTAACCGTGAAATTACCGCTCGGCTCACAGTCGTGCCGCTGCTTTTAATCGAACGAGTAGTCGTAATACTTCATTCGTAGTGAATAGTTCTGTAGCTGGGTTTTTTTTTCGAATTCAGTAATTTTATACAGTTGTCCTAATTTGCCGGCACTAACTTATTACCTTACCTTCGGAAATATCTTGCAGAGAAATTGGAAAGTTAAATGTATTCATTGAGAATTGTACAAAATGTGCTCCAAAAGAAGCTTCACCTCAAACTGTCAGCACCTGTACTGGGGGGCCTGCGCCAGACCAGCCACTCTCATGACAAGGTAAATTATACTTCTTGCTCATTGTGCAATGTAATATGTGTAATGCCTAAGGGCAGTAACTCCGCCTTTGTATTATCTTATTTGACAACTGCAATTCTTGTATATATATATATATATATATATAAGATTATTTTGATGTATGGAGGAAAACAAGTAAACAATTTTGTTTCTCTGTAAAATAAGAGTTTAATCACTAAAAGTAAAATTATAAACAAACTAAATACAACAATAATATAATAATATCATACCTGTAAAATAAGAGAAACGACAATTACGTTTATTGTTATTCCTCCGATAAAATATTAAAATATTTTTAACACAGATCGTTTCTCTTAAATAATTTTTTTTTCATTATAATAAAATTGTCAACTTACTTCAAAATCAAATAAATCATAATTTCTCTTTGGAACTTATACCAGCCTACTCTATAACAAGAAACACCTAAGAGGTAAACTTACATCTCCCCCCTTAAGGAGAAAAAAAAAATCCATTTTTTTTACATCACTAAATCTAAAGGCCTACATAAGTCTAATTTAAGTCTAACATAGGTACAGGAATCATTTTAGTCACATGAAATAGGTTTGACTCAGCTTTTCTATGACCTGTATCTATTTCATATATAGAACTCGACACTTTCTTTACAATCCTAAATGGTCCAATATAAACTTCATCTAACTTACATCTATTAAGTCTATTTCCATTCTCAACATAAACTAGATCTCCCACATTAAAATTACAATGCTTCCGATTCTTGTCAAATAATTTCTTGTTGTAATCATGGGATTTTTTTGAATTATCCAAAGCAATTTTTTTGTCATTTATCCAACTCTCACTCGTTAAGTTATTTCTAAATTCCTTTGGTAAAATCATTACTTTTTCTGTTCCATACAAAAGATAAGTTGGAGAGAATCCTGTAACTGTGTGAACAGTCTCATTATATTTTTTAACACACTCCTTAGCTATACTAGCCCAAGCTCTTTTCTTCTCTTCTTCGTTAACTTTGCATCTTATCTTATTCACCAATGTTTGATTCAAACGTTCATTTAAGCCATTAGAAAAAGGGCAGTTTACTGCTGTAAATACCAATGGTATATTTCTGTCACCAAGAAATTTTTTTAATGCAATTGAATTGATTCCTGGATATTGATCGGTCAAAATCATGCCTATTTCTTCCGTTTCCACTATACTAGATAAAAGTCTTATGAAATCATTTGCTGTTTGAGAAAGTACAGTAAGTAAGTAAGCGATGTAAGTTTACCTCTTAGGTGTTTCTTGTTATAGAGTAGGCTGGTATAAGTTCCAAAGAGAAAGTATGATTTATTTGATTTTGAAGTAAGTTGACAATTTTATTATAATGAAAAAAAAATGATTTAAGAGAAACGATCTGTGTTAAAAATATTTTAATATTTTATCGGAGGAATAACAATAAACTTAATTGTCGTTTTATAAGATTATTTTGATGTATGGAGGAAAACAAGTAAACAATTTTGTTTCTCTGTAAAATAAGAGTTTAATCACTAAAAGTAAAATTATAAACAAACTAAATACAACAATAATATAATAATATCATACCTGTAAAATAAGAGAAACGACAATTACGTTAATTGTTATTCCTCCGATAAAATATTAAAATATTTTTAACACAGATCGTTTCTCTTAAATCATTTTTTTTTCATTATAATAAAATTGTCAACTTACTTCAAAATCAAATAAATCATACTTTCTCTTTGGAACTTATACCAGCCTACTCTATAACAAGAAACACCTAAGAGGTAAACTTACATATATATCAATCAATTCATAAACGGGTCAACTAGTCAATAGGAAAGGGATGAGTGTGCGAACAGGGTCAAGTGCTATTGTGACTAAGTCTATGTAACTATACATTTCTCACATATCGTTGCAAATGCAAGATCAAGGCTGGAGCCGCTTCCGGCTCATACGAGAGGAATGCACGACGCTGGTGTACTGGTTTGTGAATCCGTAGCCGCATTACTGCAATTTCGCAAGCTTTCTATGCCGGCATTTAATTATACGGGCCGCAGGTGCTCGTTTACTCTTGAAAACCTTTAAAAAGGCTACTTAATAGTAACCTGGGATAACAAGAGAGACAGTACGGAGAGTGGTTTATTTCGAATTCAATATAAGAATCAGAGACAATGCTAGAGCAAGCAATTTTTCTACACTACTATTATAAAGAGGAAAGATTTGATTTTTTGTTTGTTTGTTTGTTTGTTTGAGT
Organism: Aricia agestis; assembly: GCF_905147365.1. Classification (NCBI taxonomy): domain Eukaryota; kingdom Metazoa; phylum Arthropoda; class Insecta; order Lepidoptera; family Lycaenidae; genus Aricia; species Aricia agestis. The sequence goes on from NC_056419.1 coordinate 95,809, forward strand.
CGAATAGACTCCGAAACTACTGGACCGATTTGAAAAATTCTATTACCATTGGAATCCTGCATTATTTCTGCTGAACATAGGCTAATTTTTATTTTGGAAAATATAAGGTTCCGTAAGATATTTGGGATTTTCGGACGCAAGGTTTAAAAAATCAACCAGAAAAGTGTTATGAGTGTGGCACTATTGTCAGGGAACATCACTATTGTCAGGGAACATCACTATTGGGCGACGCGTGCACTGCGAAGATGGCGTCATCAATGTCTTTTGTAAATTAGTGTTAAACATGATTATACATTACATTAAACTACGTTGAGTGTTATTATTTATATTTTATAAACACCTAACAATACATGGTGTCAGGTGTCGGTCGTAACCTATATGTCGTGCAGTCAGTGTCCATTGGAAATCGTCATCGTCTAAAAAGTCGGCGTCATGTCGGAAGACAAACAAAAGCCAAAGAAGATTTCTGGAATGTCCACTCCGCAGCCTATGGTGATGAATGGTAACTTAGCGCAACAATGGAAAAGATGGGTGCAATCATTTAAATTTTATTTGCGTGCGTCAGGCATGGATGAAGAAAGTGATAGCAGAAAGGTAGCTTTATTTTTACATGTCATTGGCGAAAAAGGCGTAGATGTGTTCAATACATTTGGAAAAAACGAAGACACTGTTAAGTATGACGAGCTTATTCAGTTGTTTCAAGATCATTTTGCCCCAAAAGCCAATATCACTTATGAATGTCATAATTTTTTCACATACAGACAAGGTGAAAATGAAACCTTAGATGATTTTGTTTGTACATTAAAATTACGGTCACAGAACTGTGAATTAGGACAGCTGCAAGAACGCCTTGTGAAAGTAATGTTTATATGTAACATGCATCAAAAATACAACTATATCAGAGAAAAATTATTGCTTGAAGATAAGCTGGATCTTGACAAGGCCTTGGAGACGGCAAAAGCCATGCTAGCTTCCAGACATCAAACCGATGAGTTGGCAGCAGAACAAAGTTCCGTCTTGTACAACAAAAGTCAGTCACACTCAGTCAGTCAGTATGGGCAAAAGCTTACAAACAAAGCCTGTACAAGATGTGGTCAGATGCATCGTTATAAGTGTCCAGCATCAAATGTCAACTGTAATAAATGTGGAAAAGTGGGTCATTTTGCAGTCTGTTGTCGGTCAATTAAGTCAAAGTCAGTAAAATATGTACAGTCAGACAGTGATGTACAACAGGTACAAGGAGAACAAGATGAATTGTTTATAGGCCATATTCAGTCATCCACGTCGTTGAATGACTGGAAAATTACTTTATATATAAAGAACTCACTAATAAATTGCATAATTGATACAGGAAGTGATGTCAATATTATGTCTAAAAGTGTATTTGATTCACTTAATATTAAAAATGAGATGACTAAGGCAAATGTAAAAATTAAGTCATACACTGGTAATACTCTTGAGGTACTAGGTCAACAAAACTTACAATGTAAATTCCAGTTTAATAATTCATATGTAACAAAACAAATTAATTTTATTATTGCAAATGTAAATTCTCCAACCATAATAGGTAAAATAACTTGCTCTGAAATTGGGCTTATTAAAAGAGTTTTTTGTGTAGAAACTTCTAATAGTCAAAATAATCATAGTAAGTCCAATGTAAGTCAATCACAGTCATTCCCATTACAATCAAGTCAGTCACAGAATGTTAATTTAAATAAACTTATTGAATGTAATAATTCTGTTTTCACCGGTCTTGGTTGTCTTCCTGGTGAGTGCCACATCAGTACAAATCCTGAGATTCAGCCAAGAGTGGATGCTCCAAGAAAAGTACCATTTGCATTACATAATAGACTGCAACAAGAACTTGAGAAGATGGAAAAAATGGATGTCATAACGAAGGTTACTGAGCCTACTGCGTGGGTAAGTTCATTAATTTTAGTAGAAAAAAAAAATGGTCAATTAAGGGTGTGTCTAGACCCACGTAATTTAAATCAGGCAATTAAGAGGACTCATTATCCTATCCCATCAGTAGACACGGTCCGTGCTAAGGTGGCTGGGGCTAGATTTTACTCTACGTTGGATGCAAGTAGTGGATTTTGGATGTGTAAATTAAGTAAGAAAAGCTCTTACCTTACAACTTTTAATACACCTTTTGGTCGATACCGCTTTAAACGCCTTCCATATGGAATCAACTGTGCTCCTGAGTATTTTCATAGAATCATGACTGAAATATTTGGCGATATACCAGGGGTGGCAGTATACAGCGATGACATTTTGGTAAGCGGACAAACAATACAAGAGCATAACGAACGGCTTAATGCAGTATTCCAAAGAGCAAAGGAATATAATGTAAAATTTAATAAAGAAAAATGTACATTTGCCAAGGAGAGTATTAAATATCTGGGTCATATTTTTTCAGGATGCGGAATCACGGCAGATCCAGATAAAATCCGAGCAATCAAAGAGATGCCTTCACCTACTTGTCTAAAGGATTTACAAAGATTTCTTGGTATGCTGAATTATTTAAGTCCTTTTATTAAAAATATGGCTGGTGAAACAGAAATGATACGCCAACTTTTAAAAAAATCTGTTGATTGGCAGTGGACTGCTAATCATGAAGCAGCATTCTGTCATTTGAAGCAATTAATATGTCAAGTTCCAGTATTATCACATTTTAATGTTCATGATCCTATAGTCATACAAAGTGATGCTAGTAACAGAGCTGTTGGAGCAGTGTTGTTACAAAATCAACATCCTGTTTATTATGCTTCAAAAACTTTGACAGATACACAACAAAAAATGGCTCAGATCGAAAAAGAACTTTATTCAATAGTTTTTGCCTGTATAAAGTTCCATCAGTTCATATATGGACAATCTATAACTGTAGAGACAGATCATGCACCTTTAATAACATTGTTTAAAAAATCCCTTGTTGAGGTTCCAACACGTCTCCAACGAATGATGTTAAGAATACAACCCTATAGTTTAAACGTAGTTTACAAAAAAGGTAGTCACATGTACATTGCTGATACCTTATCAAGAGCAGCACTTTCTGATACAAGTTCCGATGAATTGGATGATGATGTTGTTGTTCATGTAAATTTACTGATTAAGTCATTACCTGTATCTTCTGAACGTCTACAGTGGTTAATCACTGGCACAAACCAAGATGAAAGTATGCAAATTTTGAAAAAATACTGTAAAGAAGGATGGCCAACAAGTAAAACACAAATTCACAAAGATTTGCATGAATATTGGCAGCATAGATTTGATTTACATACAGAACATGATTTAATTTTTAGAAGTAGCAGTATTGTCATACCTAAAAAATTAAGGCCAGATATTTTGAAAATAATACACAGCGGCCATTTGGGTATAGAAAGGTCAAAAGCATTTGCTAGAGGACATGTTTTTTGGCCATTTATGTCATCTGATATAAAAAACCTAGTTCAGTCATGTCACATTTGTTTGTCTCATAGAAGTTCGAATGCTCCAGAACCACTTTTGCCTCATGATGTGACATTATTTCCATGGGAAAAAGTTGGTGTTGATTTTATGGATTATAAATCAAAAAAATATATTGTAGTACAAGATTATTACTCCAATTATATTGAAATAATGTCAGTGGCAAGTACTAATGCTAAAACAGTAATTGTCTGTCTCAAGAGCATTTTTAGTAGACATGGTATACCAGTGGAGTTATTCTCTGACAATGGGCCACCATTCAATTCAGCAGAGTTTAGAAAATTTACCTTTGAATGGGGAATAAATCATACTACGTCAAGTCCTTATTTACCTCGATCAAATGGGTTGGTAGAATCTGCAGTAAAGATATGTAAATGTTTTCTTACCAAATCAGAGGAGTCTGGAACTGATCCATATCTTGCTTTGCTTCAATTCAGGAATACACCTAGAGGAAATCTGCCATCTCCAGCACAACTGTTAATGTCACGTTCACTTAGAACACAATTGCCAACAGTCACAAGCAATTTAAAACCAAGAACGGTAAAATTTCACAAATATGTAAAGGCAAAGGAAGAAAATAAACATAAAATGAAAGACTACTATGATAAAAAGACTAAATCATTAACAGAACTACAAGAAGGAGATAAAGTATATTTTAAGAAAATGCCAGACACTCCATGGGTTCCAGGTGCAGTAAAGGCCAAATGCGAGCAGCCGCGATCCTATACTATTGAGGGTTCAGATGGATTTATAGGACGAAGGAACAGACAGCATATACTGAAGCCTCAAACTCAACCTGAAACTGAATTTCAAGAGATATCACAAGAAAGTCCAAATATCAAGACACCTCCAAAATCACCTACTACAACAATATCTACTGAGGAGCATACCACTCCAGTTAATAAGCGCACCAGATGTGGAAGGGTCATAAGGCCACCAAGACGGTTAGACTTATAGGTTTTATGTATTATTTATTGGTTGGTTTGGATAAGTTAATTAGACTAAGTATATAAAATAACTTAAGTACATTGTATAGTTTTATATTCTTCCCTCTCTTTAATAGGGGGGATGTTATGAGTGTGGCACTATTGTCAGGGAACATCACTATTGTCAGGGAACATCACTATTGGGCGACGCGTGCACTGCGAAGATGGCGTCATCAATGTCTTTTGTAAATTAGTGTTAAACATGATTATACATTACATTAAACTACGTTGAGTGTTATTATTTATATTTTATAAACACCTAACAATACAAAAAGTTACTTATTTTGCGTACGCTGCTTAAACTATAAAAGATAGAGGCATAAAATGTTCTAAGTAATTATAGATCTTTTAAATATCTACAAAAAAGTCCGCGACACACTATACCTATCTATGTTGAGTGAGGCACAATAACCATTTTTTTATAAAAAAATCTAGAATTTTTTTTGGACTATATTTAAATGCGTTTATTTAAATCATGCTATTGACCCTTATCAAAATAAATTATTTCATCACTAAGTACAGTTAATGTAGATAATATTTGGTCTTTAAATGATTAAAATTGGACGTTTGGTTTTAATGTTATGGCGAAATTAAAATATTACGATTTCTGCTGCACGTTGCGAATTGGGCGTCAAGGCGCGATGCGCGGGTGTGCGTGCGGTAGGGGAGAGATTTAATTATCAGTGCCACAGACTCGCCCGGAGAGTCCACGTAAATATTACCTCGATCGTGGGAATCGCAGACACAATAGATTTTCAATAGTTATGCGACAGCCGGGTGCTGCTTTATTGATTTGATTTAGACTATCGTGCTTCATTATTATAATCCTAATTTCAAAAAAGCTTTAAAAGTTATGACTACGAAAGTAATATTTTTAGAACTTTTTAAAATAAGTTTTGAATGACTATTATTTTTGATTGCTATTATAATTAATTAATTTCTTTAACTATAAATCTCCAATAGCGGCAGCCGGCTGCCAGCATAACAATTGAAGATCTATTGTGTCTGCGATACCCACGATTCCGATGCACGATGGAAGTATTAATGCATATTTTTTAATCCACACTATTTCTGCTGAATATAGGCTATATTTAATGAGAGAAAAAAGGGAACCGTATTAAGTGTTAATAATTGTGTGAAAAATCTACCAAAATATTCCTTCTTGCTTATCCATACTAATATTATAAATGCGAAAGTATCTCTGTCTGTCTGTCTGTCTGTCTGTCTTGCTTTCACGCCAAAACTACTGAACCGATTGCAATGAAATTTTGTACACAGTTATTCTAGAGTCTGAGAAAGGACATAGGCTACATTTTGATGTGGGAAAATATCTTATTTCCATGAAAATATCGATGAAAATGAATTCGCATTGCGCGTGGCCAGCGCTCATCCCGGGGGTCCTGGGTTCGAGTCCCGCAGGCGGAACAAAAAGTTTTCAATGTTCCTGGGTCTTGGATGTGTATTAAAATAAAATTTCAAAAATCTTAAACATATTTTATGTATAATATTATAAAAAATCCAGAAATATATCGATGCAATGAACATTTTAGTTCTAATACGATTCAGCAGATGGCGTTTTAATTTTTACTTTATTGTAACATAGAACTAATCATACTTATTAGTTAGTATGTTTTTGTTTATCTATACTATAATATTATAAATGCGAAAGTATCTCTGTCTGTCTGTCTGTCTCGCTTTCACGCCAAAACTACTGAACCGATTGTAATGAAATTTTGTACACAGATAGTCTAAAGCCTGAGAAAGGACATAGGCTACTTTTTAACTGGAAAAAGGGGTTGTAAGGGGGTGAAAATTCGTAAATTTGGTCAAATTAAGTTAGTTCCAAAAACTCAAAATAGATGGCGCCAAGAGTCCCCTAGATCGCGCTATCGCTTGCTCATGCGTATTTCTATAAGAGGTGGTACCATGTTGAAATGCGTTTTTCGATTCTTTCGATTGTTATAAGTACACGTTATTAACTAATAACTCACCTACCAACTTAGATATCAAATTCAAAAACAACAGCGCCAAAACTACTGAACCGATTGTAATGAAATTTTGTACACAGATAGTCTAAAGCCTGAGAAAGGACATAGGCTACTTCTTACTGGAAAAAGGGGTTGTAAGGGGGTGTTTATGCGTAAATTTGTTCAAATTAAGTTAGTTCCAAAAACTGGAACAGATGGCGCCAAGAGTCGCCTAGATCGCGCTATCGCTTGCTCATATGTATTTCTATAAGAGGTGGTACCATGTTGAATTAATATTTGCGATTCTTTCGATTGTTGTACATGTTATTAAATAACTCACCTACCAACATAGATATCAGAAACAGTCTACCAATAATAAATAGTTTATGGGCATTGGGCAAAGCTAAGGTTGTGTAATGCATTATGCAGCTAAGTTGTGTAACGCTAAATAAGCTTTAAAATTTGGTATAAAAAAGTTTAATTAAGTAAAAAAAATCATATTATGTGCACACTACACGGCTGTTTTGGGTATTTTGATTTAAGGGGTACCAGGGTTTTAAAAAGCTTTTGACACCAATTTTGTTGACACCGCGCGCTATAAACTGAAGTCCACGCGGACGAAGTCGCGGGCAACAGCTAGTGTATATATAATCTCGGAATTAGCTCCAACGATTTTCATGAAATTTAGTATACTAGAGATCGCCCAATGGTCAAAATTCGACCTTAATTTCAACGATATACAAAATATAGGCAGTAGGCCTATATTTTGTAAAAAATATTGACTTTATCATTTTTTTTTCAACTCTTGTCTCTGGGACTTAGCTGATCTCAGACTGGCCGTGTAAGCATTGTCTAATAGTATCTTAGATTCAATGAAAAAAACTATAATCCATTTTCAATTTGTCAATTTGTTGTCAACAGACTTCAACCATAAATAAAAGCGAATAAATTTGTATACTATACGTATACTTCACATATGTATGTATACTTCAACCATAAATAAGAGTATAAATAAATAAAAGCGTATAAATTCGTATGTATGGGCTTGTCACTCAAAAATCTGTCATTTCTAATGTGTGTAATTCAAATAAATTGAAAAAAAAATGTATGATAAAAGCATAATTTCAAAATAATTCAAGTTCAAGTTTGATGCACTCCTTCACCATATAAACTATAACTGTGCAAAATTTCATGCTAGGTGCATGAAATTTTGCACAGTTATAGTTTATATATTTATTATATAGTTTATATATTTATAGTTTCCCCATTTTTCATAAAAAGGGTTACAAAGTTTTTCATTCGTGTATTAATATTATGATAGGGGGTTTCAGGGGCGATTAATCGATCTAGCTAGGAATCATTTTCAGAAAATGTATTTTTATTTGTGTATTATCGATAATAATAATACTATTTTGTGAGCAACAGCTAATGGCAATGAGTTTCTAAAATACTAGAGTAGCAATGTCTTACCAAAGATTCTCAGAAATGCGTAACCACTTTTTTGTTCAAAAGACAATGTCAAGTCATATATTCCTTATGTCATTATGTATGTGAGATATGCCTGCAGGCATCTTCGAAGTGGCAACGCGTTGCTACCGTAAACTTCCAATCTAGTTACGTTAGTAACATAGAATATCATTGGCTAATGGTATTCCAGCAGATGGTGTTGTTAAGTAGCACAAAGTCAATGAGTGTTTGCTATACCGAGCAAAACTCGGTCATCCAGGTACTTGTCATAAGACATAAAGCATACTTTCTTGGCTAGTGTCACTTAGAGCAATGTTTTTCATACAAAGTCATAAAAAACAATACATTTTTAAATATTTAAACAGAGCAGGGAGTTGGAACCGCCAAATGCAGATGCAACGACGGAAACCCTAATGGACCTGCACGGTCGTCGCCATGACTACTTGCGCATATCTCTCACTGAGCGATGCAACCTGAGGTGTAAGTCCGCTCACTTGTAGTGTTTCCTGTTAGAAATTTTGAAATACCTTCAAAGTACCACCATTTTCCTCCCACATTTCAAAATAGACATTTTGTGATATGTTGCATGCTTCTTTACAAACCATAAATATTAATTAACCAACTGGCATGACACTCGTGTAGTGTATAATAATATGTGAGACGAGAGAGCTTGCGTGTGGCAGGTCAGTACTGCATGCCGGCGGAGGGCGTGTCGCTGAGCCCGCGGGCGCGGCTGCTGTCGTTCGCAGAGCTGATGCGGCTGGCGCGCGTGTTCGCGGCGCTGGGCGTAGGCAAGGTGCGACTAACGGGCGGGGAGCCCACGCTGCGCGCGGACCTCGAGGAGGTGGTGCGGGCGCTGCGGGGGCTGCCGGGCGTGCGCACGGTCGCCATGACCAGCAACGGGCTGGCGCTGGCGCGGCGACTGCCCGCGCTGCAGCGCGCCGGCCTCACACACCTCAACCTGTCGCTGGACACGCTGCGCGCGGACCGCTTCGAGCGCATGACGCGCCGCCCCGGACTCGCCAAGGTGAATAAACTCTATTGCACAGAAACGAACGGAACACAACACAGAAACTAGAATTAAACTATTAATATAATCTAACCTTACTGTATGTTAATACGTACATACTGAAGAATATGAATGCGCAGGTGCTCGCGTGCATCGACGTCGCGCTGCAGATCGGCATACGACCACTCAAGATCAACACTGTGCTCATGAAAGGTAGGATCGTAAAGAATGTTCTGTTTCCACTTTCCTAATTTATGCAAAAAGTTATGAGTTTGAAATCTATATATTTTGGTTTCCACTTTCCTAATTTATGCAAAAAGTTATGAGTTTGAAATCTATATATTTTGTATCCATAATTATTATGGTGTTAACCATTGAGCATTTTTCTGAGGTGTATGTTTATGAGTCACTACTCAATAGTAATGAATCTTTTGGGTAAAAGTATTAAAATTATTCCAACACAAAACGATGTCTCTATGTTGCCGTTACTTGCCACTAGATGGCGTTTTATCGTATTTACAACACGCCGACGGTTTCAGGTTTCAACGACGATGAAGTCGGCGATTTCGTGGAGTTCACGCGCGAGCGGGAGGTGGAAGTGAGGTGAGGAGGGGGGCGGGGGTTGGGGAGCGGCGCGGTGTGTATGCGGGCGTGCTGCCCGAGGAGACGAGCCCACTGTGTATAATGCGACAAGGCTTTAAATGAACGGGGCGAAAAAAGGAACTAACGCCACCACCATACAAAAAAGCCATTTTTGATAGCTCTCCTTTACCAGCAGCGCCCCCGCCCACGTTCATTTAAAGCGTTGTCGCATTGTAGGTTCATCGAGTTCATGCCGTTCGCGGGCAACGAGTGGGCGGCGGCGCGCATGGTGCCTGAGCGGGCGGCGCTGGCAGCGGCGCGGGCGGCGGCGGGGACGGGGCTGCGGCGGGCGGCGAGGGCGGCGCGCGGGGACACAGCCACGCTGTGGGAGGTGGCGGGGCACGCCGGGCGCGTGGGCTTCGTGTCGTCGATGACGCGGCCGTTCTGCGGCGGCTGCAACCGGCTGCGGCTGACGGCGGACGGCAGCCTGAAGGTGTGCCTGTTCGGCGCGGCGGAGGTGTCGCTGCGGGACGCGGTGCGCGCCGGCGCCTCAGACGACGACCTCGCCGCGCTCGTGCGGGCCGCGCTGCGCCGCAAGCACCCCCAGCACGCCGGTCTGTTGTTTGTATAGACTATAGGGCTTCCCCTCCGGCCTCCTTATAATGTCGATTTGATCGACGTGACCTTTCCTGCGACCGCACAATTTTTACTTTGACTTTTTTATTTTTTTTTTTATTTTTTTATTTTACTTTATTATATATTTTTCGTTTTTTACTGCGCATATATAGCGCTTATTCCACTTGTCCTATTTAGAAGTCCTAGCTAGGATCCTACATAGGAGACTAATTAGAAGCTTCTTATTCCACTTGTCCTAATTTAGTGACTAAATCAGTTGTCATTTTGATCAGACGTCTTCTTGATGGCTCCAGTTCTGTCAAAGCAACAAAAAATTGGTCTTCTCATAGGCTTAGCTGTTGGCTTAATGAAAATAAAAATAAATAAAAGGCGAAAAAGATGGTTGAAAGAATTTTTGCTCCACGTAAAGTTATGAATTATGAACTTCCTGAACTACTTGGAACCAGCAGACTTAAGAAATTACCTACGAATGGATTCCAGATCTAATAACATAATATAAATTGACTAATAGATTTAGCAGTTCCCACTACAGATAAAAGGTTGAAACCATCTGGCAACACTGATTTAGTCAGTTAGAAGCCACATTTTTTCCGATTCAGGATCCTAGCTTTCTAAATGTTATCCCACTTGACAATTTTTTTTAGGATCCTAGCTAGGACTTCCTAAATAGGACAAGTGGAATAAGCGCTTTAGCAGCGCTTTGCGCATGCGCAATGGTAAAATTTAGTGTCAGTGTCTGTGCCATGTGTTAAAAAATTTGACAGTATCTGACGTTAACTTCTATTGTTGCGCATGCGCGGAAGCTGCACATGCGCAGTTAAAAACGAAAAGAATACGACTCGTGTTCGTCAAAGTTACATAAACGACTCGAGGTGATCGGTTCCGTGTTCCGGTTACTTTTTCTATGAGTGGCCGGCCCGGCTTCTCATAGAAAACAAGAAATGAAAAGGGCGTAAGCGACAAAATGGTTTTTGACGCGTAATTTAAAAACCATAAATACATTTCATATAAGCTATGGGCAAATTAAAGTGTATGCTTGAACCAATCTATGTACAAATTTTGGAAGCTTAATGCCTGTTTTCACCAACGGTCTCCTACGAATGGATTCACTCTCTGTTGGCAAAATAGGAATCCCTTTTTTTACAGAGGTATTTTTGATTGATTATTCTGTGTTATAAAAGTTGACAAAGACAAAGAGTACAGGCAATGAACTTAAATTTCTTAGCTTTAGTCATTGCTGAGAAAAATCGATATTGCTACAGCCAAATTATCAAGGCATCGCCGTAATGTGTGCTGTTAGCTGTAAGCCTTAATTTCTTTGCTTGTGGAAAAAAAACGAATCGGGAGAAAACTTGTGCATGGTCTCGGTGATAATACGATAAGGAAACTTGACATGATCAATGATGTGGCGCAAGTGAGGTAAAGGGCCTATATTGTAATTTGTATCAGTACTGTATGTAATTATGATTTAAGTATAATATTATTGTTTTTTTTTTTTAATAAAACCTTACACAACAGTTAAACTACAATGTGTTGTCTTCGTAACTGGTCAGAAAACCTTATATCTTTTGGTTGGAAACCTTCTTATCGGTTCTAAATTTATAATTTCCTACTGAGACTATTTTCGTGAACGACTTTTCATTTTGTTTCAGGGATGAAGAGCGGCGACATAGTCCAGGGCTCCAACCGGCCTATGATCCTCATCGGCGGGTAGCGGCGTGCGGGCGGCGCGCGTACTGCACCGCGGCGGGCGGGGGCAGTGACGAGGCGGGGCCGCGGCTGACGCACGTGGACGGGGAGGGCCGCGCGCGCATGGTGGACGTGGGCGGCAAGGCGGAGACGGAGCGCGCGGCGGAGGCGGAGTGCTACGTGCGGGTGAACGCGGCGGTGGCGCGGCTGCTGCGCGCGGGCGGCGGGGGCAAGGGCGACGCGGCGGGCGCGGCGCGGCTGGCGGGCGTGATGGCTGCCAAGCGCACGGCGGACCTCATCCCGCTGTGCCACCAGCTGCCGCTGTCGGCGGTGCGCGTGCGCGTGGAGCTGCCGGGGGAGGAGGGCGGGGCGGTGCGCGTGACGTGCGAGGCGCGGACGCGCGCTCGCACGGGGGTGGAGATGGAGGCGCTGACGGGGTGCGCGGTGGCAGCGCTGACGCTGTACGACATGTGCAAGGCGGCGGACCGGCACATGCGAGTGTCGGGGCTACGCGTCACGCGCAAGTCCGGCGGCAGGAGCGGGGACTGGACCGCGCCCGATCTCGACCCTGACGACGCGTAGCCAATGTAATTTCTTTTGTAGTTCCTCAAAATTATTAAACAGTTTTGTTTATACTATAATTATATTATAGAAAATTGCCAATTTTCGATAAGACTAATGTGAAATTTTACTGACAAGATGACCATGTTGATTATAAAGAAAGCGAAAATGTTACTACACTTACAGAATGAATGACTTAGAAGTCTCATTAACATAATGTAATGCCTCGATTTGTGATATTGCTCTCATTAAGAGATGTATGAATCCAATATATTTTTATAAGCTCATTATTTTACCATAGAATATAGGGAAAAGTGATAATATACACAGGGGTGAAATGAAATTATATATATAAAATGTTATTATAATTTTATTTTTTTGTTAATAAATAACTGTATGCAAAGTATTTCAATTTTATTTATAAATCTTAACTGTTTACTCAAATTTTGGTCTTCTGCCAATGTTAGTTAAAAATGTACTATCAGAGAAGTTGATTCCTATGCAAAAGTTTGCTTGCATTACGTGAAACCCAGCTGACAGATCATAATTAACATTGGCCGTGTTCGTCGGCGTAATTTTTAGCGCATTCGCTGCAAAACCTAGTTATTGCGCATGTCCAAATCATGTCATGCCATGGCAACGACAACTGTTTACGACTTGACATTTAACCCAATTGCAATTTGTTGGTGACGTTGCAATGAACAAACCAGTGGGAGAGCCATGCTTCGGCACGAATGGGCCGGCTCGACCGGAGAAATACCACGCTCTCACAGAAAACCGGCGTGAAACAGCGCTTGCGCTGTGTTTCACCGAGTGAGTGAGTTTACCGGAGGCCCAATCCCCTACCCTATTCCCTTCCCTACCTTCCCCTATTCCCTTCCCTTCCCATCCTTACCCTCCCCTGTTACCCTATTCCCTCTTAAAAGGCCGGCAACGCACCTGCATCTCTTCTGATGCTACGAGTGCCATGGGTGACGGAAGTTGCTTTCCATCAGGTGACCCGTTTGCTCGTTTGCCCTATTATTTTATTAAAAAAGAACAATTAAATTTTTAAATTTTTCAAGTGATCCATATCGCAATAAAAGGTTTGTCTAATAATACGCCAACGAACACGACCATTGAATTGACATATTTGACCAAATAATGTTGGTCTGTCAATTGCATAGGAATCAACTTCCTCGGTGGTACACTCTTTAATAAGCAGTCCCGAGAGCTTCACGTCTAAAACATAATATTGAAGATAATAAACAAAAACCCCGAAGCCCTCAAACACATAATTTTAGATACTCGGATCACATCCTTTTGACACACCACACAGGTGCGAGCTGAGGATACACATTACACATGTTATCTGTGTTAGCTCAGCACCTGCGTAACACCGTGACAGCACTGCTAGTGTGTGAGTTATCCGCTAGCGACGAGTACGTTGGTCTTTGCTGGCTGGTCCTGATCCTGAGCGGGCGGGGCGTCTCGCTCTCCGCGCTGGACGCGAATGTTGTGCTTCTCTATGTACTCATTGATCTCCTGACCTTTCTTTGCCAGCTGCTCTTGCAGAGCCTGCACATACAAAAAACTATTACATAAAGATGTATACCACTACCATAATCAAAAATAATGACCTAATATTTTTATAAAGTGACACTGACATAATATTAAGCTTAATTAATAAGAATTATGATGCTGCTGATTATTTTGAAAGCTTACAAATTGAAATATATGTTAGCGGCGAACATAGTTACCTGCAGGGCTCGCGGAAGGCACTCTCGGTTGCCTTCCAGCTCGGGCAGGACCTCTGCTACGGTTCTCTCAACCAGGACGCTGCCCACCATTCTAAAGCATTTCCGGTCAGCCTCTACCCCTTGAAGTGTCTCAATAACGATTCTGGAAAATCATAACTTTTTAGTGACTACACTTAGATCACACAAAACCGAATTTCTAACATAACCTCATAACCTAGGTTTTTAAGGCTGGTGCTGCATGCTGTAATTTGTAACATTTGTAACTTTCACAAACAGGATTTGATTAGTATTGTTAAATAAGGATAAATGTGAGAAAAAGTGTTTGTATTACATTAAAAAAAAACAGGTGTTTACTTGTGTTCGTTTAGGTCCATTTCTAATTCAGAAATTTTGTTTGCCAGTTGACGTTGCTCGCTGCGTAAATTTTGGAAGCCGGCAAATATTTCTTCATTAGTTTTCTTGCCTTTGCTAGTATTTTTGGACATTTTGTTGGTATTGAATTAAATTATTTACACTAAAGAATAGTATTTTCAACCGAACACTTCAATTCACTTTTTACTATTTTTAAGTTTGATAGGTACCTTATTTAAATAAAAGTAACTAAGTATTTTTTTTTTGGATCTTTTAAATTTTTTATTAAATTAAATTATTTAAGATTTTTATTTTTTGTTCGCAAATCGCAATTTTAGTTTTTCAAAAATCTAAAAATTTTAGGTTATTTCTTGTTGATTTGACAAGTGCTGTCTCTGTCAAAGAGAATGTCATATACTACGTAACAAGAGGTCGGACTTAAAAGAAAAAAAATTAACATTTATTGTTTTCTTAAATTGAAACTAAGGCTAAAATTTTTAAGTGCAAAACCTTTCACTCTAAACATACCAAAAATTAAAAAAAAAAGAAATGAGCTCAAATTAATGTTTTATTTCAATAAAAAATATTGTACATAGCTAAATGAACACAAAACAATAAAACAGATTTAATCCACAAGGTTTAGGCAACAAATCCGTCCGCTGCGTACGCTCCGATTCCGATCCAGTGGACGCACATCTTTATACATACTTACACACATAAATATTATTACTTTGTTTTGTTACATTCTGTACATACGACAGCTGAAATCTATCGCGTGGGCTCAGGCCAGCTGTATACAACCTCACTTGATCAGAGGATTTTCCCTTAGTGGCCGCACCTCTGATAATCCCATACCTTCCTGCTCCTCCTCCTTAAATCTCCTTAACAACCATTGCCTGCAGACTAAAATGTTGCAAACTAGTACAGAGACCTAAAAATCTGAAATTAATGAAAAGTTTTTCATTTACTATTTCCATACATAAATTATTATAGTTAATAAATGCAATTAATTACTACAATAAATCAATAGACACATTTCAACATTTTCGAAATTAACTGCATACATACTGATACATTATAATATTTTCCATGAAATAATAATCTATCTTTTTCATATTATTATAGTTTAAGGCGTGGATAAACCCCAATTTGTTATTCCGTGACTCCCGGTTTACCTAGTTCCAATATTATAATAACGAAGTGTTAAAAAATTGATATAAAGCACAATATTTAAAATACTTTAAACCATAAACATTTTAATAAAACGTAATACTTTGGCTGTAATTAATTTACAAACTCACCTCCGATAAAAATCTATTTCATTGAAATATAAGTATTAATTAGAATCATTATACATTTTATTTGAATAAATTGTCAGTAAATCTATATTAAAATGTCCTTAACCGAACAATTTTGTTCCTAATTAATGTTTATTTCCAAAGATATTTAAAAAAAACATGAAAAATAGAGAAGATCCGCTCGAGTAACTACAGTTTTATGCTAAGCTAAATGAATCTTATAGCGATGCGTATACGCTTGGTTTTTGGTTGTGTGCAAGGTTATCGTTTTGGATTGAGATTAATCCCCGCCTTGAGTTGTAAATTATACAAATATGCAAATAATCACTATGACATACTTTGTATTAGAACACGGTATGACATAGTTATATTTATAATTTATCAATTTACGGTTATATTTTCATTTTACAATGGCTTACCTTTCGTTTTTCAATAATAATTAATCCACTAATTTACAATTTTTGAAAGAGTTGCTATAAAATAATTTTCACTAACTGAAAATCGAACTTTGATTTTTAAACTTCTTCTTCGTCTTTTTTATCAACCAATCACAGTCGATCTTCTTAAAAACTGTACAGATTATCTAACTTAGTTTAGGTGCTACGTTTAAATTTGGAACCCAATTTTTTATGTTCGAAAGTTTCACCCACTTGTCTGAACCATAGATATAGGCTGCGTTCCAGATGCAGGGCTTTATAATGTTATCGGATACCCGAAAAAATATCGTTACGTACCGGTATTTTCATAATGGTAGCCAGATAACGGTATTTTTTATCGATATCTAGTAACATAACCAAAAAATATCGTTATAAAAATACCGGTAAATATAACGATATTTTCCGGTATCAGGTATGGGGTATGCGTAGTGCACCAAATCTCACTCGTAGCTTCCGACTTCCGAGCACCAGTTTTTATAAACGTGGGAGAGCCATGCTTCGGCATGAATGGGCCGGCTTGACCGGAGAAATACCACGTTCTCACAGAAAACCAGCGTGAAACAGCGTTTGCGCTGTGTTTCGCCGAGTGAGTGAGTTTACCAGAGGCCCAATCCCCTCTCTATTCCATTCCCTTCTCTTCCCTACCCTCTCCTATTACCCTATTCTCTCTATATATAACCTCCCACTATCATGAAAATCGTTTGAGCCGTATTCGATACATAATATCCGTGAATACGGGTTAAACGGGGATAAAATAAAAAAAGGATTCTATGTATATTTAATATATTTTATCAATTAAAAAAAAACGTAGTCTGTTTATGCGAAACGCGCCATCTAGCGGAAGGATTTAATAGCTTGACAACCTACACGGTCTACTACCGCTACATTGATTTATAAACAGATGGCGCTTCGTGTCCAAGCAGGCAAGGTCACTATTGGCAGGCCTGTCCCACACACACAAAGTGAGAATTGGCATCGAACTGTAAGTACCACCCGCGGGTGGCCAATCAGTAGGGACTCACAAGCGAGCGGTGACATGGCGGTGACGCACGCGCAAGATTTTTCGTCGCGTATCTACTGTTTACTGATCATAGAGGAATTTTATTCATGATACTGATTTAACCGCTGTGACAAAATCGTTATAAATCTTATAAAAATGAACAATTAAATATGTATTTGAATAAGGTTAAATACAAAAAGTAGATAAAAACTATACAAACATAGCAAATATACCAATTTCATACAAAGAAACACACAAACTACACAGAAATAAACACAAGTTACTATGTTTAAATTGTAAAAGTTTCCTGCACTATAATCGAATAGGTACTTATATAAAACTACTATTAAATATAGGTTGGATTATTAAAATTTTATATTACTACTAGCTGTTGCCCGCGACTTCGTCCACGTGGAATTCAGTTTATAGCGCGCGATGTCAACAAAATTGGTGTCAAAAGCTTTTATAAAAAAACCCTGGTACCCCTTAAATTAAACTTTATATTTTATGCCAAATTTTAAAGCTTATTTAGCCCCCCAATTACACAACTTTACCCATAAACTATTTATCATTGATAGGTTTAAGGTTACGTCACTGTATACATATAATATAAAGTACTGAATTATTAAATAACGTAAAAAAGAAATAACATTAAAAAAAAATCGAAAGTCGGATGTATGATGATACCACCTCTTATAGAAAGATGTTGGGCAAGCATTAGCGCGATATAAGAGACGCACGGCGCCATCTAGTATGAATTTTTGGAACTAACTTAATTTGAACAAATTTTCGTATTTTTACCCCCTTACAACCCTTTTTTCCAGTAAAAAAAGTAGCCTATGTCCTTTCTCAGGCTTTAGACTATCTGTATACAAAATTTCATTACAATCGGTTCGGTAGTTTTGGCGTGAAAGCGAGACAGACAGACAGACAGAGATACTTTCGCGTTTATAATATTAGTATAGATAAAAAGGTTTGCTATTCGTACCAATAGTAATTAAAAAAGATTATTTTGTTTTCTATTAGGCGAAAACCTTGATTTCATCAGAAAAGGTACGAGTAATGCGATAGACAGAGAGCGGACATGTAGGTGAATATAATTGTAGGCACCTAGCAGTAGCACTGCGCGGTCGGAATTTGAACTTTATAGTATCGTAGCATGAGTCGTTATTTTTTTAAACGGGTTTCGCCAGTGGAATTCTGTTGGTACTACTAATATATATTCTGTGCTATTGGTTAGCCATTCCTCTTATAATTAATGCTATAGAAATTTCACTAGAGTACCTACTCGATATATTTGATTTTGTGCTATTGGTTAGCCATTCCTCTTATAATTAATGCTATAGAAATTTCACTAGAGTACTCGATATATTTGATTTTGTGCTATTGGTTAGCCATTCCTCTTATAATTAATGCTATAGAAATTTCACTAGGGTACTTGACATAGGTATTTGGGTAGAAAAAATGGGCATTTCTTTTTGTATGAAATTTTTTGTTGTTGTTAATTTGTCTTTAAATTTTTATCAACAAAATAAACGTATACGTTTGAAATTTATATTTATGTCGCAGCCAAGTGGTTTAAATAGCGGTTCAATTTTCTTTTTCCGTAGCCGTTCAATTAAATCACACGTCTAGCTTTTTAATTGAATATTTAAGTCGCTTACAACGTTCAACACTACAGCTGATTCAAAAGCCGCCGTTTGATTGAATTAGTTCAGCGCTCACCACCGCGGCGCTAGGTGCGTTTTGTTTACAATATGGCGTCAACTAACCGGTGTTTTGTGGTTGTATTAAGATATTTTTTGTAAATATACGTTACAAGTATTATTAAAGAGACAGAAATTATGGGAACACATACAAGTGACCAAAATTAAACTAATATTCGAGGAGAAATTACGGGATTATGAAATGCATCACCAAGGTATTTATTGCGATTGTATTCAAAATGAGTTAGAATACAATTAATCTGCTTGTTATCATTACGATTGTGTAACAATAGCACTAAACTAAGAGTAACAATAGCACTAAACCAGTTGGCTAAGCGTCATCTAGCTGTAGTGTTGAACGTTGCAGTCAACAAGTCGGCGAAACGACGTATAGCCTTGTATATAATAGATTGAGTGGCCATGTTCAGTCAAAGGGCTAGCTGTTTGATTGAATGACTTTTTTAACCAGTCGACTGCGACATTTACATAACTAACTAGTACAGGGGTTCCCAATCTTTTTCAGGCTGCGGCGCACTTACAAGTCAATATTTTGTTACGGCGCGCGGCGCGGCACCCTTCTCTACCTAGCTATTACAAAAATATACATAAAAAACACCTTTAATGATTATAGTTAGGTTAAGCAAGTCAATACCTAATAATACACAAAATATATTCAATCAAGTACCTGCTTTGTATAATTCATAATATTATAATTTGATTTTATAATATTTGTGGATAGCGATAATGATGGAGGATCGACTCATGGCACCCCTCTTGCCTTTCCACGGCGCACAGTCTGGAAACCCCTGAACTAGTAAATACATCAATGTAACAAATTGGAAACAAAAACTCGTCATATTACTCATAATATGGTTTGTTTATCATTAGACGCAAATAAAAATCTAAAAGTGTAATCGCTTTACCCACATAATATTATTAATATGGTTTTATTATTATTAATAAACTCATCTGTGACACTTATGGTAGCATCTTGGTCCATGGACAATAATAATATCAAATATGCATTCTGTTTTAAAGAAAACACCAAATGATTTATATCATATAATATTATATTGAACTAAACAATAATGCACCTAATACTCAATTGATATTGTAACTGTTTAGTCCAGGGACTTGGGTGGGGCGTAGTTGAAGTACAGCAGCCCTGATGACTTGGCCTGTAACAAATGAAGATTCATTGTATTGTATTCTCAGGATAGCTGCACATAGCACATAGACTTTATGCCTCTTACCTATGCACTATGTTTAAAGTAGTGGCTCAAAATGTTATGTAAACGTACAACAAATAACTATGTGTCTGTGGCATGTTTTTTTTAATTATGTGGTAATGGGGAATTGTAATTAACATTAATTAAAAAAAATCTTTAAAATCATGACAAGCAATATTATGGTAATGAGGAAACAAAAAATGTATCTTACTATGGCAAAGGAGCCAACGAAGAAAGAGATGCCGAGCACTAGCACGGCATTGTAGCGGCGGTTTGCAGCATCATAGTCAGCCTGCCACGAGCCGCGCGGCACCGGCAGCTCATCCATGCTTGGAGGCTTGAATCCATGGTCACCGTGGTAGCGACGGACTGAGTATAGATTAATATTACGACATTGTTGATAACAAAAAAATTGAATAGGTAATTAAAAAAAATACAACTAAATATTTTTTACTATCGATTTAGATAAATGATACTATATAACAAAAGGACTATTGCGTTTTAAAGTATTATTATAGTAACAAATGACTTGTGTATATCGTTTTTCACAATTTTCACTTTTTCAATTATTATTTAAAGTACCCTAAGTAAAGAGCTAATTTCTATATTACAGTGTATGAGACACTTCACTCTTCAGTACTGGATCTTTTCTAGGTTATCTTAAAATTATGTAATACTAAATTTTGATAAATCCTCATTGTGTTCGTATCAAATGGGGCAGAAAATATATTTTACAATAAAATATAGTTTATTAAATGTAAAAAAGTTAACAGTAAATAATGATTATGTGTTTTTCACGCAAACAAAAAATCATGTAGCTAATGTTTTTTGTTACCTGTTTGCTGCATCAGTCTTGAAACAATTTGCCGTGAAGGAAACATTTTTTCGGTATTTCTAAATATTAGAAGAAACTAACAATTTGGAATCCCAAATCCAATTTATGAATTGGATGAATTATTACGAATCGATAAAATATTTCTTCGATCTGCTGAGTCCTGACACAGATAACTGCAGACAGCTGACAGATTTATGACAATTGACACTGAAAGGCTTCATGTGACAGTGACATATTGACAGAGTTTTTTTTTTAATGTTGTTATCAAGGCATGAGCCGTGTTCGTTTCATTTTTTCGCAGTTTGGCAGCTGACTGTCAACTTCATAATTATTGAGTGTCATGTTCAATAACATCCAGTTCTGAGTTTCTGACCATTGAGGTACTATAGACTGGAGAGAGCCTTATATCGGTGTTTAAGCGTCAAAAGCGTGTAATGTTATGTCCTACTTACTAGGACATAACAAAGGAGTTGGTCTGCATATATCAAGTAATAAAAGTGTTAATAAAGGTCTTTAGTGAACATTTAATGCTAGATATTGTTGAGTTTTGGGTTCCGCTAAATAATAAACCATAAAAATGGCCAAAGAATGCCTCGATGTGGATTTAACATTAAATACGTAAGTTTTGAACAACATTTTTTGGCCTTGGCAATCGGTATTTTTGTAATCTAAAAAGATAATTCATAAGTTTAATAATCCCTTATTCGTGCTATATAAGGTATTAGTGCTAAAAATGTCACATCAATTAATAATTTGGCTACAAAAATTGCATAGCTTTTTACGTGTGTTTACGGATTCTCATTACTTGAACTATTAGTTTATCGATATCATAAACTAAATGACTTTTTTTCCTGTATCATAATATGCTTCAAAATAATCGACAAATAATTAAAAGAATATTGTATATTAATTAAGACAAGCACACCACTTGTATGAAAATAAGCACAAAATGGCCACGCGATGACGGGCTAAGACTACATCTATACTATATACTTTATCTATGGTTCTGACAGAAATTGTTAGGATTTGATAGTCGTGTTCGTTTCGTTTTTCAATGCACATTGGGCATGCGCAAAGATAAAAATTAGTGTCAATGTGAGTGTCATGTTCTAAAATCTGACAGAAATTATTTGAACATGACACTCAATAATTATGAAGTTGACAGTCAGCTGCCAAACTGCGAAAAAATGAAACGAACACGGTTATGGAGTTTATATTTTGGCTGTGTCATCCATGGAGGTATACTATTGGAGGGAGCCTTATATTTTGACAGTTGATAGTGTTACTCTTTCTAAGTAACGATGCAGTAAGTTGAAGAAAGAAAGAGAAAGCTCATATCGGTGTGTAAACGTCAAAAGCCTGTAATGTTATGTCCTACCTAGTAGAACATAACAAAGAAGTCGGTCTGCATATTTCATGTTTTAAAAGTGCTAATTAAAGTGTTTAGTGAACGTTTAAAATGCAATATCTTGTTGGGTTTTGTGGTTCCGCTAAATAATATACCATTAACACGGCCAAGGAATGCCTTAAACACGTAGATTTAACATAACATACGTAAGTTTTCAACGATTTTTGGCTTATCAATCGGTATTTTTTGTAAGTTAAAAAGAAAATTTATAAGTTTAATAATCGCTTAATCATGCTATGTATGCCATTAGTGATAAAAATGTCACATCAAGTAATAATTAGGCTATAAATATGGCATAGATTTTTACGTGTGCTTTAGGGAAACACCTTGCTTGAAGTATAAATTTATATCGATAAAAATATTGTCATGGACTTAATATTTTTTTTCCGGATTTGAAAATGCTTCAAAATAGACGATGAACAGAAATATTTAGACGCAAGTTTCATGCAAGTTTTTAGTCCTTACTCCCTTATGAAGAGATCACAATATTGGGATTATCATTTCAAACGTAAGTTTGAAACAATGATTTTGTTGAAATAAAAAAGTTCTAACGGAGAGTAAAATGATCAACAGCTCTTACACCTCCCCCTTGGGCCTTGTAAGTACTCAAATCGTTACTTAGATTTACTTTTTGAAATTTTATCCTGGCATTACTCTTTTTTAATAAATACCAGACACAATAGATATTCAGTTGTTATGCGGCACCTGGGTTCCGCTTGGGGCTTGATGGGTTAAGTATGGAAAACTTAAATAAAGCATATTGCCCCGTATACAATATTATAATATGTATATATTTTATAGTATTAAGTACATTTAATGTCACTAAACCAACTATTTTTTTTTGGTTTTTGGAATGCTTCTTAAGAAAAGTTCAATATATAAGTGATGACGGAGATACCTATAATGAAGATAATATTATTTTTAAGTTTAGATTATAACTAAGTAATCTGGTGGTCAGATGGAGTAAGGAGGAATGGTTTAAGTGAGGAAAATCCCCCTTATCACTAACACCCTCTGGAGAACCCCCGTTAAGGAGACTGTTGTCAACTGTTTTCAGTATAATTCTCGAGGCATACTAAGGTTAGCTAAAGTTTATATTTTTATAATATGGATTTAAGTATTTAATACTCGTATGTACTCGCAGTCATTAATTGTGGATCAACCCACATTTTTCATGTTATG
The DNA here is from genome assembly GCF_905147365.1 of Aricia agestis. Lineage (NCBI taxonomy): Eukaryota > Metazoa > Arthropoda > Insecta > Lepidoptera > Lycaenidae > Aricia > Aricia agestis. The sequence continues at coordinate 119,356 of NC_056419.1, forward strand.
GATGTCATTTTAAATGATCTAAAGAACATGACTGCATTCTGAATATCGCAATACGTAATTTTTTGTAGCATGATACACAAATGCAGTCAATAAACAGAGTCCAATAATTATAAAGTAGACAACCTTCCCCGTAAACCATATTTAGAAATTGCTAATTTCATATTTTTTCATTTAAATTTTGACATATCCAAATTTTGTAATGTGCAATAAATGGAATAAATACTTTTTGAATATTGATACTAATAAACAAATTATTTTTAGGTTAAAGAAATGCTCCTAGAGAAGAGATCAATGTGATGATGATGACAATTGGGAACCTATATGGAAGTTAATATTATATTTACTTCAAAAGCTGCGACTAAGAACATATTCAATAAAACCTTATGTTTGAATATTTTTAATTTTCATTTAATTTCTAATTTTTAATATGTGTGTACTGTGTAATATTATACAATGTGTCCTAGCACCGGTGTCCGATCCTTACATGTTATGATGTGTGGCATATTTTATGGACTGAAAATCGGACACTGGTGTTGGGACAGTGGACACATTATATTATTATGTGTCCCGTCACCAGTATCCAATGCTTTAACGTCTTTATTTCTTCGATAATACATAATAATTGTTATTTAACAAATTTTTTGTTTAATAGTAATTAAGTATAATAAAGTATTTTTGTTCTTCTGTTGTTTTCTTATAAAAACTGTTGACTCCGGACAAGCCTTCGTGGCTTATGGAGTATACATATTATGTATATTTTTAACAATTTGTGTAATTATATACTTAAATATTTTATTTATATAAAAGTATTTTCATATTTCATATACTTTTGAACATGCGGGTTGAATTGTAAACCTCCTTTTTTGATGTCGTAAAAATCTATTACGTGATAAAAATCTATAACATATAATTATGGTCGACTATTGGTCGATAGCTGTAGTCTAATTTTATATTTTTATCGATATACAAGCAGATATACGCCCATCCCTACACGCACACTATGGCAAATGCACACAAGCATAAAATGGCCACGCGCTGGCGAGCTAAAGCGCTTATTCCAGTTGTCCTATTTAGAAAGTCCTAGCTAGGATCCTAAAAAATTTAGTCAAGCGGAATAACATTTAGAAAGCTAGGATCTTAGCTAGGATCCTAAATCGGAAAAAATGTGAGTTCTAACTGACTAAATCAATGTTGCCAGATGGTTTCAACCTTTTATCTGTAGTGGGAACTGCTAAATCTGTATTAAAGTCAATTTATATTATGTTATAAGATTTGGAATCCATTCGTTGGCAATTTCTTAAGTCTGCTGGTTCCAAGTTGTTCAGAAAGTTCATAATTCATAATTTTTCGTGGAGCAAAAATTCTTTCAACCATCTTTTTCGCCTTTTATTCATTTTTATTTTCATTGAGTCAACAGCTAAGCCTATGAGAAGACCAATTTTTTGTTGCTTTGATAGAACTGGAGCCATTAAGAAGACGTCTGACCAAAATGACAACTGATTTAATCACTAAATTAGGACAAGTGGAATAAGAAGCTTCTAATTAGTCCCCTATGTAGGATCCTGACTAGGACTTCTAAATAGGACAGGTGAAATAAGCGCTTAAGAATCCATCTACCTATATCCTTAATCTATGGTGTCATCTGGCATGTGTCAAGGCTTTAGTCTTTATTATAAAGGTTCTAAAGCCATCTTGACACAGGACACTTTATACAATGTGTCCCGACACCGGTGTCCAATCCTTTAATGTCATGATCTGTGGCATATTTTATCGACAAATTGGCTCTCAAATTTTTTCTCTCTCTCACGGTTGTAAAATGGCAGCCACTTTAGTTTTTCTCGGGTGATCACACTAATCTGTCCAGTACTTCTCATGTAAATATCCTATGAAGATAAAAAAGGTCTCATTTGATAGCTAAACTTGTGGACTACGCTTGCACAGGCAATATGTTATAAATTTCGTGGAATCAAACATAGAAAAACCAAAGCTTAAGAAAAAAATTGTGCATTTTTTAATTAATGGCTTTTTGTGAAAAATCTAGCACATTAAACTGGTTCTTTTTTATCTTATAAAAATAGAGATGGTGTTCATCTTAAATATTTTTTTTACTTCAATGCTCTAAGTCAGATAGTTTAGAAGTTATAACGATTTTCCTATGAAGTATAGGTCAGATTAGTATGAAAAGATAATTTTTTTTTTAAAAGTCGGAGAAAAAAACTTTCAACTCATGATTTATGGCATATTTAAGTGACAAATTGGCTTTTTAATATTTTTTTCTCCGACTTTTGAAAAAAAAATATTCTCTGGCTAGACTTAGAGAATTGAAATAAAAAAATATGTAAGATGAAAACCTTCTCTATCTTTTTAAAACAAAAAAGAACCAGTTTAATGCGCTAGATTTTTCACAAAAAGCCATTAATTAAAAAAATACACAATTTTTTTTCTTAAACTTTGGTTTTTTTATGTTTGATTTCACGAAATTTATAACATATTGCCTGTGTAAGCGTAGTTCACAAGTTGAGCTATCAAATGAGACCTTATTTATCTTCATAGGATATTTACATGAGAAGTACTGGTCAGATTAGTGTGAAAGCCTGGGAAAAACTAAAATGGCTGCCATTTTACAACCGTGAGAGAGAGAAAAAATTTGAGAGCCAATTTGTCGATAAAGTATGCCATAGATCATGACATTAAAGGATCGGACACCGGTGTCGGGACACATTGTATATAGCAACAAGGCTTTATAGCATGACTCATGAAGATCGAATAGGTACCGTTCACACTGGAGACATTCACGATGTTGCCTTTACTTTTCAAAAGGTGCGGGACGGCCATCATGGTCAAATGGTAAATAGATCGCACGTTCGTGTTCATTAGCCTGTCGTATTGTGCGAGCGACGTGTTCTCGATCGATCCGGTCTCGATGATCCCGGCATTGTTCACGAGCACGTCGATCTGGCCGTAGTGGTCGACGGTACTCTTCCCGGTTACAATGTGTCCCGACACCGGCGTCGGGACACATTGTATATAGCAACAAGGCTTTATAGCATGACTCATGACTTCATGAGTCATGAGGCCATCACCTGTTTGAACTTTGAAGTTTGAACTTTAAGAATTGAGTTGTGACTTGTGAACTTGTGACTAATAGTATTAATGTTCTGTGCTTGTGACTTGTAAGTTGTAACTTGAAGTTGTGACTTGTGGTACAATACATGTCCCATGTGAAAAAATAATGTCCTTGTCATAAATTGTCAGCCATTTGTCATCTTTGTCACTTCAGTCACTTGTCAGTGTCAGTTGTCACCGTATTTCGACTGTATTTTGAATTCTGCCTGCCTTAGATCATATTTTTTTCTGTTGCTCTAGAAATAATCCCTCTCTTTATGACCTTCTTCCTAACGACATCCCCCGCCCTATAAACTTCAAATCAATCCTTTGTTATGTAAATACTCCACTTATTGAAATTTTATGTACATATATCCGTTCTAACAATATAAAACTGTGATGTTTTTCTAACCCTATAAGGGTTAGAAAAACATCACAGTTTGTGTTTGTTTTAGATTATTCAACAGATAATCTACTAAATTAGATTCCGTTTAGGTATGGTATACCTTGTTGTTTCACCAGACCTACAATAATAGAGCAAAGTCAACTCAGCCACTCTGACATTGGCAACTCACTGAGGCCGCCATAAATAAAGAAGAAGAAGAAGAATTCTGCCTGGTTAGTGGTTTATTTTCGTTTTATATATTCGTTTTATTTACATATTTTTGCACCCGACCATTGCGTAATCGTTATTTTGATAAGATAAGTACTGTTTGTTAACGTTTAAGAGTAAACAATTTCGTTCACATCCAATTCGGTCAAGCTAGGACGACATTATTATTCGAAATGAATTTCGCCGGAAAAGTCGTCATCGTGACCGGCGCTAGCTCCGGAATCGGTGCCGCCACAGCCGTATTTCTATCGAGACTAGGCGCTAAACTATCCCTAATCGGAAGGAACGTGGAGAATTTGCAGAAGGTGAACAAGGACTGCGAGAAATCGACCTCGACTTTCACCATCACTGCCGACCTTACCAAGGAGGGCGATATAGAGAATATAGTGAAGAGTACCGTCGACCACTACGGCCAGATCGACGTGCTCGTGAACAATGCCGGGATCATCGAGACCGGATCGATCGAGAACACGTCGCTCGCACAATACGACAGGCTAATGAACACAAACGTTCGATCTATTTACCATTTGACCATGATGGCCGTCCCGCACCTTTTGAAAAGTAAAGGCAACATCGTGAATGTCTCCAGTGTGAACGGTATTCGATCTTTCCCTGGAGTACTAGCCTACAACGTGTCGAAGGCGGCGGTGGATCAGTTCACGAGATGTGTAGCTCTGGAGCTGGCCCCCAAAGGTGTGAGGGTCAACTGTGTAAATCCTGGAGTGATTCTCACGGAGTTGCAGAAGCGAGGTGGACTAAATGATGAGCAGTATCAGGCATTCTTGGAGAGGTCCAAGCAAACTCATGCTCTGGGCCGTCCGGGCAAACCTGAGGAGGTGGCAGCGACCATTGCTTTCTTGGCAAGTGACCTCGCCAGTAACATCACTGGAGCCAGCGTGCCGGTAGACGGTGGTCGCCATGCCATGTGTCCCCGTTAATTTTATCCATGAATCAAAACTGGTGCTATATTCTTACAGAGCATTTATTTTTATATAAAGTGTTTACCTTAAGTCACAATTGTTAATGTTTTTTAAACAATTTTTTTAAAGAAATAAAGTTTGTTGTATTTGAGATTTGACAATTTATATTCAGCAAATATAATATAATATTATGAATGTTAGTTGGATAAGTTGTGAAAATATGAAAATAGATTTAACATATTCTAAATTTATTTTATTTTTATTTTTTATTTTTATTTATTTTAATTATAATAAAACATTAACATAACTTATTGGACATTATTCGTATAATATTCATTAATTAGACAATTTTTTTTTAAGAAATACAGTTAATTATCTATATCTATCTATTTTAATAAATAAAATTCAATGACATGGGAAAATTATAATTAGTAATTACAATGACAATATTTGCAATTACAATGTTAATAGTAGAATATGTCTGAACTCATTAAATGTAATCACTAATCATCTAAGCTGGGAAGTTTCAAAAAAATAATACAACAGCCATTTTGGCATGTCCTTATTTTATAATTATTTTATTAAAAACTTTGACCATTATTGGTATTTATTTATAAAGTAACTGATAGAGTGTCCATTGGTACTTTATTTTGGTTAATTAAAAACTTAATTGAAATAGAAAGAACAAAGAAATTATGGTCATATAATGTATCAACCCTCTCTTTTTCCAGTGTCCCCAGTAACAATTTAAAACTTCCAACTGAATTAAATTAAAATTGTCTGGAACTACTTGACATATTCTATTGTTTTTTTGTTAAATGATCCATGTTCTTTACTTTTAATAAAGGCTCAATTTTAAGCATAAGACTATTTTAATTCATTTAAATTTGCAGTTATCTGTTGTCCCCGGAATATGCTATTTCCGGACATTTCAGTTTTGTTACCATATTTTTTTTATGATAACATTCTACCAACATATGTTTTTTGTGTTCTGATTATGGCGAAACTAATATTCAGTAGGATGGACCATTTTAATACGGAATGGCTGAGTAATTTTTTCGGTGGTGCAAAGAAATGTGCGTCCAGTTGGACTGGACTAAAATTGATGGGTCAGGTTTGTTACGATTGTTTGGTACTTTTTACTATCTTTATTTGCAACTTAATAGTTTGTAAAGATGTACTGATATTTAAACTAAAATTAAGTGTGTGTAGTGTAATTCAGCGTAAAACAGAAAAAGTTTTACTTACATGTCTTTGAATGTAACGTAGACGCATTATGTTACCGTCGGTTTTGTTACTGTCCCTGGAATTTTTAAGGTTTTGACGTAAATTTCTATCTTATGATATATGTCAACAACAAAACAATTAATATTTAGCGTTTTTAATTGCATTCAGATTTTAAACAACTCAATTTTTGAGAAAGTACTATCAAAAATGGATGAAGTTTTGGAACAACAGTAACAAACCCGAATAAAAATTGGAATTGCTAAACTGTTTTAAAATGTGCAGTGTCTTAATATTTTATGTAAGTGACTTAAAAGAACTATATTATTTAAATAAAAGATCAGAGTCTCAAAATATATTATAGTTTTATTTCTATTCAACTTTGATTATGGTAACAAAACGGACTCAAATTTGATGCGGACTCACATATTTTGAAAGAAAGAAAGAAAGAAAAATAAATTTATTTGGTATTTAGCATCTTACAAAAATAATTCTTAACTACTAATACTATCCTATGTAATACCAAATTGGTTCCCATTCAGCAATGTTGCGAACGGATCCGCAACGCTGATTTTCAATGGACACCTTACTTTTACTTAAAAACATAAAAATTATAAAAATCCTTACTAATCATAATGTAACAAAATATTATTGTATTTAAAGCTACTTTAAAAAATAAGTATGTATATAAGTTTATAATAAAACAACTCTTGAAGGCATTGGTGACATTAACATAATTATAAAAGTTATCTAAGTACAGTATACAGCATCTTAGGTATAATAATTTTCGATTTTTTGACTAGAAAATAGTCTCTGAAAGTCGCGAAAAAGTATGATACTTATTTAAAAAATTTAGTAATAAACTATTACTTATAACTCAAACTCAACTCAAATTTTTTTTATTCAGAATAAATTTTTGCAAATGTTCTCTGAAAGTCTACATGATGCCTACCACCGGTTCGGGAACTAACCCGGCGAGAAGAACCGGCGTAAGGGCCGGGACACAAAAACACGGCACGACGTCGTACGACGTCGTACGGCGCTGTGTCGTGAGAATCCACGACGCGCGTCGTAAAAAAACACGGCACGGCGCCGTACGGCGTCGTACGACGTCGTGCGGCGTGCCGTAAAAACTCACGTAGAAATTCAAGATGAGTTTCTAAGACGCGACGTCGTAAGACGCCGTACGGCGCCGTGCCGTGGTTTTTTACGACGCGCATCTTGGATTCTCACGACACGGCGCCGCCGTACGACGTCGTACGACGTCGTGCCGTGTTTTTGTGTCCCGGCCCTATGAAACTCGCACGGGGCCCACTTTTTTACCAAAAAAAGTGAGAAAAAAATTATTATTTTAAAATAAGGTTTACAATGTTGTAACTTGAAATTATACAATGTCAATATACATACATAATTGTAAGTCATAAAATAATGTAGAAATAGCCTTGCAAGCAGCCATCCTACTCCCAAGATGTGCCATCGTTTATGAAATCATTGACCTCATAATAGGCTTTGGCACACAAACGCTCTTTGACTACTTTTTTAAATTTATTAATGGAAAGATTTTGAACGTTTTCTGGGATTTTATTGTAAAGGCGTATACATTGACCTTTAAAAGATTTACTAACTTTACTAAGTCTGATCACCGGTATTTCTAGTTTGTACTTATTTCTAGTGTTTCTTCCGTGACTGTCACTTTTGGTTGTAAATTTACTAAGATTCTTTCTAACATATAATACATTATTCAAAATGTATTGACAAGCAACAGTTAGAATACCAATTTCTTTAAACTTTTCTCTCAGAGATTAAAAAGCTGACATTTTATAAATTGAACGTATAGCTCGCTTCTGCAGCACAAAAATTGTATTAATGTCGGCAGCGTTTCCCCATAAGAGGATTAACTAAAATCTCAAAACCGCATTATTTGAAAGTTAATATTTTTAGCCAAATTTTATCTGTTGTATTATTTTTTTGAAACTGTACCATATTTTTAGCAAATAAATAAATTTTGATTTTGATTTTTTTAATAGTAAATGTATGTCATAACTCATATACAATCTATACTTGTATTCTATCATAATATTATTATCATGTCTCTGTCTGTCTGTCTGTTAATACTTCACGGGCAAACTGCTGAAGCGATTTTGCTGTTTGTAGGGAGATACTCTCGAGTCCCAGGAAAGGACGTAAGATACTTTATATCAGTTATCACGGAAAATTATTATTCCCGCGCGATAAACGACGGTATAAACGACGGCGATAAACACTAGATGGCGCCCGCAACGGAGTCAGTGTTGTCAGATGGTCTCGGCGCCGTACCCCTGAACTAATTTGATTTCCCCCTAGAAATCTCCTAGATTACTTTTTCTTTTAATATTCAATAAAAATATATTACTTAACTTTATTACAGCTCGACAAGGCTTTATATGAACGTGGCGAGAAAAGGAACTAACGCTTCTATCATACAAAAACGTAATTTTTGACAGTTCTCTTTTACCAGCAGCGCCCATTGACATCATTGACAATTTGACATATTCATTTAAAGTCTTGTCGAAGTGTATTCATCTTTTCAACATCTCGAATCTCGACCTCGATTAGTTGTTGTGGCGCTCAAGTAATTTAAAGATGGTAAAAAAATATTAGGAACGGGATATTTGGCAAATAAACTGTATTTGACGTGTATTTTGAATTTCCCCTAAAAATCCCCTAAATATTTTTCCCCCTGTTTTGCCCCTAGCTTGGTCGAAAACCCCCTAAATCTAGGGGGAAATCCCCTGATCTGGCAACACTGCGGAGTTGCGGTCGTCGTCTAGTGTTATTATAAGTCTTTCAAAATGTAGGTACTAAAATTCAAAGATTGAATATTTGTAACATTGACTTTGGTAGGTGGAATAAATAAAAAAAGTTATGAAAATATTTTATTACAAATTTGTTGCTACAATAATATTTTACCTAAGGTAACATGGTTTTCATAGCAATAATTAATTAGGTAATACACCAATAATTTTAAATAAGTACCTACAAATTAAATATTATTTGGTAGGTTTATGATTGAGCCTTAATTTAAGAAATAAGGCTTATAATACGGTTATTAGAGTAATTTTTTTGTTAGACAACTTCCCCTCTTTTATAGCAGCTCGTATGACACAATTTTTTTAATAGACCAGCTAACGAGCATGTCAGATCGCTAATGGTAAGTGATGGAACCTGCATGGTCCATGGACAATCACAATACTGGTGAAGCTAAAAGTGAATTCAGTCCTTACATAGCTTTATTAAGACCTTACCGATATAATTATAGTATACCTACTCTCGAGTCTCGACCAATGGCGAACCCCTAGAGCAGGGGTCACCAAATGGCGGACCGCGGTCCGCATCCGGACCGCCGACCCATTGTGTGCGGACATAATTAGCAACTGACACTTTTCTCATTGATTGATAATTTTGTAATTTCCGTTATTTGTTTAAAAATGTTTTTTTATAAAATGTGTGGACCGCGAAGGTCATTTCAATTCTAAAAATGGACCGCGAGCGAAACTACTCGGTGACCCCTGCCCTAGGGGGTCGCGAGTCGCGACCCACAGGTTGAGAAATACTGGCCTAAAGAATGTGTCAATGATTCTGAAAACAATTCACCAAAAGAATTTGAACTCTAAATGGACTACAAAGTTACCTACTATTAGTATAACACTGTCAGTAGTGTCAGTGAATTATTTTCTGAATTGATATCACGTAACTGCTGCATAAGCAATATAATATTATAATAAGTAATAGGCACAAACAAGGCATGATTCCATATTTACTTATACGTGAAAATAATTTACATTGTAAGTTATGGTTAAAATCAAATTGGATTTGATAATTATTATTGTTATAAAATATAGTATAAAAAGAAGGAGAGATATTAATTACTAAGCCTATGCTATCCTGTTCCTTACTTTCAATTTCTATTGGAAAGAAAACCCTCTCATCTGCAGAATCAATGATTGAAATTTGAAACTTATAGAAAATAGTTAGCTAAACCCTTACTAATAATTTTCTTTTACGGCGAATATTTAATTACTAATAACTATACAACATTTCGTCTCTGTCTGGCACATTTTAAAAGACAACCGTCAGACAACGACAGCGAAGCTCGAAGACGAATACGCTGCATAAATATTATATTTATTAGTAAAGGGGAATATCAGCTGTTGTAAACGGTTTCTATATCACTTTCAGTATTTACAACAAACTGTTTGGAAGTTGCGTTACTGAGTTCGCAACGCTAAGTTGGCGGATAATATGCAACCAGCCTGCAACTACCGCCAATCCTAGGTCGTCCGTTACTAAAACGGGATGTCCTATCCTTATTTAACAAAATGCAGCCAATTGGCGAATAACAATTACCTATGTTAAAAGTTCTAGTCATAGACGTTCGAGAATGTTGACAATTAAACAAGTCTTTAAGTTTGGTAGAAAATCGACATTCTAGACCGTCAACGGAGCAACGTAAGACGGGAGCCAATCAGAAGCGACGGCGATACCTCCCGTCAAAAAGTCTAAACTGGGCATTACGCCTCTAGTACACCGACGCGATGCTGCGAAACGCGAAACAGTGGCGAACCGATTTGCTGTCTCACTCGCCACAATATTATGGCAATGCGTTACATTATGGCAACTCGCTCTATTCCCGTTTCGCAGATATTTCGCATTTCGTAGCGTGTCGGTGTACCTACTAGAGGCCTAGACGTCGCGTTGGTGTTTTGCACGTAGGTCAGTGTAGTAATAACTTGTCAGCGGGCACCGCCGCGAACAGTTTCTTGCACTCGTTGACGCAGGCCGTGATGATGACGTCGAAGGCGGTCGGCGCGATGTCGCGCATCACCGCCTCCCAGTTGTCGTTGATCACGCGGTGCATCAGGTTGCCTGCAAGTTGCAACACACGTCGCTACACTCACCGGTCACCGATTCACCACCGCCACCGACCCAAATTCAAATAAAATGACATTTTAAGAGGCAACATAATATACCTACTTAGTTTTCATTTTATTGTACGCCACTACAAAGCAGCCGCGGCTATACGAATGTCGGTCGCTACTCGCTGTACTAATGCGGATTACGGCCTATAGAAAATTACCCCACGTCCTACAAACAGTACAAAGTGATGTACCTCAAAAGATAATAAAAAATAATTTAAGAATATGGCATACTTCCGAACGCCATCCTTACTGTCTGACATACAAAAAAATGCTATGAAAATTATTTCAGGCGCAATTTTATGTACTTAAATACTAATAAAACTAATAAATAATAATAATAAATAATGACATTAAAATAGGCCATAAAATATGTTCACTAGCCCATAGAAATTACCCTACATTCTAAAAAAAAATGAAGAACCTAAAACATAATAAAAAGAAAAAAATGCTATGAATATTGTTTCAGGTGCAATATAATATACCTTAATACTAATAAAACTAATAATATGAAAAATGACATTTAAAAAGGAAATATAAGATCAATAAAAATATAAATAGAAGTTTTATACTAAGACTGGTCTATTAAATACGTTTTAGGGTTCCGTACTTTTCAGTTCCTTAATACTAGTAATGTATGTGTTTAAAATATGTAATATAGAACCTTTTTATCAAATGTCAGACAGTAAGGATGGCGTTTGGAAGTATGCCATATTTTTATATTATTTTTTTATTATCTTCAGAGGTACATCGCTTTTCTGTAGGACGTGGGGCAATTTTAATCCGTCTTCTTTCTGCGTTAATGTTAAGAAAGTCCTGTTAGGCTAGGAGCCACTGAACAATATATTTCAGGGCTTTTGTAAAAGTTGATACCGACGCGTGAAATAACACTAAAACTCTCAGAATAATTAGTATTTATATTAGTAAAGCATAATATAATTTTATGACATTGTGTGTTAGAAGCAGTATGAAGAGTTAATGTAAGATTTAAGAATAATGATGAGATGATAAGTGGTCACAGAAAGAATTTATTAGTAAAGCTTTGTGTGTCATTGCAGCCATTGCAAAAATGTTAATAACAGCAGCTGCCAGCTGCAGTGTACCCAGTAGTTAGATGCTAGAAGAAGTTGCAGTCTCTACATCTTGGGGCATGATGGTTTATCAACTATCACCATGATTGCTACCACAATTGCACAATTTAGGTACCTACTGTGCACTCTATTCATCGACTCTACATTATGTACTTTTATTAAGGGCTCGCAGATGAAAATACCTTGTCGCATTCGCCTTTTAAAAGAAATCGCCCATCATGTCCCAAATAGTAAACGGTTAGATGCATTGAAGAGAGCTCTTAAGTAAAAACTATTTCTCTCTCTATAATATAGGTAACTCTCAGTCGATTTCCTGACATAAGCCTGGCTAGTAGCTAAACTGCAAGGGTTACACGCGTTCTACTTGTAAGCCATGGTTAGTACTTAGTAGGTACACTGAAAGTAAACTCGCCCTTTAGCCGAGACTTTTTCTTTATCGCTTCTTTATAGAATCGCCGATCAAAATGTAATGTAATCGACATAAGCGTTTGACTAGTCTTATTAAAAGTCTCGGTAAAGGTGCCGGTTGGCAACGGATGACATGTCTGAAGCAACCGCAGACTAGCGACACGAAGCCAGCGACACATTCATAGAAATACATAGAAACGACGTGTCGCGATAACACGTCGTCTGCTGCAACTTCATTTAGCCGGCTTACAACTTGTACCTTTAAAGTGAATGGTAGTGAAGTGTGTAGTGTACCCTAGTGCAGTAGCAGCTGGTCGGCTGGGACGGCGGCGAACAGCTTGCGGACCTCGTCCACGCAGCGCCGGATGATCTGTGTGACGGCTGGAGGAGCGATCTCGTCGATGATGGTGCTCCAGTTGTCGTTCATGAACTGCAGCGTGAGGGACGCTGCAAGTGTAGTCGGGTAAGTGGTATGTCACTTGGGTAAGTATGTGCTTCTTCTTTGGAGATTAAGTACAATGTCACTTGAGTTAGTCTGACCTAATCATTTTTAGGGTTCCGTAGCCAAATGGCAAAAACGTAACCCTTATAGATTTGTCATGTCTGTCTGTCTGTCTGTCCGTCCGTATGTCACAGCCACTTTTCTCCGAAACTATAAGAGCTATACAATTGAAACTTGGTACGTAGATGTAGTCTGTAAACCGCTTTAAGATTTTGATACAAAAATGGAAAAATTATTAAAAATTTTAGGGGTCCCCATAGATACAACTGAAACAAAAAAAAATTTTTTCATCTAACCTATCCGTTTGGGATATTTATGGATAGGTCTTCAAAAATCATATTGAGGTTTCTAATATCATTTTTTTCTAACCTGAATAGTTTGCGAGAGACACTCTTCCAAAGTGGTAAAATGTGTGTCCCCCTCCCCTCTAACTTCTAAAGTAGGGGCATGATAAGTCTAAAAAAAATATATGATGTAAATTACTACAAAAACTACCAACGAAAATTAGTTCGAACGAGATCTAGCCAGTAGTTTTTTTTATACGTCATAAATGGTAAACCTTTATTAAACTTTCATTAAATCAACTGAAATATGAAAATAAATCAAAAACCTCTTAATTTCATAAAAATAAACCTTATTGCTGCTGCGGAACCCTTCATGGGCGAGTCCACCTCGCACTTGGCCGGTTTTATTATAATTGGAATGTCACTTACTAGTAAGTGAGTGTAACACAATAACATAGTTCTGTCTACTCTGATAATAATTATTACTTATTGATAAGTGTAGCTTGTAACTTAGGCTCAGGGTAAGTGTAGACTGTCACTTGAGTAAATTGGAGCAACTTATTTGAATTGGATTGCGTTATGGATATTTTCTTAGATTAGTGTAAGGCTTACACATTTTTCCAAGAGAAAAGCTGACACTGTGAGCTTTTCTCTTGGAAAAATGTGATCGATACTTGGGTTTGAGACTTGAGTTGCATGTCTTCTAGATAAGCGTAAGTAGTAAGTAGTAGGTACGCTTGTCACAGTGTGTGTGATGTGTGTGCTTGTCTTTTGGGTGTATTAGTTTATCACTCGTGAGTCGTGAGTCGTGAGTCGTGTCTAAAGTCTAGACTAAAGTATTATCGGTCAACGAACGTACACGCTAGACGGACTGAATTGGTTGAGGTTTTTAGAAATGTAAGAGGATTAAGTTTGGCTTCAACTGTTATCGGTGGAAACACAACAGAAGTCTGTAGGTACTTAATATTGTATTATCTATGACAGGAGGTAGTTTCGTTTGTATAAGAAGTAGTTTACTCAGGACAAGTAGCTAGTGAGTACATAATGTGTTGTGTTGTAAACAATGTTACGTGGACTCGCTTCACTTCAACTCATGTATTTACTCGTTTAGCAGACCACTGTTTATAGTGTAAAGTCAACATTATTAACTTCATACCGCGGAATAATAATATTATATTTGCAAATTCTACGAGCGCGCAAATATTTGTGTTAGTCTTCTGAACGACCTTGTGGGCAATTGTTTTTAAAAATAATAAGATTTTATTAGAACATTTTCAGAAAAATTTGAATTAATTATGCACCACATTATACGGGCGTTTTTTGCCGCGGACTGTATATCTTGTATATTAGTTATCGAAGCTTGTATCAATATTTTTTCATAATGAGATCTGACAATATATTATTTTGCCCTTAGTGTGACTACTTATTCTGTGCTTAACTGTTTCAAGTTCAGATCTTAAGAGTAATTATCATGCTTTTTTAGACTCTACATTTACTACAGTCTGATAAGGGGCGCAGCTCTTTTTCTGAAACTCGCTTCTATTCTCATATTTAACTTTTTCCAGAATCGATCCAGGAATATGCGCAACCTAGAGCTAAAGTACCATCGAGGAAATTGATTTCTAGGCAGTTGACAGACTAACGTTATTTGGTCGTATAATGCCAATTTAATGATTGTAATCTGTCCGCTGGGTTTGACGTAACGCGACCAAACTACGTAGGTCCCCAATCTGCTTAGGAATCAACTTTTCTGATATTACAAAGGCTCCTGTTATCACCGAGCAGAGCTCTACCATCTCTGTCTCTCTTACCCAGCTCCTTGTTCCCGCCGAAGAGGTTGGTGAACTTGAAGTGCGCGCGGCCCATCTTGTAGCTCTCCTTGTACTCCGGCACCGACCAGTACCCGTCCACAGTTTTGAACTCGTACTTTATCACGATGTTTAGATTCGCTGGAATCAATATAAGCATTTATACGGCCGTGTCACTGATTATTTTCCCTAGGTTAGTAGGTTTCAGTGTAAAAAACGTAGCAGAATTCATCTCATTATTATCTCAAGCGACTTTATTAGCATTTAAACGTAGTATTTAGGTGATTATTTCTATAATATAGACAAAAATGCAAACCGCAGAATTATATTCAAATTATAATTAATTCCATATTGTTCCAAACGGTCCAGGTCTATTTTTTTATAAAATCTAGAAAAATCGGTCGTCCACCGTCGATATCAGTGTCGGTCTCCCCAACACTGATATTGTAAACGATTTCAATGGCGCGTTTCCTCTCTACGTAAAACCTCCTCGATCTGAGATTTCAATCGCGCGTCTGAAGTTTCATAAGTACTATAATAGGTAAAGTTACCTAAGCAGGTGCTGAGGATTTCTGCCATAACGTATAATTATATATTATTATTGTTATTAGATCAATACTGACTGATCTTGATCCTGGCGTCGCCGTCTCCGCGGATGGGCAGGATGAGGACCTGGCCGTCCATCACGTACTGCGACTTCAGCGTCACATTCGCCGTGAAGTCCAGGGTCGCTCGACCCTTAGCTTCCTCCATCCTGGACACGAGGAAAGAACAGAATTGCAGTTGAGGCGTGGAAATGGAACAAACTTACCTAAATCCTAACTGCCCGCACACGTTCCTACTAATTGTACCGATCGCTTTTTTAAGTGCAGATAATGGAACAGAATAGTTGCCTCTATAATAACAAGAAGAATATTATGTTTCATAACAAATACGAAAAATATGTACGATTATTATGATAATAAAAAAAATATATTAAGATTGTATTCAATACAATCTTAATATAATTTTGATTGTATTGAAACATTTTCTTTTGTCCATTGTTCAACAAATCATCGCTGTTGTTTCCTTAATAATAATTAGTTATTAGAGATGATGAGAGATGAGAGATGCTTGTCAGCAATAATATTATTGAACGTGCCAAATCGTCCACAGAATCGTCGACTATCGAGCAACACGTGTACTGTCCCAGCCTAGCCTATTTTGCCAGCACGTGCTGGCAAATATTGTTAACAATCTATATTATTGATATCAAAGTGTGAGCTTACAAAATATAAAATACATCTCTAGCAAGGGCGTCGCCAGGGGGGGGGGGGGGGGGGTAAGGAGGGGCAGCTGCCCCCCCCTAGAGATTCTAAAAAAGTTGCCAAATATAATGCACACAACGACCACTATAATATTAAAAAAAAAACGCTGTACGATGCAGTACACTTATTCAAATTCAAAGCTTTACACATCTCTCTCTCTCGACTCTGTACTGCCACAGAATATATTATATGTATATAGTACTAAGATACTGTTGTTATTACAATCGCTGTAGATCATAGATGTAAGGCTCGTAGTTATACAAGTGAAAAGCTTCATGTGCTATCGACTTTACCTACAATTCTTATCTACTTTTCTCATTTATAGAGAATGAGAAAAGTATGAATTGTAGTAGGTAAAGTCAACTTGCCCCCCCCCTGCGCCATCGGCTGGCGACGCCCTTGATCTCTAGTATAAGTAGTTATAAAGAAACAGAGATTCGAAAAAGTTTATTTAGGGTATGTTCAGAACCAGATGAAAATAATTATGATAAGTCAACGCGCGTTTACAACTACGAGTAGGTACATACTTTGAGATTTTTATCTATTAAGTATATAGGATGGGGCGAATTCGAGTAGAAATTATTTAATTGAACGCAGCAAGATGCGTGTCTCAGCTGCTGGAGGCATCTAGATATGAAGTAAAAGCTGGAGGTTCGACTTCATATTATCTAGACATATTAAGGTTCGACAAGATCGTTTACGTCTTGATCTTGATGCCGCTCAGTCCAGTAAACACAGTATTAGTCAAGGTCACATCGAGCCCGGGTCGACAGGGTTCAAGGACGCCACGCCGAGGTCAGGGTTGCCCTTGGCGAACTTGGATCTGTTTGAGAACTTGTCTAAGATGGAGCGAATTCAACAGAAAATGAATAAAATACTTACCTGATTCCATTGGACGTAGCAAGATGCCTAGATTCTGGAGGCTTGATGTGAGTTTGTGTGCGTTAATTAGTTTTTCTTAGACAAGTTCTGACACTTACTTGAAGGAGTTAATCTTGAAGCCGCTCAGGCCAGTCAGCACAGTATCCGTCAAGGTCACGTTGAGTGCGGGGTTGTCGATGTATATGGTGCCCAGGTTGACGGGGTCCAGCGACGCTATGCCGAGGTCAGGGATGCCCTTGGCGAATCTGGGGCCGGCGGTGGCGATCACATCCTCGATGCACTTGTTCAGCTCGGGGTCGGAAGCCGAGCAGGCTCGCATGTAGTCCGCTGCGGGTAAAATCTCGGGTATATTCCTCTTTTTGTACAGAAAGACATAGTTAGTGCTGTAATTACCGGGACGTCCATACTTCCATATTTAATATAAGTAATGCGAAAGTGTGTCTGTCTGTCTGTTGCCTTTTCATGACCAAACCGCTGAACCGATTTTGATGAAATTTGGTATGGAGATACTTTGAATCCCGGAAATGGACATAATATGGTACTTTTTATTCCGAAAAAATGTACGGTTCCCGCATAATAAACGAATTTTGATGCAACAGCGTCAGCTAGTTATATGAGTACGTATGTTACATAGGACACCTGTGCTATTAGGGTAGGGAACACAATATTAATATAATATTATCTGAGTTAAGAGGATTCCACACCGCCGTTTTTCCATACAAACGCTGTCCCCTGTTTCCTCCCTGGATAATGCCGGTAGAGTTATGATTTTTTTCCTGAATATCTATGGCCACTATTAGCATGTCCGTATGTTTTCTTTTTTTTCATAATTTAATTATTAATAAAGATAGGAACGTCCAAAAACCCAAAAAAATGGCCAGATTTTCCTCTGTGTTCAAACACCCAGAAAACAAAACTGGCTAGAAACTACAAAAAAATAAAACATAGGAACACAGCTCAAGCCTTGCTTTAATTCTTAATGAAAAAATTACTTAAATCGGTTAAGTTTTGGAGAAGGAATCAGCGGATAACGAATCGAAGATTTTCTGTTCTTTTATTAGAACTTTTGTCGTGTTGTCTCTATCGCGCTCTGCGGCGGGAGACTTGAGATTGGTGAGACAGCAATACATTTTCAAATACCTATTTTCAATTTCTCTCGCCCCTGGTGTATCTTCTTAAGTTATAGCTTTAAAAATCACGTCTCCAATTTCAACAAACTACGAAATATAAAAAATGGGAGAGCCATCATTCTTTCTACAGGATACAAAATTATTGTAAATAATTCAAAACATTAAATCAGATTTAATTCCAATTTCCAGCATTGAATGCCAATTCAGCTGATATCCGCAATCGAGGAATTTAATTTTTGTTTTTATTTTGAAATACATTTTTATGTTATTGTACTGATAACACATTGAGAATATTAATAGGTACCTACGATTGTCTATAATTTTAAGGAAAAGTCAAGAAAAACGTTATTCAAATTGAAATAATTTATGTTATTTTAAACCTTTTACTGCGAAATTTTATAATATTATGCCGATGACGAAATTGTGTACGAAATGTACCTACTTATTACGCCTAAAGCGATATTATTTCACAAAATATGATAAAAATATTATATCAACATTTGCCTGCAAAATACTAACATAGTTGCTGAAAATTTCCGAAGGGTCAAAATTATTAAACCTTGACCCAATAGCTGGGGGCACGGCAGTGCCCCCTACAAGTTGAGCAAAAAAGCGGCACGGCCGTACCATCCTTTTCTCGAACCAATTCAGGCTCTTTTTGACCCCCTATTAACTTCATTGTGGATAAATCAACAAGCCTGAATTTTCATCATTATTTCTTTTATTAAGTATTACAAAGTCCAAACTGCAAGTACAGAAGGAGAAAACGTTTTATTATGTTGAACACAACTATTTAATAATAATTATTAGTATTGACCTAGAGACTATGAGATCCAGTCTACTGTCCGACAAGGTGATCTGACATTGATTGCAGCTCGATCAAACTTGGAAAATATACGGAAATGGCGAGCACCCACATTAACATGTTTTATAGGTATATGCCTTTATCTATCTATATATATATAAAACTCAAAGGTGACTGACTGACTGATTGACATAGTGATCTATCAACGCACAGGCCAAACCACTGCACGGATCGGGCTGAAATTTGGCATGCAAGGTACATGTTATGACGAAGGCATCCGCTAAGAAAGGATTTTCATAAATTCCAACCCCAAGGGGTTCAAATAGGGGATGAAAGTTTGTATATTATAATAATACTTCTTAACGCGAGCGAAGCCGCGGGCAAAAGCTGGTTTGGTTTATAAAATCGTAATTAGAAATAGATCAAAAGATCGTCTGAGTTACTACTCGCGATGTCAAAATAAAAAAAATACATGTGGCACTCGGGGACTGCCGCGGTAATGCTAAATTACTTAGCATTTTTTATCAACTTATGCAATTCCAATTCCCATGCGTACCACGCACACAAACACCGTGCCGAAGTCTGCCGAACCGAAACGACGAAACGTAGCACGGCAACGCCGCGCCGCCCGGCACCGACCGGTCGGAGTGGCCGGTGTTAGATTTATTTTCGTTACGGAATTTCTTGATTCGGTTGCCGCGCTCAGAGCCCGCGATAAAACCTATGCAATAGCAAATGGAGAAAGAAACAATAATAATTATTATTGTCAAAACTCAAAACCACTTACGGCCTCAGTAAAGACTAAAGATGTATAATATTAGAATAGAAAGCGAGACAGTTTTATTATATAGAGCTTTATTATAATAATATTATACATTTTTGTCAATTATATAATATGCTATAATAAGCATAACATCTTTAGGATCGGGATGATGGTTTACATGACTGGTTAAAATCTCTTAAAGTAAAATTTTTACGAGTAGAGTTACCTTGTCAAAACACAATTTTATTTCTTATTGTTTTGTTATGGACAGATTAATAATGGTATTGTTGTTTCAGAAATGAGACAGAGTTTTTATGTTGCTAATATTTATAGCATAGCAGCCGAAATAAGAATATCATAAATATTTGATATTATTTTTATTGCCAACCTGAACAGTGACGGTTTTAGCACTACCAGCGCCCTGGGTGCTGGTAGTGCTGAAAAAATTAGCACCCCTTTTGTGCGGCCTTTGGCGCGACTTTTAATTATCCGGCGCCCTGGGTGGTCACCCAGCGTCGCCCTTCCCCTAACGCCGGTACTGAACCTGAGGCTGCTTTTATCTCGACATAGATGCTGCGTCTATACTATAACTATCTAGTGTGAAGAGAAATAGAGTAGGTACCTATTATGCATATTAGTAGACAAGATATACAGGATGTAGCAGAGCAAAGTGATAATAACTCGACTAAAAACTGCTTTATGTGTTCTACATAATATAGAGTTCATTGTAAAAGTAGCAGCGCCGAAAGAGATTTTTGTTGTGATTTGTTTGGGCACGCTTTGGCGTCATGAATTTCCCCCCTACAGAAGTAAAAAAAAGCTCTTTCAGTGGTTCTACTTTCACAGTAAACTCATGAACTACACAGGGGACACATACACACCCTAAAATATTATCACTTTGAGTATTGTTAAAGACAACTAACGAAGATGACGTTAGATTTTAAATTACACCTTGCATTATCTACATACAACGGTAATTTGTAAGAGTCTAATGTCCAAGAATCGATACTTTAGAATTTAGTGAACGTGATTCGTTTTAATTAATCAAAAATGTATTGGTGATACATAATATGTTTAAAATTACACCTTTAAGGCTTCAGCCTCAACCCAAAAAAACCCAAAACCCTAAAACAACGTGAATACTTTAGGCTATGTAACTATGTGTCCCTTATAATTATATTTAATATAGAGTTCACAATGAAAGTAGCAGCGCTAAAAGAGTTCGTTTTGACTTCTACGATTTTAATATGGAAAAATGCCCTAGCATGCCTAGCATGCCATAGATGTTGCCTATAAAAAAAGTTAAATTTTTAGTTTCACAGTGACCTTTATACATATATGATATAAGAGACATGTCATATTAGATACACCCTAAACCTGCCTAAAGTATGACTTTGTAATACATCCTGTATGAAGCTGTGGTATTCATAGCAAAACTGGAAGACATTGGACTGCTGATCTCAATACTAAATTAATATAATTGCTGTTATTAATACTAGTTAATATTCTCTTACTTTATAAAAATAGTCGCTATGAGCAAACTGCATAATTTTAACTACTTACGAGTAATTTGTATAATATTATAATTTTTATACCACATGACGGTCGGAGCTCCGTTCCGCCGAAATTCGCAACGAAAGCAATCCTATATTCGTTCGAGTATCTTCATACCAAAGCTTATCTAAAGTGGCCTGGCCGTTTGAGCTTGAAGAGGTAGCAGACAGTTAAACCTCTCACACTTTCGCATAATTATTATAATATTAGTTTAAAAAATATTTTATATTTTAACCGTGGCATACTTAATTTTCCGATAATCTAATTTCCAAATTCTCTGATTTTTCGAAATTCCTATCCAATTCATAATCAAAATCATGATGGAAACTCACGTAGCGATCCGGCGTATGCGCGTGAGCACAACAACAACACAAGTATAGCACGCATGTCCGACAACTGTGTCGGCGGCGCACGCGCACCGCTATTATATATCGCACACCGCCCGTACAAAAAACTGGACGATTGTCCTCGCGCATCCTGCAATAAGAAAAAATAATGATAAGATTATTAGATCATCGTGTAAAATTGCTTTCTGATGATATGATATGATGATCTAATGATAAGATGGTCCTGAATATAGATTAAAGTAAAATTATGATCTACCTCAATTTAGTCAGTCGATAGATAGATGTTAGACGTTGTGAACAAAGTTGCAAACACTACCGGCTCCAAAATTAGTGTCTTCCGAATGATAGGCGGTGGCTTATTTTGTCGTGAAATATGGTGTTATGCAACAGCTAGTAAGTCAATATTTTCCATAAGGAGCGAGAAAAGCCCACGTCCTGTGTCTCTTATGAAGATTGAAGCCGCGATAAGCGCCCGAGTCACAGATTAACTAAAATAGTCACTACGTTAACTATCAAGCCTAGCAGATGCGTAAGCGCGAACACAGTCCCTGATGATGGAGTAGAGTCTGTAGTATCTAGCGAAGTCCGAACTCAGAAATGCTAAGGATACAGATTATACCGAATCCTCGAGTTTGCGTATAAAATGCTCGTTCAACAGTTTTACCGCGCACGGTAAAACGATAACGGCCTTAGCCCCAATTTCACCAACGACTGTTAAAGTAAACGCTCGAATTAGTATCACGTTACCTCTTTCGTTTTTCTTATGAATGAAAGAGAAGACTTGACATTTTAACAAGCTGTTAGCACTAACAGACGTTGGTGAAATTGGGGCTTAATCAGCAATAATTACTTTGGTACACTGTTAAGTGCATCCCCCATCATAGGTTAAAATGAACTCCATCGTTTCTTACTTATCTTAGAAGTACCTATACTAGACTAGAACAATTGGCTACTAGACAACTCAGCAATCTAGTTTCTTATTTCACTCTTCGCGTTGCTGCTTCGAATTCAGCATTTGTAGCACTTTCATATATTATATAATATTATATTGTGATTTGCTACCCTATCCTTAAAACAGCATCTTTAGACAATTTAAAGTTATAAAAGTACGTGCTTATATTGCTTGTTACAGTTGGTACTACTAATATAATATATTCTGTGATTACAGTGAAAACTTAATATTTAAATTTTAAAGGTAATACTTATATATATATTTATTTATTTACTTATCTAATTGGAATCTCGGAATCGGCTCCAACAATTTTCATGAAGTTTTCGGGGGCGATAAATCGATCTAGCTAGGAATCATTTTTAGAAAATGTTATTTTCGTGTTTTATCGAATACCGAGCAAAGCTCGGTCAAATCGCTAGTTCATAAATTAAGCCGGCTCTTCTCTCTACTTTTATGTTCGGGCCACACTAACGAGAAACGCATTTAAATATTGCGTTAATTCTAAAACATGTTATAGCATTATCGCGTTTACATGCCACTAATTAAGAGGATACACCAGGGGCAAGAGAAATTGAAAATAGGTATTTGAAAATGTATTGCTGTCTCACCAATCTCAAGTTTCCTACCGCAGAGCGCGATAAAGACAACACGACAAAAGTTCTAATAAAAGAACAGAAAATCTTCGATTCGTTGTCCGCTGATTCCTTCTCCAAAACTTAACCGATTTAAGTACTTTTTTCATTGAGAATTAAAGCAAGGCTTGAGCGGTGTTCCTATGTTTTATTTTTTTTGTATATTTTAGCCAGTTTTGTTTTATGGGTGTTTGAACACAGCGGAAAATCTGGCCATTTTTTTGGGTTTTTGGACGTTCTTATCTTTTTTAATAATAAAATTATCAAAAAAAAGAAAACATAGGGACATGCTAATAGCGGCCATAGATATTCAGGAAAAAAATCATAACTTTACCGGCATTATCCAGGGAGGAAACAGGGGACAACGTTTGTATGGAAAAACGGCGGTGTGGAATCCTGCTAAAGGCGATAATGCTTTAACAAGTTTTAGCATTATCGCGATAATTAACGGCATTTCTCTTTAGTGTGGCCCGAACATTATACATGTAGGAACTAGGTAGTGCAAAAATCATTAGCCCCTACTGAATTTTCAGTCGATGAGTAAAAAAAATATGTTAGCTGCTTAATTACCATAATAATATTATTAGATTAATATTAACGGTTGGAAATTCTAACATGAGATAAATGAGGAAGGACAAACTCTACTCATATCCATAACGTGATAATAATAAGTAATATCACAAGATGGTAAATATATGGATTAATGTACCGTACCTAACTATAACTATTATTGTAAAATGATCTTTTGAAATAATAATTGATTGATTTAAAACAATATAATATATGTAATAAGTATACTTCATAGCTAAGCGATCAAAAAGTCGTAATAAATGTACTTACTTCTATTGTTTGCATTATGCTAATAAAATCTATTTATTACATTTAATTGTGCTATTTAGTTTTTTATTATATCTAAAAGAAAAAAAAATGTCGCACTAATGTTTATAAGCACGTGAGAGTTTAAGTTATTTTATTTATGACGATAATATAATATTAATATGTATTTTTTGGTTTTCTTTTTTTTTCATATTAAGTCGTTTTCTGTATTGAGAGTGTTGTTTTTGAAAAGTTGATGTCATGACGTAGACACGCGAATATTTTAATTAAAAATGATTAAATAATTAAATTAAGTTATTACAATGTATTCTGAGAATCTCGTAGCGGAGAGCAAAAAAAAAAAAACAATTTTGGAAATACTATGTGTAAGAAGAAACCTTATATAATAAGAACATAAAAAACTGCTTAAATAGGGATATTAGTATTACGCAAAGTTCGGAGCAGAGGGCGCCAGTAGCTAACACAGTAGGTAAATAATCCGAAAAAAAAAACTTTTTTGTTTAGTGTCTATGCTAGTGTTGCTTCTAGCTTAAAACATTGCAGTAATCAGCTAATATCCTATTAAATATATTATTACTATGAAATTATATCACCGTAAAGAAGAGCCGCGAACTCTACAACCAACGATTACCTATTATAATATTATAACCAATGCGTGATTTAGATACCTGTAATTGGTCACAATCAAAACTGTCATCCCATTAGGTATATGTATCACTGGTATATGTATAGGGTGACTGCGTATATTAAATCCTTGATTTTAACAAGTGGTTTTTATATCGAACAAGTAATATAAACTGAACACAGTATAAAACTGTAAACTGTAAACTGTTGAACACAGTAAAAAATACTGAAAATAGCATTTGTTGTAAATCACATTTTTAATCGACTTCAAAAAAAGGAGGTTATCAATTCACCCCGTATGTATGTAATATTTCCAGACTGCCCAGTTTTCGTATATATCAGCGTCTAAGCTTTCAAAAGTGTATGTACTATAATGTATGTATGTTTCTATGTTTGTCTTTGCATATCTTTGAAACTGCAAGTCCGATTTAAGTAATTCTTTTTTATTGTACTAGGTATTGTTCAACTTAGGGAATATTGCAAGTTTCATCAAAAACGGTTCATTCATTTTTGGGATAGGAAATTTTTAATTCTTTCTTTCTTTCTTCTTCTTCGTACGTACAATTTTGAAGTCGGTTTTACCTTTTTTAAATACTATTATTATGCTAAGTAAAAAATTATGTAACTTAAGTAAACGGTACTTAATTAATTATCTAAATCATAATTTTGTACATCAAGATATTAGATTTCAAAGTTCACACCACACGGGGTCTTATAATTGTATAATAATATGTATATTTATGATAATGTATTTAAGGTATCCCTGTAAGGGATTCCGTAGATAAATTGGATATAGAGTTGGATATAGACCTAGTACTCTAGTTAACAAGCGCCATTTTCCTCGAAACCTGATCTCATGCACCGACAATTATAATTTTGGTCTCATTCGATTCGAAATACCATTTAGAAAATTCTATAAAAAATTCCAAGAGGGGCTGAAAAAATTGCAAAAGCTATAAACAATAAAGTAAACAAAAAAAGAAGGGTTTACTTTTTTAAATATTTGATAAACTATTTGAGATAGTCAAAATTTGAAAATAGATCCTTTAAGAGTAGGAAATTTCCTAAAACAAATCTTAACTTTTGGAACTTTATCAATAATCCTTATAACTTTAATTAAGCGGCGAAAGTAACGGTAAAACCGCATAGTTCGCGTTTCACGTGATTTGCCGCCATCTGCCACGTGAACTAAAAATATATTTTAACTGATTAATTATTAATATTAAGGAATAAAAAAAGGGAACTAAGTAGTTTATACGTGGGAGAGAGTGGGGACGGAAGAGGAGGCTTCGGCACGAATGGGCCGGCTCGACCGGAGAAATACCACGTTCTCACAGAAAACCGGCGTGAAACAGCGCTTGCGCTGTGTTTCGCCGAGTGAGTGAGTTTACCGGAGGCCCAATCCCCTACCCTTTTCCCTTCCCTAATCTCCCCTATTACCCAATTCCCTCTTAAAAGGCCGGCAACGCACCTGCAGCTCTTCTGATGCTGCGACTGTCCATGGCCGAAGGAAGTTGCTTTCCATCAGGTGACCCGTTTGCTCGTTTGCCCCCTTATTTCATAATAAAAAAAAAAGTAGACATATCAATAAACCAGAATCCGTCAACAAAAATTAATTATTACCATTTGTTTAATTGTTATGTTTTTCTTAATTTGTCAATAGTCACCATTTTAATGTTAACATAAAAACGCGGGTTTTTTTTAAAACAAGAAATCTAATTTTTAACCGACTTCCAAAAAACGAGGAGGTTATATATTCGGCTGTGGATTTTTTTTTAAATTCTTTTGAGCTAATCTTAAAAGGGCTCAGAAGGGATCCCCGTTGGAAAAATTGAAAAACTTTGATTTTTTACTTTTTTATGAACAATCAAAGGCATTCAAGAATTTTTCATGTAAGTAAATAGAGTAATTAGGGTTTTTTCATCAATAAAAAATATTATTTAATGGACTATGCCCAAAAAAAACCCATAGTCGATTAAAATAATTTATATACAGCAAAGTAGAGTATAAACAGTAGATTGAAAATATGCAATTAATTTTTTTCCAAACCATAACCGAAACCGATAATTTGAAAAAATAAATCTGAGATACACAGTATGGTATCTACTTCGAATCAACTAGTTATTTCCTTTGTTTTTGTGATCTTTCTCGTGAAAGCAATGTTGATAGACAATAATGTACAATTAAATAGAAAAAAAAATCAGCCAAGTGCGAGTCGGACTCGCGCACGAAGGATTCCGTACCGTTATAGAGCGAAAGTAGGGAAAAATTGTTTTTTGTATGGGAGCCCCCCTTAATTATTTATTTTATTTTAATTTTGCGATTAAATAATAAAGTACACACATAGTTTAGGATTTCGTAAAAAAAAAACAATGTGTCTACATAATATAGCCATTATAGATTATGAGCCAAAAAGGGCAAAAAATCACGTTTGTTGTATGGGAGCCTCCCTTGAATCTTAATTTTATTTAGTTTTTAGTATCTGTTGTTACAGCGGCATCAGATATACACAATCTGTGAAGATTTCAGAAGTCTAGCTATAGCGGTTCTTGAGTAAGAGTCTGGAGACAGACAGACGGACAGACATCGAAGTCTCAGTAATAGTGTCCCGTTTTTACCCTTTGGGTACGGAACCCTAAAAAAGTATGTCAAATATAATATATTTTAAGAATAAACTAAATCACAAGTGGCTTCACTCTACATCCTCTATCGGTTGTATCACGGAGAGTGCTCTATGAATTTGTTCGGAATCATACCTCCTGCAACTTTTCGCCATCGCTCCACGCAAAAAATATATCATCCTGATCACTTTGATGAGTGGCAGTCTTCCACCGTGCATTTTTTGCGTAACTTTCTGCTGCGCACTGTAAAACTCTGAAATAAACTGTCACTATATTGTCAATACGACCTGCAAACCTTCAAAGGCCGGCAACGTACTTGCAGCTCTTCTAATGTTGCGAGTGTCCATGGGCGACGGAAGTTGCTTTCCATCGCGTGACCCGTTTGCTCGTTTGCCCCCTTATTTCATAAAAAAAAACCTAACTCTAGTCTCTACTGAATTGCGGTGTGTTTTATCGTTCCCGCAACTTTTCCTAAGCGGAAAGTGGAGTACCATGGCCCATGGGGTTTTAGTGGGTGAGTCATCTACGTCTGGTGAGTCCACATATCCCGACCGATGTGACCGACCTGCCGGGGTTGCAGAAAGTATTTCCCCATGATAAAAAAAAGTTTGTAGGCCACCGAGATTCGACTGAAGCCCTGAAGCCCGACAATCCTGGGGTGAGACCGGACAGTGAGTATTAGTGTACAATAATACCCCCCACACCGGTTTCGGTGACGGTGGCCGGTTCCATTGATAATAGGCCTGTTACACTGAATAAATTTCATAGTGCCCAAGTGTGTGCGTAATAATCAGAGCACTCTCTATTCATACTCTCATAACCCAGTGGGACGGAAGACCGACACGATTGGCGAGAGATCAGGCGCAGGACCGATTTTTTACATGCCCATCCGACGCATGGATCATCTTACTTGTCAAAAAATCAGGTAAGCAGCCTGCATTGTCTTAGCCAAAAATGGAAATAACGTTTTCAACGCAGGAATCGAACCCACGACCTCCGAGGCATTTTACCTAACTTAATACCTACTTGGAAGCAGGTAGCACTGGTAGGTAGGAACTTCTACCTACTACTACTACCTAGTACCTAGTACCTAGTACTACTCCTACCTAATACCTGAGTCACGAGTTCACACTCCGCTGGCTGTAATTACGGAATCACAATAATTTTATTTATATAATTTTCTGCAGATCATGTGATTTTCTGTCTGTCTGTAATGCAAGTGTCAGTAATAATAAATTATGTACTTACCTGCTTTATATAATCGATAGCCTATGATCCTTCACGTGGTCTACTTCTTATCTCTGCCAAATAACATAAAAATTACTTCAGTAGTTCGCGAGATTTCAAAATAGTCGTATCGGTCGCCTCACACTAAAGGAAGGGAGCTCTTGTGTACTGTGCACACACTTGGGCAATTGGGTAATTTCACTCTTGCGTAGCTGGCTTTTTTCAATGAAACCGTCACTGAAACCGGTGTGGGGGTATTATTGTAGGTATACGAATTATGAATTTCGAAATTGGAGGTGTGCCTGATCGAAATAACGATGTACCAACTGCATCATTTTCATGTGCTTCGTTTCGCCGATTTTATATCAGACTAGCTGTCCCGGCAAACTTTGTTTGCCATATAAAGTATTTCGCCCATATTATTATTTTATTGAAGTGATTAAATCGATGGCCCCAACGAATAAACGTGCAATCGAAAAAAGACAACTTTTCAGGAAGACAAAAAAACGTTTGGAGCCACATAACTTTGACTACATAATAAATAGACAAATATAATGTACAATCAAATTAAAGGTAAAAAAAATATCTTTCAGCTCATAATATAAGTATGGCACCATGGCAATGTCCATCGCTATCCCGTCGCACAAACAATGGTCACCGTCAGTCTCTAGTTGTAATAATTTACTATTATTTATTTAACAAATGCACTTATCAATATGAAAAGTAGCCAGTAACCGATTTTTAGACCTACTGAATATGCATATAAAATTTGGTAAAAAATCAGCAAAACGGCTTTGCTTTGCGGAGGAGTACGGTAACTAACGTTGTGACACGAGAATTTTATTTATTAAAAGATAATGTAATGCCTTCCACAATTATTACAGACTAGACAGTTTCGGGGACGGTGGCCAGTTTAATTATAACCAGGCTAAGGGTGAACTTCTAACACTGTTGCATTAGCAACAAAAACCAACATGCGATAACGCCATCACATTATGTTAATTATTTATTGTTTATCACTCAGCCGCGGTGGGCGGGGCAGGTGTTAAACATTGATACTGTAGTAGCATCCGCAGTACTATAAGACACTTAACTGCGTTTAAATCCCTATTAGCCCACATCATTTACATAGGGAATCCAATCGATTCACACTGTTCGCAGGAAAACCTGACATTCGTTTTCAGGCTTCCGCATTCACATTCGAAATTGAAATTCATTTATTTAGCTTATGTGTGTTATATTAATAGGTCTCATATTATTAAATATTAGATTCAGCACATAGTCCTCTTTGGGTGTGCAAAATTAAGACTAATTATAGTTTCCAACAATTATTAAATTAAAAATCATCACACTGTAAGCCATATACCTATGACAAAATTTCAAAACAGGACTCCTGTACACTATACCTACGGAAAATTGAAAAATAGCCTGATAGCCTCAAATCCGTCTGCTAGGCTCTACTAGATACGATCCCCTCCCAGGGTGTGGTGTTATAATTCGCCGACCCATTCGTGCGGAGGCTCGGCAGTCTCGATTTTTTTCTTTTAAGATCAAACTGTATAAGACTTTTTGCTCTAAAGTACTAGCCTATGAAACATAGATACAGGTGTGAGTATAACACTTTGTACATTTTTTCTGATCAACTTATAGCTCGTACTAATTATGTAGTGTCGATCGGACAATAGATCTTAGCAGTTTCCGTGTCACCACGCTCGTGACACGACGGTGTCGCAAAAACTATACCAATTAAACTATAGTTTTTTAGGGTTCCGTACCCAAAGGGTAAAAACGGGACCCTATTACTGAGACTTCGTTGTCTGTCCATCTGTCTGTCCGTCTATCCGTCCGTCTGTCTGTCTGTCCGTCTGTCTGTCCCCAGGCTGTAACTCAAGAACGGTAATAGCTAGAGAGTTGAATTTTTTTTGCTCTATATCAGTAATGGTAACAAGTAGGCACTTGAAATTTTCACAAAATCCTTAATTATATGTGTACTTTAATAACTAATAATAAAATAAAATTTAAATAAATATTTAGGGGGGGGGGGGGGGGGGTTCCATACAAAAACACATGTTTTTACCTACTTTCGCGGTACGGAACCCTTCGTGTGCGAATCCGACTCGCACTTGGCCGATTATTGTTAAATATTCTTTGCGAATCCTCTTTGTCGAATTATTGTTTACAAAAACTTCAATTAGAGCCAAATGGTATCAGAATGTTTATAATGGCAACAATATAACTCTACTTCTAAGTTGTTAATAGTTGTCATGTGAATTTGGCTCCACCATAATTGTTCCAATCACATGATATTTCAATATTAAAAAGTTTATGAGTGTGTAAGTTTGTTACTTCTTTGTGCGAAGACAACTTTAAGATTTTGGTCAATGACACGCTATACTCTATAGTATTTAAGGTTCTGAATTTTTAATACAGCACCTTTTATCCCAAAAATTTGTGTTTTCGATTTACAAAAGGCAAACGAACAAACGTATCGCCTGGTAAAAAGTAATTAAATTTTAAATTCCTCTATTCTGGGATTTTCCTCAAAAACACAAGCACTTTATCAGTAGTGCTAATAATTTATTAATAAATTCTATCACCGAAGTATTTATGCCATCAGCAGTTCTCAGAACAGCCGCTGGTATACCACAGAGGTCTGACGTCAATGGAACTCTTCCTCTAAGACCATTGTGAATAACATGCGCCTGATTATTCCTATTACGTCATGTGAAGACCAGACTGCGCCATCCATAGCCATACTGATATTCTAAATGCGAAAGTGTGTTTGTCTGTTACCTCTTCACGCCCAAACCACTCAACCGATTTTGCTGAAATTTGGCATGGAGATACTTTGAGTCTCGGTAAAGGACATAGGGTACTTGTTGTCCCGGAAACATGTACGGTTCCCGCGCGATAAACGAGTTTTGGCGCAACGGAGTTACGGGCGTCACCTAGTAGATAATAAAAATATGAATAATGACGACCTCTGTAATGCTCAGTTGGTGGGCTGTTGGTAGCTCAAGCCGGGGGTCGCGGGTTCGAATCCCGCCGACGGAACAAAAAATTGCCAAAAAGTTCCTGGGTCATGGATGTGTTTTGAATATAATATGTGTATGATATAATAAAAATCTGAAATATATGTATAGTATAAAGTATTAAATAAATTTGCGTTCTCTGGTACCCGTAACACCTAAGCTAAGTCCTTCAGGTACTTACCACGAGGCCAGACTGACGTGGTGTGAAGCGTCTATAGATATTATATTATTATTTTAAATATAGAGAAGTTTGCCGGTCTGTCTATTAATTGTTTTCATGTCAGTTACTTTAACGCTTAAATCAGCGAATATTATAATTATGAAGCTTTTACCAAATATATGGGTAAATAAAATATGTTTACAAGCTTTATTTACTTACAGGATTTTTTATTATTAGATTTACCAAGACCCCAGGATCCATCAAAAGTGACCAGATTTTTTAGCGCTCAGCAGATTTTTTATGATATTATATTATTTTTTATGATATTATTAGGTATAGATAATACTTAGCTTTTAAAAATCAATTTTAGATATTATTCAGCATAATATTAAAAAGGAGGCTGTTAAAATATGCTTAAGTAATAATCAAAATATTCAAACGAGCTCTTCTATTTTCTACAGACATGATATTATTTTGGTCACTTTGCGTTAATATTATTATATTGAAAATATACAAAATACAAAATATTTTATGTCAAATATAAATAAATGTATTTATAATAACAGCAAATATTACCGGTCTTCGCTATTAAAGGAAAGTTTTGTTTGTAAAATATACAAAGTGTCTGACCTGACAACTCATACTGGTGACGTCCGCGCATATAAACTATGACATTAAGAGGAGTCCACACCGCCGTTTTTCCATACAAACGTTGTCCGCTGTTTCCTCCCTGGATAATGCCGGTAGAGTTATGATTTTTTTCCTGAATATCTATGGCCACTATTAGCATGTCCCTATGTTTTCTTCTTTTTGATAATTTTATTATTAAAAAAGATAAGAACATCCAAAAACCCAAAAAAATGGCCAGATTTTCCTCTGTGTTCAAACACTCAGAAAACAAAACTGGCTAAAATATACAAAAAAAAAAAAACATAGGAACACAGTTCAAGCCTTGCTTTAATTCTTAATGAGAAAAGTACTTAAATCGGTTAAGTTTTGGAGAAGGAATCAGCGGACAACGAATCGAAGATTTTCTGTTCTTTTATTAGAACTTTTGTCGTGTTGTCTCTATCGCGCTCTGCGGTGGGAGACTTGAGATTGGTGAGACAGCAATACATTTTCAAATACCTATTTTCAATTTCTCTCGCCCCTGGTGTATCCTCTTAAAGAAAGCCCGCAAACTTTCCAGCCCAAACCTTGAGAACTTGTTTCATTGTTGAGTACGTGACACTACACGGTACGGTCAGCAAAATACGACATACTGTATTTCAACTCCAGTTTCTTGTTTCGATTTACTTATTTTTGTACATGTTCGTAAAACTCAAGCCGGGGGTCGCGGGTTCGAATCCCGTTGACGGAACAAAAAGTTTTGAATGTTCTTGGGTCATGGATGTGTATGATATAAAAAGTCTTAAATATAATAATATGTATAGTATAAAAGTATTAAATATATTTCCACCTTCTGGGACCCGTAACGCAAGTCCTTCAGGTACTCAGCACGGAGCCAGACTGACGTGGTGTGAAGCGTCGATAGATATTATTATTATTATTGTTATATTGTTATATAATTATTTTATGTAGAAATACATTAGCATAGGACGAACATAACTTTAATAGTTTCTGGCGTCATTGGATAGAGAGAAACCCTTAAACCCGTACAATCTAACCTTTTTGAAAAGACATCAACGCGTTTGCAGCATCTCTATCATCTATGTTCAGGTCTTGCGCGTAGTTTTTATTCCTGAAAAACCGGCCAAGTGCGAGTCGGACTCGCGCACCGAGGGTTCCGACAGCTTAAAGGTATTATAGACCTGAGTATTTGGTATGAATTTCAATTTAATACCTCTACGCGTTTATGAGGAAATGGGTAGTAAGTTTAAAATTATTAAAAAATATATATTATGTGATGTAACTAAAAATTTATGGTTTTCGTAATTTTTCCTTTATCTATGCTATAAGACGTTGCTTCGTACCAAATTTCAAGATTCTGAGTTCACGGGAAGCACCCTGTAGGTTTTGATTCCCTTGCAAGTGTCGAAAATTTGCGGCATAAACGGCTGTATCTTTTGATTGCGTTGGCTTAGAAGTTTGATTTTTTCACAGCTTCAAGGGACAGTAGACCTGAGTAATTGATATAAATTTCAGCTTCATACCTCCACGCGTTCCTGAGAAAAAGGGTCTTGACAGACGGACGGACGGACAGACGGACAACAAAGTGATCCTATAAGGGTTCCGTTTTTTCCTTTTGAGGTACGGAACCCTAAAAATGTACCTACGCGATATCTAGTGTCTGAATCGTTATCGAATATTCTGAATCTGATTAGTATCAATCGTTATCGTAAACATAAAGTCGAATCGGCGGCGCGGGCGCCACGAAGTGAAGGTAACATTTAGGATTTGATATTATTATGTTCGTATGTTGCTGCCTGTACCTCCCTGCCCATGTAAAAGCATTTCTTTTGTCTTCGAGACGAGTACCAGACGAGTAGTGACGTCACTGCGGCAGTAAAGCGTAAAGGGCAGTTAACGGGTCGATGACCTTCACTAATTAACTATGGTCTCCAGCTGTTTATATACTTTGTGAATGTACTGGAAAAGTACCTTAGCCCATAGGTACTATATTATTATAGTATTGCCATGGCTATAATTAAGTTTATAATCTTCACCTATAGCCAAGACGTTTTCTTAATCCCTTCCATAAAGAATCGCCGATCAAAATGTATGGAATTGACATTAGACGAGTCGAACGCGGTTAACGTCACATTAACGAACGCTTATGTTAATTCCATACATTTTGATCGGCGATTCTATGAAGAAGCGATAAAGAAAGCGTCTTGGCTAAAGGGCCAGGTTGTGATCTTTACCGATGTACTGCAGTAAATATACTTTGAATCCGGCTTAGCCCAGCGCACACATAGGTCAAAAGTCAAAACGTACCTGAATAATACATTTTATATATTAAGTACTAATCTATATAATATATAAAAATGAATTTTCAAATGTGTTAGTAACGCTAAAACTCGAAAACGGCTGAACGGATTGAGCTGATTTTAGTCTTAAAATATTTGTAGAAGTCCAGGGAAGGTTTTAAAGTGACACGAAGTTCACCAGGATAGCTATTAATAATATAATTTTAATTATTAGTATCATCATGACCAAAATATATCGGTATAATTTGTTTGTGAAAAGTTTGATTTACAATAATTGAAATTAAAGTTGAGGTGGAAAACTTGAAATATAATATTTTGTGTTTTCTAAACATGTTAGATATAGATACTCTTTGATAAAAGTGATTTATATGTAGGTACTAAAAGTCTCTACAATATTTATTAAGTAGTTATTACTTAATCTTTCCTCTTTACCGGCCAGAGGCGGCTTAAGGCGTGGGCGACGTGGGCCACCGCCTACGGCCTCGCGGTGTCCCGGGATATGCATTGTCCCTGCATTATCCCGGGATAAAATGTAGCCTAGTATGTCTTTTTCTGAACACTCCCTGTATTTTGTGCCAAGCCGTCCAGTTTCTAGGCCTCTTCATACTATACAAAATTAAATGTAATTTGCAAATACTTCGTTGATAGTGTGCGCAGGACCCTGCACTGCTGCAGTTTTCTTCGAGTACATTTTATTTGTCGATAAACCTTTTTTTGCTAAATAGCCAATAAGTTATGAACGTAAATAGTCAACTTACTTGTACGGCAAGTGGTCACTAAATATTTGCTTTGCATGACTCCTTGGTTTTTTTAATAGTTTTTTTATTGGATCAAATTCTAAAAATGATAAAAACTTGAGAAGTGTCAAGGGATGCCCGAATGGAACGAAGTTATTTCTTATGTTCAAGAAACCTGTATGCATTTAAAAAAATATTTAAAAAAACGCCATCTGTATGAGTTTTTTTCAATTTGAATTGATTTTAATATAAAAATTACAAAAAGCCAACATCACGCAGTATTCCCAGGCGGTCACCCATCCAACTACTAACCGCGCTCGACGTTGCTTAACTTCGGTGATCGGACGAGAACCGGTGTATTCAACGTGGTATGGACGTTGGAAACAGCTAATTATACGATTATTTTCAAGGCCATTCTATTTTATGCGTAGAATCTACGAATAATAAAAACGTAGAATGATAAGAACACATCAAACGCGCGTCCATACCACTTTGAAAGTACGTAACTAAGTATACTTAGTACTAGGTACTAGGTATACTTAATAAACACTTAAACTATAGTTTTTTTTCAAATTTATCATACCTATTTAATTTACAGCTCATGTTTTTCCTGCTTCATTCTTAGATTTACACTCTTAGATTCCAGTTAAGTTTATAGTTTCATAATTTAAAGGTAAGTAACTACTTAATCATTATTTTCTCGTTAACTTTGATAGTAGGTACGTTCGCTACGTCACGTGGGTTCTAGCGGCAGTGACGTCATCGAATACGTTCCACACGCACCTTTGCGGTTATCTGGTACCTACTCACGACTCACTACCAAGTCCAACAGCTACCACCACATATTATGAGTCATACTGTACACAGTCCTTATAGTATCTGGAAAACTAAGTAAAGAAAAGTAAGTAAGTAAGTAAGTTATTTTAGGAAAAAAATCGTTTTAAAGTTTACTTACCTAATAGTATTGGATCCGTCCGTAAAATCCTGCAGGAATCGTTTTTTTCGATCAAATATATTTTAAAATAATCTTTATAACGTATAGAATGGATTAATGTTGGGTTGCCTTGTCAAAAGTAGCCGCAAGTACCTCCATTTAAGTTGAATGTTCATGAGATAAATGCAAAAATTTGCATTTTTTTTTCAGTAAATTTTACATCATTTGAAAGAAAATGACGTGACAAAATAAGGTATAAATGGTTGCCAGCTCTAAGTCGGCCGCAACCTAGGGTTGCCATTTTTTTAAATAATTTTGGTACAAAATTAAAGTTTTACGCATTTTGTACATGAATATCCATGGTTGCCAGTTGCACGATAGCCGCAAACTGGGCTTGCCATCACTTTTGTATATGACAAATGTTCAGGCCTACAATTATTATGCCTAGCTGGATTTGAGGACGTCGAGAACCCGCATGATTGCTATTTTTATTTAACAGGCGTTTTTATTTTTATGCGTAGTGTCCTGTCATTCCTCAATGTCATTCCTTCTTAGTTCTTACTTTTCTATTCGGAGCGTGTGAAATGGGTGGAGGGGGTTAAGAAAGCGATTGCCACGCTTGCCGCGGCAAAAATATGCAACCAAAGGGGCTCAGCTAATAGTCAATCAAACATGTCAATCTTGTTTTGAAATTTTTAGAAATTGGTCTTAATTATTTTTGTATCGTAGACTGCAAAAATGACAGCAGAAATAGGTAGTCAGTATACAAATTTAATGTTTTTTCTAAATCCACTAGGAAATTAGATCAGATATAAATGGATAGCTGCTGTAAAAATGAAAAAGTATGTGATTCGATATAACCTAAAATTGCATTATCAGTCAAGTCAATTTTACTTGAGTTGCATTTTATAAATATATTAATTGAGTACCTAACTATTATTTTAGTGTTGATGAATGATGGATCACCATGGTCTCTCTTTCTCTGGACAAAACTTGCAGTGATAGTTTCATAGAATATTTCATTTAAATCCAAAGTACCTATCAGGTGGAAGAAATAGTGACTCACAAATGACGATAAACCAGATACTACTTCTGGTTTAACTGATCTTTTAGAAGCTAGAGATAGAGTATTGAATGAATTATTATTTTTAACAAAAAATTAAAACCGACTTCCAAGGTAAAAACAATAATAATGTGAACTAAAAAGTATTAAATAACTCTTACTCTATAATAGTGCCTTTTTCAGAATTCGTCTAAATCTCAACTATTTCTGTACATACTACAGTCTTCATTATTTGAAGTCGGTACCAGCTAATTTTATCGTGAGTTCAGTCAATGTCAGAATATCTGAAGCTTTTGGGACTGGTACCGACTTCACAGTAATGAAGACTGTAGTATGTACAGAAATAGTTGAGATTTAGACGAATTCTGAAAAAGACACTATTATAGAGTAAGAGTTATTTAATACTTTTTAGTTCACATTATTATTGTTTTTAGCTTGGAAGTCGGTTTTAATTTTTTGTCAAAAATAATAATTTCACTCTTTTTAGTTATCTACAAGATAAGGCTTTATGCGTAAATAACCACTACGAATGTTAACTATTCACATTATGTTACTGTAAGCGAAATTGTGGTAAATGCTTGCAGTTATCTAAGCGATGCTGCAATTTAAAAACTTTTATCTTTAAAGGTTCAAGAGTTCTGTTCAGTGCCTTTGGACCAAGAGACACCTTCGTATGAACTTTTGCTTATTCGTAACATATGTTTAATTTACTAGAAACAACATTTTAACCACTATGAGTCTTTTGATAAATTTCAAGGATTTCCCTCGATTGCTCATAGATCCCATTATCAGCTCATTACTTTCGTAATTATTATACAAAATCAAGATTATATCCTATACTGAACACAAGAATTTTGAAAATCGGTCCATAAACAGCGAAATAACCATCAAAAACATCTGCTTCGATGCAAAATATCACGAAAAGCATCAATAATTGGGTCATAATGTGATGACCCATGGCATAATTATGATTTTGATGATGATGATCAAATAAATTGATGTGTTGGCTTATAAGCTTTCAGTTGATGAAACAACGCCGAAATCCCCGAACCTGTATCTATAAGGATTCAAAAGTTCTGTTGGGTACCTTCGGATCCAGGGTATAACCTGGTGCGAAATCTTACTTTTTGGTAGCATTTACCTCGAATGCTTTAGAAAAAATTGAAATCACTATATGTTTCCATACAAATTTTAAGGAGTCCCCTCGATTCCTCCAGGATCCCATCATCAGATCACCACTTTTGTGAACATGGTACCAAATTCGAGTTAAACCCTATACAACACAAAAAGAATTTTGAAAATCGGATCACAAATGGGTGAGTTATCGTTGAACATACAAAAAAAAGATACATACAGCCGAAGGTATAACCTCCTCCTTTTTGGAAGTCGGTAAAAACAGATGATCTTATCTGAAGATTACGAAAATCTCAAATGCGAACTTCTTCTAAACGGAGAGTTTACTGGCGGCGGAAACGGTAAGTAGGAGTTTTTCTCACCCAAAACAATCCTCCTTAACCCATGTCACCAACATTTAATTGACGTAGGTTCCTAAACCTTAGCCAAATTTTTCTAAGTATTTTCGCCATACTAACAAGGGTCACATTTCGGCCTGTCATTCGACAGGGGTTGATTTTTGAGAAAAGTTTATCTGAGCTTTTTTGCTTCCCTTGGCGCCCCCTATCGATTGGTGTATTCAAAAGGGGTGGTTATAAAAGGTTGAATTTTTTAAGTATTTTCTCCGTACTAACGAGGGTCACATTTCGGCCTGCCTTTCGACAGGGGTTGATTTTTGAGAAATGTTTATCTGAGCTTTTTTGCTCCCCTTGGCGCCCCCTATCGATTGGTATATTCAAAAAGGGTGGTTATAAGATGTTAAAATTTTGACGAAAAAATTTTTAAGTCTTTTTTCCATAGTGCCCCGTTTCCTTCAGTCCAACCATGGTCCAACCCAAATGTGTGCCTTACGCTCTGGAGTAAAGGTTGAATTTGTTATTTATGTTCAATTTTGTGGTACTTGAAATATCATGTATTTTGAAACAACATTAAGTATATTTTGTATTAAAATCGCTTTGATATGTACCAAGTAAATAAGGACATAACGTGATGACTGATGATATTTTATGGTGTTGTGTGTATATTGTATCCATATACAACCATGTGAGTTGTGACATTCGTGACCCTGACATGGTAGTGATGATGGTGATGATGATGAATGTAATTTGCATAGTAGCATATGCTTTCAGTTCTTAAAACAACGCCTAAACCCCCAAACTTGTATCTATAAGGAATCCGGAGTTCTCTTAGTATCTTCGGAACCATAGTATACCTTGGTGCAAAATCTTGCGTTTTGGTAGCACATGCTTAGGATGCTTCTCATAAAACCAAAATCACTATATGTTTCCATATAAATTTTGAGGAGTTCCCTCGATTACTCATGGATCCCACCATCAGATCACCACTTTTGTGAAAATGAGACTAAATTGGAGTGAAACCTAATATAAAAAAAACAAAAATTTTGAAAATCGGTTCACAAACGGCGGAGTAGTGGTCGAACATACAAAAATAAAAAAAATATCCACAGCCGAATATATAACCTCCTCGTTTTTTGGAAGTCGGTTAAAAAGGTTTTTCAAGTTAGCAAGTTTTAGATGAAAGGAGTAAAAAAGCTAAAACTATTATGCCCCCATTTTGAGCAAAATAAAACGAGTACTCTCAGAAGAACCGAAAGGACTTATGATATTGCTCGATTAAGAATCATAGTGAAAGCAATGATATTCTATAATCTATGTTACTATTTTAGAAACTCATTGATTGAAAGTGTATTTAACTCAGAAACATGAAGAATGTTTGCAGTGTTTTAGTAAATTTACAGACTCCGATTTTCTTCAAGAGTATTAATGTTGTAAATAAAAACAAGATTTTTAAAAACATTACATTTATTTTTGTCAAGTATAAAGTATTTTTGTTACTGATTAAAGCAGCAGCTGGTTATAAACGCAGCTGCATTTTACTCCAGCAACAACCCGATGGCCGATCATTATTATCTATCTGTAAGAATGAATAAAAATGTTTAGACTTGCTTTATCCAAATGTTTAGTTACGTTTTTAGGTTGGTTAAGTACTTACATTTGAACTTGTTTCATAGGGTGCTAAAGTCACCGATGTTCGGCGAATTATATTGGCTCGTATTAAATAACATTGCCATTAGTTCTTAGCTCTTCTACATCCCTTACATGTCCTGCTAACACCAATTTATTTCCTTTTAGCATAGATTGGGCCTTGAAACTTATTGGGTGTTTTACACACTCAAAACCAGTTTTTTATGATTATATTCATTTTCCACAAGTAGTTTTTAACTAAATATAACCCAAATACCATTAACTATTGTTGTATATATATTTTAATTGCTATAATATTTACAAAATAAACAAACTCTTGTTGTTTATTTTTTGACACATGCCCCTAAAACTTCTTTTAAAATATGTCACTACTGACGTGCGCGTTCCGAATTGAATTTCATTTATCTCAATTAGAGATTCTTGCGGCTACTTTTAACAAGGCAACCCAACATTGATCCATTCTATACGTTCTAAAGATTATTTTAAAATAGATTTGATCGAAAAAAACGATCTTAGGATATAAGTAAACAACTAGTGGGCCCCGATTTGATGCTGCCCGAAACTACATCTGAGCTAAAATTGTAAAATTGTTCGATCCGATAGATTAATTGATCTTCCTATGTTCTGTTCTTTCGAAGAAGTCAAAGTGTCTCCAATTCTCCATCCTTCAAACCCGATTTCATTTAAGCAAACTTGAAGACTAACAGACAGACTGTCTGGCACACTTTTTTAACCGACTTCCAAAAAGGAGAGAGGTTATATGTTTTTACTGGACGCTTCACACCACGTCAGTCTGGCCCCGTGCCAAGTACCTACTACCTGAAGGACTTGTGTTACGTGTACCAGAAAACGGAAATATATTTAATACTTTTGTGCTATACAATATACATACTTTTTTTTTGACGGGCAAATGGCCCACCAGACATTCCCACCACTGCAACTCCTGTGACGCCAGGATCAACAGTGGTAACCAACCACGAAAACCCTTTGATATGATCTCAGGGATGCCCGAGAGACAAGCTAAATCAGTCTTGGGACCCGCAACAAAATAAATCAGAAGAAAGGTAAGAGGAGTAGGAGAAATCCAATTTCCCTCCCCAAGCAAAGCGGTCATTGTCTCCCTGTCAAAAAACTTGCCATTTTCTATAGAAACCGCATACCTATTTGTCGCTGCTATGGGGTAGCTAGAAATTTCCTTTTATTATTTGGCAAGATTTTGAGATTTATCCATTTGTCCCAGATTTTGGGGGGGGTCAAACCTTCGGGCCGCGCCTGGAACAAAGGGGGAGCACCACGGAAAATAATTAAATTATATTAAACCACTTAATAAAAATATACATACTTATATATTTATGATTTTTAATACATATAATATGATACACATATTATTTAACACACATCCAGGACCCGGGAAAATCTAAATATTTGCTCCGTCGGCGGGATTCGAACTCGCAACCCCCGGCATAAGCCTCAACACACTCAACCATTGAGCCACAGAGGTCGTCAAGTTTTCATATTAATTATAGATTTTCCCTTCGAGTACTTTCCACATTAAAAATTCTCTCAAAATTATTTTG
The DNA here is from genome assembly GCF_905147365.1 of Aricia agestis. NCBI lineage: Eukaryota > Metazoa > Arthropoda > Insecta > Lepidoptera > Lycaenidae > Aricia > Aricia agestis. The sequence goes on from NC_056419.1 coordinate 161,499, forward strand.
TAACTCGTCTTATCAATACTTCTACAATATTCTTTATCTCATCTGGTGCAGCTATTATTATATTTTTATCAGAATTTCCTCGTAACATTAGAGCGATGAAGCTATTAGGCGGAGGTTATAAAATTGCCGTCACCGCACATTTCCACTCACGACGTCGACTGTCAGTATGTATACTATTCTAGTGCTTTTCCTCTGCGGGAGAGTTGTCTACGGAGTCGGGAGTGTCGGTGAGTTATAATAGAATGTTTAGAGCTAAAGCGAGATGCAAAGTAGGCTAGTTAGTAGTTAGGAGATCAGTTAAATGTCAATAGTAGAGAAGGGGAGGGTGATATTTTTGTGTCACTCGAGCGTCATGGAGACTAAGGAGGTTTTGTACATTAGATAAAACTGATTAAAAATTAATAATAAGAGCGTTTTTTATTTTAGTGGTGGGTTCAGAAACTGCAGCCATTTTAAAGTTTTGAAAAAGAAAATATATTCAGAAAATTGCTTATTTAAGTCAGTTATAAATATATTTTATACAGCAAGGACTAAATCATTTAGTTTAGTGCAAAATAAAATATCTGCGAAACTTATGTACCAGGCTTACCAAACCTTTAAATCGTCAGTGCTTTATATGGAAGCTTCTTTAGGGTATACTAAACATCCAGTATCTTAATCTGACAGATCTATGACATTTCAATGTAAAAAAAAATTACCCACCACATAAGAAATCTGATTTCTATATAGACACATGTCGGAAGCCTATACAAGCTTAATCTGACACGCTGGAGCTACTCCCAAAATCTCCTCTTCCCCTCCCCAACTACTAGGAGCGATCACCTAGCTACCTAGCTAACTCGCACTCGCCTGACTTTTATTTTCTCCCACAGAATCAATAATTATTAAATTTAATTTAAGGATGTTTTTAATGAAATAAAGTCGTTTGCTGAAATTAGGTTCCTTAAAAGAAGATACATACATACATTTTGAAGTCGTGTTAATAAGAGCTCTCCAGTCCTTAGATAGCTTCGTTACTTCTCACTTCTCAGTTGTATTATCAAAACTCACTATAACCTTATCAAATATCCTTAACAAGTGCTCTCACCCTTATCTATAACAATAGACATTACAATAGTTTAAGAGGAGTCCACACCGCCCTTTTTTCCATACAAACGTTGTCCCCTGTTTCCTCCCTGGATAATGCTTGTAGAGTTATTTTTTTTTCCTGAATATCTACGGCCACCAATACAATGTCCCTATGTTTTCTTTTTTTCATAATTTAATTATTAAATAAGATATGAACGTTCAAAAACCCAAAAAAATGGCCAGATTTTCCGCTGTGTTCAAACAACCAGAAAACAGATTTGGCTAGATTATACAAAAAAAAAATAAAACATAGGAACACAGCTCAAGCCTTTCTTTAATATTTAATGAAAAAAGTACTTAAATCGGTTAAGTTTTGGAGAAGGAATCAGGGGACAACGAATCGATGATTTTCTGCAGTTGTCTCTATCGCGTTCTGGGGTATAGGCTTGAGGTAAGGGAGACAGCTATAGATATTACACGTACTTTTTTTTCATTTCTCTAGCCCCTGGTGTATCCTCTTAATCGGAACAAAGTTCCTTATTGCGCATTGCGAAAGGGGGCAAGACGGAAAAAGTTGTAACGATATGACACAAAAGTGTCGGTATATTACAAATAGAAGTATATTGCAAAAATGCTATAGTTGTAAGCGCGCGTTTCTCTCTCTCTGTCTCTTTTTTTATTTTTTTATTTTGTAACTTCGTTCCATCCGGGTGTCCCTTAACTCCTCTCAAGTTTTTTATTTCTATGCCCAGCTCCCTTCATCCACCCCTGCGACCCTGCAGACCTGGCCTGCCTCAAGCGATCAGCGCAGGCTGCTGTCCCCTACCTGGCGCGCGGTGTGCCCGAGCTGGGACTGTCCCCGCTAGACCCGGTCACTATACCGCACATGGAGACCAACGAGGCTGGCCTGCAGCTGACCTTCACGGATACTGTGATCAAGGGGTTGGGGAACTGCACCGTAATGAGTTTGAGGTGGGTTGATAGAGTTGTAATAAATCGATAAATTACACATAATTCTATTTTTTTCTATTAAATCCGCAATCCACATTAATAATCTTAAAAATATATTCTTTGCCTAATAGTGGCCGGTTTATATTACATATTCCAATCCAGTCATCCAATCCGGTGCAGGATTTTATAACTGGATTGTGCATTTATAATAACTAGAGATTGCCCAATGGTCGAAATTCGACCTCAGTTTCAACGACATTAGGACTACTACCTATATTTTGTGAAAAATATTGACTTTATCATATTTTTTTCAACTCTTGTCTCTGGGAAGTTCTACGGTAAGACTATTCCTGCTAAATAATATTAAAAGCAATCTTGCAGCTTTGACAAACACACAACTTCTCAACACAACATTATAAAGATGTTTGTGAGTTTAGATATATCTTTATAATAACTTAAAAGTGACTGAATTTATTTTTTAAACTCTTTTGAACACTTTATGGTACTGGAGCAAATACATTTTGTACATAACGTCAATTATTTACAATTTATTTGTGTCTATATCTCTTTTGACGAGAGTTAGATGACAACTACTATCGACTACTACAGCTACTAACTATCTACTTACTTCCCCACATAATATGGACCAAGAGCCTGCGACGGCTAGACCTTCCTCAATGTAGGAAAGCTGTCAGTTTACCTGTTTATGACCTTAACAGAGGTAAGAACGACCAGCAACTATGGAGTTTCGGTCGCGGTTACTGTAGGAGCTATCCAGTTCTGAAGGTCTACCTGACTTTCGTGAAATAGTAAAGCTCAATCTCATAGCTTATATTCTTCGCGGCAAGTGGAGGAATCTCGTCTTCCGGTGCCGGACATTTTTGACAGTCGCTTCCCACTGCTAGACACCCTCAAAGTCTAATACTTTAAGAAAGTTTAAGAAGTCTTATACAATATTTTCCAGGCGGCTGGACAACCGGACGGCGATCGACCTGAGGTGCTCAGTGACGCTGGTGGGGCGGTACAAGCTGAGCGGCACGCTGCTCATCCTGCCCATACGGGGCGACGGGAAATACAAGATTACGATACGTGAGTGTTTCTTATTATTCTGGGCTTCGGCAATGAATAAATTGGTAAATAGAGAAGAGAATTTAATATTTTTGGGAAAATGTTTAAAGATAAAGAAAATATACTTCACCGAAACAGTTAGGCGAGGTAACGATGCTAAACTATAAATAATATATCTAATGTTTATGTAGGTTTGGTACCTAATTGGTTTTTAATGTAATCGAGTCCGTAGTTAATATTAAAACAAACAAAATAAAATTATACCTATTTCGCAACTCAACATTTAGAACATGTAGGTAAAGCAAGACAATATTATTTGTTCTTTCGTCCTATCTGTATTATGGCATCGTTATGATATATCCAGAATCCACTCGACAAGAAATCTATTAAAATTAATAAAAATATGTAAGATTCGGCTTATTCGATTCTATTTCTTATATTGTTATGAATTAAAGTTAATTCTTACTCGTAGTAAAATATCACATCGTTCCTTTCGTCCACAATACAGGAATAGCAATATCACAGATCAGTGTAGAATTTGTACCTAATTACATATTTCCCAGGTAACATAATAGTGAAGACGCTGCTGGACATCGAGCAGCAAGTGCGGGGGGGACGGCGCTACTGGCGCGTGACTGGCTGGAGCCACACCAGCGAGATGCCCACCTTCGTCCGGTTCCGGTTCTACAACCTGTTCGGTGGTGATGAGCGCCTGTGTGAGTACTGACTTCAGTTGCAGCGCTGGATTTATGTATAGGCAGTATAGGCCATAAAAAAAGTTGATCCTCTTTGAGACCTTTTCTATTTCAATGCTACATCAACGCTTATCTTTCCACCAAACTCTGCTGACAATTAAAACGACATTCTTCTTCATCTTCCAGCAAAGCAGATTCACGCGTTCGCCAACAAGAGCTGGTACGAGATATTCCAGGAGGTGTCTCCCCCCGTCACCCGCGCCATCGTCGCCCGCATAGTCGAGGAGACCACTAAACTGTTTAATGCTGTACCTCTGGACCAGCTCGCTAAAGAGTAGACCGCAGTAAAGGTAGCAGACTAAAGTGGATCATGTAGTAGTATCATTTGTGGAATTAAGTATGTTTAAATATATAAAAATAGTAAATAGTACGAGATACGACTGCAAAACTGTGCAGGTATCGAGTACACGCTTAAAACCACATTTTTACAAATATTTATGATTAGTAGAACATATTTCTACTGGGGTGCCAGTCCAAATGTGGACGCAAATATTTATGATTAGGAGAACATATTTCTACTGGGGTGCCAGTCCAAATGTGGCCGCTAATATTTATGATTAGGAGAACATATTTCTACTGGGGTGCCAGTCCAAATGTGGACGCAAATATTTATGATTAGGAGAACATATTTCTACTGGGGTGCCAGTCCAAATGTGGCCGCTAATATTTAAAAAAAAATTTAAAACATTGAGTCGGCGGGATAAAATGTATTCATCAGGTATTGAAAGCAAACATGGTTCATTTCACGGCGATGAGTATATAGATTTAGAAAAATCCGGTGTGCCGTTGGGACTTGGGCACCCGGCCGCAACTCTGCCGTAACCAGGTGTGAACAGGTACCATTCCGATACATTTTTGCATCCATAACGTATATTGATCTTTTATATATCAAATGGTAGCTTATTTTCTTCTTATAATTATGATATAGGTGTGCCTAATTAAATCTGGTCGCAAATAAGGGGTGCCGGCTGTCGAAGATGGCAAACTATCGAAAGTTGAGGAAAAGGGAGCTAGCGCGTATTTTTCTAAATCTATATACTCATCGCCGTGAAATGAACCATGTTTGCTTTCAATACCTGATGAATACATTTTATCCCGCCGACTCAATGTTTTAAATTTTTTTTTTAATATTTGCGTTCACATTTGGACTGGCACCCCAGTAGAAATATGTTCTCCTAATCATAAATATTTGTAAAAATGTGGTTTTAAGCGTGTACTCGATACCTGCACAGTTTTGCAGTGGGATCTTAGACTAAAAGAAAAATAATTTGACAAACTAAAATTACGTATTTCGAAAATTCTTTTTCTAGATTTTTCCTGATTAGACAGCTAATAATTTCGAACCTGGCGTTTATTATGTGTGTTTATTGTCTTATATTCGAGAAAACTTTTCTATACTTTATTATACTATACTTTTTCTATAAGCAACAGGTTATTAACAATCAAAAAACTTAGCCATCACGATATCTTTTCGAATGAGCATTGGATTACGAACGATGCGTTATATGCGTCGCCATCGTTTCAAATAAAAATCACACAAAACTATAACAAAATTTATTGCACATATCTTAACTTAATAGTCTTTGATGAGTAACCTAGATTATAAAACATATAGTTCGTCGTCCGAGCTGTAATTGTAAAGTTTCTGCGCGACCTCTACCGCCTTGCCCGTGATGGCCTTGTGTATGGGCTCGCCCGCCTCCGCCAGCACGTCCTTCCAGTTCGTGTTCATGAACTCCAGGATTGATTTCGCTAAAAACAGAGAGGTGCATGTGAGGTGGTATCGTAAGCAGAGAAGAAAACATCCTTGGATAGTACAGCGATCACATTAAATATTTCATTGTCTAGATATTATACACTAATTTAATATTAAGTTTAAAGTTTAGACGATTTGAAGTTTCACTGATTACTTTAGGAATAACTGACTATAGTGAGACAGCTCGATTTCATAAGATCACAGTGGGCAACATCAGTATTAATGTCTGTGCAAAGAAAACTGCTAGGCTTCATTAAAAATTGGCGGGTTACTAGGTCACTAATTACGTAAACTCTTTCCACTTACCGATAACCTCATTTCCATTGAAGAGATTCTCGAAGTCGAAGTGCGCGGAGGTCTGCACCTTGAAGGAGTTCTTCCAGGACTCGATGTTGAAGTGCTGCTTGCCGTCCGCGCCCGTCACCTTGCCCAACTGAGTCGTCACCTTCAGTATCACGTCGCCTGGAGGTCAGATCGGTCATGAGAAAAAAATCTTTAGCCGAGTATTTCTAGTTTAGTATTTCTGCTTGTGATTTAAACTCCTATTAAATGGGATACAGAAGTCAGTCATCTTGCAACTTTGATATAATATTTTAATGACTACATTAGGCTGGTCGTCGTTTAGGCCGCGTAAATTCGGTGTGCGGAAATGAAATAGAGTATTAATTTATTGCTGAGAAATTTTCCTGGCACTCCAGACTCCCAGGAAAAGCTGGCACTAAAGAGGTCACTCGTAAATAAAATACGGCAGCCGAGCGCATTTTTTAAATAATTGTTTGCCCTATGCCTAGTACACTTATTATATTAGATTCAAAAGTATTATGGTAACAGTACTCACGCAAGTCAATCTTGAACTTGCCGTGGCCCTGTATGGTGAGCAGCAGCAGCTGGCCGTCGATGCGGTAGTCGCCGTCGATCACGATGCTCGGACACTTGAACGTCAGCGTGTGAGACTTCTTGCTGAGGATCTCGCTCCTGGAATTACGTGACATAGTGATAGGTACATGATAAGATAGGTAAAGTAATAAATGCTGAGTCGGGTGATGAAATTGGAATTTCTGCTGGCTAAAGTTTCTTGAAAAAACGCAGGATTGTGATTATGAAAGTCTTACTGGATTATAAGAATAAAGGATGGGAGAGAAATCATGTGTAATTATCAATAGCTACGCACACGCTTGAGCACATTTAAATTATATTTTGTGTAGTAGCCACTAGCCAGGTTTAAAAGAAAACGGGTTTTGAGGTTAAAGTGGCGGTTATAACTCACTTGAGGTTAGAGATGGTGCAGGTGCTCATGCCCTTGATGTAGTTGTCGGTGAAGGTGAGCTTGAGGCCGGCGTTGTCGTTCACCATGCGCTTGATGTACATGGGCTCGAGCGGCTCGATGCCCATCTCGGGGCGGCCCTGCGCGAACTTCGGCAGCGCCGCGTTCGCCGCCTTCAGTATGCACGGCGAGTCGTCGATCGGACACGGCTTGATGAACGGGACTGGAACAATCATTTATGATTATGAGCTTTTTGCTTGGAAAAATTGCAGCTACGACTTGATATTATAATGTTACTAGCTGTCCCGGCAAACGTGTCTTTGCCATATAAAGTATTTCGCCCGTATTATTTTATTGATGGCACCATGGCATGGCATCACCATGGCAACGTTCATCGCTATCCCGTCGCACGAACAATGGTCGCCGTCAGTTTTGAGTTGTAATAATTTACTATTATTTATTCAACAAATGCACTTATCAATATAAAAAGTACCCAGTAGCCGATTGTCAGACCCACTGAATATGCATACAAAATTTGGTTAAAATCAGTAAAGCCGTTTCGGAGGAGTACGCGGCCTAACATTGTGACACGAGAATTTTAATATAATGTTATATTATAATATGTGAGTATTGTAAGTCGTAACCGATATAAATGAATAAAATATATTGAGCTCGAAGTGCGGTAAAATTTGCTATGTTTTGTTCATTGACGATTTCGATTATTTCGAGTGCCCCTGATACCGGATAGTTCTGATTTGCAACTCAATTATCTCTCCTATCTTGCGCTAAACTATAAATTGCCTCAATATTATTAGTAAATGCCATGAGGAGCTGAAGTTATTGTGGATAAGACAAAAATAAACACTCAGTATTAAAAATAACTTATTACAGAAGAAGAAGTATTAAAAGCATCACAATATTTTATTGACCTAGATCTTTCTACCGCTATTATTACATAATACTAGAATATCAGGCTTTATCAAGGATTCCTTCAAAGTGACTCACTAAACTTCTAAGTCAAGGTCTGGTCGGGTCGGCGTAAAACAAACAAAACAAACTGTGCCTACTGCTTAGCAACCTAGACAATAAACTAGATAAACCACAGCTAATAAAGTATATTTCGACTATTTGTCTAGTACTTATCTTTTATTATTTTTGTGACAAATGTTGGGTTATGTGATTTTTGGATTTTATGTTCATGTTTTTCAAGTTTTCGGCACAAACAAGGATATAGTTTTTATCCTTATATTATGAAGTGCAAGGTTCTTGTTAAAATCGCAAACAGGTCGATCTAAAATATTACTTAATTTTGGTCGTAAAATTTGAGTTCTTTCTCGTCAATTTTTACTTGGCTGCTTTTGGATAGCTTTATCTACTTAACCATGATTAATAAACAAAAATCTATAAAGCTAAAATACAGTAAATATAATGGACTCTGAATATTTCAAAGGTCGTTGCGGTCAAATTATCTAGGTCATCGTCTTTGTCAATTTAAACTAATATAATTATACCAGTGTTACAGAATTACCTTGTTACTAGCTTAAAAAACTATCAAAATATATTATTTGTTAGGAAAGTAACGATAGTAAATAATAATAATTATACATATTTATAAGACTTAATTTTGGCATGTATTTAAATCAATATCTGTATATTCCCTTTTCTCGATCAAAATATTTGAAAGTTTCACCAAAAATACTGACTTGCACACTAATTATGCACCCTTAATAATGCGAATACAGCATACTATTTAAAGTTATTTGCGAAACTGTTTTACTGAACGAATAACTATTATTAAAATAGTATATCTAACAATTCCTTAGTTCAACAAACATACTACAACTTTTTAAAGGAAAACCATCACCTAAATTACTTTTAGGAACATCATTTATCTATATCTATATCTATATCTACAGGGTGTAACAATAATGAATACTTAATCATTTCAATAGATGCTGATTTGTTTATTACATGTCAAACATTTGTTGTCCAATCCTGTCAAATAGTGTCACTACAATTTTTTTTTTGGAGCTTATGGCCTGGTTGCTGAGACCTTTAAGCCAGCACTTTATTTTTTTCTGAAGACATCATGTGTGCGTTCAAAAATTTATTTTTTGTAAAATGTCTACAAAGTACTGGTACTGTAAATATTTGTTTGTTTTTTTAAACTCCTTGGATGTGCCTGGTTTACCACCGCACAATTTAAAACTTAAAGTTGGTTCGGTAGTCATCATGCTTAGAAATTTAAACCAACCAAAACTGTGTAATGGAACGCGTTTGGTGATAAGAAAACTGATGAGCAATGTGATTCACGCGTCGATACTTAAAGGAAAATTTAAAGATGAGGAAGTTCTTATTCCAAGGATTCCGATGATCCCAACGGATATGCCCTTTGAGTTCAAACGAATTCAATTCCCGATTCGTATTGCCTTCGCCATGACGATCAACAAATTACAGGGCCAATCCTTGACTATTTGTGGCCTCAATCTAGAAAATGCATGTTTTTCTCGTGGTCAATTGTACGTGGAATGCTCACTGTCAGCAAACCATCCTCTTTATTTGTTCTTGCGCCTGACCAAAAAACAAAAAATGTCGTTTACCACAAAGTGCTTGAATGAAAATCCTAATCCGAGTTTTATTTTTTTTCCCAATCTGCACAACATAGTTTTCAATCATTTTTTTCTGACATGAATTTGAAGTAAGTACTTAATTTTTAATTTTTATTCTCATTCTGTATGTATGTTTTCATCATCATTCATCATAATAAAATACTTTTTTGTTTCTATCTATATAAATATATTATTTTTTATCATTGTTTTACGTTCATCAAAGCCTAAATTATTTCAGATAAAAAGTAACACGACATTCATTGACTGTTAGGCGGTACGAAGTTCGCCGGGTCAGCTAGTTCTAAATAAAACCCAATTTAATCTGTTATGTTCATATAATTAAGAACACATAAAAATCATCAAGAGCTAACTTAAAATGGACTAAACTTTGGCACAGTGAATGGTAACTCAGTTTATAAACAATAATAATAAACAATCGGCAAAGAGCGAGTCGGATTCGCGCACAAAGGGTTCCTTACCGATATATTGCAAAATAATTAAACCTCCGGCTTAGGATTGCACTCTAGGGGTTGACAAGCTAGAGCTACTAAAGAAAAAAAAAAAGAAAAAAAACAACTGGCTTCAATTATGAGTCGACGGAGCCCCGCTACGCGGGGCTCCTACTTATGGGTGGTTCACAAAAAATAACCACGATGGCTAAGGCCTTAGCCATCTAACCTCTAACCAATCAAGTCGTATTGGGCCAACATTGCTATTAATTATTTAAGAATCATTAATAAATTAATTAACCCATACAATTACAACACAGTAGTGAATTTTGACAATTTTTCTTAATTTTTATCAAGAAACCTTGAATTATATAGTTTTGGAATGATAAAATCTTTCACATATCTCATCATAATTAACAAAAATCTTTATTTAATTGATACGACTCTTGCTTACGAGTTTCATGCCAGGATAAATAGAAGGTAACATAGGAAAATTTAGAAGAAGAATGTGGATTATAAAATGCAATCGGAGGCATAATATTTTATTACTTATGAATTAATGTTAAACTTGGCGCGACATGCCTCCGATGGCATTTTATAATCCACTTTCTTCTAAATTTTTCTATGTAACCTTCTATTTATCCTGGCATGAAACTCGTAAGTAAGTCGTATCAATTAAAACATGGATTCGATGCCTCCGGCAGAATTAGGTCTTGTTTCAATCTTTTTAGTTAACATTTTTGCAGTCGGGTTTTTTGCTTTTTAATTAATTTATATTAGTAAAAGAATAAGTATTTGATTATTTTTTTAACTTTAAACCCAGTAAATAGCTAATTTTGGAATAATTTCTCTGCATATTACTAAATATAAGGAAATGTATGATCTCTACTACTATTCTACGTCGTGTCCTTATGCTTTTATGACATCCGTGACCCGTGTTGCCAAGGTTAACTTTAGGAGTAATAATTATATTTTTAGTTGTTTGTGTGTATTCTGGAGAACACACACACGAGGCTGGCTGAGGACTGCTTAATACGCATGAGGATAATAATATTATAATATTATGTGACAGGAGGTCGACTATGTCACGTAACCTTAAAGACTTACGCCATAAAAGTTATAAAGTATTTTAGATTTTTTTCGTAAACATAAAAAATTTCGAAAATATATGTATAATACGTATGAGAAATTATCATATATTCAGAAAATTCTGTTCAGTGGTTTGGGCGTGAAGAGGTAACACACGGACTTTCGCATTTATAATATTAAAATGGATTTAAGATAAATTATTGTTTCTAAAAATTATGAACCGTGACATTATCTTATAATATAATAGAAAATATAGCAATTTTACTATATTTAAGTATCTGATTCGATAATGAAAAGCATTTAATAGTTACAAATTACAATTTACCTTGTAATATAGGTAATATATTGTTTTCTTATTATTTATATTAAAGTGCATTTGACTTATTTTATTTTCGGTAATGAATAAATATTTATTATTTATTTTATTATATTTTCTCACGTTAAAAGCAATTAACAATTTCCCTTTTATTATAAATATTAAATAGGTATATTTAGCAACGCGTCCTTGTGGAGGTTTACGCTTTACATAATACATAAAGTTTGTCTGTTTGTAAACAACCTTACACGCGGTCAACATATTGTTGCTACTTGCTAGCTGCTACTGATCTTGAAAAGTTGTTTTTTTTTTGTTAGTTTTGATATAAATCTGGCCATATACATATTACAACGTTTTCAGAATAAATGTCTGAAAATAATAGCCAATGCACCTTGGTTCATAACAAACTCTGAGATACATGAATCTATACTTGTTACGCTGCGGATCCCTATGAAGAACGCCGACGCAGCACCCGACCACAGTCACGCGGCAGCGGCACGAGGCGCGGAGTCAGCATTCCTCAGTTTACAGCATTTTTGCAATAGTTATTTCGCGTTACTTATTATTCGATCGTCGAATAGGCGAGTCAATTTAATTATAGCTTAATTATTGTAAGATTTAATTAATAAAATATTTTAAGAAATTTTGTTTTTTTTTTGGAAGTCGAACTGCTGCGAAATATAATTTACTTAATATTATAAAGCGGAAGAGTTTGTTAGTTTGTTTGTTTGCTTGAACGTGCTAATCTCAGGAACTACTGGTCCGATTTGAAAAATTCTTTCAGTGTTAGACATTCCATCATCGAGGGGGGCTATAGGCTATATTTTATCACACTAAGACTAATAGGTGCGAAGAAATAGAGGAAAATGTAAAAAAAAACGGGGGGGATATTTGAAAGGGCTTATTTGAACGCGCTTATCTCACGAACTACTGGTCCGATTTAAAAAATTATTTTAGCGTTAGATAGCCCAGCTATCGAGAAAAGCTATAGGCTATATTTTATCACGCTAAGACTAATAGGAGCGAAGAAATAGAGGAAAATGTGGGAAAAACGGGGGAAATTATTTGAAAGGGCTTATCTCACGAACTACTAGAGCATTTTTTCTGTTAATTGGATCAGATAAGAAGTAGACCACGTGAAGGATCATAGGCTTTTTTGTGGACTAATTTTTTTATGAAATATCTAATTTACGCGGGCGAAGCCGCGCGGAATGTCTAGTTATAGATAATAAAGGACATACATACGACCACATTTTCATATCCCTATAAACTGTTTTCTTGTTTCATACTTTTTAGAGCGTGTTTTAGTAGTCGGGTTTTTGTTTTTTAAACTTTTATCAAAACGACTTAAGAACGAGTACAAATTCGCATTAATGATATTATTAGTATCCAGGATTATTATCTGCCACCGACTCGACATGACCACATCAATAAGGAAAAGTCAAAAACCCGGCAACACAAATACATAATATTATACAAAGGGCCGTTGAGTACGAAATCATTTACATTTCACTCAGTGAATCAGATGTTTAGGCAGTATCATAAATAACATAATATAGACTGTCGTATTACTACTATACGAGTACAGTAGGTATATTTGAAACATGAGACGTGAGAATAATCTTTGAGTGAAAATACTGAAAACGTCGCAAAACACTTAAGGTGAGGAGGAAGGAGGTGAGGTGAGCTTCACTTTGAACGTGAAACAGGAATTTTTTCGTCGCAAAGTTGGCCCTAAGCCCTAACCAATAGCAGTACACAGCAGAAAAAAATAAGTACATGCAGTGAAGGTTACGAAGTAAAGCAATATCTATACTCTATACTAATATTATAAAGCGGAAGAGTTTGTTAGTTTGTTTGTTTGTTTATTTGAACGCGCTAATCTCAGGAACTACTGGTCCGATTTGAAAAAATCTTTCAGTGTTAGATAGCCCATTTATCGAGGAAGGCTATAGGCTATATTTTATTACGCTAAGACTGATAGGAGCGAAGAAATAGAGGAAAATGTGGAAAAACGGGGGAAAATTATTTGAAAGGGCTTATTTGAACGCGCTACTCTCAGAATCTACTGGTTCGATTTGAAAAATTCTTTCAGTGTTAGATCTGGACGTGATCTACAATGCTAACGCGGACGAAGTCGCGGGCAACAGCTAGTATAAATATAATTTTTAGGGTTCCGTACCTCAAAAGGAAAAAACGGAACCCTTATAGGATCACTTTGTTGTCCGTCTGTCCGTCTGTCAAGACCCTTTTTCTCAGGAACGCGTGGAGGTATGAAGATGAAATTTATATCAATTACTCAGGTCTACTGTCCCTTGAAGCTGTGAAAAAATCAAACTTCTAAGCCAACGCAATCAAAAGATACAGCCGTTTATGCCGCAAATTTTCGACACTTGCAAGGGAATCAAAACCTACAGGGTGCTTCCCGTGAACTCAGAATCTTGAAATTTGGTACGAAGCAACGTCTTATAGCATAGATAAAGGGAAAATTACGAAAACCATAAATTTTTAGTTACATCACATAATATATTTTTTTTTAATAATTTTAAACTTACTACCCATTTCCTCATAAACGCGTAGAGGTATTAAATTGAAATTCATACCAAATACTCAGGTCTATAATACCTTTAAGCTGTCGGAACCCTCGGTGCGCGAGTCCGACTCGCACTTGGCCGGTTTTTACAAGACTTCTACACTTCTGGAAAATAAATCCCCAAAAAACTGAACCAATTATTTTTTTTGTCTCGAAATACTCGATATTTTGTGCGACAACTACCATATTTATTTCCTCTATTACATGTCAAATCTATTGAAGTTAGACGTTCATATTATATAATGTGGGAACAATTTTTTATTAATTTATTAAACCGCGCTTTCATCTAAATCTCTTCAGCGCGGCAGAAGTTTGAGCGCAAAGATTGAGACAAAATATACTTTTGCATGTATGTACCATCGAGGAAGTTGATTCCTATGCAATTGACAGACCAACGTTATTTGGTCGAATATGTCAATTCAATGTTAATTGTGATATGTCAGCTGGGTTTGACGTAACGCAACCAAACTACTTAGGTCCCCGATTGGCATAGGACAACTTCTCTGATAGTATTGTGTGTATTGTATTGTACATTGTGTGTAAGTAATTACACGATATCGACAATCATCAATTATAACTGATTAATTGATGCCAGAGGTCGACTTGATCCTTATATGACAATTATATATACTATATATAAGTAATATATATAGCTGCTAGCTGCCTTGTAACGCCTCCGTGGTCTAGTGGTATATAACGCGGCTCTTGACTCGGAGGTCGATGGGTTCGATTCCCGCGTTGGAAACATGTTATTTCCAAGTTTGGTTAGGACAATGCAGGCTGATCACCTGATTGTCTGACAAGTAAGATGATCCATGCGTCGGATGGGCATGTAAAAAGTCGGTCCTGCGCCTGATCTCTCGCCAGTCGTGTCGGTCGTCCGTCCCACTGGGTTATGAGAGTAAAGGAACAGAGAGTGCTCTTGTGTACTGCGCACACACTTGGACACTATAAATTACTCCTGCGTAGCTGGCCTGGTTTCAATGAAACCGGCCACCGTCACCGAAACCGGTGTGGGAGCTATATTATATAGCTGCCAGGTATGTGGATGGCAGGTAAATATGAAGCGACGAAGATTATAGACATCTACATTGTAGGCTAGATGAATGCAATAATATTTAGATGGAGTATATTAATATGAATTTAATTTAAATGTATGTTTGCTCACTTCGCATGAACGCTGCAATCGTATATAAGTATATAATTACTAGATGTCCCGCGCGGCTTCGCCCGCGTAAATTAGAAATTTTACAGAATCCGTAGGTACATTTTCCCATAAAAAATATTTCCCCCGTTTTTCCCACATTTTCCTGAGTTTCTTCTGTCGTATTAGTCTTAGAGTAATAATATAATATAACCTTCTCGATAAATGATGAGTCTTACTCGATAAATGATCTATCTAACACTGAGATAAGTTTTTAAATCGGACCTGTAGTTTCTGAGATTGACGCGTTCAAGCAAACATACTCTTCAGGTTTATAATATTAGGTAGATATAGATTTTTTTTAATTATCGCTTGACAAACTCGAGTCTCGATCTAAAAGACTATGAAATGGTATAATATGGTAGTGATGATGATGATGATGATGATGAAGAATGTAATTTGCATAGTAGCATATGCTTTCTGTTCTTAAAACAACGCCGAAACTCCCAAACTTGTATCTATTAGAATCAGGAATTCTCTCAGCACCTTCCGAACCACGGTATACCAGATATATCTCGGTGCAAAATCTTACTTGTTGGTAGCATATGCTTAGAATACTTCTCACGAAACCGAAGTCACCATATGTTTCCCTATAAGTTTTGAGGAGTTCCCTCGATTACTTATGGATCCTTCATCAGATCACCACTTTTCTGAATATAATACCAAATTGGGATGATACCCTATATACCAAAAGAAAAATTTTGAAAATCGGTTAACAAACGGCGGAGTAATCGTTGAATATAAGAAAACGAACATAACACCTTTTGAAAGTCGGTTAAAATTGTAGCCTATGTGTTATTTATTTAATATTTTAATCAGCACATGAATTGAATAACAATTTTTTTTTCAAATTAATCGTAGCACCATCTGTCAGGACAAACTAAAATTGAAATAGAATAATATTGAATGCGATGATAGCGCCGTCCGCCGGATCTAATGTAAAACATTCCAAAATCAACAACTCCTTATAAATAAGAAATTAATTGAAAAAACATTTTCCAGTAGACCAAACTGTAAATCTAAACCATTCTCGAATCTCCACGAACACACACAAAAAATTTCATCAAAATTGGTCCAGTCGTTTAGGAGGAGTTCAGTCACATACACACGCACACAAGAAATATATATATTAAGATTGTAGCTATAATATGATGTGACTCGTTTCTTAGTTGGCGAGGCTTTCAAGTACGATTGGATCGATTTTGATACTATATACGATACTATAGAGAGTACCCGTGCCTACTTGTTGTGCATTTAAACTTAAAAAAGGTTGCTTGTAACGACAGAACGAAGCCTATAATATGTAATGGGAACAATGTATGTTCTAATGTATATTCTAATGTATATTGTAATGATGCGAAAATATTAAAATCGGTCAGTAGAATAGGCGTCATACGTTTTATTGAAAAAAAATTACTTTTCAAATTACCGGAAATTTCGATTGTCGTAAAGGACATTTTGGTAAAAATGAAATGTACTTACATACATATGTATTTATGTATATAGTTTAAAACTTCTTTTCGCCAAAATGTCCTTTCAAATTTCCAATATCGATAGTCGATATACTAATATGTAGTATAGACGTGGAATAGTTTGTAATGTTGACAAGGATAGGAGCTGTTTACAGATATTTTGTCTCTAGATTTTTCAAGACACTGTAATTGATGGTCATCATTTTTGCAAAATTAAAGTCAACAAAAAAAAGGGAATGTAATGTGCTATGTATGTAAATGTATGATATATTATCATATTTACAAGATGTTGTACACAATTTTGACAATTGCCACAGAATTATAATAAGTATGTAAATTGTAAGTATAATTAAATATTGAAATTAATTTTACACAAATGGTTTTAATTAATAATACTTTGTGAGTTATATTTTAGTTTATCTTAGTAACCATTTAGTACTCTAAGGTTTTGTTCACAGATTTCAGGAGGGTGATTAGTGAAAAAAAATTGCAAAGTTTAGATTAATTACTGAAGTTTTTTTTCTATTTGTACCTAGTTAGTGAAACATCAAATATCATTGAAAATATAAATTCTTTGGTGAAGCTTCGTTATTTTCATTCTCTTCAAAAGTTAGCGACTTGTCTTAAGATTTACAAAAATAATAGACAAAATAATTATTATTAGCTTTGGCAATAAAAAACTGAAAGCTCAAGTTTTAGCCCTAACGTACTGACATACGGTTTTGCTCGATAGTTTTACTCCAAATCGAGCAATAACCACCGTGTGGACCGCCAAAACTGACAGCTCGAAGGCTCGCTTCGAGCCAGCTCGATGGAATTAAATGTCAAATATGTCATTTCCTTGGATTCGGAGTAAAACTATCGAGCAAAACCGTATGTCAGTACTTAGCATTAGATACTAACTAACTAGTATCTACATATCTACTAGTATCTACTACAAGTATCTACATACAACCAGCCCTATGTTACCTTTATCTTTGAAACATAATATTTTTAATTAAACCGATTAGAAAAAAAGCGTCACATAATTTCATATTACTTTATTTTACTTAAGATGAACTTTAAACATTTTATTTTTTCATTAAATTTTCGCAAACGAAAAGACCTAGTATATTTCGATAAAAACGATGACAAAATTTGTTATCAAAATGTATGCGGTTTGACATAAGTCATCGCTAAATGACATTTCACTTGCGAAGACTAATGTCATATCCCACACATTTTGATAACGAATTTTGTCATCGTTTTTAACGAAAGGGACTTTGGCTACGGCCTCATTATATACTTTTTTTAACAGCCCAATGTCCCGCTACTGAACAAAGGCCTCCCTTTTCCTTCCACCGAAGGACATGGAGCTTTTTCTTTATTTTTTTATAAACTATATAAATATTTAAAACCATTGCTAATATCAAGCCCTCATGAACGTTCACTCACCAGCCGTGGCCAGCGCCCCCGACGCACAACACACAGCGAGCAGCGCGGTCAGCAACATGTTCACACAATAATCGGTCACTCGACTCTGACTCCGCCGACGACCGTCGCACTATATATCATGTTGCCTCGCCAACCTGTATACATCGTCATAGTATGCGCTATGTTAATGTAAGACTTTATAATGGAATATTAGACGACGCCCGCAAATATGTTGCGCTCAAATTCGTATATCGCGATATTTTTCCGGGATAATAGCATCCTATGTCCTTTCTGGGGACTCAAAGAATATCCGAATGAAAGGTTCGTCGTGAGCCGCCGCAATACATTATAATATTACTTTGCCTCGCCAACCTATCCCGTCATAGTATGTTTAGAGTATGCGCTACGTTAACTAACCTCACTTGGATTCCCCATTTTGGCTATTTATGTATATAATATAGCTGTTCCTCTATCATTATCGATGACACAAAATAAACGAAATGAAAAGTTTCGGGAGACCCGCCCGTACAGATCGACCTCTGTGACACAAAATAAACAAAAGTGTTGTGAAACCCTGAGTTGCCGAGCAGTGAGTGAGCTCGCGAAGGATGATGACGAAGCATCTCTTAATGTCACAGATACGCAAACGCATCGTCAGTCATATTAGATTTATAGCACTCCTCAGATCAGCCTTGGGGGTGAAAATTAAATAGGTAGGTAAGAAGTGAGGAGAAAGAAGAATAAATAGCCTACGAGTATGTAAATTAAGAGGATAAAAATTGATAGGGCGATAAAGAAACGCTTTCTGAAACGTAGGGAATGCTATTTTGTTGAAGTAATCGACTACAGTTACGAGATTATTTGCGAGTAAATAATAAATAAGTATTTTAGGTCTACTAAGCAGTCCTCGTAATAATTTTCTTGTGCTTTTATATATTTTTCTATTTTTAAAACAAAAGTGTAAAAAAATATTTCAGTTATTATAATAACTGCTAACAATGATGCATACTCAATAAATTACGCGAGGACATTATACAATATTAAAATTTAAAACAAATACGGCAGTGCATCGGCTTCCTACTTCCTGTTATATTTTGACATATTTAGTCATTTAGTATTCTACATAATGAGGAAATGGATCCTAGGAAAGAGCAACAAAAGACGACGTTAGGAGACATAATACAACATCAATGAAACACCGGAAATGAAACTTCCACCAGTCCTCCACCTCTATGCAAACTGAAATGCTAAAAGTGTGAATTCCAAGTGGCACGAAGTAACGGTGTCAATTTTAACTTATTTTAGACTTTATTTTAAGTTAAGTATTGCTCGGCAATAATTAAAAGTAGTAATGTAGTGTCTCTTCGATAGGGCAAGGAGCAGAAGCGCAGCGCGCCTTGGCGGGGCCGTGTATAATAATTTCTTTGAAAGCGCTCAGAAAAGGGTAAAGATTTGTCACAAAACCAAAAATATAGATAAAATGGGGGCCCTCGTAGCCCAGTGGTCCCGTATAATTGATCGGCAGATACGGCGGTAGCTCCGCCTCTGGCGAGGAGTAAGCGTGGTGGCTGTGCCACGGGGGCAGGTAGTCAGTAGTGATCAGCAGGCCCTTTAGCCAAGACCTTTTATTTATCGCTTTTTAATAGAATCGCCGATCAAAATGTATGGAATTGACATAAGCGTTCGATAATAATATTATGACGTGGACGTTGAAAGAAAACGTCTCGGCTAAAGGCTCAGGACATTATTGGTAGATCGCGATCAGAGAAGTTCATCTCATTGATATCTCGTGCGTTATTGGCTCTTACTTCCGCGCATAGAGACCATTATTTATTACTTAAGCGTAATTTTGTGAGTCGTGGGTCGCAGCATTTCAGTCAGCAGAAATTCTGCTGCAGTCAGTTTCATAGAAAATTCCTACTTTATTCATACGAGCGTAATTTAGTCAGACATGAGTAGTAGGAAAATCTGAAATTCTGAGACTCACAACTCATAAAATTACGTTCGTTTGGCTTCACTCTAAGGGCCGGAACAAAAACACGATACGACGTCGTGTCGTACCACGACGCTGCGTCGTTTCACGATGCGACGTCGTGTCGTGGGAATCTACGACGAGCACCGTAAAAAACCACGACACGACATCGTAACGTGCCACGGTACACAGCACGACGTCGCGTCGTAGAAACTCACGATGCGTCTTCTTTGAATTTTGAATAACAATTACTGTCGTGAGTTTCTTCGACGCAACGTAGTGCCGTAAGTATATCGTGTTCGTGGCACGTCACGATGTCGAGTCGTAGTTTTTTACTATGCTCGTCGTGGATTCCCACGACGCGACGTCGCATCGTGTTTTTGTGTCCCGACCCTAACTGTAATGAAATGAAGATTTTGTCGTAAACCCCATTATCTGTCAAAATCTTCATTAAATTGATGACTTTAATTATCGTTAAATGTCTCCGAGTTACTCCTTTAGCCGAGCATTTATTTAGTTGTGCATATAATTGTGCCAGCAATATATATAAAACAATATAATTGTGCCAGCAATTATAAGATTTAAAAGAAAATCACGACTTCTTGTGAATTGTGATTCCTACGATGAGATTATTACATTATGTCCCACAGCTTTATTTGAATTTGATTTGATTTGCCGCTTACTGCTATCGTTTAAGTCATTTTTATAATCGTCGCAATAATTGTTACGCTGAAGAATGTTAATAATTGTTCTATTGTGTTATTTGTGTACAAGAACTGTCACTACGTGTTCATACAACGAAAGCTATATTATATAATATATAACAAAGATACAGTCCCTATGTTATCTTTTTTTTCATAATTTTATTATTAAATAAGATATTATGAACGTTCAAAAACCCAAAAAAATGGCCAGATTTTCCGCTATGTTCAAATATCCAGAAAACAGATTTGGCTAGATTTTACAAAAAAAAAACTTAGGAACACAGCTCAAGCTTTTCTTTAATCTTTAATGAAAAAAGTAATTAAATCGGTTTAGTTTTGGAGAAGGAATCAGGGGACAACGAATCGTTGATTTTCTGCAGTTGTCTCTAGCGCGTTCTGCGGTATAGGCTTGAGGTAAGGGAGACAGCTATAGATTATACACGTACTTTTTTTTCATTTCTCTAGCCCCTGGTGTATCCTCTTAACTTTATAGTCAGATAGTTTGGCCCTCTAGATTGAAGCCAAATTATTTCTCAGTGGCGTTCCCTTAAAATTTATTTCGCATGCACGAACTCACGGGCAAATTCGAGCATGATTCATGATGAAGCAAAATTTTCGTTGTATGTTTGTCAGTTATTTTTTTAATAATTGTTTTTCATAAGTCGCCGCTGTCATTGTCATAACAACAAAACTATTGTAAATATTGTGCTAATCTTGTAAACAAGGTGGCCAAGGTATTTATTATTCAGAATATTATAATTATTAGGCAATATATGGAAAACAAGGTGAGCGTTAGTAGTTAATGATAATATTATGTCGACGATGGTGGTGATAATCGATGTGCAATTGTTTACTTATGGAAGAGGAACTGTAAAGTAAAACGAATACTAGCTATGATTATTATTGTCTACACTTAAATCGCTGAAGATTGAGCGGACAAGGATCTAGGGTTCAATTCTCTTAATACGAATCTCGTTTGGATTCCGAAATGTAGCATGTCTCTACCCAAACAGATATTTATAATATGATCACTGGGCACATAATTTAAAGAGTCGTTAAAAATAGTAAAGCAAGGGCCGAAAGCAAGGGCCGAAAGCAGGAAACACCATCCTCCTAATACCACAGAATATATATTAGTAGCACCAACTAATACTCATAAAATGTCGAAAGTGTACTTTTTTATGAAATAAGGGGCAAATGAGCAAACGGGTCACCTGGTGGAAAGCAACTACCGTCACCCTTGGACACTCGCAGCATCAGAAGAGCTGCAGGTGCGTTGCCTGCCTTTTAAGAGGGAATAGGGTAATAGGGGAGGGTAGAGAAGGGAAAAGGGTAGGGGATTGGGCCTCCGGTAAACTCACTCACTTGGCGAAACACAGCGCAAGCGCTGTTTCACGCCGGTTTTTTGTGAACCCGTGGTATTTCTCCGGTCGAGCCGGCCCATTCGTGCTGAAGCATGGCTCTCTCACGTCAACGTTTTGACATTTTCGTGGAAGAGCCTCATAAGTTACTTAATTTTCACAACCGTGAAGCTCAGGAATTCCCCTTGTCGAACGAACCGCTCAAAAATATTTGAATATTTTCACGCAAATATTTGTAAACGCTAAACTGCAATTTGAATCTAAGTTAAATATGTAATTCGTCGTTCTCGGGCCGGTTAAGCTCAAATATTAGCTTATCGTTAATTTTATTTTTTATTGCCCATATTAGAAGCAAAACTTTAATTCTGCGCTTGACGTCATAACTCATAACAAGTGAAGATCAAAAGTACATGCTTATAGTTACTGAAATTGTTAATAATGTACTGATAGCACACAATACCAAACTCGGTTTTAAACATAAAATGCTTGATAAGATGTTTTTGCAAAGTCAAATATTATGTTAGTGGGTGAGAATAGAAAACAAGCAATGGAACAGCAAAAAATAGAAAGGGCGTAGCGATAAAATGGTTTTTGTCGCGTAGGCAATTTAAAAATCATAAATACATTTCATATAAGCTATCGGCAAATTAAAGTGTATGCTCTAACCAATCTATGTACACATTTTGGAATCTCAAATCACTCTCCTCTGTTGGCAAAATAGGAATCCCTTTTTTTACAGAGGTCTTTTTGATTGACTATTCTGTGTTATAAAAGTTGACCAATCGTGTTATGCTATGGGTAATTTATAATAATAGATTTCTTAGTCATTGCTGAGAAAAATTGACATCGCTACAGCCAAATTATCAAGGCGTCGCCTTAAGAAGAATCTGATGTTTTCGTGATAGTCGTCACAATAAAATCGCAGATGTCATCTTTAATTATTTCTTGGGAAGTTTTCCGCAGACTATGTTGAAGTAATTAACGCTCATTTTAAATATATTGTACAATATGACGCGTTTCTCGAAAACTCGAACCTGTAGCCCGTCCGTCCGCGTCAGCCACCGCGACCGTCGAGACTCGAGACACAACATGTGACGTCATACTGTCACGACTCACGACACAAACCTGTGATACTAATGTTATAATTGATTAATGATTATAATATTATTATAATTTAATATCAATTTTGCGATATAATAAAAGCTAAGACTTACCTATATTATGTACAATCGATTAAAATTATAATACCGTAGAAATATTATTATATTTTTACAAACGAGGCATTATGTTAGGCATAATTTTTCAGTTTCATAAATAAACAGCTAAACATATTAATTATATGAAATAAAAATAATAAATGTAAAATAAAATTTTGTTTCAATTTTAAGTTACTTCGTTTAATTTTTTTATTATCAATTATCATCAATATTAAGAACCGCAGCTAACAT
Source organism: Aricia agestis (assembly GCF_905147365.1). NCBI lineage: Eukaryota > Metazoa > Arthropoda > Insecta > Lepidoptera > Lycaenidae > Aricia > Aricia agestis. The sequence continues at coordinate 184,991 of NC_056419.1, forward strand.
TAATTAATAATTAATGAATTAATTTCTAAATTATATTTTTTTTCAACCTTATACTCTTATTAAGTACTGATGTTGGCAAACTAATAGTTTGTAAAATTAAAGTTATACTAAGAGCGAACCGCGCACGCGTTTATGTCTTTTGCTGTAGTCTCTAATAGTGTTTTAAAGACTACGAATAATTAACTGTAAAGCAAACTAAAGGGCTTATTCCATCTTACTAAATTAATGACTAAATTGATTCAGTAAGTAAGTTTAGTCAAGTGAAATAATATTTAGAAAGTTAGGATCCTAATTATTAGCGTACTAAATCGGAAGAAGTGCGGCTTCCGATTGGTGGAATCAGAGCTTCTAATTAGTTTTCTTTTTAGAATCCTAATAATTTATTATGACATCTAAATTGAGTAAGGTGGAATAAGCTCTGTATTCGTAATTTTCACCGGCCGTCGTCCCTACCGCCATCTTCATGGCCGGTTTACAATTTCCCAATCCAACGATCACATCCAGCGCTGGATCGCTACTGGAATTCACCGAAATGTATTCTAGTACATTTCAGTGCCCGTTTATAGTACTCCAGTAGCAATCCAGCGGGTTCGATCACTGGTTTGGAATAATAATATAAACCGGCTGCTGCCTAGTCGGAATTCTAAAAACAAAACTTCCTTATTATCTGTTAATTAAAACAAATAAAAGCGTATCTAGCTAGTAGATACTAATCTACTAGCTCGAGTATTCAGTTTAATTGCGCACAAAATATAACTAACTATTAATTACTCCTAATTGCTTAGTTTCAGACATTTTTCTCGAAGACAAAAAATTAATATTATACTGTATACTGTAGTATACATAAACATGAGCCGTTAAAATGTTTATAAATAGTCACAGTTTTTGTGCAAAATAATTAACCCCTCAATGATAAGACTCGCAAAGGTCGCGGCGATTTTATACTCGTGTATCTTTTTTATTATTTCGTAAAAATTAGGGGGGGCAAGGTGCAAACGAGCAGGAGTACAGGGAGCGGCAGAATGTTACGCGAGAAACGCACGGTGGAAGACTGCCACTCGGCAAGGTGATGAGGAGGAAGAAGGTAGAAAGGAGAATATTATGTCTATCTGCAGTTTGTGCTAATTTAATCCAACATTAATTAATTATACCTATTACCTATTAAGTTCAATTAAACCCAGATCGTAGTAACTTTTATGAATAAACTAGATGAGCCGGTAAACTTCAATTCGTATGATACTTCCCTCCTCGCAATGCAATTCCTCCCTGGACTTCCCCGAATACTTCGAGACTAAAATTACATAAATCAGTCCGGCCGTTCTCGAAGCTTAGCTTCTAACAAAATTGATTTTTTAAAAATAGAGTAATATAACTTCCTATAAGTTATAATGATTAATGACATTATGTTATAATATCCTGATAACTTATTATAAGTTAATTATTATTTTTAACAAAAAAATTAAACCGACTTCCAAGGTACTTAAACACAATAATAATAATATGAACTAAAAGGTTTAAAATAATTCTTACTTTTTTTTCTTTTATAGTGCCTTTTTCAGATTTCGTCGAATTCTTTTTAACCACCGACAAAAAAGAGGGGTGTTATAAGTTTGACGTGTCTGTCTGTCGGTTTGTCTGTCTGTCTGTCTTTTTTTTTTTTTTTTTATATGAAATAAGGGGGCAAACGAGCAAACGGGTCACCTGATGGAAAGCAACTTCCGTCGCCCATGGACACTCGCAGCATCAGAAGAGCTGCAGGTGCGTTGCCGGCCTTCTAAGGGGTAATAGGGGAGGGTAGGGAAGGAAATAGGGGAGGGTAGGGAAAGGAAAATGGTAGGGGATTGGGCCTCCGGTAAACTCACTTACTCGGCGAAACACAGCGGAAGCGCTGTTTCACGCCGGTTTTCTGCGAGGACGTGGTATCTCTCCGGTCAAGCCGGCCCATTCGTGCCGAAGCATGGCTCTCCCACGTCAAAGTTGTCTGTCTGTCTGTCTGTGGCATCGTAGCATCCAAACGGGTGGACCGATTTTGATCTAGTTTTTTTTTGTTTGAAAGCTGACTTATCTGAGAGTGTTTTTAGCTATAGCATCATCATCAGCCTGCTCCGTGCTGGAAAATCACGGTTCATCTGGTTGGTGACGGGCCGATTAGCAACTTACAATTGTTTGGTGGGCTTTATATTTTGCATTCTAGTTACATTTATGAATATTTACACATTACTAGAAAGTTGACCATCACCTGGTAATCAATAGGATACCCAACTCCTCACCAACTTAGAGCAATGGTTTCGTGTTTGGGCTCATTTTAATTGCGACAACTAGTAAGACGTAGATAAACAGTAAATTTTTGCATGCTGCTGCTGCAGCATCACCTGGATTCTACAGGAGCCGAGTTCCATAATAATATGAACCCAAAGTGGAGGTTTCATGTTTGGACTCATATTTGACGGCCTCATCTAAAAGGACATTCCTAGATGGTATTCATTGGGATATAATATGATCCTGTTGATAGGAATAATTATTCTGCACTATAACCAACACTAATTTAAAAAGCATGAAATAAAATTAAAATAAGAAATTAAAAAAAAAAACCCCCGAACAACTTTAAAAAGTAATGAAATAATATATTTTACTGACTTTAAGTTTAAATAATTCCTAAGTGTAAAATTATATTTTAGTCCATAATTGTTGTCAAGGTGTGTCGGGGGACCGCTAATTATAGTTAATAGTTTAAGGGTCAGGTCACAACGAACCGAATCGAGACAATCAGTGACTGTATGGCGATACAAAATGCAAAAAACATTGTCGGCGGTCCCCCGACACACCGTGACAACAATTCTGGACTAAAATATCACTTTACACTTAGGAATTATTTAAACTTAAAGTCAGTAAAATATATTATTTTATTACTTTTTAAAGTTGTTTGGGGGAGTTTTTTAAATTTCTTAATTACAAGTTTTAAGAGGATACAACAGGGGCTAGAGAAATGAAAAAAAAGTACGTGTAATATCTATAGCTGTCTCCCTTACCTCAAGCCTATACCGCAGAACGCGATAGAGACAACTGCAGAAAATCCAGAAAATCAACGATTCGTTGTCCCCTGATTCCTTCTCCAAAACTTAACCGATTTAAGTACTTTTTTCATTAAAGATTAAAAAAAGGCTTCAGCTGTGTTTCTATGTTTTGCTTTTTTTGTATAATATAGCCAAATCTGTTTTCTGGACGTTTGAACGCAGTGGAAAATCTGGCCATTTTTTTGGGTTTTTGAACGTTCATATCTTATTTAATAATTAAATTATGAAAAAAAAGAAAACATAGGGACATTGTATTAGTGGCCGTAGATATTCAGGAAAAAAATTATAACTCTACTAGCATTATCCAGGGAGGAAACAGGAGACAACGTTTGTATGGAAAAAAGGGCGGTGTGGAATCCTGTTAACTCTACTTCGGCGGTTGTAAAAAAATGAATTGTCTTAAAAACTATGAGTTATGACATTACGTAGTAACTTTTTAGTAATCCATGAAATTAGTAATTACCCTAAATATTTTTGTATGTATTATAGACCTTTAAATGTAATAAGCACTCAACCGTGATGAAATTGCTACTATAATATGTTATCTATTACTGATTGACAATATAAAATATTATTTCTGAATAATTATGATGAATAGAATTTGCATACTAGCATATTATGCTTGCAGTTTTTAACCCTCCGTGCACTACGTGAATAAAAGTTACACCGAGCACCACGTGGGGTTTGTCAAACCCCAAGACTTATCGGGGCAAAGAATGAGTAATTTGTATTTATTTGTCATTCTATTTCAAATAACTGTTTTTGTCTATTTAATTGTAATATAAAACGATACTTACTGAGATAACTCCCATTTTTAATCCTATACACCCAAAAATGAAAATTTAGTAATCTTTTACCAAGTAAAATAAAGACTCTTTTTTTGTGAGCTCCCACAATTGAAAAGTTACCTTTTATTTCCCTACTGCTTTAAAATTATAAAACTAACTATATAAGGAATACAAGTTGAATAATATTAACTTCATATAATCAGTCTACACGATAATCAGGCAAGTTGAAATCAGTACATTTTTTACAATGAAAGTGGGCACGGTATGTGTAAGCAAATAAGTCTATTATTGTGCTCACAACCGTATTTGAGTTTTTAATTTATCTTCCTGATATAATCTGAATACTTCTTTATTGATTTTGATAATTTTTCTGGTGGTCCAGGGGCTGCTTTGCCAAGAAATTGGTGAAACCGTTCAATAACCTCTTAGTATCCATGGTTTATATCTTTGCGATTTTTAAAATCTTCTTCTATGAAAGTCATACTTAATTTGTTCATAAACCTGTCCACGAATGCTTATTAAATCGAAATGAATTCAAAATGCGAGAAAAATAGATTTTTTTACATTTCACAATACTCTGTCTATACAACTTTTTTACGACGTCCTGAACTACGTGGGGTTTGTGGGACCCCAGCACACTTTGTGTACGTCTGCGCATTACATCGGTGAAGAAAATCCTAAACTACTGCCGCCGAACGGTAAGGCAATGTCTTAACTCCAGCTACATACAGCGTCAAAAAAATCACGCGATTATTAAAAAAGTTATGAAAATTTTTGTACGTCTGGGGTTTGTCTGACCCCACGTGGTGCACGGAGGGTTAAAATAACGATGAAACCCCCAAACTTGTATCTATAGGGAGTCAGAAGTTCTCTCGGCACCTTCGGGACCATGCTATAACCGGTGCAAAACCCTACGTATTTTTGGTATCGTACGCCTAGAATACTTCTTACAAAACCTAATTCACCGTATAAATTTTAAGGAATTCTCTATTTAGCACCAAAATAATATAATAATAATAATATCTATGGACGCTTCACACCACGTCAGTCTGGCCCCGTGCTAAGTACCTGAAGGACTTGTGTCACAGGTACCAGACAACGGAAATATATTTAATATTTTTATACTATACACATATTTAAGATTTAATACACATCCAGACCCGGGAACATTAAAAACTTTTTGTTCCGTCGCACAGTGGAAAATTTGGGTCCGTATCGGATCAAAAATCTGTAACTTCAAGGTTTTTCATCGTACTGTATTGAGATTTGGCACATGTATACAGTGATATACAAAGATTTAAAAAATAATCAATTTTTGTATTTTTTTCAATGTATACATATTTACTTTAGGTTAAAAAAAAAGAAAAGAGAAAAAAAGTAATACGGGTAGTTATATTATGTTTATTGTTTATAAATAAGTACTATTATGAGTAAAATTAAGAAAACTTAAACAATTACTTATCACACAAGCATAATAAAATACATAAAATTATAAAATCGTATAGTACCTATAGTACCTATCTATACCTCACACCAAACTAATTGATCTCAGATTAGACAAATCTTATAATATTATTGGTTTTATATAACTAGGTTTTAGTTACTTATAATGTTGTATCTAATTGTTATTATCCTCGCTACTCCTAACTAAAATTACTTCCGGTGTAAATGTAGGATCACCTTCAGGTACCACATTCAAAAGACTTAGTGCTTCTTCATCAAGATCCTTCATATTTCTCACATAAGGTTTTCTTAAACTTGAAATGTATGGATCTGAATTATATAGAAGCGTTTTAAATACGTCTTCATTTGTAGACTTTTACTTTTCTATACGGGAACATTTTCTGGCATGGTGCAGGCGCATATTTCTGTACTTTATTGCGCGACTCTTGTACATCTTCCGACAGTTGCCCAATAGGAAGAACAGAAAAATGTTTGATCACGCTTTCTCCGTGTATAAGTAATTTGTGCACGGAGGATGGCATGTAGTACCAATCATAGTTACTAACATAAATTCGCGCAGTTTCTAAGGCATAAACTCCAAATTTTTCGGGATCGATCATCATTCCAGAAGATAGAGCTTGTAAAATAATATACAAGCGTTTAATCAATGTTTCATCAACACCTGTTATATTCGCTGAGCGAGTGTAATTGTAAAAGAACCTTCGTGCTGTATTTCCATCACTTGAGTTTCCACTTACTTGACGAGGTTTGTCGATAATTAATCCTAGCTCTTCCCTGAAACGTTTTTGAACAAATTCCTTCTTTTCTTTCTTCAATTTCTTTTTTTCTTCTGTTGTAGCAGACCAAGTCTTAAAGTCAAGATTTTAGCAAATATTTAATACCATTTCCATGCTGCGAATCCAGGCATGCAATGTGGATAATCCATATTGGTAAGCACTTTCATTTTCAGGTCACTTTTAATAGGTCATTCATATCCTGACTCAAGCCAGCTAATATTATTCCCAATAAATTTGTCCTTTTTCCGTGATGCTTGAGCCCAGCGCTTATTGAAAGAAGGCAGAATATGTCTTTGAATGTCACCAATTACAAAACACAGTTGTTTTCAGAAACATATTTTAATATTTGCTGTAGAACTATGGACAACGATTCCAAGGTTTCTGCCACGCTCGATATAGGGAATGATGAAATCGCCCTTAGTACACTTGAAAGTTGACATTTTCACTCACTTAATTTCAGTCACTTAATATGAAATACACGCTGAAGTGTGCAATTTGAAGATATTTGCTTCCCCTTATATACTGGTTTTTTAGATATGAAATACGTACTAATATCAATGTTATGGCATATTTACTCACGCAGGACGAGTACAAAATAGATGATAAGCTATTGCTATCAAAATATTGTGGTTAATATTGTTTTTGTAAACTATGTCAGCAGTAACTGCAAAAGATACCGAACTATCTACTCCGACCTCTATCACATTTTTTCCCATAACTTCCAGGACCGCAAACTTCCGCAGCTGATTTTTAAAATTTTTCATTTATGAATAGTTAGGCTATCAAATAACACATAAAGTTGCGCGTGGGGAGACGTGGGTAAATGTGAAAACCTTCGACGAAAAAAAAAGAAGTGAAAAATAGGGCATGTCAATTTTTAAGTACTTACTCAAAAATAAAAAGCATATTAAAAAAAGTTAATAGCTCATTATTAAGAACATAAAATATCCTTTTTAAAAATGTATAAAACTGCATGCATGTACTAAATACTTTTTTCACAATATTCATTTGAATTATGTGTATGCAAACATTTGAATGAGCCATCCGCTACTTCAACTTACTTCAACCTATGATAAAAAAAATATTTATGCAGTTTTAGTACAAAAAAATGTCTGATTAGGATTATTTGGTTATAAGAGTATCGAATTCAATAAATATTTCATTCAAATTTTGATATTTTTAAAAACCATTTATGATATGCTCTAGTTCTACCATTTTCCATAGTGCATCGGCGGGATTCGAACCGGCGACCCCCATTTGAGCTGCCATGACACACTCAACCAATTGAGCCACAGAGGTCGTCGCTGGAATCATATTATTCTTTAATATCGTGGGTAATCGCTATAGATATTCAATTGTTATGCGGCATCCGGGTGCCGCTTGGGAGTTGATGGGTTAAAACAGTAAAATAATTCTTAAAATCGCTGCACAAACTCAAGACTCGATTTAAAAGATTATGAAAGCTACTAATAAGTACTTTTCATAATCTTTTAAATATAGGGCCATAATGTGATGATGCATGGTGTAATGGTAGTGATGATGATGATGATAAATGTTATTTGCACAGTAGCATATAATATGCTTTCAGTAATTCTTAAAACAACGCCGAAACCCCCAAACCTGTATCTATAAGGAGTAAAGAGTTCCCTCAGCACTTTCGGGACTATGGTATACCTTGAAAAAACTACCAAAATCTTACTTTTTGGTAGCAAATGCTTTGTATACTGTACTTCTCATAAAACCAAACTCACTTTTAAATGTTTCCATATAAATTTTGAGGAGTTCCCTCGATTCTCATGGATCCCATCATCAGGTCACCACTTTTTTGAACATGGTACCAAATTCGAGTTAAACCCTACACAACACAAAAATAATTGACGTGGGAGAGCCATGCTTCAGCACGAATGGGCCGGCTCGACCGGAGAAATACCACGTCCTCACAGAAAACCGGCGTGAAACAGCGCTTGCGCTGTGTTTCGCCGAGTGAGTGAGTTTACCGGAGGCCCAATCCCCTACCCTTTTCTCTTCCCTACCCTCCCCTATTTCCTTCCTCACCCTCCCCTGTAATTCCCTTCCCTACCCTCCCCTGTTACCCCTTAAAAGGCCGGCAACGCACCTGCAGCTCTTCTGATGCTGCGAGTGTCCATGGGCGACGGAAGTTGCTTTACATCAGGTGACCCGTTTGCTCGTTTGCCCCCTTATTTCATTAAAAAAAAAAAAATTGAAAGTCGGACCACAAACGGCCGAGTAATCGTTGAACATACAAAAAAAAATACATACAGCCGAACGTATATTATTACCTCATCCTTTTTGGAAGTTAGTCAAAAAATAAGTTTGAGCCCTTCTTTTGTTAGGCTCCGTAACTACTAGACAGATTTTGATAAAATTAGCAAATTAGCGTAGACGTTAAGAATAGAGTTGGCTACTATTCACTTTTACGTAATTATATTATATTATATCGATTCCTAGGCAGTTGACAGATCAACGTCATTTGGTTGGATCATGTCAATCCAATGTTAATAATTATTGTGATTTGTGATCTGTCGGCTGGGTTTGACGTAACGCGACCAAACTACGTAGGTCCCCCACCTGCCTAGACATCAACTTCCCTGATAGTACTCACATAATTATAATATTATACTTTGTCTTGCGGCGGACGAGGTGCGGTCAAATCAAACGGTGAATTTAACCGACACATTAACTGATCGTTAACAGGTTAATTAAACTTAACTGCGGAGATTTACTGGCGTAATCATCATCATCGCGCTCGGTCGGGTGAAGTGACGAACAGAATTATTCATTTCGTGCGTCATATTATCTTACGACGTTTTTAAATAAGTATGTATCTAGTACGTACATAAAAACATAACCGGTGGTAGGCAACATGTAGTTCAACATTCTGAAAATATTTGATTCAAATTTATTCAGAAATAAAACAATTTTTATTTTATTATTTTATTTTATTTTAAGGGAAATAATATTTATATACCAATCAATTACTAACTATTTAGTAATGTGTGTATACCTATATTTTCTGGGCAATTCTACGACAATCTTTCTAATAAAAAAGCAGTTTTTAAGTAGAATTAAGCCTTTTAGCATTTGTGCACAAATACAAAATTAAACTTTGAATCTATGTTATATACTTACAAAACTAATAAAAATAATAATACTATATGAATTATAAATAATACTTTTACTGCTGTTTCGGTGCGACGCCGCCTGCAAACGTGTCGAATCGTGTTAAGTATGCAGTTTACTTCGCGTACGTTAATTTATGTTATTTAGCTATGATACAGTTGATGGTTTATATTAAATATTTCATGTACCTACATAAAATCTCGATTCAATAATACATACTTAATTTGTTGTCAAAATTATATTTACAAAAATAATATCTTTACTAGCAAGTAATTTCAGAAACACTTCATTTAATTTTAAAATGTGTAACACTGATTGAGTATGATCTGAATTCTGAACAACTAGATGTTCCCCGAGGCTTCGCCCGCGTAATGTAGGAATTTTACGGAAACCGTACATGTTTCCGAGAAAAAATTACCTATGTCCCTTCACGTGGTCTATTCTTCATGTGTGCCAAATAACATAAAAATTGCTCCGTTAGTTCTTGATATTATGCAATTTCAAATAATTTTCCCCGTTTCTTCCACATTTTCATCTATTTCTTCACTCATATTAGTCTTAGCGTGATAAGATATAGGTAGCCCATAGCCTTCCTCGATAAATGGGCTATCTAACCCTGAAAGAATTTTTCAAATCGGACCTACTTTCCTGAGATTAACGCGTTTAAACAAACAACCTCTTCCGTTTTGTAATATTATTAATATAGATAATCAAGGTTTAATTTCAATAATAGCAAAAAACTAAAAAGCCGACTTTGCCAACTATTCGCTGACTAGTCGCCCGCGCCGACTACAAAAGTGGCCGGATAGTCGGCTTTACCGACTAGTCGGCACATCTCTATAAATAATACTTCAGGGCAGTGTTTTTTAGCCGATTGGTCGCGACCACCCAGAGGAATTGCCGGAGCTCGAAATAACTATTTTAGTAAAAAACATAAAAAATAAAAAGATTGATATTAAATAGTCATTAGATTAAGGTTACGCCTTGATAATTTGATAATTTGGCTGCAGCAATATCGATTTTTCTCAACAACGACTAAAGCTAAGAAATTAAAGTTCATTGTCAGTATTCCCCGCTACCATAATATGTGCAATGTGTTCAATGCACACGGGCGCCATCCTTTAAGGGCGCCAAATCGTCATCTTTAGGGGCGCCAAAACCAAGGACCCAAAAAATTTGCCTAAAGAAGCGCTAAAATCCTTTATTTGCACACAGGCGCTAGTAGACCTTACGGGGGCCCTGATTCTATAAAATAGCAGATTGAACCAGATGACTGCGACAGATGCAAACATAATATTGAGGGTGATGTGAGCATGTGAGAGAATAATTATTGAGATGTTGGATTTGGTTTGTTAACTACCTTCACTGCGGCAAGTAAAATCTTAAACCTTCGTCTGGTGCGGCGGCGGGCCAAAGTGTGCCCCCAATGATTTTTCCGCCAGTGCGTGGTAGGCCTCTCTCGACCCACCAGCACAAGGTTAGATTAAATAACTATCACTTTGCGAACACATAATGTAGGTGTAGATTTTTGAACTGTCGGAATAACCTTGAACACAACTTCTTTAGATTTGATTCACCCCGGGATCTGCCAAACAGGAAATGAGAAACAAATCAGGGAAAGTGGCGGGTCGATATCGACCTGAACCGCTCTAGAAAGTATTTTTAGTAGTGATGGAAAAGACAAAAATAAAGGGATATCGTAAATATATTTTTTTATTTATATATTTGAATGCCTATCTTTATAACACAATCATAAAGATTTTGTTTGAACATTCTGCAGTATGTTTCTATTTTTTTATTTTTTTTTTTGCTTTGACCCTCCTCATGGTTTCCCGCAGTTTTTCATAGCACCCTGCACAATTTCATGACCAAGATCATGATCTTTTGTTTCCTGCGATCGTGCTTTGTTAATTTTATGAAATAAATAATAATTGTATTTTAAAACGTTAAATCCGACTTCAGAATTGTACGTAATTGAGAATCATAATTCCCTATCTTAAACATAATAGTGAACCGATTTTGATGAAACTTGCAGTATGTATATTTCATTTTTTATTTTTTAATTTAATTAATTAATTTATTTATTTATTTTCGTATATTGGGGTCTCCAAACATTTGTTTGTTTGTTTGTTTGTATTCCCTAAGTTAAACAATACCCAGTACAACAAAAATTACTTTAATCGGACTAGTAGTTCCGGAGATATGCGAACACAAACATAAAAACATTCATACATACAGTATTGTAACAAATTTTCCTATTAGGCAGAATCGGCCAATTTGATACTTTGGAAAGTATCAAATTGGCCGATTACTATGTAGTATGTTTTACATACTTTTTTGGAAAAAAGTATGTAAAACATACTTTTTTTGGGAAGTGTCAAAATATGGACGCCGATAGTCGGTACGGCCGGTAACAACCGCCGCGGCCCCGCGCCGCCATGACACGAAGTGTTACTTCACCCCGAGTGCGTTCTTGTACTTTTAGCATACAACCTCGAAGTGCAAGAAAAGTGTATAATTATTTAATACAACCTCAAATTGCTATAGCGTTTGAGAAAACACGCGCCGCGCTAAATCCGCCCGAGCGCGCGCAGAAAACGAGCATGTCCGAACGCGCCCTAAAAGTCATTTTACGTCATGATCCAGTCTTTCAATGATCCAATCCAACCCAACCAATTTTTTATGTATTTTCCCACTGTTGTCTAAGTAAACGACCCCAGTCTACCATCGAAGTCTCACGTAGGCACGTGTATTGTGTACCTACGTATACCTGAACATAAAAGACCACTTACCTCAGACGATTATAACTATGATTCTCAGAAACATAATTAGTACAATAACGTACAATAATTTCAACCACTACTGTTGGTTAATTGAATCATTAAACTGTTAGCTACAGTTAATAATTACTGTTTTTGTTTGATAAAATAATTGTGTGAGAAAAATTATAATATTATTGATAGTACTGGCAAATAAATGGAGCCCTGATGATACCAAAAATTCAAGAGAAGCCTAGCCAAATAGGTACTGGACGAGCAAGATGCTCTTCCAGCACCTATTTGTACTTTTGTAGTATTTGTAGTAGAGTAAGTATATTTTTTCCTATTGTAAAACATACTATCCCCTTCTTAGCCTTAATAGTAAGATTAGGCTTTGCTTCTGGACTAGATGAGTCTGTAAATATCGATATGAAAATGTCCTTGACATAAAAGCAAGAGTTTTAGTAGCTATCACTAGTCACTACCACTCAATCATTACTGAGGGACCCACCGACATTTGCCATACGGGCTTAGAGTATACATTAGCAAGCTTGCTATAATGTATACTCTATGCATACGGGATAGGAATAAAAGCAGAGAGAAATGGAGGATTCTCTCTGGTTTAGCCTATAATCTGGAATGAGGATCATCAGTGCTAAAAGTGATAGCGTGATAAGTACTTAATTCTACAGACTTTCGTTATTTCAGAAATGCAATAATTATACTACTGTGATTCACAACCTCATAGTCATAATAACATTATTGTCCAAACTTAATCGATTTAATAATATTAATATTAGGTACTAATGTATTTAAATACTTATTAATCAATAATAATCATTATGAATGCGCTCGCGCACGTCGTCGCGTCGCGGATGTCAACATAATATCTTATCTCGGAATCTCGGAATCGGCTCCAACGATTTTCATGAAATTTAGTATATAGGGGGTTTCGGGGGCGATAAATTGATCTAGCTAGGAATCATTTTCAGAAAATGTCTTTCGATTTATCGATAATCGATAAACTGAGAAATATGACTCTTCCTGACATCTATTGGCGAATAATAATACTATTTTGTAAGCAACTAATTGTTTTAACGACCAGCAGATGGCGTTATGAAGTAACACGAAGTCAATGAGCGTTTGCTATACCGAGCAAAGCTCGGTCATCCAGGTACTAATATTAATACTAGCTGTTGCCCGCGACTTCATCCGCGTTAACATAGTATAATAACAAAGGTGGATAGTTTTCTCCTTTTTGTTTTTGTGGTTCCTTATACAAAGGGTAAAAACGGACCCTATTTAAGCAAACGTCAAACGCAAACGTCAATAAACTTTCATGTTTCTAACTCAAGAAATGGCGGACTTTCATTGAAACTTTCTACCCCAATTTCACTCCCTTGGGGGTAAAATTTTCAGAAACGCTTAAACACGTATCCAATCATTTTTAATCAGTAACCCAAACATAAAATTTCATGTTTCTAACTCAAGAAATAACGGAGTTTCATTCAAACTTTCAACCCCAATTTCACCCCCTTGGGTACCCCCAAAAACACACACACACACAATAGCTTATCTATTGTTATCGCGGCCGGATGCGGCCGCTTAGGTCTTCATGAATTCAGTAACCCAAAAATAAAGTTTCATGTTTCTAACTCAAGAAATGACGGACTTTCATTAAAACTTTCAACCCTTATTTCACCCCCTTCGGGGTAAAATTTTCAAAATTCCTTCCTCAGTGGGTATCTACTTAATAAAACAACCCTACTCAATAAATTTCGTGGCTGTAACTTTTACAGTTTTTGCTCAGCGATGATGAATCAGTCAGTCAGGACATGTAATTTTATAAGTATAGATGAATAATACGTCACAATATTAATATCTTACTTATTATTATTAATTATAAATGCAAAACCAGTTCGAGCTGACCTTTCCTTCCCGAGATAATGAATTAATATTTAAGCAACTATAGAGTTGTAGACGGTAAGTACTTTTTGCCCTCACACTAGGTAGTTATTGTCCATCGTTTGGAAATGGTAAAGCGTAAATTAGATGTGAGTTGTGACTAATAATAATATTTAAATGGTGTTGGGTGACTACCCAACACCATAGTCAATAATGCCCATCAAAAGCGGTTTAGTACTTTTGGGGACCAATCAACATAATAATATTAATAATATTTCTATTGAATACAATTATACGAACCGCCGATCTCAGAGACGAATATTATAGTCGGAGAGCTGGCGACCAAATCGGTCATGTGACTTCAGCTGTATTAAAATTGAGGATGGTATATTTTTCACGTGGAACGATGGCGAAAAGTTGCAGGAGGTAGATATGATTCCGAACAATTCTCAGAGCACTCCCCGTGATACAAGCGATTGAGGAATGAGGATGCAGAGTGAAGCTATTAACTATTTACATTTCGGAGTAATTCCAAGGGGTCCAGCCTGTTTGAAACATTATGGCAGTCAACAATTCGAGCGGCCCTTCGTTGGATACGATCCAAGAGATTAGTTAGTATTTTGGGGTCTCTGCCCAGAGATGAGAACAATATTCCATATGAGGCCGAACCTGCATCTTGTAGAGTTGCAGGCATTGATCCAGACTGAAATACTATCTCGTCCTGTTAAGAACACCAAGTTTTTTCGAGACTAACTTGGCATCACCCTCTAGATGACATCGGAACTGGACTTCGCTCGATATGTTTACTTATTTATTTATTTTTTTAATTTTATTTAACTATTTATTTATATCAGGCTACATAGCCCCTACAATACATTCCTTAATGGTAGCCTTAATGACTAACATACATAAAAATTATATTATACACTTAATAACTACACTTTATCACGAGTTATCGGCGACGTGACGCGCGCTTCATTCCGGAGACCACATCAGTCGTCCAGAATTCCTCCGCCTCAAAGGTCGACAGAAGATGCGTCGGTACTCTCACCACAAAGGAACTGAAGTTGACCTTGTGGCGAGACTGCTGACGTTCGACCCTCAAGTGGAGGGATGTCTTCTTACTGATGTCGTTCAAGACGTCCTCGACCTCCATGGACCAATGCAGGCGAGATATATACAGGGGCGTCGCAGGGACCTCGCTCCGCAGACGCAGCTCAGGTACATAGGGCGCGGTGCCGCGATGGTTGCGGGCGGATGGCTTCTTCTTCCTCCTCTCCACCAGTATGAACTTATGAAGCCCTCCTCATCGCACCCCCTGCTCTCGTCCTTGCCAGGTCGAGAAGACTTGGCCTTGTGGCTCTTCGTAGCCTTGCGGCTATGCGTAGACTTACGGCTCTCCGTGGACTTACGGCTCACCGAAACCTTACGGCTCTCATTCTCCCCATTTTTGTTTGCCCGCGGGGGAGATGCGGGGCGACCAGCAACAGTCGCGTAGTTTTGCTGAGTCGCCTGTGGACTCGGCGTCGACGCAACCGGGAGGGGAACGCGGGCGGGGGCGGCTGCGGCGGTGTTGGTTAACCCGTCCGATAATGCTGACGGGCTAAACGTGATCGCCTGTGCGCCTCGGCGATGGGTAATGTATGCGGCGTCAGGTGACCTACATAATGAATTATTACTTTTCAATTGTGATAATTCATTACGTAGGTCACTGATAATAGATTCCGACGCCTGCAATCTACCCCGAACTCCGGCCAGCTCTTCCTTTAGGAACCTGATGTCCTTTAGTAGGCTGACGACGTCGGCGTGGTCCAGCGTGACGGGCGGCAGCTTATGGAGCTGTTTAGCCACAAAAGCCGGTACCTCATCCAGATCCGTCCGCTTCAGCAGGGAGATGATGTCCTGCACGCTCCTTTCGGTTCCGTCTCTTCGTCGCGACGGCATGTTCGCGCTCTGGCCGAGCGTCTCATACCGCAGCCCTTGGCAAATCTCCTCATTGGTGAAGGAAGACTTGCAGATCTGCATGATGCTGACCTCGTCCATGGTGTCGATGGCGTGCTGGATAAACGCCAACTCGTTGGCCACGAGCACCATGGTCACGTGCAGCGGCAATGTGCCGCGCGATTCGTGTAAATATTAAATAATTAATATTTGCAGCGTGTGTAACGTGGAGCGCGACCGTTTGCTAGCTCGACACATTACACACACGCCAAGTATTTCAATGCTGGGAGGGAATTGTTGTGAAGAGGTGCCCTGAAAACGAGTATATACGACCATTGGTGACTTTTTAGTAATTGTGAACGCGCAGACTTGGCGGGGTTGAATTGGACTAAGTAACGACTACCGACTCTCAAAACATTTAGCCGAGAAATATGCGGGAAGTCGGTACATAGGGCATCATCCGCATTGCTATTCGGATGATGCCCTATGTAGTATGTACCGGCATACCAACGGCTTGGTATGTAACATCATAACATGTCATTGATCTGCTATAAAACTTGTGACCCATTTGCATAAATTCTCGGGAAGCCCTTAATATTATGATGAAAGCGTTGATAGCAGCGCTTTGAGCCAAACCCGATCAAAGGCCTTCGCAATGAAATGTCTCTCCTCTCCACACAATCACCTGAACGATGTGTTTGTGTACGCCAAGAGACAACCAGCCAAGCGACCCTTTCGGAACCTGTACTGTTTGTCGCTTAGTAATGTCTGGCCGCCCAAGTATCGAAAGAGCTAATAATGGATTTCATTATCTTCGAGAAGACGGATGTTTTAGCAATTGGTCTATAGTGGGAAGGATTTGAGCGGTACCTTTTTTTTCCCGCCATTTACTTTACACTGGCCTTAATTATATAGCTTAGGTGCCATAATAAAAAAAAAGACATTTCTACTGTCAGTTGTCAATCTGTCAATGTCAAATCCGTGTGATCATGTATTTTTCTGTTTTCATGGTTTTCATCATAAACTTATAATAAACTGTTATGGTTTTCATAGTAAATGTTAATCATAAAGTTAATATATCTAGCGGAAATAAAAATTTGATTTGAAATAAAAAGTAACAAACAACTAAAATGCTGTGTCCAGAAGTCTGGAATTTTCCACCACCAAAAGTAGTTTCCTTCTACAAGAAAGGACAAAGTATAGAAAATGCTTACAAAATCATTACTTCAAATAACTTTTATAAATCAACTATAATTACTTGTCCAGATGAAATGAACGTACCAAAGTTGATCGATGAGGCTCTCGTGGACGACAGTGATTATTACAGGATATCACATTGTAGTGTGGCAGTATTTTTGGAGCCATGCTTTATAAAAAGTTTTGTGAAGACCGGGAAACTTTATTGTATATCAGTGAACAGAAACTGTGTTATTCAAAACTGTGCGTCTGTAACACCAGATGGAATTCTAACATTGCATGTATTGGAATTCATTTTCCAAACCCTAGGTCTAGAAGGTACGAAGTCACCTCATGGTTTCATGGAAATTAAAATTGATCTGTTAAATCCTAAAGCAGGCAACAACCAAACTAGGAATGCTTTAGCAAAACTAGAAAAATTCGATTTTAACATAGCCTGGGAACCTAACACTGAGGAAATATGTCCATCCTCAATAGCTAAATATTTTGCTGACAAGAACATACCTGTAACCTGCCAGAGTTTGGAAATCGAGAGACTATCACCTGACATAAATGAAGTCCCGTCCCTTATTGAAGCAGAAATCGATGAAGTCGTTGAGTGGATAGGTATGCTCGCACACAATGGAGATTTAGCTCCAACCGAAGGCTACATCAGTACCTACAGTACACCGGAGTGTGCATCACCTCTTAACACAAAAAGAATATGCCTTTTAATAGTCAAAGGGATGCTAACACCCTCAAGACTCAATCGAGTGTTAAATGTTATGTCAGAGTATGTGGAATCAAGGGAAATAGAAAACTACTGGGCTTGTATGAGCATTCAGAGCATGGAGAATAGCTTGTGGCGATGGAATCCCAGTGCGCCAAGCTTGTTCCAGTCACAGAACAACTCTTGTAATGTTTTCTTCACAGGTAGTGAACTATTGGTGTATTGTATAGGACAATTAAAATATTCTTAGCAATTTTGATTCAATATTTATTCCTAGGAAATCAGTCACCTTTAAAATTTTATAACACAAACTTAATATTTTGTAATATCTTTTTTTTAATTAAATAAGGGCAAACGAGCAAACAAGTCACCTGATGGTAAGCAACTACCGTCGCCCATGGACACTCGCAACATCAGAAGAGCTGCGAGTGCGTTGCCGGCCTTTTAAGAAGGAATACCGTCGTCTAAAAGTGTTAACCTGCTAACTCCAAAAGTACAAATTTTCAGGATACAAATAAAACATTCCTATTTTAACAGTAGGCAGTAGAATGAAAAACTAAAAATATAGTCTGCGGAGAATAATTTGTATTAATTATTTTAATTACAAACAACATGCTGACTCGTATTTTGATAAAGTTATCGATAAAAAAAGGAGTTATAACAATTTATTTTTATAATAATACCATGGAGAGCTACCCAGATACGGAGTTATCAGCTTTTATTTTTTACAACAGTCTAATTAAATTACTTTGGTATAACAAATTTTACTTAAAAACAATATTTTTATAATTTATTTTACGAACTAAATTTACAGTAAAACTTTTTTTTCTGATTATTAACTTATAATATTATAACCAAAGCCTAATGTGGCAGACTATCATAAAACGCATGGTAATATTTTGGAAGAACTAATTTGATCTGTCGTAAGTCCTGGAACTTGCGATCTTTTATGAGTAATCGATTTTCGAGTAGATTTTCCAATTCATGGTAGTATTTAGGATTGACAGTGGTTTTTCTTTGTGGCAGCTCTGACCACAGTTCAGCAAATCTCAATTTGTAAGAAATAATACCGGTAGGGTTGTACTGGTAACTGGAGTGCAATATCATTTACTTTTGCATCTCCAACTGACCTTCCAGCCCTAGCATACGCCAACGAGATATCTCACTCTCGAGATAATTAAAAACTACTCGTCTCATAATGTCAAAATCTCGACATTATCTCGACAAAACTCTATAAAAATGTGTTATTTCGATGATAGATCTACGCGAGAAAAAATGTTTGTCATGCTAGGGTTAATAGAGATGAAGAGACAAACTATCAAACATCGAGAAAATCTGTAGAGTGAGATATCTCGTTGGCGTATGCTAGGCAGGCTGGTCTTATAGTTTTGTAGGATTGGACAGTATCAAACTTTTTAGCAATACCAATGTTCAGACTAGCCAAAGTAAGCAAATCCTTTAAAGGCCAATGTATACGCCTATACAATAAAATCCCTGAAAATGTTCAAAATCTACTTTTAAACAAATTTAAAAAAGCAGTTAAAGAACGTTTGTGTGCTAAAGCGTATTATAAAGTCAATGATTTCTTCGAGCACAGCACTTTTCTTTTATTTTTGTTACATAGCTGTTAACCATAACATTGTAATTTTCCATTTTTTTAGTAAAAGATGGCCCCGTGCGAGTTTCTTACGCCGGTTCTTCTCGGCGGGGTAGTTCCCGAACCGGTGGTAGGCAACGTAGTTTCTTCGTTCGACTTTCAAAAAGTGTATCATGATACCCATTTTGAATAAAAAGATATTTTATTTATTTATTTTCCAATAAGATAGTGCGGACAACTTGTCCTAGTAAGCGCGTTCGAACAAAATGGTGGAGTTGTCAACTTTTACGCGCGAAAAGTTGTCACAGTGGAGTTATCAGATATGATTGGGCGTGTTTTTTGTTGTTTTGTATTAGTCTGATGGATTTATCATTTTCTACAATTGTAGGGCTTTTTTTTCTCTTTCCAACGATACCAAAAACTTACAACTGATAAAAATGGAGTTAGCAGCTTAACACTTTTAGACGACGATACGCTCTCTTCTTGAAGGTTTGCAGGTCGTATAGGTCCAGAAATACTGCTGGTGACAGTTAGTTCCAGAGTTTTACAGTTCGCGGCAGAAATATACGCGAAAAACGCATGGTGGAAGACTGCCACTTATCAAGGTGATGAGGATGATATGTTTTTCGCGTGGGACGATGGCAAAAAGTTGCAGGTGGTATGATTCTGAACAATTCCTCAGAGCACTCCCCGTGATACAACTGATAGAGGATGCAAAGTGAAGCTACATCTCGGCGTAATTCCAGGGGGTCAAAGCTGTTTGAAACACTAATAATTGTAATATCATATTAGTTTGATGGTTTGAGTTACTTATTGAATAAAACAACAGAAGACAATAGTAGGTACACAAATTTCACATTGTAAACTTTTTTTGTTTGGGACTCTTCAAATATTGCATTTGTTGGATAATATATTATTTTTTTGTACTTGTTATAGTGGAAGGAGTAAGGGGGGTATTACATTATCATTTATATTGGATCATTTCTATGATCATTTAAAGGATCCAATTTAAATGATCATATTTTGATCATATCTGCGTACCTATTACATTATGATATTTCATTGATCCTATTTTACGTCATATGTGGTTTCAATAGCCAATGGAGAGCGCTAACGCTGACAGGTATTGACGTCAGGGTTACTAGATCTCAGAGAATTCGATTTGTCAAAAGACATCGTCATTTTTAATATGGCTTGTTTTTTGTTATTTCAGCAAGATTATCCAATTAAATAATTATATTACATTATTTGAAACATATTAACGAACAAGAAATTAAAAGCTCTTTTTTATATTAAATAACTGGCAACACCTATTCCTATGACCGTATTGGATCCAATCTCTCAGCAAATGTCAAAAATCTATGATCCCCTAAGGACCAAGGTCCAATTTTTTAATCCTAAGCTCGGGCGCGCACTAGCGGCCATCGAGATAGATACACGACGCGCACCTGGCCGCAACGCGACCTGCGCGGCGGCCACACCATACTTTCAATGGCCGCCGCGGCCCACAGTGGATCGAAAATCGAGTTTCATAGACATAGGAACTTGAGTTTCCAGATGTCATTTTTTTGGGCTGAAATGTTCTCTTAATTGTTATTACATAACAAAATGTAAAAAGACTCAACTACGTGTAATAATAAAGGAGTTATAATTTTTTAAAGAAATTTTTGTATGGAGCCGAGTGCCGACAGGAAAAATGAGCATATCTCTGGAATCGCATGGTTGGCCGTTATATCCTCACACACTATTAAAGTACTAATTATTACTCACATTTTGGCACATTTTATATTACGGCACCATTTGCGATTTTTTTTCTAAAATTCATCAAAATTAAAAATATTTATTCTATTTGTATTTGTTGCAAAAGTTTATGCTATGGTTAAATGAGGTATTTTTAATAATATTTTAATACCATAGGATCACATAATTGGCCAAGTGAGAGTCGGACTCGCGCACGAAGGATTCCGTACCATTATAAAGCAAAATTAGGCCATAAATTGTGTTTTTTCTATGAGAGTCCCACTTAATTTTATATTTTAGTGTAATATTATAGTTAAATATTAAAGTACACATATAACTAAGGATTGTGTAAAAAATTCAAGAACCTATCTGTTGCCATTATTGATATCTAAGAGCAAAAAAGCCCAAAAAATCACGATTGTTGTATGGGAGCCTCCCTTAAATATTAATTTTATCTTGTTTTTAGGGTTCCGTAGTCAACAAGGATATAAGGGTTCCTTGTTGACTACGTTTCGGTCTGTCCATCCGTTTGTCCGGTCTGTCTGTCCGTCTGTCTGTCTGACCGACGTTAAAGACCTCATTTAACCATAACATAAACTTTTGCAACAAATACAATTAGAATATTTTTAATTTTGATGAATTTTAGAAAAAAAAATCGCAAATGGTGCCGTAATATAAAATGTGCCAAAATGTGAGTAATAATTAGTACTATAATAGTGTGTGACGATATAACGGCCAACCATGCGATTCCAGAGATATGCTCATTTTTCCTGTCGGCTCCATACAAAAATTTCTTTAAAAAATTATAACTCCCTTATTATTACACGCAGCTGAGTCTTTTTACATTTTGTTATGTCATAACAACTAGGAGAACATATTTCAGCTCAAAAAAATTACATCTGGAAACTCAAGTTCCTATGTCTATGAAACTCGATTTTCGATCCACTGCGCGGCCTTCCCGTTGCGGCCTGGCCGCTTGTGCGCGCCCGGGCTAAAGCGTCATTATTAAGTTCAAATAAAGATGTGATGATTTATTAAAATAGACAAACAAAGCACAAAAGAAAAATCTTCTGTTCTGTTACTATAATGCTGTATCCACACATGCCGCCGGCTTCGGTGGCAAGGCAGACTGAAAGCCGGCGACAAAGGGCGTTTTCACACTGCGACGATAACACGACACGATAGACGATACCACAGAATAGATAAGGGCCACCGGCACCGCACATAATATACAATTTCAAGTTGTGCAAGAGCAAGCGAGATGTCACTATCAGTAACACCGCGTGGTAAAAAGAGACGTGTGATACATGACAGCATGGAACTCTTTTTTTGACGTCCAGTCGGCAGGTTGACAATTTAATCTCTTAGAATTTAAGTTCAATCATGCTTGAGTAAGTGTGTACGTACACATTTTTACACACAGAGCCCATAGACGGCTCCGAATTACATAATAAAAAAAAATATTAGTATGGAAGAATGGATATGGATTATTGTCACCTTTTTATCTGGATTTTTTCATTAAAATTTATCTGGATAATATCGAAGTTTAAAATGCAAGGTATGATCAATGATGTTTTTCTAATTCTAAATTCTAATCTGTCACTTAGTATTGAATGCACCCAAAATATTATCCTTTCTTTTCGCCTTCGTTTTATTAGTGCCACAATAAAAGCGTGCTTTTTACGTATTTTAAGTCGCTAGGCTAGCAACACCGTTACCAACTAAAGTCTGCGGCTGGCAGCGTACACGATGAAGTTGTCCATTTAAATTGTGACACTACGCAATTTAGTTTGTACGATAGTCGGCCAACTTGAAATTGTATATGTGCGGTGGCCCTTAGGTATCTATTCTGTGGTATCGTCTATCGTGTCGTGTCGTTATCGTCGCATTGTGAAAACGCCCAAACCCGGCGGTATAAAGAGGACCATTCACGACGGGACTGCCGTGCAGTCCTGCCGAGAATGGGTCCTTTAAGCAGGTGGCATGTATGGATGCGGCATAATATTTGACGATCTCTGTGGCTCAGTTGGTGGGCTATTGGTAGCTCAAGCCGGGGGTCGCGGTTTCGAATCCCGCCAACGGAGCAAAAAGTTTTGCGAAGTTCCTAGGTCATGGATGTGTATAATATAATAAAAATCTTTAATATATTATGTATAGTATAAAAGTATTAAATATATTTCCATTGTCTGGTATCCATAACACAAGTCCTTCAGGTACTTAGCACGGGGTCAGACTGACGTGGTGTGAAGCGTCCATAGATATTATTATTGTTACCGTACTATAAGTTACTGGATGGTCTGTGAATATAACCAGTTATAGATATTACAACAAAAAGGTTTATTCAGTTCATGCACAACAGAAAAATAAATAAAACTGAATGTGTTTAAACATTTACTTAAACAAAACAGGCTGCAGTTTTCTACCATATGATATTCAATACCTGCACCAAATATATAAAGCTCACAGAACTGGGAATGCTATACACATTATTCTTAACATTGCTAATGTGAGGACAGACTCATATGAAGTTGTTAAATAACTGTGAAGTTTTATAACATTTAGAAAAGACTCAAGAAGGCACACTACAATATTGCATTGATTGATCTTTGTAACTTTAATAAATTTTGAATAAGTGGCCTATATTTAACCGCTTTTAGCCAAGCCGATAACTCCGCAAGCAATACGGGCTCCGGCGTTGCCAGTAGTCTTGCTCAGCTCGTGACCGCCGACACCCAAGTCATCAGGGTCAGCGTGGACCACCAGGGTGCGACCGATGATGCTGTGGGGTCCAGTAAGGGAGATTTGAGAGTCTTGAATG
This sequence comes from Aricia agestis, assembly GCF_905147365.1. NCBI lineage: Eukaryota > Metazoa > Arthropoda > Insecta > Lepidoptera > Lycaenidae > Aricia > Aricia agestis. The sequence continues at coordinate 208,900 of NC_056419.1, forward strand.
TTGACCTGAAAGATTGATTAAAAAGAAATAAGTTAGATTCCTTTGATATTACTACATAAACACATGAAATATTTAAATGTAATCATAAAAAATTACGAGCTCAACAAAGAACATTCAATGCATAATAACAAGGGTTAGAGGTGAGAGGTGACAATTGTAACACAATCATTACATCATAGATTACAAAATTAGTAGCACAAATAGTACATAGCATAAAATTAATAGCAATAGCTTGCTGCCATTGCTATAATTATTTCTGTATGTCACTGTCAATATATACATATTATAATGGAGAATGTTACTAGGTATGCCAAATTGCTTGAAATTTTGTCACAGTAAAGCCTGTATGTATACAAATACACTAGTTTTTGTTGCAGTCAAAAATACCTAGTAGTTTTGATTTTACAGGGATTCAAAGTTTCGAAAAATATCGATTCCCGCTAACAGTCCCGCGACCGCTTGTGACGTCATAGCACAATTCTGCCGCGCGGGCCCCATACAATAAACGTGATTTTTTGCTCTATCTCAACAACGGCAACAGGTAGGCACTTGAAATTTTCACCAAGGTCTTAATTATATGTGTACTTTAATAATTAATAATAATATTATAATAAAATAAAAAACCTGATGGAAAGCAACTTCCGTCGCCCATGGACACTCGCAGCATCAGAAGAGCTGCAGGTGCGTTGCCGGCCTTTTATGAGGGAACAGGGTAATGGGGGAGGGTAAAGATGGGATGGGAAGGGAATAGGGGAGGGTAGGGAAGGGAACAGGGTAGGGGATTGGGCCTCCGGTAAACTCACTCACTCGGCGAAACACAGCGCAAGCGCTGTTTCACGCCGGTTTTCTGTGAGAACGTGGTATTTCTCCAGTCGAGCCGGCCCATTCGTGCCGAAGCATGGCTCTCCCACGTGTAAAATAGACGACGTTTAAAATAGAGAATATAGTTTATAGAGCAAAATAGGCCAAAAATTGTGATTTTTTTTATGGTAGCCACCCTTAATTTTTTTTTAATTATAATATTATTATTAATTATTAAAGTACACATATAATTAAGGCCTTGGTGAAAATTTTAAGTGCCTACCTGTTGCCGTTATTGAGATAGAGCAAAAAATCACGTTTATTGTATGGATGGGTCCCGCGCGGCGGAATTGTGGTATGACGTCACACCGTTACCGGGCGCCCGCGTCGTATAGTTACAACTTGTTTTGCTTATAAATCGGAAACTAATTAACGTATCTAAGTAATTCTTTCACTAATATTCTTTATTTTTGACACAGAATGTGGACTGCTAATAATTAAAATTAGGTAACATTCTCCATTACTGCTACTGTTAAATTGTAGTAAAACTAGAGAACTATAATATACTAGAGATAACTGAGGATTTTGTGTGTAATTTAAAATTATGATATATTTTTTAATTTCATTCTTATAGAATACCACAAAATAGCACTCACAAATCATACAACAGGATAATATGTTAAACATACCTGTGTTACACCACCATCAGCGGAGGCCTCAATGTTACCGAGGTCTCCAACGTGTCTCACTGCAGCGTTGGGTGCTCCGTGCTCCTGCTTAAGTGGGTTGAAGTGGGCGCCGGCGGATGTGCAGCCGTTGGTGTTGTCTCCAAACTCATGCACATGGAAGCCGTGCTTGCCCTGAAACATGATAGATATACTATTATAAGACTATATTATATACTAGGCTTTCACTAGCCATTATCAGATGGTGTGTTCATTGGTAGTCACTTTTATGAGAGGTGTTCCACTGAACACTCAGCTCTTTCATTACTTTAGAACGATTATTCATTCTCTTTGGTCTAGTATATGCAGATGTTTCAGTCTTCTTATGTCGTGATCCCTTAGCAGGTCCCTAGCAAGTTCATTGGTGTGATTTTTTAATCTTTTCTTGTATGTTTGTATATATTTAGATACCTCTTCGTTTATGGTGGTAATTTTTAAATATTCATGTATAGTGTTTGTTATGAACCAAGGTGCATTGGCTATTGTTTTCAGACATTTATTCTGAAAACGTTGTAATATGGCCAGATTACTTTTGCTTGCGGTGCCCCACAGTTGGATACCATATGTCCATATTGGCTTGATGATAGCTTTGTATACAAGAAGTTTATTGTCTAATGTCAGAGGTGATTGTCGTCCAATAAGCCAGTACAATTTTCTAAACTCCAGATCTGCCTGTTGCCTCTTTGTTTTAATATGTGTAGCCCAGGTTAGTCTTCTATCAATGTGCATCCCTAAGTATTTCACACTATTTTCTGGCCGTAATTTTTCTCCTCGTAGAATGACTGGTGGACAGTCACCTTTTCGCAGTGTAAAAGTGATTTGCACAGATTTATTAACACTTGGCTTGGCCACTGCTCAAGCCACTTATCTATTTTGTTTAGATGTTTCTGCAGTTTTTGTGATGCTATGGTCGAATTTTCATCACTAGCGAGGCAGGCAGTGTCATCAGCATATGTGGCTGTGACTACGTTTCTGCTACTGGGCAAGTCTGCTGTAAAAATAGAATACAGTATTGGGCCCAGGGCCGAGCCCTGTGGTACGGAGGCCTTGATATCATACAGTTTTGATACTTCGTCATCAAATTTAACTTGGAATTTTCTGTCTTCAAGATAGGATTTGAATAACATATAGTAAGAGTTAAATAACTTGATTTTTATTTTGAATAGAAGGCCTTTGTGCCAGACTCTATCAAAAGCTTGTTGTATATCAAGGAATACAGCAGCACAGTACTCTTTTTTCTCCAAGGACTGTCTTATTTTTCTTACTACACGATGGATTTGCTCTACTGTTGAGTGATGCTGTCTAAACCCAAATTGGTGGTCAGGAATTATATTTTTTCATCCAAAATTGGTTTAAGCCTTCTAAGTAAAAACTTTTCAAATAGCTTTGAAATAACTGGCAGCAAACTTATTGGTCGATAGGAGCTAGGATCAGTAGGTGGTTTTCCTGGCTTAGGTAGCATGGTAATCTGTGATATTTTCCATAATTTCGGAAAGTAATGCAATCTTAATATAGCATTGAAAAGTATTGTTAAGAATACTACTGCTTTTCTTGGTAAATTTTTTAATACTTCTCACGCGTTATCATGTCAAATCCAGGGGCTTTTCTTCTTCCTAGTTTTTTTATTTCGGCTGCCAATTCTTTGGGAGTTACAGATTTGATTGGTAATGACAGCTGTTGGTCACTATTTAATACATTGTTTACTTCTTCCTCAAACTCCATCATACTTGAGGTATTTGATACAAATACTTTGCTTAGGTGTTCTGCAAAGCATTCAGCTTTATGAATTGGTTTCCTTGCCCAGTTTCCTGCTTGTGTTTTAAGCGGTGGAACTGATTGTTGTGGTCTTCTAAATTTTTTTGTTATTTTCCACAGGGAATAGTTATCCTGCTTTGTTGCAGAGAGCGAGGACAGCTGTTGCTGAAATGTAAAATTCTCATGCTCTTTTATCATTTCTTTAAGTTCACGAGCAACCCTGTTCCATTGCCTTTTATCTACAGACTTTCATAAATTTGGTATTGTCTTCTGAGTCTCCTTTTTTCATGATTATCTCTCGAATCTGAAGTGGTAAATTTAATCCCTTATCTGTCGTTTTGACGGTAGGCGTAGAGCGCCATGCAGCTTCTTGTATTTTGTTAGTGATAATGAATGTAGCATTGTCAATGTCTTTTATCGTTTTAAGTCTAATTTTGAGATTTATTTCTGATTCTAAAATTTCACGGAATGCAGTCCAATCTGTTTTTTTATTGTATAATGTTGTATCTTGCTGCCTGTATATGGCTGTTGAACTAATATTTGCTATAATTGGGGTATGATCAGATGTTGTATCAGCACAATTTTCTATATCAAAATAACTATTAGGTAAGCCTTTAATTACAAAGAAGTCCAAAAGGTCTGGTACCTTATTTGTGTGTGTAGGCTAATAGGTAGGCTCTCCTGTAGATAGTGTTGATAATTTCAGAGAATCTAGACACTTCTGTAGCTCACGACCCCTGTAGTGCTAGCACGGCGAAAAGTAGAAATGCGAAAGTATAGACAAACTGTGGACATAAACTTGCCGGTCCGATCTTTACCGCGGCTAATTGCGACCGACAAAAATTCAAATAAAATACCACTTTATGACAGACTATATTATATGTCATAAAGTAAGATGTTATTTGAATTTTTAGGACTATATTGTCATAAAGTGGCATTTGAATTTAATTTTTTGGAACGAAAAAAGATCGGAACGGTACCTTAAGTTTAGCTCCACAGTTTGTGACTATAGTCTGTCATAAAGTGGCATTTTAATTGAATTTTTCGGAACGAAAAAAGCTTAGAACGATAACTTAAGTTTATCTTAACTTAAGGGAAAACTCGTGACGCTCGGGCCCTTGCCCATACAAAAGTGAAAAAAATGTTTGGTCTTTCAGCGCTGCTACTTTCACAGTGAACTCTCTAAAAGGAACACGTACACACCCTAAAGTATTATCACTTATTTTTGTTACACCCTGTATATTTGTTTCCAAGTGTTCTAAAGTAGGATTTAAACATGTCTTCTGTAATTGTAAATCTTGGTGGAGCATAGACTGCACTTACATTGAGCGATCCTTCTTTATCTTGGATTTTGATAGTAGTAGCTTGTAGATAATCTTCTTGAAATTCACTATGTATGTAATGCTTCAAGTTGTTCTTTATTAAGACAGCAGTATCACCATGTGAGGTGCCATCTGGGTGGTTTTTACAGTAAACACAGTAGTTGTTTAGTTTGAAAGTTTTCCTATTATTTAAGTGTGTTTCAGATACAAGCATTATATCAATTTTATTAATTTCCATGAAAATTTTTAATTCATCTTTATTGGGAGTCAAACCATTAACATTCCACGCTGCTACCCTTAAACTTGTCATTTTGACTTATTCATAAGCATTGTTATAAGCTTAATAAGTGTTCCCATTTACTGGATGAGTATGTCTAGCTTTTCTGCTTGTTTGTTGATGGTTTGTAGCAAAAAGTTGTTTATTTGGGTCAGGTAGTCTCTATCACCACCTTTATTTTTTTCCTGTCTGTTTTGATAGGAAAGGTTTGGCTGTGAACTTTTTTCACTATTTATTGGAGGATGTAAGTCTTTTACCTGGCCCCGTACAATTTCATTATATAAGGGCACGCTTGTTTGTAGTTGCATTGGTTCTGTGCATTCAACAGGCTGATTAAATATAGTTGGTCGACTACTGGATGTATCTGAAGACACTGTGTCTTCAGATACATCCAGTAGTCGACGAGTTTGGTTTAGAAATTGTGTTTGATTGCATATTGGATGCGTTCGACGGACCTGTGCTGTTACGCTGCTTATTATGTATTAAATGTTGTTTATTTTTTCTAGCTTGGATCTCCTGATACACTTGGCATCCTTTGTAATTTGCTGGGTGACTGCCTTCACAAAGTACACAAGTGGCTGGGGTATTTTTATCTTTGCCACAATCTGTAGGGCGATGTGGGCCCGCACATTTGACACACCTATACGGCCTCAGACAATTATTTTTGGTGTGGCCATATTGTTGGCATCTTGTACACTGCACAACAGTTTTACTTTTTCTAGGGTCCTCTATCTTGACTCTCTGATAAAATTGTATTCAATATTTTTGACAAATTTATTATTCTCATGTGGCTCAAGATTTACAAAGAAAACATTAAATGGTTCTTTTGTACCTGGTTTACGGGCATTGACAATCTCACCTCTCACCTTGTTACCGGTTACTTCTATTGCTTCTCTTATCGCTTCTGTGGGGGTAGTGTGATGTAGATTTTTAATTACTATTTTCTGGCATCGTTCTTCTTTTCTAGTAAAAGTATGTCCTATTAGGCCCTTATTCCTAATATGTGAGATCAAATTTTTATAGGTTTCGACTGACTTGCTTGAGATTATAAGTTGATCTTTTGAAAGTATCTTAAAGGTGTAATTATCTTTTTGCACCACTTCATTTAAGAAATCAGTAAGATCTTGTAGATTCAATATGTCATATAATACTATTGGCGGTGGCTTTGAGACTTTTTTTGGTTTTTTGTTTGTTATGCATTAATACTGTTTTCAGATAATTCATCACAGTTGAGCAATGAAAAGTTATTGTTAGTTTGAATTACATCTGAGGAATCTATGTTCTGTCTGTTGTTATTGAATGTTTGTTGTCTGGCTTCATGCCTTTTTGGTAATTTGTTGACACTTAGAGTGTGCTTAGGCGAGCGGTTTCTTTTGTTATTGCTGTCTAGAACTTTTTGCCAAGGGACCTGACTAATTACGCTTGAATTTGATGGTTGGGGTATGGCTTGTTCCGTAGCGGTCTCTTGCACCGCCGGTCGCAGAGGTTCGCCCTCTGAATAACTTCGAGATCGAGCATTGTTAAATAGTGCTTTATGAAACACTTGTTGCTAGTGTTGCCAGGTGTCCCGATTTGCGCGGGATGTCCCGATTTTCAAGGGTCTGGGTACGCGTCCCGATTTATACCTAATCGGGACGCCAAATGTCTCGATAAATCAAAAAGTGAAAAAGAAAATCATAAAAAAAAATTAAGTAGGTAGGTGCGTAGTTTTTAATTTTTTACTCATCACATCACTATTTCAAATTCAAAATGGCATCAGCTTCACGTCACTTCGCATTGCATGAACGAGAGAGCGTAATGTAATAGATAAGAGTGAGAGAGTTGAGACGTGTGTATGCATTGCGAACGTCACTCAATTAATCGGTCAATACTCAATTCGGTCGGTCGGTCGGTCATTCGGCAATCTGCATTCTTCCATTTCGTTCACGTTTTAAAGTGCTTCTGTGCCTTTTGTGTGTCTTTAGATTAGAATATTATAAAATAGTAAATAAAAAATTTGGACAACCATTAATTATAGGTACGTATACGAATTTACGACTTTATATTTTAATTTTTACTAATACAGCAAGCAAGACTGAATACTTGTTTTAGAATAAAGACATATCGCTGGCCCCGGGCAACAAAGCGGTAAACGCCGGTTACGCCCTTTTTAATGTTATTTGATTTTTGGCTTCTCTGAGCATTAGTCTATCACCCCTATTTATTTAATAGGTATTTTTAAAATAATATTTTGGGTATATTAAATGAAAAAAGCTTTATTGAATCGAAAATTCTCTTATGACTTAAACTGTATTCAGCTCTATGAAACATAACTAAAAAAACCGGTGAAGATACGATACAACTAAGCTTTCGCTGTAAGATTCCCCAGAAGAACGGAGTAATCGGCTGGTACGCTCGAAATCTAAAGCGAAAAATACGTCGTATTATGTTCTTACAGCCGTAAATCTCAAGCGGTTTAATGTTTTTTATAAAATCAATAAACAATGTTACAATTGAAACAATATCGCTTATTAGTTGTATTACACTTTTTTCAATTATTTCAATCATTTTTTATACTTTTACAATTATTTTGATATGGTTAAATAGGTAAAAAAATTAACTTTCATATGAGACATCATACATTTGTTTTGGACCACTGTACGCTGCACTATAAACAAAATAGCTTATTTTGTCTCTCCTGAACAAAACGATTTTTGATATTACGCCTTTATTGCCGGGGCCAGCGATATTTGATATAGATAATATAAAACTAAACTTGCACTATTAATAGGTATAGAATGCAATAAATTAACCCCTAATTTAAAAACACTTTGTTTTTTTGTTTGTCCCGATCTGCAACCCTAAATCCCGATTTTCTTGACCTCATGTACCGACTGAAAACAAATCGGACGCAACACTACTTGTTGCACTAAAGGTTTGTTTGATTGTTGTTTCAGCGTTTCGGAGGAAAACTGTTTTTCGTTAACCATTGTGACTGCAATTTCGTATAATTTTTTAAGATAGCGAAAGAGCACTATTTGTTTAGTTTTTTAATTATGATTATCAAGTTTTCACAAGATTTTGAGGTTAGTCACTATTCACTTCCGAGTTGCACTTTAAAACCAATGTTTTTTGTGTAATTCTTATTCATCACAATTATTTACGTGTTATTTATGCAAATAAACACTATTTTTAAAGTCAATATTAACTAACCCACGCATTTTTATGATTTTTGCAGATGGTTGTTTTGACTTACTTAATAGTAGGTTTTTTAAAATCATACTTTTTGTAAGAATTGTATGTACTATAATTATAAATGGTTGGCACGGCTCTGATTATAATGTAAGTTGAAATTTTCATAGATTGTGTAAGTATATCTATTGCCGCTTTAACAACAAATACTAAAAACAAAATAAAGTACCTATATTATTATGGGGGGCTCCCATAAAAGAAACATGATTTTTTTGGCCTTTTTTGCTCGTAATCAATAATAGCAACAGTTAGGCAATTGAAATTTTCACAAAATCCTTAATTACTTATATTAAATATAATTAAGGATTTTGTGAAAATTTTGTACTTTAATAATTAATAATAAAATTAAAATAAAGTTAATGTTTAAGGGGGCTCCCATACAAAAAACACATTTTTTTGTCTACTTTTGCTAAGATAAAAAAAGACAAACAATGAATTTTTTTTAAATCTCTATTAATAATATTATTAAATATTGTATAGAGAATTTAAGAAAATATGTTACTTAGACATTATTATTTTTTTAAATATATTTTTCTTGGGTCGAAAATAACCAAATTTGAGATTTTTTGAACTTTTAAAAATTCATATCTTTAAAAATATTAACTTTATCGTGAAAAGTCATAGAACCTTTTTTATTGGTATTTCAAAAATGAATATTAAAAAAAATGTCCGGTTGAAAAATAACAATTCCTTGCAATTGTTTATACAATATGGCACCGGGTTGCGCCATAGCAACATGCATATATATCATCAGGAGGGCAATTTGAAGAGGATCGATAGTTTTCGGTACTCATGCGCCGACTCGTGCTGGTCTACTGCAGGAACACTAGGAATAGCACAAGCTAGATATACCAGGCTGAGCAAAGCAAATATTTCAATGGTCAATGTATACCCCTAATCCCTATACAATGAAATCCCAGAAATCGTTCAAAATTTTTCAATTAATCAATTTAAAAAAGTTGTTAAAGAATGTTTGTGTGCTAAGGCTTATTATAAGGTAACTGATTTTCTCAATGATAGCACATCTTGGGAAAAGTAAGCTGACAGACATACTGTAAATTAGCTTAAGCTATTATTGTAATTTTCCACCTTTTTAGTAAAAGGTGCGAGTTTCTTACGCCGGGTTATTTCGCGAACCGGTGGTAGGCCATATGTAGATGTCCTGAAAGTGTTAACTTTGTTAACCTATATTTTAGAAATAAATATTTTGATTTTGAAAGCTTTTTCTACAAAGTTCTAACGTATAAAAAACTGCTGATATTCTCTCTTATACATACATAGGAATTCAATACATATTCGCTGAGTCATTGTAAACAACTAGGTATCTACTTGTATACAAGGTCAGCATGACCTTACCTAACATTAACATAATTATTCTACAGGTTACTAGCACAGATATTACTTTAATTACCTAATTTTTATACTGACACTTTTTGGCTGATAAAAAGTTTACATTACTGTTAAAGTTTACATAATTTGATATTTGAAAATTTACAATATTTTATTAAAATGGATGAAATATTTTTATTTGAGTTTATGCTGCAATATACTTATTATAATGTAATATATATTGCAGCGTAATTGCAATAAATAATAGTAATGAATATATTGTATGTAATTCTTACTCAGCAATAATATTTGATAAACTGGGTAGGTAGTGGTGAAGAGTGTAATAATAATTAAACTGATAAGATAATTAGCAACAAGACATGATTGTCTTTAAAATATTGAACAAGTAGAATGGTTGATATGGAGCATTTAGTATGGTTTTGATTATGAACCCTACTTGTTTTTTAATAAATTTAGCAAACTCACCTTTGCCAGACCTTTGACCTCCCCGGAAACCACTACCGGCGATTTGTCGTCCTAGAAATATAAAAATGCTACTTATAGATTTTTCTAGAACTCAAATCAAGTCGTATTTCTCACAAACTTATTTGTTCGTTGTAAGCGTATTATTCTGGAAATAAATGGAAATTTATAGAGCAGGAAATAGTCACGACTGTTGCAAAAAACCCTTAAGAACAGTCAGAGAGCAGACTGTAATTGGAACAAAATGTAAGTTTGTTTTTCAATGTATTATAAACACGTTTTAAGGAATTGTATTCTTAAGATATTATTAAGCTTAAAGTATCATAAGAAACCCACCTTTTGATCGAAAAACACTGTGCCGCTAACATCGCCATTGAGTACGCAGACCGCTTTCGTCATTATGCAATGGTTTTCTTTGCGTTAGAATGCCTTAAAAAGGGGTTTCCCAAGGAAATTTGTTGTTCGTAATAAAAAATTGTGAATCTATCACACTTACAGCAATTTCTAGAAATCTACGGAAAAGCGACCGCACACCGCGAGTATTCGAAAATTATCACAGGAAAATTATTGACATTTCAAACATGACATGTCAAATGACAATAGTCATTTCAGCCTGTCAAGTGTCAACCAACAGTTTTTTTTTCATATAATGGCACTTCGGCTATAACCATGGCCAGTGTCGAGTATAATATTATGGCGGGAAAACAATATTCTTTATACAATTTTTTCTATATTATCGTCAGGTCACTGGTCAGTCAGGTCCATCAGGTCTAAAGTCTAGTCAAAGTCTAAGTATAAAGTCAATACAGTCAAGAAGTCAAGTCGATAGATTCAGTAAAGTGGTAGGACGCTTTACTGAAAGTTTTGATGGAGTTTTGGAGGGAACACAAAAGAGCACGTTTCTGGTTATTACATCACTTTCCTACACTTGTGCACGATAACGAAAATTTAATGGTTAATATCCTACCAATATTACACATTAAAAAGCCAGATAACACAATTTTAGGAAAACAATATAAAAACACAACATCACTCTTTCACATTCTTCCAAAAACTCCCCCAACCAACAGTTTTTTTTTTTTTTGGGATTGTTTTTGACCTTTAGAGTATACATTAGCAAGCTATAGAGCGCGCGCATCGCTCGTTCCCCGTTGTGCCGATCGTAAGCAGAAGTTCTATAGATACTTGTCAAACGTATAACGCAAGTCTAGTGATGTTCCATGCGCCATCGTTTGACGCTTATAGGAAAATATGTTCACACTCGTGCTTACAGTTCATACCTTGTTAGAAGCACTCTATAGCTTGCTATAATGTATACTCTATGTTTTTGACCAGAGTTTTTTTCTTATTATGGCGCTCGGCTTTTTAACCATGGCTAGTGTCAAGTAAAATATGGCGGGAGAAAAAAAAATCGTAAAATGTAATGTCGGCTGTACACTCTCGCCGAGACACAGCGAGGCGGCCCGAGTGCGAGAGTGTAAATGGGTGCGCTCGCCTCGTCTCGCCTGTCTCGGACCCTCTCGGTCCGGTGTCGGTATTTTGCGCCCGAGACAAAGGGTCTCGCGAGGACAGCGAGCGCATTACTGTACACTCTCGCGTTTTTCACTTCTAGTCGCGCCGCTAGACAGTGCAAAACAAAAAAATAACAATAATAAACGTTATTATTAGTCATTATCTGTGAGAAATAAAATTAAATATGATTATAGATCTTTGGATTACAATGATATCTTTCGATGCATAGAGAAAAATAATGGTCCATCTTCTCTGAGTTCATAACTGCAATTGAACTAAGCGAGAATGTACATGATCGCACTCGGGTAAGAGGCTCTCGCACGAGACTCTCGCCCGGGAGCTCTCGGCGAGAGTGTACAGCCGACATAAACAAAATAATATAAAGTCGTTTTTCTAGATTATTGTCAAGTCAAAGGTCTAGTAAAAGTCTAAAAAAGTAGTCAGTAAAGTCAACGAGTCAAGTCAGTTGTTTAAGTAAAGTGGTAGAGCCTTTACTAAAACTTTCGATGGCGTTTTGGAGGGAAAACAAAATGGCACGTTTCTTGAAGTTGTATCACTCGCCCACACTTGTGCACGACATCGAATATATTTTAATGATTAATATTTTACCAACATTACACATTAAAAAACCGAAATAACTCAATTTTAGGAAAATAATACAAAAACACAACATCACAATTTCGTAAAACAATGACCAGAGTTAAGAGGCCCTATTAAATATTTAAGTATTTTATCTGAATTTATATTAAGTAATAATTTAAGTTTATAAAATATGTAATTAATGATGTTTCGTATTTTATTATAATTAAAAGTATATTTTATTTGTATACCAAAATTTTCCTGATCCTATCCAAAATTCCGTCCCTGCTATCCCTACCTTTAGCGCGTTATAAGTTTCCCAACCTATAACACTCGACACCAGCGTTGCCAGAATGTTACTTTTGTAACATTTTACGTTACTTTTGACCCTTGCATGTTACATTCATATGACATGACTACAGATGTTACTTTTGGTAATTGAAAAAAAAAAGATGTTTGAAACCAAAAATGCGAAAACGAAACACACTTAGTTTTATTGAGTTTTGTTGTTACAGCTGACAATGCTTTGAATGAACGTGGCGAAAAAAGCAACTAACGCTGCCATCATACAAAAACAAATTTTTGACAGTTCTCATTATACGGAATCCAAAAAATCACTTCATCTCTATATCTCTATATGTATAGTATGTTTTCGTGCATACTGGATACCCCTCCCCCCCGGCATTTAAAATATTATATAAGTAATACGAAATGTTACTTTTCCCCTCAAAATGTTACTTTTCGCATGACAATAAGTAACTTTCGAACATACAGCTCTGGCAACACTGCTCGACACTGGCAATAGTTTTATGCTAGTCGCCATAAAAAAAAGAAGAAGATATGTAATCACTGATGTTTCGTATTTTATTATTTTTATTATAATTAAAAGTATATTTTATTTGTATACCAAAATTTTCCTGATCCTATCCAAAATTTCGTCCCTGCTATCCCTTCCTTTACCGCGTCGTAAGTTTCCCAACCTTTAACACTTGACACTGGCAATAGTTTTATGCTAGTCGCCATAAAAAAAAAAAAAAAAGAAGAAGAAGAATTACTTGGATAAACACTATTTTTATGCCATAATATTTTCTAAGTAACTTTCTCTCGGAACAATAACTAAAGCAAACTTTCTAATGTGATGAAAATATAGTACCAGAAAATAAAATATGAACAGAAGCATGGATGAAACAGATATATTAAAGGTTATAATACCGTCGTGTCTAGAGGTATTAAGAAGTTTGTAAAATATTGTACCTTTTACTCGTATTTTGCGTATGCACTGTGTTTAATCACTATTAAAAGTACTAAAAGAAAAGTGAAGGTAAGGGTTCGGAAACCTACGACAAGTTTGATGGGGAGCGGAGGTGAGGGGGGAGCGGGGAGGAGGGGTAAACACCCCCCCGTACCAAATCCACACTGAGAAACCCAGTTTTGGAGCTTTGAAATTTTCGGAATTCTGAGGCGTGTTTTGTGACGGTCGACGACGGTTGCCGGCAGCTGCCGCAGCACAGTCACAGTTCTAAATTAACCTACTTTTGGACTTTCTGGATTATGTTTGTTTTTGTTTTGGCGGGGGGCTGCGCCCTCCGAGCCCCCCTTTTATTTGATAACGGTCGCCGGCTGCTGCCGCATCATACTCGCTGCGCTCGCTCGGCTCCCTCTGTGTTGTGGTCTAAGTTCTAACCTTACCTACTTTTGGACTAGAAAGTCACACAAAACACAATCCGGAAGGATTGTGTTTGTTAAACAAACTTTGTTTTTGTTTTGGCGGGGGGCTCGCCCTGTAGGTAAGTTACACATAAACACCAGAAAACAGATGACCTTATGAACAAGATAACGAAAATTTCAAATGTAAATTTCTCCTAAATGGTGGGTGGGCGGGTTTCTGGGGGTAGAAGTGGCACAAGGAGGTTTTTCTGACCCAAAACATCCTTCCTCAACCCATGTGAGCACCAAAAAATTGGGGTAGGTTTGTGAACCTTAGCCAAAATGAAATATCACTTGTAATAATTATTAAACCTCTGTGTGCAAAGTAGGTTAAGCGTTTAGTATTATACTATTCTTATTATTATGTTTCCACCAGCTCTCCACTGACCAACCTGGACCTTGACGCAGCCATCCGTCATTTTTCATCTCCTCCTTCCTTTGACAGCGCAACAAAGGGCAATACACTTCAGTCTTTATCCAATACACCTGTCCACGATGTCCCTATGTTCACCTTCAATGACGTTACTATAGACGATACAAAGCGTGCGATTAAATCTATTGATTCTGATGCCGCAGGTTGTGATAGCATTGGACGAAAAATGATTATTCCAATCCTCGACTCTTTAATTTTTCCGATAACCTGTATCTTTAATACCTCCATCCGTACTTGCACCTTCCCTTCTATGTGGAAGGATGCAGATGTTATTCTTATCCCAAAAAAGTCTAACCCTTCCGTTTTTACGGACTTCCGTCCTATATCCATCCTTCCCTTCCTGTCCAAAGTTTTCGAGCGTTTAATTTACAATCAACTTAACCGTTTCCTATGTACTAACAATCTCCTTAATCCCTATCAATCCGGTTTTCGTTCAGGTCATAGCACAACCACGGCCTTGCTAAATATATCAGAGGACATACGCAATAATATGGATAAACGTCTCTTAACCATCCTAACCCTTCTTGATTTCACAAATGCTTTTGGAACAGTTGATGTTGACATATTACTTGCCGCTTTGAAAATACTAAACGTTTCTCCGTGTGTTATAAAATGGTTCGACAGCTATCTAAGGGGCCGCAGACAGCGTATTCGCAGCGATGACAGCTTTTCTTCTTGGATTGACCTATTCGCTGGTGTACCACAGGGAGGTGTACTCTCTCCTTTATTATTCGCCATATTTATTAATTCGATCAGTTGCCGCTTAACATCATCCTATCATCTTTATGCTGACGACCTCCAGGTATACACGCACTCTCTCATCGAGGATCTGAAGGAGGCTGTTGATCGCGTCAATAAAGACCTCCACTACTTAGCCAGCTGGTGCAAATCATTTGGTATAAGTGTTAACCCCAGCAAGAGCCAAGCTATTATTATTGGCAGTCCAAAGCTTCGCTCCCGAATAATTTGGCAGGAACTTCCCATACTGAGCTTCGATGGCTCCCCGATTCCTTTTGTGGATAGCGTTAAAAATTTAGGAGTCACATTTGACGTTAACTTATCATGGAAGCCTCACATTGATGCTCTTAGCTGTAAAGTTTTTCGGGCTAATGCATCTCTCCGTATACTTGGTAACTTTCTGCCAATCTCTACGAAGATTGCTCTGGCGCACACAATACTGTTACCTATATTGGACTATGCTGATGTTTGTTTTATCGATTTAACAGAAGAGCTACTAGATAGACTGGAAAGACTTCAAAACGTTTGCATTAGATTTATTTTTGGATTACGGAAATATGACCATGTTTCGGAATTCCGCAGAAAGCTTTGCTGGCTTCCTATTCGATCCCGACGTGACACTCACACTCTTTCACTCCTTTATAATATCCTGTTTGACCCTTCCACACCTTTATACTTAAAAAAACGCTTTAATTTCCTACGTGACACCCACCAACTATCGTTACGCTCTTCTAACAATCTGACCCTTGAAATCCCCTCCCATTCCTCTTCCCTATTTTCCAAATCCTTTACTGTTCGTGCTGCAGTACTTTGGAACTCACTGCCACTGGAAATTCGTCGCGCTGATACGATTAATATTTTTAAAAATAAGTTAAGACACCATTTCTTAAATAAGACATAAATTTGTTGCTACTTTTATTATTATTATTGTTTTTCAAGTTAATTGTTAATTAAGTAAACTTTTCTCTGTTTATTAGTTTTGTACACCTACACGATATTTGCAATCTCTTTTAGACAATCCGATAAGCAAAAGGTTGACTGGAAGAGATTGCTTGTTAGCAATAAGTTCGCCTTTTGTGCATCATCAGTATATGCTGTCATATGTAAAATGATTTTATTTTGTATTTTTTTGGTGTGCAATAAAGTGTTATTGTATTGTATTGTATTGTATTGTATGTTTATTTATTTTCAGGATCTTCCGATTGTAAATGGCACTCAAATCATTGAAGAAGGTCCGAGAGTGAGTATTATAAGAGAGTTTCTGATTAACATACATACCTCCTTAAAACATAATATTTATATCATGTTATAAATATAATATGGTATTGTGCAATTTAATAAGAGCATTATTTTGATATTATAACTAAATATTTCATTCTAGGTTTGTCCGCTGTGTGGATGTGAAGTGAAGTTCTTTTTTTTAAATTTTCAAGAACAGCTTTTAATGTGTGAGAATGTGGAGTGTCAATACCCATTTGGATATGAAGACTTGCAGTTTAAGAGGTTCGAAGATGTCGACGCGTCAGATATGGTATCTATAAGAACGAGAGCCAGTCGGGTCACTCTCATGTCACCAACGGGGTCTATGGTATCCACCCACGCCTGGTCCGAAATTGATAAAATGAACAGAATGTATGATGAAGACAGTCAGAGTGAAAGATCGTTATGCAATGAAAAGAAGCAGAAGGAAGCTACACAAAATAAATTAGACAAGGCCAGTATAAATGAAATCAAAAAGAATGTAGAGAGTATAAAAGGTCTAAATGAGGAGCTGAAGCAGCTATCTGAATCTAGTCATGTAATTAAAAACGAGAAATGGATTAAGAAGTTACTGGACTTACAGAGTATGACTAAGGAACATCTTCTGAAGCCGCAAGAGATGGAACAAATAGAGGAAGAAATAAAGCAACCGGAAGTCAAAATTGCCATTCAGCAAGGTGACGCTCAGACCATCTCCACTATACAGATTAACTTGGCCTAACATTTATTAACCAAAGGAAAATGATTAAAGTGGTCCAAATTTCCACCACTTATGAGATCTATATTGACTTATTGTCCATTAAATATACTTCGAGTAACTTTCATTATGAAACAAAGTAAAAATAAGCTGTCAGTAAAAAGTTATGACCATATGAAAAATAATTTTTGAGTGAAAATATTGATATTGATCTATTTCAGTGAAAACCTAATAGGAAATGCCAAGCGACATCACATAACATAGATTGAGTAGTTAAAAAGTGTAATGGATCATATAAATAAATTTTATGTAATAAAATGGTAGAAAACTTTCATTCTGTCATAACTTTTTACTAACAGGATATTTTTTGGTTGCGGTCCAGTAATAATGATTCCATATTTAGCAGACCATTACGTAAGTGTTATTGGTTGTGGACGTTTGCTCTAAACTCAATACATTTTTATTACATCTACAATATTTTTCATACAAAATGATAAAAAACATGACTTTTCATTCAGCCATAACTTTTCACTGACAGGGTATTTTCGATTGCGGTCTGGTTATAATGACTCAGTATTTAGTGGACATTTTTACTATATAGGTCTCGTTAGTGGTGGAAATTTGGATCAGACTCCATACATTTAAAAACATACTCTTTTGTATTATGTTTGAAGTGAATCAGCACAGTGGCTACCAGGTTGTGCTAGCTAAGATTTAAATGTTTGAAAGCAGTTCAATATAATTAGTATTACTTTTTAGCAGAACTCAATGGTGAATTCTGACATTTTATTGTAAAGCTACTTCAAGAATAGACTGGATCTGGTAGACTAGTAACTATTATTTTCTTAGTTCAAAAGTGAGAATGTTACAATAGGGACATTAACTTATTTTGTGTGCGTACTACGTATAGACTTTTATTAGTGGTATAAGCTTAGGATATTGAAGCTTTGAAAATAGAAGTCATTGATTCACATTAAAGTGACTTCTAATTATTATTTATGTTATTTAGTATAAACTTTTCTGTTTTCTGTTAATTCTTGATGGTAATTTAGAGGGAAATGTTATGTGATTATATTTTCTTACATATATTTGGATTTTTATTAAAATCATCTATACTTACTTAATAATAATATAATATTTAATAGTCTAATTAAAGTTTCGCTTCTTGGTGGTGCCAGTTCTATTTAATTTAATTAACATACTTTCAAAACTTCCTCTAAGGTTGGGTTGCACCAGAGGCGTGGTTAAAGTTAAAGTTATGGTTATAGTCGAATATGGCGTCCTTTAGCTTTAACTTTAACTGGAGAAATTCACAGATGTCTGTTGCATTTATTTGAGGGTATAAAGAATTGAATTATCCGTAAAAATCGACAGAAAAAATATAACACTGTAAAACATAGTAAATTTTCAGATATACGTATTAGCGGAGGTTAAATATTGGATGTCATATTTAACTTTAACCAATGATTTAACATTTTGCACTGTAGTTATAGTTAAAGTTGTTGGTGCAACCCATGCAACCCAACCTAAATGTTATTGCTTTAAAAAAAAAACAGGCGCTATGGAATATGATGCGCAATTTTATACAAAAAATGTTAGTGAGTATTTAAAAGAACGTATCGTGGTCTCCGTGGTCCAGTGGTTTAAAGCGTGGCTCTTGACTCGAAGGTCGTGGGTTTGATGTTTCGCGCCTGAATTGGCGGCCGCGCAACACGTACTTTTGTTTTCTCCCATTATAAAAATAATTTTGAATAGCTACAATTAATGGACTTTTGTTTTGTATTAAATTACAAATTTATATAATCTCTTATTTAATTACAGTGCTAGATTTACATGAGCAATAGTGTTTATAACTTTTTAAGTGAAAGTGAAAAAGGACGCCTACCGAAAACAACGCGCAACGCGCCATTTGTGTGTGAAAATATTTTTGCAAAATTTGATGCACTTACTTCTTGTTTATTAACAAAACCGCAATAATTACAACAGTATGAGACGTCTGTGAGTATGAGTGCATAAATACCTGATGACACCGACTTCAATTTTCTAACAGTTTTTTCACAATTTATAACCTCTAAAATACTCACTCAATTCCTACTTAATTCAATTCAAAATGGAAAGTCTGCAAAAGACCATAGATGATCTGGCCAAAGTCTTCAAATCTAGTATGGAGGGTTTCCAAAACTTGAACCTCAAATACTTATCGTTTTGATAAATCCTTTCTTCGAAGACCGCTTGGCGTGGACAGGAGATGGGGACTACACGACAGAGGAAAGGAACAAGTGACGGAGATAGAGGATAGACTTCAGAAGACGGGATTTAATGTAGGCCATCTATCTCTCTTTAACCTACCTCTTATTCTCAGATTCATAACCTACAATTAAACCAGAACAAAATAACGCTTCAAGTTGTTTAATGACTTACTCACAATGTAATTTCTTTATGGGCGTTGGCCCACCGGCCACCACACATTCCCACCACTGTATCTCCTGTGTCACCAGTATCGACAGCGGTATCCAATCACGAAAACCCTTTGATAGGATCTCAGGGAGCCCGAGGGACATGCTCAAACTGGCCGCCGCTGCTTCAAGTCACCGTTTTTAGGGTTCCGTACCCAAAGGTTAAAACCGGGACCCTATTACTACGACTTCGTTGTCTGTCCGTCTGTCTGTCTCCAGGCTATATCTCAAGAACCGTTATAGCTAGAGTTCTGATTTTTTACAGATTGTATATATCTATTGCCACTATAACAACAAATACTGAAAATAAAATAAATATTTAAGTATCCCATACAACAAACATGACTTTTTTGGCCTTTTTTGCTCGATATCAATAATGACAACAGGCAGGCAGTTGAAATTTTCACAGGATCCTTAATTATATGTGTAATTTAGTAATTAATAATACAATTAGAATATAATTAAAATGTAAGGGGGCTCCCATACAAAAACAAAACTTTTGGCCTATTTTTTCTTATAACGGTACGGAACCCTTCGTATAATATTGGGTTCCGGGCACTGATGGGGCTGCCGCGATTCTGCAGCACGTGGCTGTTCGCGGGCGCCGGAGTGGATATCCGGCTTTGCATCATTAATGCAAAGTCGTGCGCGAGTCCGACTCGCACTTGACCGATTTTATTGTAAACATGGTATCGGATTCGGGCAATCTATACAACAAAAAAATAATTTTGAAAATCTGACCGCAAACATCAAAGTAAACATTAACTCCTCCTTTTTTTAAAGTCGGTTAAAAAAAAGTATCTAAGATGTTGACCAGGGAAGTAAGGAATCATCATGCCAAATTTCATAGAAATCGGTCCAGCGGATTCATAGATTAGCCTGTACAAACAGATAAACAGACAAACAGACAGAGAAACAAAAATTAAAAAAACAGTTAAAATTTGTATGTGCCTGAAGTTCCGAACGTTCAAGTGAACGAATTAGCTACAAAACAAAAACAACTTATCTTGTGTATCAAAATATAATATGCATCATAGTGAGATAAGGGTACACTTTTAGAGGGTGCAAATGTTATTTCTAACTCAAAAAATAGTCACCCCTAAAACCCACCCTTATAATTCCAAGTCGGTTTTCTTCCACCCCACAGTGATTGAAAATTCTAAAAAAATTCATGCTAGTATATTTATAGATCCTACATACGATGGTAATATTTTCAACTTGCGGACTCACCCCTAAAACTTACCCTTAAAATTCAAAGTCGATTTTCTCCCACACCACAGTGATTGAAAATTCTAAAAAAATTCATGCTAGTATACTTATAGATCCTACATACGATGGTAATATTTTCAACTTGCGGACTCACCCCTAAAACTTACCCTTAAAATTCAAAGTCGATTTTCTACCATACCACAGTGATTGAAAATTCTAAAAAAATTCATGCTAGTATACTTATAGATCCTACATACGATGGTAATATTTTCAACTTGCGGACTCACCCCTAAAACTTACCCTTAAAATTCAAAGTCGATTTTCTACCATACCACAGTGATTGAAAATTCTAAAAAAATTCATGCTAGTATACTTATAGATCCTACATACGATGGTAATATTTTCAACTTGCGGACTCACCCCTAAAAATTACCTTTAAAATTCAAAGTCGATTTTCTCCCACACCACAGTGATTGAAAATTCTAAAAAAAATCATGCTAGTATATTTTAAGATCCTACATACGATGGTAATATTTTCAACTTGCGGACTCACCCCTAAAACTTACCCTTAAAATTCAAAGTCGCTTTTCTCCCACACCACAGTGATTGAAAATTCTAAAAAAATTCATGCTAGTATACTTATAGATCCTACATACGATGGTAATATTTTCAACTTGCGGACTCACCCCTAAAACTTACCCTTAAAATTCAAAGTCGATTTTCTACCATACCACAGTGATTGAAAATTCTAAAAAAATTCATGCTAGTATACTTATAGATCCTACATACGATGGTAATATTTTCAACTTGCGGACTCACCCCTAAAACTTACCCTTAAAATTCAAAGTCGATTTTCTACCATACCACAGTGATTGAAAATTCTAAAAAAATTCATGCTAGTATACTTATAGATCCTACATACGATGGTAATATTTTCAACTTGCGGACTCACCCCTAAAAATTACCCTTAAAATTTAAAGTCGATTTTCTCCCACACCACAGTGATTGAAAATTCTAAAAAAATTCATGCTAGTATATTTTAAGATCCTACATACGATGGTAATATTTTCAACTTGCGGACTAACCCCTAAAACTTACCCTTAAAATTCAAAGTCGATTTTCTCCCACACCACAGTGATTGAAAATTCTAAAAAAATTCATGCTAGTATACTTATAGATCCTACATACGATGGTAATATTTTCAACTTGCGGACTCACCCCTAAAACTTACCCTTAAAATTCAAAGTCGATTTTCTACCATACCACAGTGATTGAAAATTCTAAAAAAATTCATGCTAGTATACTTATAGATCCTAAGTAAGGGTAAGTATTTTTAATACCAAAATTGGGTATTAATTTTTTTAGTTTATGGTAGACTTTTACATGGAACTGCCCTGTTATCTATTATTGACAAATATTTTTAACTATAAGGCATCTATTATTTAAACTTATATTATTACTTCCAATGAAATAAAATACGAAAAAGATGACTGATAAATGTATACTTACCGAATGACACAGAGATCCATTAGCAATCGATGAAAACGACACACCGTCGATGTTTTCTATATCTTTAATTAGTGTAGGTATTACTTCTGCGAGAAAAACTTTTTTTGCTGTGGGTTATTTTAAATAAATTAAACCAAGTAAAAAACCACAATGTCTCGAAATATCTCAAAGCGTTACGTCACAGATGGTCGAGCTTGAATGTAGTCGTGGAAAGTTCCATAAATTTTGAATTTTAAGGGTAAGTTTTAGGGGTGAGTCCGCAAGTTGAAAATATTATCATGGTATGTAGAATCTATAAGTCTACTAGCATGAATTTTTTTAGAATTTTCAATTACTGTGTTGTGGGAGAAAATCGACTTTGAATTTTGAGGGTGGGTTTTAGGGGTGAGTCCGCAAGTTGAAAATATTACCATCGTATGTAGGATCTATAAGTATACTAGCATGAATTTTTTTAGAATTTTCAATCACTGTGGTATGGTAGAAAATCGACTTTGAATTTTAAGGGTAAGTTTTAGGGGTGAGTCCGCAAGTTGAAAATATTACCATCGTATGTAGGATCTATAAGTATACTAGCATGAATTTTTTTAGAATTTTCAATCACTGTGGTATGGTAGAAAATCGACTTTGAATTTTAAGGGTAAGTTTTAGGGGTGAGTCCGCAAGTTGAAAATATTACCATCGTATGTAGGATCTATAAGTATACTAGCATGAATTTTTTTAGAATTTTCAATCACTGTGGTATGGTAGAAAATCGACTTTGAATTTTAAGGGTAAGTTTTAGGGGTGAGTCCGCAAGTTGAAAATATTACCGTCGTATTAAGGATCTTAAAATATACTAGCATGAATTTTTTTAGAATTTTCAATCACTGTGGTGTGGGAGAAAATCGACTTTGAATTTTAAGGGTAATTTTTAGGGGTGAGTCCGCAAGTTGAAAATATTACCATCGTATGTAGGATCTATAAGTATACTAGCATGAATTTTTTTAGAATTTTCAATCACTGTGGTATGGTAGAAAATCGACTTTGAATTTTAAGGGTAAGTTTTAGGGGTGAGTCCGCAAGTTGAAAATATTACCATCGTATGTAGGATCTATAAGTATACTAGCATGAATTTTTTTAGAATTTTCAATCACTGTGGTATGGTAGAAAATCGACTTTGAATTTTAAGGGTAAGTTTTAGGGGTGAGTCCGCAAGTTGAAAATATTACCATCGTATGTAGGATCTATAAGTATACTAGCATGAATTTTTTTAGAATTTTCAATCACTGTGGTATGGTAGAAAATCGACTTTGAATTTTAAGGGTAAGTTTTAGGGGTGAGTCCGCAAGTTGAAAATATTACCATCGTATGTAGGATCTATAAGTATACTAGCATGAAATTTTTTAGAATTTTCAATCACTGTGGTGTGGGAGAAAATCGACTTTGAATTTTAAGGGTAAGTTTTAGGGGTGCCTCCGCAAGTTGAAAATATTACCATCGTATGTAGGATCTATAAGTATACTAGCATGAATTTTTTTAGAATTTTCAATCACTGTGGTGTGGGAGAAAATCGACTTTGAATTTTAAGGGTAAGTTTTAGGGGTGATTCCGCAAGTTGAAAATATTACCATCGTATGTAGGATCTATAAATATACTAGCATGATTTTTTTTAGAATTTTCAATCACTGTGGGGTGGAAGCAAAGCGACTTGGAATTATAAGGGTGGGTTTTAGGGGTGACTATTTTTTGAGTTAGAAATAACATTTGCACCCTCTAAAAGTGTACCCTTATCTCACTATGATGCATATTATATTTTGATACACAAGATAAGTTGTTTTTGTTGTGTAGCTAATTCGTTCACTTGAACGTTCGGAACTTCAGGCACATAAATTTGTTCTATTACTCTTCTGAAATCCCCCTGACTCGTTTTTTCAAGTTTATTTTCAATATACCAAAATTTTACCTCTACTATTTTATTATATGTAAAGTTAAAAGATATATAGAAAATAATATGTATTTAACTATTTACTTTTACAGTATAGTGTACAATATGGGTGGTCCAAAAGAGATCATCATATTTTGGTATCGCATAACAATATCAAAACATTTCGTGCATCATATTTGGTACAAAGGTAAACATAAGAAACGTGATGCAATGAGTTTATGCATCTAAATATTATGTCATGTAAGCGCAGTCCATATTTATGTTTGAATATGATTCCAGTAATTTATTTCCAGTACTTTGTTGCAAAATTTACAATCATCATAATTAGCATGCATTCTGGGCATCAATTGCATGCATTCTGGGCATGCATTATGATTATACTACATTTTCTGATTACGAATATGTATTTTTTTTAATTTTTTATTCTTTATTTTTTTATAATTAAAACCCTTTAAACATGATAATAAACCACATAGAATCATTTATGTCCTGAAACCTGCACAATAAGACGGATTCCTACACTTACCGTAAAGCATAAAATAAAAATATGAACAAAGTAAGTACATTGTACATATATAATTTAACGAATGTTAGGAAAGACTTTACCACTTGATGTCTTCCAAAACGACCGCTGATCGTTCTTACGTCTATGACGACTTAAGACATCCAAAAAAGCTAGCCAGGGACAGTCAGACAATCTTAATTTTTTTAATGAAGAAAGTCTGACTATTCCTGACTCTTGGCTGTCTTGGATCCTGTGTCTGTGATGTGGTCTGCGATGACTGATCTGATGCTGGTTTGAGACTGGAGGCTGCAGGTGAGCGGACAGAGATGATCACCGCGATATGATGGTCGTCCGACTCAGATTCTACAAGTTGTCCAAAATAAAACCCAACCAATATGCCTTTATGCCCCAAAGGTGCACCGAAGACGCCTTCTATAGGTTTATAGTGAACCACATCAGAAAGAAGAGATACAAGGAGAAAATTTCTGTTGTGGTATCGCTGGACACAGGGGGCCTTCGACAATGCCTGGTGGTCAGCTGTAAAGGTTCGGTTAGCTGAAGTTACTGTGCCTGGGTAACCCGAGGCGGGTGAAAGAGTGTGAAAGTGAGATGTACAGAAGTGGAAGTGTGCAGTAGGCAGCAATGTATTTACCCGAATAATCATGCAATAGTCGTTTATCGTCAAATCGTTTGATATATTTTTTCGCAATAGCCTATTGCCCAGTTTTTGGTGTAAAATACAATTTTAAGTAGGTTTTGTAAGGGAATAAACACATAATTTTTTATATCTTTGTAAATATCCACATAAAAATTCTGAAAAAAATTCACATGATGTATTTTGACTTCTAGATGCCAAAAATCGCATAACACGAAAAACCCCACAATAGGTAGCACTACAGAAATAAATCAATATGGAACGGCGACGCGCGTGCGTTGCAAAAGAATCGCTCGTGTCAATTTTTGCTTTGATTTTAGTTCAAACAAATAACTTAACCGTGGCAAGAAATACCTCCTTTTGACCGATACACTTTCATGCTTCTGTTTTTACAATTAGACATTGCACAATGAGGCTCTTTTGCACAACCGCTCCGGTGTAATTAAGTCGAGACGTGCGCGCTGACTGAATGAACGTTCAACGAATCTTGCACGACAGAGCAAGATTGAAACACGCGTACTCCACCCGTTTAGCCGTTCTATCTTGATTTATCTTTGTGGGTAGCACATTTTCTGATTATTCGGTAGGGGAACGCAGACGCAGGCGCAGTCGCTTGGTGGCGTAGGTTTGAACAAAGCAAGTTATGGAAACAGCTAACTACCTTGATTAAACTACAATATTATGTAACGCTAGCTGTTGCCCGCGACTTCGTCCGCGTTGACTTTATAATTGTTCACGTACATGGATTGAGTCGTTTACGCAGAAATCGGAAAAGCGTATTGTGTGGGAACCGCACATTTTTCCGGGACATAAAGCATTCCTCGTCCCAGATTCAAATTAGTACATATCTGGAAATCTCCATGCCAAATTTCATCAAAATATATTAAATAGTTTAGGCCAGAGTCATAAAAGTTTATTGTGCGGGAACCGTATATTTTTCGGGATAAAAAGTATTCCTTGTCCTTTCCCGAGACTCAAAGTATCTCCATACCAAATTCCATCAAAATAGATTGAATAGTTTACGCGCAAATCATAAAAGTATATTGTGCAGTAACCGTACATTTTTCCGGGACAAAATGTATCCTATGCTCTTTTTCGGGACTCAAAGTATCTTTATACCAAATTTCAGCAAAATGGGTCCAGCCGTTTACGCGTGATGTCGTGACCACGCGAAATATAACGTTCCGCGCTTCCCCGCGTAAATTGGATATTTCACAGACATATTAGTCCACAAAAAATAGCCTATGATCCTTCACGTGGTCTACTTCTTATCTGTGCCAAATAACAGAAAAATTGCTACAGTAGTTCGTGAGATAAGTCCTTTCAAATAATTTCCCCCGTTTTTTTCCACATTTTCCTATATATATAGCCTGCCTCAATAAATGGGCTATCTAACACTGAAAGAAATTTTCAAATCGGACCAGTAGTTCTTGAGATTAGCGCGTTCAAATAAGCCCTTTCAAATAATTTCCCCCATTTTTTTCACATTTTCCTCTATTTCTTCGCTTCCATTAGTCTTAGCATGATAAAATATAATCTAAAGCCTTTTTTGATAAATGGGCTATCTAACACTGAAAGAATTTTTCAGATCGGACTAGTAGTTCCTGCAATTAGCGCGTTCAAATAAGCCATTTCAAATAATTTCTCCCGTTTTTTCTACATTTTCCTCTATTTCTTCGCTCCTATTAGTTTTAGCGCAATAAAATATAGCCCATTGCCTTCCTCAATAAATAGGCTATCTAAAACTGAAAAATTTTTCAAATCGGACCAGTAGTTCCTGAGATTAGCGCGTTCAAATAAGCCCTTTCAAATAATTTCCCCCCGTTTTTTCAACACTTTCCTCTATTTCTTCGCTCCTATTAGTATTAGCGTAATAAAATATAGCCTTCCTCGGTAAATGGGCTATCTAACACTGAAAGAATTTTTCAAATCGGACCAGTAGTTCCTGAGATTAGCGCGTTCAAACAAACAAACAAACTAACAAACTCTTCCGCTTTATAATATTAGTATAGATGTAGCAATTGCTAATTGCTATATACATATTATTATTATACTTACCTATAAAATATGAATAATAAAATTAAAAACTATTTTATATTATGTTTTTCTAGGCTTTAAAATAATAATGATATGTACTTAGTACACTTACTAATTTTTATTAGTATCACTACCCAAACACTTCTTTGTAACTATAATAGGGCTAATATATTTTAGCTTTTCTGTAGGTAGACGCGGGAGAGGCATGCTTCGGCACGAATGGGCCGGCTCGACCGGAGAAATACCACGTTCTCACAGAAAACCGGCGTGAAACAGCGCTTGCGCTGTGTTTCTCCGAGTGAGTGAGTTTACCGGAGGCCCAATCCCCTACCCTATTCCCTTCCCTACCCTCCCCTATTTCCTTCCCTTCCCATCCCTACCCTCCCCTATTACCCTATTCCCTCTTAAAAGGCCGGCAACGCACCTGCAGCTCTTCTAGTGCTGCGAGTGTCCATGGGATTTTACAAAAAAAAGCCAAAAAAAGGTAGGCTGTACCTACCTACCTACTTACCTTATACATGGTGAAAGAAATAATAATTTACGTTACCTCTATGAATTATGTTAGCCTAGTGTAGGCACTGCCTACACGATCGCCTACAAGTTACAACGCAATAAGTATAATGTATGAATTCTCAGCTATTAAATTTCAATGATACCTTTTGAGTCATTGACGTATAGTGAAGGGATGTTGCACTTGGATATAAGGAGACATTGTCGAAGTTTTCTTGTGGTCTCAAAAATCCTTAGATACGGCAGAATTACGTACCTAGCCTGGTTTCGATGAAACCGGCTACCGTCACCGAAACCGGCGTGGGAGTAATTATTATATTATGGTCGGTAGGGCTTGGTAAGTGCATTGTCATGGCACAAGTCTTCTATAATTAGAGAAATAACACTGCAGTGCCCCCACGCTGGCTGCAATCTTTGTAGGGATTACAATATATAGCTGTATGTATATTTAAATGACTTATACGTCTAGTACATTATCTACACTTACTACGAAAGTATAGTCATAACTCCTGCTACTTCAAACAACCAAGAAAAATAAAATAAGCTATTTAATTTTTTTAAATAAACTATTTCATGTTATTAGTTTCAATTAACTATTTTAGAATTTTATTTTTTCTTGGTTTTTTGCTTAAATTCTCTGATCGTGCGATGAAGTGCGACATCCCCGGTTAGCACATCAACGGCAAGCCCTAGGAGTAACCTAGGATATGAATCGTGCTAAGCCGGTGGCGAGGAAAGCGGTGGAGCGGGAAGCTGGCCGGAAGCCGCACCGGAAGGTTCTAGCCTGGCCGCTAGTGGCTGGTTGTGGCTACAGGCTCGGGTGTAGAGGAATGAACTTGACTTTCGCCGAGCGCCGGCTTGTTACGGCGAATGTGAGGGGTTTAGTGCGTTCGCTTTATGTTCGAGTTGTTATTGCAAGTGTCTGCAAATATCTTATATCTTTAAACTAGCAATTCTTGTATAAATATATATAATTGGAATCACGGAATCGGCTCCAACGATTTTCATGAAATTTAGTATTAAGGGGGTTTCGGGGGCGATAAATCGATCTAGCTAGGAATCATTTTTAGAAAATGTCATTTTTTTCGTGTTTCATCGAATACCGAGCGAAGCTCGGTCAAATAATAATAATAATAATAACACAGACACGACCAGGTAGCAGCTATCATACACCAGACACTCGCACACAAACACAATCTCATCACAGACAAAATCCCATACTATAAATACACACCTTAAATCATACTTGACTCACCTGACTTCAAACTATGCTGGGACCGGACAATAATGACCGACAAAACCATACACCACAACCGACCTGACATAACTTTACATGACAAAATAAATAGGACCGTTTATCTCATTGACATAGCCATACCAAATTCACATACAAACAAACAAACAAATTAACTAAGTATACTGACCTAACAATCGAATTGAAATCGCAATGGAAAGGAAACGTTGTTAAGACCATTCCTATCGTCATCTCTAGTACTGGCATAATACTTAAAACTATTCACACTAGCCTTAAAACACTCGAAATTAGCCCCCCCCACTTTCATAACCCTGCAAAAGGCAGTTAAACTAAATACTTGCCGAATCGTTCGTAAATTTTTATCTATATCATAACTTCAAAACTTACCTGAGGTTGCTTGGCCACAAGCCACAAGCACCTTAGTAGAAAATCCCATAAAGGAGAATCTAAAAGAAATAAAAAACATACTAATAATAATAATAATAATAATTATATCTATGGACGCTTCACACCACGTCAGTCTGGCCCCGTGCTAAGGACTTGTGTTACAGGTACCAGACAACGGAAATATATTTAATACTTTTATACTATACTATACATATATTTAAGATTTTTATTATATCACACACATATTTAATATACATCCAGACCCGGGAACATTGAAAACTTTTTGTTCCGTCGGCGGGATTCGAACCCGCGACCCCCGGCTTGAGCTACCAACGGGCTCACCACTGAGCCACAGAGGTCGTCAATATAGCTAGTACTAATTAATGACGCTGCCTTACCTATTTACCAAAAAAACCGGCCAAGTGCGAGTCGGACTCGCGCACCGAGGGTTCCGTACAAACCTGCAAGGTTTACAAAGTTCGTTCATTACGACAATCGAGTCATAACTATGGTATTTTTATTGCAAAATGAAATTCATAACATTACAATGGGGAAAGATGGAGGAGCATAAATTTAAGACAAAGATCTCTTTATCGTTTAAGTAATCCTTTATTTTAGAATTTTTCCTTTATGTGTGCTATAAAACGTTGCTTCATGCCAAATTTCAAGATTCTAGGTCGACTGGAAGTACCCTTTAGGTTTTGATTCCCTTGCGAGTACTTGCGAGTTTCAAAATATGCAGCTTAAATTGCTGTTTCTTTTGATTGCGTTGACATAGAAGTTTGATTTTGTTACAGCTTAAAGGTATTATAGACCTGAGTATTTGGTATGAATTTCAATTTAATACCTCTACGTGTTTATGAGGAAATGGGTAGTAAGTTTAAAATTATTAAAAAAAAAATATTATGTGATTTAACTAAAAATTTATGGTTTTCGTAATTTTTCCTTTATCTATGCTATAAGACGTTGCTTCGTACCAAATTTCAAGATTCTGAGTTCACGGGAAGCACCCTGTAGGTTTTGATTCCCTTGCAAGTGTCGAAAATTTGCGGCATAAACGGCTGTATCTTTTGATTGCGTTGGCTTAGAAGTTTGATTTTTTCACAGCTTCAAGGGACAGTAGACCTGAGTAATTGATATAAATTTCAGCTTCATACCTCCACGCGTTCCTGAGAAAAAGGGTCTTGACAGACGGACGGACGGACAGACGGACAACAAAGTGATCCTATAAGGGTTCCGTTTTTTCCTTTTGAGGTACGGAACCCTAAAAATGATATTGACTTTATTCTTGTTAATTTACGTGCAAAGTCTTAAAAAATTAGTTAATGTAAGCCGAAAATCGAAATACATATTATATATAAACTCTAAAAAAGTATTTTTCTTAATACATTCATCCATTTGTGTTTTACTCGTAGTAAAACACAAAAGAATAAAAGGATCGATCGTCGGACGTCGGGCTGAATGCTTTAGACTAAACTTTAGATGCTCTAAAAAAATCTTTTGCAAGCTTCATCATCTGATGCTATGATAATTCACAGTACAACAGAAAATGATATAGTAGAACTGTAAACAATTAATGTGGCTTTAGGTTTAAGCCTACAGTTTAACTTATAGCAATAAGCAGCGGGACAGCAATCAGCATATTATTCTCTTAAAAATTAAGAATATTTTTAAAGATATATAAAATACACCTAAAGTATGAATGAATGCCGATTGGAATTTTTATCTCATAGCTTAATAGTTCGTATAAATACAGTACTTAATTATTTTATTTGTAAGCTTGAAATTCGGCGTAGCAAGCCGGCACGCGGTGGTGTCGGGCAGGGAGCCGCTATAACACCCGGCTTTGGGCGCACCGCTCACTGGGCGGCCGGACACGCGGACGGACGGACGGGATGCACTGACCACACAGTC
The DNA here is from genome assembly GCF_905147365.1 of Aricia agestis. Lineage (NCBI taxonomy): Eukaryota > Metazoa > Arthropoda > Insecta > Lepidoptera > Lycaenidae > Aricia > Aricia agestis. Next base: position 240,110 of record NC_056419.1, read on the forward strand.
CACACACGCATTAAAGGTACGTACCGAAAAAGGTGTGAACCAAAAAAAGTAAAACACTTTAGTAATTTAACTAAAAGCTTATAAACTGCCGCACTTAGAGACATGATGCTCACTTTAAAGTTTAATTTATTGAAGAGTTTAGCAAATAATGGATAAGTATTCATCTCTGAGTGCGGCAATAAGTAGCAGTTTTTAGTTATTTGTGTTAACTTCTCTTATTTCTTAATGTCAGTGCGTATTATGAAATCAAAAATTAAAATTAAAATAATATTGTAGGTATAAATTATTAACTCTCGGACATTAGGTCTCTAGGCTTGGACATTCGATTAAGCTTTCAATCTCAAAAATTTGAATAAAATCGGTTTACTAATTACTAGTTTAGTTCTTAGTTACGTTTTTATGCAAATAGTCTACGATCTGAAAGTCAAACTTTTAACCAATTTGAAAATGACGCCTCCGGATTCCGTAGCTCTCGACTGAGGTGAAGGGTTTGTACTCCAGCGTCGGGGCAACATTACACAAATGAGACATAAAATTTGTCAGGATGTTTGTCATTACACCTCTTTGATAATTTCAGATGCTGTTACTCACGATCTTGGCGGTGCTGATGCTGTCGGCTTCCGGGGACTCTCAGACTAAGGGCTCAGGTGTGTTTCGCTCTTCTCTCGCACATCTCTATTCTCTACTAAAACTCGCCTTCGCCTTTATGCTAAACTAGTTTTCCAGCAACAAAAGTTACTACCTAATCATGGGCTTTGTGAGCCCTGGGGTTGGTAAAGCTAAAACAAATTATTAGCCAAAACAAATTATTAGCAGTTTTGAACATATTTTGGAAGCTCGATTGGTTCATGATTAAAAGCTAAAACCTTACATAAGTATTTTGTAGGTTACATAAAAAGTACTTACCTACGTTTCAACTATAATAATTTATTATGTATTAAATTTACTTAATAGCAGTTAGCACGGATTTCCTTCCGCCTTTCTCCGCGGTAAGGATTGTGATCTGTTATCTGTGATCTGAGGAAACTGACCGGATCTAGATCTATCTAGTATCTAAATAAGATCTCGCACCGCGAAGCTAGCTGATCATAGAGCTTAGCCACGCTAGATGGCCATTAGGTTTATAGGTTTCAAATCAAAATGAAAGGAAATAAGGCGTTACTTCAGAATGCTCAAAAGCAATACAAAATGAAATGTCAGATTACTGTTTAAACTTTAAATTATTTCGATTTCCCGTTGCATCGTTTCTTTTTGGTGTACCTATAGTGACTAGTATTTATTTTTTAATAGATATTTTATTGAGGATATCGCAATAAATAGTACAACCCGACTTGTAGTTCTCTCAAATTAATTTCTCTTGAATTAATAACAAAAGCCGTTATGAATTAAATTACTTCAGGTACATATATACGTAACAGCCATAAACGGTAGCCACGCGTGAGATAATGATGATGAATGATTATTATAACATAACTAGATGTTCCGCGCGGCGTCGCCCGCACAATTTAGGAATTTCACAGAAACCGTACATTTTTCCGCAAAACAATAAGTAGCCTATTTCCATTCACGTGACCTTTTTTTAGGTGTGCCAAAAAACATAAAAATTGCTCCAGTGGTTCTTAAGATAATAAGCAATTTCATATAATTTTCCCCGTTTTTTCCACATTTTCTTCTGTTTGTTCGCTCCAATTGATCTTAGATTAATAATATAATAAAGCCTATAGCCTTCCTCGATAAATGGGCAATCTAACACTGAAATATTCTTTCCAATTGGACTAGTAGTTCCTGACATTAGCGCGTTCAAACAAACAAACAAACTCTTCAGCTTTATAATATTAGTATAGATAATGTTGTAATATTGTCACAACTCACAAGTTACAAGTGTAACAAAAACTTAAACAAATATGTTCAGTGAGCGAGACGGTTTTCTCTCAAATAATATAATTTTATGAGCACTTTCTCTGATACTTGATGCCGAGTCATTATGTTACAAGTCACAACTCAAGTAATGCAGAAATCATTGTTTACAATTGAAAAGCTGAGCTCGGTCATCGGTGATTGATAAATAATTGCGTAAGTGACAATAAATGCCCGGTAATGGTTATTTAAGTTTTGTATGATATACACAAGGAATGAATAGTTTTCTACAGGTGTTATTGGAAGAACGGATTGGGATTTGGGAAACATATAGGAATCATTAAATCGAACTATCTAAATCAAACCTAATAATATAGGTTTTTTTTATTTTATTTATTTAATTTGGGGCCGTCTATGGGCTCTGCGCCCATATCCTTTTTTTGCTATCTTTGTATTGTTTTTCGCACCAAGGATAATTGAAAAATAATATAGGTTCCAACCTAATAATATTATGTTATTTTGTAACCTATAACTTGTTTTAAGTTGTAACTCATATTTTTTAAATTAAAACAATCATTTAAGTACTTATATTATAATTTATAGCCTTTTGATAGCCAACTAATTGATAATATTCGACTTTGCCTAGGTTAAGAGTGTTAAATGGAATGTGTTGATTTTTTTATAAGTTAGATCCTCCCTTAATGTTTAATTTTCTAAATTTCAGGTATTGCACAATTTTGGGCGGACGACTACAAAGTTTTCGATCAGATCTATGGTCGGACGTCGGACAAGCATCTGTACGGGGTGACGCTTCCCCCCACCGTCACCTACAACCTCCCCATATCCCCCCTGACCCCCAAACTTGCAGCATCAGAGAAGCTGGAGAGGTATCTCCCCGGCCTCCACGACCTGAGTGACCTGGGAGAGGACAGGTACGCGAAACTCTTCTCCAAATCCCTCTACGACGACAAGAAGAAGGGCTCGGCTCTCCAGTTCATCAGCTTCTCCGACTTCAAGCCGATCAGTGCCGACAGCGACCCTGAAACTTACAAGTATCTGAAGGCTCTAGAACACGACAACGAGTACAAAATAGATTTGAAACATTTCAACGACGATAAGTCTATCGATCTTAACTATTTGAATTTAAGAGATAAGCTGCACAGCTACAAATCTCATAAGCTCAGAGACGACGATTCCGAAGAAAGAGATGCATACAGAAGTATACAGGACATAATAGACGCTCACGAGGCCAACGAGGGCAAGCAGGAGGAGGAGGATGAGGTGAAAGAGAAAAGAAAGAAACCTTCCGCGTCCAAGAACATGAGTAAAGTGAGGTCGCTAAACGGTAATGGACTCAAACGCCCCTGCTCCAATGGGAGATGTAGGAAAAGATACGCACCGATCGTCAGCAGGCCTTACATCAGGAAAATTCATTACACGACATATTAATTCATTAACTTAAGGTATGTTAAGAGAACACCAAATGGATATTATAATGTTTGTTTTCTATAATTTAAACTCCTCAATTTATGGAGTACATTCCAATTTTTTTTGTATTGTGACTGAAGTATAGCATGCAAAATCACACTGAGTAGCGTGCACGATCATTCTATTCTATTTATTTATAAATTTATTGCTCAACTTATTCTTAAAATACCTATTTATTGCTAATAGTAATATTAAGCAAACGATATTTCAGAAGAAAAGATTTAACGTCCACCGAGAGGCTGAAGTTACCTTAGTAGCATTTGAAATGTTGTTAATTTCTAAGTTATACCATTAAGTATGTTATTGACTATTGTTAAGTTTTGTCTGTTAATAAAATTCATAAAAATAATCTTTTGATTTAATTTTATTAATTGTTTTTTAGTAGAAGTAAAATACCGCGTATGTGTCCTTATACTTAATATTTTTAATTCTAAAGTACTAATACACATGGTAATATTATTATTTAATTTATTTAATTCTTAGTTAACATTGCACTAGATTTTACTGCACTTTTACTCGTACAAAAATCACAATCCAAGTTGTTACTTTTACAAATACGTACCTTTTTCTTTTACGAAAAAAGTAGTTGTATCTTTAAATTGTGTTATACAGTTCTGATCTAGTTCTGAATTTTAATTTTCTTTCCAAGCATGTTTTTAAAATCGTACCTTGCCTGAAATTGTGTTAGATAGAAACACATTTGCGTCCTCTGTGCTCCAATCTTCGACAATTTTCCGTCTGGTTCAGATGATTCATCCCAAGGACTAGTACATGAAGTTGGGGTTTGTGTCACTCTGTCTTCCCTGGGCGGCGACCGGGTTGGCAAGGGCTCTTATTTTCTTGCTACTTTCTATGCTCTGCAACAGGAACGGCGGACTCGGTTGTTGTTGCTGCGGCTGCGGTGGTTGCTGCTGTGTCATGCTGTTCCGCTGCTGTGACACGTTGTTTTGCTGCTGTGACATGTTGTTCTGCTGCTGCTGCATGTTGTGTTGCGAGCTCTGCCGCTGCTGTCGGTAGTCTATCTCCCTCGCCAGCTCGTCTACAAACTGCCCACCCGTCTGCCTGAAACATACGTCTATTAGCAATTTCAGTATTTATTGATTAATAATGATGTATTAGCAATGAGATTCCATTATTTGGAAATAAGGAAAATGGAGGATGTTGCTTCAAAAAATATGAATGATTCACAAATCGCCTGCGTGAAAAATTCCCTGCACAATGCACAATTTATGTGGTGCGTCTGCAAGTGCTAGCGAGGTGTAGTGATAATTAATTAATTGTAGATATAAACATTAGGTGTAATCCCCTGCTCAACCAGACATCTCACGTGTAAAAGACCTTCATGCTAGGCTACCCTTTATACTTCTGCCCAAGTAGACCACTGTCTGATCATCTCACGTGTGGTAGGCCTGCATGCGAGAGGGGCTATGGGTGCTGTACCGCTCAGTCCCCCGGCCGCTCTCAACGTCGTCGTCGGGTTGGTACATGGAGTAGCCGCGCCGGGACAGCTCCTCGTCGGGGGAGAGCGTCGGGTTGTTGAACGCGTGCTTGTCGGTGCTCATTGTGAGCTTTCTGTGAAAGAGAATATTATGATATATTATTATAATTTATAAATGATGAAAATATGTTGAAAATTGTATATTATAGTGAGGTCAAGTTATCGCTATAAATCCTAACAGTTTCTACTTTCTGATGCAACAAAAACTTAAAACAGACATCAGAAGTCAGAACAGAACAGAATTATCCCACTCGTCAACATTGAAGCTACTATAGACGATATTTGAATTGAATTTGAAGTTTGAACCTATTGAGATTTTTTGTCCGGCTAACGACACCTGCGGATTTGCTCGAGATTATTTATTTTTCACATTTTGTGACTCAGGCCTGCCATAGACGGACCGCACCTTGTAGTCGAAACCGACTGCAAAATGCGGTCGCCGCACGGCGATTTGCAGTTTTTATACTAAGCAGTAAATTCCGTCAATACACGGACCGCTCGAGCAGTTCTTGAGCGGTCGGTGCAAATTTCAACGCGACCGGTCTGGAGTAGTCGCTGCCGACTGCAACTTGCGGTCCGTCTATGGTCAGTCTTAGTAGTAATTTAAGAATTAGCATGAAATTTGTTAGTGTCGGCGTACTCACTGGACCCGCAGCCGGCCGCTGGCGTTGAGGTCTTCGAGCTGGCGGCGCAGGCTGGCGATGCGCGAGGCCAGCACCGCGCAGACCGCCAGCAGCACCAGCCACGCAGCGCTCAGCACGCTCACCATGATGATCGTCTCCGTCTCCTGGAATGGTCAGTAGGTGCTAGGTACTATCGCCTCGTGAGTCGTGGTTATCCCGTCAGAGAAACTGGCATTGATTCAACCCTCGGTTGGTCGCGCTTTTAAAATTACGTCGTCGGTCACCTCACACGGTCTTTGAAAGCCCGAAAAGTAAATGACATAAAAATTATTGCATAAATCGATATATTACTTAATGTTCTATCCATTATTGTTATTTAATTCAGTATTAACCAGATTGCATCGATCAATTAATAATATTGTAAACAATGATACCTGACCAAAAAAAATATATGCAGCTGTTAAAGCCTGAGAGCTATCGAACTTTCCATCACGCGCTAATTTCTTGTCAAATCACTTACTCGTAACATAGTGTTAATATTCAAAGAAAGCCAAGAATACTCTTAAAGCTTAATAATATTATTAAAATATATTAGCAGACGCCTATAATTTTTTATTAGCAATGTTATATACACGGAATTAGTTTCTAATGAGACTCAAAAATTTCTTAAAAATTCTTGTATTTTTTTTAATACGGAGGACAACAACAACATTTAAATTATTTACAACAACAGTTGTAAATGATTTAAATGTTGTTTAAATTATCACGATGATAATGCAGCATCATGATTTATTTATGATGATGCTGCATTGGGCAGTTCGCGTACAACCGCGATAGACTTGTTATCACTCATATGCTTTATCTCAAGAATGTATGAAGCGATAACAGTCATGCGCGCAGAGAAATACACGATGTTATTGCGTTTTATTGACTGAAACTACGAACTGAAACAATAAAGAAACCAGCCAGTGGATATAAAATAATTATTTTAATTGAGGATGAAATAAAATAAACAAACAAAGAAGGTACGAGGGGTGTGGGTGGGTGGGTGGGTGGGCCCCAACACACTCGTGGGTGGGCCCCAACACACTCTTGACATCAAACTACTCGTAATATAGTATGGAATAAGCTCTGAATCTAAGCACTTAAAATACAATCTAAAATATACATAATATAATATACTAGTAGATGACGCCCGCAACTCCGTTGCGCCAAAATTAGTTTATCGGGCTGGAACCGTACATTTTTCCGGGACGAAAACTATCCTATGTCCTTTATCGGGACTCAAAGTATCTCCATGCCAAATTTCAGCGAAATCGGTTCAGCGGTTCGAGTGTGAAGAGGTAACAGACACACTTTCGCATTTATTATATTAGTATGGATTAAACAAACTTGGAAATATATTAAATCTATAAAAAGAAAAACTTTCCCAGGCCGTCCCTATCTGGCAGAGTACCCAGCAAGCTGACAGCATTGCCACGTTGGATGGCAATTGCTATTCGCTGTGATCAGGTAGTTCCCGGCTCTCGGGTGGATTCAATAAGCTTCTTAGATATCGTCTATTGTCTAAAAAGCTTACGTGCCCCCGGACCTCATGCGCCTAGAGCAGGGGTCGGCAACTAATTTTAGGTGAGGACCCTGAGGACCAGATACTGAGGGAAAATTTTAACGAGGTCCAGAAAAAATACACTTGTCCTATGTAGCTTTAAAATATTATTTTAATTAATAAAGGTATACGCATACCTTATCTATGTATTAATTGATACTTGGTATAAAATACATTACCTATAATATTTTGCGGTCCGAGATCCGATCTTTCGCGGTCCGCAAACGGACCGCGGTCCGCCCGTTGCCTACCGCTGGTTAGAATTTCCACCCCAAACGGTTCAAATATGAGATCTCTACTGAGGTTCTTATATTTGCGCCGCTTGAGGTTCTCTGCTTGGTTTACGGCTGCGCCCGCACAGCTCGAGGTACCCTGAACATTGGACGAGGCGAGTGTGTCGACACAGGGCCCGTCCCACATTCCAGGGGACCAGGGTCATGCTATCGTGTCTTTTGCCATCGTCGCGCGCCTACCCGAAGGGCTCCAGTATAGCTGGTACGCTGGCAGTGACAAGAGTCCGACGAATGAGGTCGTTCAGGCTGTGATGCCGCGAAAAGCGTCCAGCGCTTCGCGAGCAGCACAACCTGTGGTGATCGTAGCTGTCTAAGTGCGCGCCGTAAACACAGCTAGGCGGAATGTGTTCCGGTTCAGCAATGTTCCTGTGTTTTATGGTGATATAGATAATAGCCAAGCTCCGGACTCCCACCTCTCCACGGCCAAAAGTTGAGCCCGTTCTACGATTCTGCTAGACGGGTCTAACAGTTTATTTCGCATCAGTTCGCAGACGGGCTCGACCCAGAGTGTCCCGACAGTGGACAGTATTGCAACGGTAATTGTGACATTACAACTGTTTTGACGTAGGGATACGGCCCGTGGCTCTACGTCAAGAGAGGAATCCAAGGCATACAGATCTGCCTTGTGATTGCTACCAACAGTAATATAATGTGTGTAAACTCACCATTTCCACTAGGGCACCATGACGTGGTGTGTATGTGAGCACTGACAGAGCACTGCGACGGCGTTATCGCCCGATAGCGATACCGTCTCGATACGTGCTTAGACCTGATACGTGGACTTCAGGCATATCGATATCGGCAGAAGATTAGTTAGAAAATTAAACTTTTTAATCGGGACTTAACGCGACTTATTTAAGTAGTAATGCTACTACGAGTACATACTCGTAGTAGCATTATTACTTAAATAAGTCGCGTTAAGTCCCGATTAAAAAGTTTAATTATAATGCAACGCGAAAGTTTAAAATGTTATAGTTAGAAAATATTATAATATATAATATCGCTGTCTTCAGCAATGTTCGTGTTTGTATTTACAAACATTTGGCATTTGCCCCAGTTTATGTCGATTAGCGTCATGGCGATACTGTCCAGTATTTAAGTATGTAGATATTCTCTGTATCTGAATATTAATATTAACATCATGTTAACACACTATCAGATCCTACACAATCACTATCCTTGTAGTGTTTGTTATGTTTAGTAGTATTTGATAAGAAAGTAACCATAATGTAAAATTAAGAAATTATAGCAAATCATGTTAATACAAATAACCGCGTTTTGCCCAAGAGGGCCTCCCGACGACGCATGCCAGCTAGATATGCTGCGAGTGTGAGTGTGGTGCCAGGGTAATGCGCTGTAAACGCGGCACCTCCCCTTTCGCCTCCCGCGCCCCTTTTTGAAAACGGACGGCACGCGCCGCCCGCCATTTTGTTTTCAGTGGATTTCGAGCCGTGAGACTGCGCGTACGTACCTTTCAGTCTCCCGCGCAATACACACGACGTTCGCACCGCAAGCAACATCGTCTTTCCGTTGTGTTAATAATTTATCGTAGTAACTATATACTGTAAAGTGTAAAGACTGTAACAAACTGTACCACTGATCCACAACTTTGCTTAGTTAGTAAAGTCCTGAAACCACACCCTGAGTTCTCATTTTCTGCCTACCGGCAGTGGCGCATCCCTTTTGGTAGTTCCCAGTACTAAATCTGGCACCCACGCCTATAAAATTTAAAAACAACCCCCCCATTCATTTTGAAGTAGAAAATGCCAAATTGTTCAGCGCTGAGCGGGCCGATGATGATGAACTAAGTAGGTATAGCTAAGAACACTCGATGAAGTCAGCTTTGGAAAAAAAGAACTAGAAAGAAATCGGTCGGATGCCACGGATAGACAAACAAACACACAGGCACGTCAAACTTATAACACCTCTCTTTTTTGTCGGGGTTAATTAAAAAGGAAATAATGATGATTATTCCGGGGATTCCAGAATTGTAGTCAATATAAAATTTATTGTGTCCAAAATCCGTTAGTTATTCTAGGTAATGAAATCATCAATTGCCTTATCAGTGTTAATATAGTTGTTGGGATTATCGAACACAATCAGGGAAATTATTGAAATGTTTGTGGCTCGGCGAAACAATGTGACTGCATCGACAAAATTAAATATTTGTTTTAGAATAAGTTGTATGTAAGTAGTTGACGACAATAATATTATGTTACGATTGCTTCAGATGTAGGTAATAGCGACTAGCGGTAAATGGCGCTAAAGTCTAGTTGCCGGAGGGGGAGAAATTCGTACTTACTAACGAGGACATCCCGTTACCCGTATCCGACTCATAAAATACGTGCGGGGTGATACGAAGACCAGAAATATTTTCTGAGCGCGTCGGTATATATGTATACGACAGCTGAGATGTATCACGTGGGCTTCGGCCTGACCGAGCATGCTATCTCGCTCGGTCGGAAGATCTTCCTTTTCGGCCGCCACTAACAACGTTAAAACATTACAATGTCCCGGAGTGGATTTTGAATATATTGAGATTGTGGTTATTTGAACGAGTACTCGGGCTATTGGACCCATAAAAATTGGACCCAGTGGGTCCAATGACTAGATATGAATTTTTACATTTTTTCATCTAGCGATTGGACCCAAGTAATTATTTTTTATGACTTTCGGGCTTATGTCCGTAGGGCCAACAAAAAGTTGTAGATTAGAATAAAAAACAAAATAATTACTTCGTATGAAAATATTTATTGAGATCGGTCAAGGCTCAAGAATTAATAACATAAGATTCTTCGTACTTCTTTTGTTTAAAAACATTGCAAAATAAAACTAAAGTAGGTAATTTTTTTCTATCAAATAAAATGACAGGTTTTATCTAAATATGGATTTTTAATATTAATAATACTCCCCACACCGGTTTCGGTGACGGTGGCCGGTTTCATTGAAACCAGGCCAGGTACGCAGGAGTAATTTTAAAGTGCCCAGGTGTATGCGCAATACACAAGGGCACTTTCTATTCCTTTACTCTCATAACCCAGTGGGACGAAAGACCGACACGACTGACGAGAGATCAGGCGCAGGACCGACTTTTTACATGCCCATCCGACGCATGGATCATCTTACTTGTCAGACAATCAGGTGATCAGTCTGCATTGTCCTAACCAAACTTGGAAATAACATGTTTGCAACGCGGGAATCGAACCCACGACCTCCGCGTCAAGAGCCGCGCTCTAGACCACTGGACCACGGAGGCGTTTATATTATAATATTGAAGATATTTTTTTAGATAACGTAATTCGACGCAGTAGATTTAGGTACTTAATAGTTAATATAATTATAATATAAATAGTTAAAATAATTATAATACAAGTTAATGAGAGTGTTCTTAGTTTTAAATATACAAAATAATATGTTTTTTTTTAATGAAATAAGGGGGGCAATCGAGCAAACGGGTCACCTGATGGAAAGCAGCTTCTGTCGCCCATGGACACTCGCAGCATCAGAAGAGCTGCAAGTGCGATGCCAGCCTTTTAAGAGGGAATAGGGTAATAGGGGAGGGTAGGGAAGGGAATAGGGTAGGGGATTGGGCCTCCGGTAAAGTCACTCACTCGGCGAAACACAGCGCAAGCAAGTTTCACGCCGGTTTTCTGTGAGAATGTGGTATTTCTCCGGTCGAGCCGGCCTATACCGAAACATGGTTCTCCCACGTATTATTTAAAACTGATTATTTTTGTGCCAACCCTACTTCAAAATTTCTTGCCAGAAAACATTGCATCATAAAAGTGGGTCAATGTTAAATATTCATATCTAGTCATTGGACTCAATATGTTAAAAATTCATATCTAGTCATTGGACCCAATGGGTCCAATTTTTTTGGGTCCAATAGCCCGAGTACTCATTTGAACTCCTCGGTAGTTCTTGTGTTACTTTAAGAGATAGAGAGTCTAGGGTACGCACGTAATGGTAAAACATGATATAATATGCTATGAACCTATGAATCATAGCCCAAATAAACTTTGATTGAGTTCTAATATGCATAAAACAGTCATTCAATCAAATTAATTATTTGAAATGCCATAAATGGTGAGTTTTCTGGTGTTCCACACTTCCTGATATGAGTTGGGAGTTGGGACGTCCGCGTCCGAACACAATGCTATTGCTATTGTGCTAGAGGTCAGCACAGAATATGACGTTCATTTGTTGTAGGCGTTCAAATATTTTAATTGGTTTATTACCATAAGAATTTGATTTACATTATTTCCGTGAATGAAAAGACAGACATTTTTGATATTATTTGAATTACTAGTTGTTTCCAAGTTTTATTTCCAGCAGTTACAACTTGAATTTTACAGATTTCGTTCAAACGTTTTTACTTAGATATTTCAATACAAATACATAGCATAACATAATATTTATCATCATGTATCGTCAGCATCGTGATCCTGAGTAGATAAGCTTAATACTTGGGAATGTAATAATTAATCAAATTATTATTTGTATTGATGAACAAATTAGTAATTATAATTCACGCATCGTTAATAACACCATTGTAGTTCACAATCGTCGAAATGGTAAGCTCTGACCCACGGGAATATCACGGTCAAATATTATTGGCATTGTTGAGTCCACACGTCGGCACGAAATACTAATGATTCATATACTTACCTTATAATCATTAACATTACTGCTTATGAAATATCTAATTAGATTTATCATAAAGAATCCAAAACACAAATTACACGTCGTACCGTCTTTGAATTCGGTAAGTATCTAAAAAGATGGGTTTCGAGACATAGGAACTAAAACAATACTAAACTAAATAGTATAATATATTGATATAATAATCTATAGTAAGGTAAGAAAAGAATGAAATAATTATAGCTACAAAGATTAAAGAACATCCAAAAACAAACAAATGAAATAATAGTATACGCTCTTGCCCTATTATTGTGAAAACCCTCTCATAAAAAGGTCCGCGGTCAAGTTCTCACGGCTGTTTTTGGGCAATACTCTACTTATTGCTTGTGAGACGATCAGTTCCCATTATGTAAGGCATTTTTTAGCTACGCAAGCTCAAATAAACAATCGTTTTATGTTGTGTAGTAACGTAGTGAAAATATATTTGCATTATTATTTTCTGCTACCTTTACACGCTTAAAGTTGCTAGGAAAAGATGGGTATCCATACTAATATTATAAATGCGAAAGTGTGTCTGTCTGTCTATCTGTCTGTTACCTCTTCACGCCTAAACGGCTGAACCGATTGGGCTGAAATTTGGTACAGAGATCAGTGGCGAAGGGAATTTTTTCGGAAGGGAAGCCGGAGTAAAAAATCTACTTACCAAAACGCTCAGCACTGATGTTCAACAATGTTCGAGTTTCAAGTTTGATAATGATGCCTTTGAAAAATGCCTTCTGAGTTAAGTTGTATGCGTGACGACTGACGGCACATGCGGTCATTCAAAACTAAGTTTGGAAAACGAAGTTTCCTTCGACAGCAAATAATATTAATTAGTCACATAATTAACAAATCACAAATCACAATACAAATTAATTTAAATTCGCGACACTGCACTCTTTTTAACGCTTTAAAACAAATAACATTCAAAACAACACAAGTTGTTTACAAACGCTCATCCGCTATTAATTGACTCATAACAATTTTACTTCATGAATCATCTTTCTCGCTCGCACTTGTGCGTTGCTAATTAACTTTTCTCCGTAATAACTCGCCGAGTATCGGCTTATTTCAGAGTATATTGGCGCTTGGTAGAACGAGACAGAACATGACGATCAGTTCACAGGAATGAAAAGGGCAGATGCTTACTATGAAATATGTATGTAGTATGAAGAAATAACCCGCTAATTTATCGGCTTCTATCGGAGATGGTCTGCACGTTGCATTCCCTATATAAATTTGTAGGCGATTAATTATTAATTCAAACTATTTCAAGTGAGAGAAAAATTTATTGCATATAAAATTTTGTAGGTGTTTAGTGAATTCAAAGTTTTTTAAGTAAGTATGTAAAATATTTATCAGATAATAATGTATTTGGCCCATAGATTCGATTTTCCAAAATGGAAGCCGACGGGAATCGGGTTATATGGACTCTTCGCCACTGACAGAGATACTTTGAGTCCCGGGAAAGGACATAGGATAATTTTTATCCCGAAAAAATGTACGGTTCCTACGCGATAAACAAATTTTGGCGCAACGGAGTTGCAGGCGTCATCTAGTAGATCATAAAGTTAATATACCTAGCGGAATAGAGAAACAAAGGTCTGAGCAAGAGAGATGTCTCTATCAGTAACACAGCGTGGTAAAAGAGACGTGTGATACATGACAGCAGCACACTTTTTTGACGTCCAGTCGGCACGTGCCACACGTTGACAATATTTTAATCTCATAGAAATCATGTTCAATCATGCTTGTGTATGTGTATACGTACACATTATATTTTTACACACAGATGAAACCAATTTCGGTTTCGTTTGACAGCTCGAGATTGTTGCTCTATTCCGCTAGGTTATAGGTATAATAACTTTATGGTATAGATATACTTGTGACAAGTAACTTGTCCCACGTCATTCCTTGATAGCGAAAACAATGTTCAATAGTTTTTATTTTTGAAAAATACAAGTGCGGTTCCAAAGCGGGCGAAAACTAACTTTTTCTTCTTCGCTAATTTCGGAATGATCTAAGCTAATTTGCTCTATTGAATTTAAGCTATTAATCTCTATAATTCATTAATCACCATCCTCTGAGTCGATAGTGTGCGGTGGTCGTTTGATGTGCGTGTGACTGACAGCGTGAAGTGTGAAGTACGCGGTACAAAAGACTCATTTAGCCGCCCAATTTGGTCTTAATTTGATCTTGATGCGGTCCTCGGTATTGTTGTATCGGGGTCAAGATGCGCAGGATTCGCCGGACCTTCGAGCAACAAAAGAAATTGTTCAGGGTTGTGTCTGTTATATTATAACACGGCCAATAATTATTTGATCCGAGCATGAAAGTTGTAGGATTTTTCTGTTAAATTGGCGGCTATATATTATTTTCTATTATTAAAACGTACATCCAAATTAATTTAGGTGATTATTGCTGGTATTTTGTAGAGATTACGTGGGAGAGCCATGCTTCGAATGGGCCGGCTCGACCGGAGAAATACCACGTTCTCACAGAAAACCGGCGTGAAACAGCGCTTGCGCTGTGTTTCGCCGAGTGAGTGAGTTTACCGGAGGCCCGATCCCTTACCCTATTCCATTCCCTACCCTCCCCTATTCCCTTCCCTTCCCTACCCTCCCCTACTACCCTATTCCCTCTTAAAAGGCCGGCAACGCACCTGCAGCTCATCTGATGCTGCGAGTGTCCATGGGTGACGGAAGTTGCTTTCCATCAGGTGACCCGTTTGCTCGTTTGCCCAACAGTTTGCAAAAAAAAGAAGATTTTTGGGAAAGCAAATGACCTTACACTCGCATCATATAAATTCTAGAGCCATAAAAAGGTTTCTGGCAATCTAGAGGTACCTATACTTTTACGGTAACAATTATACCTAAAGCTGAAGAGTTTGTTTGTGTGAACGCGCTAATTACACGGACTACTGTACCGATTTTTATGTAATTTTGCATAGATATTGAATAAGCAACAGGAAGGATATATACTAATTTTTTGCGGAGAACTGCAAAAAAGTAGTGTATGTCCCTCTGCTTTTTCCCCCGTGGAATTCTTTATTAACGCGGGCGGTGCCGCACGAATAGTCAATTTATATAACTGTTGCATAAAATTAAGCTTCTTTATCTCAAATCTTCAGACCCATAATTTGGTGCAGTTTCATATTATGCCTGTCATATGCTAAATATAAAAATATCTTTTGATCGAACAAAGAACTTGCGCTACCATATCAGCCGGGAATGCGACCCACATCACCCAGAAGTCAAGGTCGGGTCGTGAGGTCAGAGTGGTGATACATATAACTGACGGCTGCTGTCAACCGACAATAGGTGTAATGGATCATGACTCGAGCACCTTGGACCGAGAGGTGTCGTGATTGAAAGGAACCATAATATTATTGATACTGATTGAGATGACGCCGCGAAAACTATTGAAGAAAGACGCCTACCTGTTATTAGCATCATTGTCATTATGTTTTAATCAAAACAATATATCGTAGAATTTGTATCTCAATAATTTAGGTCGAAATAAAATGTAAATAATTAACTAATAGCCAAGTG
This sequence comes from Aricia agestis, assembly GCF_905147365.1. Taxonomy (NCBI): domain Eukaryota; kingdom Metazoa; phylum Arthropoda; class Insecta; order Lepidoptera; family Lycaenidae; genus Aricia; species Aricia agestis. The sequence continues at coordinate 255,706 of NC_056419.1, forward strand.
ATATCTGAGTATCGAGCTGAATATAAAAATTAACGCAATAATAGTCTTATTAAGAACCCTGATAATGGTTTAACTAATAAAAACCAATTCAACCTATACAATGACCGAGAACTCAATGCTAGACGACACGTCCAATCAAAATCCAATCAATTTTCCTAACGAGCTTAGTTTAAGTTGAACTTAAGTGATGAATAACGAAGCGAGTGCCTTCGCAGACGTAGGCTTTACATCAGTGGGATTAGCGGTAAACGATGTCGTTCATTGAGTGGAACAAAAATGGTCAACAAGCCATCAACTAATTGATCTTGTAATGCGTATTTAATTGGAGTCGACAAATATTTTAGTCTTTTTTATTTAGTAGGGTTTAAAGGGTTTTGGGACTTGACAATTTAGAATTTAGTTTGTGGACGTACCCTTTCACCTAACATCGAACTGTCATTGTCAGTTTACTCAGGAGATATAACATTTTTATCATGGTGAAGTACACGAACGAACAACGTCTTCTAATCGTCGGTGGCCGCTACTTTAAGAGCGTTAACTCCGATTTTCAATTGTAATACTCGCCCTAGTAGACAGGCTAATTGGCCATGATTATCGATTATTTTTGGCCCGAATTGGAAGATATGGACTTGGAGGTTTCAATATTTACGGCGCCACAAGTCACACAGCACACGTGTCAATCGATTTATCGAAGAGCAATTTTGATGAGCGTGTTATCTCAAAATAAATTATATTCAAAAACTTTTTGAAAAAAAAGCTTTTATTTTAAAAACACTCATAAAAGACGAAAATAAATTTCTCTTTGAAATGTATATTAAGGTATAACCTCAATATACTGTACAATTTGCATGATAAGAAAAGCTTGTCGCGCGATTTGTGAATAAACTAGTAGGTACCAATTATTTAATTAAGATTAAATTGATATTATATATTATATACTATAGTGGTTCTTGCGGAGGGACACGGAGCCTGGAGGCAGACACACGGATAGACGGACACACATTAAAGTCTTAGTAATAGGGTCCCGTTTTACCCTTTGGGTACGGAACCCTAAAAAGAAATAACTTCATCTCTATATGTATAGTATTTTTCGTGCATTCTGGATCCTACCGCCCCCCCCCCCCGCTTTATTTTTTGTTTTTTAGGTATCTCTGGGTAGATTTCTTAGTATGTTCTTAGTTTTGTTTCCTTCCAAGAATTTGTTAAAATCTGATTAACTTAAGTCATTAAGAAATCGATTTTATTTATTTTAATCAGCGAAGAAACCGTGTCTATATCTAGCGAGTTCTTTAAATATTCCGTTTATTTCTACATGACTAAAAATTTAAATTTCACTTAACAAAAATTGTCTAAAACCATACTGGATTTGACTAGACGTAATATGACATGACACGATACGACACGACACGACACGACAGACACGTCACGTCAAATTACGACACGACACGTCAACGCACGTTACGTCACGACAAGTCACGTCACGTCACGTCACCCCACGTCAGGTCACGTCGCGTCACGTCACGTCACGACACGACACGACACGACACGTCACGACACGACACGACACGACACGACACGTCACGACACGACACGACACGACACGTCACGACACGTCACGTCACGACATGACACAACGACGCTCAATTATGAGCCCTTTTATTTAATACCCATATTATTGCAGAAGTGCTTTTAAAATAACTATTCCCCTAACTTGGATGAGCGTCCATTTTGTATGTAGAATGACATTACATTTGTTTCCGAGTTACTCTCAATGAGCCCTTTCATTTGATACTAATATTGCAGAAGTGCATTAAAAATAACTATGCATTCCCGTGTCTTGGATGAGCCGCCATATTGGATGTAGAATGACAGTAAGTACATTCGTTTTCATGATACTCTCAATGAGTTCTTTCATTTGAAACCCATATTGCAGTAGTACATTAAAAATAACTATTCCCCTATCTTGGATGCGCCGCCATTTTGGATGTAGAATGACATTTCATTCGTTTTCGAGTTACTTTAAAAAGCCCTTTCATTTAATATCCATATTGTAGGACTGCATAGAAAATAACTATTTCGCCATCATGGATGGTCGGCCATATTGGATTAAGAGTGATGTCACATCGTGCATGGTCATCCAAACTAAACATGTATGCAAAATTTCAGCTCAATCGGTTAAATATATCTACTTCAAAATTGAGTTCCAAAATTCCACCGTAACATACATACTTACATACATACAGAGCAAGTTAAATAAAAGCTTTTAATAATAACTTTTAATAAAATGGACCAGTCGATTGACCGCTTTGTTCGTGCGATTTAACGCCTCTAGATTTTTTTTTTTAGGTCTGCGTCAAGTCGTCGGATGAGCCGACGCCGATGGAAGAGCTGAGAGACAAAATTAAACGCGAAATAGCCGAAATGTGTGGCCGAGTTACAGAAAATTGGGTTCAACGAATCACCGCTGCAAACGTGCTTGCGGTGGTCATATGAGCGAAGTCGAGTTCCATTCAAAAATGTTTTCGTTGTACTTCAATTCAATACTAACGTTTTTAAAATATCTGTATATGGTCTAAAATATCTATTTATGGTTTTAATTTTATTTTAAAAACAAGTTGTCAAGTCCTAATTGGAAAACCTCTTATAATAAGCGACGTACTTATTATTACTGTTAGATTCGCTTTCAAGAAATCGTTGCTTAAAAAGAAATCTCACCAATTCTATGCAAATATTTATTGAAATTAAATAAATATAAACTAAAAATGTATCATAAAACAGAAATAATCTTGTGACATAGGGCTTCCAAGCTCAGTACAAGAGTTGTATAAATTTATGTTTTTCTCTACACATAGACGAGACTCGTCAGATTAAATATATTTCATATCGATTCTAATGGAGAAGATGAAGACGAGTATCGAGACTAATGCTGACAGCACTCGGAGAGGCAGCTCGGCGTCCACGACCAGGCCGCTGCAGCCGCACAGCCGCTTGCCGCGCAGCTCGCCCTCCACACACATGGCGGCGCCCCGACGACAGATGTCACCTGAAACTTAAAATACTATAGACGGGCGTTGGAGCATTATTGTATCTATTATATACAGGGTGTAACAACACTAAGTTATCATACTTTAGGGCAGGGGTTCCCAATCTTTTTCAGCCCACAATATTTTGTCACGGCGCCGTCTTCTACCTAGATACGCTGGGGCGCTTGGCCATACAAATAAAAAAAATTGCTCTTTCAGCGCTGCTACTCTCAGTGAACTCTATAGGGACCACATACACACCCTAAAGTATTATCACTTAGTTTTGTTACACTTTGTATGCACATTCGCACCATTGCTTCTCCTGTATCGCAACTCGCAAGGATCGACGGGGTGACAAACAATTAACATCGTTTAATACGATTTCAAGGACATTTAGTACTATGAAAAAGGAGTAGGAAAAATCAACGGACTAGATAAAAACTCTACGTAAATCGAGCACCACTCGGGCAGCTCCATAATATTATTGTCTACACGAGATAGGGATCTCGTGAATAGGTCGTTTCAGGAAAGAAACGTCATGTTCAAATACTTACTGCTGATTTGCGAAGAAATCCTGATATCGGTAGCGAGTAGGTGAATTCTGTCGAAAGCGTTGGCGATGCGCTGACCGACCGCTCCCAGCACCGACAGCAGCAGGATGTACCGAAACGCCAGGATCAACGCTGAATAGATCTGAATTCATACAAGATTCATAAGATAATCATCGTAATCATCGTAGACCACAAAATATGTTGTCCCTACATGGATAAGATGTCCGAGTAAATATTAAAAAGTTTTATAAATTGTAAAAAATACTTAAAATACTAACGAGTAGCTTAGTCTCGTAACGCCAGAGCACCTTGATGAGATTCCTCAGTGACAGTATCGTTATCAAAGCCACGATTATCGTTACCTAAAAACAAAAATACAATTAAGTACCTAAAGGGAATTCGAAGGTGCAAAATGAATGTTTTTGTAAGAATTTATGTTAGACTTACTTTCACTTTGAAGGCTTTATTGATTTTCTTAAGTACATAGTGGAGTTGACGATGACAGAGCAGCAGATTCAAGTCTGTATCGTCTACGCGTTTCTCGAGAAGATCGTTCAGGTGAGATGCGAAGTATTCACAGCGATGGCAAAGGAGAAGTAGCAAACTCCCCAAGAACAGAAGCTCTATATCTATACCGACTTCTAAAACTTTAAACCAGTGCAATAGGCTGATGACAAAAGAATCGGTGCTCAATGCTGTCACTAGAGTTACGACAAGAACGTGAACTACGACATGATAGACGAAAGCGGCGGCGATGGTGACCGTTACAGTTGTTCGACTCTTCTCAACTTTCTCGGAATACCTAAATCTCATTTTTAAATCTAAGTTCTCAAATTCCCGTAATATTTTCTGTACTCTCATCTTCTTCGAGTTAATGAGTGGAGATATCAGCAGGGCAAATTGTACTGTCCAGTAGTAAAGGTACAGAGACGTCATATTGAAAGGTGATAGTGTGACAGGTCCCCCGTTTAATACTACGTACAGCAGGATAAAAGTTGATATCGTGCAAAATAAAACCAAGTAACATCGGTACCACACACTGCTCACGAGTAAATCTGTTGGACCTAGCGATGACACTGAAGTAGAAAACAGAAACAAATATTTAAAAGGTTTTAAAGCATAATAAATAGGATCCTTTCTTGCAGGCATTGTTCTAAAATATTCTTCTCAAAACAATATAGTCGAAAAAATATTATTAAGCTGTGGTACAATTTCTTACATGACCGATAATGGTGGTCGAACGAAATGTAAGTAACGTTGATGTAAGCCTTTAAAGAAACGAGTTCATTCTGTTAAGTTACTTTTCAAGTAATCAGTATGATGAAAATATTACATTTAAGGTAAAAGCACTAATGGCAGACGCTTTAAGGAAACAAAACATTTGAATTTTATAAAATATATATTTATGAAAATAAAGGATTAATAACTTCTTCCATGTCTTCAGTAACTCTTACAAAATAAAACTATTACAATAATTATTTTCTGACAAATCAATAAAAAATATATATTGGTCTTTTTCTAAACTTAGTCATAAGAACTAATAGATGATATCACAAAAAACGAACATCACTAATTTATAGTAGACACCAATATGAACTAATAGTTGACATAGAGCATTACATTACGTTTTACATTTTTCCTATTATTAGGTCTTTATTTGCCGTTTTTTTCAAAAGATTTCATTTACTTCATCATAGTGACTACATGCATATGAAATATTATCCACGTTGTCTCCAGATACTATCCATTCTTCTCCCGTATTGGAACTATCTTTCCTCTTACTTTTATTTTTCATAATATTTATTTATTCATACAGTCTTTAGTTTCCGTGCTTCTCTTGTCTCTTCTTTTTCTTCTTTCTTTTCTCTGCTCTTTTTTTTCTTTTTACTGCTAAAACTAAAGTAATAGATTGCTAGAGCAGTACAAGGTCTAATATTAGAAACCATGTCCATTTTTAGGTACAGTAGTTCTAAGTTGTTATTTTGTTAATAGAATTATATTTTCAGATAATATTAATGATATTTGCAGTAGAATAAACTATAAAATAACTTTAGTATGTATTGCAAAACTAAAAGATGAGTTCCATGTCATCTATTAGGTTTTTTACATTTTCAAGAACTAATAGTAGACACCTTTATATTGTTAGAGAAAGTGGATAAAAAATCATAAATAAACATTAATTAGTGTATACAACATGACCATTAATCCAATGAAATCAAAAGAAATTACAAAAAATTAAAGAAATGTATTCAAAAGTTATGTGCAAAATTTCGCCTTCCTTAACCTATTTACTAAGAAATTGCCGAGCGCGTGTTGACGCGGTCACATTGTTTATTCCATTTTATCTATTTTATATATTCCAAACTTATTCCATTTTTATATATTCCAAACTTATTCCATTTTATAAAATTTTGTGCCCGAAGGCGTCCCTAATATATTTTTTCACATCAACAGATAGCTTGAGAAGCTTATAAAAGTTACAGTGTTGAGAAATAATAAGAGTAATTCTTATGGTAGTTCCGAGTCTAGCATTAGTGCTAGACTCGGAACTAAAAATGGTGGAAAATCTATCCTTTTTATAAAATGAGCAGTAAAAATATATGATTTTAATCGTAACTGTTAAAATATATTGCACTGCTAGAATTGATGCAGAAAAGCATAGCAAATATAATATTTAAATATTCTTAAATAACTGAAACACTAAAAATCCTACACCTAAAAAGGTAACTCTCTGCTACTTTAAGGGTGGGTTATTATTGGATTACACCAACTTACTTTAACTATAACTGTAACTTTAACTACAATGCAAAATGTCAAATCTTTGGTTAAAGTAAAAAATTGACGCCATACGACGCCATATTTAACCACAACCATAGAGCTCGACAAGGCTTTAAATGCACGTCGCGAAAAAAGGAACTAACGCTGTCATCATACAAAAACGCCATTTATGACAGTTCTCCTTTACCAGCAGCGCCCCCACCCACGTCCATTTACGCCTTGTCGGACCAGCTGTCATCTGTCAAATTCTTTAAAGTTAGCCTTAACTATAACCATAACTTTAACTTTAACCACGCCTCTGGTGCAACCCACCCTAAAGAAATTAAAAGTTCTGTAGTTTAATTTAGTTTTAGTATAACAATTTTTGTTTGCATAATACAGGGTGCAATTTAACCTTCCTGCCAAATTTGGATATATTGATCCTTGTTAAAATAAAATACACGTATTTCTTCTTTTATAATCACTCAGTACTACAATTTTAAGAAATAGCCTCCGAAAGTTATCCTACCAAACACCACAAAATATGGACACATGTGCGGCCCGGTCCCGCCCCGCCCTTCCATTGACATTCTTGCAGTGACGGATTAAGACTACTTGATGCCCTAAGCAATCCATGCCTGTGGGCCCCCCTATCCGTATCTCAACTAGAATCGGTCTTTGAACCTTTACTCTTCTGGTGCCCCCTCAATAAATCTAAACCGCATCCTTTGCATTTAGGAGTATTTAAAAAAATCAATCACGTCGTATCCTACGAATAAGGGCGCCCTGGTCATTATGGCTTTTTATTTTTATTGCAAATTCGAAATCAGCAGCTCATTATCTATAACCTTCAGTATAAAAATAGTAAAAAGTTAATTTTAATAACCAGTAAATGAAGTTTTAAAAAATGCAACATTTGCTAGCTCTTAAATTCCCCGACGAAAAAAGCAACAAAGGCTTCAGTGACCGTTTTCTTGGAGTGCGTGAAAGGACGCGCGGGGCGGGGACGAGGCGCACGCGCCACCACGCCCTTACTCTGCGAACTCACGTATGCGTCATTGCACTGTTTTTGTTTAAATTATTTTGTGTTAACCGTAAAAGGGAACACAGTAAGTATAAAAAATGTTTTACATTCTTAAAAGTAATCACCTGGAAAAAAAGACACTATTGCGTCTGTGGCCTTTTTCCACGGAATCGTCTCTTAGTACTAGTACTGGGGAATCGTTTGCCCTAATGGCTTTTGTTGCCTTTTTCTATGTACGAAATTTATTTCTTTAATTTTTCTTTAGTTGAACAGTTATTATTGGAAAAATTATTACATGAATATGCCTTTTATATACTAACCATTTCGAAAAGCACTTATATAATTGAAAGTTTATAATGTTTTGTTATATAACAAATTACCGCTACAGTCATATTTACGTGGACTTCGTGATCCACTAGGATCTCGTATCCGTTGCATGCGCCCTGACACAACAGAAAAAGCGTTAGAATATATTCACGAGGAGATGAACACCCTCTACATGCAGCAGCGCAGCGAGCGTCCGTCGGAGAAGAAATTGCAGGTAAGTGATAATATATTTAAGCACGGTAATCAACCTTCTATGCCCTTATTACCAGCGCAACGATTTAATTTTATGTCAGGTACACCATACCGCCCTCAATTAGGTACACACCTCCCACGCCCAGATCAGGGTTGGAGAGCACAGCCGCAGCCGTTCTGTGGTCCCTCAAGGACGCAGCAAATGTTTGCCGCGCCCCCACCGAATTATAGACCTCAAAGTCATTTATTTAGATTACCTAAACGTCCCTCACAAAATGAACCCCAGCCTATGAGTGGTGTAAGCCATTTCGTAACTAAACCATTTATTTTTAAATTTATTGTTTTAAGCAGGGGTTTTTTCCCAACGGAAAATATCATCCCCATGATACATAACAGTTCAAACAATACAAAATCAACACAAAGAGAAAAAAATAATAATAATAAAGATACAAATACAAGACATGCTAACGCCGACTTACACAATATTTAAAAAGTTTATAAAGACCTCTGGCAGCTATAGAATTTGGAGAAGACAAAACTGTATTACAGAAACCTACTTGAAAATTATAATTAAATACATAAAAATAATCCTGTCTCTCGGCCTCGGCCCGGACACACTCCATCAGAACGTGATATACGTCCTCCACAACGTTACACTCCTCACAGTTGGGACTAGGCGTCTTCCTCATAAGGAAACCAAAAGCGTTCAATGGAATATGTCCAGACCTAAGCCGAAAGGCAGTGATGACCTCCTCTCGATTCAATTTTATGTTCTCGAACCAAGGGGATCTGTACAACGTATGCTGGATAGTTCTGTACCAGATTCCCTTGGATCGAGACCTCTCATCAAAGTATTCACTCCATACAATCTTACACATCTTTTTAACTTCATGCATAAACTCATTATCATAACCCAAACAATCCAAGGAGACCCCATCATCGATCGCCTGTTTAGCTAATAGGTCGACTCGCTCGTTACCGTCAATACCGATATGCGCGGGGACCCACTGCAACACAACGCGCCTTCCGCACCTCTGTAAGTCCAGCATTAACTGTATAATTTGATAAGCAATCAGTGTTCCTCGAGACGTCGAGGTACACCGAGCTATGTGATAAAGCGCACTTTTCGAGTCAGACAAAATAACTACGTGACTGACATCGAGAGAATTTATATATAATAGGGCCCTATGTATTGCAATGAGTTCGGCGCGCATAACGGAGATATTAACATTAACACTGAATCGGCGATTTATGTTGGTCTGGGGATCCAAAAATGCAGAATGCACATTTAGATTACAAAATTCCGAATTTCGACTAATAAAGGAAGTTTTTTGCGTCGCCAATACGAATTATTGCTAACCTGCTCGAGAGTACCTAAGAGTCTAAAACTTTCATTATCGTTATACCTACATTTTAACCAATATTTTCCCGCTAAATAGTTTCTTCTAACAAATAACGGAGGGATAAATAATTCATTTTCCATTACATGGATTGTTGACTTAATAAAATTACCTAATAAACGTAAGCATTGATTTTGTAACTTATCTATTTTATATAGGTTAGTTTTAGAAGTATTCGCATAAAATATCGACCCGTAGTCGATTCTACTTCTAATCAGAGCAAAATAAAGACGTCGCAATTGGGACGGATGGACCCCCCAATTAGATCCCCTTAAGATTTGTAAACAGCTGATTAATTTTTGTATTCTGATTACGGTTTCATTGATGTGTTTAGTCCACTTTAAAGAGCTATCCAACCAAATACCTAGATACTTAACCGCTGGTTCCATTTTTAAAATATTGTCATCAATTTTAACTTTAATAACTTTTTCTTTGTATCCTTTATTAAAAAGACATAATTTAGTTTTAGTACTCGATAACTCTAGACCCACTTGTGATAAGAAGCTACGTAATTTATCAATAACGAGTTGTAACTTTTGTGAGATCTCACCAATGTTATTACCAGTGTAATATATAATAAAATCATCGGCGTACTGGGACATAAAAACTGAAATAATAAACCTACATATCTTGTATGTTGCCAAATTAAATAGTAAAGGCGATAAGGGGTCCCCTTGCGCTAAGCCTAAGTCTGTGCATCGTGAAATTTTTAAACTCAATTTTTAAATTCCTGCAACTGAGGAAATTCCATAAATATAAACAAAATTTTGAACCCAATCCAAGGTCATCTAGTATTCTAAGTAGGGAGGAAATTTTCACATTATTATAGGCACTCTTTATGTCGACAAAACAGGCAGCTATAAATATATTTTCGGAAAAACCAGTTAAAATTCTATAAACTAAACTGCTTATATTCTCGTAACAAGAAAATCCTTTTCTAAACCCTGTCACACATTGAGCCAAAAAACCATTTTTCTCACAATACCACTCGATACGAACTTTTAAAATAATATGAAATAACTTACATAGGCAGGACATCAAAGCAATAGGCCTCAAGGACGAAACTGAATTAGGATCTTGATTAGGTTTAGAAATAGGTATAATATTAATATCCCTCCACTGAGAAGGTACAAAGCTATTAGCGTAAAACATGTTATATAATTTTAATAAGATTAGTTTACCATTACTAGGCAGGTGATTAATCATTAAGTAGGAGATATTATCACTTCCTGGGGCCGTACTTTTTGAGGGAATACAGTGTGTTAATTCTGACATCGAAAAAGGTGTATCGAGAATGTCATTGCTAGAAAAAAAATTAGGAACATCCGGGGAGACATAGTCGGGAGTTAAATTATAAAGCAACTCTCTTGCTAACTTCTCATTACATTGAAGTCTAACTTGTTTGTAGCCCTTTACCCATTTCATTCTAGACCAAACAGAATGAACCGAAGAAGAGTGGTCTAAGGACGAACAAAAACTTTTAAAATTATCAAATTTTGCCCTACGTATTAATTTTTGAGCTACATGGATTTTTTCTTTTAAAATATCAGAGTTTTGAGGGGTAGGATTCCGACGAAATTTTGAAAATGCTAAACAACGTTCTGCTACAGCTTTGGATAATGTACTATTCCAGTAGGGGTGCGGAGTAAACTTTTTTGTGGAAACAGAGTTTAACTTAATGTAAGGGATATGTAGATCGGCAGCTTTATTAACGATCTCAACAAAGCGATTATAATTACACTGCAAATCAGATGAAATTTTAAAATTATCGAATAATTTTTCTAAACATAATGTATAGGAAGGCCAATCAGCTTTTTTGAAATTCCTTTTAGAGGATGGCACATAATTAACTGCAGCAGTGATAAAAACTTGAATAATTCTATGATCACTACCTAGTGTTTCGTTCATTACGTCATAGTTTAATTTTAGTGCTAGATCTGAAGAAGCAAAAGGTGAATCAGGTGAATACTGTTGTAAGGGGCCATTCACCAACTTGACCCTCGTGGGTTTTGAACTATTAAACGATACAAAATTAGATTCCGTTAGGGCATCAAAAATATCTATTCCCCTTCTGTCCACTTTATTGGACCAGTTGGTGTGATGGCCATTAAAATCCCCGATTATTAAAGTTTTAGTCGAGAACATATCAAATAAGTTTTCCCATTGTGATTTTTGAATTAGTACAGATGGTGGGCAATAGACCGCAATAATATTTTTGATTGAATCGATATTAAATAACTCAATGTGAACAACCTGAATACTAGAATTTAAAAATGTTAGATTACAGTGTTTAGCCTGCACTGACGAATGAACAAACATCGCAACACCCCCTCGCGAATCATCTCGATTAGACCTATAAATTGTATAATCTTTTACCTTTAAAAAACTCCCTGGTGTCAGCCATGACTCGGATATAGCAGCAACGTGGATCTTTTCCTGTATTAAAATATTTTCAAAACTACACAACTTCGGTCTCAAACTCTGTGCATTCCAATGAATAATTCTAAATTCAACATTTTTATGATTATGAACCATTAAAGTATTCTATAATAAATTTCAACAACGGCCACTCTAATACATTTTCAACTAAGACTAATATTAACCACTGAACACAAATCTTTAACATGCCCCTTATTTCATTAAAAAAAATGCTTTTAAATTTATCAGAAAATGCCAAATCTCTTAAAAATAAAATTTCTTTTAATCTTCAAGTAACTCAGAAAATTTAACAGATTTTTCATTTAATTTAGCGTCTTTATTATCTTCCGGCATGGTATCTTGCTGACACTGTTCAACATCCGGCTCACGATATCTATTTGTACCATCGAAACGTACTTCTTTTTTCGGTTTTTGTTGGATTCGCCGCTTCGGTCTAGACTGATGAACATCGGCTTTAACTGACACAACTTGAGCAAAAGTCGGTGACTTTTGTGACTGAGATTGAGAAATATCCTCAAAAGATTGAAACAGAGGCGCATAAAGAGCATTAGGCAGACATAAAGAACATTATTATCAGGCTGGGGGAAGTCATACAAGTTTTTCTGGTCCAGATGTACTTCAGAATTATTACTATTATCTTGAACTGGAGACTTCGAAGTATACACAGAGCACGCCTTTCTGTATGTGAATTGAAATCCGACATTATCTCACGAATCTTCTTTTCTTTAATGTATAGAGGGCAGCTTTTACTTAAAGCCATATGATTACCCTGGCAGTTGACACAAACAAAAGATTGTTTATCACAATTAGCATGGAACTGACCACATTTAGGACAGACGATTCGTGTAGATGGGCATTTAGAAACAACGTGGCCAAAGCGCCAGCATCTCGAGCACTGTGATACGGGAAATATAAATTTTCAACTTTAACCCTCAGATAGTCGTTAATTAATACATAAGCGGGTAAAAAACCACCCTTAAAACGTAGCCTGACAGATTCGCTGGGGATCCATTCTCCTTCATCGTTTTTTTTTCTTAGGCGTAACGCGGAAACTAAAACTGCTCGCTCGTCCGTGGAAATACAATTAATAATCTCATCTTCCTTCAAGTCTAGGTCTATATTCCTGATAATTCCATAGGAGTGACTGACATTAAAAGCTTCATTAAATTTCCATCCCATGTTAATCAACACATCGCAATTAACCATTTTTTCCATGTGTACTATGCTTTCCAATTCCAAACGTATTTTATAAGGTGTCAAATATTTTATTCTCTTAATTTCTTTTAATATTTAAATCTTTAAACAACTTAGCTAGGGCAAATTGTTTTGGAAGTTTTTCTTTGCAAGATATGTAGACCTCCAGTTTATCTTGTTTCGACTTTTTCTTCTCTTGTACTTCCCATTCTCCCTCATCTTCTTTCTCATCAGCCCATAACTCTTGAAAAACTCTTTTACTAGCTTTTTTAGGCGTTATTTCACTCTCAGTCATATTCTCCTCCACGTTTTTCATATACATCTTATCTTCTTCCATACTAATATCTTCTGTAATCTCAACACTTCTACTAGAATCGATAATTTCTCCTTCAATTAATTTTTTACACTCTTTTTCTTTAATAAGCTGATTCAAATATGAACTTAAACTTTTATCCTTCGTGGATGCATCCTCATCAACGCAACCTTTATTATCTTGCATTATGACATAACGCAAAAACTAAGCGATAAGACAATGTTATCTACGCGACGACACCGGCCGGCACGGCCAGGCCGCGGTGCGCGAGGCGATCGGCAGTAACTAGTAAACAACCTATCGGATTGTGAAACTGATAAGGGATCGGAGCGCACACGTCTAACTCGCACGCTGACCGTCGCAAGACTCCAACTAAACCATTTGGACAGACGAACAGACAACCTTATGACTGGCGAAAATTCGGTAACCCTCCACCAAATAATTATTTTAAGACTCGGGAAATGAATTTTAACGAATGTTACGACTCATACTATGACTCAGACTTTGATGAAAATGAGTACGACTATAATGATAGATATAATGATAATTTTAATTGCGAATACCTAGTAGATTCAGAACCCCAATTTTCTCAAAATTGTATTGTAGAAGAGGTACATACACAGGCCGTGTCCTCTACATCAAATAATGAGCAGGATTTTCAGAATATAGCCAAGTCAAACAAGTTAAAATAGAATTAAATTTACAACCCCAAAGACAGTTGCCCTATGTTCAAATTAGTAATCCCCCTTTAAAACTTTTAATCGACACCGGGGCAAATCAATCTTTTACCAGCCCCGACGCCGTAAGAAAATTTTATTCCCATATTGAGTGTAATTATGATCCTTTTGAGGTAACCAATATTCATGCGACTTCTAGAAATAACTATTCTATAACAGTACCTACTTTCCAAGAAGTAAATGACAGAGATAATATTACATTATATATTCATAAATTTATAAATTTTTCGACGGGTTAATCGGGTTAGACTTATTAGAAAAATAGGAATCTAATATTGATATTAAAAATAAATTATTAGTAACAAAATTGTCCAAGATCCCCTTAAATATGTATGATTCGCGTAATTGTAATTTATATGAGGAAATAATACCAGCAAATTCTTCTAAGTTAGTAAAGGTACCTATCAATTTTCAGGAAGGCGAAGCCTTTATTCCTAAACAAATAATTTGTAACTGTGTAATTTCTGACTGTGTAACCACTGTAAAAAATAGTCGTGACATTATAGAAATAAAAAACCCTTCTCGTCATGACATATTTTTTTCAATGGACCGTTATTGCTGAAATTTTTAATTGAAATTTCTACAAAAATACCAAACCAGACCGTGTTTCCGAGGTTCTGTCCCGTTTGCGAACCGATCATTTAAACCCAGAAGAGCGTGCTAATTTAGAAGTTCTTTGTTCTAGATATTCTGATATATTTTACATAGATGGTGAACCGTTTAGTTGTAGATTTATGATAAGTATCCAATTCCAAATATTTCAGATGTACTTAATAAATTAGGCACTTGTCAATACTTTACTACCCTGGATCTAGCCAGTGGATTCTACCAGGTAGAGATGAATCCTAGTGATATCCCGAAAACTGCATTCAATGTAGACCATGGGCACTTCGAAATTTTGCGAATGCCCATGGGTCTAAAGAATTCACCCGCCACGTTTCAACGTGTGATGGATAATGTATTGAAAGGCCTCCAAAATAAAATTTGCCTAGTTTATCTAGACGATATAATAGTATTTAGCACATCATTACAGGAACATATTATGGTTAATTTAGAGAAAGTATTCCAAAGACTCAGACAGTCAAACTTCAAAATTCAAATGGACAAGTCCGAGTTTCTCAAATTAGAAACCGCGTATTTAGGACATATTATAGGCAAAGACGGAATTAAACCGAGCCCAGATAAAATTACAGCTATTCAAAAATTCCTAATTCCGAAAACCGCGACAGAAATAAAACGATTTCTTGGTCTATTAGGCTATTATCGAAAATTTATACCAGATTTCGCTCGTATTACCAAACCGATGACAAAATGTTTAAAAAAAGGCTCTAAAATAATTGTAAATGACCCTGAGTACATGGACTGTTTTGAAAAATGTAAAACTCTGTTAACCAATGACCCTATCCTACAATATCCAGATTTTAGTAAAGAATTTATCCTGACTACAGATGCCTCAAACTACGCAATAGGAGCAGTTCTCTCTCAAGGACCTATCGGTAGCGATAGACCAATAGCATACGCATCGAGAACCTTAAACACTAGTGAGATTAATTACAGTACAATTGAAAAGGAACTTTTAGCAATAGTTTTTGGTACAAAATATTTCCGCCCCTTATTTATTCGGTAGAAAATTTAAAGTCAGATCATAAGCCACTTCAGTGGATTATGAACCTTAAAGAGCCCGGTTCAAGACTCACTAGATGGCGTTTAAAACTAAGTGAATACAATTTTACACCTATACCTATACCACAAGCGAGGCAAATGTAATACAAATGCCGACACCTTATCAAGAATAGAAATTAACAATGAGGACGTCAGTTCTATCATAGTAAATGTGTCTGAAGCAGACAGACCTCAATCCCCATCAGGTTCCTCAACACTTACCGCTCACAGCTCCTCTACAGTCACCGTCCACTCCAGCGCAGAAGATCCCATCCTAGAAATTCCTATATCTGATGATCCGTTAAATAAGTTTAGTAGGCAAATATCTCTAGTAGTAGTAGGAGACA
Source organism: Aricia agestis (assembly GCF_905147365.1). Taxonomy (NCBI): domain Eukaryota; kingdom Metazoa; phylum Arthropoda; class Insecta; order Lepidoptera; family Lycaenidae; genus Aricia; species Aricia agestis. The sequence continues at coordinate 271,672 of NC_056419.1, forward strand.
TTTAGAAACGACCGACAGTTACCAAACCATTTGAGACTCATACAAAAATCACTATTCAAATATCGGAATCCAATCTAGAAAATGACGTAGTAAATGCAATAAAAGAATATGTGGACCCAAAAATTAAAACAGGACTGATTATAGACCCACCTTTAGCCATGTATAAAATTGTTCCCATACTGCAAAATAAGTTCAAAAGTTCCGCTATGAAATTAATTCTTACAAAAACTTAATTAGAAAATGTTAGTGATTATTTAAAACAAAATGAAATTATTGGAAAATACCATGTAGGAAAAACTAACCACCGTGGTATTAACGAATGCTTCCTCGCTCTTTCTCGTAGATTTTATTGGCCAAAAATGAGAGAATCGATAACTAAATTTATAAATGAATGTGGAATTTGTGGTCAAGCATAATACGATAGGAATCCAATTAATCAAAGATTTTCAGTAGTACCACCTCCAACGAAGCCGTTTGAAATCCTTCATCTTGATCTTTTTACAGTCCAATCTGAAAAATACCTAACCTTAGTTGATGCCTTTTCAAAATATGCCCAGACTTACCATCTAAGAGATGGAACCGCCTTAAGCGTCGTCCAGGCCTTACTTAAATTTTGTACCCATCACGGTCTACCCTTAACTATTATAGTAACTGACCAGGGGACCGAATTCACAAATGCATTATTTTTAGAGTTCGTTAGACTTCATAAAATTCAGCATCACAAAACTCTTGCCCATGCTCCAAATGATAATGGTATAGTGGAGAGGTTCCACTCAACAATTCTCGAACATTTGCGTATATTAAAACTAGAAAGAAGAACTGAATCAAGTGTCAATCTTATGCCCTACGCCCTTTTGGCCTACAATAGTTCAATTCACAACTTTACGAAATGCCGACCTATAGACCTTATTTTTGGACATTTTGACCCTGAGACCCTACTGACATAGACCTAACGCAACACCTATTACAATAATATATAATAGACCATAAGCTTAGGATGACTCAAGTATATGACATAATTAACGAAACCTCATTACAAAATAGAACCCAGTTAATTGAGAATAGAAATAGAGACCGAGAGCCAGAACGTGAATATTCCCCAGATCAGCAAGTGTACATACGGAACCCTATGGCATCCCGTCAGAAAGTCGCCCCGCGCTATACGCAGGATGTAGTTTTAGCTGACCTTCCCATACATATTTATACTAAAAGAAAGCGAGGTCCCGTAGCAAAATCACGACTAAAACGAAGTACTAAGCACCCTGTATTATTACAGGATACTTCTACTATGCCTACTGACACAACTGACTCGAGGACAGCAACTGACTCGAGGACAGGACGTGACAATCGACAGCCTACAAGACGGACCAGGAGTACTTCCGTTTAAATTAGGAAACGCTAAAATCATATCCCATTACCACTCTTTTCTTAGTAAAATAGACTTATCCCAAATAAACTCACAAAATAAATTAGTGAAAATGCAACTTCATCAAGCACATATCGATCTAAGTAATCAGACAATTTCCTTATATGAACCACATATAGAATATCTTACATCAAAATTGGATAGAATTTTAAATCAGTTATATGCGTTTGAAGCCGATCGTAAAAAGCGAGGTCTCATTGACGGACTTGGTTCAATAATTAAAAGTATTTCGGGTAATTTGGATTACACAGACGCAATTAAATATAATACTGCCATCGAAGTTTTGAGTAAAAACCAGCATAAGTTAGAGTTAGAAATTAATAATCATATAAGCCTAAATAAATAATTTACTTTAAGGAATTCAGAACTCTTAGAAAATCTTACTGTCAATCAAAATAGAATAGCTAAGACTCTTGAATTAATAATGAACAGTGATAGTAATAGAGAAAACGAATATATTAAATACTCCCATTTTGCGCAACATTTGATTATTCTTAGTGACAATATAGATATGTTATCAGAAGAAATGTATAGACTTGAAAATACTTTAGCTTTTATTAGAATAGCCAGTGCACCTCACTTTGCATTAAATATTAAGGACTTAAAATTTATGGTAGATAAATTAAGTATATTATATTCTAAGTTTCAACTTATTAACGTAGATACTAGATATTTTTATGATTTTATTAGGTTAGCATATTTCTATGCAGATAATTATATAGTTATAGTATATAAGATTCCGATTGTCTTTCCCTTAACATATGACTTTTACAAGCTATCCCTCGTACCTAACAAATATAACCAAATTATCCTACCTATATCTCCCTACCTAGCAATCTCTGGAGACGATTCTAAGTACATGGAGGCTAAATGCCCGAAGGTAAAAGAATGGTACATCTGCTCAATATCACACTTTATTTTTGACACGAATAAACGTGCATTGATACAATAGTGTTAGCAAGTCACATATTATTCACTGGAATAATAATTTAATATGGTTTTTCTTAAATATGTAGTAAACCGTTAATATTTGATTTTTAATAAATATATGAGCTGAAAGATAGTTTTTTTACCTTTAATTGGATTATACATTATATTTGTCTATTTATTATGTAGTCAAAGTTATGTGGCTCCAAACGTTTTTTTGGCTTCCTGAAAAGTTGTCTTTTTTCGATTGCACGTTTATTCGTTGGGGCGATGGCCCCAACGAATAAACGTATATGGACTTTAAAATGTGGTCAGCACGAGATAAAAACAAAATTCTTAAAAAAGCAAAAAAGGATGCCACACAACATGAGTTTAAAGAGCAAACTGGAATATTGATTGATATTGTCAAACAAGGATATGGAACTACTAACGATGGTGACACTGCTAGAAGATTTTATCGTGACTTTAGAACAACATCTGAAATAACGAAAATAGATAATATAGAATTAATAAAGAGATTATACGTTGTATTGCAGACAGTTTCTTCTGGGAAGCTTATCAATATAGATCAGTTTCGAAATTATTCTAGGGAAACTGCAGATCTGTATGTAAAGCTTTATCCGTGGTACTACATGCCTGCAAGTGTTCACAAAATTCTTATACATGGTGCTGATATTTGTAAGCATTTTGGCTTTATTCCAATTGGCTATTTGAGTGAAGAAGCTTCAGAGGCAAGGAATAAAGAATTTAGAAATACTAGAGAGATGCATACTAAAAAGACGAGTCGAGCAGAAACTAATGAAGATTTGTTGCACAACTTTTTAATAAGCTCTGATCCATATTTGTCTCACATTCGTCCAAAGTTGTCTAAAAATAAACACCAAGAATTTCATCCAGACACAGTCGACCTGTTGCTTGAAAGACTTCTTTTATCAGCTGAAGATTACGAAGAAAGTGAAGTTGTGTCATTACAAGGCGATGATAGCATTGGAGATCCACTATGTTTGTAAAGCGCGTTGCTTTAATTGATTATTATTTATTATTGTTTATTTGTAAGTTTCATTTGAAATTATTTGAGTTATTAGTGTGTGTAACAATTTTTATTTTATTATAATTACAATAGTTTAGTCAGTAGTTAATTTTAGTTTAATTTTGTTTTTGCTATCCATGTTGGTAAATACAAATAAGTATTGTTGCTTTTTAAGGACTCGTTTTAAATATATTATACCCATACAATTTTCGTTATAATTTTTTTTCGCCTTAAAACATAATTTTTGTACAAAACTTAGGAATGTTACTCTTTAGTAAATTTATCAAATTGTATATTTTTCCACACCTAAAAGGTTAGTAAAATTATTTCAAAATGTTGAACCCCTCTACTGCAAAAGGCTGCACGTAAATTTTCGTAATTTTTTTTCTTAACCTTATATACCACTAGAACTTTACTTGTTTCAAAAATGAACCAGAATGACTTCGTAGTTTTTGCAAAAAATCTATTTATAGATTTTTTCCCGTACAACATTTTCGTAATAAATTTTTTTCACCTTAAATATACATTTTTATAAAAAACTTAATTAGGAATTATTGTTACTCCTCTTAAAATCTATCGGATGGTATTTTTTTCTACACCAAATTCGATTTTTTTGCGATTGTCCACTGTTTAGCGATTTCGGACCACTGTGGGCCGTGACAAACAAAATAATTACGTGTTAGCTATACAACTACGCGCGTGGTACTAAACGGTCGCCGGCGACCGGCGGGCCTCACGCCTCCCACCCCGCGCGTCACCCCCGCTTTACCCCTACGCATAACCGGTCTTCCGAGTTCCGACTGTGCGGCGCGATGGACTAGCGGACTATCAAAATTATTATGAACTTATGAAGTGACCATTGTGCACCGAATTTTTTTGGGATAAAATATGTTATTGTAAAAAAAAATTATACCCTATTTTTATTGATTTAATGGTGAGTCCACCTAATGATACCTAAGCCCCAAAAAAAATTTGGCAGGTAGGTTTAATTGCACCCTGTATAATAATATCAATCAAATAACAAATCAATAAACTTAATTAAATATATTATATTAAATCACAAATGTTTAGGAATTTATATAAAAGTAAGAACCTACTCATTTATGGAAAAGCATTTTATACGTAAAATGCCCTTTCACTTTATCAAATGAAAATAAATAATTAAGGACACTTCCGTCTTTGGAGTTAAGTGATTATATTGTTTATTTACCAACCGTTTATCAAAATTATAAGACCTCATTATCAGACCTCATTTTAATGCACTTCTTTGTGAGTCGTGTGACGGCCTATAACAGCAGTTTTAATTTTTTTTAAAGTAGAAAATATGAATCAATTACAGTATACACTAGCACCTCTCAAATATTTCCATCTCATATCTACAACATCCGCAGCCCTCTCCGACAAGCTGCTAAGTTGTTGGTGGTATCGTCTCTACATCGTCATCATCTTCTCGATCCCTTTTGTTGCCGTAGCCCATACCATCTACCTGACCTTCGACCACGTTAAAGTCTCGCCTTTCAACTTCAATGTTATATCAATCTATTATTTAATTCTGCATTACGCTCTCATGATGCACCCGATGCTGTCGGCGAAAAGGATGAGAATCAACAAGGTCGTTCGAGCGCTGGAGGATTTGGATTTTAAAATGCACTTCGAGGATTTCAAATTGTGTAGAAAAATTAGAAGATGGATAGTGACATGGGTGACGTCGTTGTTCACTTCGCACGTGATCGTCCATGTGGTACTCGTTTTGTTGCTGCTCCAGCCGCCGACGGGAGTTAATATCATGGCAGTCTCGATGTGGATGAAGTTGGTGGAAGTGATGATGGACATGGAGCTGTCGTGGGTCTGCTGCTTCGCCTGGCTGCTGTACTACCGAGCGCAGGCGTTCCTGCGACATCTCGAGGCGATAGTCCACGAGCGCGCTTCGTCCGATTTGAATCTCCTTTTATGTCATCGCCAGCTTCATTATGTCTTAAAAAAAATAAATAAGGCCTGGAAAATTCAGGTGAATACCATAATATTTTTGATAGTTAGTGTGAGTTTGTTACATTCTAATTTCTTATAATATTTTCAGATATCGGTAATCATGTGCATCATAACATTGCAAGCACTGAAGAATCTGATCATGATCTGTGTTAATTTGAACGACAAAATAAAGGTACGTAAACGCTGACTATAATTACGGCGACAGTACGATGAGCCTACTGTGAGACTGATGATGTCTTCGATATGTCCTTCTAATAATATTTCATTTGTTTCAAATCCACCTTCCAAGCTATGGACGATAAATGAATCAAAGATGAATAAACTATCCAACCCAAAAATAATTTCTCAATTTGTTTGTTTGATAATCTCAGGAAGATTAGCGCGATCAAACAAACGAACCTACTCTTCAGCTTTGTAGTATCAGTATAGATCAATTTAAATATATTTAGGTAGTAAAAAGGTTAAAATAACATAATCACTACATATTATAAAACAAAGTCGCTTTTTTTCCCTCATGTCCCTTTGTTCCCTTTAATCTTTAAAACTACGCAACGGATTTTGATGCGGTTTTCTTTAGTAGATAGAGTGATTAAAAAGGAAGGTTTATAAGTAATAATAACATTTATTAAACAGTGGAGAAATACTGTTAATTTTGAGGTTTCTAATGTGATGGCGTAAATATTTTTTTTCCGCTTACATTGCAAACGCAGGCCCTACGAGATTTATCAAAATTGTACTAAGTTTTGTACTCGTACACTATAAAAAGGTCTACAGAAAACTCCGCAACAAAAAGAAGAAAAAATATAATATAATTTTTGAAGCGATTTTAACCAGTATAACGGCAATAATCCTTATTCAATTAAATACTTTTAATACATTATTGATTTAATAAAGATCTATATGGCCCTTTACAGCATAATATTATGATTTAAATGAATATTGTTGAAGATATTACAGTTTTATAAATTGCGGGACGTAGCTTTTGCGGCGGTACCGACCAATGCGGGCCACGGGTAGAAATGAAACTACTAATCATTTCTTCAGTGAGTGACATAGGCTATAATAATTATATTTTATACTCCTGCGAAGCTGGGGCGGGTAGCTAGTTAACCGGCTTCCAAAAAGGAGGAGGTTATATGTTTGGCTGTGGATTTTTTATGCATGCTCAACGATTACTCCGCCGCTTGTGAACCGATTTTCAAATTTTTTTTCTTTTGTTCTATAGGATGTTGTTTCGAGTTGGTACCATGTTCACAAAAGTGGTGGTCTGATGATGGGAACCATGAGGAATCGAGGGGACTTCTTAAAATTCAAATGGGAACATACGGTTTTTTATTACTTTTTTGGACTCTATGGTCATCAAAAGAAGTGTCTGAAACAGAAGCTTGCAGTCTGCACCCATATGACCCCTACCTAAATCATCAGTAATTATTGACAAAGAGGCCAATGATGACAATGATCATATGCTACCAAAATGTAAGAATTTGCACCATCGTATACCACGGTTCCGAAGGTGCTGAACAGAACTCCTGATTCCTTATAGATATATGTTTGGGAGTTTCGGCGTTGCTTAAACCACCAAAAGCATTAGCTACTATGCTGATTACATTAATCATCATCATCATCATCATCACTACACTATGCAACATCACAATATTATGATCCTATTATTGGTACTTTTCATAGGCTTATAGATCGACACTGATGTTTTTAACCCCCGACAAAAAAGAGGGGTGTTATAAGTTTGACGTGTCTGTCTGTCTGTCTGTTTGTCTGTGTGTGTATCTGTCCGTGGCATCGTAGCGTCCAAACGGGTGGACCGATTTTGATCTAGTTTTTTTTGTTTAAAAGCTGACATGATCGAGAGTGTTCTTAGCTATAATTCATCATCATCAGCCTGCTTAGTGCTGGACAATCAGGGTTTATCTGGTTCATGAAAGGCCGTTAGCAACTTGTTGTCGTTTGATAGGTCTTATATTTCATTCTAGTTCTTATACACATATTACTGGAAAGTTGACCTGGTGCTGCAGCATCACCTGGTAATCAATAGGATATCCAATTCCTCGCCAACTTAGAGCAGAGGTTTCGTGTTTGGGCTTATTTTAATTGCGACAACCAGTAAGATGTAGATAGACAGTAAATATTTACATGCTGCTGCTGCAGCATCACCTCGATTCCATACCTAGGAACCGAGCTTCGTATGAACCCAAAGTGGAGGTTTCATGTTTGGGCTCATATTAACGGCCTCATTGAAAAGAACATTGATAGCTGGTAATCATGAGAATATGATTATTCTGCACTATAACCAACACAAGTTTAAAAAGTATGAAATAAAATTAAATTAAGAAATTAAAAAAAAACCCTCGCCAAACAACTTTAAAAAGAAATGAAATAATATTTACTGCCTTAAGTTCAAATAATTTCTAACTTGTCTAAAGTAATATTTTAGTCCATAATTGTTGTCAAGGTGTGTCGGGGGACCGGTAATGTAGATGTTTGATTTCACATAACATTATAGTTTAAGGATCAGTTCACAGCAAACCGAATCGAGATAATCAGCGTCATGGCGGTTGTAGTTTGTAGTTTACTTGGCGGTCCCCCGACACACCGTGACAACAATTATGGACTAAAATATTACTGTAGACAAGTTAGAAATTATTTGAACTTAAAGGCAGTAAATATTATTTCATTTCTTTTTAAAGTTGTTTGGCGGGAGGTTTTTTTAAATTTCTTAATTTAATTGATCATTATTCTGTAGTTTGTCTATCGATTTTAATATTATTTTGTTATTTTAAAGGCTAACAAGGCGGAAATTTGATTACGGGGTATCAATCGGGGTATTCATGTGGTATGTAGGGAACTCCTCGAAATTTATTGTGACAATTGTAGCGACAATGATCTTGTTTTAAGTAGGATAAATAAAAAGAATAAAATTTTTATTTTTTAACAAAAATTAAAACCGAGTTCCAAGGTAAAAACAATAGTAATATTCTTAAATTAACTATAATATTTCTTAAATAATTCTTATTCTCTACTCATTACCTATTTCTGATCTCAATCTCCATAATTTTGAAGTCGGTAGCAGTCCTATTAGTTGCAGTTATACTCGCATTCTATCATAGAACTGGCGATTAGGTTAGCTGGTAGTTGGTACCGATTTTAAAATAATGAAGATTGAGAACAGAAATACTGAGTACAGAATAAGAACAATTATTTAATAAGTTTTAGTTCATTTAAGAATATTACTTTTACCTTGGAAGTCGGTTTTCATGTTTTGTTTAAAAATAATTATTATTATAAATGTCAAAAGTTTTCAGAGTATCGTCTTGTTCTTTCTGTTCGTCCGCTACCTGACGGTGTTCGTGCCGCTGTGTGTGGTCGGCCAGCGGCTCGCCAACGTGTTCGACAACATCCACGTCACCGCCGCCGTCATGCGTGACTCCAGCCATGTGCTGACCAGTGAGTATGTCAGAGTATCATCGGGTCGATGCTGTCCGTCCGCTACCTGACGGTGTTCGTGCCGCTGTGTGTGGTCGGCCAGCGGCTCGCCAACGTGTTCGACAACATCCACGTCACTGCCGCCGTCATGCGTGACTCCAGCCATGTGCTCACCCGCGGTGAGTTTAATAAGTGGTAAAGTAAATATTACCTCGTCTCTTTATTATAGCTAGTGGCTATTGACGAGTATTTTTGAGCTACTTATTAACCATCGTATGTGACAGCCAGTGACAGGGCTACACTATCATTTAATATTTTCTCGCTACCTAAGAAATCCACTCTACCGATGTCCTGTCACGGGCTAACAAGAAAGGTCCAAGAAAATCAAAGCCACACCGTCGCTCGCTCGGAGCTTGTGAGGTTTACCGTAGTTCCTCATTTCAGGCTCGTACGTCCGCAGCGGCGCGCACATGTGCACGGAGGGTGCGCTGCGCGTGCGCCGGCTGCGCGGCTGGTGCGAGCTGGACGCGGCCCTGCCACTGCGCCTGCTCGCCTTCATCGGCAGCCTGCTCGTCGTCATCCTGCAGCTCAGGGTCGGCTTCACCGTATTCGACATCTGATGCAGATATCTGCAAACACGACAGATCCTAGTCACGCATCATAACGGTTACCCGCCTTCCATAGGTGTCTGCCAAATGTGAAACGACGACTCGAGAGACAAACGGAAATGTTTTATTTGCAAAACGACATGTTCCCCGCTTGCGCAGAAACTTTCGGAATTAAAGTTTCCTTTATTTGTTTCGGAATAGATAATATCTACATTAAATTCATATAAGTAATATTCGCTAGTCCACGGTCTGTCTCAGTTTAATTATTAAGGTGCGCACTCCCTTGCATTAATAAATTTTGCTGTGGCTTACGACACTGTTACATCGCTATTGTATAGTACATGATCTCGTCATACCAGTTTCTGCAGCATGCACGGTGTCACCGGTCAAGGCCATCGCGTGTCACCTGTCACGTGACATGTCACCCGGTGTCATGCGACCTGTATATTAAGTTTTTTTCACTAAACAGTGTCTCGACTATATTTTGTATGGCATAAAATTAGTCATCATTATTGCCATGTTAGGGGCGCTGTTTCCAGGTTCAATTCAAGACGAATTGTAGTTTAGGTCCTCGCAGTGGAAACTGCAGAGAAGCCAAAAACTCACACTCGAGTAGTTTTCAAACAAACAACGCATTGCTATTTCTGATTAACAGGTAATTAACATACTGCTGTTCAACTATAATAATTAGAAAGTTATTTTTTATTGCTATTTCTAGTTAAGTATTTTTTTTCATCTATATACATCTATATACTCTATTTACATATAAATAAAATTAGAGTGTCTGTTTGTAATATTGAAAGAAGCGTTTTTTACTAGATGCATATGAATGTATATAGGGTACATACACCAAAACAACATTTTTTAAAATTTTTGTCTGTATGTCTGTCTGTCTGTTTGTCTGTTTGTTCCGGCTAATCTCTGAAATGGCTGGAGCAATTTTGACGGGACTTTCTTTGGCACATAGCTGATGAAGTAAGGCATAACTTAGGCTACTTTTTAACCAACTTCCGAAAAGGAGGAGGATATATTTCACTTTTTTTATATTGGTTCACGGACAACTCCGTCGTTTGTAAACCGATTTCCAAAATTCTTTTGTCGTTGTATGTGATGTAGCCCGAATATGGAAACATATAGTGATTTTACATTTTTCTAAAGGATTTTAAGCTTAAACTACCAAAAAATAAGAATTTGCGCCGAAGTACACCCTGGTTCTGAAGGTGCTGTACAGAACTCTTGAATCCATACCTATAGATAAATGTTCGGCAATTTTGGCGTTGTTTCAACAATGAAAAGCATATTATTATGTCAATGTGTCAATAATACTAATCAGCATCATCACTATAATGATGCCATGAATCATCATTCATCACATAATAATTTTCAAAAATCTTGATTTTCATTATATTATTGTTCCACCGTTTGTTGACTGATTTTCAAAACTCTTTTATTGCTACTTAGAGTTTATAGAGATACAATAACCCGAATTTGGTGCAATGCTTACGAAAGTGGTGATCTGATACTGAATTCGTGAGATATAGAGGAAACTCCTGGATATTTTTTGGGACACACATAGACGCGTCAACTATTTCTGTATTCAATCTTCATAATTTTTTACTCCGTAGCAGCTAACTTTAGCGCAATTTCTATGTGCAATTTACCGCTTTTTTTTGTAGATCTAGATTAAAATAACTAAAAAGTATTAAATAATAATTCATATTCTGTATGAAGTCGGTACCAACTACCAGCTAACCTAATCGCCAGTTCTATGACATAATATAACTACAACTTACCTATGTGACTGGTACTGAGTACCGACTTCAAATTATGAAGATAGAGAACAGAATACTGAGTACAGAATATGAATTATTAATTTATACTTTTTACGTTCATTTAAGAAAATTACTATCCTTATTTATATATTTATTTTATATATATATATTTATTATTATATAATATTTACCTTGAAAGTCGGTATAAATTTTTATTTAAAATTTGAAACCGAAATAATTTTACACTTATTCGTTATCCTTAAGATTTTCTATACAGTATTGGCGTTTTTATCTAAAACTTTAGGTTCATGAAAAGTGATCAGATCAACTACTTATAAGATCCCATTTTTAATATATGGGTAAGGAAGGGGAAAATTTCTCTCTTTTTCGTTTTCTTTTTTTATCACATTTTGCTGCCGCGGACGAAGTCGCGGGCAACAGCTAGTATTCTATATACTTCTAACTTCAAAAGAATAAAATTTGTTTCACACAAAGTAGGAGAAAAAACAGTTTGGAGGCGCCGGGTATCGATCCCGGTACCTCTCGCATGCTAAGCGAGCGCTCTACCATCTGAGCTACGCCCCCTGATGACAGGAATCCGAAATATTGCTACCGCTAAGAATATCAAATTAACTTTAACTTGAACCTAACTTGTTCCCTTTCCAATTGCTATCGCATTGCAGACAGACAGACAGCTCTCGCAAGATACGTGATACGGGAGCGGTTCACGCAAACTTCGTAGCAATTTTTAAGAAATTATTTGGTCACGAGCAGTTAGCAGAAAGATCAGTTGCTGGTAATAGCCACCTACGGTCACTCACATAAAGTAGTTACAGTAGTTACACAACTAAAAGAGCGCCCACGTGCTGGTCGGGCAACGGCTGGATAACAGCAACCAACAAGTCGCTTTCCGGCGCGAGAAGGAAGAGAATGGCTCCCTCCAAGGCTCGGTCACGTAGTCCTGGAGAGGTAAGGCAGGGGCTTATCCAACCGCACCCGCCAAGAAGGTTGTACTGTAGGCCTGTGGGCGGATGATCGGGGGATCACCGCCCACAACGTAGGCCCCGAGAAGGAAGGCTCCCGCGATGCGGGGAGCCTCTCGGTGTAGGCAGGTGGCGGCACAAGCTGCCGCAGTCAAATGTGGTGTAGAAAGCGGCAAGCGCTGTAGAGTGCGGAGGGCGCGGTAGAATGCTTCGCGATCCCGCTCTTTCGCATGTAGTGTTGACGAGGCCATGGGGGGGTTTTAGTCGGTAAACCTCTGCGGAGGGAGTCCGACATACCCCTGCCCCTTCCCCCGAGGAGCGGGAGCGGGGGATGCGTAATGCAGTAGGTAGTTACACAAGTAATAAATCTTCTGGTATTGCTCAAGAACCCCTTATAACCACGTCATGTTCGGCAAACAACGGAAACATTTTCACAAGTGTAGGGGTATTATATGTATATTGTATGAGTATTGTTCATGTATGTAAACGGCAGTACGGCCAGTCATCGGGTGTAAGTGCGCGCGATTAGTTGCGCCCAATAAATATTCAATATATTATCTCTGATTATCATTCCCGTTAGGGGTCTCCTAAATTGGTGACCACCGACAAGAACACGCATCCTTCTGGACATCAATCATCATCAATACTCCCCACCCATCCGCACCACGTCAGCAGAGATCAAGCATAACTTTATGCATGGGCGTTTTATTTGGCCGGGCCTTCTGCCAAAGTTCTCCCATCATGATGATCATCAATCAGCCCTCTCGTTGCCACACCGGATCCCACAATTTTCCTTCTTAAAATGATCTTTGGTCAAATTGTGTAACGCATTGAGCGTAATGTGGCGCCCCGAGGTCGACGCTCGTTATTGACTAAATTACAGTTCACAGCGTTTAATAATGCCCAATAACTAAGGCTCAACCGGCCCTCGATTTAACGCCAATTTGCCAAAATGGCGGGTTACACGCCATAAAAAAATAAAATAATTTAGGGTTAATAAAATATTATGTTAAAGTTGCATCAGTTTATCATGGACGTTTTTTGTGATTTATTTATTTAATAAGGTTTGTCAACAATTGCTAACACTTACAATTAAGTACATAATGCGCTTAATTAATTATCATTCAGTGTTACAACTTCTTACAGACAAACACCAATAAAAATTAACAACAAAATTCTATAATAAAGTAATCCTACTAATATCCTACTTCCTACTAATATTATAAAGGCGAAAGTTTGTTTGGATGTATGGATGTGTGGATGTATGGATGTTTGTTACTCTTTCTCGCAAAAACTACTGAACGGATTTTAATGAGACTTTACAATAATATAGCTTATACATTAGAATAACACATAGGCTACAATTTTAACCGACTTTCAAAATGGGGGAGGTGTTATGTTCGTTTTCTTATATTCAACGATTACTCCGCCGTTTGTTAACCGATTTTCAAAATTTTTCTTTTGGTATATAGGGTATCATCCCAATTTGGTATTATATTCACAAAAGTGGTGATCTGATGAAGGATCCATAAGTAATCGAGTGAGATCCTCAAAACTTATAGGGAAACATGTGGTGACTTCGGTTTCGTGAGAAGTATTCTAAGCATATGCTACCAACAAGTAAGATTTTGCACCGAGATATACCTGGTATACCGTGGTTTGGAAGGTGCTGAGAGAGCTCCTGAGTCTTTATAGATACAAGTTTGGGAGTTTCGGCGTTGTTAAGCATATGCTACTATGCAAATTACATTCATCATCATCATCTTCATCATCACTATCATATTATACCATTTCATAGTCTTTTAGATCGAGACTCGGGTTTGTCAAGCGATAATTAAAAAAAATCTATACCTACCTCATATTATAAGCCTGAAGAGTATGTTTGCTTGAACGCGTCAATCTCAGGAACTACTGGTCCGATTTAAAAACTTATCTCAGTGTTAGATAGATCATTTATCGAGTAAGACTATAGGCTATATTATATTACCACTCTAAGACTAATACGACCGAATAAACTCAGGAAAATATGGGAAAAACGGGGGAAATATTTTTATGGGAAAATGTACGGTTTCTGTAAAATTCCTAATTAACGCGGGCGAAGCCGCGCGGGACATCTAGTACGACTATAAAATTAACATTACATAGGAAGAATCAAACAATACAATACAACAAAATAGAATAGTTAAAATTTCAAGGTAAATAGACAGCAGAAAAATATTTTAGATTTTAAATACTTACACTATTTATCTATTTTTTATACTGAACTAATTTTAGACCAATATTCAAGTTTTCACTTTTGGAGAGACAGTTGTAAGCCTTATAGATCCTTGGCAGAACAGCTGAGAGTCCAAGGTTTGAATTTGAGGCTGGTATGTTAAATAAATTGAAAGCATTGATTCTAGGTAAGTAGGTAGTCTCGAGGGGGCGTTTATTTCCAGCATGTGTAATAACTCGGGGCAATCTATTTCAGAGTTAATTATTTTATGTAAAAAGATTAAATCTATCTTTTTCCTACGACTTTTCAGAGTAATCATCTTGATGTGATTCAACCGGTTATCGTACCCGTGAAGTTTACTTGTCGATATATTGTAGAAGAAACGTTTTTGGACGCTTTCTAGGCGCTTAATTTGAAATAAGCTTTATCTTGATGTAACTTAGCAGCTTAGCTTTTCATTTTGTTCGTAGTTAGTTCTTCTGAAAAGGTAAATCCTAGCCTGTATTATCTAACTGTAGGGATTCAGACGAAGATTTTAACACTTTAGAAGCTAATAGGTGTGCGAGTAATTAGTCTCTCAGTGCGCAGTTAAGTAATGCATCACATACTCATACATATAAGTTATGACTACTCCATTTCTGTAGTTATAACATACTCCTAGTATAGAATTTACACTTTTCAGTGATCACATTTGTCAAGTGTTTTAACCAATCAGTTCGTACTGAGTGACTCCCAAACATTTTAACTAATTTGGCGGTTGCCCACACCATGACTAAGATAGAAGGTGTTTAAAATGGGTATAAACATAAATTACATACAATAAATAAGTAGAAAGAATAGCTGTTGTTTGCAGTGAAGTGTTCCAGTGCCCCTGACCTGCAACTGTCTAATGCCCCATTGTTTGAACTCTGTAGGTGCTTTAACCCTATGTTAGTCATGTCTAAAAGACCGTTACTGCCTTTAAAATGTCATATCATCTTAACAATATACAAAAACTCGAAATCGAAACCAAAATATTATAATATTTATATACTTACTACACAAATTATGGAAAATTATGAAGCAACCATGTTTGTGAAATTCAATAGTATTTGGCAATTTATTTACACATATTGCCTATACGATAAAACATTTAAAACACAATTTTAAAAAGTTCACAATAAAATACAATAGGCGATCTTTAGTACCTACACAAAAAACCTAAGTAACCAATAATTATTATACTTAATCAATGTAAAATAAACCCATAACAAATTACAATAAATTAATCTATGAATCTTGGTCAGTAAGACCGGGCTTATAACTTAAGCGTTAAGCAGTGATTGTGTATTGAACAAATATCGGATGCGCCGCCCGCGCTGCCGGAGACATAATACCATTTTTAACCGTCAACCGACAGGAACTGCGGGTTACCATGCTGTACTAACTTTTAGGACATTTTACGCTAGCTGGTAACGCCGACTGTCCGTTTTGATCATGGCCGAGCATATCACAAAATTGAGATGTACTCGATTGATTTAACGAGACAGCAACATACGAGTAATATTATGTTAATAAATTACTATTTACTTCAACCCTCGTGCGAGTGGGCTTTATATTACTGGAGTTCGCAAAATTTTGAAATGTCACAAATTTTAAGAGTTTTAAGTTTTTGGCCGCTAGACTCATCGCACGGAGTCAAAAAGATCGGCCGTCAAAAACTCATAATAAATTGCGAAACTGAACACGTGGTGCGTGGTAATGAAAAAGTATATTTAAGATAATTTGGCAGCGCGGTGTCGAAAGCGCCATCTTTGGTCATGTCCCCTAATTACGTGCAGTATGGTCACGTTGTGCAAGTAATTGTCACTCGGCCCGAGCGGCCTCGGAACTGCGGACTCACTCGTTTGTCAAGCTCCCCACTCGGAGACAACACAAGGGAACAGTGTAAATCATGCATTTACACTGTTCCCTTGTGTTGTGTCACAGAGATAGCCTTATTAATTGGCTATGGTATGGTTAAGTGTGTGACTGAAAGCGTACCAGCCGAACCTAAATACCCTAGATATATTCTTTGTCTTTAATTCAGTACAAAAATTATCTGAAAATTCCAAATAATTTGGACATAGTATGGCAATTTCGTTAAAACAAGAGGTAACTTTGGGATTTTTTTCTATCGAGTGAAGTTCATGATATTGTGTAATGGAATATAAATTCCACTGTGTTAGATCCTTAACTAACACATATATTTTTTTCAGAATTTAAATTACTATATTTTTATGCCTCCTGTCTCTTTTAAATCTTGAAAATCGTAAGTTTCTGGGAATACAGGGCCTTAATGGTACTTTATGAATTGTCTCACTACATTGAATATGATACCGACAGATCATTGCAGAGAACGATCTCGGTTCATAAGACTCTGTGCAGTCTATAGTTGGGTATAACTATCTGCAGTAGTGTGTTATGGACTCCAAACAGTAGTTAGGGCCTTTTCACACGACGTATTTTTTCTGATACGCTCGTCTTCTGCGCGTTTTCATCGCGTTTTGGCAGATATAAAGTTTAAAACGTGTTGGCTTCCTTCTGTTTGCTGATCGTTCAACTTGCGTTTGTATCGATACAAACGAGCGTAAAAAAGCATCCTGTGCAAGGGCCTTGTTTGCAAAATATACCTATGCAAATCTTAAGAACGTGTAAGCAGTAAAAAATTGTTCGCTCTTATAACGTTATAACGCCCTCCTTACTTCCATACGAAGTCTGCTTGCCAAAATATCAAAATAACATTCAAATAAAACCGTCTCTACATGGAAGTCAGCTTTGTATGAAGCGCATGTAGTGCTCCAAATAACTCACCAACTCGTTTCAAACGCCTGTTTAGATATCAATTCATCAATTCAATATACATTATAAATATGTTTAGATAATAGTGTAGAAGGTATATGGCGAAATTATTTCGCCATATTTATTTATTTATTTTATTTTCTTAGGAAAACTTACAGCATTTTAAGACAACAGTGAGATACACGTTACACAGCGATATGCCAATTAAAAGTTTCCACTAGTGTATAATAAGTTACACTTAAATCTAACACGAAGCATCAAATCATGACCAACACAACACAATAATATGACTTACAATAAGCTACATAAATTTAAAACTGTTAACTAACAATAAACAACAATGCTTATTAAACCACAAGAATATAAAATGTATATATAATAATAATATATATAATAATAAGAAAATACGTTTAAATATAATTGTTATACTGACGGTAAATAGAACAATATAATATGCAGTAAATTACGATAAAAAGGGAAAGAAAATTAGAGAAATACTTAATGTAAATAAAGAGTTTACTGAATAGAATTAAAATAGGTATCAGTTAAAAGTTTTCTAATTTAATTCGGTGTAAGGGAAAATATGTCTTCAAGCGGATTCATATTTAGAAATCTGTTAAATTGTGCACTCGATCTTAACACGAAGGAATTCCTACGATAGAAGGTGTTGTAAGGTGGGACATAAAGTGGCATAAAATGACGAGCGTTTCTAAATGGTATATTAATATTAAATCTATTGAGCAACTCGGGTGCATCTATTTTACTTTTAAGTACTTTACATAAGAAAGCAAGGTCGCTAATGTTCCTTCGTTGGCAGAGTGGAAGAAAATGGATATTTTTACTGGAGATATCTAAGAAAGTGTTTTTGGATAGACTCTAATCTATCTATGTATATATTGTACGCAGGGTTCCCTAGCTCCGAACAGTACTCCATGATACTGCGAACATAGGCACAATTCAGGACCTTGACCACTGTAATAGATTTAAAATTTCATATACCATACTTCACTAACTTATCAGTTATCTATACTTCTATCAGGTGATCTGACAGTTTCCCATCACACCTTACCCGGGCCGGCGGCGAAAAGTATCTAACGATGGCGTTACCACACGTCTGGTCACGTTTGACTCGAATGGGTACCACTAATTACTATTGTTTGGAGTTCTTCTCCAAGGACTCTTGGGAATTAAATTTGACATTTATAAGTATTTAGAAGTCATATCTTATAACTTTAAACGAGCAATTCTTGTATATACCAAATTTCATGAAAATCGTTGGAGCCGATTCCGATATAGATATATATATATATATATATATATATGTATATATTATATATTATATATTATCTCGGAATCGGCTCCAACGATTTTCATGAAATTTGGTATATAGGTATCATTTTTAGAAAATGTCATTTAATTACTGTTTTATACAATAGTAAATAGCTAGTAGTTCTTTATCAGCGAAGACTCTTCGAGGCATTTATGGTTGTGGCCAAGTGTGTCTGTAAGCGTTTACCATAGTATTCTAATTAACAACATATTATTGGTTTGAGTCTAGTATAGGCTAGTTTTGATTACGTAAAATGTATGGCTTATGAGCGCTTTCATTGTCCAGACACTTACTTGTCTTGAAAATCTTGTTAAACATAAATAAATAGGTGGAACGAGGATGTCCTGCAATAAAATTATTCAGTTGTGTTGTTAAATCATTGCTAAACGACATACAACTAGGAGCTAGCCATTGGCACTAAACAAATCAACCAAAGCTTGTTTAGGTTAATCGTTAGTCGGATATTATTATGCATTTTTTACATTATTAATCGCCGAGAGCGATAGCATGATATTTAATCAAGAATTACAGACACTACCGAAATTGGAAGTAAGCTTTACAATGAGCAAGTTATTGCCACAGAATTGGCAATAATTAGCCACGGGTTATGGTCACTAAATAGCCACAACTATAATGATCCCATCACCGACCTCCGACGCCATCAGACATTATCAGATAAGTCACAGCCGGCCAATATCTATAAAAGTCGCGATCGTGACGTAAAGGTCAGTTTGTAAACTGGGACATTAGCGGCTGATATTATTACGTTTAATGGTTGTAGCTTAGGAGCTAGCTGGTTAATAAGGATACCTAGTAATTTTGTTGTGTAACACCAAAAACATGTTTCGCTTTTCAATTTGTTTGAAGATTCTATTAATTTCTTTTCAATCGTGGAAATATAATATCATCTTTATTACATTTATGCTGTTAAAGTTCCATAATACATGCAAAACTAAATATTAATATTATGCTAAGCAGGGAAAATTATGTTCTCTCTTAATTACGACTAGAAATGCCTAGTCTTTACTTTGACATTAGAACATACACGCGTATGTCACCCCAACCGGACTCTGAAGGAGTGAGGGACGGCCCTCTTTTAAGCAATAACACTAATAACTACAGCTCATCTACCGTGATAACTCGTACACAGCTAGTTTTTGCTACCGCGCGTGAGCAGCCTCTCTCGTCAGAGAGTGAGTAAGGGGTCGGACCCCTTAAGAGGAGGGGGGACCCGTGTCCCAACGTCAGATAAAAATAGCTTATTTTCGTAGCTCTTCCCAACATTGCCCGATTAGAATGTCACACGTGTGACTTTAGGGGCCAGGCCCCCCTCATTGTTTATCTAATATCTCCAAGCCAACTAGAAACAGACTAGTTATAGCCATGATTAAACTACCATGGTCTTAACCAGACCAGTAGCTTAGAGCCTTAGGCTCTTTGGAAAAAAAAGACCTAGTCTACCTCAGAATATGACATTACATGTCTTCTCATAATATGAGACTCATATCCATTACCATTTTAACTGACTAACCAGATAAAAGGCTTTAATCGTGGATCGTAATACATATTAGCGTTTATCTCTTGGACTATTCGCGCGTGCAGTATCGCCCCAGTTTCGTCACCTATTGTGGATGCTCCGATTGTGCCAATTCCAAACATTACAAAATTATTGTTAGAATAATATTAGATTATTATTTATAGCGGATATGAAATTATCTTAAATTTTTATAAATTTTTAAAACTCATTCTCTGAGTCTCCGGGCGCTGGATTTCTGTGACGGTATCGCCTGCAACTCACCCAGGGCCAGGTCTCGTCTTATGGACGAGAGGAACTTGGTGGATGGCAGAGCGCAGGCGCTGTACAGCAGGTAGTCCTTTTTGATCTTCTTGTATCATCGAGGAAATTGATTTCTAGGCAATTAACAGAACTTTTGGCTTAGGTCAATTCAATGTTAGCTGTGATGGGTCGGATGGGTTTGACTTCACGCGACCAAAATATTACTTAGGTCCTCCATCTGCCTAGGAATCAACTTCTCTGATACGTTGTACCTTCCCTGGTACCGCAACCGCTTAAATTTTGCTGCGCATAAAACCTACCAAAAACCTTTAAAGGGATCCCTCTTGTCGACACCCAGTATTAAACTTGACAATGTTAACGTTAAATGCAAGCAGTCGCTCTGTTATCTCGGGTTTCACTTAGAAAATAAATTTTCACTTTTAGATCATATTAATTCAGATTTCAGACCGGTGAAAAAGCTAAACGTAACTTTTATTAATTTACCAAAATATCTACCTCAACATGGGGTTTCTCATTTAAAACTCTTTAACTATCTACTCAGCGACATATTATTATCTTGGTACTATAATATGCTACGGGGCTCCCGTGTGGGCCGAGTGCCGACCGAGTAACTATTGGTGCGGCTCGTCGTTAATACAAAATATGTTTAATACATATCTAATATATAAAATTCTCGTGTCATAGTTTTCGTCGCCATACTCCTCCGAAACGGCTTGACCGATTTTGATGAAATTTTTTGTGCTTATCCGGTATTTATGAGGATCGGCCAACATCTATTTTTCATCCCCCTAAATGTTAGGGGTAGTCCGACCCTAAATTTTTTATTTTATTTTTTAGACAAAATTTTTAATTTCTATTTTTTTATGATACAACATACAAAAATACATACAACCCTAAATTTTTACTTTTTTATCACCAACCCCTATAATTATTAATACTCGAGACTGACGGCGACCATTGTTTGTGCGACGGGATAGCCGCGATGGACGTTGCCATGGTGACATACTTATTTAGTCACTTCAATAAAATAATATGGGCGAAATACTTTATTAAGCAAAACAACGTTTGCCGGGACAGCTAGTTGTATAGTATAAAAGTATTAAATATATTTCCGTTGTCTGATACCCGTAACACAAGTCCTTCAGGTACTTAGTACGGAGCCAGACTGACGTGGTGTGAAGCGTCCATAGATTGTTATATTACAAATAAGAAACTTATTGCAAACCTATCATGGACGTTGGACAGAAATAATTTTGCTGCCATCTTATCTTATATTGCAAATCATGGGTTATTTAAAACAAATCGCTAAACGTGGGGAGCCACGAAGCAGATGCATAAAACTACACCCGCATGGTTTTTATAACATAACGGAGAAATATAATATTATAAAAAAACTTGACATGTTGCCAATTTAATTCTCATTCGCTTACACTGTCACAATTAATACATCAAGGCGCGCAGAATCTTTGCGTCTCCATACGCTGGACTTCCTCAATGGTGGCGATGACCTGCTGCAGCTCCTCCTCCGTCTGGTCTCTCCTCCTGGACAGCAACGTCTTAAAGTTGGGTAGAGCGCACGTGTGAAACAGCATATAGTCATCGTTCACCTTCTTGTACACCTGCCCTTCGTACTTCTCCGTCTCGAAGAATATTTTACTCGGATCCCAAGCCAAGAATTTAGCCTGACTACTCCCTGTGAGCATTCCTTTGTAGTAACCGTCGTGCCGGTCGAAGAGAACGGGCTTGGTGTCGAATTTCAACGCTTCGTCTTCACCGTGGGCCGTTCTGTAGCGCTCCACTTCGTCGGATGGGGCTTCGGTGATCTTGATGTTCACGCAGGATATCGACGGCGGAAGATTCAGCCACATGGCGAATCTGTAGACCTCGTACCAAGTCCCGACCATGAAGTCATTGTCCAGGACTTCCGCGTTCTCGGCGGCGCAGGCTCTCTCCAAGTTCGTCAGCCCGGAGACCAGCTTCAGTAGACACAAGACGAGTACCAGGCGGGAAAACATGTTGGCTCTCTCTGACTCGGTGGGCGAGCTGATACCGTATATAAACATGAGCGTTATCATTAATTATTATTATTATTATGTTTTGATTGATTGTTATATGCCACGTTCTGTAGAAGATAGTGAATATAGTGTGATATATTTAAATGACTAGCTCAAAGCAAAGAAAGTCGATCCATGTGTAGACCTTCGCTAGTTCTCTCGCCGGTCGTGACGGTTAGCCTCCCCACCTGATGGAAGACAGTGATGGAATAAAAAGTGCACCCTGTAATGCCCTGTATATTGCGAACACATTTGGGCACTTTCATATCTCCAGCGTATTTGGAGATCTCGATGAGAGCGGTAGCCGGCGGTCACTGGACTTGGAAAATATTATTTGCATTTGTCTGACTTCTGAGTTTCAATCAAACTGGCCTAACGTCTAAAATACTGTAATACTGTAGTCTGTAATACTGTAAACGCAATTCTATTCTTTACATAATGCCAATCAATACTTTGACATTTTATTAGGTAAGGATTAAAAATAAATAATAGTTTAAAAAACTAAAAATACGATTTTTATAGTAAACCAAACCAAAAATTGAAAATAAATTTCAATAAATATAAATTAATAATAGTGTGAATAAAAAAAATATTTTATTTAAAAAAAAGCTTGGGGTGCTCTTTCTTCGGTTTGCTATAAAAAGCGTATTTTTAGTTTTTTTAAACTATTCTTTATTTTTTACTTTTTAGTTTGGTTATATGTATATACAGGGTGCAATTAAACCTTCCTGCCAAATTTTTTCCAGAGCTTAGGTATCATTAGGAGAGTCTATTTAAGTAAAAAAAAATTGGGTGTTATTTTTTTTCAATGACATATTTTATCCCATTTAAAATCGTTGCAGTACGGTCACTCGCGGCACGGGGGAATGAGAGGGGGTGACGCGGGAATATAGCTGTGTGATCAAATCCATAGTAATAAGGGCTGTGTGATCAAATCCTAAAATCAACACAATAATAATATTATCTATAGGATGGCTGTGTGATCAAATCCATAGTAATATTATTATCTATATAAGATCAAGGATGGCTGTGTGATCAAATCCTAAGATCAACACGATAATATAATCTATAGGATGGCTGTGTGATCAAATCCTAAAATTATCACAATAATAATATTATCTATAGGATGGCTGTGTGATCAAATCCATAGTAATATTATTATCTATATAGGATGGCTGTGTGATCAAATTATAAATTCAACACAATAATATTAGGCTTTAGAGAAACCCAGTCCGCATAATAACATAGAGGCAAAGCATCTCCTATCCGATACCTTAAACAATTTGTAGAAGACATGCAACTAAAACACTTTATGCTATAACTAGTCCCAGATCAAATGATCCAGTCATCATCAGCCTATTGCCGTCCACTGCTGAACGCAGGCCTCCCCCAATGAGCGCCAACCATCCCGATCTTGGGCAGCCCTCATTCATCCGCTACCAGCCACTTTCTTTAAATCGTCGGTCCACCGTGCTGCGGGACGGTCTCCACTCTATGTCAATGGCCCAATGGAAACAGTAAATGGTACCATTACTGACGGACTGAACACTATGTCTTATATAAATATATAAATGAAACTATTTCGGTTGACAAATTAATGGATATAGTATGGTGTATAAATAAATTACCAGCTATTCCATCCAGTGGTCCTAGTGACCGTACTTCGCAACGACAGGCATTAACTGAAAGAAGGACAACAGCAAAACTACTAATTGATAGAAATTATATGACTGTTATGAAAATAGACAAAACTCACAAGAAATGTAGGAAATATTCAGTCGGTGATCTTGTATTGTGGAAAGGGGAAGTTACTAACGACCCCAATGCCAAAGTGACCCAAAAATTGAAAAGTAAGAAGTTTTCAGCTGTAGTAAGGAGTGAGGTATTAAGGCCTTATAAATCAGTAACTTCTGATACTGACGGTTCAACTAGTGATGCTGAAGTAGACACGGATGATCTAATTGACTAACTTATAATTTTTGTAATAAAACTAATACGATTGGAGATAATAATACAGAAAACAAATTTTATTAATATTAAAATTTAATTTTGCAATGATATTACAAAATCGAATAGGTATATACAAATTTAATAACTATTTTATAATAATCACACTTTAGATTTTCTACTTCTGTAATTTTCACAATTGATATTAATAAGAAACTGGTTCCGAAGCTGCACCTAAAAAAAAAATTATTAACATAATTCAAGTCTCTGTGACCAAACAGTTACAAAAGTATTAAAACATAGTCAAAGCTGATGCTAGAATTTATTTTAATTTAGAACTAAACTGATGTTTAGTTCTAAATTAAAATAAATTCTATGTGACCTGATAAAGTAGTCTGTGTGGCCAGCATCTTACAAGATGTAATAAGAGTATTATTTAGTACAAAAATGAACAAGGGTTATATTATAGTCGTCTATGTCCGATGTCTACGTGACCGATGTCTACGTGACCTAATAAGTCTGTGTGACCTTACAAATATTCTAAAATCGAGCTTTTAATTACTACAATAGTAAAGTTGTCTGCATGACAAAATATTATGTTACTGATAACAATACCACAAAAATAAAAATGCATAAATTACATTTAGGCTTCAGAAATGCCACGTGTTGGCTGGAGATGAGATGTGATACTAGTAGATTTTTCTATCATCAATGTATATTTAACTTCTTTTTTTTTAATTTTTACAAAATACTGTTTCTATGTCTTCCGCTGTTTCAGACCACTGGCAGTTCTGGCACTGGTACAGCACAGGGGAGCAAACCATGGGAACGTCGTGGGACACTCCTAATGCAGGATGGCCGAGTGTTAGCGGATGTCAATGGACAAGCTACATGATATTATAATTATTTATTTAAATCGGTATATTATGTTAGTCACTATGTATAATTTTAATAAGTGATTATTATATTTTAAATAGTAATAAGTAAGGTACTTGATTTTGACAATTAGTTAGTTATAAATGGGCGGGAGGATTATTTACTTCAGTTATAACTTCCTCTTCTCATATTATCTAAAATATGAGAAGTACATTAATTAATATTTAGAATGACATACTTAACTTATTCTGAGCCATTCTTAATTTTAATGTATTTCTTATCGGTAATTGAAAGATACTTAAAAAATAGAAACATTGCTGAAAGAATGACTCTGATAGCTTAAAAATTCACCAAGATATGACAATTCAAATATCTCATAAAAAAGCCCTGCCCGAAACGCTACATACAAAGTGCTACGAAAGTATGACGTTAGTCTTTCGTAGTTTGTACGCATCGGGAGACAACTTTGTTCGACAGGTATATCAAATATTGCGTTTATGAAAGTGGTTTCATAACAAAAGTTGCTTTTAATTGCATAAGTTATCGAATTGTATACAAATATTAAGAATATTAATTGAAAAAAAATTCGACTTGAATATCCAACTCTGAAGGCGCATAACAAAAAAAAAAATTCAAAAGCTGAAATTTTGGGAACGCTTATTTTTTACCGTGATTTCTTTATTTTATTAACATAATTCGCTAATCTTTGACCTTGTCATCATCCCTATTGTCAACGGAAGTTCGTTTCTTTTGTGTAAAATAGTATAAAAGCCAGCCATATTGCATTGATTGATTCATTCTCTAATTAACTTTGAGACATGTAAGGTGAAACTCTGCTCGAATAAATATATGTATAATTCAAGACTTTTATTATTCTCTAACACAATAAACAGATTGCTATGATATAATATTATTATGTTTTAGTCGTTTTGTAGTTTGTATGGAGGGGTTCCGTACTAAACGACTCAATAATTGCGTCGCTTGCTGTATGCAAACACTTCTTAAATTATAATATTATTCCTTTATCTTACTTTGTGATAACTATTTTTGGGAGTAAAATGATATAACGATTTTTTAGGTTTATAAAATATAATAATAATTATTAATTGCATTTCAAAGTGGAACACCATGTTTGAATCTAATTAAAAATAAGAAATAGGTTTATGCAGCTGGGAAGATAACGAGCTCTTAGTAGATCGTATCTCATGATCTGATAATATTCGATAACGGTAGTGATAATAATCGGTGGCAAAGTGACACTGATAACAAATGCACAAAACAACATACAGTTTGGTCAGTGTAATGGAACGAACGTATTGTTGGGCGAAGTAGTAAAACAATAATTATGAATAGTTAGAAAAAGCGTAGGAGCGATTTTGGGACAATCATTAACAGGTTTGGTCGCGTTATTTATTTGCATAATGTTGGTAATTTTGCTGAGACGTTTGCACTGAAACAAATTTGAGGTTATATTAATCTCTTTTTAAGGGTTTTATATAGGGCATTTATACATTTAAGTTTTTTTCAAATATTAACATTATTTATATAGTAAGTATACAATATTAACGTATTATTTATATACTAAAATACTTATATCTTTTTCGTAAGATTTAAACTTTATTATTCACTCTTTTCCAAAGTTCAATCCTGGATTTAACGTCAAACAAGGAAGTTTTTTGCTCTGGTAGATTGTGCGAGCGTTTTATATTCAAAAGGTTAATAATGCAATACAACATTATAAGAAGCCTTTCAAAAGTCAAGCCACACGTAACAGCTATCTGGACATCATCTCGTATCGCTCCATCTTCGATTGTGAAGCAACAACAAAGACGATTGTGCAAATTATCAATTTGGAGCAAACATATTAAACATATTAATTATTCGCATTCAGCATACTGTTATGCAAATGAGATGGTCTAATGAGGAACATCTGTTTTAGTTCTTTACTAATATTTTTAGTATCTGTCTGTATATTTGTACCGCTTCCCTGAAAAACGACTTTGATGTTGGAATGGAGATATTTAAATTTCCAGGATAGAAAATAGGTCAATTTTTATTCCGAATAAAAAGATGTAATTATTTAAGAAGAATTCCGGGAAAGAGAATAGGATAATGTTGGAAAAAGTGTATAATACTTGGGCGACAAACGTATTAGGCGCAACTAAGTAGCGGGCAACATTGCAATTACAGACAAACATTACAACTCTGTTATATGCTACAGGTACGTAACATTAACCTATTTAAAGTTGTGATTGACATTCAATTATATGTACCCGAAACTCATTAGCTACATGACACGTGTGGTGGGTTTTATGTCATGACGCAGCATTGACACTGCACCAGCTTACGTGGTCAGGGCCTCTTATTAATCCTCGTTTGATGATCATAATATTATTATGATAAGTGCAATAGAAACAACATAGTCGTAAAGACAGGTCCAGTGTTGGTTGAAATGTCTCTATTTTGCGTGCCCCATTGCAACCCGACTTATGTAAGACCTGTCAAATGATTCTACTATCCGAATAAAACGCGTGTTGATTGACATGATAAAAAAAATGCATATAATACGAGTATATACATTGAATTCAATCAACGTTAAATTAAGATTTAATGTCCGGCGGGACTTGAAACCACTACGACAAAAAGGCGTTAGTTTCGTGTATAGAACGCTGATTTTAATGTTCCAAAAGGCTAATTCTTAATTTCAAACTCACTGAAAGACATAATTTTATTAGTTATCGTGCACTACGATTGCCGTAAGAACATGATATAACTTTTTGTGTCGATGATCGAGAATCGAGATTGGTAATTAGTATTCCAATTACATAACATAAGATCGATTGTTTATTGTTTGTTGCCAGTCACTTCAGCGTGCAGTTTAGTGACTTACCCGACTGTAGTATATGATGAGTGTCATGACACGAAAAGTTTTCCAGTGTTGGATAGTTCTACCTTAAATCGTCTAGTTGCTTCTGTAAGGCATGTAACTGTTCTCTCTGTTTAGCTGACTCGTTATAATTAACTTCTGTTGATGATTCAGAGAACGACATGTTAAAAAGATGATTGATCGGAGCGATATCCCCAAAGGAACCCTGAGAGTTTACGTGTAAAGTGTAAAAAAAAAAGTTTGCGTACTGTCTTCTTGGTGTGAGTGAACTGAACAGTCCTTTGACTTAATCAAGCATCCTTGTTTGACGCTAAACAATCCTGACTGGAACAATTGTGTAGAGCTTATTTCGTCGTCACATAGTATGTTTAAAGAGCAGTAGTCACAGCAAAAGTAAAAATATATGTTGGTCCTGTGAGTGTCGATCCACATCCACATGGTATCACACCCATTAATACTTGAACTGCAACTATAAAGTTGTTGTATTTCTCGATCATCTTTTTTTGTCAGACACTCAGATTAAATGTGTTCTAACCGAACTTGGAACTCACGACCACCTAGCTAAGAGCCACGCTCTAAGCCACTGGAATACGGGGGCGTTGTGTTGGATTGTTAAGTACACAATGTGTGTCATAATTATCATGAGTAACATGTCAATTATATTAGTATGTATCATAAAAACCGTAGCCGAGCCACCTGCATCGCCTTATGCGAGGCGGATGTTGGCATTGTTGGCACTTACCCCGTAATACCGAGTTACTATGTGGATAGGCTACGGACAGATTGTGTTTTTTTTATGAAATAAGGGGGCAAACGAGCAAACGGGTCACCTGATGGAAAGCAACTTCCGTCGCCCATGGACACTCGCAGCATCAGAAGAGCTGTTTCACGCCGGTTTTCTGTGAGAACGTGGTATTTATTTATTTATTTATTATTTTATTTATGGCTCTCCCACGTTTAAGTGTGTTGGTCGAATATAGTTCTTTAGTCGCTTCGAAAGGAATATTTTGACTACATTGGGTGTTAAGTTTTATACACTAGTTCTTAAACAACTGTAAATTTTTTTAACCGACTTCCAAAAAGGAGGAGGTTATATGTTCGGCTGTACATTCGGCTGACAAATTGTATAATAAAATAAATAACAAATAACTTTTATAACAATGCACATAATAGTAGCTAGGAGTAGGATACCGTTTAATGTATGGCAGGCGTAACAAAAATGCTAGCGTGGGTTGGACCTCGGAGCTTTTACTAAACATAAAGATACTTTTTTCTAAAATCAGTACTTGCAGTCAAGGCCTATTACTCATCGGAGCGATATAATGTTTAGCATTAATTACGCTGTATTCGGGCAATATTAAGATAAGCAGTTCCCACAGCGTTGCGACAGCCGCAATATAATGTACTAATTGTAGAAAGGGCACAAGACACCCCTGTTAAATGTTATTTGTGTGAGAATGTAACACTGTCAGGAATTGACGTCATGTCTTGCAGCCATCGAGAGGTGAAGAAAGTGGACGCCTGAGCGGACGGAGGCTCCAAGGAGCATTAGAATAGAGTCGAAACAAAGGAGGAACATAAAAACATGATTAAAATATAAATACTTACGTTGTTAAGAAGCACATTATCATAATCAGAGAAGTTGATTCCTAGGTAGGTAGAGATGGGGGACCTATCTCTACCTACCTACCTACGTAGTTTGGTCGCGTTGCGTCAAACCCAGCCGATAGATCATAATAAAAATTGAATTGACATGATCCGACCAAATGGCGTCAGCTTGTCAACTGCCTAGAAATCAATTTCCCCGATGATACATAATCATTTCGTTTAAAATGTAATTTTCACTTAACTTTAAATAGAAATAAGTAGATCTTAAACTTAAGATCTACTTATTTCTATTTAATGTTAGTCTCGATCACTTCAATAAACGTTAAAAAATAACTTTAGAACTCATTTAATCAATAGCCTAGGCTTCAAATTGGCCAGCTGATTCGACTAGACGTTTGCAATGCTGTGTATGTCGTCAGCACAGCTGTTACCGCTGTTACCGGAGTGTGAGAAAATGAATTTCATACGAGTAAATGTGGCACAGACTACTCACTCACACCGCACAGATGACAACCGATAAGTATTATTGGCATGACAAACGCGGGAAACGCGCACGGCGGGCAACGTTACAAAAATTGTGCTGATTTATAATTTCATAAATCTGTTTGTCGTAATTCCAATATTTTGATACACATTAACTCGTACTGGCCCTTGAGCCAAGATCTGTTCCTTATCGCTTATTTATAGAATCGCCGATTCATCGTCAACGTCATATTAAGAAACGCTTTAAATGTCAATTCCATACATTTTCATCGGCGATTCTGTATTATTTCTACTATGAATATAAAAAGTAGATAAAAACCTATCCTCGGGCCTAACGAATGTACATACACTATTTCATTAAAATTTGAGCTTTTTTGTGACACGAAAATTTTATATAATAATAAATAATAACTCCCACACGGGTTTTGGTGACGGTGGCCGGTTTCATTGAAACCAGGCCAGTTACGCAGGAATAATTTTATTGTGTCCAAGTGTGTGCGCAGTACACAAGAGCACTCTCTATTCCTTTTACTCTCATAACCCAGTGGGACGGAAGACCGACACGACTGGCGAGAGGTCAGGCACAGTACCGACTTTTTACATGCCCATTCGACGCATGGATCATCTTACTTTAGACAATCACATGATCAGTCTGCATTGTCCTAACCAAACTTGGAAACAACAATATTATGTTTCCAACGCGGGATTCAAACCCATGACCTCCGAGTCAAGAGCCATGCTCTGAACCACTGGACCACGGAGGCGTTCAATTTGATATATTTTATGTTTTAACTCCAGGAAACGTGTAGATACAGCCTTACCTATCATCGTGGGAAAGTGATGCATCACCCGAGTTATTACTATAATATCGACAATAACACCATTACTGTATATGTATACTTGTGTCTTGTGTATACATGACGGCGGCTGTAACAATGTTATTATAGGTATAATAAGCCGCCATTAGCCCGTTATTATATTGTATTTATAATGTGTCATCATTTAACATTTTCCAATAAGGATCGTATACTCACGAGGATAAAGCAAAAAGAGTTTAGAATGAGTAAGAGGTCAACATAAGAGCGCTGTTTCACTATTACTACGGATTATACTTAAGTATTCTTATCACACCAAACATCAAGGTGAATCTAACATACCTCTAGAACAATATTTACAGTCTCTGTGTATTTTCAAAGCAAATTGTCAGCTCCAAAACCTTTAACCTAAGAACATTATATTTCACGTCTGATTTAAATTCTAAAAAATACATACTCTCCTACTACATTTCTATCGCTGATAAATTACATTTTCAAATTTCAATAGTCAACATTAGAAAGGAAATATTTAAGTGTTTTAGCGTTAACCTTTTAAGTAAAATACAAGCACTTAAGTTTAAATTCCATTTTAGTGGAAACCTCTAAAATGTAGAGACACGCACTTCCTCAAAGGAAATATAAAGATCTTATTATGGTCCCGAGTCTGTTAATGTCAGTAGGTCAGCTGAGGTACTCCTCAACCCTCAAGGACGCAGGGAGCAGGGGCATACTCCGGGGGCGAGCAGCTGGGGCACCCGGCCGGGGGCACGCCAGTCTCACCGGTGCGCGCGAGAGATGCGCACGCGTTAACGATGCGAATCGATAAATAACATCGATACGGAGTTTGAAAATCGAATCGTTTAGTTAAATTTTTGAATTGAGAATAATAACGGTAATTATTTTATTGTTTTTAATAGTAATATTTAGATGGGTTTTGTAAAGTTTTAGCCTGTGATCTAGTCTGATGAAACTATTCCCACATCGAGTGTGGGACTCGGCCTTACATTACAGATTGTTATAACGATCTGATAACACATTTAGATTAATTCACTCGTAAATAATTACCATTATTATTTCTAAGTGTCCAACCGTCTGACGATTATTTTTTTTCACCTAATCGGTCTGGTTTCAGCGTGTAGTCTATGGTCGTTGTTGACACCTGAACTGTATTATTTATTGTCAAATAGTCAGTGTAGTGACAGTTTCACCATGGACAGAGTTTTTGCAGCAGCGCTGTCCGTGACAGCATTGCTGTACTTGGCCGCGGCTAAGGTGAGGTTTTTGTTTCAATTTATATTAACAAATAAACAAACAAATATTTATTTTCACTTTAATTTTTCTACACGCTAATCTTACACAATCACTGATCTCCACAATAGCTTCTACACCGGTTTCGGTGACGGTGGCCGGTTTCATTGAAACCAGGCCAGCTACGTAGGAGTAATTTTATAGTGCCCAAGTGTGTGCGCAGTACACAAGAGCACTCTCTATTCCTTTACTCTCATAACCCAGTGGGACGGACGACCGATACGACCGGCGAGAGATCAGGCGCAGGACCGACTTTTTACATGCCCATCCGACGCATGGATCATCTTACTTGTCTGACAATCAGGTGATCAGACTGCATTGTCCTAACCAAACTTGGAAATAACATGTTTCCAACGCGGGAATCGAACCCACGACCTCCGAGTCAAGAGCCGCGCTCTATACCACTAGACCACGGAGGCGTTACAATATAAATAGTCAGTACTCAAGATGCGACCCGGTCTCAAGACGCGGTTAGGCTCTGTGATTGGTTTAAATTTTGACAGCCAACCAATCACAGAGCCTGAACCATGTCTTGAGACCGAGATGCATCTTGAGTACTGAATATTTATACCAGCCTAAGATTTATCATATTGAAATCATTATATTCAAGCTGAGTGGAAAGTTGAATCCAACAATGTGTTTTTTTTATTTGAGTTTCAATAGCTGCTCTAAACGACGTTATTCGCAGCTAGGTTTTCATTGTATGTTTGTATTTTTTTTACAATTACCTTCAAAACGTCTATGACATAATAGTATAACTTTTTTAATGTTTAAATTCATAAATTAATAAACATACTCGCACTATTTCTTTTGCTTTGCTTTTTCCAATAAAGCCTTCCCCAAGTCCGAGTTATTACTAGAGTCTAGAAGATACCAGAAGGTAATAGGCACGTATATGAGTAAGCGATTTGGAAAATATTCAACGTTTAAAAATTACGTCCTACACTAATATACTAATATTAAATAGTTCATTGTTCCTAATTTCAATAGAAAATTACCAAAAAACTATCCCTTTAATAGCTATTACGTCAGTGAATATCACCTATATACATATATGACTATGTCCATCGATGCAGTCACCGATGACCTGACATATTGAGGGGTCAACAAAACGGGTAAAAGTGGTTTACTTGTTTGTTCGTGCAGCGAGTAACAAACCGTCCATACATAAGACATCAACGCGCTGCGCATTCTAAACATTTTTTATTTACTTTCCTTACCAAATATTTTAACATAAAACCTGTACATTTTTAACATGCATTGTTTTAGGTACGTGTTTTATGTATTAAAAAATAATATATAAGAATATTTTACGTTAAAACTATACCGAATTTTCAGGTATGTAATTCTGTTAGAAAATGTATATGAAAGTATGGCTTGAAAGTATGATCAGCAGCAGCTGACCTTTCAGACGTGTTTGTCGCAATCAGTTTACTCCCGTCAGTATTTTACTACATATTATATTACCTGATGGCGATAGTGTTGTAATAATTGTGAAGTACTGTATGTAACGCAATATTATTATTAGAAGTTTCCCGAAGCTGAAACTCCTTTCAGTTTGCTGGAATAAAACGATTATGTGTCCTTCAGTAAAATTTCAGTCCTTAAGTAGCCTGATAAATAAATAAATAAAAAAGCGGCCTCTCCTAAGCGGCCAGTTTTCCCAGTTTTCGCAAATTAAAATAAAAAAAACTTCTCATAAGCGGCCAATTTTCGCAAATTGTTTAAAAATAAAAATTTCCTCATATTATTTCGTGTGTGAATATTCTTATGATAAAAACCACGTAATCGAATACTTTTAGTAGTTACGCTATATTCTTATCCACAAATATTCATAATATAACTAGCGTAGAGTGTAGCGAAGTAGAATTCATCCAATATTACTATTATGATGACATTCTGACAGATATATAGAGTATATTTTGGTGACAGACACCTTTTTACTGCTGCTAAATGTGTGATTCGGGAACGGAACTTAAAATCGTGGACTAAAATTATAGTTAATAACGACTTATAGTAGATATCACAATGTTGTTTACTAGTGATAACCCGCCGTGACCCGGCCGGTTATCAGCATGTTCCCGGACCCAGGTCAGTTTTACATAATATTTGTTATTTATATGTTTAACTAATGCGCAAAACTACGTCTAGATGGTTCCTATATTTACAGTTCATGTACACCTGTGTATTATGAGCGTATTAATTCTTTTATTTGTAACGGCACTTCTGAAGTTGGGAAGGCGATCTTCTGATGAGTTTTGGCAATGGTATTTGCTTTCCATCCTAGGCTTGATATAAAAAAAAAACTTCCAAGTCCCAACATAATACTATATAATATCCGAGCCTTAACCCTTTCCCTAGCTTCTTTTTATTTCCTTTCTATGATTTGTCCGAACCTTCAATCTTTCCCAGCTTCCTGTATTCACGGCTCATTTACACTCCTAATAAAGCCTTAAATTTTCAACGCACTTCCGAGTCCCCGCGCACGTCCCGCCGTGACCCTGCTAATTACTCAGTTAACTTTAACTGGCCGTTAGCGCTCATCACGACCACCATGACTTATCGGTTTAATTAATAATATTTCGACGTTTTGTTGAAAAACAATCGATGGATGCGAAGGTTACTCATCGTGTAAATTAAAAGTACTCGATGTATAATTACAAAACAGTAATCGCAGCATGAGCTCTGATGAGATTACAAAATAAACAACATGAGATTGATTAACCGTATACAATTACTTGTAACATTAACGTATGCTAACTTTTC
The DNA here is from genome assembly GCF_905147365.1 of Aricia agestis. Taxonomy (NCBI): domain Eukaryota; kingdom Metazoa; phylum Arthropoda; class Insecta; order Lepidoptera; family Lycaenidae; genus Aricia; species Aricia agestis. The sequence goes on from NC_056419.1 coordinate 306,752, forward strand.
TTCACTCTTTTCCTTATCTAAACAAAGTCTTAGATATATGTTTGATGGTTACAAAAGTCCACACGATACGTTATTGTTAAAGCTGTCTACGCGAGAAAAAATCTAGTGAGGTTTTTTTGTACCGAGATAACATCGATAACGACAAAAGATAAAGTATATACATACTAATAATAAAAATATGAAAGTCTGTCTGTCGGTCTGTCTGTCTATTACCTCTTCACGCTCAAACCGCTGAACCGATTTCGTTGAAATTTGGCATGGAGATACTTCGAGTCCCGCTTACTTTAAAGAGCAAAACAACGTTTGCCGGGACAGCTAGTTTATAATATAAGTATGGATCCAATGGCAATTAAATAACAAAATAATATCCTTCCTCTTCATGACGATGATATCGGCTGGTGATGATGGCGGTGATGATGCTGATCAGACGGAAGGCCCGTAAGGTCACAGGGCACTATCGCTCACCTCGCTACGGTCAAATCGAAGGAAACTGACCACCGCCGCGCCAGTTTCACTCGATTGTGTAAATACTGTTTTACATGGTTTGTTACAGCTTTTTATACAATAAAACGTTAGGTCGAGCCTCATTAAAAAAAGGTGGAAATGTTGATGGTGATAAAATAATGATCATAAAAGGAGAAAAATACGTAATTAGAAAATCAAATTTATCCAGCTTTTTATGGGATACGGATGAGAGACAGACAAGTGGAGACATCGACAGTAGACAAGCTGGGTTGTTTTAAATCTTTGGGTATCGAAACTAATAAAACGTTTGCATAATCCCATACTATAATATTATAAATGCGAAAGCGTGTCTGTCTTACATCATCACGCTCAAACCGCTGAACCGCTGAAATTTGGTACGGAGATACTTTGAGTCCCGGGACAGGACAAAGGATACTTTCATCCTGGAAAAAATGTAAAGTTCCCGCGCGATAAATGTTTTTGGCGCAACGGAGTTTCGGGCGTCATCTAGTAATCCATAACTGATCATGTGGACTGTTAAATTAATCACTATTTTATGGAGACTCAGTAGCTGTATTTTTTTACATATTGTGTTTAAGAAGCTGTTTTTTTCCTAATCCTCAAGTTTGACAGCATCAGCAAAGCTAAAAGAGCTTTCACTCTACCAATACGAAAATATTTGCAATAACAGTCTATTGTATACGTAATGTTACATAACAACAGTAATCCGAACTTATTGTTATGTCTAACAGATGAGCGGTCACTCGGTCAGCAGGATTTCGAAAGTAAGGATGAGCCTCTACAACATTAACATTTTGCCTTCTTCGTACTTCTAAATATACGTTTGGTATAATATAACTCAATAGTTATTGTAGAGTGCTTAGTCCAAATGCATTCGCTGGGTTTGAAATTGAGGTTGAAATATTGCATGAGGCGCTATGACTTAAGCTTTTTCAGCTTTATTTCAAAGCTCATGTTCGGATTCGAATATTTTACTGAAATAAAAGCAAGTAAGACTTCTTACAACAACCACAATATATTTTCAAGTGACAGTTGAATACAAATTTTCCGTTTGATAGGGACATCCACAGGAATGTAAAGCTACATCTAAATAATATTTACACCTTATCATCCCATACATTTTTAACATCTAACTTCGCTATCGAAGCTAGCGAATGTAATTTCCAATTTGTTTATGCACTTGATCTTTATCTGAAATAAATATTTTTTTATGTTCAGCAAAAAAGGAGAAAGGCACTGTCCGAGTTTGAATGTCCGACATTGGTGGACCCCATTGGGACTATTATCATATTGTATTAGTTGTCAGATTGCCATAACACAAGTTTTTACTTAGCATGGGATTAGACCACCCATTAGTGAACCCACAAAATATTACGTATTGAGTTATGAATTACGTTCTTTAGATGATTTAGAACAAGACTGCATTCAAAATTTAACAACAAAAAAAAATGTGGGTTAGGACACTTTAATACTTAACAGCGACTAGTTAGTAAATAATAATAAATCAGACGGGTCGCTTTGGTAGATTTGCGTCGAGCGACAAGTAGATCTGGCAATGAAACAATGTCTTACTTGATCCTAGTCCATTTAGTCAGCCTTAAAGTCAAGTTACATCAGTCAGTCATGAGAGTGTTCAATGTTCATATCATGCTAGCGTCAATCTTCAGAGTTACAAAATGACAGTTTCAAGATACTAATATATATTGATGGACTGCCAAAATGGAACTGAGATCTTATTTCAATATGTGAGTATGTCGTAACATAATGCGGTAGATCAGCAGTTAGGTTATCTTACTCCAATTTTACTACAGATTCGATTTGGTTTAAAAAAATGGTATCCTCGTTATATGGTGAGTCAGTGTCATACGCGTTAAAAGGACTATATCTTAAAGCAATAATATTATTGTCGTCGAGTTATTATTTTGAATTATGAATATTTTGACACAATATTTTGGGCACCAAAATTTTAATTTCATTTAATTTTTAATTTAATTTATTTATTTAATTCAGGCATATTGGCCCATATTATAAATACCTTATAGACTAACATACATACAATTATACTAAAACTAACACTAACACTAAACACTGTCTCAGTCTGTCTGCGACGTGGGGCGCGACGCGTTCGGAAGTCGTCCTCGGAACCTCCTGTAGATGACTCCAATCGGCCAGAACTCAAAATTATTTCAACAATTATTTTAGTGCCCAATTTTATATCGGTAGCTCCGGTATCAGTGGCTGTGGAATGACAAATAAGCATCATTCAAATATTATAGTAATGATGAATGTTCGGTATTTGAATTTTAGTATAATGCTTTAAATATTATTAAAAGAATGACAGCGCTTTACTAAACTTTTATGGCATAATTTTAACTTCGTCACGACTTTAGTTTTGACTAATTACTAATTTTTATTAACTTTCAATCTACGCTACAATACTTAAAATATATAATATATAAATAAAGCGCGCAGCTCCGTTGCGCCAAAATTAGTTTATCGAGCGGGAACCCCCCTTTTTTGCGGGATACTAAGTATCATATATTGTCCTTTACCGGGACTCAAAGTCTCCATACCAAATGTCAGCAAAATCAGTTCAGCGGTTTGGGCGTGAAGAGGTAACAGACAGACAGATGTCTGATATACAGATAGACAGACACACTTTTATATTACCTATAAATTACAAATTATACGTGGGAGAGCCATGCTTCGGCACGAATGGGCCGGCTCGACCGGATAAATACCACGTTCTCACAGAAAACCGGCGTAAAACACCGCTTGCGCTGTGTTTCGCCGAGTGAGTGAGTTTACCGGATGCCCAATCCCCTACCCTATTCCCTTTCCTACCCTCCCCTATTCCCTTCCCTTCCCTACCCTCCCCTATTCCCTTCCCTTCCCTACCCTCCCCTATTCCCTTCCCTTCCCTACCCTCCCCTATTACCCTATTCCCTCTTAAAAGGCCGGCACCGCATATGCAGCTCTTCTAATGCTGCGAGTGTCCATGGGCGACGGAAGTTGCTTTCCATCAGGTGACCCGTTTGCTCGTTTGCCCCCTTATTTCATTAAAAAAAAAAATTAGAGTGGATTATCTTGTTGATACATTCATGTGTGATGAATGATGATGCACAAATAATTTTTTCAAAATTATAATAATGGCGGAAATCCTGCGCACTACCGCAATTTATCACGGTGTGGGTCAAATGTTAATGTTTTTTTCATTAATAAAAGAGCACGATGCGGCGACATTTTTACGTCCTGTTGTCATCGCGTCATGATTTTTATAATTTTTAGCTTTTAAAACTATGATGCCAAGTTTATTTTAGTACTTTAGCTCAAGACGCATTTTTTTAAGAAAAAATATTTCGTACTCTATAACAGGTGCCTACTTATTCTACCCAATCTGACTACATAGTTCATTTCATTTTATTCACAACAGATATAATATTGTTATTTATTATCATATTATTAATTATTAGCTCATCTATGTATGACTAACTATAGTCATAAGTTTTTGTTTAATAATTTATAGAGGTTGACAGTGCAATATCTTCTTACGAAAGCTGGCAAAAATGTATATCTAGATTAATATTATGATATATTTAATCTTTTTGTGTCCAAGTTTGGTGTAGGCGGACACGCCGTGGGATTTCGTCACCTTACATGATGTTGGCGCCACATTACTATATTATACTGTCTATTAGTATAATATTATTTACTTTAATAAATAATAATAACAATTACAGTAACTAGTCCACAAATGCATGGAACGCCTACGAGGCTTGCCGTAGCACTAAATGAGGATGCGTTGGACGCAAAATTTTTTGTTTGCTAGTTTTGCAATATATTTTTTTATTTTTCGTAAATAATGTTGTGATTTATTATTTAACTTATCAGTCCAGTCCAGTCCTACATAGATTATTATAAAAGCGAATATGTTTGTCAGATGCCTTAACACGCTTAAAGCGCTATTTTGAATAGACTTTTGTGTAGAGATATTCTGAGGGCCGGCAAAAAGTGAACTGACAGGTTTATCACAGGAAAACGTATTCGTATGGTTCCCGACCTCAATGTTGTAATGTCATGATACATGATAGTACGTTACGGGCAGCATATTTTGTAAATAATCATTATATTCTGATATAACAGTGATTGAAATAAAATAATGTTTAACTAATATCTGTAATTTAACATCACTTTACACAATTTTCATTTTTAGCGATTTCTTGCGAGTCATGATTTCTAGAAAGTATCGGAGAATAATTTAATCTATGTTATTATCAAAGTGATTATGATTTTTGTGCAACTTATTAATTATCGTATGCACTTATTTACGCTTATCTTATTTGTTATCGATAATAATTATTACATATTGGGCCTTTCAGATTAAAGAATCGATCTTTTTATATCAGATAATAAATACTTTCATGCAAAAGTAGTAATAATAAGGAAAGTAGAAGAAGGTCGCACCATATTGGTCTGGACCAAAATGTTCGCAACATCGGAGGCTGGGAGTCAGGACAGAATCGGATATTACAAAATCATTAATTAGTTGCAACACAAAACGGTAATCCGTTATCTACTGTTTAATTTCTTTTTATTTCATGCGTAAATATAATATGGTTGAGAGTACGGCTCTTGACGCGGAGGTTGTGGGTTCGATTCCCGCGTTGGAAACATGTTATTCCCAAGTTTGGTTAAGACAATGCAGTCTGATCACCTGATTGCCTGACAAGTAGGATGATCCATGCGTCGGATGGGCATGTAAAAAGTCGGTCCTGCGCCTGATGTCTCGCCAGTCGTGTCGGTCATCCGTCCCAACTCCCACTGGGTTAATTTTATTTCTTTACGTAACATGTCCTTTCCGAGTCTTACCAAACTCGGATATCGGAATCGCGATTAATATAGATATTTTGACGTATTACGTCGGCAGGGTGCGTCGCGGCTTAGTATTTTATTTATTTATTTTATTTTACTGGAAAACAAAACAGTAATTAAGTAACAATATGAGTAAATACATATAGTATTGAAAGATGGCAAATTATTTTTCCTGTTTTTATGTAATTTGTAGCTTGACTAAACTTGGTCTGAAGTTAAAAATTTTTAGTTATTGTGTCCACTTAAGTATGATAAGTAGATTTTGCTCACAGTTTCGTTGAGTCAAATATTAGCATAAAATATACTGTTCTAGCATGTGATCTGTGAATGAGGTTAGTATATGCTATATAATATAGTACAAAATATATAATAGTCGAAGAGCCGAAGGCCGCGGAGTGGTAAACTCAGTATTTAACTGCGCGCGTAACCTTTTCGCTAAACCAATTATAATGTCAGAGTCTTCGCTGTGCCGAGTGTGGGTATATAATATGTCATATTAATAATGATAATATTATATTTGAAGATGCGAAATCCAGAGATTTATGTGCAGTTAATAGTTATTGAGACCATGGACTAATTATTATACATCGTCTATGTTGGGGCCTGAGACTGAAAACTTGAGATTTCGTGTGTGAAACGTCAGAGGCCGCGAGTCTATTTCTTTTTTTTTTTAGTTTTAAATGGGGTTCTTTTTTATTTACTTAAAATGGCTTGTAAAATATATGTATAGTCATTACTCATTAGCGACCACTAAAACAAACAGTTAAAAACGATTTGTATTATGTCAAACCATACTAAATAACAATAATAGTTTGTTATTTTGATCGGCCCTAGTTTACAGTTTTACACTCATTTAATTAAAAGTGGTGAAAGGTATTGTAGATTTTCTTTAATGATACTAAAAATTATTATCAATACTTTTATAATTCGGTGGCATTTCAAATTAGTTTTACGACTAAATGATTTAAATGTGCTTAGACGATATACGTCGTGTCTATTTGTAAATGCCAGACTTAAAATATGTGAACTTCATTTATTTTTAGTGGACGCAATATTAAAAAAAAGCTTAAAAATAGTTAATACATTTGATTTTGACTATACTTTGGATTAATTCATATAAGTTATTTAAATATTTCATGATGCTTTAAAATAATAGGATACAAAACTCCGGTCATATACAAGGTATGTTATCTATATATATTAAACTCAAAGGTGACTAACTGACATGGTGATCTATCAACGCACTGCCCAAACCACAGGACCGATCGGGCTGAAATTTGGCGTGCAGGTAGAGGATATGACGCAGGCATCCGCTAAGAAAGGATTTTGATCAATTCCACCTCCCCGGGGTTAAAATACGGGAGGAAAGTTTGTATATAACAATGCTTCTTAACGCGAGCGACTCCGCGGGTAAAAGCTCGTCTACCATGTGACTGGACTTTATACTCCTTCTCTATAATATGACTGGACTTTATACTCTTTCTTTGGTAGACAAAATTTATTTTAAAAAATATTAGTTAAGACACATTTTACAGACACGACAGTCATTATTACAAAATATGTAATGACAGAATCACAGAACGCTGCACATAATTCGAAATGTTAAGACACACATTAAGACTGTTAAATCATTACCCACTTCTTTCGTTGTACTCGGTAAACGGTCTCAAAGAAGTCATAAACGATCTAAGTAACAAAAACAACCAAATATACTATGAATAGTGAATAGAGTTTTGCAACGAGCCACGTGCTCCGAGCGGTCGTCACGAGCGCAGAAGAAGGTTTGACCTAAATCTACTTCTCTTATAATGAGCTTAGTGTAGCAGAAAAATAAAAGTAGCGAATGCAACCCTACATAAAAGGACACTGTTATTTTACATTACACTTTCTTTAGCACTTAATGTTACTAGGACTATTCTAGTAATAGCGAAAACGATGCCATTTAAATTTGAAATATGCAAATCTGAACCTAAAAAATGTATTACAACCTTTGAATAGCTCAATTACAAACGCATTGCAATACCTTGTCACTTTGCAATGTGAAGTGACCCTAAGTAAATGTACCCTATTATGTAAACACGAAACAAATCTCTCTAGGCCGGTATAAATAATCAGTACTCGAGATGCATCTCGGTCTCAAGACACGGTTCAGGCTCTGTGATTGGTTGGCTGTTAAAATTAGGACCAATCATAAAGCCGAACCGCGCCTTGAGACCGAGATGCATCTTGAGTACTGACTATTTATACCGGCCCTATATTATGGTAGTTACTAACTATAAGCCTTTGTCGGCGGTCATCATTACCAATAGACATGTTTGTTAACCGCACTGCTCACAAGCTCATAATATACAGTGAATATTGCCAGTTGCCACACGACCGCACCGAATGTTTCATGTTACACAGATAAACGAAAAGTTGTAAAAGAAGTACGGGTTAGGAAATACAATAAAGTTCAAAGTTTATGACCTAACCAGTAGGTTAGGTCATAAACTTTGAACTTTATTATATGTATTATTGAGTATGTATAGTAATACATACTAATATTATAAATGCAAAAGTGTGTCTGTCTGTCCGTCAGTCTATCTGTCTCTCTGTCCAGGACAAAAGGTATCCTATGTCCTTTCCCGGGACTCAAAGTATCTCCCTGCCAAATTTCAGCAAAACCGGTTCATTGGTTTGGGCGTGAAGAGTTAATGTATCCTATGTCCTTTCAAGGGACTCAAAGTAGATACTTTGAGCCTGAACCCTGCCAAATTTCAGCAAAATTGGTTCATTGGTTTGGGCGTGAAGAGGTAACATCTTCACGCCCAAACCACTGTTCTCGCGCGATAAACGGAGTTGCGGCGTTATCTAGTGAAATATAAGCATCGATTCAGCGTTGATGGTAGCCGAGCTGTGGTCATCATTTATGTTATAAGAAATTCAATTCAAATTCAAACTTCTGTAATAGAAATAGAAAGAGATTGTAATGTTAGTAGGAGAGCGGCAACAAGTTCTACATAGAATAATATTATGTTTGCTCACCGCTGTATAACGACCGCTATATTACGGCAACGGAATCTTAGAAAATCATAACTTTGTAACAGATTACTAAATAGTAAAACGATCTGTATAGATATAAAATATGTGAGTGTTTTCCATTAATATTTAATGTCCAAGTGAATAACATTAGAAAAGGGCATGATGCCTATTTGTTTGTCTTGGTCATGAAGCTATATTAGCTTCATAGTCTTGGTAATTAAAGAACAAAAGTAGAAACATCGGCAAAAGAATTAATGTGTCAGTGCGCGAGTCCAACTCGCACTTAGCCGATTTTTTTCATAAAGTATTTAGTGCCGGGTGCTCATTTCGTGTTGTTTATTTGGAAACACAGCCAATTTTGGTAACGATACATCTAAGACGTATTGTTATAATCAGATTCACCATAAATGGCCTTCACATTATAGTGCTCATATATAATTTGAATATAATAGTGTGTTTGTATGTGACGTGGGCCGCGAGGAGCTCGGGAGCCCTGGGGCGGCGCGGGGCCCACACACTTGACATTATCGTCAAGTCAAGTGTTATATTTACATTAGTCAGTGATGAAATTAAGTAAATATAACACGTCTTGACATTAACTAGATATACAACTTCGCATCGAAATTGGTAGGCTTTACAATTCACTGAAACGATTGTGCTCAATTAAAGCTTTCATCTCAGTGGGCCCCTAGACGATCTATTTTATTGTGCAATATCATTGAATAATTTATTTGACAATAAGATTGAAAGGCATGCAATATCAACCGTAGACGGTCAATAGTATGCCACAATACGTGATATTGCACTATACAATTGATCTCTTAGAGTTTAGACCCTCACCGGGAGCATTCGCTTGTAATGTAATGTTACAGAGTCGAGCATTGCAATGCGCACCTTGTAATTGATACAAAATCGAGCATTACAATGCGCACCTTGTAATGATACAGTGTGGAATATCTTGATACAACTTGTTACATAAACTAGCTATGGAATGCTCAAAGTCGAATGTTACATTACACGCGAATGCTGTCATCCAGGGAGATAGTATTGTAATGTCATGCTCAAAGCGAATAATTAATATTACATTACACGTATAATGTAATGCTCAAAAACATAATATTATCAATACTTGCTCCCTCACCGCGAGCATTCACTTGTAATTTACAAGTGAGTGCTCGCTGTGAGGGAGCACCTTTATACAAAAGTAATAGTGTAGACGCCGCGCCGTAGACATGCGTAGAGGGTTGCTAGTTGCTACGAAACATAACAGCTATTAATGTTTCAATAATTACATACACGCTCTTGCCTACACTATAAGCAGGTAGAGATAGGCCGAACAACTCCGCCTGCATGCAAACATTCCTTCAAAAGAAAAGAGTGTTCGGATAACAAATTAATATTATTATATTATCACTTCGATCGTGGGAATCGCAGACACAATAGATTTTCAATGTTATGCGACAGCCGGGTGCCGCTTGTTTAATAATACTACCATGTTTAATATCGTCAAAATCGGTTCTATGATTTTTGCCTGGAAATAAATAGTCACAAAAAATTATTGACATCCAAAAATATTCATAATATTCATAATTCGTAGGACATTTACTTGACTTATGCCTGTTTTCACCAACGGTCTCCTAACGCTAAGTGTTCCCTAGCGATCTTTGCGGGTCAAATATCTCTTAAGCATCTAAAAAAAAAAGGTAATGTTTTGCAAACGTTCTTACGCCCTGAGGACGAACGTGACACACAAAAATTCGTAAAATCTTGAAGGATATGTACCCTCAATGGCCGCTAGGGGACCACTTAGCGTTACGAGGCGGTTGGTGAAAACAGGCATTACTGATTTTGCAAAGTCCGCTTTGCGACACTGACAGGGTGGACAAACGACGACAGGACAGGACCCTTATTCTGCAAAAGAGACAAAACTAAATCTAGATGGAGGTCATAGGAAGTACTCGAAGTACTGGCCGAGTATCGAGTGTGGCCAAATCGCCTGACCGGATGAGTGCCGTGGGATTTTCACAGATAAACTTATCAGATAAAAAGTGTTGTAAATATTGCCAACTCCGGCGCCCTTCAGCTCGCCTCTCACGAAGTGTCATCACCTAAAAAAACAACTTAAACCATGTTCTAATAGTAAAAAAAAAAAAAAAAACAATATATTATAATAGTTAAAAAAACTAAAAAAACACTTCTTGTTTTTTTAAACTTTTAACAAATTATTGCATTGTCTTGCTCTCAATGCGTATGCAAAGTTTCGAATTAATTAGACTACTGGAGATAGGTAAAAATCGTGCTCAAAGATTCCGTTACATACACAGCCTAAGCTAATAAAAATATGTTAAAAAGGCAACATACAATTATATGTTACGGCAGTTCCGGCAGTTTGACAGACAATGTATTGCTTAATTATGTTGCTTATGTTTATGTCAGAATCTTCATTTAACTACTATAATTAAATACTCCATTATTATTGGATTCTGAGTGCAGCAGTTAGCAACTTTAACGAGTACCCTGCCTCTTCAGAGTCAAACTTTTGACTCCGTATCCTCGAAACTATTTAACGTCAATGTGTAAAGGAAAAAAGTGCATCATCTATACCTTAATGTTTGATCCAAAAGAGACAATAAAGTGCAAGGTGATCTATTAGTCTAGTCCACAAGTGCCATTTTCCTCAAAACATGATCTCATGCACCGAAAATTATGATTTTGGTCTCATTCGATTCGGAATACCATCTAGAACATTCTAACAAAATTGCAAGAGGGGCTGAAAAAAAAGCAAAAGTACGTAAACAAAAAAGAAGGGCTTTTTTAATATTACGAAAACTAAATTTGAGATAATCAAAATTAGGAAATAGATCCTTAAAGCAGGAAATTTCATAAAAAAAGTTCTAGATCCTGGAATCTTATAAACAATTCTTATAACTTTAATTAAGTAAATACGCGTGATTCGGTGATTTGCCGCAATCTGCTACGTGAACTAAAAAATATATTTTAACTGATTAAATATTAATATTAAGGAATAAAAAAAATGAGTACTAATAAGACATATCAATTAACAATAATCCGTCAACAAAATAATTGTCACCATTTGTTTAATTGTTACGCTTTTCCTAATTTGTTAATAGTCACCATTTTAATGTTAACATAAAACGCTGATTATTTCAAAACAATAAATCCAATTTTTTTTATTATTCTTTTGAGCTAATTTAAAAATGGTTTATAAGAGAACGGGGATCCCGTTGAAAAAATTCAAAAATTTTAATTTTTCACTTTTTTATTAACATTCAAAGGCAATTACTTACGGTATTTTTTATGTCCATTTTTTTATGAAATAATGGAGGCAAACGAGCAAACGGGTCACCTGATGGAAAGCAACTTCCGTCGCCCATGGACACTCGCAGCATCAGAAGAGCTGCAGGTGCGTTGCCGGCCTTTATAGAGGGAATAGGGCAATAGGGGAGGGTAGCGAAGGGAATAAGGGAGGGTAGGGAAAGAAATATGGGAGGGTAGGGAAGGGAAAAGGGTAGGGGATTGGGCCTCCGGTAAACTCACTCAGTCGGCGAAACACAGCGAATTATTGTTACTATTTTGTTTTGTTATTTTTAAAAGCCAGATAAAAATATATAATATATTTTTATTTACTAATAAAATTTAAATAATATTTTTTATTGATGAAAAAACCCCTAATTGCTTTTGATTGTTCATAGAAAAGTAAAAAACCAAAATTGTTGAATTTTTTAACGGCGATCTCTTCTAAGCCCTTTTAACATTAGCTCAAAAGAATAATATAAATTTCTAGATTTCTTGTTTTGTAATAATCAGCGTTTTTATGTAACATTAAAATGGTGACTATTAACAAAAGCATAATAAATTAAACAACTAAGCAAATTGTGATAATTGATTTTTATTGACGGATTATTGTTTATTAATATGTCTACTTAGTACCCATTTTTTTTATTCCTTTATATTAATAATTAATCACGCGAAACCCGAACCACGCGTTTTGACCGTTACTTTCGCCGCTCAATCAAAGTTATAAGAAGTGTTGATAAGGTTCCAGGATCTTGGACTTTTTTTTTGGAAATTTCCTGATCTTTAAGTATCTATTTTTCAATTTTGATTATCTCAAATAGTTTTCGATATATTATTAAAAAAACCAAACCCTTCTTTTTTCGTTTACTTAATTGTTTATAACTTTTGCATTTTTTAGCCACTCTTGGAATTTTGATAGAATATTCTAGATGGTATTCTGAATCAAATGAGACCAAAATCATAATTTTCGGTGCATGAGATCAGGTTTTGAGGAAAATGGCACTCGTGAACCAGAATATATCGGACGATTAAGCTACCTGTGTTTATCGCACGCTTATTATTTTATTGTATTACATTATTTTGCGTTTTGATCTAATTCGTCTTTAGCTACAAGCTAATAGCCATGAAGCAAACTCAATATCGTAAATATTATAATAGCATAAAGTCCTAAGTTCCACATAAAACATATTTTATTCAACTAAACAAGTGTTTCTGAAAGTTTAGAAATATAAGTCTTTATCCACAAATTTCAAGTAGCCAATGTTAAATTAGCACTTTTCGCCTGCGCGTACGCACTGTAATAATTAATCGTTTCGATCGAGGTCGGCCGAAGGTCGCTGACCTATTGACAGTGACGTAAGTGTGACATTGACAGCTCGCGGGGAAAGTTGTCCTCCCTCTTCTGTCACCGAAAGTTGGCTAAGCTACTTTCGTAAAGGTTTTCAGGTTACTTTTATTTTCAGTTTCAATGTCAACGTGACTCATTGTTTACTGTGAGAACTTGCGCTGTTGTAACTGCCGTCACTTTGTTTGTTGAAAATAATAATTATATTGTTTCAATTTAAGTAAATTAAGAATAAAATAGGAAATTATTTAATCTCAAATAATGCAAAATTTTATTTACCCGCTAGAGCAAAAAGAGTCTTTATTATAAATATAATTTTTAATGTTTTAAATATTTTATTATGTTACTGAAATCATTATAAATGCATCCATATCACTAGATAGGTATAGCAACAGCCAACACACATTTCAATTAATATAATAAGTATAATTATAAGAATATATTAATGATGTTGCGAAGAAAATTTTAAATATTTTAGCATATTCATTACAACTTTATTGACTTCCGTGATCTTTTTAGGTCACGAAGATTGCGATTTTATTAATTAGTATTATTATTATAAGCTGACAAAATTGCACAGACAAAAATATTTTGAGTACTATACAGAGTATAACAAAACTAAGTGATAATAATTTAGGGTGCGTATGTGTTCCTTGTAGAGAGTTCACTGTGAAAGTAGCAGCGCTGAAAGAGTTACTTTTTTAACTTTTGTATGGAAAAATTCATGACTCTGGGGCGCTTGCCAATACAAATCACAAAAAAATATTAATTTTGCTCTTTCTGCGCTTCTCCTTTAACACAGACACAAATAAGGAACACATACACACCCTAAAGCATTATCAGTTATCACTTAGTTTTGTTACACTGTAGATTACAGTCACATAATATCAGCTGATGATATCGATATCATAATGAGACTGCATTATTGCAAGATTGTACAGCAGAATCCAATACCAACTGTCTACCTCTAGTGATTTTTTATGTCTAACGTATGGATTTTTTCGCGGGGCATTCTTCTTATTCCCGACGTCTCTTGGCTACTTCCAGCAGGTCATGGACTGACCTCTCATTCATAATACACAAAACTAGTATATTAAGTCCCTCCTGCTAAAACCACTGAACACGGAAACTTGCACTCAACCTGTCTGCCGTCGGAGTATTGAGCTCTCGACAATTACGTGCCAGTTTTTGTCCAGTCATTGTCTCGATGTGAATTGAGAATACTTTTTACTACACTTATGTAAACAATGAACTATGAAGCATTAAGGATATAGTGGTGTTTGTGTTTATATCTGTCCCCAAGGCAGAGTCATCAGAATTGTTTGCGTATAAAGATCTTTTGTGGTTTTCCAAATTATATAGAGGTATATTTTTATTTAAAGAGAGGATTTAATATTTCGATTTGATGGTCCTAAAATATGGATTGTTCTATTTGTAGCACAATGTTACTCTTAAATTAAAGACGGAGTCAACGAGAACTTGTTGATTACAGAACCCTAAAACGGAACCCTAACCAACCTTTCTATCTCAGTTAGCTAGGTACATCTTTTGAGAATTTTCGCAGAGGAAATTGTTGTTCGTGTTATCAAAATGAAGCTACTCACGAAAAGTTAGCCTAATAGTAATAAATGAAAAAAATGTTCTAGGGAAGATTCCCTAGAATATTTTTTTTATTTATGTAACACAAACAAAAGTGCTGTAGTACAGTTGTACTACAACACTTTTTGTTGAGAGTTTTACTATAATAATTGAACCATAGCATTTCTAGTTTCTATCATATCTGCTTCTGTGCTAGTCGGCACGATTGTCGATCTAAAATGCTTCAAAAGTAGGCTTGGCAGAATCAGTAATCGGTGATGGCGCCAACGCCACGCCACGTTATAGTTTTCCCGTCGCGGAAAACTTGAAAATTAATATGCACATAAATTATGACGTCACAAGATACTTAAATAAATATATTTTAATTAGTATAAAGCGGGGCGCGCTCGCGTGCTCAAGAGTCAACATCCATGGTGATTACGATTATTCCCGATTCGTTTGAGGAAATTTGAGAAAATTGTAAATATTTTCCTCTTTTACTTGCCTCTTGTTGTAGCAAATTTTCGATTACTTAGAATTTTTATTGGTCAATAAATATGAGGTGTGTAATATTAATGAAATAATATTATGAAGACTTCTACAGTTTATTTGACTCAGTCTCGATAGGTCTCAATTTGCCAGTAGGTCGAATGTATTGAATTTGAATCACGTCACACGATGTACGTAAATAAAAAAAAGTTTTTAAATTTGTAAGGGCCGGTTTCACCACTTTCTGATAAGTGCCGAATAGGCTATTCACAACTTTTTTATCAGATTCTCCATACTACACCTGTCAAGTTAAGTGGTGGATAGCCTCTTCGGCACTTATCAGGAAGTGGTGAAACAGGCCAACTCGAAAATGAGTGACCGATTTGGCTAATTAAAGTCTTGAAATATTTGTGACAGTTCAGGGGAGGTTTATGTTATGAGTGCAGAGTGAGTGACACGAAGTTTACCGGGTATAATACTAGTTTAGACTATATTCTTATTGAATTTTAATTTTGCTTAAAATGAATAATTCACAGTAATAACTTTATAGTACTGTTTATATGTCAGTAAGTAATTATACATCGTGCAATATTTTTTAGCTAATTGGCTAAACTGTATGAAAATTGAAAGGATAATAGAATATGTAAATCTATAAAACCTTGTTAAAAAAGAGTAGTCACTGTACGCAATTTTTTAATCATGTAAAAAACATGAAAAATAAGCGTTAACTGTGGAAATACAAAGAGAAAAAACCATATTTTGAACGTAGGCTTATAAAATTTTGTACTGCATCTACTCTTTCTTGACAGACTGTATGTAGATCCATTATATCTTATATCTTTAAACGAGCAATTCTTGTATATATAATATATAATTGGAATCTCGGAATCG
The DNA here is from genome assembly GCF_905147365.1 of Aricia agestis. Taxonomy (NCBI): domain Eukaryota; kingdom Metazoa; phylum Arthropoda; class Insecta; order Lepidoptera; family Lycaenidae; genus Aricia; species Aricia agestis. The sequence goes on from NC_056419.1 coordinate 322,752, forward strand.
GCTCCAACGATATTTATGAAATTTAGTATATAGGGGGTTTCGGGGGCGATAAATCGATCTAGCTAGGAATCATTTTTATAAAATGACATTTTATTCGTGTTTTATCGAATACCGAGCAAAGCTCGGTCAAATAGCCAGTAGAGATTTATGTAAGTAAAGCAAGTAAAGTTTCAGCTAACAGAAACATGCACATGTTAGTATATCGTACTTGTATGCAATTTTTTATATTGTTGCATGATTACTTCCCGCAATTACATCGTACAATGATGATCACCACAAACAATTGAAACTAAATTGCAATAGGCGATTATAAAACATAGATTTATGTCATAATATGATTTGATATTAAAGTTTATTGTTAAAAAATATGTAATATTTTATAGATTTTATTTATCACCAAATATCTGATGATATTTATTATGTTATCGGCCTTCAGACGAAAAGAAAGCCGGTTTTAAAGATACGATAAAATAAAGTAAAAAGTTGTTTCAAGGTCACCTCTGGAAAGTGTACGGATGTCATAATATAATGCTTTATTATATTATATTCTAATCACGTGACCCGACTGATTTATATAATACTAGATGACGGCCGCAACTCCGTTGCGCCTAAACTCGTTTATCGCGCGGGAACCGTACATTTTCCCGGGACTTAAAGTATCTCCGTGCCAAATATCAGCAAAATCGATTCAGCGGTTTGGGCGTGAAGAGGTAACAGACAGACACACTTTCGCATCTATAATTATTATGGATTACAAATATTAAATACTAGATGACGCCCACAACTCTGTAGCGCCAAATCTCGTTTATCGCGCGGGAACCGTACATTAATCTGGGATAAAAAGTAGCCTATGTCCTTTCCCGGGACTCAAAGAATCTCCCTACCAAATTTCAGAAAATTTGGACGTGAAGAGACGAGAGAAGAGAGAGTAACAGACAGACAGACAAACTTTCGCTTTTATAATATGAGTATGGATAGTATAGATATAGATATTTCAATATAAGGTGTTTCGTTTAAATGTAACTAATTAAAATATTAATAATTAATTATGTGAACAGTATCAGGCCGAGTTACTTAAATTGTTATATAAGTTTTCCATAAGGAAGTTTAACAGTTGACCAATCCATACTGATAATGTAACATCATGTGTTAGCGGATGTCAAAGGACAAGCTATATGATATTATATTTATTTATTTAAATCGGTATATTATGTTAGTCACTATATATAATTTTAATAAGTGATTATTATATTTTAAATAGTAATAAGTGAGGTACTTACTTGATTTTGACAATTAGTTAGTTATAAATGGCGGGAGGATTATTTACTTCCGTTATAACTTCCTCTTCTCATATTTAAGTAAATAATTATCTTAAATATGGGAAGTACATTAATTAATATTTAGAACTATGTATTTAACTTATTCTTAGCCATTTTTAATTATTTTACTATATTTGAATTGTCAACGGCAGTTCGTTTCTTTTGTGTAAAATGGTATAAAAGCCAGCCATATTGCATTGATTGATTCATTCTGTAAATAACTTTGAGACGTGTAAGGTGAAACTCTGTTCGAATAAATACCGCTCAATGTATAGTTATTCAAGACTTTTAATACTCTCTAATACATGTATTATTCTCTTTCACCTCTTCATGTAAGTCTATGAACCGATTTTTAACAACAAAAAATATGGCATGGCATATTTTTGTTGTTAAAAAAATAAGTATAAAAGACACAAGAAGCTACTTTCCCCTATTCCCTTCTCTTCCCTACCCTCCCCTATTCCCTTCCCTGCCTTACCCTCCCCTATTACCCTATTCCCTCTTAAAAGGCCGGCAACGCAATTGCAGCTCTTCTGATGCTGCGAGTGTCCATGGGCGACGGAAGTTGCTTTCCATCAGGTGACCCATTTGCTCGTTTGCCCCCTTATTTCATAAAAAAAATGAAGCGTTTCCGGACTACCAAGTAGCAACTAGCATTTAACTTCTTTTTAAATATATAAAGCTTTGACTTATTGACTTCGACTAACGGACCCGACGGAAGTCATCCCGTATCTATGAAGTTTAAATTGTATTCAGTTTCAATGTTCTCGACATCAGTGCTTACATTTAGCGCATCATTTTTATAAACATATATTATAATATTATGATTACTGATTAGTCCTGAGTCTAAAGCTGTAATATCAAAGAACATTAATAATAAGAAATACATAGATAATAAAAGTAATATTACCTGAAGTTTTTGGTACTTAAAAATTAACATAAAGAAAATTATAGGCCATTCTATTCTTACGTAGGCACTACTTGTCCGGAGATGGCCAAGGGCTCAAAGCGACTATTTGGGCGGTGCAAGGACACGCGAAAACTCGTCGATCTCGCCCACTGCGGCCAACCGCCTCTGCGTCATGATTCATATAGACATTTGGTGGAATAGTTCTCGCCTCCAAGTAGGTCATAGGCCCTGCAATCTGGTATTCGACTTATCTAACTTACGCCTCAAATCATGGCCAATAACATTCCTAGGCTGGTTAGTAAAAGGAATTTGAACTAGGAAACTATATCAAAGACGGAAACTCTAGTTCTCTTTGTAGTTTTTTAGAAATTGAGCCCTAAAAGTTACCATTAAATCCATTATATAGAGGACTTTTTTGTAACCTTACTACAGAATTAAGCAGTATAAATTTAGTACTTTACCAATAAGTATTATAGTTATTCACAACGCTTAAGGTCTCTAAAACATAGTATAACAGTAACTATAACATCAATATATAAGTACAGTAACTTTTAATATTATAAAAGAGGAAGAAGATACAATGAAAAAATTGAGAAAGAAGAAAACGTATCGCGAAAATTTAAATAAATTACTATAATCTTCTAAATATAACGCGAAAGACCTTCGAAAACGAATAAATAATTATAATAGAAGTTAGGAAATGACCAGTGATTGTAAATATTGAACAATATCATTAGCATGCAACGATTCACATTTCAAACAGTTATATAAGGGCGCCAGGTGACCGACACGTCCAAAATGGCGACATGGAGTGAATCTTACAATGTTGTGAAAGACATTCATCTACATTACCTTCTAACAATGGGATATATTACTGCAATGTTTTCACGCTTAAGTGCAGCACCAGCATAGACAGTACAAAAAGATCCGTTCGACGTTTGACAACGTTTCTATCAATATTCTGATATCTAATAATATCTATGGACGCTTCACACCACGTCAGTCTGGCTAAGTAGCTGAAGGACTTGTGGGTACCAGACAACGGAAATATATTTAATACATTTATACTATACATATATTTAAGATTTTTATTATATCATACACATATTTAATACACATCCAAGACCCAGGAACTTTTGAAATACTTTTTTGTTCCGTCGGCGGGATTTGAACCCGCGACCCCCGGCTTGAGCTTACCAGCTTACCCACCAACTGAGCCACAGAGGTCGTCATATAGTGTGTGTCCGATTTTGTTCGGATTATTTAGTGTATGTGCTAGTAGCGTCCTCTTCTCCGATTTTTGCGTATTGTTCCCAACTAGATGTCCCGCGTGACCTCGCCCGCGTTAATTAGGAAGAAAACCGTTCATTTTCCCGCAAAAAAATTGCTTATGTGCCTTCACGTGCTCTATTCTATATCTATGCTAAATAACATAGAAATTGCCCCAGTAGTTCGTGAGACCAAAACCTTTCTTATTTTTCTCGTTTTTTCCACATTTTCCTCTGTTTCTTTGGTCCTATTAGTCTTAGCGTGATAATATATAGCCTCTTATATTCCTCGATAAATAGCTATTTAACACTGAAATATATTTTTTGATCGGACCCGGTTCCTGACATTAGAGCCTTCAATCAAACAAACAAATTCTTCAGGTTTATAATATTAGTAAAGATTTTTTAAATCGCTTGACAAACTCGAGTCTCGGTCTAAAATACTACGAAAAGTACCAATAATAGGGTCATAATAGGCTCATAATCATGGGACGATGCATGGTATAATGGTTTATTGTAGTGATGATGATGATGAACGTAATTCGCATAGGAGCATATGCTTTCCGTTTTTGCGTGAGAGAGTTACAAACATCCATACATCCATACTCACAAACTTTTGGCTTTATTATATTAGTAGGACTAGTCGGATTCAAGTAACATTCGAAAGTAGGTATTTCTTATGAATGTCATTGTATACAAAATGTCTTGATTTCTATAGAATGATGTCTTTTAATATTATGTTATGTCATTTGACATGAAGCCACTTAACAAAATCAGAAATGAAACAAAATAATAAACAATTAGTCCTGTAGATTAGCATGTTGTGTTGCAACATATTATCATATCTGGTGATTACTGATCAATATTGAAGTCCAATTGCTGATTATTACTATCTACGATCAGTAATCGATATGATATTATGATTAATCTATAATTCTATGTAAGTAATCAATTAATTAGGACGACACGTGAGAGAATTAGCGCCTCGGTGTTATTTGAGTGTGATAACAGCGCTTTTTGATATTACTGGACGTGAAGTGATTATAATAATAATAATCGAATCGATTGAGGCACCATAATTGATTTCTACGGTATTTCAGATTGATTCATTCATAAGCAAATGACAGTAGTTTTTAGATGGTTTGAGGAAGTTCAACTTTTTACAGCAAGTCGTGACAAAACCTTTTACCAGCGCTTAGTTTAGGATCAGTAGCTCTACCATGAGTTAAATACTATAGCTTTACTATAGTATTTATCGATACTCGATACCGACTACGTGAATATTTAGTATGGCGATTTTAGTTCTAGAGGCGCGGCTGTAAAATTTGACATATTAAAAATTTATGGTAGTCGGTATCGAGTATCGAAAAATACTATAGTTTTAAACTCATGGTAGAGCTACAGGTACAGAATAAGTTTTGTCCTGCGGTAAAATATCATTTTATCTGTGTCAAATATACGAAAAAAGATGGAACGGGCGGGAAAATTTAAGCGTGCGAGAGCCATGCTTCCAATGGGCCGGCTCGACCGGAGAAATACCACGCTCTCACAGAAAACCGGCGTGAAACAGCGCTTGCGCTGTGTTTCGCCGAGTGAGTGAGTTTACCGGAGGCCCAATTCCCTTCCCTATCCTCCCCTATTCCCTTCCCTTCCCATCCCTACCCTCCCCGATTACCCTATTCCCTCTTAAAAGGCCGGCTACGCACCTGCAGCTCTTCTGATGCTGCGAGTGTCCATGGGCGACGGAACTTGCTTTCCATCAGGTGACCCGATTGCTCGTTTGCCCCCTTCTTTAATTAAGAAAAAAAAGGAGACATATAATTTTTTAAGCAAATATAGCTATTAGTACAAGTTCGGCGCAATAATTGTGTCATATTATTGCAAGTCCTCTAACAGTATGTTTGTAACGTTCAATGCAATCACATATATTCGTCTAAAGCTTGCATTGAAGTGCTAAACTCAAATAGGTCTTTAGAATGTGAATGCGGTATTACGTAACAATCATTCCTCATATAACTGTCAGAATCGCCATCCACCTCGACGTGAGCCTTACAAACATTGAGAGCGCCATTAAATCTTGCCTTATATGTAGTATACACTACACCTCCAGAGCTGGACCTCATGAGTAATCACGTGGTATATGTCATGTGCGAAGGTGTTGTATGTCTCATGTCACAGTGCGTTGGTGGCCTCGTAACTACAAAAGTTATTCCCCAACAGAATATCTAAAGTTTTAAAATTATTGTAAATAAACTGGCAGGGTGTCTTATTTAGTATTCTAATATTTTACACGAGTAAATATATTGCTAGGTATATTAATTCAAGCCAGTAAAGAGGCACTCTTCATTATTCGTGCATAGCAACATCGCACAAGAAAATTTACTTCTCCGAACTTACTTTTAAGTAACGAGTTATTAACGTTGACTCGCTCTTTTCTTATTTCTCTTTCCATGCAGAGATATGCTTTTCCCAATAATTCTTCTTCTCTTTACGTGTAAGCCGAAATAGTACCAACAATGCACACACACACAACAGCTGTCAACCAGTTGGTCCTCCCAGCACCGGTGCTCTGTCTCCAACCTGTTTGTCACTTCCAACATTAATTATTATTATTTATTATAATCTTCTAGCTTCATTATAAATATGTAAATAGCAGATACAGGATCGTCGGAATACCTAAGTTTAAACAGCTTTAGGCGTTGCCCAGCAATGAAGAATCTTTTATTTTTCGGATCTTTTTACTAACTTAGTATAAGTTGTTATTAGATATTACATTTTGATTTATAAATAACTATATATAGTACATAATTTTGCTCTCCAGCGCTGCTACTTTCACTATGAACGTTATACAAGAGACATATTATATACACACTTTAAGTCTACAGTATTATCACCTAGTTTTGTTACAATCTGTATAATATAGGTACATGACATAAATAAATATGAATAATATTATTATAATATTATGACTAAAGTCCCATTACTTTTAGAAACATTTTCCGTATACAGACGCAAAGCTTCCCTTGACCTATAGCGACATACGACTTTTCTTTAACAATCTTTCTCGCTTGTGCCTTTAGCCAAAGCGAAGCGTGACGGTTTTGGGAATCACTGCTTACTTTATTTTAATAAATCTTTCTATCAATAAATAAGTAGATAGATAACATAGGTGATTGGCTATATAGTTTGCGTAGAATGGAACTGCAATACAACTACGAATGCATAAAAATAGCTATCCTTTAAACATTTTAATCTATATATAATATATATAAAACTCAAAGGTGACTGACTGACATGGTGATCTATCAACGCACAGCCCAAACCACTGGACCGATCGGGCTGAAATTTGGCATGCCGGTAGATATTATGACGTAGGCATCCGCTAAGAAAGGATTTTGATCAATTCTACCTCCAAGGGGTTAAAATAGGGGATGAAAGTTTGTATATAATAATACTTCTTAACGCGAGCGAAGCCGCGGGCAAAAGCTCGTATCACTATAAACTGTTTTCTTGTTTCGTACCTTTTAAAGCGTGTTTTAGTAGTCGGGTTTTAAATTTTTAAACTTTTTTTTTAATAATAATAGATGACCTATAATAAATAAATAATATTTAAGTTCAGAAAATTCAATAAATTATCACTATTGAACGAGGAAAACGAAATACATACCCACATAACATAATACATTCAATAATTTATATTGAATAGGATGAAAAATATTTATTTATTTGCCAGTAAACTAATCCACGACCGAGTAGCAAGTTCCGTACAAGGTTTAATATAGACCTACAAGATATAAATAATTATATAAGGTGTAACAAAACTAAGTGATTGAAACTGAAATGAAACTAACCTTAGGATGTGTGTGTGTTCCTTATAGAGTTCTTTTTTTTTAAATTAATTCTCATCTCCTAACTGTGTCAGGGCTTGTTGTTATCTTGTTACATTATTTTGTACTTCATTGTTAAAATTTCTTATACATAAAAATTTCCAATAAATTGCTAATGTTCCCTAGAACCCCTGTAACCTAGAAAGAAACTTCAGCTTAAAAACAAGATATAACTTTTCAATAAATATTAAATTATGTTCCAATTAAAATTACAATTTACAAAATAATATATCAAAATTAAAACAATAAAAAAATACAGCACAACGTTCAACTGCCCTAATATCACAGCTTACAATCACAATAGTTTACTAGAATTTCTCTTTTCGCAACACACACTATCCTCTTACAAAAAGAGAGAAACAAATCTCTCTTTTTTCCCCCAGGATGGCAGGCAGATTATCACCCGTCATCGATGTGCCCAATTCTTATCAATATCATATCTATTTCTAGCAAAAATTGGACACTCGAGTAACAGGTGAGGAACCGTCTCCTCAACTCCTGGCTGACACAGGCACGACGGATCCTCCTTCAACTTGAATCTGTGCAAGTAGAAGGCGAATCCGCCGTGTCCAGTCAGAATCTGTGTGGTGTGGTGTGTGATGTCTGTCTTTTTGACTATTTTATAAAAGAGTCCTTATAGAGTTCACTGTAAAAGTAGCAGTGCTAAACAACCATTTTTTGTGAATTGTATGGGCAAGAACTCCCACTTCATGAATATTTCCATACAAAGGTAAAAAATTGTTACTCTTTCAGCGCTGCAACTTTCACAGCGAACTTATAGAGGATCCATTATACACATTACACATCCTAAAGTATAATCACTTAATCTTATCCTGTATAGATATATTTAATAGTTGTTTTATTGCTAAACAATTAAAACGACTATTAATTATTATTTTGTTATTTGTTGGTGCAATTTTTATTACTCTTATAATTTTAATAGTTTGCTAAATAAGCTAGTCAACATTAAAGTCTAGTACTAAAATATTAAGCGCAAATATAATTTAGCAAAAGCGACATTTCCACACTTATGCGGATTTGAATAGCCCTAGAGACGAAATATTGTCTCAGATATTTCAAAACCTCGTGACGGTACCGTCGCCCGTCGCCGGCACATTATGAATATTTAGATTTTATTACTATGACAATAAGGTCCTGTGTCCTGTGGTAAGTGTTCGTACTGTATGTAGTCTGATCCCGGTGTGGAGGTAACATTGTAGAAGACGAACAAATGCCAATATGGTGTTGACACATTGCAGTAATGGACGATTGTAGCAGATTCACATTTTGTTATCAAAATTATATGAAGATGAAGATTTTGTAATATTCTCAGTTATTTACTTTAAATAGGTCATGAAAGCACTGTATAATAATATGAAGTCGACTGAATGAGGAGAGCGGTTTGGAATTTAAATGCTGAAGAGTTTAGAGATACCAAACAGCGCATAATCCTGAAAGCTGCTATCGCAATTTCAGAATCTTCGATAGCGCGATTTGCGCGACTAAGGGTCAATTCAGACGGCAACGCGACGTGTAGATGCATTTCTGTATTGAATTGACAGACTTGCATGACGCCCCACGCAATTGAAGTCTGCCAAATCAATACAAAAGAAATGCATCTACACGTCACGTTGCGATCTGTATCGACCCTTATACAACGTCTAAAATGACAGCAATGTCCTTGGGAGTGACTGAGCATACGGCCTCGCACGGTCTGAACAATGTTAAAACAATAGCTTTAGATTATAACTATGACAAAATACTGTAAATGGCACTTGTCTCTATAGGGGCAATGGCCTAAACCCTGGCCGTACTCCAAGAGACAACAATGTGAACGAAGTAATAAAAGGCGTATCAGGAATCCTTAAGGTGATACAATCCGCGAATTAGCATATCGCTCCACATCGCTTGTGTTGCAGTTGGGAATTTTTCATATCGAGTCTATTGTGTTACTCTAGACCAGGGGTCACCAAATGGCGGACCGCGGTCCGCATCCGGACCGCCGACCCATTGTGTGCGGACCAAGCATGTTCGAAGATGATCTTCGTTCATCTTAGGACTTCAACATCTCCAGGATTTAATGTCAATATCTATAGCTTGCACCAATATTTCACCCTAAACTTCAGAGAGATAATTGGCTACAAAAATGGTTACTTTTCTCAATTATATCTCAATAAATTCCTATGTAATTTCCGTAATTACCTTTATTTAATATTTTATTTTTATGTAAAATGTATGGACTGCGAAGGTCATTTCATGTCTTAAAACGGACCCCGAGCGAAACTAATTGGTGACCCCTGCTCTAGACGTTGCTCTGATGTGGCGCTAAAAGCTTATACCATCGATGTATATATTATATCGGTAGCAACTTTGTAATTTTACAGTTGAAGGTTTAAACCTAAGAAATGAATAAATTTTAAAATAATCTTTCATAGACGTATTTATGTCTTATTAATTATTATTAAAACTGTATCATTATTATTTTTTGGAGTCATAAAATGCAAATGTCAATTAATTTAAAGTAAATATCAATTAAAACAGAATTCTTTATTATTAAATATTAAAATATAGGATCTTAATTCTTACATAATTGAATTCAAAAAATCTAGATCTGGTTTATATATGTATAATCTATTCTGACACTAAATAGGATAGATCGTGTTTTTTGTAATTTTTCTGATTTCTAAATGATATCAAAACGTTGGCAACTTAATCTATATAAATAAAAATGAATCCATATATCCCTTCGTCTTGACATCACGCGGAAACGGTTGGACCGATTTAGCTAAAATTTGGTAAAGAGATACTTTGAGTACCGAAAAAACAAAGGATAAATTTTGTCCCGAAAAAATGTACGGTTACTGCACAATATAATGATTTGCTCGTAAACTATTCAATCGATTTTGATGAATTTTAGGTATGGAGATACTTTGAGTCTCGGGAAAGGACAAGGGATAGTTTTGTCCCGGAAAACAAACTTTTATGATTTTCGCCTTACCTATTTAATCTATTTTGATGAAATTTTGTATGGAGATACTTTGAGTCTCGGGAAAGAACAAGGAATACTTTTTGTCCCGGAAAATGTACGGCTCCCGAACAATAAACTGTTATGATTTGCGCGTAAACTATTCAATCGATGTACGGGAACAACTATAAATTGAAGTCCACGTGGACGAAGTCGCGGGTTAATAATATTTTGAGAAATTTTACGCATACAATAATATGATTACTGTATCTAGTACACGTGGTTGTCGATGGTTCGCTATAGTATTTATGCGTTATTCAGTATGGGTTTACACGATTTGAATAAATGTAGCAAGATGTGCCCCAGATGTGGCGCTCTCGTGTAGCATTGGCATGGCAAAATTGGCTAATGCGTAAAAACCTACGATAATGATTCAACAAATAATAATTAGCTATTCAAATAGGCTGGTGAAGAAATTCGGAAAGTTTTGGACTCATTAAATATTGATTGTATTCCGTTTTGTAACATACACTTAAATCTCGATGTAATAAAACAAAATTATATTTAATTTAAAAATGTTAAATAGTTCCTATTTTGTAACAATGAAATAGAAATAGGCTGAGCACCGATCCCTGTGGCACACCTCTATTACCTAACAACAGAGGCGCAAACTCCCAGCCGCTGCCGGAAGGTCCCGCGGTATTCCGTGTCCAAAGCCTGCGATTATTCCGCCGCCTCCCGCGCGTAATGCAGTCACGAACTATTGTGTAATCTGTGATGGATTACTTATGAAGCAATGCTGTTATGTCACTGGAATACTGACCCCTTCTCTTGGGCACCTCGGCTTTATACTTATTTACAACAATCAATGAATCTTTTTTAAAAATTAATTTAGTTACAGTTATTTTTGGCAAAAAAGTTCAAAACTACATAATTTGGGGTTTGAAGAAAAGCTAAACAGAAGCCTATAATAACAATAAATCATACTTGTGTTGCCTATCAAAATCAATTAATATAATATCAATTGCCTGCTGATAAGGAAAAGATCATGGTTGTCATAATTATTATCTAATGGGAAACCTGTCTTATTTGAAATTTATATCTTAATTTATTATTGTATTATGGAATGTCTCTTTGTTACAAGACGATAATAGCTCCATACATACAACTCTATCTAATCTTACTCCATTTGGACAATTAGGCATACATTGCCATGACATAAGGTCTCATAAACAAGCCGGAACAGTCTGCCCACACCCTTATATTCTTGACCATCATCATCACCATGATTCACGACTATATTTCATATCGTCTACAAATTGGTAGGTATTTATGCAAATTGGCATTCTTTTGTTCAATATTCACATTATCTAATAATGTTTTTCTTGATTATAAATTATCTATTTATGAACGTTTTCCTCTCGAAGCTAGCTAAATCGTGGTTTTTATTTTGAAATTAGATTTTCATCTTTATATTAGTAGTGACCTTGACAGATGTCTAGTGTCTAGCCTAGCTCGGGCCGTTTGCTATCAAGTGGATAACAATAAAAAGATTAGAATTAACGAACGACACGGTAAACTGTCCAGACTCTAGTAGACAAGTGGCAAGCGATTATCGTAAACGCTAACAAAATGTATGCGATTTGACAATTAAGTCATCGCTTCGCTAGCGAATACTAATGTCAAATCCCATACATTTTGTGACGTTGGCATTGGTGTTTACGATAATAATCGCTTGCCGCTTGTCTATGCCCAGCTGCTAGGTGAAATAGGTTAGTAACACGCTCACTTCTGATGCGCAGGCCCAAGTGCTGTTTACACATCCCCTGTGTAAACAGCACTTATAGGCAAAACAGCTATGTGATACGGGCCAGCAGAAGCTTTAATCAAATTTCGTACGAGTATCCAAACATATACTTATTTATTACCAGCGCGGCGTTTACACATTAAAAAATGTATTTTCTAAAAAAAAGTTGTGCGTGATTTTTATTATTATTTTGTTATGTTTGATACTATATTTTGTGTAATTAGCTACCGACTTTATATTTCTTGTGAGATTATCTGTCTATATGTGAAAACTTTTAATTGGCCTTGTATGTTTTCTTCTGTTTATATTTCAGGCTTCTTTGTCTGAAAATAAATTTTATTTATTTATTTATTTATTTATATTTGTATGTAGCCGTAAGTTTTCTGAATTTGATAAAATAAAAATAAAATAAAGATAAAATTAAATATTTGCTAACAAAATATATTATAGTATCATAATAATTAACCGGTTGCTGAATGTGGCTTGTTAGTTTCACGCTCAATCGTATTCAAGCATTTCACGATAAACAAGTTCGGCGAGTAATTAATTATTGTCTATATTGTTACAATAACTTTAATAAACTAAATCATTAGCACGATTAATAAAATAGGATTATGAATTCAATAGTTTTGTACAAAGTACGAAAAAATAAGAAACCGGAAAAAATGTCAGTACAGAGACAGCCACATAACGCCCAATAATCCCAAAATGTAACTACGAGCTGAAGAAGAAGTGAGGCATTGGATTTATACCTTGCAAGAAAACGAAATATTTAAGGGCTTTAACTTTAAATTTTAGACTATCAAGTGAACAAGGTCTTAAGCCACTAGAAATCGTAACAACCTTATCTAGAAACAAAAATAGGTGCATACTGCAATTCGCCTTCGTTCTAAAATTGTTATTTTTTTAAACAATAATAATATGATTTCTCTCTTTATTTCAGGGCGGCGAGCGCGCGATCCCGCGCACGCGTTTCACGTGCCAGGGGCGCGCGCCGGGCTACTACGCCGACGTCGACACCGGCTGTCAGGTTAGTTGCAGCTCGTTTGCTACTATTCCCTGTCTATAATAGGTTTAGGCTGCGTTTCCACTGAAGCGGAGAGGAGCTTAGCGGTGTCGAATTGACCAATCACCATGCTCGAAATCTTCGCTGTCATTCCGCTGGAATAGCACGATTGGTCAATTCGGGCACCGCTAAGCTCCGCTCCGCTTCAGTGGAAACGCAGCCTAATGGTTATCTGGGATCGCGATGTGGTCACCGTTAACCACATTGAGGATATAAATTAAGTATTACGTTATGTATCATGTTGATGGGCAGGTTACAAAAAAAATTATAGACGTCGTATACAATAACTTCATCCTTTGTTGAAACTCATTTTCAATAAAATTGTTAACGCAACGTGACACATTTTTATTAATAAATAAATAAACTTGATTCAAATCCTAAAATAAATATAAATCAATAAAATATAACAACATTAGATAAGTAAATACTTAAAAATTACCTATTGCTGAACGTTCGCTACTTGCTAGACAACATAGTAAGGATGAAACAAAAATAACTACATACTTTTTTATTAAACATTTTACATAACATTATGTAAATTAAAACATATTATGCTTCGTTTTAAGCGTGAAAGATCGCCATTTTAACTAAATTTAGATGTCAAAGGTGACAAAATTTGCCATAAAAGTAATACGAAATTAAATTATTGATAATCTTATCGCTACAAATTGGAAAATGCATGGAATTAAAATGTATAAATTATATAATGTACTGTAGCTGTTACCCGCGACTTCGTCCGTGTCAACAAAATGTAAAATACATATGTAAAAATAAAAAAGGTAAAAAAATATCCTCCTTTTTGGAAGTCGGTTAAAAAGTAGCCTAAGTACCTTATTACATCAGCTATCTGGCTATAAAAGTCCCATCAAAATTGGTCCAGCCATTTCGGAGATTAGCCGGAACAAACAGACAGACATACAGACAGACAAAAAATCTAAAAATTGTTATTTTGGTGTAAGTACCGTCTAAATATTAATATGCATGTAGTAAAAAACGGTTATTTTAATATTACAAACAGACAATCCAATTTTATTTATATGTATGTATGATGTATGTATAGATTATAATAGAATATTAAACGCCTTTTACAGATTTCTAATGTAAAATATCCGATATAGTCTACCAGATGACTCGCGCAACTCCGCTGTGCCAAAACTCCTAGAACGAAAGTATCCTATGTCCTTTCCCGGGACTCAAAGTCTCTCCATGTCAACAGCAAAATCGGTTCAGCAGTTTGAGCGTGAAGAGGTAACAGACAGACAGACAGAATTAATACTTGACATACATTCTTGTTTTACAGCACCGTAGGACCTAAACAATAGATTTTTTTTATTTAATGAGGTGTGCCCCAAATGATATTATAAGCATTAACTTAACTTTCTTTAAAAATGTGTAAATGTGTGGCTACTTATTTAAAGTTAAGTTATAAAAGAAGCACACAATATAATATATGTGTTATTTCTTTCTCTTGTAACGAAAATTTCGCAGGTCCTTTCTTTTTACGCTTACAAACTAGAGCTACAAATCGGGCACGTAATATACCATGGTTAAAAACAATCGGTTCGTTTTTCCACCGAAGTAGTGCAACCCATTGTCAGCACACAATAGCACCCTATCAGATGTGAGCACACCATGCGCTATCCGTTTTGTAAACGAGCATCCGATCCGACGTGAAAAAACGACACGATATATCGTCTGGTCGTAAGTCACATGGACAGGGGCCTGATTCTCAAATCGTGAGTGTCGTTTCGATCGCTGACCGTCTCAGTAGTTCGTGAGACAGCATGTGCGCACGAGAGTAACGACGGTTACACGATCAATCTGGCATCAGTTCAGTCCATCAGTCTGTGATTGACGCCTGACTGATGACCGAAAAGTAATAATAATAATATCTATGGATGCTTCAAACCACACCAGTCTGGCCCCGTGGTAAGTACCTGAAGGACTTGTGTTTCGGGTACCAGACAACGGAAATATATTTTATACTTTTATACTATGCATATTTTTTAGAATTTCATTATTTTATACATATATTTAATACACATCTAAGACCCAGGAACATTGAAAACTTTTTGTTCCGTCGGCGGGATTCGAACTCGCCCACTCGATCACCGACTGAGCCACAGAAGTTGTCAAAGTGCATCATAAAAAATGATCAGTCCATCAACCCGTGAGTTAGACGATCAGATTCGTGTCAATCTTTACCACATTAATGGACTAAACTGATGAGGAACTGAGCGTGTAACCTACGTCACTTAGATAGACAGTTACGATCGAAGTTCGAACCGACATTCGACGCCTAAGAATCGGGCCCAGGGCCTCTATAACTGGACCTCGATTCACAGTTTCGTTGTGACTGCATATTACGCACACAATTTAACGCCTATACGAATGATTTGGAAAGAGAATTGGTTTGTCTTAAATAATTCATTTTAAAATCCTATCGTCCCTAGTCTCTCATGTATTGCGCACACATTTGGCACCATAAAAGCTCCCGTGTATAAAAAGAAACTTGCAAAAGATGTACGAAGATGTTACTTATTTTTAAATCAATAACATAGTACTATATTAGTATGGTAACTGTGCTCATCCGGGAACATAGATATATACATAGTGGTACCAGTCACACCGGCCACTGGTCATAATATTGTGCAATTATTATTAAGTACGGAGGTTATTAGATGCGGAATAATTGCGCATCCTTGCTGGTAATTAGTGGTTTATACAGACTATAAACACTACTATTACATTTATTATTTTCGCCTATCGCCATATATTTTGCAGCAATAAAAAACGGGATATTTATTAATGCATGCTACATATAATGGACATGACAGCTGTCAAAAACGCTCTAAACATCGTCTCTAAGATAAATTAAAATTAAAATTAAAATAATTATATAATTGGGATATAAAGTGCAACAAGAAGTACAATATAACCTTAAATTACCATACAAGTGTTTGGAACAAAAAACTCCCATCGGGAACAAAACTGTGAGTACATATTGAATACCACTGCAACTGCTCCCATATTAACATCTTCAACATTCAAATCTCACTAGAAGCCTGTTATTAATAATAGAAAATCAAACCTGAATAAGGAAAACATACAAAGAAACCTAAAAGATTCACATCACAGTGTTGGATGGACATATCACAGAAATAATACGTTTCCTTTGTTCGTATCACTTCAGTAAACCGTTTTTTTTCCAAAAATTCAAAATTCAGATTGGCCATTGGATTATATTTGGATTATAGATAATTTTACAGCAAATCTTTACGGTAATCTAACAAAACAACAATAAGTGATATCAACTGACAGGTGACATCATCTTTGTCAAGTGACAACTTCAATTCGACAAGTACCTAATCATAGACCATAGACAACTTCCAAGTTGACAACTGGTTAGAACAAGCACAGATTAAGTATTATATTATAGAAAACAAGGCTACCACACTACAGAATAAGTTTTTTTTTCTAAGTTTAAAAAAGAAGAAGAAGAATAATAATCAAAAGTAAACATTAAATTGAAAATATGGACAGTCCCAGTTACAGTTATGTTACCATGAGACCAAAAAAATTATTTAAATCCATAGACATAATATATACCTAAAGACCAACAAAGAGTGCGAGAGAGAAGAAAATCCTTTATGGAATTATAACAAGATGAAAAGAGAGAGGCAGTCTAATGAAAATTGTAACAACTTTTATTTGACAGGTCGTCAAAAGTCGTCAATCGTTTTTATGCCCTTTCGGTATTTGCAATTTATTATTTAAATCGTATGTTATTTTCAACAAATACTATTATATATAACAATAATAACTTGTGCTGTGAGTGACTGCAGTGTAAATCATAGGAATAATCCTGAAAAATATACATTTCACCCGTAATTAATCTTCATGTCCTAATTGCTACGATGTGTTTATTTTTGCTATATTCTGGTCTTTAGTTCTCTATTTCAAATAAAATATTGTGAATCCTCCCTTTTACTTTCATATTTTGCGTAACTAAAGGTACTATTGTTCCTATATTACACAAATTTTGAAGAAAAATTTTTCATAAAAATTTTTTACATATACGCTAGTGCTTGAATCAAATTTATCGATATGCTTATCGATATTTTACAATAACATAAATCTAAAATAAAAATCATTTACCTTTATATTTATCACCTTAAGCCCGGCCGCACATTATCCGAAATTTCTGATCAGAAAAAATCGGACGCCCGGCGGAACGCACTCTGTTCATACATTTTGTTGTAGACCCACCATACTAAAAGAATTTCTGACGTGTCAAAATGTATGAGCGGGGCGGGGCGTCCGAATTTTAGTAATCACAAATTCGGATAATGTGCGGCCGGACTAAAAGGACATATTATCTTATTTTAACTAATAGTATATTATAATATAGCTAATATAATATAACTACTATAATATAGAGTGACTCTAAAACTAGAGGAAGGTTTATATTTATATATCATAATCATTTGTTTTACAGATTCCCTCAAGATCCTCTAATAAGAGGAAAATGGCTGAAATTAATTGGGCGTGTTGGTTGGAATCCCAAGAAAAATTCAACAATATGTAGCAAACATTTCATTGAAAATTTTTAAAGAAAAATTAGAATAAATACTATTTTGGTTAAAGGAGCTATCCCAACTTTATTTGTGCCAGTAAGTTTGACATACTGTTGCACTTGTTACTGAAGCAATTATTAAAAATAAGCAATTATAAGCAATTAATGCTTTTTAGTTCATTTAAGATTATACTTATATGAACTAAAAAGTATTAAATAATCCTTATTCTGTACTCAATCTTCATAATTTTGAAGTCGGTACCAGTCCTAAGTATATAAGTTGCTGTTATACCTATTCTGTCAGAGAACTGGCGATTAGGTTAGCTGGTACCGATTGCCAATAATAATGAAGATTGAGAACAGAATTATACTGAGTACAGAATAAGAATTATTTAATACTTTTTAGTTCATTTAAGTATAATATTACTATTGTCATTGCCTTGGAAGTCGGTTTTAATTTTTTGTTTAAAAATAATAATTTTACTCATTTTAGCTGTCCTTAACGTTTTCTATACTTACAGTTAGTGTTTTAAAAAATCAAAATCAAAATTGCTTTATTTCTGAACAAATCTAAAATAAAATATATTTTCAGAATACATGGTGCCTACCACCGGTTCGGTAACTAAGCCGACGAGAAGAACCGGCGTAAGAAACTCGCACGCCCACTTTTTACCAAAAAAAGTGAGAAAAAAAAAATCTTTTAAAACAAAATTTACAATGCTGTAACTAAAAATTACACAATGTAAACATTGATAGATACATAATAATTGTAAGTCATGTAGAAGTAGCCTTGCAAGCAGTCATTCAGCATTCTACTCCCAAGATGTGTCATCAATTATGAAATCATTTTGGCTTTGGCACAAAACGTTCTTTGACTACTTTTTTAAATTTATTAATCGAAAGATTTTGAACGTTTTCTGGGACCATATGTTCCCATTTGAATATCAAGGAGTCACTTCGATTTCTCATTATTTCCATCACCAGACCACCACTTTTGTGAACATGATACCTACTCGGAACAATACAATGTACAACAAAAGAAAAAATTTGAAAATCGGTTCATAAACGGCGGAGTAATCGTTGAACATACATAAAAATATATCCACAGGCGAACGTCTAGACTCCTCCTGTTTGGAAGTCGGTTCAAAATAATAATTGTAATAAAATATTATGATATTTTATAATATGTATTTAATTTAAGAATAAAATATAATATACTATGTATGTTGTTTACTTTCAACGTTTACTTTCAATGTAAGGACTGATTTACCAGATAGATTTTACCTGAGTAATAAATAAGTAACTTTATAATGTGTTAAGTGTAAATTATTTACCCCTATAAGAACCTCATGTCATAACATATCCGACGATTGAAAAATCATTCCAAAAGAAAATGTGTATCTACTTTTCAATCGTCACCTTTTTTGCCAATTAAAATTTATGATACCTAATTTGAAATACAAATCTATCAAAGTTGCATATTATTTATTTCTTATAGAAACTCAGGTAAAATAACTCGAACGGACTAAACTATCGATAGCAAAATACTATACTATCGATAGTAAAATATACATCACTAGCACACGCACACATTGACAGATCAAAAATGGTCACGCATTTTCGAGTTGTCAGGTGGTCTTTACGACAGTATATAATAAGTCTATGTTTAAATCTAAGTCATGCGAGTCACTCCAAAACGATTGCCTAAATATATCTGACTTATCAAGTAATTCTGAATATGAACATAGAAGTTTTGACTTATCTACACATGAACCTAATGAAAATTTTTTAGAAATGAAAGAAATCTTGATAATATGTCAGTACAGTTACAAAGCACTCAAAATGAGCTAGAAAATGTAATATTGGAAAATAATACACTGAAAAAAGAAATTATTTACCTAAAACAGCAACTTAATACCTTAAAATTTGTATACACTAGTCCAAAACCAAAAACACCTAGAAACAGTAGCATTAAAAAATCGGAGAAACAGACCAAACTTCACAATGAATACAAAATCACACATTCAGACAATAAGATTAGTAAGTTTAGCGAAAAAGAGGTGCAAACTGATAATACAAAATCACAGTCTCAGCCAGATAATTTAAAAAATACAGTAAAAGAAAATAGCACGGAAAAAATCTTATATTTATTTGGAGGAAGTCAATGTACTGGCCTAGCCAGTATACTTAGGAAAACTAGGAGTTATAGCAAATATGAAAAGTTTGAAGTAGTGTCATTCATCAAATCAGGAGCATCTACTGAAGAAATTTTGAAGACTCCATATTTATATAACATTGATACTAAAGATAAGTTAATTTTAAGTATAGGGCAAAATGATAAAAATCCCATGAAAATTATAACTGACTTGTGTGGTTTCCTCAAAGCTTCTAAAATAACTTGTCCCATATTAATTCTCAGTGTTTTAGAAAATAAGTATCTTAATGAGTGGAAACTAAATAATTTAATTAAGATGACCTGTAAAAATTATTCAAACTGTTACTTTGTTAACCTCAATGATATTAATGTTTTAAAAAAGACTCATATTTGTAATAGAATTAACTTTCACATTGATCAGGTGTATTATGAAAATAATTTTATAAAACTTTACTCTAAAAATAAATACACAAAAAAAGTAACACAAACCGCTTTAACAGGACGACTAGGAATTAATAACACAAGAAATACTCAAAAACAAAAACAATATTTACAATATAACATTAAGAATAAAAAAATATCACATAACTACAACAAAATATCAAAAACGTATACTAAAACTAATAACTCAATTACTCATAACAACAAGAATAAAATACAAAAATACATAACTGACTATTTTAAACCACAACATCCATTTCGTATCAAAACACAAACAAATTAAAATTTTACATCAAAACATTGCTAGCTTCCATACAAAAAGATGTCAACTAGAAATTGCGCTAGCAGAACTAAAATCATACAATAAGGAACCAGATATCATATGCCTAACCGAAACCTTTGTCGAAAAAGGGTCGGAACAAAATATAGCTCTAAACAACTATAATCTAGCATCATTTTACAGTAGGTCTAAGAAACAAAAACGAGGTGGAGTATGCATTCTTATAAAAAATAATACCTATTCCTATAATAATATTGACTATTGTTCCTCAATCGATAATAATTTTGAATGCTGTGGCATAGAAATTGGTGATATAAATATGGTTATTATTTGCTTATATAGAACACCAAATACTGCAGTTAGTATATTTATCGAAAAGCTAGACTCACTTTTGTATAATATAACTAAAAATTCAAAGAAAAATATTAATATAGTCATTGCAGGAGACTTTAATATTAACTTACTTAAAATAAACAGTGACTCAAATGCATTGCGTGATATCTCAAGTAACTATAATTTAACAATCCATTTTAATAAACCAACTAGACAATCCACATGCATAGATAATATTTTAAGTAACTTAACACAAGTCTATAGCGAATTACTTCACATGTGTCTCTCGGATCATAACACAGCGCAATTTATTTCAGCAACAATAGAAACATCTAATAACCTCACCCTACATAAATATTACTATGTCTACAAGAGAGAGTATAAAAAAGACAACATAAAAAAATTCAAAAACTATTTGTCAAACATTTGCTTTGATACATATTTAGACAACTCAAAACCTTTTAACGAAGCATTTAATAATTTTTATGACTTATTCACTATGCTATATAAACTTTGCTTTCCTATAATCCGCCTTAAGGTTACAAATAAACATAAATTACCTCACTGGATAACTAAGGGCTTAAGAGTTAGTTGTAAAACAAAACGAAAATTACAATATAATTATTATAGAAAAAAAGATATTTCCACGAAAAATAAATACAAGCAATAAGTATAGTAAATTACTGAGGAAGTGCTTTAGACTTGCAGAAATAAATTCACATAGTAAATATGTCGCAAATGCAAAAAATAAATGTAAAGCGTCATGGGATATTGTTAAACAATGCTCAAGCAAAGTTAACAACAGTAAATTTATTACAGACATTAAAATTAATAATAAAAAACTTACCACACCCACACATATAGCAAACGCATTTAATGAATATTTTATAAAAACTACAAACATAAATATAGCTTCAAATTCTAATTTTACAAGCAATATTCATGACAATCCTATGAGCATCTTTTTAAAACCTTGCACCTGTGACGAAACAATAAACATTATTAATTCCTTAAAAAATACGAATACAGTTGGTTATGATGAAATTTCCACAAAGGTAATCAAAGAATGTAAATATATAGTTGCCCCCATCTTAACTGAACTGATAAACAAGTCTTTCGTAGAAGGTTGTTTTCCAGACAAGTTAAAAGTTACAATAATAAAACCAATATTCAAAAAAGGTGACAGAAAGCAATTAAGTAATTATAGGCCAATTGCGCTAGTTCCAATTCTATCAAAAATATTTGAAAAAGCAATGCATAAAAGACTAA
Source organism: Aricia agestis (assembly GCF_905147365.1). Taxonomy (NCBI): domain Eukaryota; kingdom Metazoa; phylum Arthropoda; class Insecta; order Lepidoptera; family Lycaenidae; genus Aricia; species Aricia agestis. The sequence goes on from NC_056419.1 coordinate 345,028, forward strand.
CTTCATTCATAAACAAATTTAATATCTTGAAACATGAACAATTTGGCTTTCAAAAGAACAAATCAACTCAACAAGCATGTTTCAACGTTACTAACCAAATTGTAAACTGCATTGATGAAAAGAACCACTGCATAACTGTTTTCATTGACATGACTAAAGCTTTTGATTTTGTTTCACATAAATTACTACTGAAGAAATTAAGCAAAATGGGAATAAGGGGACCAGCTTTAAATTGGATTAAGGCCTTCCTTGAAAATAGAACGCAATACACAATAATAGAAAACATTAACGGAGATAATGAATTAGTCAATACTGAATCTGCAGTCTTGCTTAATGAATATGGAGTTCCACAAGGCTCTGTACTAGGTCCTCAGCTATTCTTGTTTTACATAAATGACATTCCCATTAAAATTAATAATCCAATAATCATGAATAATTATAAATTTACATTATTTGCTGATGACATATCTATAATATTTACATATAATAAATCGGACGTGAATAAAATCGAAAATGACATAAACTTGACACTTAGACATTTAATTGAATGGCTGACATGTAATAACCTTAAAATTAATGTTAATAAAACTAGGTATATACAATTTAGAACTTATAACAAAAAACCCGTTGACTTAAAATTAACACACAATAATGAAAAAATAGAGGAAGTTGAGGAAAACTTGTTTTTAGGCGTACAAATTGACAAACACTGTAATTGGCATGCACACATAGATAAAGTTTGTTCAAAACTGAACAAATTTGTTTTTGTCTTGCGCAGGTTAGCATGGACAGTTAGTATCCAAACCTCAATTACAGCCTATCACGGCTACGTGTCCTCAGTCCTGCGATATGGTCTAGTTGTCTGGGGAAACTCAACGCATATAGACAAAGCATTCATTGTGCAAAAGAAATGTATTCGTGCTATAGCTAAGATTCCACCGTATGAGTCATGTAAGCCTTTCTTTAAAAAATTCAACATTTTGACTCTACCTAGCATGTACATTTTAGAAATATTTAAATTCGTTATACACAATAAGGACATTTTTACACAATTGATTGACACAAACCCAACTAAATATTTTAGAAATTCAAATAGATTAATTATAAATAAAAAACCAAAAACAACTCTTTTTCTAAATAATGCATATACAATGTGTGTAAAGATTTATAACAAAATACCAGATCACATAAAACACTTGTCTAAAAAACAGTCTATTAGAGAACTAAAAAGAATGCTAATAAATGAATCTTATTATGATGTAAAGGAATTCTTAAACAGTTGACATTAACTTATTTTATTTTATGACAATAGTTTTTAAATTAATTGACATTTTTACTTTATTTAATTTCTTGACATAAATATATAGATTTCTCATTACTCTCATGACATGTTTAATTATTACTAAGTATGCAAAAATTGATTTGAATAGGTATTGTTAGCGTAAAATATATTTTGTATGATTATAATTACTTATATTATAACTTTATGATAATATGTTTAATTATTACTATTATTAATGATGATTGATAACTTATGTATAAAATTGATTTGAATATTTTTAGTGTAAAACATATTTTTGTACATGATTATAATTTAAATATATATTTGCATGCTATTTTATACATAGCTAAAAGTGTTAGATCTTAAGAAAATAATCATTACCACCTACTGTATTCACCACTTTTATAGCAAATAAACGAATTGAATTGAATTGAATTGAATTAATAATAACTCCCACACCGGTTTCAGTGACGGTGGCCGGTTTCATTGAAACCAGGCCAGCTACGCAGGAGTAATTTTATGGTGCTCAAGTGTGTGCGCAGTACACAAGAGCACTCTCTATTCCTTTACTCTCATTACCCAGTGGGACGGAAGACCGACACGACAGGCGAGAGATCAGGCACAGGACCGACGTTTTACATGCCCATCCGACGCATGGATCATCTAATCAGCCTGCGTTGTCTTAACCAAACTTGTAAATAACATGTTTCCAACGCGGGAATCGAACCCACGACCTCCGAGTCAATATATACTACTAGACTACGGAGGCGTTACTCTACATATATAACAATGTTAAGTGAAATATAATTATTTTTTAAAATCACCTAATGATAATCATTTAATAAAAATTATAACTATAAAGCAATTATTATTAAATGACACTTAAAATAATATAACAATAAGAATAATATAAAAATAATATAACACAGAAAACAATTATAGCCTTTGCGCGCGTTTTAGTTTTTTGTATGTAATATGGGAGTGAAATTTGAAAAATATTGAAACCGAATAGCTAAAGGTTATTTATTCTGTTTTTGATTTTGCGTTATAACAGCTCAAATACCTATATAACAATATTTATTTTTGTCTTAAATTGTTGTTGTGTATTTTTTGTAATAGGTATTAAATTACCGAGACTCTATTGTCTTTCGTTCACCCATACTAATGTTATAAATGTGAAAGTGTGTCTGTTACCTAATAATAATACTCCCCACACCGGTTTCGGTGACGGTGGCCGGTTTCATTGAAACCAGGCCAGCTACGCAGGAGTAATTTATAGTGCCCAAGTGTGTGCGCAGTACACAAGAGCACTCTCTATTCCTTTACTCTCATAACCCAGTGGGACGGAAGACCGACACGACTGGCGAGAGATCAGGCGCTCTGTCTGTCTGTTACCTCTTGATGCCTAAACCGCTGAACCGATTTTGCTGAAATTTGGTATGGGGATAATTTGAGTACCGGGAAAGGACATAGGATACTTTTCATCCCTGAAAAATCGCAACGGAGTTGCGGGCATTAAATTATTAAAAATATAATTGTAAAAAAAAATTGTAAAATGAAACAATTTAATTTTCTAAATTTATTATTTATTTCATTAAGAGTCTTATAATTTACCCAAATTATTATTTTATTAAATTTAAATTCTTTCCAACTTTTTACACAAATAATATAACAATCAAACATCAAACATTTAAATAAATCGATTACTTATATTACTTATTTACTTATATTATATATTATAATTATAAGTTATAAGTATTATATAAACTTAAAACACAGCAACAAGTATCTAAATTAATAGAAAATATCAGTAAAGTACAATACTTATCTTATTTCTCTGGTTGCTCCTGTCTCTCGACACAAACTAAACTTTTTCAATATTGACTCTCGTCTTTATACCATCCAAATGGATACTAACAGTTAACAGTCTTAATTAATTAATAAAAAAAAAATCAGAATCAATAAAATATTTCCGGTAGTCTATAAAAACTAGTAAATATATCGGTAAAATATAAAAATATTTTATAATAATAATCTGATTTTATGTATATTAAATAAATTATTAAAATAATAATTAACTTTAATAAAACATTAATCAGACTAGCGGACATATTTTATACCGGAAGTATTTAAAAACAATTTGTAAAACCTGGTAGAAAAAATCACCAGCTAGTGAAATAATGTCACTTTAGATTTAACATTAATTAGACTAATTAAAATTATTATTCTTTTCATTTACATTTAAATTTCTAACTCTAAATAAATTATTTCCGCTAACCTTTTAAAATATGGTTTTAGTACATAAATGTATTTATCGTATTATTATTAATTATTTAACACGGGCGTCATCTAGTTTAAAATAAATGAGGCTATGTGGTCGCTGATTCCAACCGATCACGTTAAGTTTGTAGTGAAATAGCTGCGCAATAAATTATGCTTCACTACTTGCATTCACTGATGACATTTGGACCTCAGCCTTAAGTAATAAGTATATTGAAAAAAAAAGTTGATCGTCAAGACCTTTCAAAGATGTCTGATCAGTGCTCTGTGCTCTGGTATTCACCGACAATGGTACACCGACCCTGACCTGTCACATTCCTCACAGACATCCTCGTTCCTATAGTACATTCACACTTATTCTACCTCGGAAACCACCTTTATCACAACTACATAAGGGTCATCAGATGGCATCGTATACGCACTATTTGGTACCACTCGGCATTTGAATGGCACATTGGTGCTAGATCTTTGGTATCGGTTCAAATGTTTACCGTAGTTCATGATGGAAGGTGTGAAATTCGCATCTTTGTAGATATAGTTAAAAGTACTACATGTCGAACTTATTCCTATTGAGATAGGGTTCGAATTGCTATAGACAACGATAAAACGATGTTTGTTCAAATACTTTACTAGTAATGAGTTTATCGCAGGTGTGATGTGATGAGGCTATTACGCATATCAATGCATAACAGCGTACTGAAAGGGTTCTATACTATTACTAGCTGTCCCGGCAAACGTTTCTTTGCCATGTAAAATATTTCACCCATATTATTTTATTGAAGTGACTAAATAATATGTCACCATGGCAACGTCCATCGCTATCCCGTCGCAAAAACAATGGTCGTCGTCAATCTCGAGTTGTAATAATTTACTATTATTTATTCAACAAATGCACCTATCAATATAATAAGTACCCAGTAGCCGATTCTCAGACATACTGAATATGCATATAAAATTTAGTTAAAATCAGTAAAGCCGTTTCGGAGGAGTACGCGGCCTAACATTGTGACACGAGAATTTTATATATAAGATTTACCAAATTGTACTACCAATAAGGCAGTAAAGAAATGCAATTCGGTGTTATAAACGTTTATTTATTGAAAACAGCTTTTGTGTGCAATAATTGCGTTTAATTTCTTTGGTAACACTTCGATAAATCCTTAGTTGCTTCAGTTTCATTGTACCTTTGAAGAAAATAATTAATTGTTTTTCTTTCATTTGCATATCTTTATTGTTTTCTTCATTGTTAATTAATCTTCAATTTATTATTTAACCCATCAAGCCCCTTAAGCTCACCAGTCACCGGTGAGTGAGACACAATAGAATAACAATAGATTTCTAAGAATTCTCGATCGAAGGATTAAAGAGCAATCTAAGCGTTTATTTAAAACAATAATATCAACTGGTTTATTCTTATCAAATGTTACTTGTACATTATTCCTACGACATTTACTGAACCGCGTCGCCGCGACATATCACTCGACACAGTTGTGTGAACAGTACACGCAGTATAGTAACCTACACCCACTAATTACACTATTCAATCCTAGTAGTAGTTAGTACACACCTTTGTGTATGTCATTACTTGTAGTGGTGTTATAGGGTAAATTCAGACCGCAACGTGTCGCGTAGAGGCATTTCTAAATTTGTACTGATTTGACAGATTTCAATTTTCTAGAAATGATTCCTAGCTAGATCGTTTTATCGCCCCCGAAACCCCCTATATACTAAATTTCATGAAAATCGTTGGAGCCGATTCCGAGATTCCAATTATATATATATATATATATATATATATATATATATATATATATATATATATATATATATATATACAAGAATTGCTCGTTTAAAGATATAAGATATGTGCATTGTATATTATTCAATAATAGACATAGATAGGTGACAATTAAGTTCAAAGCACAGAGTTGAAGCGTAGCGGAGTGACATCCTAATTATACAGAACCTTTTAAGGTATTCGAACAAATTAATTTAACTAATGTGCCGTTTCCAATTCATTTAAGATCAAATGAGGTTTCAAAATGAGCGCTTATTTGCACATTTCTCTCTCTTCTCTATTACAAAAGAAAAATGTGTCGCATATTTTCAGTACCCCAGACCCCAGTATGAAAATAAAATATGATCCACAGACCTATTATTGTCTGAATCGAAGAAATTGATTCAGAGGCAGTTGACAGTCCAACGTCATAATATGGTCGAATTATGTCAAGAGATCTGCGGGGCTAAAATAGTTTTGTAAAATAGTCGCTTTGGAGAATCATATTATGAATCTATAATTCATTTTTTTAAATCTCAAAATGGTCATTTTGCTTGCAATTCATGTCTAGTAATTCGTACTAATTTGACATTCGTCAGTTTGACAGTTTTGACAATTCATTTGCTGAATTGATTGAGAGGAATTACTAAATGTGATCATTTAAGCCCCGCTGTTAACTGGGTTTGACATAACATTATTTACGTAGGTCCGCCATCTTATACGTGGGAGAGCCATGCTTCGGCACGAATGGGCCGGCTTGACCGGAGAAATACCACGTTCTCACAGAAAACCGGCGTGAAACAGCGCTTGCGCTGTGTTTCGCCGAGTGAGTGAGTTTACCGGAGGCCCAATCCCCTATCCTATTCCCTTCCCTTCCTTACCCTCCCCTATTCCCTTCCCTTCCTATCCCTACCCTCCCCTATTACCCTATTCCCTCTTAAAAGGCCGGCAACGCACCTGCAGCTCTTCTGATGCTGCGAGTGTCCATGGGCGACGGAAGTTGCTTTCCATCAGGTGACTCGTTTGCTCGTTTGCCTCCTTATTTCATAAAAAAAAAATCTGCCTATGAATTAACTTCTCTGATAGTTATATTAAGTATCAGCTCACACAGCTAATGTTATTCAAGCTCACGCGAACTAGACGCGCTAGAATTAGCTCAAGGAGGTAGTTTTCAATTAAGATACCATCTCCGACGTGTGAGCAAAAACATTGAACAGATAGGAACAGATTTTGAACAATTAGCTCAAACATATCGGTTATCTACACATCTATGATATATTAATTACATTCGGTGGAAGTAATTCGTGTTGTTTGTAATTAACTCCGCAATTAGATTGATATAAAGATTCATAATTAAGTAAATCAAGAAAAATAAACTCAATTTGATATTAATTCGCTTCTAAATACTAATCTGTTCGGCCTCCTTATAGAAAATGCCCTTCCAATTTCATCTTTCTCGTCTTCCTTTTTAGTGGTTTCCAGTACCAACAAGCTTCGATGATTTTATCGAGCAACCGTACATTTTCCAGGATAAAAAGTATCCTTTATTTTTTCCCAGGACTCAAAGTATCTCCATACCAAATTTCAGCAAAATCGGTTCAGCGGTTTGGGCGTGAAGAGGTAACAGACATACACGCTTTCTCATTTAGAATATTAGTAAAGTATAGATGTATAATGCAAGCCAATTTCGATTATTATAATATTATTTCAAATCTAATCTCACTTTTTTTATCCGCAACATTTTATCACGTCAGTCAAATTCTAAAGGAACCCTACCGTATCATCTGCAGTGAATCTGTATATCGTAGTCCAGTGATCTGTTGGTCCAGTGCGCCAGTTACGTTCACCTTGAACTGTTACGTAAACGACGTAGTGTGGTGCGGGACGGTGCGGGGTGGTGCGGGGCGGTGCGGGGCGGTGCGGGGCGGTGCGGGGCGGTGCGGGGCGACGCGCAGTGAAAGTGTTCCGATGTCTGTGCGATGTCTACTTTTACACTGGAAACACCTACACTGACGAGACGTTGTTTTTAAAATCGTCGTATTACAGAGACAATTTTTAGATGGGGGTTCTTGAGGTAAATTAGGGACTTAGGCCGGTGTATGTAGATATATGATGGACTCCCCAGTAGCCTTAGCACGGCCACCAGTAGAAATACGAAAGTATGGACAAACTGTGGACATAAACTTAAGGTAGCGTTCCGATCTTTTTTCATTCCCAAAAATTCAATTAAAATGCCACTTTATGACAGACTGTCGTCCTAAAAATTCAAATAATATCCTACTCTATGACATATACTATAGTCTGTCATAAAGTGGCATTTTAATTGAATTTTTGTCGGTCGCGATTGTCCGCGGTAAAGATCGGAACGGCACCTTTAGTTTATGTCCACAGTTTGTCCATACTTTCGCATTTCTACTGGTGGCCGTGCTAAGGCTACAGGAGTGAGGTCTACCCAGTAAAAAATGTTCCTATTTTTAGCAAAGTTGCAGGAACAATAAATCACATTAAAACTCTACTAGCAGATACGGAGCCTAGAGCTAAAACATGGCGGAAATAAAATTATATAATTAAACAAGTAAAAGCCGAGGTTTGTGAGGACTCGCGTCGTCACACCTTGACTGACCGATGATAACAAATCTACATAATATCAATAAAAAATACTGTGTTAAAGCACAAATCAATAGACGTGATAGTTTTTCCGTAAAGTGTACCACAAAATGTTCAGGTTGTGGGATTATACTAAGGCTCGCTTCGCTCACCCTGATTTTTGGTACACAGTCTCTATGAACATTGCAGTAATATTTCAACACACAAAAACCCACAAACGTGATTTGGCACACGGACAATTAGTGTTACATACAGTATATGGCAGAATTCAAATAGTTTAAAATACATAAAAGTTTAACTTCAACTACCATTAACTACATTCATTTTAAGAAGCTTTTCGTGCAAAGGTTGCACTGAACTATGATTGTAATTGAGAATTAAGCTCATATTAAAAGCACAGATCGACCTTGGACATAAAGGATGCGTCGCTTAAACGACCTCTTAAAAGCTGTTACTTACTTACAAAAATTTACTTCACATTGAGACAAAACGAAACAGATATTTTTATTATGAAAGTGAATCAAACATTTAACTTAGATAACTTAATAAGTACACAGAAATAGAATATTATATACCTACCCGATTCATTGAAGGAGTTTAGAATTACGAGCTGCATCAGACGACTCTTGGAATAAAACCTATACCTTATCGTGTTCAAAACTAAGTTTAATTTACAATCGCTGTCTTAAAAAATTACAATCCTAACAAAAAATATTTTCCTTTATTAAAAATATATCGCCGCTTCGTGTTATCGTGTTAGCTGACCGTAAGATTGTAATTTTAAATTAAGAGTGTCAATTAAAGTTAAGTTAACGAAGGTAGATAATGTAGTATATCATCAGTAGATTATATTAAACGAGGAAGTAATCAATAATGCGGGCTTTGTAGGTTAACACTATTGCTATTGAAAGACCTTAATTATTCTATTGAAGAAGGTAATTAAGTTCTTTCCTTTGAACCATGAATAAAATGATCTTGAATAGATTGGTTGCATCGGTACATTAGTTGATCTATAAGTAATTAAAGACACATTTTTACTGGTATTCACTGCAATAATTCAAAAAAAATCTGCAATGACTAAAATAAGTGATTTGCCGCATTCATTTTAAACGTGGGAGAGCCATGCTTCGGCACGAATGGGCCGGCTCGACCGGAGAAATACCACGTTATCACAGAAAACCGGCGTGAAACAGCGCTTGCGCTGTGTTTCGCCGAGTGAGTGAGTTTATCGGAGGCCCAATCCCCTAACCTATTCCCTTCCCCTCCCTACCTTCCCCTGTTCCCTTCCCTTCCCTCTCCTATTACCCCATTTCCCTCTTAAAAGGCCGGCAACGCACTTGCAGCTCTTCTGATGCTGCGAGTGTCCATGGGCGACGGATGTTGCTTTCCATCAGGTGACCCGTTTGCTCGTTTCGGTTGTATCACGGAAAGTGCTTTGAGGAATTGTTCCACGCGAAAAATATACCATCCTCATCACCTTGAAGAGTGGCAGCCTTCCACCGTGCGTTTTTTGCGTAAATTTCTACCGCGCACTGTAAAACTCTGGAACGAACTGTCACCAGCAGTATTTCCGGACCTATACGACCTGCAAACCTTCAAGAAGAGAGCGTATTGCTTCTTAACACCTCCATCGTGGGCATCGCAGATACGATAGATTTACAATTGTTATGCGGCAGCCGGCTGCCGCTTGGGGATTGATGGGTTAAAAGGCCGGCAACGCACCTGTAGCTCGAATGTTGCGAGTTTCAATGGGACACGATAATTGCTTTTCATCAGGTGACCCGTTTGCTCGCTTGACCCCTTATTTAATGAATAATAAAATTAAAAAAACCAAAGTAAGAACAAGGTGCATCGCCCTCGAGTATCGCTACCGGCGACGCGGGCGGGCGGCGGCGGGCGGCCCACATTCCGTTTGGGCACAAGGTCACACGTCACATGCTCATCTGCGACATGACCTTCATCATCATCATCATCACAGCTCCCGATGACGTCATTGTCAGCCACAGTGAGAGCGAGACTACGTGTAATATTTTGTTACTTTAGTAAACAATGGCTGGGGCCGGGTCTTCAAATGAAAAAGGTGAATGCCCAAAAATGTATGGACCAAAAACACGGAATCGATTGAAACCATGTAGCCATATATGTAGCATAGTAGACTACTTATACTGCATCCCAAATACAAAGTCCCTTTTGGATTAAACAATCACCGAGTACTTTAAAAACGATCGTAATTAATTGACTTTTCTTATAGGAATCTACCTATATGATATTCAGGACGACGCGACGCGATGCTACAAACGATAGTTTGGCGATTAGAACGTAGTAAAAACATTTTTAATACAGATGTACAGTGTTGTAATTATGTATGCATGAATTTAATGTTTAAATATTTATCACTTTTATATCTGACAGTATAGAATGTTAGTTTGGTATAGAAAATAATTTGTATACAATATGTATTGTTTTTTTAGGATTATTAAGTACACGATATCGGTTATATTATCGTTTTTTTATGAAATAAGGGGGCAAACGAGCAAACGGGTCACCTGATGGAATGCAACTATACTGTCGCCCATGGATACTCGCAACATTAGAAGACCTGCAAGTACGTTGCCACTTGCCGGCCTTTGAAGGTTTGCAGGTCGTATTGACAATATAGTGACAGTTTATTTCAGAGTTTTACAGGGCGCAGCAGAAAGTTACGCAAAAAACGCACGGTGGAAGACTGCCACTTATCAAAGTGATGAGGATGGTATATTTTTTGCATGGAGCGATGGCGAAAAGTTGCAGGTGGTATGATTCCGAACAAATTCTTAGAGCACTCTCTGTGATACAACCGATAGAGGATGTAGAGTGAAGCCACTTGTGATTTAGTTCATTCTTACAATATATTATATTTGACATACTTTTTTAGGGTTCCGTACCCAAAGGTTAAAAACGGGACACTATTACTGAGACTTCGATGTCTGTCCGTCTGTTTGTCTCCAGGCTCTTACTCAAGAACCGCTATTGTGTATATCTGATGCCGCTGTAACAAAAGATACTAAAAACTAAATAAAATTAAGATTCAAGGGAGGCTCCCATACAAAAAACGTGATTTTTTGCCCTTTTTGGCTCCTAATCTATAATGGCTATATTATGTGGACACATGATTTTTTTTACGAAATCCTCAATTTTGTGTGTACTTTAATATTTAATCGCAAAATTAAAATAAAATAAATAATTAAGGGGGGGCTCCTATACAAAAAACAATTTTTCCCTACTTTCGCTCTATAACGGTACGGAACCCTTCGTGCGCGAGTCCGACTCGCACTTGGCCGATTTTTTTTATTTTATTTAATTGTACATTATTGTCTATCAACATTGCTTTCACGAGAAAGATCACAAAAACAAAGGAAATAACTAGTTGATTCGAAGTAGATAGCATACTGTGTATCTCAGATTTATTTTTTCAAATTATCGGTTTCAGTTATGGTTTAGAAAAAAATGAATTGCATATTTTCAATCTAATGTTTATGCTCTACTTTGCTGTACATAAATTATTTTAATCGACTGTGGGTTTTTTTTGGGCATTGTCCTTTGATGCGTTAAATTACTTTATTTCACAACCAGTTAAGTTGACGATGGGCAGACGACTAACTCTCGCAGGAGTTATAGTGCCACGTGAAATATATGACTTTACATACTACAATTACTAAGAATTATAACATACACTACATTACAAAAATATAATCTGTAATTGGAGTAATTGGGGTATCGATTCCCGCAGTCGCTGCAAGAGTTTAGGTGCATTTAGCGGTATACTTGGTAGCCGTTTTCATTGAAATCTGGCTGCATGTTACGCAGGAGTAATTTTATAGTGACCATGTGTGTGCGCAGTACACTCGAGCACTCTCTATTGCTTTACTCTCATAACCCAGTGGGACAGAAGACCGACACGACCGGCGCTGGACCGACTTTTTACATGTACAGCCGACGTGTGGATCATCTTATTTGTCAGACAATCAGGTGATCAGCCTGCATTGGCCTAGCCAAACTTGGAAATAACATATTTCCAACGCCGGAATCGAACCCACGACCTCCGTCGAGAAGATTTAAAGACCCGCAAAGAGCAAAAGTTAGTTGTTTTCACAGCAAAATGTATGATTTTTGCGAGATACATAAACTCTGTGCAACAACGTCTGGTCTACAGATTGTAGAAGTTTATTTCTTAGTTGCAATATCGGCAGTAAAAGTTTATTACACGGCGGCTCGCGGGTTATCGGGTGTCGTCAGCGACCTCGATTGATAACGCATCCAATATATTACATAAATGGTTTTTTGCTGCATACGAGTCATCTTGCCAACAGTACGATGCATTGGTGCTAATAGTCTGTAGAACTTCATAATACCTATTACTTATCCATCCATACTAATAATATAAATGCGAAAGTAAGTCTGTCTGTCTGTCCTCTTCACGCCTAAACCGCTGCACCGATTTTGCTGGGCATGCAGATACTTTAAGTCCCGAGAAAGGACATAGGATATTTTATCTCGGAAAAATGTACGGTTTCCGCGCGATAAACTCATAATATTACTGACGCAACGGAGTTGCGGGCGTCATCTAGTATTACATAAAGGAGTTTTTGCTACATACAAGTCATCTTGTCAATAGTGCGATGCAATTAGTCTGTAATACTTCATAATAATTATTAGACATAAGTTATAACATCTAGTTCTTAAAAATACGGTATTTTTAAGGTTTTGAAGTACAAGAGGTGAACATTAATGAATTCCCTCTTGTCATTTTTCTAAGTTCCTCGCGCGTTGGATACCCCTGTTTTTGTTACAATATCTTCACACTGTACCATATTAGAGCTGGCGCGCACTACGACTTTTTGCCGCGCGATTATTTTACCGACCTACAAAAATTCAAATAAAATGTCACTTTACGACATACGCTATAGGTTTCATTTTGCTCTACGCCACTGAAAAGCAGCGGTGGCATGGGTTGCTAGACCAATGTCGGTAGAAAATGAAAGCTATAGCCAGCTATAGCCTCTGCCTATGTCATAAAGTGTCAATTTATTTGATTTTTTTTCGGACGGTAAAATAATCGCGCGGCAAAAAGTCGTAGTGCGCGCCAGCTCTTAAACGAAAAAATTGTTCGATATACGAATTTCTGGATTGCAGTTTTGCAATATCTATGCTGTGGACATTTCAATTTGTAGAGCAAATCACCAGCTATTGTTTTAATAATTTTGTCGAGGGTTTTTTTTTAATGAAAATAAGGGGGCAAACGAGCAAACGGGTCACCTGATGGAAAGCAGCTTCCGTCGCCCATGGACACTCGCAGCATCAGAAGAGCTGCAGGTGCGTTGCCGGCCTTTTAAGAGGGAAAAGGGTAATAGGGAAGGGTAGGGAAGGGAAAAGGATAGGGGATTGGGCCAAGTGAAGGTACAAGTTGGAAGCCGGCTACACGAAGCGGCAGCAGATGACGTGTCATGACACTACAGGTTTCTATGTATTTCTATGAACAAGTGTCGCTAGCTTCGTGTCGCTAGCTGCGGAGGGTATTTCATAGGAATACATACAGACCAGTAGTGTCGCTGCGACACATCTGCGGCTGCTTCATGTCGCCCGCTGCCAACCGGCACCTTATACTCTACGGCGTCTGGTTGTGACAATATTATATCGCTATTTGCGAGATCAGGTATTCAGTAATTGTCACGAATATTGAATTAGCGATAATAATTTGCGGCTCGTGACGATTTGTAAAATATGTACATAATATTATAATGTTGAGGGCAGGATTTCAGGCTGTACATAATAATAGTGTATACAGGTGCGACACTGCTATTGAACTTAATATATATTATAAATATTATGTTAATCATTATGCTCATATAAGGTCAATTATTATTATAAATGTTTCGTGAATTTCTCCACGTTTCTATGTGGCAAAAATAACATAACAATAAAATACAAAAATTATTCTAACCAAGACGACCCTATTTTATGCAGGTCCATGATACCTCTGCCGTGTTTAACGAAAATTAAATATGCACATAATACGTACAAAAATTAAAAAACACAAAATTCACTTGTACTTGTACTTGAGACGAGTAAAAACTAGGTCTTAAAAATTGCCATACCCAGCAAATAGCAATGTGCAACAACTTTAGTACATTATTTAGTCGACATGAAAACTCCAGACTACATAATATTAGCTACAAAACAGGCGACTCACCGTGTTAATCAATTCGTTACCTCCATTATAAAGCTATAAGGAAACTATTACGAGCGAAATTAATAACTAATGCAATAGAAGATGGCTCCGGCATGCGGCAGTGGCCAGTGCACGCATACTAACTTTATTACTTAGCCTATATTATACAGGGTGTAATAAGACCACTTCCGATAACTTTGGGGTATGATTATACTACATTTTCTGATTACGAATATGTATTTTTTTTTATTTATTTTTTTATTTTTTTTTATTTTTTATTCTTTATTTTTTTATAATTAAAACCCTTTAAACATGATAATAAACCACATAGAAAAATATTTTAAAATATTTTTTTAAATTTTATTATTTTTACCCCAATAAGCATTTGCAAGCGCGCGGTCAACGTTCTCGTGTTCCGAGTACATACCCGAGAACGTTGACCGCGTTAATCAGCTGTTAGCTCCGCCCTACGCACGCTAAGTCGAAAGGTCGTATGCGACGAATGACGATACACTACGAGTTACGACTTACGACAGAACACACAGAAACCCTAATGTATGTCTTTTCAATTTCAAACCCATGAAGGTCACCATGACGTGGAACTTAGAACTCTGACCTCTGACCTCTCATCTAAGCTACTTGCAGTGTTAAGAGTTTAATGGTAGCTCATGCAGAAAACTGTAAGTAACTGTCTGTGCATGTGTAACAACTTACGACAGTATGGCAAACTTCTAAGATTATTAGACTAGTTAAAAAGTTCATCGTAAGTAACGAAACCTATGCGGATGAACTGTTTATCCGCAATCGTCACTTATCAATCGAAATAACAGATGATACACGAAAAAACCTCATACATAAAACTGGCAATTAACTTACGTGAAAAATGTTGAGTTCAAGTGTTCTTACTTCTTTATGCATTTTGAAAATAGTCCTTAACACCAAGCAATAAGACCAGTCACCACCAAGAACGTCAAAAAAACTTCTCGTTAACGAAATGTATCACACCACAAAGTATTTTATTACAACTGAAATAATAATCAATTATTAACACTTTACACAATACTACCACGTTTTGATACTTGAAGTAATTGTTAAAAAATCAAACTTATCTCCCAACAACTCTAACAACCTATTACCTCAATGCTCAAATGGCTACTAAATTAAAAAATCTATTTTAATTTTTGAAATAATGTTCGTCGTGTATCGACTTTCGGAAGTAGTCAAAGGACACCGAACGGCCGGCGGCTTGCTTTGATCGCGCAGTGATGCCAGATTGGGGGGAATCCCCCCAAATTTGGGGGTTTTTTTAAGGTGATGGGGGGAAAATTGGGGGGAACAATTTTTTGGGGGTATTGTTGGAGGAAAAAATCTGGGAACAGACGGCGAAATCTAAGTACTATGGGCCCATTTTTACCCTTTGGTTACGACTTACGGAACCATAAAAATGATCAAGGAGCTCGCGAAGATGCTGATTCTATAAAGATTGGACGCTATTGCAGAAATAGTGTACATTTATCGTATCCATTTGTGAAATTCCCATTCATAATGAACAAAATTTTTCTTTTATAATTTGTGGGGGGATTTTTCTTGAAATCCCGAATTTTGGGGGGATTTCCGCGAACACTTGGGGAGAAACCGAGTTAGCCGTCTGGCAACACTGTGATCGCGGCGCCGACAAAGCGCGCCGCTGTGCAGGTGCCCGACGCACGTGTCGCTAATCCATTTCAAGGACAATCTAAGTGTTGTACCCTATAAATTCAATACTATTTAGTCGATATTTAAATTACCATTAAATAATAAAAATTATAACTATTATTTAGTAGATCTCATCTCATTTTTTTAAATTCGATACCTACATTACCGTGATAAAGTGATTGTTATACCGTGGTACGCGTTATGCGCGTCTAAAATACTTTAATACCTAATTAATTTAATAACTTTTAATTATTGTCGCTTTTCTTAATATTGAGTAGGTATTTGTTTATTTTTAGTTTGACAGTAATCAATACGTACTCGTATGTAAAACAATTAATACGATTTATCGATAAAAAAATTATCGATTACTCAAAATATTCACATTGCACAGGGATACATCCCTATTATTTTACAAAGTTTTTTCTTCAATTTTGTTCAGTCGGCTGTCTAACACGCGCCGTGCTGGTGTAGGTACTGTGACGTTTTTGTTTAAGTTTTGTAATTTTACGTTTAGATGTCATATTATTGCTTGTTTTGTGTATTGTTAACTATTTTTTTTTTATGTTTGTAATTAATAACGGGCCGTGACAAGATACGTCCGATGAATGTGCGATGCTTTAAGGAACAGGTGAACATCGTCGTCGATAGACGATAGTGGGGTTTTAACAGTGGAATAAAAAGTGTTTAAAGAATTGGAATGTCTCCTGTAATTACTTTTGTTAAGTGTTGAATAACTCTGCAATCTACATCGAGTTAGATGGATCATGGAGCACAGTTCGAACTGCATTCATAAAAGCAGACAGCTGATCACAGGTCAGTGAACATGTTATCACGTATGTTTTCCATTGATAGGTATTGATAGGTGCAGTAGGTAACTGTGTATGTATTTTTACAGATGTGTAAATCGGATGATGATCGGATGTGAATTATGATTTCTTTTCCTTTTTGGCCGGAAGTAAAAACTGAGTATTTTTGAGTAAAAACCTGAGAAACGGTAATTAATAAATTGTAACATTTTGTTAAATCGTGAAAACTATTGTAATTTAATAATCATTACAATATTGGTGGTTTATTCACTACCTACGGGCTACGGTATAGGGCACACCACGATCAGCTGTTTTGTCTTAACTCATGACTAGCGCAGAGCCGCGCGCGCGGTATTCGGCGCGGGCGGCGCGGGGGGGCCGGCTCGGCCCGGGGTTTCATTCATCGGCGGCGGGCGATATTATCGCGCATTAACTGCACGCATTATACATTGCGTGTTGAAAATTTTGACTATTTTAAAAACTGGCGATTACATGAAAATTTCTTGCACCAATGGATATATCTCATGCCCTATAATAACCCCACGAAGTTATCGGAAGCGGTCTTTTGACACCCTGTATAGAGTTCTTTTCTACTATTTAGTACTTTGAATAGTTAATTTAAAGGTATAATTCACTACTATGCTGCTATCTTGTAATGAAAGTGTCACTTTGTAGACAAGGGTATTTTATTAAGTACAGTTTCTGTATATATTATCCAATGGCATACGGCCCAAATAAAAACGAATGCTGGTGTCAATATGAGCGACATCTTAACAGATGTCGCTCAAATTGACACCAGGACGTTGACACCAAACTACATCTAACTAACGTTAGGTGTAGTTTGTTACTTACATAACAATGTCATTTAAGTCCTTGTAGATCTGTACAAATTTTGTAGATCTGTGTAAATAAAAAAAATATATCTTATCGTTTTATTAAGTTAGAGGATCTAGGTCAGAGTTTAGTCATATGTGGATAGAGCAGCAAAACACAGAGTGAAGATGCGTGGGACACAGAGTAGGCAATCACAGAGGTCACGGGTCGCCGTTGTCGGCCATTATACTCGCATTAACCTGTGCGTCACTTCATACAAACAATAACCATGGTTCAGTGGCTAACGTGGGCTTTTCTAACGAAGCTTGTTGTACAACAAACGTTGTAGAAGTACATCCAGGTTCATGAAAATTCATCGAAGGCAATGAAATCTAACAACTTATATACTTATTTTAAATTTTGCTCTTCAACAATCAAGGTACCACTAGATTCTTAACTATCTTTATCTGAATCTCACTCATACCCCATAGGCTTCAGATAAAGTCTGAAGATAGCCATGCTGTCGGCATGGGTACGTTATGCGGTCGGCATAAGCTATGTCAAGTCTATGATAACCGTATTAATAGATTGGGTTTGATAATATCCTGACTTGGTTGAACTTATTTGTATCTAATATCGTAAACGTGACTATAAAATTGTTCATGCACAAAGTAAAATTGTATGACGAGTTAAGTACGTCCATTACTGTAAGTGAGTTTTAAATGAGTATAATTGTCTACTTCTCGTATAAAAACTGTAGGTATGTGAGGTCACTCGTCTTCCTATATGTGCTGTGAAGGTTAGGGTCGTGCATTATCTTGCTAATTATTATATCTCATATGAGGATTATTTTGATTGTTTTATAATAACAATAATAATCTCGTTAGAACAAAATAAGCAGCGAAGTTCAAAGAAAAATATCAAATAAAAGAGGCGCTTCTTAGCGCCTCCTGGCATTTTGCGAAAGAGCTGGGGCCGTAGCCAAAGTCCTTTTCGTTTAAAACGATGACGAAATTTATTATCAAAATGTATGGAATTTTACATTAGTCTTCGAACGCAAAATGTAATTTAGCGATGACTTATGTCAAACAACATACATTTTGATAACGAATTTCGTCATCGTTTTTAACGAAAGATACTTTGTCTCAGGGGCAGTTATGATTACATTCAATTTAAATCAAGGACGAGCTTCAATCTACTAAAATGTAGAATAAGAGAGTTGACGATAAGGGCCTGTGAAACACTTTGATAAGTGGGAGTGCAGGTGATTAGTGATTAGGAGAAATTAAAGGACTTGCACTAATCAGTCGCTATCCACACGTACTTCCGCCTGATTACTAATCACGTGCAATAATAATCTGCACTTATCACTAATCAATGTGCATTTAGGCCATAAGAGTATCTTGTTGTACTGCCAAAAAAAAAAAACAATAATCTTTAAAATTTAAATAATTTCATTTTCCGAAAACTACATTTAAACAAATATTTAGTGTAAAGGGACATTTTTGGATTTTTCTTATGCGTTTACAATGTAGGTTACGTTGGCTATTTCTTAGTTCGAATATATGACATCAGAAGGCTTGGCATTACATTTAAAATAAGTACCTAAGTCAAGCTTATAATTACCAACATCAGGTCAAGTCCAGGTCACTAATAACTATCATCACTAACATAACCAGGGTAGTTGATTACAGGAGTGTAATTAACTGCCCCGGTTAATTTTAAACTGTTGGTTAACTTGTCACAAGATGAAGTCACTTTTGACCTACTTATATATATTAATTGATCGTAAATATATACCCACATGCTAATTTTATTGCTAATAACTGTGTCTATTTAGCAGTAATTTTAATCTAAATTTTATAAATTGATCTCCCTTAATAAGTATTAGTTGAGACATAAATTATTGATATCTACATGTTACTTACTGAGGTTATAATCAACACTATTCATAATCTAGATTCTAAATGTAGAACTTTTGAAATTTTTAATTTACAATTTTGACAGCAAAATTGAAGAAACTGTCATTGCTATAATAGGTGTAGTATATTGATAATTAATAAAGATGAACACGCCTACTTAGGTAGTAGGGGTAGTTGGAGTGGTCGCTCGACTTCGGTCTGATGATCACTTCTACACCAGTCGTCACCAGAGTACGAGTGTTCAGTTATACGTTATTCCTGTGTTTAAATCACTCGCCCAGACATTGTACATACTGTACAATAGGTCTTGTAAGTTTTTATTTAGCACTTAGGGTTCTATTTAGTTCTGAAGGCTTCCGTGGCTCCGTCAGTGGTTGTGGAGGGGTTTCGCCAAGTTTTAGTGGGTACAGACTGCGTCACTACCATTTTCAGATTCTACATCCCCCGCGGGATACGGATCGGATACGGTAAAAAAGAGTTCAAGATGAGTAATATTTTCAATTGTTAACTACGCAAGAAAAACTTCCTCTATTTAGCTAAATACAACGTCTGTTTAGCTGCTCATTTAACCACTTAGTTAGTCTTCTACTTGTTAATTTTGTACTTCAATAAGCGATGATCTTAATGCATTAAGTGCAGCGCTAACCTCGCCTCATATTCGGAAGCACGAATATTGTACTTTCGGCCACTTACTGCACCTTGAACTATGTTGTGTGACGGACGGTGATGATTCTCTAATCACAGCTGATTACGGGGTACGCTTGTTTGATTAACCTTTGATTTCTCTTAATTATATTATAGCATAAGTTTGGCCTCGTCAATAAGCTTGTTGAATTTTTGGTTTAGTTCAATTTATAAAAAAATAATAACAAGATGATGTCTAGATCTGTCTAGAATCTAGATCTTGCGCACAAAATCGCACAGACCTGTAGAAATACTATAAATGCGAACGACTATCATTCTTCTTCCTGCTTATTTAAAGAAATTTCGATAACAATTATTGTAGAGGTATTTTGAATCCCGCGGAATAGGACGATAAACGATTTGGGCGCAAGAAAGTAACCTGTAACTTCTAATTAATATTAGTACTTATCGATAAAAACCATAAATTGTCTGTCATTCAGGTTTGACTTTGAGTATATGAACCATGATTATTCAATGATTCATATGCGCAAACTCACCTAATGATTACTCTTTTCTCTTTAGACTATAATATTTAAATGAAATCTAATAAAAATTATAAAAAATAATGATTTCATTGTAATTAAAAAAATATTGTAATTAAAAAATTTGACCTGTGTATTGCAATAAAGATGTATTTATTAATTCCAGGTGTACCACATGTGCGACGGCATGGGTCGGCAGTTCAGCCACGCGTGTCCGAACACCACGCTGTTCCAGCAGCGCATGCTGGTGTGCGATCACTGGTACATGGTGGACTGCGCGCAGTCAGAGGGCAACTACTACGCCAACCTGCTCATAGGTAACTGATACTTTGGTTGTACTGCGACGATAATAAGTGAAGCCCCCGCTTACAGCTATTTCGATATTTTTTATTTATAGGAACGAAGTTCCTTATCGCGCGTTGCGAAAAGGGGCTAGACGGACGGAAATGATACAAGTGTCGGTATACTACAACTAGTGCAAAAATGCTATAGTTGTAAGCCGTGCGGTAGCGCGTGTTTTTATCTCTGTCTCTCTCTCACTTTTATTTTTTTGGTTTTTTTTTCTAACTTCGTTCCATCCGGGTGTCCCTTGACACCTCTCAAGTTTTTTTATTTACAATTTATTGCACATACAAATTTTTAATATGAAATATACACAAGAAAAACGACACAACATGTACTGCTTATCTCTAACAGAAATTACTTCCAGCAGTGTTCGGAGAGAAATGTGATGGGAAAATATTGATGCCAATGTGATGCCACAAAAGTGTATGTATGTATGCAAGTTGTTGTTGTTTTTATGTTCGCATATCTCCGTAACTACAAATCCGATTTAAATAATTCTTTTTTTTTGTTCTAGGTATTGTCCATGTTATATAATCTACATTATCTATAAGTTATGACAGTGATAGTCGTTGCCATAGCACCGAACTTGTTGACTTCACTTCAATATTATTATTACAATAAAGTGTTTACTACAATACAAATGGTATTCTACAATGATATTCTATGTTACTAATTGGTATTCTAAATATACAATATTGGCGACGAGGATGATCACAGACTTGAAGAAATGGAAGAGAATCCGCGCCTCAATACGAGAACAATTTAAGAGGTGGGATTTTTACATAAATACGACTGAGAATCTTGAATACGCAGAGACTCATGTCAGGCTACAACGACTACACGAGGACTTCCAAACACTTCGAGAAATACAGCAAAACATAATAACAGAAATACCAGATGAAGAATTAGACGACGAAATAGAAACAAGCCTCAACATAGAAGAAGAATTCATATCGATCAAAGTTAAACTTCTTCATATGCAAAACCAAGCCGAATCAAACTTAAATACAGAGAACATAACACGCTGCAGTACAACTACAACAGAAAATTCATTGAACGAAGAGAACCTACATTCTATGAAACATTTTGATGATGCGGCTACAGTTTATGACGAGGATAATGTTGATGGTGTTAAACATGAGCCATTGACATCTTCACTATTGGAACCGAGTACACAGAATAAACAATACGAAATCCAATCAGAAAAAGAAATCATAACAGAATATAACGTTTTAGACAATGAGTTTCTAAAATACTAGAGTAGCAATGTCTTACAAAAGATTCTCAGAAATGCGTAACCACTTTTTTGTTCAAAAGACAATGTCAAGTCATATATTCGTTATGTCATTATGTATGTGAGATATGCCTGCAGGCATCTTCGAAGTGGCAACGCGTTGCTACCGTAAACTTCCAATCTAGTTACGTTAGTAACATAGAATATCATTGGTTTTAGACATTAATCCGGCAACTACGAGTATTCTGACGGAAACCCGGAATGACGAGGAACCCAATACTTTGCGAGAAGAAAGAGATACAATTTACAACACTCGGAACATAAATTATACAGAAGGGAACATGATGAAAAGACAAATTACGTTAAAAGCCCATAAACACAAATGGAAAGAAAAAGAGGGAGCAAAAAGAAATACAAGAGAAGGAAGGGATTCATATTTTAAATTCTGGAATAGCGGGGGAGAGCTGTTATATACTCTACATTATCTATAAGTTATGACAGTGATAGTCGTTGCCATAGCACCGAACTTGTTGACTTCACTTCAATATTATTATTACAATAAAGTGTTTACTACAATACAAATGGTATTCTAAATATACAATAGTCCAACTAAAGGAATACTGCAATTTTCATCAAAATGGGTTCAGTAGTTTTTGAGATAGGGAACTTTAATTCTCAGTAACGTACAAGTTTGAAGTCGGTTTAATCTTAAAAAAAAAACGCTTTTATAAATATTTCAAATCGAGCGTCTGTTCACAAAGCTTTTTCAATCATTTTCCTCTAATAAAGATGTCTACGATTATAATATATTGTGTTATAACTTATAAGCAATTATACAGGTTGTCGCGGTAGACGTTCGAATAAAACAGATTCTCGTAGACTCATTTGCTAATCCTTTAATTAAGAAATAAAGGAATCGAGTATGCCTTAAACTTTACGATGAATTAAGATGAGTACTTGTTTCGAGAGAGGTAACATAATATATTTTGAGCATTTAAAAAGGTTCATCTGTTACAATGATATTCTATGTTACTAACGTAACTAGATTGGAAGTTTACGGTAGCAACGCGTTGCCACTTCGAAGATGCCTGCAGGCATATCTCACATACATAATGACATAACGAATATATGACTTGACATTGTCTTTTGAACAAAAAAGTGGTTACGCATTTCTGAGAATCTTTTGTAAGACATTGCTACTCTAGTATTTTAGAAACTCATTGATCTGTTACATCAAATCTTAAAGTAATCGTTCCTGGAACTTCATAATTACTATCGATAATTTTCATGGACAGTAGAAACCCAGTATGCTCTATATATTCTGTGATATGACTCAAGATTTTGACTATATTGATCACATGATCTTGCTTAAAACTTTAAGCATAATATGGTGTACGCGGGATTACATTAAAACTCATTGAATCATATCTCACTAACAGAATATAATATACTGAAATAAGACGGCTCAATTATAAAACACTTTACGAAAAGAGTTTTCTATCAAAACTTAGACATTACATAATATTATACTTAGACGTTTGGTCGGATTAATACAATTCGTGATGTCGGCTCGGTTGATATAACTCGACCGAACAATTTCGCCATGCCTGTGAATCAATTTCTCTGATAGTACACGTTAACTTGCAGGTCAGCGTGACAAGCCGTTCGTGACGGACGACGAGATGCACCTGCGCACCCCCCGCCCCGACATACTGTCCGTGCCCCTCAACAACAACTACTACGACGGACTCAAGGCCGCCGAGTCGAAGGTGACGATCAAGATTATAATAATATCCCAGATTTTTTGGTATTAAAGGGAATATTTAAAGCATACTTTTCAATCTGCTAAAACGTTTTCCCATGTGGACGAATATAATATCATATAACAGTAGAAATGACTCAAATTAGAAATTTCTATATTGCGAACAATATCTCCACGATTGTACACATCGAACCTAAAGAAATTAATATCATTTTATTTTTTCAGTACTCTTTAACACAAACGAACAGTATATCAGACGACGACGACACCATAGTGACGAGTAGCAGCAACAACGACCTGGATAGGGATAAACACAATTTCAACCACAAGCCTAGCTCCAGCAGCTTCGACTCAAAACCTATCTCCAACAGTCTCAACTCAAAGCCAATCCTCAACAATTTCAACTCAAACCCTAGCACCGACAACTCGAACCCGAGCGGTAACAACTTCAACACAAGCGGTCACAACTTTAACCCGAGTTCTGGCGCCAGCAATTTAGACAATCCTAGAGACAGCAATTTCCGAGCGACGACTCCGAACTATCCACGGACAGCTCCCGATGTTCCATCTTATAATAATATTAACGGACTCGTCCCGCCGAACGATGATAATGTTGAGCAGGAATCGTCTACTAGAAGGGTAGCTCACATTCCAAATGTAGCAGTACCATCCAGGGAACTCTCTCCACCAGTTTTACCCACCACTACGACCGCAGCGACTTCAGAAGAATTCCAAATAGACGTAAGAATGAAACCCGCAGCTGACCCGGTCGTCAAGTTTATAAATCGCTTCGATCCGAACTCCCCCGACTCGTTGAACACCTCGATGACGAGAAACGAAATAATCAACATAAACAAGCACCTCCCCGTCGGCCAGCCCGGCTCCGAGGAGGAGAGGACGCCGAGGAAGAACAAAAACTTCGGTAACAGTTTTAATAACGTCCAAACCGATAAGAAGAAAGGTGCCCCAGAAAACTCTAGAGCTGACACGATCAACACGAAATCGAACGCGGAAGGCGAGGACGTCTTCGGCAACGACCCTAATGCTCCGTCTCGGGAGCTCCTCCCGCCGAAATTTGACGTGACTCCTCTCGTGACGACTACGATGGGGCCACCGATTTACTACGAGTGGAAGTGGGCCGTGCCCGCTCTCGACCTGAAACCGCCGAAGATCAGCAACGTCACCTACGTGAACACGACAGAGCCCGAGAGAATCGAGAGGCCGAGGTACAGACCGCGGTCGACGACCGAGGAGCCGGACCTGAAGACGCAGAACGTCGAGTACAACATCAGCTCCTACTTCGTCCCGGACTACGTGTTCCCCCTGGACGGCAGTCACCCCGGGTACGAGGGAGACCACGCGCAGACCTCGTTCCAGGTGGAGATCTCGCGGCCCGGCCGGTCCAGCTTCGGCGAGAACCCCGCCTGCCCGCACTGCCACCCCGCCTACCTCGACCCCGGCTCCTGCGAGCCCTGCGTCGTCCAGCGGTAGTCGAGCCGCGTCACACCCGCCATCACACCTAACATTTCAAGAGATCGGTGTAACGTTACAGGAATTATAATAAGGAATTTAACAATTCACCGACGACCACATTTAAAGACGAATTCGTGCCTTTTCAAGTCATTAAAGAGCTTTCGTTAAAAATATTTTACAAAGTAATGATTAAGTCGATTTGTTAACGAAATCGACTTAATTATACGTTTATAAGTGGCTAACATTCTTCCACATGAGTTTGATATAGACGCTATATCGAACCTAGCAAATGTGGATAGACCCTCCTCGCTAGTTGTTATGATCGTTGGTTTTCACCGACGCGATGCAGTTTCTTTTATTTTATAGTTAATGTTAAGGTTAGATACGTTAAGCTTTTGTACAGAATCGACATGGCCGACGAATTTATAGCTTTAAAGTCTGAGTTTGCTTCTACTTCTTTACTTTCGAACAAACCTCCATTGATACTTTTATATTCTTTTTGTAGCTTCTAAAACTCTCTTATCTCCTTTATACAATATGATATAGTTTATTATAATGAATATTAGAATTTATTGTAATATTTTATACGTCTAAAGATATTTTAAATGTTATAAATAGTGTAAATAGATACTAGTAGTAAGGTCCAGGGCCCAACTCGAATAATGTCAATTATATTATCTCGATGAAGTATCTTGTAATAAAACTGTAAATAAATCTTTTTAGATACATTTTAATTATTATAACATACAGAATTAATGTTTATATTTAAAGCTATTTTAATACAAAGCACGAGCTATGTTGGTTAATAATAAATTATTTAAATAAATGTGTATTTTATTCAAAAACGTTTATCATAAAGACACAATCATGATATTAATAGTAATTACGAAGTAAATCAGCCCAACTTTTGTTTAATAGATAAGTATGCTTCAGACTTTTGTGAAAAACAACAGAAATATCTAAAAGAACGAGTTCTTTAATTACACATTTGTTACCATAGACATAGTTATCTCCTTATACCCTAGAGTCAGTTTCGTCAGTCATTAAGTCAGAAACTGAACACTGCCTTTTTTCACAGAACGTTACTTTTATCCCATAGACCGTGGTTTGTCGAGAAAAGATTAACATTTGACCATTTTCAAAAATGTTTAAGCATGGTTATTGATTCTTTCTGCCGAGTGCCTCTGCCTCCTCTATGGTGTCCGGCAGCTTCTGTCCGAGTGTCTCCGGCTGCGTCAGCACCAGCAGACCAGCTATCACGCCCATGGTGCTGAACAGGAGGGAGGGGAGACCGTGCCAGTAGTTACCCTGCAATAGATCGAGTTATATTTACTAGATAAAAGCATGATTTTAGCAGAATATGTGTTCTCTAAAATATTTAATGTAAATATTAGTTTGTTACCATATTCTAGCAAATAAAATGATGATGATGATGATGATGAATTGAAAATGAACGCAAAGTGGTGGTTTGGTTTAAAAATGTCGACAGCGACAATCATGCGTCGTCGGGCTTATTTAAAACCTTTTGTGCCTCCTACCAGGTCAGGTCAGTTCAGGGTCAGGTAGTTGTTTTTATACGTCATACCAATACAGGCGTGAGCGGCGCAGTGATGGATCCCACTCGTCCCAGCATGGAAGATAGGCTGAGTAGGCTGTGGCGGTGCGCGGTTGGGTACAGCTCCGACGTGTACAGGTACAGGCTGTTCATCACCACCGCCGCGCCGAACTTGCCCAGCAGGAATATCGTGAGGCGGAGTGCGGTCAGACCTGAAATAAAAAATCGGCCAAGTGCGAGTCGGACTCGCTTACGAAGGGTTTCGTCTGGTACCCGGAGCTAAAACTGGCAATAAATTGTATTTTTGTGTGGGAGCCTTCCAGTATTAGATCTATTTTGTTTTTAGTATTTGTAATTATAGCGACAACAGAAATACATAATCTGTGAAAATTTCAACTACAACAATAAGAAGCTACCGTACGTAATAAATATCGCCGTACTTGAGATACAGCCTGGAGACAGACAGGCGGACAGACAGACAAACATCGAAGTCTTAGTAAAATTGGGCCCCGTTTTTGCCCTTTGAGTACGGAACCCTTAAAAGACAAGTAAATAAGGGCCACCGTGCTTATAGTATCCTGCTCCGGAGAAAACGGTTATACCAATTCGCAGACTTGTCAGAGAAAACACTGAATATTGTGCCTGCTGTTTATTCAATGCAAACGCATAGAGAACAACTGCTCACAATATTAGGTACGTCAGTACTCTAGTAGGTTCCTGAGGAAGTTTCTGATGCTCTCAAATGTATAGTCTTAACAAATCAAACTGCTTTATTTAACACACATAACGGCTTAAAAAAGTCTACATTATAAATACACTCAATCTAACTTACCACTAGGAATAAATATAAACGCCAAGTTACACGCGGAGCTGAAGAAGAAACCGCCCGAGAGAGTCGCTCGTCTACCGATTCTGTCCAACAGGAGCAGCGGCAGGAAGAACCCGGGGATCTCGATGGTGGCGGTAAGTATATAGTTGAGGTACATGGTGTCGGAGAGAGTTGTGGAGTTGATGGAGAGGCCGAAGAAGATGAAGATGCCGCTGATCCACCAGACCGGGGTGGTGCAGACCCGACGCAGCATGATCGGAGACCTGATGATACACTTGAAAAGATTCGGTGGTGCTTCCTGAAATTGACACATGATACCTAATTGACATAATATACCTACTATTTAAGTACAGCTCGACAAGGCTTTATATGAACGTGGCGAAAAAAGGAACTAACGCTGCCATCATACAAAAACGTCATTTTTGACAGTTCTCCTTTACCGGCAGCGCCCTGTCCACGTTCATTTAAAGCCTTGGAGCACTTTATATTAATATTTTGTTGACACAGTGTAGTCTGGAGCTAAATTCGGCAAGCTTGTATATGTACCATCGATGAAATTGATTCCTAAGCAGTTGACAGAGCAACGTCATGTGGTCGGATCATGTCAATTCAATGCTAATTGTGATCTGTCAGCTGGGTTTGACGTAACGTGACCAAACTACGTAGGTCCCCCATCTGCCTAGAAATCAACTTCCTGATTGTACCTGTGAGTGTTTAAGGGATTTTGGGTTCGTCAGAGCTTCTAAGCTGCTGTCGCTAATACTGGATTTATTGACTTTGGCGACTTTCAATAAAATTGCTTTAGCCTCCTTGAATTTTTTCTTGGATAGCAGCCACCGCACGCTCTCCGGGAGTATGAAGTAGTAGGAGAGGAGCAGGAACGGAGGGATGTGCAGCGCCATGATGAAGTATCTCCAGGGCTGGACGACCCATGCCACGGTGCCCATCACCACCTGACCCACGGAGTACATTGACGTGGCGGTGGAACTCGCTAGGACTCGGTATTTTGGACCCACGAGCTCCGTCACTGAAATGGAATAAAAACACATCACAGGTTAGACTAAAACGTTCTTAACAAGTTGAACCTTCTGTAAACATTACTAGGGGTGATTTGGTGTATATTGAATAACAGACTGGCAATGCTCTTTTATTCAAATAATGATTCGTAGACAGTTAACACTTAATGTTGTGACCATAAACTATTAAGCATCAGTATTTCTTGCCATATTTTTTCAATATTCTTTAACTTGTCGTATACTGTACTGTAACTTACTTATTACGTATCCAGTGCTAAATATTCCTCCTCCGAGCGTCGTCTGCAGCAGCTGCAGCGCCATATACATGGGGTAGTTGACGGAGAAGGCTCTGATGAGACCGATGACCGCCATGTTGAATATGTTGAGGATGAGCGCGAACTTGCGACCGAAGCGGTCCGAGATGTAGCCGGTGAGGGGGAGTGTGAGGAGAGAGCCCACGCTGTTGAAAGTCCCCGACAATACTCGCAGCCAGTCCTTGCAACCGAGATCGAACTGAAAATTGACAAAACAACGACATTGAAAGAATATTTATTAATGTATTTTAATGTCTTTTATTGTTTTTATATATAGATATTCTCAGTTACAAAGTAAGCGTCAGAAGAATCTTAAGCTGCAAACATAAATGGAGAGGAACAGAACAAAGCTTTATCGTCTAACCTAACGTAGGCATTTTGTTTCTAACGATTCTGAGTGATTTTAATAAAAAAAATGGTTACAGCAGTTTTTCTAGTAACACTTAAACATTTTTTTTAATTTTTTGAAAAAGATTCGTACCTCGTGCACAACAGAATTATCCCGGGCGTAGACGTACCCTTCGCAACCTACAGTGTTGTTTTGATCGAAGAGACTCTCAGGGCAATAGTCTGTTGTACCGTTGGTACCGACGGGCTGGTACCGGGCGCAGCTGGCCAGCCCCGAGCTGGACCGCGGCACCGCATTGTCTATCCACTCCGGCTCGAACAGATCCAAGGGAGATTCCTCACCACATTCTGATATTCGGCATCTGTATCGTTAGATTCACAATTTCACTTCAATTGCAATTTATTAGACCAACGAATGCATTTTATTGGAATTCTTTGCCACAACGTAGGACATTTAGAAATATGTAAAAATAAGCCATGGGTTATGCATTTATAAAGCAGTATTTTTCTTAATTCACTAAAAATAATAGTATTTTAAAATAGTATTTTGAATTTAAAAATTAAAACCGACTTCAAAATTGTACGTCATTGAGAATTAAAATTATTTTACTTTGTTTATCTTGAAAACTGCTAAACCGATTTTGATGAAACTTGCAGTATTCCCTAAGTTGAACCATAGCTAGTGTAACAAAAAAAGAATTACTCGGACTTGTAGCTCCGGATGTATGCGAACACAAACATAAAAACATACATACAATATATACTTTTGAAATTTGGCACATTTGTTCAGACGCAGGTAATATATTGTACTAACTTAAATTATACGAAAACAGGGCAGTTTTGGGAATATTTCATACATACGGGACGAATTGATAACCTCATTTTTTAAGTCGGTTAAAAACAGCATAGACAACAGCAATTACTAACGATCATTTGCAAACAAAACCGGCCTTTATCATCCACAATTCCATACTAATATTATAAATGCGAGAGTGTGTCTGACTTACTGTCTGTTACCTCTTCACGCCCAAACCGTTGAACCGATTTTGCTGAAATTTGCTAAAGAGATACTTTGAGTTCCGGGAAAAGACATATGATACTTCTTATCCCGCAAAAATGTACCGCGGTGCCCTTCGCGATAAACGAATTCTGGCGCAACGGAGTTGCGGGCGTCATCTAGTCTTACATATATTTTTTTAATATAATTAGGAGGCCAACGAACCAGCGGGTCACCTGATGGAAAGCAACTACCGTCGCCCATGGTCACTCGCAACATCAGACGAGCTGCAGGTGCGTTGCCGGCTTTTTTAGAGGGAATAAGCTCTCTTCTTGAAGGTTTGCAGGTCGTATAGGTCCGGAAACACTACTGGTGGTATCACCAACGGTCGGTATACCACCAGTAGCTTTTCCGGATGACACGCCATGCCGAAATTACGTCACGTTATATTGTATGCCATATTTTGTATGCCTAGTGCATTGCAGAGGTAATCATGCCAAACTGCGGCCGCGTATTTTCGGCCAAGTGTCTTTATACACTTAGACTACATAGTAAGAAAATATTAACTAAGTTAGTGTAAGCAACCAACCTGTGTGGTATCGCCGCGGCGGAGAATATGAACTCGCTGAGGAAGGCGGACATGACGAGCGGCGGCACCAGTAGCAGCATCGTCCGCAGCTGGTATCGCCCGAACTGGCCCAGCTCGTCCACCAGCACGTCGTCCAGGTCTACCGACTTCTCTGTATCCATCTTCTGTGACACTACCAAAGACGAGAGTTTAATGAAGTAGGCGCTAGCCTGGGAACTATGTTGATTCCTTCACTTTCGCTGGGGCGATAACAAAAATTAGCGCGTGTTATTCCCGAGCTTATACTTAAGCCATTTTGATTAAAAAATCGTTATTTTTTTTCTTGTTACTATAGCACAATTTTATACGTTACACATGCACTCGAACAATGTTCAACGACACTTCGATAAATTGAAAGAATCGTACAGAAATATTAAGCACAAAACTAATAATCTTGTTGCCGATTACACCGGTTGTTAAACCTAATCTTCGATTAAATATTATCACTTTATTATAATATTGTATTGTTACGTGCTAGGGTTCGAATGATTTGGAGAGAAAGACCTGCTTACCCACTTGAAAATTTTATTCACTAGCACTAGGTCCAACACAAAGCACCTAGGTCCAAATGCTCACGAATATGTCCTAGGTTTCATTGGTATCACTTGTTTTCACTTTTAAGTCGCCTTGACGATAGCTCAACCTGAACTGATCCACTGGCCTGTCTCCCTGCGTCTATTTATATGGGCCAAGGCGAGTGCTAGACTCTTTCTCTTAACGTCCTCTTGACACCTAGATCACCCCCTGATACGCCCTCATGTATTTCACGGAGAACATCTAGTACTCTCGTCTTTGGGATAGTTACCTGAAAATGGAACTCTCTGCCGTTAGTCTTCTCCCATTTCCGGTAGAGTATTCCGTTTTAAAGTATCATACTGTCCCATTGCGCCCAGTACGCCTTAGTGACAGCACCAGTGGGTGCAACCTCACTCCAGATTGGTTTTACGTCACCCCGTTTCTTTCATGTGATGATGTGCCGAAGGTCGTTATCTCTTTCTGGAGTCTTCCTCATAGCATCATTCTCCAAGAGACTCAAAGTACTTGTTCTCGTTAGCTTTGATATTACCTCAGATTCCTGCTTAACATAATGTTTGCAGCCTACCAGAACATGGTCTTTGTAAAAGTGAGTCGGCATTCCTGTGCGTCTTTATGCTCTTGGGAGGTAATAGTTACCGGGGATTTCTCCGCTCAGGGTGTACTGGATGACACGCTGATCCTAAGTCTTGGATTTTATTCGTTTCTCCTGATCCCAGGCAGGGGACGAAATCACTTGCTTTTTTAGGTCCTGAATTTGTCCCTTGATCTTTTTCATCTTCTGCGGGCAGTTGAGCTGAAAATGGTCCCTCTAACCGCACTTATATTAAACGGCTTCAAATCTTTACCTCGTAGGAGCCTTAACTTCCTTGACTTCCTCAGAGACCTAGTGGATCTTGTGAGTCTGCCGTACATCATGGCGAACAGCCTCGACCTCCAAAGCATGCGCCAATGCTTCCTTTAGCGAAGTATGGTGACCAAGCCTTACTCTAGCTCTGACCTCCAGGTCTTTGATTGCGTCGACAAATCTTTGAACAATATTTATGTCGACCATTTTGGTTTCGGCTCCTGTGTATGCCTTTCTGACGAGTTTTTCAATTTCCAACGTCCATTGTTGAAGTCCTTCTCCTGAGCGTTGGCCTCTGTCACGCAGTTGGGCATGGAACACGTGCACCATTCTATCAGGTCTTGGAATCCATTTCCCGTATGCAGCAGTGCCTCCAGGATCGACAACAAACCCTCTGAGCACAATAGTGAGAGTGGTCAAGCATTGTGACTCTTGCAAGGCGCCGAGATTCCTGGAGAGCCTGGTGGGTGGAGCCTGAGGGGCATGGTCAGTGGGCGGGGCCAGTGGGTGAGGCCTGTCCCACAGTGGAAGGAGCTTAGTCCTCAGTGGGTGTGGCCTCCGCAGCTCCTTACGCCCTTGTTCTAACACTCCCCTTGAAGTCCTCTCTTGGAGTCAATGGCATCTCCAAATCTCACTTCCACACCAGTCGTTTTGCTAGGGTTCGTAGGATTTGGAGAGAAAGACCTGCTGACCCCCTTGAAAACTTTATTCACTAGCATTAGGTCCGTCGTTATTTTTTTTTCTTGTTACTCTAGCACAATTTTATACGTTACACATGCACTTGAACAATGTTCAACGACACTTCGATAAATTGAAAGAATCGTACAGAAATATTAAGCACAAAACTAATAATCTTGTTGCCGATTACACCGGTTGTTAAACCTAATCTTCGATTAAATATTATCACTTTATTATAATATTGTATTGTTACGTGCTAGGGTTCGAATGATTTGGAGAGAAAGACCTGCTTACCCACTTGAAAATTTTATTCACTAGTACTAGGTCCAACACAAAGAACTAGGTCCAAACACTAAGCACTCACGATGTCCTAGGTCGTAGCCAAGTCGTAAGTTTCAATGGTATCACTTTTGATCATTTGTTTTCACTTTCAAGTCGCCTTGACGATTGCTCAACCTGAACTGATCCACTGGGCCGTCTCCCTGCGGCTATTTATATGGGTCGAAGCGAGTCCCACACTGTTCCAGAGAGTTTGTTTCTTAAACGTACCTAACTCGCGTAAGCATGGGTTGAACGTTTCTAGAAAATACGCGCATGTAATCGTACACCTACCATCTAGTAGTAGAGTAGGGGATTTATGCTGTCTGTGTTCCCTGAGTGGTTCCACTAGTTAACACTAGATGGCACTGTATGTAACCTTTAGTTCTGTATACGAATGAACGAGAAAGCACGATGTTAACACTAACAGACGTTGGTGAATTTAGTATTTAATCTTTTATCCTGTGTCTGCCCGATATCTTTATGATTTAGGCATTTTTTATTGGAAAGGCCGATCGCTATCTGTCACACACATCTATTTTGTTTGTTTCCATGCGTATGTTATCTTATCGATGTAAGGGTACTTGTAAAATAACTAGTTCTTTCATTTTAAATATATTATAAACACTTAAAAACGCAATGTTTACACATTGCACTTTGCAATGAAGATAGAGTAAGGCTGGTTAGTAAAATTGCATTAGATAATTTCGTTTACAAGATGTATTTGACAAAGTCGTACTTATTTATTCAAAAATTTATAAATATTATTAAGAAATTATGGGATTTTACGGGTTGTTGCCGCATTCAGAGACATTTAATAATGTTTAAACTTTAATAAAATGAATAGTTTGACAGATAATAAATGAAAATCATATCTTATGGGCAGTTTCACCACTTCCTAATAAGTCCCGGATAGGTTATCCACAACTTATCTGACATATAGAGTTAGGAGTATCTATCAAATAAGTTGTGAATAGCCAATTGCCTATCCGGGACTTATCAGGAAAATAAGTAGGGAAACAGGCCCTTAGTTTAATTATTGTTAATTAATATTGATCTCTGAGTGCGGTAGTTAGTGTCTGTGCGTTTATCTATGAAAATATAGAATGCAATTTGAATAATAACTTAGTTGTTTTATTTATAGATACTCACTTTGAAAATACTTAAAAATTATACTACACTATCAACAATAACAAAATAAAATGAAAACTGTATCTACAACAAATGTCCTGCGTATCTCATATTCCAGGACTTACTACACTTGTTTACTAAAAAATCCGCTAATTATATAAGATCGAAGTTCCTTATTGACCAAGAACATCAAAACTAAAAAGGGCAAAGGGGTCATACAAGTTTCATGTGAAGTTTTGTCAGAAGTCAAAGTGCAGGACAACACAAAGAAAACAACAAGTGCATATCAGACGCTATCTGTCACATTAATTTTTGTTACGATACCATCCAGCAGGGCCGAATTTATATTTTTTATGAGTATAGGCCAATTTAATTTTGCTGCCCCTATGTACGAACTCTGCCGCCATCCTAGGACGCTGCCGCTCATAGGCTATGGCCTATACTGCCTATACATAAATCCAGAGCTGCTATAATACAGGCATGCATTTACAAATCAGAAATCGTTTATGTCAGCTACATACTGTTACGGTACATGGACACGTAGTGCCATCTAGCGACAAACCAGCAAAACTTACCGAGGGAACACAGGCAACATAAATCCCCTACTCAATACTAGATGGAGTGAGATGCGCAAGTACGTACTCGAACCTACTAGAAAAGTCCAACAGTTATTTACGTGTTTACCTGTATATTCGTTTACTTGTTTACGTGTTTTTGTGTACATTCGGGAAGAAATGTTCTCGAAAAGTCTAGGGCTCGCCTCGACCCACATAAATAGTCGCAGGAGGACGGGCCGTAATTCAGTTCGTTTCGAGCTATCATCAAGGCAACTTCGGAGTGAACACAAGTGATCAATAGTGAGTGAACCAGTGAAACCTGCGACTTGGCTACGACCTAGGACAGTGATAGTGCTTAGTGTTTTGGGCTTAGTGCTTAGTGTTTTGGACTTAGTGTGTGCTTGTGTGACCTAGTGTTAATAAAGT
Organism: Aricia agestis; assembly: GCF_905147365.1. Classification (NCBI taxonomy): domain Eukaryota; kingdom Metazoa; phylum Arthropoda; class Insecta; order Lepidoptera; family Lycaenidae; genus Aricia; species Aricia agestis. The sequence continues at coordinate 380,576 of NC_056419.1, forward strand.
CTTTAAGAGAGAGTCACCAGGTCTTTCTCTCCAGATCCTCGAACCCTAGCACGTAACAATACTATTTGCAGACAAAAAAAAATCTGCGCTTTCAAATTTAACTCATAGGTCCCGGTTCTGTGATCTCAAATTATCGAAAACTTACTACACGTTACTCTTCGCTTTCGCTAATTTAGATTAATCGACAATATCCATAGTATCCGCATGAATTGAATCTAGGTGCACAGTAGAGAACCCGCCAAGACGCGCCAAGCGAAGAGCAAGGCCACTACCTACCTTTTCTTGAACTGTTTCGTGTTTTTTTGAACCCTCGTATAACTGGTTTCTGATGTACCAGATAGTTCATATTCTCAGGATATGATGTCAATAATAGACTTATTAAACTTGCAAAGTCTCAACAATAATAGACTTATTAAACTTACAAGGTCTGATACTTTAGATTTTATTGATATACGGATATGATATATGGCTACTTCCTAAAGGGCTAGAAAGCTGGGTATGTAATGTAAATAATGTTTAGTATACAAGCAACAAAAAAAAACAAAAACTTATAACTTTCGAGTTAGGCCGTGTAGGTTCAGAAGCTTGGCTCTACATGAGATCTCATAATATCTTTTTCACAGGGTGGTCGTCTTGGCAACATTTTACAAGTAATTTTTTTTTGGTGGGATCATACTTACACAATTTGTTTGGATGTTTATCTGACCATAGTAACAGAGGCTCGTCGGCAGGCGAGTCTGACTTACGATGAAGCGGCGCTTCGGGGCCCGGACTGTCCTCATCATCACTACATGCCATGGTTTACTGGAATACGGGAACCATAAATAACAATAACATAATAATATATTCTAACATTAAATATAATATTAAGGACAGAAAATGTGGCTGAGTTCTTACCGAATAAGCCTTTGAACTGATTTTGATGAAACTTATCGTATATAACGTATAATATAACTTTCAATCTCGGAGAACGACTTAAAATTTTTATTTCTCGGAAATGTTTGCAGTTCGAGTTATGCGAACAAAACAAAATTACGGGCACCAAATATACAAAATAAAGTACATACCTCTGGATACTACTGTTATGTTAAACAGAATTTAATATCTCGTATTTTAATAACAACTGATCACTGATCACATTCCACCGGACTACGAAGACTCAACTACCAGACATGAGACAACTCGACCAGTCACAATCTATTCTAGTTATTCTAAATATTATTATTATAATTTGAATAAATCACAGTTTTCCTCAAAAACGGCCTGTTAATTATACAAAAACAACAAAACAGTACATTAATAGAAGTATTTTAGTTTTAGTTTGCTGAGCAGAAGTTTAAAGACGCATGGGACGTTGCTGTGTTTAAAACTTGAGGACGACTAAGATCAAAATAGTATTTGAGAGGTCCCGGCATGTGCATAACATGGACTTTTTATCGACATCAAGTTTTTAATGAGTATGAAAATGTATGCAAGGATCTACATTCTACATGTTATTGATAATAACCCGCCAACTCTCTCTCGATAAAGTCAGCGGTGTTCAGTGACCCAAACGCTCTCATCTTCAACTCTTCTAAAGTCTGGTCGTGAGAAATGTACCCACCTAGAAGTTGGTAAATTGACCTATAAATATTCAATTATATTCATCTTATCTCTAACGCGATTAACATCGTTTAGAAAATTTTACCCGAAAAAAGGAACAAGTAGATAGGTGAATGACAAATTTCTAAGAGTCGAGCGCCGAGATTATAGCACCATTCTAAATATAACAAAGTTCATAGACAGCTTTCGAGGGGTTCATATTACATAATTTTGATGCAAAGCATCGTCGTCGAGGTTTCCAACTTGCATGGTGGTGAGGGGCCTTGCACGGATATTTTGCCATCATTATTGCTTGTGTGGTGGTGGTGTTTGCAGGTTCTTACGTGCGAGTGTACGCATAAGCAGTGTGGGAGAGGAGAGAGGTGCTGTACGCATGCGTAAGCGTACACTCACTCATTTACTTAAAGGTTGATATTTATTTCGCGGAATATTGCTAAAAATAATAACAAACAAAATTTTAAGCTATGCATTTCCGCAAAGTAACGCCTGATTCTATTAACTATGCAAAGCATCTGTTCGTTAAAGTGACGACAGCAAAAGATTTCATTTCAAATACCCACAAAATTATTTTGACCACGTTGACTCCTCTCAATGTGCTCAAATATGGCATAAGAGTAAAGCAGCTGCCAGCTGCTTTCGAAGTGGCATTTTACAATACCATGTTGGCGATAAAACAGCCTTGTTAATTGCATTTCATCACTCTTGTAGAAACTCTGATGAAAAAATTATTTCACAAATTGACTAAACAACACAATACACTACGTACAGCTATTTCGTTATTATAATAAACTAGCGGCCCGGCCCGGCTTCGCACGGGTGGACATTGGTTTTTAAATTATTTTTTTTAAATAAAGGTAGTCAATCTTTAAGTTAAGCAGAACATAAAAATAGTTTACATTATTTAGCCTGCAACTACTATATTATAATTATTATGTACATATAACACATTTTTATTGTATTTTTTTTTTATATTTTTATATTTTAAGTGTTATGCTTGATTATTTTATCCTTACCTGCAGAAGATACTATTATTTATAATATTTTGCAATTTCTTCATGTTTTTTTTTTGTTTAAAATATTTTATGTTTTTTTTTTGTAGTTTTATGCTTTATTATTTTATGCTTACCTACATCTACTATTATATACATTTTGAAATTTTCTATTTGTTTTTGTATAAAGTATTTTTGATGTACTTTTGCGCTTTATGTTTTTTTACACCATACTTCTTTTTGCGTAAAAGATACCATTAAAATTGGGTTAAAGCTTCCCTGTAAACGATATTTGATGTTGTTTTATTTTGTGGCAGCAAAATAAATTAATTATCAGCAGCTCCAACTCGGGATAGGCCAACGTATAGTTGACCATGAGTAAAACATTCTTTTCGTAGGTCGATGCCTACTAATTTGAAAGTTTGACCTTGGGACTTGATAATAGTCAATGCGAAAGATATTTTTACCGGAAATTGAAGCCGTTTAAATGGGATTGGCAGATCAGTTGGAATCATCGGTATCCTCGGTATATGAGCTAGTTATCTGGTAAGTACTAATACCTGCTGATAAGTAGTTTGGCATGGTTTGTACCAGCGCAACGTTACTATTGCATATTTTTAGATTAAAATATCGATGGACCTGAAAAAGAAACAAGTGGAACCCACAGAACTGCAAAAAGACCGTCATATGGCATTTCTCAGATCAAAAAAATCTCATGAATTAAACAAGGCCATTTTTGACAAGAATAGAATAGATTACAAGTTTAAAAAAGGTGATAAAGTATACATAATGGACTGTAACAAGTTAAATCGGTCTAAAATGGATGAGATTAGAATTGGTCCTTTTGAGATCGAAGAAATGATATCAGATTCATTATGTAGAATAAACACTGGTAAGAATAAAAAGTCCCTGGGATTATACCATGTGACAAAGCTCATTCCCCAATCTGATTGCTCAAATTAACTGCAGTTAATTCGCAGTCTTGAGGGGGGGAGATGTAAGGTTTGTACACTATATTGTGTACCTAACCTAATGTTCAATTATGTGTATCTGGCCTTATAAGCATGACATTTCACGTTGGTCGAAAAATGACAATGACAGGACGCTGAAGAACGGAGCCTGCTCAAAATGCTGATAAATCAAAAACTGGCTTTATTACTTCCGAGTCCTACATCATCTAACATATTACATATATATATATATCTATTTTAGTTATTTCTGTTCAATCAAAGGTTGGACTGATTTACTTCGTAATGACTGTATAAAAAATGTATAATTAAAGAACCCATTCCTCATTTGACTCTGGATACAATTAATATATATATATATATATATATATATATATATATATATATATATATATATATATATATATATATATATATATATATATATATATATATATATATATATATATATATATATATATATATATATATATATATATATATATATATATATATATATATATATATATATATATATTAATTGTATCCAGAGTCAAATGAGGAATTAAGTATAGTTATATTTTGTTCTTTCTGCCGAGTGCCTCCGCCTCCTCTATGGTGTCCGGCAGCTTCTGTCCGAGCGTCTCCGGCTGCGTTAGCACCAGCAGACCGGCTATCACCCCCATAGTGCTGAACATTAGGGAGGGGAGACCGTGCCAGTAGTTACCCTGCAATAGATAAAGTTCAAGTGAAAATGAACGCAAAGTGCTGATTTGAAAATATTGGCAGTGAGTAGTGACATAATCATGCGTCGTCGGGCTTTATTTATTTATTAAAGTTAATTAAAACAGTTTACCCCAATTACAATAATTAACTACAACTAAGCACCATCTTTACTTAAGTGAATGATAACATTGTCACAAATAATACACAAACAGTTAAATACGCACACACAAATTAAATAGTAATAGAAGAAACCCTTTCATACTTTTTTTCACAAAATTTTTTTTTCAAAAAATTTATTTATTTATTTATTTTAAAAGCAACCAATATTAGGTTTACACCTCGTCGGACCTCTAGAGAAACAACCAGTTGGGTACAATATTATGTATAGGTACTAGGTAGCATCCATACTATTTCCTGAATGAAATCTGAGAAACGCTTTTTGTATTTTTTCAACTATCAGAGTAATTGACGTAGCTGTGTAAGGAGTCAGCCACACGCATCTGTTTCCAGCTTGCTGCGCACTAGTGCGTTGTATAGCAGTTTTATAACAGTGGGATTTGTAAAGTCCTTATCCTAGCGATGTGTTGAACAGGTGACATAACGGAACGGTAAAGATGTCTTTGCACGCTTTTAGGACATAGGGGGTACACTATCAGTGCCTCGAGCTTTGTGCTTTGAGCTTGTCAATAGCCTTTCCTACGTCTCCAGGAGTTAAGGACGGAATAATTATATTAGTTCCCACTGAAACCTTTTGGGCCTTCTACCACAAGCCAACTGTTTAAAAGACACCGCCACTCCAATTTTCCGAGAGGTCTCATTTTTCAAGCAGATTTATGGTACACATGTTAGTTAGACTTTTAAAAATCTTAATCTCAATATTGTTTTTATAAGAATTCATACCAATACAGGCGTGAGCGGCGCAGTGATGGATCCCACTCGTCCCAGCATGGAGGACAGGCTGAGCAGGCTGTGGCGGTGCGCGGTCGGGTACAGCTCCGACGTGTACAGGTACAGGCTGTTCATCACCACCGCCGCGCCGAACTTGCCCAGCAGGAATATCATGAGGCGAAGTGCGGTTAAACCTAAATAATCGGCCAAGTGCGAGTCGGACACACGCACGAAGGGTTCCGTACCGTTATAGAGGAAAAATAGGCGAAAAAAATGTATTTTTGTATGGGAGCCCCCCTTAATTTTTTTTATTTTATTTTAATATTATTCTTAAATATTAAAGTAGTATAGTAGTAGTAGTATATAAGTAAGGCCTTTGTGAAAATATCAAGTGCCTACTTATTGCCATTATTCATATCGAGCAAAAAAGGCCAAAAAAATTACGTTTGTTGTATGGGAGCCTCCTTTAAATATTAATTTTATTTAGTTTTTAGTATTTGTTGTTATAGCGGCAACAGATATACACAATCTGTGAAAATTTCAGAACTCTAGCTATAGCGGTTCTTGAGATACAGCATGCAGACAGACAGACGGACAGACAGACATCGAAGTCTAATGAATAGGGTCCCGTTTTCACCCTTTGGGTACGGAACCCTAAAAGAGACAAATAGATAGGGGCTATCCTAGGTTCCGGAGAAATGAAGTATGGTTATGCCAATTTGTAGTCTTGTCAGAGAAAACTTTGAGAAAATATGGTGCCTGCTGTTTATTCAATGCAAACGCATAGAGAACATTTGCTCACAATATTATATCAGTACTCTAGGTGTCAGAAGGAGTTTCTAAATAATTCTGATGCTCCCAAAGGATAGAATTTAAATTCAAAAATCAAAATAATACAAAAAACATTCACATTTTAATACAAGTAGAACTTACCGCTAGGAATCAATATAACCGCCAAGTTACACGCGGAGCTGAAGAAGAAACCGCCCGACAGAGTCGCCCGTCGGCCGATCCTGTCCAATAGGAGTAGAGGCAGGAAGTACCCGGGGATCTCGATGGTAGCGGTGAGAATGTAGTTCAGGTACATGGTGTCCGAGATAGTAGTGGAGTTGATGGAGAGGCCGAAGAAGATAAAGATGCCGCTGATCCACCACACCGGAGTGGTGCAGACCCGACGCAGCATAACCCGGGACTTGATGATAGACTTGAAAAGATTCGGTGGTGCTTCCTGAAATTTTTATTTTATTTTGTTTATTAGGGTCTCCAAACAGTCTTACATAAATAGTAACAAAGTAAAGTATACATTGAAATTGACACAAAATACTTAATTGAGATAATGATATATTGTTACGTGCTAGAGTTCGGGGATTTGGAGAGAAAGACCTGGTGACTCTCTTGAAGACTTTATTCACTAAGTCTAGGTCACACAAGCACACAACACTTAGCACTAAGTCCAAACACTAATCACTAGGTCCAATCACTTAGCACTATCACTGTCCTAGGTCGTAGCCAAGTCGCAGGTTTCACTGGTTCACTCACTATTGATCACTTGTTGTCACTCCGAAATCGCCTTGACGATCGTTCGAACTGAACTGAATTCCGGGCCGTCTACCTGCGGCTTTTTATATGGCGAGACGAATTCCAGAAAGTTCCCGATTCACGTAAACAAGTAAACAACCGTGGGAACCTTCTAGGAGGCTCGAGCATGTACCACAATAAAATTAAACAACTAAACACGTAAACACGCAAACAAATAAACGGTAAACACGTGAACAAACATTGGACCTTTCTAAAAGGTTCGAGTATGTACTTGCGCACCTCATGCCAACTAGTATTGAGTAGGGGATTTATGTTGCCTGTGCTCCCTCTGTAAGTTTCGCTGGTTTGCCGCTAGATGGCACCACATGTCCGTATACCGTGTACCATAACAATATTTATGTGTAATAATTAATTGATACAGTGTAGTTAGGAGCTACAAACTGCAAGCGTACCTGTGAGTGATTAAGATGTTTTGGGTTCGTCAAAGCTTCTAAGCTGCTCTCGCTGACACTGGTCTTGTTGACTTTGGCGACTTTTAATAAAATTGCTTTAGCCTCCTTAAATTTACTTTTGGACAGCAGCCACCGTACACTTTCCGGAAGGATGAAGTAGTAAGAGAGGAGCAGGAACAGAGGGATGTGCAGCGCCATGATGAAGTATCTCCAGGGTTGCATGACCCACGCGATGATGCCCAGCACCACCTGACCCACGGAGCTCACTGACATGGCGGTGGAACTCGCTAAAACTCGGTATTTTGGACCCACCAGCTCTGTCACTGAAATAAAGTTATAATACGTGACCGCTTTGAGTGAAGTTATAGTTAAACTTTCTGTAACGTATAACATTACTGGGAGTGGCTTTGCAAGATACTGACGATACTCTTTTATTCAAATTTTACTCTTTTTCTCCTTATTTCGTCAATAAGAAAAAATATTTAACGCCAAGATATAAACCTGCAACTTACTTATTACGTATCCAGTGGTGAATACTCCTCCTCCGAGCGTCGGCTGCAGTAACTGCAGTGCCATATACATGGGGTAGTTAATGGAGAAGGCTCTGATCAATCCTGTCACCGCCATGTTGAAAATGCTGAGGACAAGCGCAAACTTGCGACCGAAGCGGTCCGAGATGTAGCCGGTGAGAGGGAGTGTCAGGAGAAAGCCCACGCTGTGGAAAGTCCCCGACAACACTCGCAGCCATTCCTTGCAACCGAGATCAAACTGAAAATTGACAGACAGACAACGATATTAGAAACAAGTTAATATTAATTGGCTTTTATTGTTCATTAAAGGGGCTTTTCATAATAATTATTAAAGAAAACGTCAGAATAATCTGACGCTGCAAACATGAAATCTATTGCAAGGGATATAATTCATAAATGGTCAGGAATAAATTTTCCGCATTGGTCCTAAACGCTCGGTACAAAATATATTCTAAAAAAGCTTCGTCTAATGGCTAACCTAACCTAACCTAAGCATTTCGTTTCAAATAATTCTGGCTATTTTTAGTCAAAAAAAAACAAATGTCTTCAATCATTGTTGTAAGCGCCATTTTTTATATATTTTACTTGAAAAATAATCATACCTCTTGCACAACGGAGTTGTCTCGGGCGTAGACGAATCCTTCGCAGCCTACAGTGTTGTTTTGATCGAAGAGACTCTCAGGGCAATAGTCTGTGGTACCGTTGGTACCGACGGGCTGGTACCGGGCGCAGCTGGCCAGTGCCGAGCCGGACCGTGGCACCGCATTGTCTATCCACTCCGGCTCGAACAGATCCAAGGGGGATTCCTCACCACACTCTGATATCCGGCATCTGTGTCGTTAGATTCACAATTTCACTTCAATTGTAATTTATTGGCCTTTGCCACCACGAAGGACATTTTAAAATATGAAAAAGTAAGCCTCGGGGTATGTATTAATTAAAAAGCAGCATTTTTCTTAATTCATTCAAAAAACTGATTTAGTTGTGTTTAATTTTAAGACTTAAGTAAGTTTTTTTAAACATTTTGCCAGCAATTGCTTACGATCATTCACAAAAAAATACCGGCCTTTTTTTATACCTATTAAAAAGCTGAAGAGTTTGTTTGTATGCGCTAGTTTCAGGAAACACTAGTCCGATTTGAAAAATTCTTTCAGTGTTAGATAGCTCATTTATGGAGAAAAGCTATAAGCTATATATTATCACGCTATGACTTATAGGAGCGAAGAAACAGAGTAAAAGATGTAAAAGACAGGGAAAATCAATGGTTATTTTTTTTCTAATTTGTCTGTGAAATTCCTAATTTACGCAGACGAAGATGCGTCTAGTCTTACATAATTCACCTACCTGTGTGGTATCGCCGCGGCGGAGAATATGAACTCGCTGTGGAAGGCGGACAGGAGGAGAGGCGGCACCAGCAGCAGCATCGTCCGCAGCTGGTACCGCCCGAACTGACCCAGCTCGCCGGCCAGCACGTCGTCCAGGTCTACCGCCTTCTCTGTCTCCATCTTCTGTGACACTACCACAGACGAGACTTTCATGAAGAAGAGGTTTTTGGGTTGTGTAGGAACCGCGTTGATTCCTTCAGTTTTACTTACGGTTTACGAGATTATTTTAACTGCCTCATCATCACTATAAAAATCAGTACGGTAAGTTATTTCAGAGATAAAACTGGTATTGCCTTTTTCTTTCGATAAAAAAATTGTTACTTATACCATTAGAGGTGGACATTAGCGGCTGTAACCCACGTGTATATATTTGTTGCACTGTGTGTTTTTATTTAAATATAAAGAATTTATTATTAATTTCTATAAAAATTCAAATATATATTTATGTAAGTGTTTCTTTACATAGTATAATACCCATAGTATAATCTCTGTTTAGTTTGGGCCTTGGGGTTAGGTAAATAGTTTATTATTATAAGTTATCGACCAATGATGGTCCCAAGTATAAAATGGCCAAGTAAATACAGTCCAGTAAATAAGCAGGGGCCGTAGTTGTCTTGAAAAGCGCACTTCCGCCATTTAACGGTGAAAGTCTCCAACGCCGCCGGCGGACTGGCCGGCCTTTTCCTGAACCTAAGGGGATTCAGTTTGGGATGTCGGCGATGGACATGGCAGTTATCCGCTCCATGAGCATGTGCGGTACACCGATATGGGCCAAGCGATTGACTTCCAAGTCCAGGAGGATCCCAAGTGGGTTGCAACGGACGATGGCAATAAGGGTGATAAGGGGATACCGCACCATCTCCAAAAATGCCGCGTGTGTCCTTGCCGGCAGCATCTCGTGGGATATTAAAGCCGAATCACTGGCCAAAATATTTTGGCTATGCCAGGAGGAACGCAAAGAAGGACGGATCCCACCGCCTGACCAGATGCGATAGACAAGAGCAGCACGGGACCGAGACTTAGACCTTTGGCTCGATCGTTCAAATGGGTCCCCACTCCCCAGTCAGCGCTGAATTGCTAAGCGCAGTACATCCCGTACTGCCCTCAGTTCAGCCATTCCCCAATGGCTGGACAGGGACATGGCATGACATGGGTGGTCGAGACATTCGCTGAAGCGGTAATGTCGTCGAAGGAGGAGGCGGAGCGCAGGTGAGAGGCGGAGGCACTAAATCCTCGGAGAAGGCCGAGACGGAGTCCAAGGGCCAAACATGGTCACGACGTCCCGCCTTACGTTGGCATTGGGCTGCCATCGCCCATGACATCGAGTCACGGGTAGGCCACGATGCGCTAGGTGCTCCAACGCATCGTCGCGGAGTGATGTGGAGTGTAGTGTTTCCACGGGTGGTGCCAAAAGAGGCAGAGGTGGTGGGGCTGCGGTCGTGTATCACGCGTTTCCCGTGGTCTCATCTTCAGGAGCAGGAACATCATTAGGATTATAGTGGGTAGTCCCGGGTGCGGATCTTCCGTCCACCCCGGGGAGTCCCACATTCCTTGGTCCCCAGGCCCCGGGGATGCGTAAACGCATCCCCCCCCCCCCCCCCAAAAAAGAGGGTCGCACTTGTAAACCCCAATAACAAAAAGGAACAACACGTGAACGTACACTGCAACGAACGAACTAAGGTTTGGGCGACTACCTGCCCGCGCAAGAGCGTGGGTCGGAAAGCGGGGGAAGGGGGTTATTTTGTATCCGGTTAAGGGTTATCTTTACGTCTTTAAAAAAAATGCGCCGCCCGCCGCTGTGCACTAGAGAATAGATGAATGAGCATATTGTATTTTGGAATTAGTCGTAAAATAATACGAGTACGTTAACGAGAAATGTATGTGTTTAAACGTAAGAAACCATGAGAACCATTTTGCCAAGATATATCAATTGAGCTAATTGAGCCTTTCATTAATTATTGTGTTAATGGGTGGGAACGATTCCGCCCATAGTCCAAATGCTTATTTAATGAGACTTGCGAGATAAACGTCTCAAATTTGGCTCATTTAATGAGATTTGCGAGATAAAGATTTAAATTTCATAAACACATCTCAAACAGTTATTTAGATAATCACGTCCGAAAATCGACATTTTTATCACTGACTGGCTGACTGATATGATCCATAGATCAAAATTCTAACCCACTTCCAAGTTCCAGATGACCTAGGTCCTAGAAGGAAATTTGGTATCCACCTCGGTAATTGTGTGTAAGCTCAGGAAAAAATAAACAAATTCGGCCAAGTGTGAGTCGGACAGAGCGAAAGTAGGCAAAAATTGTGTTTTTGTATGGGAACCCCACTTAAATATTTTTTTTATTTTACTTTTATTATAAAAATTTAGTAAATATATAATTTAAGATTTTCTGAATATTTCAAGTGCCTACCCGCTGCCTTTATTGATTATGACCAAAAAACGCCAAAATAGTTGTATTATAGAATTACCGAAAATGACATATTTTAATAATATTTTTTATTTTATTAAATAAAAACCTGCTAAAAACTAAAAAGTAAATATTGCGTGTGACAGTGACATTTCGATTTTTTTTATTAAATAAGGGAGCAAACGAGCAAACCATCTCCTGATGGTAAGCAACTACCGTCGCCCATGGACACTCATCATATCACATACATACACCACATCAGAAGACTGAAGAGCTGCAGGTGCATTGTCGGCCTTTTCGATGTCATACCCATACAAAGATTTTTGTTCTTTGGAGGACCGTGATGTCGTCGTCGACAAAATTTAATAAGTGTTTTCTTATTTATTTAAATAAGAGTGTATTTATTTTTCATATTATATATTTTCTACAAAAATAGTCTACACCCCTATTAACGTGATAGTTAATTATGGTAAACTCATAACACTTTTCAGACATTAAAAAGAGATTACAAAAGTGGGCCATTCGCAATGAAATAGTACAAACATAGTGATAACAGAGAACAGTTTATCTGTTGCTAGATTACAATTATCAGTATCTAGTAATTTAGAGGAGCAGCGCTTCGTATTTAACGCCACGTGCACAGTTGTAACAAATAGTTATTTTAAATGGATGTCTTCAAACTCTACCTTGCAAAGGACTTACTTGCTTTTAATTGCTTTTAATTCATACGCCGTAAGGGTGACTTTATATGGAACTAGATAACGACTGCAACTCCGTTGCGCCAAAATTCGTGTATCGTGAGTCGTGACTCAAAGTATTTTCATACAAAATTTTAGCAAAATTAGCTCCGCGGTTTGAAAGTGAAGAATTAACAGACACACAGACAAAGTTTCGCCACTTTATAGACATATTTATATAGACACAGACAAACTTTATAATATTAAATGGTCAGTATGGTAGTATGGACGCGGCAACCGCAAATTTTTCCGGGATAAAAAGTATCCTTTGTCCTTTCCCGAGACTCAAAGTATCTCCATAGATACTAAATTTCAGCAAAATCGATTCAGCAGTTTGAGCCTGAAGAGGTTACAGACAGACACACTATCGCATTTATAATATTACGTATGAATGAATGAAATATTCTTTATGGTGCACAGTGCTCACTATACAGAGAGAATATAAACAAAATAATACATAGGTGTCACAATGGCGGCCTTATTTCTAGGTAGCAATCTCTTCTAAGCAACTACGAGCGAAGATGAAATTGTAGTAGAGATAAGTGTGCATGCGCAAACAAAATAATACAAAATATTATATATAGTTATCAGGCACCGAATTCCAGAGCTTAACACCGGTAACGACAAACGAAGAAACGTAACATTATTTGGTTCGATCACGGATATCAGCCGGGCATTTCTAGATGATAATTTGACTCTGCGTCCTCTTAACCATTTTACAGTGGCTTGGCGAAATAAAAATTTTTCTTTCAAGTATAGAGGTAAACTAGCATCATAATATTATAATAAATATTAATTATAATACTTACATTAAACAAGTGATAGGACACGAGCATCTCGACGAAAACGTATCGGCAACCACCTCAGACGTGTTCGAAATTCTGACACGTGATCGAATTCATTTAATCCGAAGAAAAATATTATATTCGAAGATAAGTATGTATTAATACTTAAGCCAGGCCATTACACTATAATTGAAGCCAATGTTTAGTAGTTGCAGGTTTTAGTGCAAAACAATCTCTCGAGAGCAAAAAGTGTAGGTAAACTTGTTAAATTATATTTGTAACCTGATCTTTGCATACTTAATATAAACGTATCAATAAAGTTAGTTTCACGTGACCCGTAGGTTTTATATATATAGTTACGCATGTTATTAATATTATTATTATCGCTTCCTTGTTAAAGCTTGAGATTTGTAAGTACTTCTTAATGTTTTAATGTGGTAAAACATCAATGAGCAAACGTATTATAATATTTTGAAATCTTATTTTGTCGGCTACGATTCAATTAAGTACTAATACTTATCGTCATCTTGAAAAAATTGTTGCTGCAAATAGTCAATTAATTTGATAGATATAAGCAATAAATGTATTATCCATTTTAATAGCTTTCATAAATCAATCAATATAACGTAAAAAAACTAAAGGCGTGAGAGAGTGGAAGAACCAGATTAAAAAAGATTTTATAAATAAGGACAATATTAGGCATTATTCCCTTATAATTTGAACAAACTTTATAACTTACACATAAAATCATTTTTTTTTATTTCAAAATATTTTCCCGGCCCTAAAACCTCCGTTTATGCAAAAACGGCAAAATTTTAATAGTTACTTATCTGCTTATTCCACTCACGAATTTCAATTCAATTCAATTCATGTTTTAAACTACTTCAAAAAAGGAGGAGGTTATAATTGTTCGTATGTTTTTTTTTGTATGTTCAACGATCACTTCGCCGATTGTGGACCCATTTTCAAGATTTTTTCGCTATTGTATCGGGTTTAATCCAAATTTGGTATTGGCATAAAAAAGATGACTTGATGATGGGATCCATAAGTAATCAAGGGAATTTCTCGCTATTTATACCAAAAACCTATTTATCTGGATGATATTGTGATTTCGATTCATAATCTGATGTACCTATTTCAAATGAAAACTAATAGTGATTTTGGATTAATAATGAAGTATTCCAAGTAAATCTTACGAAAAAGTCAGATATTGCACCAACATAATATAACATGATTCGAAGGTGGTGAACAGATCTCCAGCCTCCTTATAGATACATGTTTGGGGGTTTCGACGTTGTTTTAAGAATTGTAGGCATATGCTATGTACCATACATTAGATTAATCATCGTCATCGTCTCTACCCTTACATTTTGCAACATCACATTATGACTCTATGTTTATAAGTATTATTTGTGTTTTTCATAGTTTTTTACATCGAGACAGATATCTTTGATCATTATTCCGCTGTTTGTGGACCGATATCGAAAATTATTTTGTTGTTATATAATAGGGTATAATCCGAGTTTGGTACAAACAGGTTTTTGTGTACTGCGCATACACTTGGGCACTATAAAAGTACTCCTGCGTAACAGGCCTGGTTTCAATGAAACTGGCCGTCACCGAAACCGGTGTGGGGAGTATTATTATTATTATTATAGTAACTCAAGCATATGTTACAAATAAGTGAAATTTCAAATGATGATTTCGCTGGATCCAAAGGCACTGAATAGAAGTCGTGAACCTTTAAACATAAGAGCTCGGAGATTTCGGCATCGCTTAGATAACTGCAAGCATTTACCACAATTTCGCTTTGAGTCATATAATGTGTAATATATTATGTATATATAATGCGTAGATAACCACTACCAAAGTTCGTAGTTATCTACGCATAGAGCTTTGTGGTCGTGTAGATAACTAAAAAGAGTAAAATTATTATTTTTAATAAATAATTGAACCCGGCTAAGTTCTATCTCAAATATCTCAATTCAAGGCTGGTACCGACTTCAAAATATACGAATGAAAATTGCGTACAGAATAATTTGAGGTCGAGGTTGAAATTGGAAAAATGCACTAATGAAGAATATGAATTATTTCATTCTTTTTAGATCATATTTTTTAAGAATATTGTTTTTACCTTGGAAGTCGGGTTATATCGTTTAACAGAGGTATTTGACCTATATAATATGTTCAAGAATTTATGAAGATTATTAAGAATTTATGGGATTTTCTCATAACGCATCGCTTATGGCTGCACTTCAATTTAGTGAAGAACTTGAGAGATTGTGATGAATAAATGGGGCTAAAATCATAGTCTTACTTTAATTAATACTAGTGACCCGCCCCGGCTTCGCACGGGCACAAAATATAAATAGCAACTGAAAAAATGATTAAAATCGATTCAGCAGTTTTGATTTATATTCATTATAGCGGTCGCCCGCGGCTCCGCCCGCTGCTTAAAGCATGACCCAGGAAAGACTCAGTCAGCAAAATGATTGCCAGGTCAATTCACAGACTCCGACGCTAACATCGACGACGCAGTCAACGCGTCTGCACAGTGCACACTGCATAGATTGTCTTCCTCCCGCACGCGCACCCTCGCCTTGGTGACGTCTACTATCGTAATATTTTAATTTCGCCATTAGATACTTATAAACCAAACGTCCAGTTTTAATCATTCAAAGACTACAAATAATAAAAACTAAGGAAACATAACTCCCATACTATTACCGTTTTAAATTTGGTTCCTTTCGAACTGTCATGTAACGTCAGCCTTAATACCGCTCAAGGCCACATAAATATTGCAAATGTATTGAAAAGTGTACCTAAGGTACACTTTTTTGACAAGTATTGTGGTGCATGATTTTTGACGGAGTTACTTTTCCTTAGTTTTTATTATTCGTAGTTCAAAGACCAAATATTATCTGCATGTAATGAACTTAGTGATGAAATAATTTATTTTGATAAGGATTATTAGACATAGATAGGTATAGTGTGTCGCGGACATTTTTGTAGATATTTATAAGATCTACATTTACTTAGAACATCGTATCGTTCTATCTTTTATAGTTTAGGCAGCGTACGCAAAATAAGTAAATTTTCTGGTTGTTTCCGAAAAACTGAAATATCTTACGGAACCCTATATTTTACAAAATAAAAAGTAGCCTATGTTACTCGTAAATAATGTAGCTTTCGAATGGTGAAAGAATTTTTAAAATCGGTCCAGTAGTTTTTGAGCCTATTCATTACAATTGAACAAACAAACAAACAAAGTTCACCTCTTTATAATAATTTTAGTATTAGCATTATAGATGAATCGTCTCTGTGCGGCTGTTAGTGTCTGTGCATCTAATGATGTAATATAGAATGCAACTTGAATAATAACTTTGTTGTTTTATTTATAGATACTCACTTTGAAAATAATAAATAATCCTAATTACCGCTATCAACAATAACAAAAGAAAATAAAAACTATACTTATTTATACTAGCTACAACACCTTTTTTAACAACAACTGTGTCTCTCGTCTTTCAGAACTAACTACACTTGTTTACTAAAAAAATCTGCTTATTATATAAGACCGAAGTTCCTAATTGACCAAGAACAGGTTCCGTAGTAGGTACCACTAGTTTTTGATATTTTTAGGGTTCCGTACCTCAAAAGGAAAAAACGGAACCCTTATAGGATCACTTTGTTGTCCGTCTGTCCGTCTGTCAAGACCCTTTTTCTCAGGAACGCGTGGAGGTATGAAGCTGAAATTTATATCAATTACTCAGGTCTACTGTCCCTTGAAGCTGTGAAAAAATCAAACTTCTAAGCCAACGCAATCAAAAGATACAGCCGTTTATGCCGCAAATTTTCGACACTTGCAAGGGAATCAAAACCTACAGGGTGCTTCCCGTGAACTCAGAATCTTGAAATTTGGTACGAAGCAACGTCTTATAGCATAGATAAAGGAAAAATTACGAAAACCATAAATTTTTAGTTACATCACATAATATATATTTTTTTAATAATTTTAAACTTACTACCCATTTCCTCAAACGCGTAGAGGTATTAAATTGAAATTCATACCAAATACTCAGGTCTATAATACCTTTAAGCTGTCGGAACCCTCGGTGCGCGAGTCCGACTCGCACTTGGCCGGTTTTTATTTTAATGTTCAATGAATACTACATTTATAACGTGTTTTACACTACTAATAACATCATCTCAGTTACGTTTAAAGGAATTTGAACGAAAAGTTCCTTTATACTTCTCCGAATATTTTTTTTAGTTGGTCGACTATTACTCAATACATTATGAAGTCTTCTTAGCCGTGATTGTTTTCCTTTTAAATTCAGCATATTTCCTACTCCCGAGAATTTTTCCACATTTCCAAAAGCATCCGTTTAGCTGGTAAAATAGGAGTCTTAAACACTTGACTCTAATATTTTTTTCTACTTTAAAACTTCATATTTCACAAATGAATCCACCGTCGATCGTGGATTCTTATTTCTTAGAAATCTATTGTTTTTCTATTGTTATCGCGGTTCACTTGGGGCTTAAGAGGTTAAATCGAAAATCCCTTGATATGATCTCAGGAAGCCCGCCCGATGCTAAAGCTGTCTTGGGACCCACAACGAAATTAATCAGAAGAAAATAGGAGGAGTAGAAAGAATTTCAGTATCTGCATGAATTGACGCATACTTACGCAGTCTCTTTGGATGTTCATCTGATGATAGTAATAGAGGCTCTTCTGCAGGCGAGTCAGACGTACGACGGAGCGGCGCTGTGGATCCCGGACTATCCTCATCATCACTACACGCCATGGTTACTGGAACACAGTGACAATCAATAACAATAGTATAATCTAATATATAAAATTCTAGTGTCACAGTGTTCGTGCGCGAACGGCTCAACCGATTTTAATGAAATTTTGTGTATACCCTGTGCGGCGGTTGGTCGAAGAGTGTCCATCACTCCGACTTCAGGCGAGGACTCCCCACCAGTTCGTGGACGTATCTATCTTTATATATGATATTACAATATTGATACTAGACATAATTTATCAGATAGTATCTTGTATATATCAATGATTCTAAAGTGTGTCAATATAGTTCAATTATGTCTGAGTTTCATGAAATTTCGTATACAGAATACAGATCTGCATTATCAACATGGGAAAAGAACTTTAAATGCTTTGTACGGTACTTAGAAAGATTATAAAATGTAGGTAATCTCTCACTCCAAACTCCCTGTCAAAAAACTTGTCATTTTCTATATAAGCCGCGATTGACAATGAAGTGTCAGATGTTCCTAGTAGTCGGGTGATATCGTATTTTGCACACTCGATGTGAACTGAATATGAAGCATATCACTTCGAACTCATAAAAGGTTTTTCGATGAATTTGTAATAATCTGTGTCTTTATAAGAGGTCAATTTTTAACCGACTTCCAAAAAGGAGGAGGTTCTATGTTTGGCTGTGTTTTTTTTTTATTTGTGTATGTTCAACGTTTACTCCGCCGTTTGTGAACCGATTTTCAAAATTTTTGATTTGTTTTATTAGATTTCACTCCAATTTGGTGTCGCATAGCGACATGGATATGTCACATAGCGACATCTATTAGGCGTCTTTGTTACCTTTACGTCTAATCGATTGCGATCGTTTGAATAAAAAATGAGGTTGGCAGCGCCATCTTTTAGCAAATGTTGTAGACTGATTAATTCTCTGCTGAGATATCTGTTACTTTTATCAGATATTTTTCCTTTTTATTAGACTGTTTATTAAGTAAATAAAGGGTATTGTTTTTTTTTATTATCTTAAGATATATTTTTCATATCCTAAATAAAATAATGACCTTCCACCTTTGTTTCTTGACAGTTACTCTGTCAACTTTAAAAAAATATACCAGCTCGGGGGTATAAAAACCCTCCGGCTCGCTACATAATCCTTTTTATTCCTTTTTTTAAAGGTCCCCGTTATAGGTGAGTGAGTGTTTTGTGTGTGTCCGTGGAATTTTCCAAGGTATTTGTCTTTTAATTCCTTTATTCTTGTAATCCAGCTTTATTCTGTATTTCGTTTTAATTGTTGGCGAAAAAGCATATTGTATTTTGTCTAAATTGAAAAATCTTTTCTTGTGACCGACCACGTGTTCGTCAACTTTCTTTGTTTCAACTTTTTTGTAATCAGTTCAATTCCTAAACCTTGTAAAAGTAGATTTTATTTGAAATATTAACTGTATTAAGCTCTTTACCGTGGTCATACTATTTTATGTTTTATTTGTCATAACAAAATTGGTCATGACCTAGTTATGGCTGTCATTGTCAAAAGTTCCATAACCTTTTGTTGTTGTAGCTTTTTCTAAATTTTACTGTTTCTTTTGATAGTTTTTTTTTTTTTGTGAAATTAATGTTTGTGATGGACTCCGCAACCACGTGCTCGAAGTCTTCGGGTGGAGAACACGTGCTTGCGGGGGGTCATCAACAGCGTGAACACCTGTCCTAAGACTCTGGTTCGGAACATTCCAGGGGTGCTCGGTCCCGGACAACTCTACTCTGCCCTGCTCGGTCCCGGACAACTCAACTCTGCCCTGCTCGGTCCCGGACAACTCTACTCTGCCCTGCTCGGTCCCGGACAACTCAACTCTGCCCTGCTCGGTCCCGGACAACTCTACTCCCGGACAACTCTACTCTGCCCTGCTCTTTCCCGGACAACTTTGCCCTGCTCTGTCCCGGACAACGGACCACTACTATCTTGCAGCAGAGTTTGGTCGCCTGGAGCCGACCACGTGCTGCTCATGCCGTCTGATTGACGCACCTACCGCACACTGAACTAGCTGCCACCGACGGGGTCCCAAACACCTCGGCACCAACAGCTGGCCGTCGACCCTACGCCTGTCCGGTAGATCACGGAGACCTGAGGAGCTGGAGTCCCCCACGTCGCTGTCTGATCCCAAGATAAGTGTAGTGTCCCTACCCGTGAATTCAAAGAACCCCGAAATAGACTGAGGCTAGGCTTCGTACCCACATTACCCGCTCTCCGACTGACTAGGTTTCTCTTCTCTTTTTCCTTCAAATAAATTTGTCAAATTGTTTAATCCTCTTTTTTATTTCTCTCTTCTCTTTCCTCTTTTTATTGTCCCTGCTCTGGGCCAGATGACATTGGTACCATGTTCACAAAAGTGGTGACCTGATGATGGGATCCATGAGTAATCGAGGGAACTCCTCAAAATTTATATGGAAACATATGATGATTTTAGTTTTATGAGAAGTATCATAAGCATATGCTACCAAAATATAAGATTTTGCACCGAGGTATACTATGGTTCCGAAGATACTAAGAGAACTCCGGATTCCTCATAGATACAAGTTTGGGGATTTATTCGCTGTTTTAAGATCTGAAAGCATATGCTACTATGCAAATTACATTCATCATCATCATCATCATTTAAAATAATGAAATATTATGTGCACATAATATTTCATTATTTTAAATTAAACTTTATTTGTACCAAATTTTTAAGCTTATTTAGCCCTCCATTACACAAATTTACCCATTTAGTATAATTTTATCATTGATAGGTGTAAGGTTACGTCACTGCATAGATAAACTATGAAGTACTGAGCAGTCATGAGTTATAATTACAACGTATATAACAATCGAAAAATGTGGTAAGAGATGGTACCACCTCTTATAGAAGCACGCAAGAGCAAGCGATAGCGCGATGTAGACGACTCTTAGCGCCATCTGTGATGAATTTTTGAAACTAACTTAATTTGAACAAATTGACGTATTTAAACACACCCTTACAACCCCTTTTAGATTAGACATTTCGCACTGTAGTTAAACCAATTGTTAAAGTAAGTTGGTGCAACCCACCCTTAACAAAATATTGTAATAAGATACGTAGAATATACGCGATGGTTTACCTACTAGGTAACTGAAAAGAGTGAAATTATTATTTAAAAAAAAATTAAAACCGACTTCCAAGGTAAAAACAATAATAATATCATCCTTTTAATATGAACTAAAAAGTATTAAATAATTTTCCTATCTAATAGTGCCTTTTCCGAGTTCGGCTAAACCTCAACTATTTCTGTACTCAATCTTCATAATTTTGAAAAGAAAAGGAAGGAAAAGGCACTATTAGATAGAAAAAATTATTTAATACTTTTTAGTTCATGTTAAAAGGATGATATTATGGTTTTTACCTTCGAAGTCGGTTTTAATTTTTTGTTAAAAATAATAATATTCATAAATATTCTAAATACAGTGCGAGCATTTTTCATTTAGCGCCTAGACTAAATGTCAATGACCGCTACCGCCTCGTTTCGCCGAGTACAGTATAATTAATTTACGCAGCATTTAACACTCCTTCATTGGGATGTCCTTGACACAAAGAGGTCATTTTCAGACATCTGATGATTTTTTCAATTTCTTGCGTAACATGCCATAATTTGTAACAGAGTAACGCAATAGTACCAATAAAACCTTAGCTCGGTAGTTCAAACGAATAATGTCATAATAATATATTATTATGGTGAGTGTGGCAAAGAGCGCCAACCCCGGCAAGTGCGCCATATAGATATAATTCCGTGATTCCATATTGATTGGCCACACTCACTATAACAACTATTTTATAGTCTCGAGGTGGCCTGCTCCTTGTCTGTGGGGGACGAGGCGAGTCTCTCGGCATCGGCGATGGTGTCCGGCTGGCGCTCGTTGAGCGTCTCCGGCTTAAATCCGATCATCGATTTGTGTCTATTGATCCACACCAGCCATTGGTAGTTAACTTGCAGAAGCTAACTTCTGCCAGACATTGTAGGCCTAAACGATGTTCTTATTTCAATTTTGCAGCGTGTGTTGTTTCAGTTTCCCCGGAGTTAAATAACATCGATTGGTCTCAGGTTTCATGTTTAGAATATTTTTGCTAAATAATAAACACAGATTAAATAATATGAGATGGTACAAGGTAATAAGATGGTAATAAGAGTAGATAATTTGCATTCCTATACTAAATAATTTGTAAGATACAATTAATTTTAACAGTTTTAAGGAAAAGATGCAGTAAATTGGTAAAAGACTGTTATGAATCCTTTAACAATAATGCCCTAGAACATATCAAAAGTAATCCACAGCACTTTTGGAAATTTCCACAGGAGATGTTTTTGGGTAGCGCTACAGCGAAAGGAGGACAGAAGATATGAGAACTAATTGCTCAGCACTTTATGAGTATCTATAATCAGTTCATCAGGAAGGTAATTTACGTAATGTAATAATTAATGATTAAAAAAACAATTCAACCCTTTCATAATTTAACACAGAACAGGAGGCAGTCAATAATTATCTTAAGACTCTAGACGGTAACAAAGACCAGACGAATAGCCACCGATGTTTTTGAAAAAATGCGCAAAATCTCTTGCGAGTCCACTCTGTAATATTTACAACTACTCTTTAAAAACAGGGATATTTCCTAGTCGTTGGAAATTTGCTCACGTTACACCGATTCACAAGGCAAGGATATATCCTGCTGATTATTATGAATTAAATGTTCATCATTATCTATAGATGGTATTACTAATTATAGGTCAGTATCGATTCTCTCCATCCCAGGAGAAATTCTTAAATCTTTTGTACAGCGTAAGATTTACTTTCATTTTAAACATTTAATTCATAATAATCAGCATGGCAACCTACCTCGTAGGTCAACTACAATTAACTTAGTCTCATGTATTATGTATCCGTGTATTAATTAGTCTCTAGGGTAAGGCCGCCAAAATTGTCAATTTATTTGTGTGAAATTTTTGTCGTTTTTTTCTGCAGTATCTTATGGTTGGAATATCCATAAAATTTTAGAGAATATCTGAATAATAAGTATACTTACCGTCGAAGAATTACATGATAGTCCCTTGCTCTAATATTAATATTGTTGCGAAAACCCTTCAATTGACTTGTTTTGTCGATAGTTTAAAATAAAATATGGCGTTTTATTTTGTGTTACGTATTATTTGTGTGACGAATTTTTACCCCAAAAGTACTATTTAAAGAGTCAACGAGCAAATGCAGTGTTAATACGGCAGCACTGTCATCAACAAAATTAAGAAAAAAATGCTAGGTTTATTATTTCAGGAGTAAATGAGTCTAAACTGATCGTAACGTTTTTGTTTATGTGGAAAAAAATAAAAGTAAATGTGAATTCTAAGGTAATGAACAGATATTTGAATATTATTGTATTATATTTGCTAGCGATGAGGTCAAAGGTATAATTATTATAAATCGCCCATTAATGCCTAGTTGCAATAAATAACCGAAATCTTATATCTATTAGCGAGTAATAATACTATTTTGTGAGCAACTAATTCTTTTAATGACCAGCAGAGGGCGTTATTAAGTAACACGAAGTCAATGAGTGTTTGCTATACCGAGCAAAGCTCGGTCATCCAGGTACTATAATCTAAAATTGTTGTAAATTATAAGTATTTTGTGTCGCATTTATGTTACGATTATGTTACATTTGTGTTATCGTAACACAATCGATCTATAAAGCCGAATGCATAGTGGTATTTAGACGGCCATACAACGTGTAACTAAATTAAAGCTTGAAAACTACTACTCGGGCTCATCATAACAAATGACTTTTGTATGGAAACAAAACTGAAAATGTAAAAAAATTAGGTATTTTATTTCAACAGACTTCACTTGAAAAGTATGGAACAGCTGATTTATTTTTTCGCTATTTCACTGTTACTTCCATACAAAAAGTTTTTCGTAAATCGTAATGATGAGCCCTAGTAATGGTTTTCAAGTTGTGAGTTACTTACATGTTGTACACCTGTATCAACCAACCAACCCAGACACACATTTTATCTCGTCTTAAATCGTCTTACAGAAATAAAAAAATAAAAATTGTAGGTAATTTATTTCACCATTATGAAACCACCTTTATCCAAAAATGGTGTCACTTTTGTGTAACGGTAACACAAAATCTTTTGTGTTACTATTTGACAATTCTGGCGGCCTTACCCATATATATATATATAAGAGCCAAGAAAGGTGAGGTACATGCTTTTGATACAAATTTGAAAAAGCTTTTGACTTTGTTTATACTAATATTATAAATGCGAAAGTATCTCTGTCTGTATGTCTGTCTCGCTTTCACGCCAAAAATACTGAACCGATTGCAATGAAATTTTGTACACAGCTATTTTAGAGCCTAAGAAAGGACATAGGCTAAATTTTGATGTGTGAAAATATCTTATTTCCATGAAAGTATCGAAGAAAATTAATTCGCATTGTAGTTCTTACATGTGACAGCAGATGTCGTTTTTATTGCCGATGGATCCGTGGCTCAGTTGGTCAAGCACGTGGTCGGCGCTCATTCCGGGGGTCCTGGGTTCGAGTCCCGCAGGCGGAACAAAAAGTTTTCAATGTTCCTGGGTCTTGGATATGTATTAAATATTATATAATATGTATCATAATAATATTTCAAAAATCTTAAATATATTTTATGTATAATATTATAAAAAATCCAGAAATATATCGATGCAATGAACATTTTAGTTCTAATATATGACAATAGATGGCGTTTTATTTTTATTTCATTGTAACGTAGAACTAATCATACTTATTATGTTTATAGTTTTTAATACGTTAGAATATTATGTTTAATAATATTATCACTTGGTATAATAATAATCAATCTATCTTATCTTATAGAATTCCTACTGCATTTCTAATTATGTGACAAGTTGACAACAGAAGGCGCTCTAAAATAAAGGAGTTCGAGTGTACCGTGTTGGCCTATATTCCATCTAGAAAATATATTAATGCAATGAAAATTTTAATTCTAATATATAAAAACAGATGGCGTTTTATTTTTTACTTCATTGTAACACTTCTCTTCAACTTCTCGCCGGAAGCAGGAGGCTTACCAATCCTGGGCCAACGCAGTGTCTGCTCGGGATTTAAATACCAGCACATATAAAAAGAAGTACAACTCGGGCAAAGCAACAGCACGTCAATAGAATTGGCGAAAGACTTGAGCGCCTCCCCTCGGGAACCCGTGCATTCTGGTCTCTGGCCAAAGCTATTGAAGGAAATTTCTGCAAGCCAACCCTACCATCCCCACACGTAGGAAATGGATCGTCGGCCCAGGACGCAAAAGACAAAGCCGATCTTCTGGGCAAGCTCTTTGCGTCAAACTCGACCCTGGATGACGGGGGGCAGAAACCGCGGTGGTAGTTTAGACACTTTTTTTTATTAAGTAAGGGGCAAACGAGCAAACGGGTCACCTGATGGAAAGCAACTTCCGTCGCCCATGGACACTCATAGCATCAGAAGAGCTGCAGGTGCGTTGCCGGCCTTTTAAGAGGGAAAAGGGTAATATGGGAGGGTAGGAATGGGAAGGGAAGAGAATAGGGGAGGGTAGGGAAGGGAATAGGGTAGGGATTGGGCCTCCGGTAAACTCACTCACTCGGCGAAACACTGCGCAAGCACTGTTTTTTGTGAGAACGTGGTTTTTCTCCGGTCGCGCCGGCCCATTCATGCCAAAGCATGGGTCTCCCACGTATATAAATTCTTATATATAATATCTCCCACGTATTCGGTTTCATCAGCGCTCAGTGCGAAAAGCCCTCCGTCCCCTTGATATCCAAAAGTCGAGTGGTCCTGACGGAATCCCGCCTATTGTGTTGAAAAAGTGTGCTTCAGAGTTGGCTCCAGTCTTGACGCGTCTTTTTCGGCTCTTCTATTCCACTGGCATCATCTCGGCTTCCTGGAAGACAGCCTTGGTACACTCGATCCCCAAAAAAGGTGATCGCTCAAATCCTTCCAACTACAGACTAGACTACTTTTTTACTGGAAAAAAAGGGTTGTAAGGGGGTAAAAATGCGTAAATTTGTTCAAATTAAGTTAGTTCCAAAAAATCATAATAGATGGCGCCGTGCGTCTCCTACATCGCGCTGACGCTTGCTCAAAAGTCTTTCTATAAGAGGTGGTATCATCTTACGTTCAAGTTTCGATTTTTTTCGATTGTTATATCTGTTGACTATTCTACGTTATTAAATAACTCAGTACTTTATCTATGCAGTGACGCAACCTTAAACCTGTCAATGATAAATAGTTTATGGGTAAAGTTGTGTAATTGGGGGGCTAATTAATCTTTAAAATTTGGCATAAAATATAAAGTTTATTATAAAAAATGAAATACTTATTGTGTTCACACTGCACAGCTGTGTTGATTTAATGGGTACCAGGGTTTTTTTATAAAAGCTTTTGACACCAATTATGTTGACATCGCGCGTTATAAACTGAAGTCCACGGGGACGAAGTCGCGGGCAACGGCTAATATTGTTATATGTATAAAATTTAACAGATGAGAGCTCACGGATCTCTTTTACGGTGGCGTGAATCATATATTCGAAATGGATCTCAACTAGCATCCATTCATGGTTTTAAGTACAAAAGTTCGCTAGTATAATCTGGTGTATCTCAAGGCTAACATTTAGGGCCTCTATTTTTTGTTATTTTTATTATGGATTTGTGTTTCGCTTTGAGGACATATTTCAAATTTTACACCGATGACCTGAAAATCCCTTTTCCCCCGTGGCACTACAGCTTGGCACTACTTGTAGTGTCATAGGTAACTTATCTCACCCATGACACTACTTCCCTGATGGGCTCATTCACCGGATACAACAAATTTTACCGTGATCTACTTAATCACCCGTGGCACTACCATTAACGCCCAAATACAGCAAAGCTAAAATTTTTTACATTTTTTGTTAAAAGTTTAATTAAATTTAACACTTTTTGTTAAAATTTCAATTAATTTGCCGTCTCTGTCGCTTTCATAATATACAACGATAGAGATTTCAGAGACTTTAACTAAAATTTCATCTACAAGGCAATTACCACTTGTGACGATACTCACCAATTTCAGGAAGATCTTAACACTGTTTATAGATGGTGCTGCAGTAACTATATTATGGTTTTAAATGTTAGCAAATGTAATTTTATAAGATTTACTTAAAGGAAGGAATAAACTTACCGCAGAGTATAGGATCAACGGTCAACTTCTATCGGAGATTTCAAGCATTAGGGATCTAGGAGTCATCATGGACTCTGTGCCTTAGCACTTATGCTCTCCATAATATGATCACGGAAACTTATTTCTGTGATTATATTATGAAGAGCATAATTAATAAGACGTCTAAATTAACAGGATTTGTAACAAGAAAAATGAAAATCTATAATGAACCAAGTCTATCCATCCTAATATTTAATGATATTATTCGCAGAATTCTGGAATACTGTTCACCGGTATGGAATCCAACTTATCAGACACATTGTAACCGCATCGAGTGAATACAGAAACGTTTTATTTATTTTTTATGTTTTAATAATCCTACATACAGAAGCTTTTTTACTTATGAAGATAAACTAAATCATTTCCAAATATCGACGTTAAAAGTGCGCCGCAAAATGCTGGATATTATGTTCCTTACAAGTTTACACATGGACTGACAGATACGCCAGACTTTGTGAAATCCTTGTCATTAAGCGTACCCATATGGGTAGTTGTTTCCATAATTGTAAAGCTTTCTCCCTCTCATCATACAGGACAAATTTAAGACAACATGGCCCTTAGCACCGCGTGTGTTCATCATATTTTGACGATAACAATACGACTTATGACATATTCTCTTCTAAAAAGACTAAAGAAGAAGAGAAGGAGGTCTTTGGCTAGGGTTATTACTGTTTTTTTTTAATATTTGTAACTAAGTAACTCTACAAAACGTATTTCAAATTGTTATGTAGTTACTTGACGTAACTTAATTTGTTATATTATGTACAACTTGTGTTCACTCCTTAGGTACATTCTCTAGTATTATTTAATTTATACTCTATTATTTAATAGCTATATGTATTGTGAATTGTATCTTGTTTTGTGAACCTAATAAAAAATGTAGGATAATGTAGGACAATGTTACTGTTAAATTATATAAATAAAACCTATCAATATCCAAAAAATCTGCTGGTTAGGGTTCCGTTTTAGGGTTCTGTCAACGATAAACAAGTCCTCGTTGACTACGGATCCCTTAAAAACAGAACCCCGACCAGCTGATTTTTTGTATATTTATAATTTAACATATTTTTAGGACCATCAAATCGAAATATTTAATCCTTTCTATCTCTGTTAGCTACCACTTTCGAAAAATTTTGTATGGGAAATTGTTGGTTCAACACAATGTTGGACTTCCACCGCCATTTTTACAATGAATGGAGGCTCGGTAAGTCATAACGATGTAAATCAGTTCAAATTTTGTTTAATAGATGCTTCAGACTTTTCGGCGTCTACACTTTGTAGATACCCATCAGGAACGAGTTCTTTAATTACACATTTATTTCTACCATAGGAATAGTTTATCCTATACCTATAGGGTATATTATATTATATTACATTGGATAAACTATGCCTATGACATAAAACACAGTTTTGTCAGTAATGAGATCAAGTCAGAAATTGAACATTGCCTTTTTCACAGTACTTAACATATTCTATTCCACAGACTACGGTCTGTAGAGAAAACAATTAACATTTCAACACTTTCAAAAATGTTTAAGTATACAAGTAGTTATTTGTTCTTTCTGCCAAGCGCCTCCGCCTCCTCTATGGTGTCAGGCAGCTTTTGTCCGAGCGTCTCCGGCTGCGTCAGAACCAGCAGACCGGCTATCACCCCCATAATGCTGAACAGGAGGGAGGGGAGACCGTGCCAGTAGTTACCCTGCAGTGGATTTATAAAGTTGAAGTAAAAATTAACGCAAAGTGGGAATTTGAAAATTTTGGCAGTGACATAATAATGCATATATACATTAATTTATTTATCGTCGGCCTTAAAAACCTTCTGGGTCTCCTACTACGAGCCACCAGTTCAAAAAACAGTGCTAGTTCACTCAAATTTTTGAGAAGCCTCTTTTTTCATGCAGAGGTACAAATATTATGTTAGTTTAATTTTTTAAAATCTGCTCAATACTGTTTTTATAAGAATTCATACCAATACAGGCGTGAGCGGCGCAGTGATGGATCCCACTCGTCCCAGCATGGAGGACAGGCTGAGCAGGCTGTGGCGGTGCGCGGTCGGGTACAGCTCCGACGTGTATAGGTACAGGCTGTTAACCACCACTGCCGCGCCGAACTTTCCAAGCAGGAATATTGTGAGGCGAAGTGCGGTTAGACCTGATAAAACACAAATAGATGGGGCTATCCTGTTCATAGAATCCTGTTCCGGAGAAATGCAGTATGATAATGCCAAATTCGCAGTCTTGTCAGAGAAAACTTTGAATATTATGCCTGCCGTTTATTCAATGCAAACGCATAGAGAACATTTGCTCACAATATTATATCAGTACTCTAGGTTCCAGAGGAAGATTCTGAATAATCCTGATGTTCTCAAATGTATAGAATTTAAAGTCTAAACTAATCAAAAGTCTAAACTAAACTAATCAAAACACTATATAAGTACACAAAACGTCTTAAAAATACACTATGTAGAACTTACCACTCGGAATAAATATATACGCCAAGTTACACGTGGAGCTGAAGAAAAAACCGCCCGATAGAGTCGCTCGTCTACCAATTCTATCCAACAGGAGCAGCGGCAGGAAGAACCCGGGGATCTCGATGGTAGAGGTGAGAATGTAGTTCAGGTACATGGTGTCAGAGAGCGTAGTGGAGTTAATGGAGAGGCCGAAGAAGATGAAGATGCCGCTGATCCACCAGACCGGAGTAGTGCATACCCGACGCAGCATGATCTGGGACCTGATGATTGACTTGTAAAGATTTGGTGGCGCTTTCTGAAATAAAAACACACAATATTAATTTATTACAAACACAGTCCCTTTAAAGAGTTAAGATTCTGTATTATTATGAACTAGCGCGGATACCTGAGAATGCTTTGTTGAATTTGGGTTGGTCAAAGCTTCTAAACTTCTCTCGCTGACACTGGTCTTGTTGACTTTGGCGACTTTCAATAAAATTGATTTAGCCTCCTTGAATTTTCTCTTGGATAGCAGCCACCGCATGCTCTCCGGGAGTATGAAGTAGTAGGAGAGGAGCAGGAACGGAGGAATATGCAGCGCCATGATGAAGTATCTCCAGGGCTGGACGACCCATGCCACGGTGCCCATCACTACCTGACCCACGGAGTACACTGACGTAGCGGTGGAACTCGCTAGAACTCGATATTTTGGACCCACGAGCTCCGTCACTGAAATAAAGTAGTAATACGTAACCGTTATGAATAAAGTTATTGTAAAACCTTCTGTAACGAGTAACCTTACTGAGAGTGACTGTGTAACAGACTGACAATACTCTTTTAATCAAATTTTACTTTTTTCCCCCTTATTCCGTCAAAATGAAAAAAATATTTAACGCCAAGAAATAAAGCTGAAACTTACTTATTACGTATCCAGTGGTAAATATTCCTCCTCCGAGCGTCGGCTGCAGTAACTGCAGTGCCATATACATAGGGTAGTTAATGGAGAAGGCTTTGATCAATCCTATCACCGCCATGTTGGAAATGCTGAGGACAAGCGCAAACTTGCGACCGAAGCGGTCCGAGATGTAGCCGGTGAGAGGGAGTGTCAGGAGAAAGCCCACGCTGTGGAAACTACCCGATAACACTCGTAGCCAATCCTTGCAACCGAGATCAAACTGAAAATTGACAATTCAATTTTTTTTTTTCAATAACAAATTCCTTATTTAAGCATACAATAATATATAATAGTTTAAAAGCTAGGTAGCGTACATCACGTCGTCTGATCCCATGCTAAGTAAAAACTTGTGTTATGGCAATCAGAAAACGGATGCACGCCGAACAATTTTATCCTAATACTAGCTGTGCCGGCAAAGTTATGTTGCCATAATATATTAAAGTATTTCGCCCATATTATTGTTACGGACATATAGTGCCATCTTGCGTTAAACCAGCGAAATTTATCGAGGGCACACCGACAACATAAATCCCCTACTCAATACTAGATGGCGTGAGGTGCGCAAGTACACACTCGAACCTTCTAGTAAAGTCCAACACTTATTTACGTGTTTACCTGTTTATTTGTTTACGTGTTTACGTGTTTACGTGTTTTTGTGTACATTCGGGTAGAAATGTTCTCGAACAGTAGACTGTTCGAGAACATTTCTACCCGAATGTACCCCTAGAGGGCTCGCCTCGACCCACATAAATAGTCTCAGGAGGACGGGCCGCCGTTCAGTTCGTTTCGAGCTATCATCAAGGAGACTTCGGAGTGAACACAAGTGATCAATAGTAAGTGAACCAGTGAAACCTGCGACTTGGCTACGGCCTAAGACAGTGATAGTGCTTAGTGTTTTGGACTTAGTGCTAAGTGTTGTGACCTAGTGTGTGCTTGTGTGACCTGGACTTAGTGAATAAAGTCTTGTAGAGAGTCAGCAGGTCTTTCTATCCAATTCCTTCGAACCCTAGCACGTAACAACTGGTGTCGGAAGTGAGGATTTGGAGATGCCATTGACTCCGAGAGAGGACTTCAAGGGAAGTGTCAGGACAAGGGCGCAGTACCATTGACTCCGAGAGAGGACTTCGAGGGAAGTATCAGGACAAGGGCGCAACGGGCTGCGGAGGCCACACCCACTGGGGACCAAGCTCCGCCCACTGCAGGGCAGGCCCCACCCGCTAACCCCGCCCACCAGGCTCCGCCCACTGCCCACGCCCTCCAGGCTCCACCCACTTCGGGTGAAGCCACGCCCACTGGCTCCGCCCACATGGGCTCGCCCACTGACCACGCCCCTTATGCCCCGCCCACTTTGGACATGCCCACGCCCACCAGGCCACGCCACTGGCCCCGCCCACTGGGCCCCACCTGCTCAGGCCCCGTCAACCAGCTCCATCCATCTTGCCACGCTCGTTGTTTCTACGGCCCCTCAAATGGCTCCTCAATTGGAAAGCATAATTGAGTTAATTCAGGCTTTGCAAGATGCCCAAGACCGCAAACTCGGCGCTTTACAAGATTCTCAAAGCCAATGATGGAGGCACAAGACCGCAAGCTCGGCGCTTTGCAGGAGTCACAAGACCGTAAGCTCGGCGCTTTGCAGGAGGCAAAGCGCTGAGCTTACGGTCTTTTGAGGTCCTTTTGTTGCTCTCAAGAGCAACAGGACAGAGCAAAGGACCTCCAAGTCAGTGACACGGTGACTAATGTAAAGTGTTCTGGGGTGTTCTGGGGTGTAAAGCCGTATTGGCGAGTGCTTAGATTGTTTTGAGACCCTAATTGCCACATGATTTTATTTGTGCATAGTTTTTCTAGAATCTTGCCTAGACTTGGCAGAAGACCTATAGGTCTGTAAGACTTTGGATCAGAATAATCTTCTTTTCCGGGTTTGGGTATTATAACAACTTTTGCGTTCTTCCAGATGACCGGGAAGTATCCCATTTCAAGACATTTGTTGAATATAGAAATTTGAATATCTTTTGATGCGTTATAAGCGGCTTCGCAGATATCAGATGACAGACCGTCACTTCCTGGCGCTTTATTGAGGTTCAAGCTAGAATATACTGATTCAATTTCAACCTTTGTAAAAATTGGTTCGTTTGTTTGACAGTTTGTTGTTTCTGCAACTGCTTGAAATGATTTGAGGCGGATTATCTTTTGGTCATTCGTATCAGTGTCTGGATTATCTCTAGGATTAAACGTTTCAGCCAGAAGTGAAGCTGAGTCCTCCGGTGTAAGTATGCTACCATCGAGAGGTGAGTGGAGAAGTTTATAATTGCTTTTTCGGTAACAGATTTTCAAGATCCTGTATGCACGCTGCCAGATATTTTCCTTAGTCTATTTTGAGCAAAAGTCACGCCAGCTAGAAGTCACTGCCACTTCCAAACTTTTTTTGTATGTCTCCTTTGCTGCTTTATAATCCTCGATTACATAGGGTCGCCTTGTAGGCTTGGCGTTTTTTATCCTTCTTCTTAGTCTAATCATGTTTTGTTTTAATTCATTAAGCTCTTTTGTCTTTGCTTTTTAACCTAAGAGGAATGGATGCCTTGCAAGGTTAAGGCCAATGTATATTTATGTAAAAGATCGTCAATTTCTTCCAGTGTGCTTATCTCTTCAATATATTTTGTGCTTATTGTTTGATTGTCTAATTCTTTAATGAGTTTATCTTTGAATTTATTCCAATTAGCTTTCTTAGTATTGTATATACGGGTGCCGTTGGTTCGTGGAATGATTGGTGAGTCTTTCTTGCAGTATTTGAATGATGTCTATGATCAGAAAGCGTAATCGTGTCCTCTTCTACTTTCCAGTCATGAATATGATTCATTAGGCTGTTTGAGCAAAGCGTTAAGTCAATGATACTGGAGTATAGAGTTTCCCCACAGTAGGTGTAAAAAGTAGGCGTTTATCCCGTATTCAAGATGTGAAAATCATTTTGGGCTACAAATTCCATTACTTTCTTGCCTCTAGCGTTTTCCCTACTTGATCCCCACCATGGACTGGCGACGTTTACGTGCTGCGGCAAGGAGGCTTCGGGTGCTGCGGCAAGGAGGAACACCCTTGGTTGGGTAGCGACACGCGGAGAGGAGGCACCGTTGGGTTTTTGTGGGCCAAAATCCAACGGTGCCTCCTCTCCGCGTGTCGTTGGGCCGCTGGACCCGCCTGAGGTGATAACTGCAGCAGCCCAGACAGTAGCATCTGCTCTGCCAGCAGAACAATCCGCCCAGCTTGGCTTCTGCCGCTTTCTCCGGGAGAGCGGTCGGAGGCATCGGACGCTCTTCTACTGGAAGAGCTCGTGGGATAGGCGACGGATTCCCCAGTCCGTCGCCCGAGCCCTATTATGGCGGGAGTTGACGCTCATGTTGAGCGCGTCTTCTACCCCCACGCCTTCTCCTTATCGGGTTAGCTGCTTCATCTGCCTCCCGATTTCTCTCAGCGGCCTCTTTCTGCGTCATTATAGATTCGCAGAAAGTGGAGACTCTCTCGACCGGGCCAATGATCTTATTATGACCGGGAGAGTCACGCCAGTGCAGGCGCGACATTTGCGACATGACAGAGCGGCGTTGCGGACGGTGGGCTTCCTCTTCTTAATCCTCTCCACCAAAACGAAGCCCTCCTCATCGCACCTCCTGCTCTCGTCCCTGTCGAGTCGAAGATGCTCAGCCTGCCCTCCTTTGCACCCCTCACCTTTACCAGCGGGGGCGGTCCGGAGCAAGCAGCGACGCTTGAATAATTTTTCTGTTGAGTCGACGACCTCAATTTGGTGTCGACGTTACGCGGTGACGGCGAGCTGACGGCGGCGGCTGTTGTTGACCCACTCAGTTTCGCTAACGTGAAAAAAGGCGAGTCGCGCTGAGCTCTGCGACGCATAGTAATTATCGAGTCGGTCGGATGCTCGGGTGACCTACATAATGAATTATTACTTTTTAATTGTAACGATTCACTACGTAACTCAAAATACAACGATATTAGAAACAAGTTAATATTTATTGGCTTATAATATTATTGTTCATTAGAGGAGCTATTCTCAATTAGTAAAGAAAGCGGCAGAATAATCTTAAGAGTCCGTTTACAAAATTTTGCCGATTTCGCTGATTTAACAGACGCGATTTAACAGTTAAAATACAGTATTTCTATAAGTTTTAATGCACAACATGTAAGATCATTTCAATTATCTAATGTTGGAGCTAGATTTATTGTTTTTTTTAAGTATCTTTAAATAATCCAACTCAAACCCGCGACAGTTTTGTGATTTTTGCTGTAAAAGGTTTAGAATATCACCTGTTTATGGATTGTATTGACGTCTTAACGGTATGAAAAAAATACAATATAAAATATAGCCTTCCTCGATAAATGGGCTATCTTACTAGTTCCTGAGATTAGAGCGCTTGTTTGTATGAGCGCTCTAATCTCAGGACTCTAATCTCAAACAAACTCTTCCGCTTTATAATATAAGTATAGATGGCTAACCTAACCTAAGCATTTCGTTTCTTATGATTCTGGATATTTTTAGTTTAAAAAACAAATGTCTTCAACCATTGTTATTAGTGCTATTTTTTATATTTCACTTGAAAAATACTCATACCTCATACACAACGGAGTTGTCTCGGGCGTAGACGAATCCTTCGCAGCCTACAGTGTTGTTTTGATCGAAGAGACTCTCAGGGCAATAGTTTGTGGTACCGTTGGCACCGACGGGCTGGTACCGGGCGCAGCTGGCCAGCCCCGAGCCGGACCGCGGCACCGCATTGTCTATCCACTCCGGCTCGAACAGATCCAAGGGAGATTCCTCACCACACTCTGATATTCGGCATCTATGTCGTTAAATTCACAATTTCAATTTTATGAAACAACACGAATGAAATTTATTGAATAAATTCTTTACCACAACGAAGGGCACTGTAACGTTGATTTTACTATGATTTTAATAAGCCATATATATAAAAAGCAGCATTTTTCTTAATTCATTCAAAAACTGAATTGGTTCGTTCTAAGATTAGACAACAGTTTTCCAGCAATAACTTAATATCGTTTGCAAACTAAACATGCCTCTTTCATGTAACATAATTCACCCACCTGTGTGGTATCGCCGCGGCAGAGAATATGAACTCGCTGAGGAACGCGGACATGAGCAGCGGCGGCACCAGCAGTAGCATCGTCCGCAGCTGGTACCGCCCGAACTGGCCCAGCTCGCCCACCAGCACGTCGTCCAGGTCTACCGACTTCTGTGTCTCCATCTTCTGTGACACTACCACAGACGAGAGTTTAATTAAAGAATTGGGTTGTGTAGGAACCGCGTTGATTCCTTCAGTTTCACTTACGGTTTACGAGATTATTTTAACTGCCTCTTATCACTATAAAAATTTGTTATTTCAGAGATAAAACTATAATAGTATTGATTTTATCATTTCGATAAAAAATTGTTAAATTGTTACATTAACACAAAACGTTACACATAATATGAACAACATAATATGTTCAAATTTAGCACGATTTACTGAAATAAATAACAGATAAGCACAAAACTAATAGCAGAATAGACAGAAATAAGATACAAGCACTATTTTTGCATACATAGAAGGCAACAGGGCAACCCACCACCCCAAATTTTAAAATAGTGATAAAACGGTGAAAAATATAATAATGCTTATATATTATACATATCAATTATTGCTTAAACAATGAAATAATTGAAAATAGTGTTGATCTTTTAAAATATAATTTGATATGTTTATTTAAAAATTTTTTGAATTGATAAATACAGTGATAAACAGTAATTAAAGCTGATTAATTTCTAAGCACTAATATAATGTTTTCACAATTAGAAGTCTAAGCATTAACAAATTTGCTTTATATTTAGGTAGACAAAAATATTTGGCAATGATCTACGATTTCTACGAATAATAAAAACTAAGGAATCGTAACTCCCATACTATTACCGTTTTAAATTTGGTTCCTTTTGACCTGTCATGTAACGTCAGCCTAGTACCGCTCAAGGCCACATAAATATTGCAAATGTATTGAAATGTGTACCTAAGGTACACTTTTTTGACAAGTATTGTGGAACATGTTTTTTGACGGAGTTACTTTTCCTTAGTTTTTATTATTCGTAGGCAATGATACAATAATGCACGTTACAAAAGCAATCCCAGTAATATTATGTATAGTACAAAACTAGTGAAGCCAACAACCAGTGACCAGCCTCAAACAAATTTTTAGTGATTAGCTTTCTGATAGCATAAATAGATGAATTGAAAATGTCAATGTCATGGGGTTTACTCAAATCATTAATGCAAGCAGGTGTTCTAGCAAAGAAGGAATGCTTCCTATAATTTAGTTAAGTGAGAGAATGGAATATAAAAGGGATTGTAGGAGCATATTCTGGATAAGCGCGAAGGGACTTTCTGACTAATTTTGGAAATAATAAGAAAGGAATCTACTTTGTTTTGGGTGATATTTAGAAATGTGCAAGTATCAGCTACTTGACGTCTGAGATGTAGGGGTAGTATATGTATGTATTATTGAATCGTATCGCATCGTAGAAGACACTGCGCTGAGGGTCGAGCGTCTGCAGTCTCGTCACAAAATTAAATTAAGTCCTTTGTGGTGAGAGTACCGACTTCTTTCGACCTTTGAGGCGCCAGAGTTCTGGCCGATGAATGTGGTCTACCGGAAGTTCCGGGGGAGATTCCGGAACGAAGCGCGTCACGTAGCCGTCAACACGTGACAAAGTGTAGTTTTTAAGTATATAATAATAATATGTATACTAGTCCTTAAGGTATTTATTATAATATGTATGTTAGTCTGTAGGTAAGGTATTTGTATTATGGGCCTATACTGTACACAGCGAAACATGGCGGTAGCGGTCATTGACTCCCTGTTAAAAACTTGTCATTTTCTATACAAATCCGTGATTGACAACATCTGACACTTCGCTGTCAATCTCGGTTTATATAGAAAATGACAAGTTTTTGACAGGGAGTCAATGACCGCTACCGCCATGTTTTGCTGTGTACAGTATAGATGCCTGAAATAAATGGTAAAATAAAAAATATAAAAATAATTATTATCACGAGGCGGGCGAGCGAAGAAAGCCCTACTATATCCCAAAACCTGAGCACTTTTGTGGTATGCTTTACGGAAAAACTATCACACCTATAATTGATTTGTGCTTTAACATACATAGTAATTGTTATTAATATGTAAAAGTGTTATCATCAGTCAGTCAAGGTTTGGTTACTAACGCCATCTGTTGGAAATCTAAAGAAATGACATCAGCTGTCATTCAAAAGACGTATATTATGGCTTGACCCTACTCACACAGAGTAGGGTCAAGCCATAATATATGAACACAAGGTCTTGTATGGACACATTTAATTTTTTTTTGAGGAACAATATTAGGTTCCTCAAAACTTTAAGGTTTATTAGGTTCCTCAGAACTTTAACACAAATACAATCTGTCCAGCCAGAAAAGATTGTTGATTTTGACACGGAATATTCAAACATTGCCATTGAACGAGCATCATTTATTTAATCATGCCGTAGACAGTTCTCAACAAAATATAATGACGAAAAAGAATTTATTGAAAGAATTATATCAACCAATTGCTGACATTCCAGCTTATCATTATTATTGTTCTAAGGCAATGTGCCTTAGAACAATAATTATGGGAAGCTGGGAACCTAATAGTGAGGGAGCCCTAGATTTTTTTTAATTACTAACAAGCAAATTTTTTGTGAATAGCTTCATTTTGATAAGACAAACAACTTTTTTATCTGCGAAAAATCTTGGAAGTGGTAGCTAACAGAGATAGAAAGGATTTAATACTTTGATTTGATGGTCCTAAAATATGGATTGTTCTATTTGTAGGACAATGTTACTATTAAATTATATAACTATTAGCTTACAAATATACAAAAAATCTGCTGGTTAGGGTTCCGTTTTAGGGTTCTGTAATCAACAAAACTTGGTTGACTACGGTACCCTAAAACGGAAACCTAACCAGCGGATTTTTCAGCTTTCGCTATTACAATTCAGAAGTCACAAGGCTTAACATTAAATAAAGCTGTTGTATATATTAGGGAAAAGGAAACATCATGATAGGTCATTAATGTAGTTGCAAATAAACTTTATTATTATTATTATATTATGTTGCGTTTTCAAGAGTTCACACTTGAAGGATTAGCATTATATTGACGATAGATAGGTCTTACATATTATGTTGCATTTTCAAGAGTTCATACTTGAAGTATTAGCATTATAGAGACACTGATAGATTAAGTAGTACAAAAAATTAATATTATAATTATGTTAAAATGTAGGAAGCAGGAAGAAATTCGTATGAGAAACCTAATGTCATAATAATATTATTAGCTTATTATAATTATTACTGGTTTACCTAACGGATTGGGCAAATTTTAGTCTTAAAATATTCGTAGAAGTCCAGGGAAGGTTTTAAAGTGACACAAAGTTCACCGGGACAGCTAGTATTTTATAAAAAAATATCTGAAAATGACGTATGAGTTATTTACCGAAGTCCATATCAATAATTATAATATCAAAATATAAAAAACTTGAGAGGTGTTAAGGGATACCCGGATGTAACGAAGTTATTTCTAATAACTTGCTTTCTATGAGAGCGAGAAAGACAGAAGAAGTGTTGTTACAACTTTGCGTCTTAATTTTTTCTGTCTAGCCCCTTTCGCAACACGCGATAAGGAACTTCGTTCCAAAACCTGCCTAATAATTATTATTACAACGCAGAAAAACGACGTGAGCCCTCAAAAAGCTCGGCTTTTAGCTAGTTTTAGTTTAAATGCACTTTTTATTTGTGATTTCAATGCATACAGGTAGACTGCATTTTGCACAAAATTTTACATTTATATTGCAAATCTTACTTATTTCTGTAATTTTATTAGGTGTTGACCATAAACAGTTTCGGTTTATATTTAGAATGTGATGTAAAGTGGCTTCTAATTCGCGCAGTATATCTCATATATCGCAGTATATCTAATATCTATACTTCTATACTTATAGAATATTATAAAGCGGAAGAGTTTGTTACTTTGTTTGTTTGAACGCGCTAATCTCAGGAACTACTGGTCCGATTTAAAAAATTCTTTCAGTGTTAGATAGACTATTTATCGATCAAGGCTATAGGCTATATTTTATCATGCTAATCAAATCAAATCAAATCATTTAATTCAGGCATCAGAGGCCCATATAACAAATACCTTAAATCTAACATACATATAATTATATAATAAATACCTTAAAACTAACATACATATTTTATATATACTTAAAAACTAACACTGTCACATTTTGCCGGCGACGTGACTCGCTTCGTTCCGGAGTCTCCCCCGGAACCTCCGATAGACTACACCCATCAGCCAGAACTCCGGCGCCTCGAAAGTCGACAGAAGATTCGTCGGTACTCTCACCACAAAGGAGCTAAAGTTAACCTTGTGGCGAGACTGCAGACGCTCGACCCTCAGGCGCAGTGTCGTCTTCTTCTGGATGTAGTCCACGACATCCTGGACCTCCATGGACCAGTGCAGGCGGGATATGTACAGGGGCGTCGCGGGGACCTCGCTCCGCAGACGCAGCTCAGGTACATATGGTGCGGTGCCGCGATGGTTGCGGGCGGCGGGCTTCTTCCTCCTCTCCACCAGTATGAAGCCCTCCTCATCGCACCTCCTGCCTTCGTCCTTGCCAAGCCGAGAAGATTCCACCTTGCGGCTCTTCGTAGCCTTTCAGCTCTCAGTCTTGCGACTCTTCGGAGCCTTGCGGCTCTCATTCGCCCCATTAGTTTTCACCCGCGGGGGAGGTGCGAGGTGACCAGCAACAGTCGCAAAGTTTTTCTGAGTCGCCTGATGACTCGGGGTCGGCGCAACCGGGAGGGGAGCGGGGGCGGGGGCGGCAGCGGCGGTGTTCGTTGACCCGTCCGATGATAATGCTGACGGGCTAAACGTGCTCGCTTGCGCGCCACGACGAGTAGTGACGAATGCGGCATCAGCATCAGGTGACCTGCATATTGAATTACCACTTTTTAATTGCGATAATTCAATACGTAAGTCACTGATCGTAGACTCTGATGCCTGCAATCTACCTCAAACTCCGGCCAGCTCCTCCTTCCGGAACCTGATGTCCTTCAGTAGGCTGACGACGTCGACGTGGTCCAATGTGACGGGTGGCAGCTTGTGGAGCTCCTTTGCCACAAAAGCTGGCACCTCATCAGGATCCGTCTGCTTCAGCAGGGAGATGATGTCCTGCACGCTCCTTTCCGTTCCGTCTCTTCGTCGCGACGGCATATTCGCGCTCTGTCCGAGCGTCTCGTATAGCAGCTGC
The DNA here is from genome assembly GCF_905147365.1 of Aricia agestis. Taxonomy (NCBI): domain Eukaryota; kingdom Metazoa; phylum Arthropoda; class Insecta; order Lepidoptera; family Lycaenidae; genus Aricia; species Aricia agestis. The sequence goes on from NC_056419.1 coordinate 421,428, forward strand.
TTGCCCTTGCAAATCCTCCTTCTCCAGCGAGGCTGGAGAAGGAGGACTTGCAGATCTGCATGATCTGCATGATCTGCCAGATGGCGTGCTGGATAAACGCCAGCAACTCGTTGGCCACGAGCGCCATGATCACGTGCAGCGGCAATGTGCCGCGCGATTCGCAAAAATTTACTTCTGCTGCGTGTGTAACGCGGAGCACGACCGGTCGCTAACTCGACGCATTACACACTGTAATGGTACTAGGAGCGAAAAAATAGAGGAAAATGTGGAAAATATGGAAGAAAATTATTTGAAAGGTCTTATTTGAACGCGCTTATCTCAGGAACTACTAGTCTGATTTGAAAATTCTTTCGGTGTTAGATAGCACAATTATGGAAAAAGGCTATAGGCTATATTTTATTACGCTAAAGCTAATAGAAGCAAATAAATAGAGGAAAGTGTGGAAAAAACGGGGAAATTATTTGAAAGGGCTTATTTGAACGCGCTAATCTCAGGAACTACAAGTCCGATTTGAAAAATTCTAAATGTGTTAGATAGATCATTTATCGAGGAAGGCTATAAGATTTATTTTATCACGCTATAACTAATAGGAACGAAGAAATAGAGGAAAATGTGGAAAAGGGCTTATCTCACGAACTACTGGAGCAATTTTTCTGTTGTTTGGCACAAATAAGAAATAGACGACGTAAAGGATCATAGGCTACTTTTGATTGACTGATTTGTCTGTGAAATATCTAATTTACGTTGGCGAAGCCGCGCGGAACGTTATATTTCGCGTGGTCACGACATCACGCGTAAACGGCGTAAACGGCGTAAACGGCGTAAACGGCTGGATCCATTTTGCTGAAATTTGGTATAAAGATACTTTGAGTTCTAAAAAATAACATAGGATACATTTTGTCCCGGAAAAATTTGCGGTTCCCACACAATATAAAATGTTATTTTCCGAACAGCTTTCATTATCGAAGCTATCATGAATAGTCACTTGCAAGTAATTATGAACTTGTTATCCGAAATCAAAGCCATTTATAACTTCAAAATGAAACATATTTTATTTCTGCATAACGGGAAAAAATTACCAACGTGAATAGCTGCAACAGGGGTGACGTGACACCCCAGAGGTGTCAATATAACAAAATAAACTTTCAGCAACACGCCGATGCATACGACTAATCAGAATCACTCAAATTAGGTTTCAGAACGAGTGTTATAAATAGACAGAATCATAGTAAACTAGATATTGATATATACCTCGAGTGTTGGGGTGCTGCTTCACCACTGTTCCCTTCCGAAGGTCAATCTTTGATTAAATATTATCACTTTATTATAATATAGGCTGTTGCCTGCGACTTCGTCCGGGTCATAATAATAATAATAACAAAGATGTTGACATCAATAACGAAGAAAATATATTATTTAGAAAATTGCTTTTTTAGGTACATTATAACAAGATTTTAGACAACAAGGACTAAATTATTTAGTATTAGAGTTCAACATAAAATATCTGCAAAGCTTAGTTAGTAAAATATTTTTCTATATTCTCAAATGTCTCTACAGGCCTACCTTTAACCTTTAAATCGTCAGTGCTTTATATTATAGAAGCTTCTTTGATATATATAATATGATATATATAATATGATATGTTAAGCATACCCGCTTAACATATCATATTATATATATCATAATCTGACAGATCCGATAATATTTCAATATTTCAGAATAACTTTTTTTAAACCCACCACGTGAGAAATCTGATTTCCATACTGTGATAACTAGACATATTATTATTATGTCGGATACCTATACAAGCTTAATCTGACACGCTCGAGTAGGTCGCGAGATCCCCTCTTTCCCTCCCTTACTATTGGTAGACTTCTGAATTTTTACAATTATACTATCCAGGCCAATGAGTTTCTAAAATACTAGAGTAGCAATGTCTTACAAAAGATTATCAGAAATGCGTAACCACTTTTTTGTTCAAAAGACAATGTCAAGTCATATATTCGTTATGTCATTATGTATGTGAGATATGCCTGCAGGCATCTTCGAAGTGGCAACGCGTTGCTACCGTAAACTTCCAATCTAGTTACGTTAGTAACATAGAATATCATTGATCCAGGCATTCATTTACAAATCAGAAATTGTACAATAATATTATGTCAGCTAAATAATTATTTGCAGACATTTTTTTGATTCTGCTCTTTCAAATTTAAGGCGGGGATTAATCTCAATCCAAAACGATAACCTTGCACACAACCAAAGGCTAAGCGTATACGCATCGCAATAAGATTCATTTTAGCTTAGCATAAAACTGTAGTTACTCGGGCGGATCTTCTCTATTTTTCATGTTTTTTTTTTAAATTTAAACGTTGTTAGTGGCGGCCGAAAAGGAAGATCTTCCGACCGAGAGAGATAGCATGCTCGGTCAAGCCGAAGCCCACTGACGTCATTGCAGACGTTGTATATATCTTGCCGTTCTCCGAAACTGCGATAGCGCGATGCAGGAATGTAATATCTTTGGAAATAAACATTAAGAAACAAAATTCTTCGGTTAAGGAGATTTTAATATAGATTTACTAACAATTTATTCAAATAAAATGTATAATAAATTATTATCCTAGTTAATACTTATATTTCGATGAAATAGATTTTTATCGGAGGTGAGTTTGTAAATTAATTACAGCCAAAATATTACGTTTTATTAAAATGTTTATAGTTTAAGGTATTTTAAATATTGTGTAATATTATATCTCATATTTTTAACACTTCGTTATTATATTGGAACTAGATAACCGGGAGTCACGGAATAACAAATTGGGGTTTATCCTCGCCTTAACTCTGATGTCGTGGTTCTGTGATCCCAAACTTATTATTATTAAAAATATTTTCTACGCATTTCTCTTTGCTTTCGTTAATTTAGATGAATTCACAATATCCATAGTATCTGTATTTTTAAAAAACCACACATTCCCACCACTGTACCTCCTGTGTCGCCCGGATCGACAGCGGTATCCAACCATGAAAATGCCTTGATATGATCTCAGGGAGCTCGCCCGATGCTAAAGCTGTCTTGGGATCCGCAACGAAATGAATCAGAAGAAAATAGGAGGAGTAGGAAGAATTTCAGTACTTATCTGCATGAATTGACGCATACTTACGCAGTCTCTTTGGATGTTCATCTGATGATAGTAATAGAGACTCTTCTGCAGGCGAGTCAGGCGTACGACGGAGCGGCGCTGTGGATCCCGGACTATCCTCATCATCACTACACGCCATGGTTACTGGAACACAGTGACAATCAATAACAATGGTATAATCTAATATATAATATTCTGGTGTCATAGTGTTTGTGCACGAACTCCTCCAAAACGGCTCAACCGATTTTATAATTTTTTTATGTACTCTGTGCGGCGGTTGGTCGAGGAGAGTCCGTCACTCCGGGCGAGGACTCCCCACTAGCCCCACCAGTTTGTGGGCGTGTCTATCTTTATTTATCAATACATTATATAATACGGTTAAAAAGAATCCTAAGTTACTCCTTACTACATCAGCTATCTGCCAACAAAAGTCCCCAAAATCGCTGCAGCCATTTCAGAGATTAGTCGGAACATACAGACAGACAGACATACAGACAAAAAAAATTTGAAATGTTGTTTTGGTGTATAAACCGTATATTGCATCTACATGCATATTATGAATATGTTGTATACCTATACGGTACATACACCAAAACAACATAATAAAATTGGAGTATCTGTTTGTATTATTAAAGGAACCGTTTTTTTACTACTAAAAAACGGTTCCTTCAATATTACAAACAGATACTCCAATTTTATTTATATGTATAGATTATATCTTACATTAATGGGAAGGCACGATGTCAACACTTAACAGGCGTCGGTGAATTTAGGATTTAATAATTTATCCTATATCTACAGCATTACAGTCTACAGTCTACACGGTATCTTTATAATTTAGCCATTTTTTGTTGCAAGGCCAATCGGTATTTTTCACATTTTATATCTGGATTGTTTCCACGCGTATGTTATCGCACTGCAATGAAGATAGAGTACGGGACTAAGGGTTTACAGCATGAATGGTGAGACAATATTATGTTCATTGTTCAAACTCAGTACTCGATTCTCATCATAATTATATTGTAATAAAATTAGGTACTTAATTTTTGACCAAATTTCCCTTCAAAGAAATGAATCATGGACACTAGTATATTACGCGGCGGCGTGCGCCACCAAAGAAACACCGCGCCGCGCCGCGCCGCGCCGCGCCGCGCCGCTTCCCTCCCCGCGCGCGGATTATTTAACTCTAAGCTACATTTACTCAGTGATCAATAATTATTATTGATATTATTTTTTTCATCTAATATAATAGCCTAATATCACGTCCTCGAGTATTGAACATGTCTTAACAGTCATGCTGTAGGTATAGTAAAATTGCATTAGATAATTTCGTTTACCAGAGGTATATGCCTATAATTGTGTTAAAGAATTTATGAAGATTATTAAGAATTTATGGCATTTTCTCTTAACGCATCGCTTATGGAAGCACTCAGAGACGTTTAATGAAGAACCAGACAGATTGTGATGAACGTATGGGGCTAAAATTATAATCTTACTTTAATTAATATGAATTGTCTATGAGTGCGACAGTTAGTGTCGTCTGTGCATCTATGAAACTATAATATATAACTTGAATAAGAACTTATTTGTTTTATTTAGGGAGATCGCAGACGGTACACTTTTTGTGTGATCGAGTCTGCGGCGCTCACACAGTCGGCATGCAGACTGTATGTGCGCCGCAGACTCGCCGCAGAAACTCCCTTATAGATATACTCACATTGATAATACTTAATAAATAATACTAATTATCACTATCAACAATAACAAAAGAAAATGGAAACTGTATCTCAACACATGTGTCTCTCGTCTTTCAGAACTAACTTACTAACACTTGTTTACTAAAAAAATCCGCTAATTATATAAGATCGAAGTTCCTAATTGACCAAGAACAGGTTTCGTAGTAGGTACTACTAGTTTTTGATATTTTTTTAATGGGCAATGAATGGATATTTATAACGTGTTTTACACTACTTACAATATACATAATATATCATCTCAGTTACGTTTAAAGGAATTCGAACGAAAAGTTCCTTTATACTTCTCCGAATACTTTTTTTTAGTTGATCGGCTATTACTCACCTATAAAGTCTTCTTAGCTGTGACCGTGATAGTTTTCCTTTTAAATTCAGCATATTTCCTACTCCCGTGAATTTTTTTACATTTCCACTTTAAAACTTCATATTTCGTAAATGGATCCTTAAATCGAAAAATGATCTAGAAATACTCGTACCTAATATTTTTAATACACGGTGGGGTGGACGCGAAAAAAAATCATGCCCGCTTGATGTGTAGACTCGTGAATTTACACATTATGACTATCGAGGCATTCATGTACAAATCAGAAATTGTATATTATGTTAGGTACATAATTATTTTCAGACATTTTTAGGGTTCCGTAGCCAAATGGCAAAAAACGGAACCCTTATTATTCGTCATGTCTGTCTGTCTGTCTGTCCGTTCGTATGTCACAGCCACTTTTCTACGAAACAATAAGAGCTATACTATTGAAACTTGGTAAGTAGATGTAGTCTGTGAACCGCTTTAAGATTTTAATACAAAAATGCAAAAATTACAACTGTTGCGAGACTTGGTTTTTTTACAGAATGTTTTTCATGAGATCTCACTTCTTTTTGTAGAGTCCTACTTTTCTCCTTTTTGGTACCTTTTACTGCTATAAATATCAATAACGATTTTTATAAGAAACAAATAAAACTTACAATTAATAATAATATAGTCATTATGTATACAGTATTACAGTATTACTATACTACTTGCCTAATGCCTTTCATGACTATCCAATATCCATACTAATATTATTATAAATGCGAAAGTGTGTTTGTTTGATTGTTTTTTCTTCACGTCCTAGCGAAGCAACCAATCGACTTGATTTTTGACGTAGACTTAGTTGAAAGGATGAAGAGTAACATAGGCTACTTTTGGTCTTGGAAAAACGTCAGGTTTCCAAAGGAGGTTTACAGGAATATTTGTATTTTACGCGATTTTTGAATTCCACGCGAGCGAAGCCGCGGGCAAAAGCTAGTGCTTCATTTGATATATAGATACCTATCTACAACTATTATTCCTTCGTATATACGTACTTAAATATCGATGGTGCCGGTACAATGATTCATAAATTGCACTTAATGTAACTTTCTAATCTGATACATGTACCTATATGGGATTACAAAGTTATTCACGAAGTTAAAGAAAGAAGAAGAAAACTGGACAGTAATTATGAAATGTTTATTAGGTGTTCCCTTAATTAAGACACTAAACACTAGCTAGATATCTCTCTACCGACGATAAACCGGAGATATTGATGGTACGGGTACAATGATTCATAAACCGCAAATGTAACTTTGTAATCCTATACATTTATATGGGATTACAAAGTTATTTACGAAGTTGGTGTATCTAGAAAACTGGACAGAAATTTTGAAATATTTGAATTTTCCATGATTTAGACACTAAACACTAATTATATTCTAAGTTTGAAGGTTCTATGTCTGCTAGAAGTGCCTTAGACTTTTCGTGATCGGTCAGTCAGTCAGTCAGTCAGTGATAAAATTAAGAAACTTTAACAAGTTACAGCTTGTCTTAATCTACTCGTTCAAATTGAATAAAATTTTAAATATACCGTATTTATACAATGCTTGCTTAGCAACCGAAAATTCAGGCTTGTTGGTTTATCCACAATGAAGTTATAGAGGGTTAAAAAGAGCCTGAATTGGTTCGAGAAAAGGATGGTACGGCCGTGCCGCTTTTTTGCTCGACTTAGCGGGGACACTGCCGTGCCCCCAGATAGAGGCTCTTTTCACTTTTGCAGGCGAGTCAGACGTACGAAGGAGCGGCGCTGTGGATCCCGGACTATCCTCATCATCACTACACACCATGGTTACTGGAACACAGTGACAATCAATAACAATAGTATAATCTCATATACAAAATTATCGTGTCACAGCTCACACTGTTTGTGCGCGAACTCCTCCAAAACGGCTCAATTATTTTATTTATTTATTTATACCCGATGTCCCCAATCCGCCGGGGATGCGTAAAGCATTTCCCCATATACAAAAAGAGGCATGAGAATTTTAAAACACTATTGATAATGATACTAGAGATCATTTATATTATGGCAAAACAACATTTGCCGGGTCAGCTAGTATCTTGTATATCAATGATTCTGAAGTGTGTAAATATGGTTTTATTATTATGTCTGATTTTGATGAAATATCGTATACAGATGCATTATGAATGTGGAAAAAGGACTTTAAATGTTTTGTATGTCGAAAGAATTATAAATTATTATTCTTTATTGCATGATGTAAGTAAATGTATAAATACGATACATATACTTATACGTTTTTAGCGAAAATAGAGTTGCGGGCAACAAATAGTACAAAATGAAGAACATACCTACCTCTGGATACTCCTTTAAAGTTCTCCAAGGCTTTAAATGAACGTGGACGGGGCGCTGCTGTTTTGTCCAGTTTTTCAGTAAAGGACAATTACTGTCAAAAATTGCGTTTTTGTATGAAAAAAGCGTTACGTTTTTTTTTTCACCACGCCACGCTAAAGCCTTGTCGAGTTGTAACTAAAGAGGGGGCGAGAGAAATTGAAAATAGATATTTGAAAATGTATTGCTGTCTCACCGATCTCAAGTCTCCCACCGGCCACCGCAGAGCGCGATAGAGACAACACGACAAAAGTTCTTATAAAATGACAGAAAATCTTCGATTCGCTGTCCGCTGATTCCTTCAAACCTTAAATCTTGCAATTTTTTTGGGTTTTTGGACGTTCTTATCTTTTTTAATAATAAAATTATAAAAAAAAAAAGAAAACATAGGGACATGCTAATAGTGGCCATGGATATTTAGGAAAAAATCATAACTCTACCGGCATTTTCCAGGGAGGAAACAGGGGACAGCGTTTGTATGGAAAAACGGCGGTGAGGACAGATCACAATTATTTTAACTTTTTAAATACTTAAACACCGAACTCCGAAGGCCAGCCAGCACGACCAGTCATCTTCTGTTCCAGTTATTCAAAATATTAGTTTAATTTGAATAAGTCATAATTTGGCACGCACAAACGCATGGACAGTGGACACCGCGCGCTACGTAATTTACTTATGTCCATGATTCATTTATTTAAAGACGGTCAAAAATTAAGTACCTAATTTTATTACATAATCATAATGAGAAGCGAGTAAGTACCGAGTACTCTTTTTATGTATTGAACATGTCTCACCAGTCATGCTGTACAGCTATTTTTAACCAACTTCCAAATAACGAGGAGGTTATATGTTTGGCTGTGGATATATATTTTTTTGTATGTTCAACGATTACTCCGCCGTTTGTGAACCGATTTTGGAAATTTTTGTTTTGTTGTATTAGGTTTCACTCCAATTTGGTACCATGTTCACAAAAGTGGTGACCTGATGATGGGATCCATGAGTAATATACCTATAACCTCCTCCTTTTTGGAAGTCGGTTAAAAAGGGAAATTCAAGATATGTCCTTTCAGCTGGCAAATTACCTATAATGGGTTGAATTGTGTCGTAAACTAGTACTGCAGCCAATATGCACAAAATATTGTTGGACTGACTGATTGACTTACTGACTTATTTTCTCAAATCACATAATGTGAAATCCCAGCTTTTGGTATGTCAAAAAAGTCACACAAACTCGGTATCTTACAATTTGGTCCCAAATACTTACTCTTATTTAAAATAAAACGTTTGTAGTATCAAGTACAAAAGATGTGAATAGTCAATTTAAAACGAATTATACCACTATTAAAGCAGTATCCGCGTAGTAAAATAATAATATTATACACCGCACTTAATTAAAAAGGTAAGTAATAATATAGTATTTATTTATAATATACTTAGTCAATAGTCATAATATTACAAAAATGTATTAAAGTAATCCATCATTTTGTACAATTGCAATAATATAATATTATCTAACTTAAACCTATGTACACATCACAACCTTAAAATCTATACGTAATTAAAAATAAGTTATCTTATTAAAGTAAAAAAATATCGTAAATCGCCCTTAATTACTGGGATGTCCTCCACACAAAGAGGTAATTTTCGGATATCTAATGATAGTTTATATTTCTTGCATGCCATACCATAATTTTAACCGAAGGAGGACGCAATAGCACCAATAAAACCTGAGCTCGGTAGTTCAAACGAATAAAATCATAATATATTCTAAGTGAGTGTGGCAAAGAGCGTCAGCTCGGCAAGTGCGCCATATAGCTATAATTCCATACTGACAGGCCACACTCACTACAACTATTTTACAGTCTCGAGGTGGCCTGCTCCTTGTCTGTGGGGGACGAGGCGAGTCTCTCGGCATCGGCGATGGTGTCGGGCAAGCGCGCGTTGAGTGTCTCCGGCGTGGTGGTCATCAGCGCGCCCGCCACCAGCGCCGTGCACCCAAACAGCACCGACGGCAGCCACTCCACGTACATTGCCTGGAGAACGAATAAAACCGCTAGACTGTTTAATACGCAAAATGACTTTTTTCTTATTGGTAATTGGAAGACCATTAAAAAATGGAAACATCGCTGAAAGAATGACTGTGATAGCATAAAAATTCACCAAGATATAACAATTCAAACATCTCATAAAATAGACCTGCCCGAAACGCTCAAAATACAAAGTGATACTACTACTATTATCTATTCTGTGGTGCTACGAAAGTATGACGTCACTCTTTCGTAGTTTGTACGAATCGGGAGAGAACTTTGTTTGATAGGTTTATTAAATATTGCGTTTATGAAAGTTGTTTCATAACGAAAGTTGCTTTTAATTGCATAAGCTATCGAATGGTATAAGTGCAAATATTAAGAATTGAAAAAAAATTTCGACTCGAATATCCAACTTCAATTTTTGTTAAATCTTTGCTTTTGCAGTATCTTTATTACGAGGCGCATACTTATGGCCGCGCCACACCGGAATGGCAGCGGCGAGTTGAGCACTTTTAGTGTCATGTGATTTTAAACTTTATCTTCATTATTGTAATCTTAGTGTCGCTTGAGAAATCGCAGCCGCCAGCGGCCACGAGCGGCCACGGTCGACCACGGGCGGCCGTAAACTTCTCAAGCGATACTAGGTATGTATTACAATAATTAGGATAAAGTTTTAAATCATATTATGACACTGAAAGTGCTCGCCTCGCCTCTGCCATTCCGATGTAGCGCGGCCCTTAGTTGTCATTTTGTTGTATTTCAAACTAATAATAGAAATGATTCGGGGGATATTTAAGTGGTTTGACCAATTCAATGCCCACCAGCAGCGGCATCTGCGGCGCGATGATGGAGCCTACTCGGCCGAGCATAGAACAGCAGGCGAGCAGCGAGTGGCGCGCGCGGGTCGGGAACAGCTCCGCCGTGTACATGTAGATGCCGCTGAACGCCTGCGTGATCGCGATCTTGCCCAGCAGGTACAGCATCGTCGCAAGCCACCACATTCCTGGAAATAGAGGATAATTTTATAGCGTCCAGGTAAATAGAACGAGTATAGGTTTCGTATGCTTCAAAATAAAAGCAAGATTACATCTGCTACCCAGAAAAAATATAAGGTAAACGAAGCATCAAGATCTATGTATCTATCGGAAAACGACTGGTCCTCAAAGAAACTGTCAATAATTTGATAATAGCAAGCGACAATGAAAGAAGTAAATCGGAATCATTATTTGAACTTACTCTCGGGCACAAAAGCGATGGTGATGCAGGACAATCCGCAGACGATGAACGCGATGAGCAGCGTGCGCTTGCGGCCGATGCGGTCCAGCACGATAGCGTTGTTGACGACGGCAATGATCTCCACGCTGACCACGAGGATGTAGTTGGTGTACTTGTTCCCGGCCAGGGACACCGAGTTGATGGCCAGCCCGTAGAATACGAACGTGCAGGTGATCCACCACCAGGAGCAGATTGCAAGCCTCTTTAGGATGATCGGGGACCGGAACACCTGCGTCCACAGACCCTCCTCCTCGTCTCTTTCCTCCTTCGTCACCACCACGTCCGCGACCGACAGCTTCTTCAACGTCTGTTCGGATAGCGTCACCTTGTTCATTTTAGCGGCTCTCGTCACGATCTCTAGGGCCTCCTCCCGTCTTCCCTTGGACAGCAGCCATCGGATACTCTCGGGGAGGAGGTAAATGTACGTGATGAAGAGAATGGACGGTGGGTAGACGACGAGGATGAAGGTCCGCCAGTAGTGGAAGGTCCGGGCGAGCAGCGCAAAGCAGATACCGCCCATCACCAGCACTATGCCCAGGAAGGCGGTCGTCAGCACTCGCTTATCTTGACCGAGGAGTTCCACCGCTGGAAACATAATCTGAATCTGAATTTATGTACGTAAATTGCAATTATCTTTAATTCTATACTAATAATAAAAAAAAAAATTGTTTGCATAAAATAGCTGGACTCATTATGATCACACTTGGCTCGGGAATGGACATAGTCTACTTGGCGGATAGCGTCCATCTAGTTTTCACCATCGAGGAAATTGATTTCGTCGGCAGTTGACAGACCAACGTCGTAGGTCCCCCATCTCCCGTGAATCAATTTCTCTGATTGTACAATAAGGAAGCAAACTCACTAATGATATTATAAGCGGCAGGGAAGGCGCTGGCTCCAGCGAGGGTCTCGGGGAACTTGATGATGAGGAACGCCTTGAGCGTGCCGATCGCGCCCACCAGCGTGCAGCTGATCACCAGCGCGCTCTTGCGGCCCAAGCTGCGGTAGTAATGAAGCTACTCACTGATAATGTAAGCAGCTGGGAAGGCGCTGGCTCCGGCGAGCGTCTCGAGGAACTCGATGATGATGTACATCTCGTAGGAGACGGAGAACGCCTTGAGCGTACCGATCGCGCCCACCAGCGTGCAGCTGATCACCAGCGCGCTCTTGCGGCCCCAACTGTCGTTATAATATTATAATGGTTTTAAGCTATGCATTACATTAGCAGCTGTATAAAATTGGCAGTTGAAAACTGAGATGCGTAAGATAGACCTTTTTTATTTGAAACTTGGGACCTTCCCAAACATATTCGATAGTCAATGATTATTATAAATAGATAAATAATAATGAAGGTATGTACTTATCTATACAAATACGTTTGTGCACAATTTTCTACCTTATGCTGTATGCATAACAATCCTACTGTAATTGTAGATTATTGTATTTTATGGTTGATTATTTTTAATTTTATTATATAAACATAAACACAAAAGGATTTATGAATTATTGCAATTTTCTAAAAAAAGTAGTTAAGTTACTAACAAAATAATTATTATGAATGCCATCCTTACCGATCTGAGACGTATCCGAGTATGGGCAGCGACACCAGCATACCGAAGTTGTGTACCGTCCCCACCAGCGTGCGCTTCCAGTCCTGACATGCCAGGTTGAACTGGAATTACAGAAACCAAATACTTTTACAAACAATTTAAAAAAATATATTTAATAACCCGATCCGAATAAATGCACATAAAACAATAGCACGTGTTGCTGTTAAATATCAACAGGAACCAAATACAGTTGAAGACATCAGCGGAAGAAGCAGGTAAGTAACAGTTAAAAACGTGGACTTAACGCGACTTATTTCTAGAAGTGATGCTACTACATACTTTTTTCCCGACGTTTCGACCGTGTTGCAACGGCCGTGGTCACGAGAGCGATAAGTCCCGAATAATAATTTTCAATTATAATGCATCGCGAAAGTTTAAAAGTTTAAGTTATAAACGTGCCGTTATTTGCATAAAATAAGGAGGTTTATGCAAATAACGGAAAAAATATTTGAATTAGAAAACTGTAGATTTTATGTGTAGCCAGATAATATATTAGCTAGATTATACGGTAGATAAGTTACAAGGTTTTTTAAAATTATAAAGGAAAAGATTGTAACTATCCATAAGTTACAAAATGTTAGTTATCTGGTTCTTCCACTCATGTCTTTAATAATTATAAACAGCTATGAACTTAAGTCTCATAATTTCGAGGCTATAAAGCTATTTAACTGTAGTTTATCTTTTCAATTGCCTTGTTGTGTGTAAGCAGGAGGTGACGCGTCTTCGTACATTTCAGGTCCTATAGTTTACTTACTAACTAGTGGAAATGTGTTTCAGTTTAATTTCGTATCTATCGGGTTTGGTATAGTCAAACAGAGAGAGTGTCTAAAGCCTGCTGTGCACATTGGGCCAACGCATGGAGCCAACGCATTGGGCCAACGCATTGGGCCCACATCACCACATTGGGAAATCTCGTGACGCTAGGGTGCTTGCCCATACAAAAGTTTGTCTTTCAGCGCTGCTTTTTTCACAGTGAACTCTCTACAAGGAACACATACATAATTAATATAATATAAAGAAATACAGACTGACAGGGGGCCACGGAAGATCAGGCGCCACGGCTTGCCGCGGTCGATGCCTGAGTGGATTACCCCTTTAAATATGCGGTGTGTGCATTGCACAGCCATAACCGAGTTTAATTTTAAGTAGGTAGTTAAATGTTGTATGCATCATGTCAATTTACTTGAATTCCTTGTTTTATTGTTATTTAACTCTGGCTGTGTTCTGTCCCTTGCACATGTTTAATTTATTTTTATTATAAAAAGTTATTTTTATTTTATTGAATTACACACCCTAAAGTATTATCATTTATCACTTAGTTTTGTTACGAGTACATCCTGTGTAGTACGCCTATAAGAGTTGGCCCAATGTGTAAAGCGGGCTTAATGTTATTTTTGTTGATGACGATATTTTTCCAGAGATATAATATAATACCATGTAACGACCATATTATAATAGATGTACCAAAGATCTGACGTTATCTGTAATTGGTACATTGTCGACCACGTAGACGGCACTTACAGGGTGCAACAAGGTGTGACAACGGGTAATTACAAGAACGTGTAAGATAAACTAATAGCATTAATCTTTTTAACGTTAACTGCCCCACAATTTCATTAATTCATGAAGCCCCAAGCGGCCACTTTTTTTTATGAAATAAGGGGGCAAACGAGCAAACGGGTTACCTGATGGAAAGCAACTTCCGTCGCCCATGGACACTCGCAGCATCAGAAGAGCTGAAGGTGCGTTACCGGCCTTTTAAGAGGGAATAGGGTAATAGGGGAGGGTAGGGATGGGAAGGGAAGGGAATAGGGGAGGGTAGGGAAGGGATTAGGGTAGGGGATTGGGCCTCCGGTAAACTCACTCACTCGGCGAAACACAGCGCTAGCGCTGTTTCACGCCGGTTTTCTGTGAGAACGTGCTATTTCTCCGGTCGAGCCGGCCCATTCGTGCCGAAGCATGGCTCTCCCACGTACATCCGGCCGCGATAACAATAGATAAGCTATTGTGTCTCGTTTTCCGCGAATTTGCTAATTTTATTGTAAAGTGCGGTCTTTGACTTTTATACGAGTATGTATAAGTAACACGTAGAAAATTTGTTAATTTTCTTTTCATTTATTTGTTGCAATTTTCAAAGGAATTGTACATTGCTATCGTACTTATCGTTCGCGATTTGTATATGAAAGTAAAGTGACAAGTGACAAGTCAATGGACAATGTTCGAAATCATTTATACCTAGATGACGCCCTCCCCTCCAGTCCGTTGCACCAAAATTCGTTTATCGCGTGAGGACTGACATTTTTCCAGGATAAAAAGTATCCTATATCCTTTGATGGAATTAGTATCGGTTTAGTGGTTTGGGGCGTGAAAAGGTAACAGACAGACACACTGGTATATTTTATAAACTTATCTAGAGTCAAAATATTAAAGGTGGCACCAGCGGTCATTGACCTTTCTAGTGTAGAAGCTAGGTGAAAAATGCTCGCACTGTATTCTGTTAACTTAAGGAAAATTAAACTTTTATAAAGACACCAACTAATCTAGATTAATTGGAAAACCTTTTGGTAACTCTTAGAATAATAATCTCCAACTATTTATGAGTTTGAAGTGATATACAATTCGTATGAATTGTACCATTTATACAAACCGCGATTTAAAGTGACAGCTATGTTTTCGATCTGAACTGAGTATTCAGTTCACATCGAAAACATATCTCTGTCACTTCAATCGCAGTTTGTATGGCATCCATTACACGGTAGGTTTTGCTGTCAGTTTTACCACAGTCATGGCTGTAACTGATGGATAACCTACCGTGTCAGAGCGTGACAGACGGTGGCATGAAGATGATTGACGAAAATCTGGATATCTTGATTTTTGCTTCATGCAACCATCAGTCACGAATTTTTAAGTGAGCGTTATCACATCTGACAAAATAAGAAAAAATTAGAAACGTATAACTTTGAAAATTTTGGCTTTCAGTCAGTCAGTACATCAGTCACCATCAATCAAATATAATTCATGATTGACGGAATTGACTGTCGCCTGTATGATCGTGTAATGGATGCCTATAGAAAACGTTGAAATATGTCAAGTTTTTTGACAGGGTTCAATGACCGCTACGGACAGAATAGGCATGATGACTATTTTTTTTCTTATCGGTAATTGAAAGACTCTTAAAAATAGAAACATCGTTGAAAGAATGACTCTGATAGCTTAAAAATTCACCAAAATATGACAATTCAAATATCTCATAAAAAAAGACCTCCCCGAAACGCTCCATACAAAGTGCTACGAAAGTATGACGTCAGTCTTTCGTAGTTTGTACGCATCGGGAGACAACTTTGTTCGACAGGTATATTAAATATTGTGTTTATGAAAGTGGTTTTATAACAAAAGTTGCTTTTAATTGCATAAGTTATCGAATTGTATACAAATATTAAAAAATTTAATTGAAAAAAAAATCGACTTGAATATCCAACTTTGAAGGCGCATAACAAAAAAAAATACAAATGCTATCGAGCTGAAATTTTGGGAACACTTATTTTTTACCGCGATTTCTTTATTTTATTAACAAAATTCGCTAATCTTTGACCTTGTCATCATCCCTATTGGGCAAGTTGAGAATAGTATGGATTTCCTAACATTATCCGAAAATTTCGTCAATATTCCAAATCATACAGTTATTGTCGACACATCGGAGAACTCACTTACCGTGTAATAATGTAACGAAACGGAAATACGCAATTGACTGTCATTACTGTAACGAGTATCTTACGAATATAATATTATCCTTTTTTTGGTAATCCATCTTTGGTCCGTTATTAAACGAGTGAATTGACAACAATTTTGTATAGCGATACATGCTTGATTGCCAACTATCAAACTATTGATGTCCAATTTACTAACAAACTAAACTCGATATGATTCCGATTTGAATTCGTGAAATAAAATAAACAGTATATATAAAAGATTTTATAGAATTCCAAAGACCTACCAGCCCATGTACTATCAGAGACGTTGATTCCTAGGCAGATTGGGGACCTACGTAGTTTGGTCGCGTTACGTCAAACCCAGCCGAAAGATCACAATTATTAACATTGAATTAACATGATCCGACCAAATTAAGTTGGTCTGTCAACTCCCTAGGAATCAATTTCCTCGGTGGTACGAAAAAGAGTTTTAAAAGAACAATGATAAAAGGTCAGATTGTGACCTGTGAGGTGCTGCAGAGGACAGTGACTGTGGACGGCTCGCCTGGCAGCTGGGTCGAGGTCACACGATCTAACTACATCTTCATATCGCGATTGTGCGAGACGAGTCATAGTTCTTACATGGAATAGACAATCATCTAATCGAAGGATGATAAATAGTAATTAAGCCATATTTTTGAAATCGAACTATCTTAACCCATCAATTCCCAAGCAGCAGCCGGCTGCCGAATAACAATTGAAAATCTATTGTGTCTGCGATACCCACGATGGAGGTGTTACTAGGCATGATGACGATTTTTTTTCTGGTTGGTAAGTAAAGGTCCATTCAAAAATAGAAACATTGGTGAACAAAATATTATGACTGATAGCTTAAAAACTCTGCTTAATATCAGAATTCAAAGCTCACGTAAAATAGACCTTCCCAAAACGCTCCAAACAAAATGTTAGCTAAC
This sequence comes from Aricia agestis, assembly GCF_905147365.1. Taxonomy (NCBI): domain Eukaryota; kingdom Metazoa; phylum Arthropoda; class Insecta; order Lepidoptera; family Lycaenidae; genus Aricia; species Aricia agestis. The sequence continues at coordinate 438,599 of NC_056419.1, forward strand.
TATGGTCTATGACGATTTTGTTCGATAGCTATGTTAACTATTGCGTTTATGAAAGTGGTTTCATAAGAAAAATTGTTATAATATTATATAAAATTTGACTTCAAAGTTAGTTCAGATCAAAATATAAAAAATTATATGATGATTAAATATTATTCTAATAAATAATAAATGGATTAGCATAAAACTTATACATGCGATAATAAAACCCAGACAAGTTGAATAAAACTGTTGACAGTGGGATTGGTTGTTGTTGACAGTGAAAACCACAACAATGGGAGGAAACAGTGGATAATCCAGGCAGTGTAATCTATATTTTATAATAATATGTAATAAAATGTTAATTATAATATTATAATAAAGGCAATTGTATTGTTTCGCAATTGTAAAATTCAATTCCAGCAGATGCTGGAATACATAGATATGTAGAGTACAATATGAATATAATATCTGTAGGCAGACTTACTTGTAAGTAGTAACTTGTGTACTAGAGAAGTTGATTCCCAGGCAGACCTACGTAGTTTGGTCGCGTTACGTCGAACCCAGACGACAGATCACAATTGACATCGAATTGACATGATCCGACCATAAATTTAATATACCTAGCGGAATAGAGGAACAAAGACCTGAGCAAGAGAGATGTCACTATCAGTAACACTGCGTGGTAAAAAGAAACGTGTGATACATGACAGCAGCACTCTTTTTTTGATGTCCAGTCGGCACGTGCCGCACGTTGACAATTTAATCTCATAGAAATCATGTCCAATCGTGTAAGTGTATACGTTCACATATTTTTACACACAGATGAAACCAATTTCGGTTTCGTTTGACGGCTCGAGATTGTTGCTCTATTCCGCTAGGTATATTAACTTTATGGATCCGACTAAATGACGTTGGCGGTTTGTCTGTCAACTGCCTAGGAATCGATTTCCTCGATGGTGCCTCGAATATTATTGCGCCTCTGCACGATGGCCCATCGGTGTGTATGCAGGTGTTTTAATATTATGGTAATATAATTTAAAAAAAGCAAAACAAAATTTTGGTAAACTTCGCAAGTTATAGTGTAATCAAGAAAATAACACCTCAGAAACAAAAATCCATTCGCTATAACAATTTTGGGTTGGTAAAACCCCTGGGCGCTGCACTAAACACTACTAAACAGTGATTATTTACTAAGTAATCTGTGCTATCAGCATAAATCCAATAATTTAACAGAAATAACAACAACTATATAAATACTCCTAATTTTTGTTAATAGCTCAAACCTTTCAGCCAAGACGTTTTCTTTATCGCTTGTTTATAGGATCGCCGGTCAAAATGTATGGAATTGACAATGAGCATCCGTTAATATGAAGTTTACGTTTTACTCGTCTAATGTTAATTTTAATTTTTCTACGCGAAAAATATACCATCCTCATCACCTTGATGAGTGGCAGTCTTCCACCGTACGTTTCTCGCGTAACTTTCTGCCGCGCATTGTAAAACTCTAGAACGAACTGTCACCAGTAGTATTTCCGGACCAATACGACCTGCAAACCTTCAAGAAGAGAATGTGTTCCCTCTTAAAAGGCCGGCAACGCACCTGCAGCTTTTCTGACGTTGCGTGTGTCCATGGGCGACAGTAGTTGCTTTCCATCAGGTGACCCGTTTGCTCGTTTGTCCCCTTATTTTATAAAAAAAAAGTTTTGGCTACAAGCTTAGCTCTAACCAGAGACGCATGGAGGGTGAGGTGGTCTGGCGAGTCGCGTGTCGTGAACTCGTGATCGTGACGGGACACGTGACACGCCGTGACACGTGTCGCGTGCGAGACACGAGGTGTCCCGTTATTGTGATTACGAGCTGTCCTTTTAGTGTAAAATCAGACCGCTATTCGACACATACTTATTTATATAGATAATAATATGCATTTCTAAATTTGTATGGATTTGACGGATTTTTAGGACGTCTCACGCAATTGAGATCTGTCAAATCAGTACAAATTATTTTATTTTATTTATTTATTTAAATTAGAAATGCATCTACGCGTCACGTTGCGGTCTGAATTGAACCTTAATCCCCGCGTTACACTTGACGTTTAAACGATCAAAACGCTCAGAATGCATTCTGTGCGTTTTGATCGTTTTTAACGTCAAGTGGAACGCGAGGATTGTATTGTATACAATATAGGGAAACTATATTGTATACAATACAATCCTCGCGTTCCACGTTAGATGTTTTTGAGCGAGTTATAATAATAATTAGTAGATAATGATGAATACTATTTAAAATATATAAAACATTATTTTTATGTACCTATCATCAATGCTTTTCGCATCGCAAGCGAAAAAAATTAATTTTATGTCTAATGTTTGCCACTTATTGGGTTACATTTTTGCAATTTTCGAAAGGATCTCTGCTTAATAATTTTTAGAATAAAACATAGCGTATGTCCATCACAAGGGATGTAGCCTCAGAACAGGAAAATAAGGATGTAGCTTTCCGTGGGTGAAAGAATTTTAAAAATCAGTTCAGTTGTTTTTGAGCCTATTTAATACATATACACAAACAAACTTTTCCTCTTTATATAATAGTGTAGACTGTAGATTCCTAACAGAAATATAATATAATAGTGTAGACTGTAGATTCCTAACAGAAATATAATATAATAGTGTAGACTGTAGATTCCTAACAGAAATACGATTATTTTTAAATATAGAGATCTTACTCTACACTCCTTTGGTTGGCGATCATTGTGGCTATTTCATTTATGACAATTGCTGTTCTAAGTAGCCATTCGAAGCTTTTTGCTAACCAACCTCTAAGATTCTTAAAGGGCCAGCTGCCGAGATATCCGTATGTAGCGTCTTCTTATATTATGATGACTAGCTAGCAGGAGAAAGGCTTGGTCTCTGTTGTTAAATAAAAAATCTAGCAATTTTTCTTTTTTTTTTTCACATTTTAACTGAGAATATATTACGAAGTCTGCTGATATAAAATAGCCCGAAAACTTACAAGTTAAAACCTCTCTAGACATCGAGCCTATGCAACGACAATGATATTATAAGCGGTGTTTGATCAGACGTAAAACTTACCTCAGCCACAATAGTGTCGTGCGAGGCGTATATCCACTGGTCGCAGGGCTGCAGGGCGTCGCTGAAGGCGTCGGAGGCGCAGGGCAGCTGAGGGTCGAGGGGCACAGGGCGCCGGCACCGCTCGTGCTCCCCCGGAGCGCCCTCCAGCCACGAGGGCGAGTACTCCGTCGTGTTCCCCGCCTCGCACTCCGGGACTATACATCTGGAACGAGTATCTTAAGTTAGTGATAATAACTCCCACACCGGTTTCGGTGACGGTGGCCGGTTTCATTGAAAACGAGCCAGTTACGCAGGAGTAATCTTATAGTGCCCAAGTGTGTGCAGTACCCAAGAGACACGACTGGCGGGAGATCAGGCGTAGGACCGACATTATGCCCATCTGACGCATGGATCATCTTACTTGTCAGACAATCAGGTGATCAGCCTGCATTGTCCTAATCAAACTTGGACTTAACATGTTTCCAACGCGGGAATCGAGCCCACGATCGAGTCAAGATCGATGCATTGAACCACTGGGCCACGGAGGCGTTATCTTTACTTAGGATTTAGGAACAATCTATTAAAGGTTATTTTCACTGTAAAAAGATCATTAGATTGTGCCTCATTTGAGTTTCTTAGAGAGTGATCCTCGATAATATCCATATATCTGTATGAATCTCTACGAAACTTCAAAGTAAACAATCAACTCCAAAGGAATGCTTACAAAGTTTTAAGTTTTAAATATACGTGCTTAATGTATGTTTTACACTCGATGTGGGAACTACGTGCGCTTAATGTATACTGTATAGTGATAAAGCCTGTACAGTGTACAGTGATACAAATAAGTTGCTTAAAGATTAAAGATTTTAGACCCTTCATCGCAGGTGCAAAAATATATGTGTAAGTTTATTATTTTCATAATAAAGCGACTAACCTAACTAGCATTAAAAATATATTTATCAAGGATACGCATTCCGCACCACAAATTTTATTTCTGAAGCGTGAAATTGCTTTCAAATATGGTTATAGACGAATGCTCCGCGGCCTACAGTCTACACTACCACGGTTCAGTAGCTCTACCATGAGTTTAAAGCTATTATTTAATGATACTCGATACCGACTATAAATATTTAGTACGGCGATTTTAGTTCCGCAAGTGACCGCTAGAGGCGCTGTGAAATTTGCCATACTAAAAATATACGTAGTCGGTATCGAGTATAGAAAAATACTATAGCTTTAAACTCATGACTGTGACTATACTATACTAATATTATTATTCTGGATAAATTACTTTATCGCGCGTAAACCGCACATTATCCGGGATAAATAGTATCCTATGTCCTTTGCCGGAATGTAAACTAGTATCTCCATACCAAATTTCAGCGAAATATGTTCAGCGGCTTGGGCGTGAACAGGTTACAGACAGACAGACAGCCGATATTGCTGCAGATCACATTGTATAATAGCAACACCCACACCAGTTTCGGTGACGGTGGCCGGTTCAATTGAAACCAGGCCAGTTACGCAGGAGGAATTTTATAGTGCCCAAATGTGTGCGCAGTATACGTAGTACACCGATACGACTAGCGATCTGGTAATCAGCCTGCATTGTCCCAACCAAACTTGGAAGTTGGAAATAACAATATGTTTCCAACACGGGATTCGAACCCACGACTTCCGAGTCAAGAGCCACGCTCTAAACCACTGGATCACATTGTGTTGCTATAGAAGGAGTAGCATGGCTACTCATTAATTGAAGATAGATGGGACTTACCGTATGCTCAGGGGTAACGAATCATCGATGCGATCTTGTTTAAATTCTGCACGTTCAAAGGATACCCCGCGACTCTATTGGTGTATGCGACATAATATCATGCAGATTCTGTTTTCCAACAAAAAAACTATCGCAAAACCATTCAAACAAATACTATACAATAGCTTATAAAATATTATAAATATTATATGGCAAGTTTACAAGTTGCCACACAAACTTCGAGCGCTTAAAACCCCGAGAAGTACTTTTGTAAATACTGAAGCGGCGATTTCCACATAAGTACGGGTACCTCATGATATTCCATGCAGTTGTGAAATGTTGTTGACACCTGCTTTGCGCCTTGACTGTAAGGTGAAGGTCTGAACTCTAGGGCCCGCTCTAGGCTGTAATAGCTTACATTTTTGCCAAGGGTTACGACTTACGACTGTAACGACTAACGAGTTACGACTAACAGTGCAGTAAAACCAATATCAGGATTAAGTATCTATTATTAGGAATTTCTTTCCTAATAATTAAATTTAAGGCTCAAACTGTTTCTAATCGACGTTGCATTTGTAGTGAATACGTCAAGATCATAATCCCGGCATAGCTTGTTGAAGTTGCGACTCACTCTCACAACATACGAATTTTGTCTGTAGTAAGTATTATGTTTTAGAAGACAAAACCCTTTTTGAGCAGTTTCAAAGGCATAATTATAAGGCGTATGGCACATAGCATTTTTATTATTTTAAAATTATTAAGGTCGTTTAAATTAATTAGGATAATAATTATATAAATCCTGCATATTATTTAGATAATATTATTATAATAACATGCAAGGTGTTAAAAACTAAGTGAAAATTCTTTAGGAGGTGTATTGTGTTCCTGACATAGAGTTCACGGTTTTAGCAGCGCTAAAGAGGATTTTTTTTCACTTTTGTATGGGAATATGCATGATCGCCGCTTGCTCATAAAATCAGAAAAAAAGTTTGCTCTTTCAGCGCTGCTACTTACACAGTGAACTCTATATAAGGAGCTAAACACGTTTTTGTTACCCCCTGTATATTATATACTTATAAACGTACGTACGTCACGAATCACAATATTTCAGCTAATGTTATTCAGATGTTGCAGGAAGTTGTGAAGGTCGCGTAGTGGACTGTAATTATTGTGGGAGAACCGACTACTCAAATAACTTTGTAAAATGCACTGCAGCTAGTTAAGATGCCAGCGGACATGCCATATCGCTGATACGGACAGACATACAAAGACACGTACAACTCGTGTCTGACATCCGTTTTCATTGGGGTTTAACCTCCAACGCAAATATTTTGCTTATTATAAAATAAAATATGTATTAATATATTATTATGTATGTCGCAAGCAATGCTAGCATGAGCGTACCCAGGATTTTAGCTGGGGGGGGGGGGGGGGGGGGGGGGCAAGCATACCTGTTTCGAGAAGATGGTCGATCTGCTGAAAATATATTTTGTGTCCAACACTTCATTTTGCGCAGAGAAGGTAACACGTTTTTAATTCCCACTTGCCAGGAAAATTGACGTTTATTACTTTACGACTTTACGTTATTTATTATACGACTGCCACTACCTGGTTAAGCCCATGGACTTTGTAGTCTCTTGTACACTCAGAGACTAATATTCTTTAATTAACTGTAATTAAAGGAAGATAATATCTTAATAAGCCCATGTGTAAATAAGCCAACATTATCCGCGAAACTCTTCATAAAATTGAAGTTAAATCATCATTTAATTTCTTTGTAGTGTAAGTATGGCCTTAGCCCCTTACTAATAAAACCTCTACTGAGTACCTACTACCTATATAGATAGTCTTACGACGGAATGTCCTTGTCCGATGCTTTGTTGTACCTCCTTTATTAAAATCTGTAACATCTTTTTACCTGTACTTATTCTGCACATAATTGATTTGATTTGTAGAAGTGGCACAACGGACAGAGCTATGTGTATAATTACTTCTGTTTACACAGCGTGGATAGAGTTTGGCTAAATTATCTGATTATAGTATAGCTATCGAAAGATATCGCACTTATCGCAGAATATTATTATCATTTTAATATAATATTATATATTGGTATCAAATTTGTGGGTGTCATTGTTTTTTATTTACGTTAAAAAACCGAAGATTGCTGGCTTTTATAGCTAATAAGCGAAAACCATGCTGTGCTTAAATGTGGAAATTTATTTCCGTTGCGCTTTCCTCAAAAAACAACAGTTATAGAGGATATTATTTTCAATTTGCACGTTTAAGATAAGGAAAATTAGTTCTCTACAATACCAGGAATAATGTATGACTGTATGTCTGTCCACGAACATCCGCGCTCGTGGCTGTTGACACAGCCGTCAGTCGCGGCCGGCAGAAAAACATTCAATATATTATTTTGTAAATATTTACCTTTTAACCTACCACTTAAACGAAAATACAGATTACACACGTTAAGTTATGCTGTCCATATCCGATACGTAATAGTACTTATTACAATACTTATACACAGTTCTAATAAAATTTATCAATCAAATGACTGTTATGTCGCCTACTGTAACAATGTTACATACAAGTAGTGTCAATATTATGAATGTGCGGAAGGAAAGTCCGTTTGTCACCATATCGTAGTGTTATAATAATAATAGCTCCCAACACCGGTTTCGGTGACGGTGGCCGGTTTCATTGAAACCAAGCCAGCTACGCAGGAGTAATTTTATAGTGCCCTAGTGTGTGCGCAGTACACAAGAGCACTCTCTATTCCTTTACTCTCATAACCCACTGGGACGGACGACCGACACGACTGGCGAGAGATCAGGCGCAGGACCGACTTTTTACATGCCCATCCGACGCATGGATCATCTTACTTGTCAGACAATCAGGTGATCAGCCTGCATTGTTCTAACCAAACTTGGAAATAACATGTTTCCAACGCGGGAATCGAACCCACGACCTCCGAGTCGAGAGCCGCGCTCTATACCACTAGACCACGGAGGTGTTACGTAGTGTTATATAGCCACGTTGATGAATGCTAATCCACACTTGTTACCCAACGCCTGCTTGTGGTCCTCCAGAATATTTTGGATCAGAGTATCATCATTAATCGCTTGTGTTGTCTTAATCTACAATTGAAATTATGTCCCTGCAGAAACACAATGTTAAGACATGTTTAACACTTAATATAACGCCTCCGTGGTCTAGTGGTTTAGAGCGTGGCTCTTGACTCCGGAGGTCGTAGGTTCGATTCCCGCGTTGGAAACATGTTGTTTCCAAGTTTGGTTAGGACAATGCAGGCTGGTCACTTGATTGTCTAACAAGTAAGATGATCCATGCGTCGGATATGGGCATGTAAAAAGTCGGTCCTGTGCCTGATCTCTCGCCAGTCGTATCGGTCTTCCGTCCCACTGGGTTATAAGAGCTAAAGGAATAAAGACTGCTCTTGTGTACTGCGCACACACTTGGGCACTATAAAATTATTCCTGCTTAACTGGCCCGGTTTTAATGAAACCGACCATCGTCACAGAAACTGGTGTGGGAGTTATTATTATTATAAGACTTAATAACGCTCCCAACACGTGATTCTACATAAAAGATGATTTATAAATATTTGCTACTATAGGGATAATTAATAATGTAAATTTATTCCAAAATGAGATCAAATTGCTTGGACAACCTTTTGTTTCAATTACTGTAGTATCATTTGAATTTAAAAATACGTATTTGGTAATCAGCAACAATAAGATTATAGCAGTTTGAAATTAAACCAATTAGATGTCACTTATTTACTATGCAAGAAATAAAAATAATTAATCAACCAACGATTTATTGCAAAATTGTATTTTTGAATAATATCTTAATTCTAAAGAGTTTAGTTAAACGAATAATATTGTAATAATTACAGGGTGTAATGATAATAATTTAGGGTGTGTATTGTGTAAGTACACTTCTCTTTCAGCGTTGCTACTTTTGCATTACCTAAACTCTATAGACATAATATGGGATACACGCAGATTGCACAGGCTAAAAAAATCTTGTTAAAAATGTATGCTAAAGTCTAAAACGGCCACACAATATTATTGGGAGTCGTAATCGAATAAACTATTGAAATACAATAAATTACTGCGAATGTGGCCCTTCGCGATTTGCATTCTGTTGATAAGTAACAATTTATAGACTAATCAATAAACGATGAATTGTGTAGATCACAATACGAGTAAGTTGTGTGAGCTGCGACCCACTCCGGGTCGTCGACTGCTGATATAGTCGGCGACACATGCTATCAATGATTCTGACAGGTTCAAGATAAAAATCATATATAATATCTATACTTACTAACTTTATATTTACGCGAAAGTCTGTGACCCGTAAGTAGGTATGCGCCACTCTTTCCCCGCTGATCTTATTTTAAAAATGGTAAGGAGGTAATTGTAATCCCAGGGAAGGACAATAGACATCCCGGAAAAATGTAGCTACCCGATAAATAATCAATGTAGTTTTTTTTTTTTTATGAAATAAGGGGGCAAACGAGGGTCATCTGATGGAAAGCAACTTCCGTCGCCCATGGACACTCGCAGCATCAGAAGAGCTGCAGGTGCGTTGCCGGCATTTTAAGAGGGAATAGGGTAATAGGGGAGGGTAGGGAAGGGAATAGGGTAGGGGATTGGGCCTCCGGTAAACTCACTCACTCGGCGAAACAGCGCAAGCGCTGTTTCACGCCGGTTTTCTGTCATAACGTGGTATTTATCCGGCCGAGCCGGCCCATTCGTACCGAAGCATGGCTCTCCCACGTCTAGTTAGATTATGGAATTCCCTTCCCCACACCATTCGTGTTCACATCACGTCAGACTGGCCCCATGCTAAGTACCTGAAGGACTTGTGTTTCGGGTACCAGACAACGGAAATATATACTTCTATACTATACATAATATATTTAAGATTTTTATTATATTATACACATATTTAATACACATCCATGACTCAGGATTTTCCGTCAGCGGGATCCGAACCTGCGACCTCCGGCTTGAGCTACCAACATGCTCACCAATTACTGAACCATGACAGAGGTCGTCAAATAAATGAATTTGAATGTATTACCTGTAGGGCACATCGGCGGCGAGGAACACGTACTGGGTCTGGTACTGCGCCAGCGAGAACATCGCGAGGGACACCAGGATGTAGTTGATGATGTGGAACCGCCCGCCCTGCCCCAGCTCCTTCATCAGTGCGTCCGTATCCATGCCGCCCTCCATCGGCTTCGCGGCTGGAGCCTTCTCCGACATGACAGTTTCAAGAGTTTCTTTTGGTGAAGTTTTATTTCTGCTTCCTTAATTATTATTGTCCGTCTGCTTCCTTAATTGTCCTTCTGCTTCCGTAATTGTCCTTCTGCTTTCGTTATTGTCCTTCTGCTTCCGTAATTGTCCTTCTGCTTCCTTAATTGTCCTTCTGCTTCCGTAATTGTCCTTCTGCTTTCGTTATTGTCCTTCTGCTTCCGTAATTGTCCTTCTGCTTACTTAATTATTGTTCTTCTGCTTTTTTAATTGTCCTTCTGCAATCAGCTTCCTTAATTGTCCTTCTGCTCTCTTGATTGTCCTTCTGCTTCCTTAATAATTGTCCTTCTGCTCTCTTAATTATCCTTCTGCTTCCTTAATAATTTTCTTTCTGCTCTCTTAATTGTCCTTCTGCTTCCTTAATTCTCCTTCTGGATGGGTTGTTAGGTTGAAAAACTCTTGGTCAAGTTTCTGGGTTTCGAGTCAAGTTTCAAACACTTTTGTTTTAATTGTTTTTAAGTAGTTCATGTTTTGTTTATTGTAATATTTGCGCACTTTTTACGGACACTTTTCAACTACCGACACTGTCTATTGTATTATTATGACAGTTCACAACTGCACTATTATCACATAATAATATATCTTAAGGAAATGTTTATATCAGACTGTCTTAATATTTGCTTTTTCACTAAATCAATTATATTTTCACAACACCGTTGTTATCAAATTTTGTATTCGAAATATAATTTATATTCCTTAAGCCACCTTAAAAATTTAAAATATAACCTTCATTTACGATTTAGTATCACATAATATTTTATTTTATATTTTAGAATTTCTTATAATATGAAGCTGGTTGCAACTGTGCGAAGATGCGACGCGCGTCTCGGAAGCGCACGTCTCTACTATGGTAGCGTACCGTGCGACGCTCGTATATAACACCTATAATAAATCTATAAACTGAAACTATTGTTGAGGTTAAACAAACTCATCTAATTCAAAATTAAAATAGCCGTTCTTGACATATTTATTTTTTGTCAGCAAAGCCTAGGTAATAAGATATGGATTTTTCCGGGGCTTCACCTGTCTTTTTTAGGGTACCCAAAGGTTAAAAACGGAACCCTGTTAGGTACTGAGACTTTGATGTCTGACCGTCTGTTTGTCTCTCTCAATTTGTGTTTCAGTGTATTGGTATTACCGTTAAAACAAAAAATACTACAAACAAATTTATATATAGCTAATATTGAAGGGGGCTCCCATACAACAAACGTTACTTTTTTGGCCTTTTTTGCTCGTAATCAATAATACAACTAGGCAATTGAAATTTTAACACATATTTTATTAAATATAATATTTGTACTTCGATAATCATCTATACTAATATTATAAAGCGGAAGAGTTTGTTAGTTAGTTTGTTTGTTTGTTTGTTTGAACGCGCTAATCTCAGAAACTACTGGTCCGATTTGAAAAATGCTTTCAGTATTAGATAGCCCATTTATCGAAGAAGGCTATAGGCTATATTTTATCACGCTAAGACTAATAAAAGCGAAAAAAATTGGGAAATTATTTGAAAGGGCCTATTTGAACGTGCTAATCTCAAGAACTATTGGTCCGATTTGAAAAATTATTTCAGTGTTAAAAATTGTGGAAAAAAACGGGGCAAATTATTTGAAAGGGCTTATCTCACGAACTACTGGAGTAATTTTTCTGTTATTTGGCACAGGTAAGAAGTAGACTACGTGAAGGAATATAGGCTATTTTTTGTGGACTAATAATTTGTCTTTGAAATATCTAATTTATGCGGGCGAAGCTGCGCGGAACGTTATATTTCGCGTGGTCACGACATCACGCGTAAACGGCTGGACCCATTTTTCTGAAATTTGGTATAATAATACTTCGAGTCCCGAAAAAGAATATAGGATACATTTTGTCCCGGAAAAATGTACGGTTACTGCACAATATACTTTTATGATTTGCGCTTAAAATTTTCTATCTATTTTGATGGAATTTGGTATGGAGATACTTTGAGTCTCGAGAAAGTACAAGGAATACTAATTTTGTCCCGGAAAATGTACGGTTGCCGCACAATAAACTTTTATGATTGTCGCCTGAAGTCTAAACTATTCAATCTATTTTGATGAAATTTAGTATGGCAATACTTTCAGTCTCGAAGAAAGGACAAGGGATACTTTTTATCCCGGAAAATATACGGTTCCCGTACAATAAACTTTTATGATTCTCGCCTAAGCTATCTAATCTATTTTGATGAAATTTGGCATGGAGATTGGAGATACTAATTTGAATCTGGGACAACGAGTGTTTTTTGTCCCGGAAAACGTGCGATTCCCACACAATATACTTTTCTGATTTGCGCGTAAACGACTCAATCGATGTACGGGAACAACTATAAAGTCCACGCGGACGAAGTCGCGGGCAACAGCTATATTGAATATTTTTGTACAATAATACTTGGGACGTGGTCTACTATGCTAACGCGGACGAAGTCACGGGCAACAGCTAGTTGATAATAAAATCAAAATAAAAGAAATGTTTAAGGTAATAAAAACATAATTTTTATTACAGTCCGAACCTTACAAGACTCAACAGTAATTATTTAACGGTTATAAATATTTTTTATTACTTGTCATGTCACCACAAATGAGCTGTTTACAGGTAGGTTATATTCTTAAGGCTTTCATAATAATTTGTTACAAGGAAACACGATTGGCGTCCAGTAGCCTTTATTTAACCAACGCCCGTAAGTTAAGTATTATTAAATTTATTAATAACTAGCTGTTGCCCGCGACTTCGTCCGCGGCAATAATATAATAGTAGTATGTCTGCAGGCTTGATATATCTCAAGCATCGCCCTAGCTAGAAAGTTGAAATTATTACAAAATATGTATGAACAAATATAAAAATTTAAAATATATCCTCCTCCTTTATTGAAAGTCGGTTAAAAGGTAGCCTAAGTTACTCCACATTATATCCGCTATCTGTCAAAAAAAGTCCCGTTAAAATTGGCCCAGCCGTTTCAGAGATTAGCCGGAACAAACAGACAGACATACAGACAGACAAATATTGTAAAAAGTACTATTTTGGTATATGTACCTTAAGTACATTCATATGCATGTAGTAAAAAACGGTTCTTTCAATATTACAAACAGACACTCCAATTTTATTTATATGTATAGATGATTATTATGTATACATAATATTTTATAATATTTTGTCAAAATATCCACTATTATTCTTCTTGCATAGATATGCGAAACAAAAGAAATAGGAAGATGTGTAATTTTTATAAGAATAAATTTAATATCATTAATTAATATAACATTGTCGATTGCAATAAAGTATTTAGCGCGAAGACATTAATAATAATAATAATTATAGGGGGCACTTCTTCAAGCGACCTTGAAGGTTCAAGGTACTACCATCACCGCAGAGGTTATTTGTGCAGTCGAAGAAATATTGGTTTAATCACAATCTGTAATTATTATTTTAAAAAAATTGAAACCAATTTCCAATTTAAAATCAATAATAATATTTGAACTATATGAACTAAAATGAAAAAATATTTATTCTTCTTATTTCATGTGTTTCTTCAAAATTTGCCCAAACCTCAAATATTTCTGTTCTTAATTTTCATTATTTTGAAGACGGTAAGTTAATCGTGAATTCTATGGCAGAATATGTGAAAATTTTGGGACTGGTGCCGACTTCAAAATTTTGAAGAAACATTTTAGGCGAATTTGGAAGAAACACATAAAATTGTTTCTTCCAAAAAAAAGGCAGAATTATTTTACACATTTTCGTTCATTTAAGAATATTATCTTTTTAGTTATCAATATTTTTTTCTATAAACTTTTGCTGTTTTTACTTGAAACTTTAGGTAAACAATAAGGTGTCAGCTGTTGTAGACAAGTAGGATTTAGGGATGAAACTTTCACAATTGTAAAATGTACATACTTAGGCGATTATCTTATATAGAATCCTTACTCTAAGGCACTCTAAGCAAACAAATCGAAGCGTTATTTACTGTTATTTAAAGCCATAATACTTCTCGAAATACGCATTACAAGTCTGTAAACTAAATAAACAATCAACTGTGACAAAATTTTAATGACACCATAATGTTTTATTAATTACGATACTAATCGACGACACATATTTAATCACTTTTAGCGAGATACTTGTACATCCATCCTTCATACAAGTCAGTCCTCGTACACAAGTTCTTTAGGTACTTAGGCCAGGGGCCAGACTGACGTGGTGTGAAGCGTCCATAGATATTATTATATTATTATCCATAGTGATATTTTAAATGCGAAAGTGTGTATGTCTGTCTGATGCATCTTCACGCCCAAATGGCTAAACTAATTTTGCTGAAATTTTGTATTATCAGAGTTCCCTCGATTCCTTATGAATTCCATCATGATGTCACCACTTTTGTGAACATGGTACCAAATTTAAATTATACCCTATACAACAAAAAAGAATTTTGAAAACACCTAAGTTATTGTTGAACAAAAAAAATCGCTAGCCGAACGTATATAACCTCCTTTTTGGTAGACGGTTAAAAACAATGTATAACGACGAACTACATAATATTGCGACAGCATGGGTTTCAGAAGTATTAACAGCTGTTAAGTCAGTTTTACAACAATAGACTTAAATTCAGCTCTGATTTTTAGTGTATTACCACAGGAGTAAAGAATCGTTTTTTTGTAATATTACTCCTGTAGTATTACTGAAATTCAACAAGTCGGAAAATACCACTTCCGACCTACAGTGATTGTACCATTGAAGAAATTGATTTACAATCAGACGCAGGATCTACTTCATTTGGTCGGGTTATGACTTATGTCAGTTCAATGTTTGTACTTTGTCGGGATCTGTCAGCAAGGTTTGATATAACGCGACGAAATTACAGGTCTGCGATCTATGAATAGCATCAATATGTCTGATAGTACCATCGAGGAATTTGATTTCTAGGCAGCTGATGGACCTACGTCATTTGGTCGGCGTAATATGTCAATTCAATATTAGCTGTGACCAAATTACTTAGATCCGCGGTATGTCATCTACCTGGGAATCAACTTCTCTGATAGTACAATCAATGCGCACGACCCCTCACGCCGTGCTCGCACGAGGAAAGTAAAAGAGATTAGACCGAGACGCCTGACTCTCTAGCTGTCTACAAAAATCCTTCATCACCTGATAAGTATATTTGGTATTAAGATTATAATATTTTGATTGTGTCGCCTTCGCGTTTAAGGCAGGTAATCTGTGCGTTCGACCTCGGGAAAACAAATCTTTTTAGTCCAAATAGAAAGTAATAAAACAATGATTACAAAGTATTAACATTAAGGACAAAGTTTAAAACCTCTAATAGATGGTTGTAAAAATATAAATGCAAGGAGTAAGGACGGCTATAACTCTTGGCTATAGGCTACAATTAGATAAAACATAAAAATTAGATTGGTCTAGATTTCAAAATCGAATATTAATACTTAACTGTTTCTGAGTACGCGTATTATGATTTATGATATGGTGTAATTTAATCACTTACCTAGATGGGTACATCTAGGTAACTAGGACGATGGTCGATGGTAATCGACCAAATTGATTCCTAGACAGTTGACAAACCAACGTTATTTGGCCGGATTATGTCAATTAAATGTATTTTTTTTATGAAATAAGGGGGCAAATGAGCAAACGCGTCACCTGATGAAAAGCAACTACCGTCGCCCATGGACACTCGCAACATCAGAAGAGCTGTAGGTACGTTGCGTATCATAACGTCAAACCCAGCCGTTGTAATAATTGTGATCGGTCGGCTGGGTTTGACGTAACGCGACCAAACTACGTAGCTCCCCCATCTGCCTAGGCATCAAACTCTCTGTTAGTACATTTTTTTTGACAAGTCTTTCATCGTGGAAAATGTGGAATTCCATTTTGTGCCCATGGACTATGGAGTAGCGGATAGTGGATACTTAATTATGTTGTGGTTGGAGCTAAATTATTTAACTGTCATTCTTGTCATTTTTATAAAAGGAATATATTATTGAATGAATAATCTAAACATTCTCAGCAGCACTCGCATGCTCTGAAGTCTCTTGGTACGAGACATTCAGCGGTGTGTGATGTAATTATTTATATAGTTGCGGAGGGGAAGAGGGGATTTCGAGACAAGCTCGAGCGTGTCAGATTAAGCTTGTATAGGCTTCCGACATATTGTGTCTAGTTCTCATGGTAAGTATAGAAATCAGATTTCTCACGTGGTGGGTTAACTTTTT
Organism: Aricia agestis; assembly: GCF_905147365.1. Lineage (NCBI taxonomy): Eukaryota > Metazoa > Arthropoda > Insecta > Lepidoptera > Lycaenidae > Aricia > Aricia agestis. Next base: position 454,986 of record NC_056419.1, read on the forward strand.
TAGTATTTTTTTTTAATATTGAAATGTCTGTCAGATTAAGATAGGAGATGTAGAATACCCCAAAGAAGCTTCCATATAAAGCACTGACGATTCAAAAGTTAGGTAAGCCTGTAGGGACATTTTAATAAATAAAAAAATAAAGCTTCATATTTTCCTAACTATAAAGCTTCGCAGATATTTAATTTTGCACTAAACCAAATGATTTAGTCCTTGTTGTCTAAAATATATTATTTCTAATTTACCTAAATAAGCCATTTTCGGACTATATTGTCTTTTTCAAAACTTTAAAATGACTGCAGTTACTGAACCCACCTCTAAAATAGAAAAACGCTCTTATTATTTTTTTATCAGTTTTACCTAATGTAAAAAACCTACTAGGACTCCATGACACTCGAGTGACTACACAATTAGCACCTTCCCCTCCCCTACTATTATTAATTTAATAGATTTGTAAAACGTCCCACGCTCACGAAGTCTGTCAATTCAGTACAAACTACAAAAGAAATGCATATCTACGCATCGCGTTGCGATTTGAATTGAGCCTATGTGGCGGGCAGGCTGTCGTTATACGGAATTCACCTATTTACTATTGCCTTGTCATTGAGAAATCTTTATAGATATTATTTAAGTTTATCCACGTCAGCAAATGCTAAAACGCGCAGAGATATATCAAATAACTACGTAAAGGTGGCCATACACGGGACAATTATCGTAACGATTTATCTCCTCGATGTCAAAATCGAACGACAAATTGTACGTGTGTAGCAATATCGCAAACGGTTTTACGTTCAAAAGATCGATTGGACGATTTTCTTGACGATCGATCGAAACGACGAATCGTCCCGTGTATGGGCATCTTAAGAAACGTACCACGTAGCTTCTGGACGTATAGCGGCCTGAGTTCCAAGACCTATAAATACGTGCTTTGTTGACTAGGTATAATTAATTTTAAGCTTTGTCCAACAAAAACGTTTAAGATAGTATCTAACATCATTACTAGCCCGACCGAATGGTTGGAACGAGCGATGATTCCGGAAGTATCATGCTATGATGGAGGGCATCTCGAGGAAAATCGGACGTATGCGTCCGGAAGACCACTGTGACTGGAATAAACAAAAACAAACAGACAAACCTCTGCATGACTGATCTCCTAAAATAATTACGAATCTAACTACATTTTTGATGAGCTCATGTTAGTATGTTATAGCCTCAGCATTACAAGTAACAAGAACGTAATAATTGATGCTACGATCAGATTAATGAGGCACAAACTTTCATACTTTTGACATGATATGGAGTTTGGTATCTCAATTCGCCGTCTTCTGGACCAGTCTGCTCAAACTCAATCTGCTCTCACTTCTTGCGGTAGCTGCATTGCAACATGAAAGTGTTACCCAAGTGTCACGAGTCAGCCCTGTATGAAATCCAAGTTCAAGGAAAAAATGGACGATATTTGACATACATTTCTCTGTCAGCTCGATGTGATAACGGGTCTTTGAGAAGAATTATATTAAGACAAATCAATCATGCCTATCGACGATAACGAGACAATTTCTATCTGCGAAGTGTACAGCCATTATCATCTATATAGATGTACGTATTATGTGCGAACCGCGTGTATTGCTTTGGCGAGCGACGCAAGTCATCTGACTTTTATCGGCAATCGGCGTTTAAATCATCAAGCCCCATACGCTCAACGGTGAACGAGACACAATAGAATATCTATGATTGTGTCTCGTTTTCTAACGATCGACGGGTTAAACTTTACCTTGATTCTACCATTTCAATACAGCACTAATACAGCTTTGTTCCTCATCTGATCCAGTCTATTCTTATATATAAAAATGGATTTTCAAATGTGTTAGTCGCGCTAAAACTCGAAAACGGCCGAACGGATTGGGCTGATTTTGGTCTTAAAATATTCGTAGAAGTCGGGAATGTTTTAAAGTGACACGAAGTTCACCGGGACAGCTAGTTTCTTATAAAAAACAGATTTACTTCCAAATGTAACTGAAAAAGTTTTTATTTGTGTGTCACAAAACAAAACTACCTACTACTTACTGATTCCACCTTACCACGTCGTGCAAGTAAGTCAATAAAAATAAACGCCAGAAGTTAACAAATTAATATACTCGTGTTACTCTCGTAAGATAACTTTACATTTTCTGGTATTTGTGCGTCACCTACTGGCTTGTTTAATTGTTTCAGAACACATTTATCACGCCCGTTAGAGAATGAGCCCTGCCCCCGTAGACAAGTGACAAAACGCTAACGCTAACGCTAACGCTAGCGCTACAAAATGTATGGATTTGACATTAGTATTCGCTAGCGAAGCGATGACTTATGTCAAATCGCATACATTTTGTAGCGCTAGCGTTAGCGTCAGCGTTAGCGCTTTGACACTTGTCTACAGGCCCTGGCCCCTGAATGTTTGCGTAACATGTTCGTGGAGTACGGTGTCCTCATTAATGTTAAGTATAAATTATGTAAAAAACGTAGATAATTGTTACGCTTTCACGCAAAAACTACTTGAAGCATCCTCATGAAACTTTGTGCTTTGTACACATACTCTTGGAGGTATCAGAAGTAACATCTAGGATACTTATAATATAAAATATATAAATATTACGAAAAAAAATTGTTCACGTGAACGCTGACGAAGTCGCGGGCAACAGGACATCTATAACAAAAAGTGTCGACGGCAAAAATTAATTATTTATAACAAATTGGCGTTATGTCAAAGTCGTCGAAAAATGAAATATGATCTATTAATTTTAAATTAAGTATATTTAGGAAAAACTCTCCAGAAACTAATTTACTCTAGTTTCTTTTAGTCAAGCGACTGGATTCTAAAAACAGAATCAGAGTACTCAAATTGTGAGTTCATCTCACAATTTGCCGTGAAGTGACTAGGTGAAATGATAAGTTATCTGACTTCGTTGTCGAAATTATTGAATGCGATTTCACTAAGTAAAATAACTAGAGAAAGCTAGGAAATAGAGGATTGCGAATTGGTCGCTATTAAGCATTAGTGTCCTAACCCACAATTTTTTTGTTCTTAAATTTTGAATGCAGTCTTGTTCTAAATCATCTAAAGAGTATAACTGCATTCGTAACTCAATTCGTAATTTTTTGTGGGTTAGTACACGAATGCTTAACAGCGTCCAATTAAGGAAGTGGTTAAAAATTAATAGGACTTTGGAGATCGTAAGTACATATAAATTAACTAGGCGATGCCCGCAAATCCGTTGCTCCAAAACTCGTTTATAACGCAAGAACCGTAATTTTTTTTGGGATAAAAAGTGTTCTTTGTCTTTTGGCGGTTCTTCAGTCTGCAACAGAACAGTAACAGACAGACAAACAGTAGACAGACAGACACACTTTCGAATTTATAATATTAGCATGGATATACAATACCGTGTATCAAAATTTGTAAACACTTGACAAATAAATTTATGCAATATATTTTCTCAAGCAGGCGATAAAAGTCAATGTTATGATATTACCCACCGGCCACCGTATATTATTATGTCTATTGTGCCCATATCAGAACCCTCGAGACCGGACCTTGCGAACTCTCCACTCTCATCCCATCGACCTAAATCCATCGGCCATCGCTGATTAGTGCTGTAAGGGCCTATTGATGACAAGTATCATAATATTATATCCAAATGTATGATCAATATTCTTATAGGTGCGAGTTACGATGCATAGATGTTTGGGAATTAGGCCGCTGTCCAGAATTTTGTCCGAGCGGAGCTGTTTGCGAAGTAGTATTCGAAGAGATTGGGAAGCCGGTCCCCCTCCCGAGATGCCGTAATTTACCACTTTTTAGAGCTTTATAACTAATAATTTGAAAGCTACAAAATTATAATAAAAATACAGCAATAATCTTCAGTATACGAACATTCCTTTCCACGTTATTAATTTCCTATTTTTGTTTATTATACTACTCATGATATCAGCTTCCAAAATAAAACCAATTTATTAAAATTCAAGCATACATTCAGTATCTCCCTAATATGTATATATTTACAAATAATTTTTATTCGAAACACACGCCAATAGATCGACAATGTCATAAACTACACATTCCACGTTTTGATTTTTTTCAAGTCAATTTTGAGTATAAGATAAGTAAAAAAATAGGGTTTTGGTGCGATCTCGGAAACGCGGCAAATGTATGATCAAGGTCGTTTGCTCAGGGGTCGGTCTTAATACAAAATGAGAAAAAGATTTGAGACTAAGTCTAGCTCTCACACGGAAAATGAACGCCTATCTTTCTAAGGGAGATCGCAGACGACAGTCTTTTTGTGCGATCGAGTCTGCGGTGCCCATACAGTCGGCATGGCGCGGCCATCTCATCATCTCCCTAATCATATATTTGGTACAATCGTAGATTGGGCGTTAGATAAGCACATTGACCCATAAAAGTGCAGCGTTATTTTTGGCACTCTTGTGTTTGGAGAAGCTCTAATTGTAGAGGCGATAGATTTTTTTATGGAGTAGGTCGCCAAAAAAGTTGACATAAAATTGGATGACCACATGCTACAGACACGTCATATCAGGGAGAACACCATGGGCTTACAATATATTATATTTAAAGGGACATCAAATATTATCGTATTGTAGGTATACCAAATAAAAAACGTGTTTCGATTACATACTTCAATTATTCAGGAACTAGTTTGTCTACGTAAGATTAATTAGAAAAGGGAACGCTAATTAGAAAAAGGAACGCTAATTAGAAAAAGGAAGTTTTATCCAATAAATACTGTTAAAGTTTTATTCAAAAACAACATTATTTATTCAGAAGTCACGTGTCCAATGTAGATAGAATCCAATTATATTTTAATAAAGTGAACTTGTTCATTACCGGCGGCCTTGAACAACCTGGTAACTTGCATAACCATTGTTAGAGGTGTAAGGCGTTTGACGACCGTCACGGCTGGCGGCGGTCGAGATAATAGAGATAGTGCAGCTTGTTCAATATTACGTCTTGGAATTCAAATTGCAACTTAGTTCTTGTGACTGTTATGTAAACGTATTACAAATTATTGCTATGAAATTAACCTCCAAATCTAATAGCAAGGTAGATTTAACAGTTTACAAATTTAATTAGTCTCCGATTTCTTCTTCTGGACTTCTGGGAATTTTTAGGGCCACCCTCTGGTCTACCCTTTGCCCTATCCGGGTTCTTCACTCACTTCGAGGAGCATTATTTTAGATAGCTCTCTTTCGATACCGAGAAACTTTTAGCTATGTGTGATATAGGTTAAAGGCCTGATTCACGGAAAACCTAGAAATATAATACAAAAAAACGGCCAAGGGCGAGTGGACTTGCGTCCGAAGGGTTTCGGACCATAGAGCAAAAGTAGGCAAAAATGTATGTTTTGTATACTTAATTCTCTATCGAGCCATACATTTGACACAATAGACAGAACTAACCAGTACCTTGACTTCAAACAAACGGGTGAATCTACGCGAGTTGGGCGCGAGTACCACTTTCGACATGTTTAACAATGCTGAGTTACGCAGTTAGTACGGCGCGCGCCGACCGATATGACATACTACGTCAAACGTATAAAATTCGGGTCTCCTATCCTGTCTTCTGAGTCTCTATTTACTCTTCGAGTCTCTTTTAATCTGCATTTGTCATGGCTTTTAATTGCTCTGCGTATGTACGAGTGCCAAGTGTTACGTCAGTATAAGCAGTATTTAACAGCAATCGTCAACTGCACGTTGCGCAGCTCATTGCAACAATTTTCCAATTGCGGTCTTTGTGAGTTAACCAAGTATTGTGAGCCGGCGCGTACTGGTCCTCGCCAGTTCACAGTTCAACTTCCGACGTGAACCCAAATTACATAGTTAACGCCGTCTTACATTGCTCAAGATTCAAGTAGCAGCGAAGTCGCGTGGTCGGAATAGTATAAACTTTAGGATCAATTCAGAACGCAACGCGACGCGTAGATGCATTTCTAAATTTATATAGATTTTTTTTTTAATGAAATAAGGGGGCAAACGAGCAAACGGGTCACCTGATGGAAAGCAATTTCCGTCGCCCATGGACACTCGCAGCATCAGAAGAGCTGCAGGTGCGTTGCCGGCCTTTTAAGGGGTAACAGGGGAGGGTAGGGAAGGGAATTACAGGGGAGGGTGAGGAAGGAAATAGGGGAGGGTAGGGAAGAGAAAAGGGTAGGGGATTGGGCCTCCGGTAAACTCACTCGCTCGGCGAAAAACAGCGCAAGCGCTGTTTCACGCCGGTTTTCTGTGAGGACGTGGTATTTCTCCGGTCGAGCCGGCCCATTCGTGCCAAAGCATGGCTCTCCTACGTCAAAATAGATTTTACAGTCTTGCATGATACCTCAAGCAATTGAAATCTGTCATAATAATATCTATGCAGTCTCGCGTTTCAGTCTGAATTGACCCTAACGAGTTGCATGCTAGAGATCTAACACGTTCACCCTAACATAATATTTTTATGTCTTGTGACCGGTCCATCCGTTCCAATTATCCATTATGTCAAAACACTGCACCGTTTATGCATCAATATGGCACAGTATTTTAAATTATAGTGTCGCGGACCGCGGTGCGTCGCAGCCGCGGTGACAACGCATCGCAGCAGAGCATGTGGCCGCGCTCCTCTCATTGTGTAATCACAGACCATCTCATAAAAGCTCTGAACACTTTTTAGGTACTTATTTAAACCTAAATTAGATAATCTAAAATGAGCTCAAGATGAAGATAATATTTTGTCCATGATGATGGAAAGATCAGTTCGAGTGCCATCAATTAGAATTATTGGGCTGCTAAAATTGCCAAATTGCAAATCAGTTTTAAATAACAGATTTTTCATAAGTTCTAGAAAAAAACCGATAGACCAATTAAAGGTAAACGAACACAGTAACAAAATCGACGATTCTTCAATTCCCTTGGGCATGTCGTAATGTCACTTATTTCGCGAAACTCACCGTAAATATTATTTCACGTCTATCTTTTATAATTATTCCTAATCTATCCAAGCAAGATGGTCCATTTCTCCCGAAACACGACTCTTCCACGTTCGGGCTCCCACACAAAACTGCGAATACGCATCGTATCGCATCGTAATGTCACTTTTATCATGAGTTTAGTCTGCCTTTGTCACAGATATTAATTTCGATGCGATGCGAAAATAAAAAATTAAATAAATGGTGAAATTACTCACCTGTAAGGTAGATTCCCGGCGAGGAAGATGTACGTGGTGTGCAGCAAGCCAACCTGCGCCACGGAGAATGCCACCAGCACGTAGACGATGCAGTGGTAGCGCCCGCCCTGGCCCAGCTCGCGCATCAGCGAGTCCACGTCTAACGTATCATCCTTCGATTCCTTCAGACTCTCCGCAGGGACTTTTTCATTTGAGCCCTTCGAACCCTCCGTAGCGACTTTGGAATTGTTTTTTGAGTCGCTCATTTTTATACGCTTCTTCGCAGCTTCAAAACTTTACGTGGCAATCTCTTTGTAAAGTTGAGATTCTATGCATCGACTTTACTTCTGGCTCTTTAGAGAAGAATACCAGTTATTTTCTAATGTATCGCTTCCTTTAACTGCAACGTGACAATCTCTCCTATAATTTTTACAGCTATTCTTCAACTTTGTGGATTTTGTTTTCTGGTAACCTCTTGTACTGTCTCTTCAACGGCAGGCTAGGGTTCTGCTGGGCCTCCGCCTCGGCACTGACTGTTGTGGTGTCTCACGGTGTCCGGGGGCGGACAATACAGTGTGTCACGGCCGCCAGTCATCTGGAGCGATACGATTGATCGGCCGCGCCCGAAACCCGCAGTCCGCAACTGCCGCTGCCGCACACAACACGACCTCTAGGGTCTAACAGACCGGCAACATTAGGGCGAGCATTTTGTGGTTACACGTTTGTGGTTATATTGTCTCGTTTGCACGAACGCGTTGGGTTTGCGGTGTGATATTGTTTCCTCAGCATTTTATTGGCAGTTTCAATCAACGAAATTAATTTATTTCTTTCCCGATTGTATTGGTTATTTATTGGTCTTAATTATTGTGCAGACACCGGTGTCGTACCTATAGTAGTAGGTATAGATAATATGTGCAAGACGTGTAGGTAGATGCAATTAGATGTAACCACTTAGGTAGTTCCATTTCAATTAATCTGTCGTTGTTACTATCAATTAATTACAAATAAATCAACAATTAACAGTCATTATAGAACGCGCATAACTTTGATACCGTCGTCAGACGGTGATATGTTACTCATTAGTGACCACTGTGTGTTGTTGTTGTTTTTTTTATAGTGGGTTTAGATTATTCCAATCCAGCGCTATTTACTACTAGAATGTAGGACTGGATTGCACATCCAGTGCACAGACGGTCTAAATACAGTCTAGTGTAAACTTTAACACATGAATCTTCTTGTATACTTATTTATTAATATAATAAAGCTGAAGAGTTTATTTGTTTGTTTGAACGCGCTAATCTCAGAAACTACTGATCCGATTTGAAAAAAAATTCAGTGTTAGATAACCCATTTATCGAGAAAGGTTATAGGCTATATACCTCACTCTAAGACCAATAGGAGGTAAGAAACAGAGGAAAATGTGGGAAATCCGGGTAAATTATTTGAAAGTGCTTATCTCAGGAACTACTGGATGAAACTTTAAGTTATTTGGCTAATGTAGATTAGACCACGTGAAGGGACATAGGCTATATTTTCGGGAAAATGGTTTCCGTTAAATTCCTAATTTATGCGGGCAAAGCCGCGCGGGACATCTAGTTGTAAACGCACATGTCTCCACCAAGCGTAATTACTCTCTACTATGCTTACATGAATATTAAATGAAAACAAAAATTTTAAAACATCATGGTGCGTCTCCGGCCGGTCGAGCTTCAGCAGGTTGAGCTGACAATGTATTAGCAAACGGCCTCTGTTACCCCAGGGTCGCCCAATGCACTCCACAGCCCAAATATTTGGCTAATGTTGAACCAACAGTTGCGAAAGCGCCTCTTACCTGTCACTCTCAGTCGATCGAGTTTAATGTATTCATAGATCTCTTTGTAGATCTAGTACATAATGTACTATCAGAGAATTTGATTCATCGGCAGTTGACGGACCTACGTAAGTTGGTGGCGTTACGTCAAATCCAGCCGATAGATCGCGAGTTGTACTGAATTGACATAACTTGACCAAATTACATAGATCCGTCAAATGCCTATGAGTCAATTTCTTCGATGGTACATGGGGTGTATTGTAGTTTATTGCTCGTTTATTACAAGTTAGTACTTGGTAGGTTACGGGCGCATACATTAGCGCTGCCATGGTGTTACTTTTTCATCTGTAAGGGTAGAAGTCTAAGTAGATACCTGCCATGTCTAAGAAATATTAAGCTTTCCCTTTCATTTAATAAGGTACGTACGTAAGGTAAAACAAAAGAAATGTTATTACAACTCAACTATTGACAAAGTAAACAATTGTTATTAATCAGCTACATGACCCGGTGGCCGGTAAACTTCGTATCACTTCCCTTCTAATATAAAATTTCCACGTATATTTTAAGACTAGAATTAGCCAAATCAGTTCAGCCATTCTCGAGTTTCAGCGAGGCTAAAAAAAATATTTTTTTATTTATATAATATGTACTTAAGTAGATAGAAAACCCGGGATAAAATAATAAAGATTGAAGTCCTTTATAAGGATTTATTTCAACAAATAAAACAACTCATAATCCCTGTATTCCCGTGATTAATAAATTTTCTAGTGCTTACTACTTAACCAATAACCAGTGCTAAAGTTTATAATTTTAACATAAGATACTTAATATTATTCACGAATTTGCTTGCCTGGGCTTCATTACATAAGTAATAGTATTTTTTAGTTTAGAGTTTCGGTTGCGGTTACTTTAGGAGGTATCCAGTTCTGAAGGTCTACCTGACCTTATATTCTTCGCGGTAAGTGGAGGAATCTCGTCTTCCAGTGCCGGACATTTTGACAATTTCTCCCCACTGCTAGACACCCTCAAAGTCTAATACTTTAAGAAAGTTTAAGGGTGGGAAGCAAGTTCTGTCAAAAATATAATATAAGCTATGCTTATATAAGCTATGAGCTTTACTCTTTCACGAAGGTCAGGTAGACCTTCAGAACTGGATACCTCCTAAAGTAACCGCGACCGAAACTCCACAGTTGCTGGTCGTTCTTACCTCTGTAAAGGTCACAAACAGGTGAACTTTCAGCTTTCCTATACTGAGGAAGGTCTGACCCTGGCGGGCTCTTACTCTATAAGTTTTAGTAAGAAAATACATGGATATTTTTACAGAAGTATAATTACACAAGCGCTTGCACGTCTTAGAATAAGCAATGCCTTTACTGTCAATGCTTAATTATTTTACAAGGCATTTAAAATTAAGAGTACTTAATATTGATCGTGTTGTAAATTGTAATTCACGTGTTAGTACAAGACTTTGTCTTCATAATCCTAAACCTAACTCATTTGTGGTCCTTTAAATAAAATATTATGATATGTTATATTCCATCGTTATGTCTGTTTAGGTGCCAGACTGTACTACTATTTACACCTACAACTATTTTACAAATTAAAGTCAACCATTTGGTCAAACGTTGTAATTAAATTACTATTGTCTTGTATATTACGTACGTACAAAATGTTTGTAAAGATTATTTTTAACACTTGAGCAACAGTTCAAAACATAATTGATTTTATTGATTGATAAGCCAAATTATGCTAATCTACTTTATAAATGAATAATACTAACAAGACGCGTACTACTAGGTACACACAGTTTGCACTATATACAGTATAACTATTTTCTTATTCAAAATTTCTGTCCATATTATGTCACAACACTATCTAGTATCTACACTGCTACAAGGATATTCTGGTGGGACGCCTGAAGTTTCACTGATGTGATACTCACGCCCTCTGATTTCTATGTTACTGCAATTTTACGCGTGCCAACAAATAAAACCAGCGTCAGCCACCCTGCTTGCGAAATTGTAACTTTTATGCTTTCCCGTTAATATCATGCAAGTGGCAAAAGATTAAAGATTCTTGTCGTGTGTCATACCATACATTTTATATGTAGGAAACCGGAGCGGCACCGGTCAGGCGCCATACCGCCGCCGCACCGCATCGTGCGGCATGGTACTAAGACTATAACACGATCCCAGTTTAACTGGCGTTTGTAACCTAGTGTGAGATCTGCGCGGAGGGCGGGGGCAGGGGGCGGTCAGACAGCGGCGGGGGGCGGGGCGAGGTCGGCGAAGGTGTCCGGCAGCGTCCGGCCCAGGGTCTCCGGCATGAGCCGCGCCAGCGCCGCGCTCAGCAGCGGCAGCGTCGCCAGCAGCGTAGTCGGCACCCACTCCCCGTACGCCGCCTGCAGACAGAGTGATATAATGTCAGCCGCCTCCGGGCCGATCATGATGAACGATAACTAAAAACACTCTCGATAATGTCTGCTTTCAGACAAAAAAAAAACTGGATCACCCCTACCCGTTTGGTTGCTACGATGCCCCGGATAGACCGACATGTCAAACAATTGTAACACCCCTCTTTTTATTTAAATTGCGCAAAAAGAAAAATATTATTATAGAAAAAAATATTTACCAGCAGCGGCACCTGCGGCGCGAGGATGGCGCCGACCCTGCCGACGGCGGAGCAGCAGGCGAGCAGGCGCTGCCGCGCACGCGTCGGGAACAGCTCCGCCGTGTACACGTACAGCCCGTTCAGCGCCATCGTCGCGCCCACCTTCCCCAGCAGGAACAGCGCCGTCGCGGCCTGTGGGACGTAGGGGATGGTGGCGAGCGACGCGGCCGTCAGCAGCCACGCCGCGGTCAGCAGCGGGCGGCGGCCGACACGGTCCAGTAGCAGCGTGTTGAGCACCAGCGCCGGCAGCTCCGCCGCGGCCACCAGCGCGTAGTTGGCGTGCGGCGAGCCCGCCAGCGAGTGCGCGCGCACCGCTAGCCCGTAGAACACCAGCACGCCGCCCAGCCACCACCATCCGCAGACCGCAAGCCGCCGCCGCAGCGCACCGTATCTGAACACGGAGTATGAGTCATCATAGATTGAACGACTAGGACGGTTGTGCGAAGACGTACAGTCGGTAAGGTCTAGCGATCTACTCACTTTTTGAAAGCGGAGAGCAAGCTCTCGTCCTCGGAATCAATTTTCTCGGGGTTCTCGTTCACGACTATTTTTTGGAGACTGTCGTCCGACAGCATCATCCTGTTGACTCGCGCCGCCCGCTTGATGACGTGGAGGGCGTCGTCCACTCGCTCCTGGGTGAGCAGCCAGCGAACGCTCTCGGGCAGCAGCCAGAGGTACAGCAGCAGGAGGAAGGAGGGGGGGTAGGCGATGCGCGCCCACAGCCGCCAGTAGCCGGCAAGATGGTCCAGCAGCGCCAGCAGCGCCGCGCCCGCCGCCAGCGGCACGCCCAGCACCAGGCTCGCCAGGATGCGCTGATCCACCGACAGCCATTCGATCACTGGGAAGCATCCGTTTAATTTAAGCATACACATGCAAGTATACAATATAGTTCACATTGAATACATACAACAGCTGATTTTAGGGGAAAACTCTTTTTTCAGCTAATCTAGTGGGCAGTCGAGTTATTTTTGAGCAACCAACGCGATGATAAGGAATTTCACGTCACGACATAGACTATACATTATTTGGCATTTAGTCATATTTATCAAGATAAGGCAGCAAAGGCGTCCCTAGCTCTGCCGTCGAGCATCATCAAACTAACAACTTCAGCTACTCACTGAGCACGAATCCGGCCGGGTAGACGCTGGCTCCGAACACGGTCTCGAGGAACTCGGCGGCCAGGTAGAAGGTGTAGGCGGGGGCCAGCGACTTGAGCAGCCCCCACACCCCAGCCCCCACCCCCGCCACCACCAGCGCCGTGCGACGACCCCATCTGGACACATGGATAGGTAATGATTTTAACACATTTATTTGGAGAAAGTATTGTTGCAGTTTGTCTGCAGACGGGAAGACGGTAGATGGAGCAGAGTGTTAAAATGGAGACCTTGCTTAGGCAAACGTAGTGTAGGACGTCCCGCGACACGGTGTACCGACGATTTGAAGAAAGTGGCTGGCAGCAGATGGATAAGGGCTGCCCAAGATTGGGATGGTTTGCGCTCTATGGGGGAGGCCTATGTTCATCAGTCGTAGGTGAACCACATGATGTTACCTGTCTGAGATGTACCCGATGAGCGGCAGGGAGACTAGCATGCCCACGTTGTGGATGGTCCCCACCAGCGTGCGCTTCCACTCCTGGCAACCCAGGTCAAACTGGAATACCACGACAATATTATTAAGAGTGGGCTGTAACTTGTACCAACTTATGACGAAGCTAAACGTGAGTCGTGATTTGTATGAAAAAATTCTGCGACTCACAAATTACACTCGTTTGGCTTCGCCCTAACTCTAACTGTAAAAAAATATCAAATGAACTGTCAAATATCTGGTTAAAGTCAATAATGGACGTCATATTTGACGATAACCTCAAGCGCTCAATTTTCCTCGGTTAAAGTTAAATTTGCCATAACAAATTATATTTTCCTGTCAATTTGTATGGATAATTCATTTTTTACTCTCAACCCCATTACTTTGGCAACAGTCATCTGTCAAATTCTGTGGTCAGAGTTACCTTAACTATCACCTTAACTTTGACCAAAACTGTAACTATGACTACGCCTGTGGTAAAAATATAATATAATAATTATATAATACAAAAGCTATTGTGTCCCACGATCGAGGGATCTATATTAATATCTTTGTTAGCTCACCTCGGCCTTGATGCTGCTGTGGTGCTGGTAGACGAAGGCGTCGCACTCTTGTGTCTCGTTGTAGAAGGCGTCGATGCGGCAGGCGCCGGAGCCCACGCGCCGTCGGCACGCGTCGTCCGGAAGCGCGAACTCCGCCCAGTCCGGCCGCCACGACTCCGGCGCCGGAGCGGACTCCAGCGCGGATGAGTTCTCGCACTCCGGCACGTGACATCTGGAACATTGATATTATGTTAATACTAGCTGACCCGGCAAGGATAGTATCAATATTAAAAGTAGATAAAAACCTATTCTCAGGCCCAATAAAATATGCACATACAAAATTTCATTAAAATCGGCTGAGCCGTTTTGGAGGAGTTCACGTACAAACACTGTGAAAAAAACTTGAAAAAAAAACACATTAAAACAGTTTTTCCTTATGGAAGTTGTAATCCTTTGGAATGTCTCTTTCCAAAATAAAAAGAATAATCAAAATGGGTTCATAAGCGACGAAGTCATACGTTAGCAAAAATAAAAAAATCTTAAATTGAATTGAGGAAGCTCCTCCTCTTTTTAAGACGGTTAAACTTCCACTTCCTCACCCTTAACGTTTCATACTTTAAGGGTGAACAAAATGAAATGAAATTTTTTATTCATTTATTTATAAGCCGTTATAACTTATAAGCTTATAGTTATAACCTATTGGTTAGAAATAAACATTAATTATAGAACATCTACATATTTTAATGTCTACAGTCTACACTCTACCATGATTGATATCATAAATATGATGCCTGTATTTGCTTTTGATAATACTGTGAAACGTGGAAGTGGTTTTAAAAACTATAATGGCATAGAAATTAGAAAAGCAATATCCCGAACGAGATAGAATAGACTACAGACCTGTTTGACCACTTCCTGATAAGTGGCAGATAGGCTATCCACAACTTTTATGACAGATAAAGTATGGAGAAATGTCAGATAACTTGTGGATAGTCTATCCGCCACTTATTAGGAATAGCGGTGAAACAGGCCCAGAGTCTAGTTTATTATAGTGATAATACTTAATAAACATTGCTTGTATTTAAGCGTAGGCGTTCATAATAACACTAGATGTCCCGCGCGGCTTCGCCCGCGTAAATTGGGAATTTTACAGAAACCGTACATTTTCGTAAAAGACTATGAAATGGTATAATATGGTAGTGATGATGATGATGATAAATGTAATTTGTATAGTAGCATATGCTTTCTGTTCTTAAAACAACGCCGAAACTCCCAAACTTGTATCTATAAAGAATCAGGAGTTCTCTCAGCACCTTCCGAACCACGGTATACCAGGTATATCTCGGTGCAAAATCTTACTTGTTGGTAGCATATGCTTAGAATACTTCTCACGAAACCGAAGTCACCACATGTTTCCCTATAAGTTTTGAGGATTTCCCTCGATTATAATACCAAATTGTGAATATAATACCAAATTGGGATAAATTGGGATGATACCCTATATACCAAAAGAAATATTTTTAAAATCGGTTAACAAACGGCGGAGTAATCGTTGAATATAAGAAATCGAACATAACCCCCCCCCCATTTTGAAAGTCGGTTAAAATTGTAGCCTATGTGTTATTCTGATGTATAAGCTATATTATTGTAAAGTTTCATTAAAATCCGTTCGGTAGATTTTGCGTGAAAGAGTAACAAACATCCATACATCCACACATCCATACATCCAAAAAAACTTTCGCCTTTCTAATATTAGTAGGATTAATTGAGAGAATGCGAAAGAGTAGTGATGCTAAGTGGGCTGTAATTATTATCTTCTGTCTGTTGGCATTTAATAATAATAAGAAACATGTAATGTAAATATAAATAATTTAGAAGAAACACTAGAAAGTAAATAAGAAAGGACTCTACAATAGGACAAACAGACGTCTATTATCTTATCCATATTACTCGTAGTATGTATTATAAACGCCAAAGTGTGTTACAGGTCTGTCAGTCTGGCTGCTCTATCGGTTACCTCTTTTTTCACGCTCAAACCGCTGAACCGATTTTGCTGTTTGGCATGGAGATACATTGAGCCGCAGGAAAGGACATGGGATAGTTTTATCCCGGAAAAATTAACGTTCCCGTGCGTTTAGTGAATTTGCG
Organism: Aricia agestis; assembly: GCF_905147365.1. NCBI lineage: Eukaryota > Metazoa > Arthropoda > Insecta > Lepidoptera > Lycaenidae > Aricia > Aricia agestis. The sequence continues at coordinate 470,926 of NC_056419.1, forward strand.
GACTTGCGGACATCATCCAGTCCATAATATAAATTACATAAGCTATCTTTAATAAAGATTTAATAGTATGACTAACAAGTGTGTAACTAGTGCAGCATTCTGCACATGTGTTTACTGTGTTTATATTTAGTGTGACAGGCTGGTGTGTTATAAATAGCCGGCTATATTCAGGTTGTGGTGACATCGCCAGCGCTAAATATAGACATACTCGTCGCGTAACTGCGGGTGCATACAGTGTTAAACCTGTTGCACCAAATGCTTTGGGACCAGTGGTCCAAACTGAAGATGAGAAAAAATTCCAAAAAATGACAAATTTGACCTGTCATTTTCCGATCTGTTTAATAACTAGATGTCTCAATCCTGTATGTCCAAGTGATTATTACTTTTGCAGAAGGTGTAGACTGTTATACACATCCCAAGAGGTCTCAAGAAATAGCTCTACTATTCAATAACTCTTGGGGAGTCTACTTGTTCATCAGGTATAATTGTTGACCATTTCTACCATAAATATTTGTTACCGTAACAAAACGTGGGATGACGGCAAACAACAGTAGTTTAGTCTCCAATAAGAGATCTTTATAGTTTAATCAGTTATTGTGATCTGTGACCCTACGATAGTTCCATACCTTAGTCATGCTGTTTGTTTAACAAAGCCATATTTTGTGGTTGAATATTATATGAAAATAGGTAGCAGCTATTATATCACATCCTGTGCTTCTACAGCTCTCTCAAAGACATAGTCAAGGAAACCGGCACCCGCCTATGTGATAAGTCGCCACTATGTACTGCCATATTTTGCGTATATTGTACCGACGAGAAAAACTTGTTTAGTGTTTATTTTAGCATTCGCGGACCTTTAAGGACCAAGCCTCTCGAGTCACGTGGTTCGTAAGTGCATGTGCATGTGTTTGGTTGTATGTGTGTATACTGTATATGTATCAGGTGTAGTTTTACCAGTTTGTTTTATATAACCAGTGAAGTATGTAAGTCACATGACATGCCTTTCGAAAGCAACTTTACGCGCTTGAAGCCTGTTGAGTGTTGATAGTTGCAATACAAATTCTGTGTCAAAACTCAAAACAGCCGTCTTAAAAATCTAAATACATCGATTGATAATAAAAAAGCTTTACTTTACTTTTATTTGTGAAAGCTCTATAATGAAGTAATTGGCTCTATGTTTTTATAATTGTATCTTTACTGAAATTGTTTGCAAGCTGTTAGTTTTCTGAATAAAATAAGTACCTACAGCGCTCTTCCTTTCACAATTTCCACAAGAAGTTCCCTAATAGAATGTTTTCTTACTCACATAATGTAGGTTATTTCCTCAATTTATCTCAATCTAGGGACTACCTAGTTAGTAAGTAGTATACTCATACCGACAACCCAAATTTTTCAGACGTAGGAGGAACGTTGTCTATTATTATTAGCGTCTTCCGCGTTACTCCTAAATTTTTTGTTACGCTGAATAAAAATACTTTTCACTGGCTGGCATTTCGCTAAACTATAAAAATTGGCAAACTGTAAAGCATGTCTAAAATCTCGGTCATAGGACGGTGACCTGCGGCACGCCTTACGGTTGTCCTTACTACCAATGTTTATTAATGGATTTTATGACTGTGTTTATTAAAATAATTAAGCAAATGAATATTGCGACACATGTGGGTGGGACACAGGTATACCCGAGGAAATTGATTCCTAGGTAGTTGACGGACCTACGTCATGTGGTCGGCGTATGTCAATTCAATGTTAGCTGTGTTCGGTCGGATGGGTTTGACCACTGATTTTGGTTTGACGTAACTCGACCAAATAACTTAATCATATCAACTTCTCTGATAGTACATAAATATTATATTTTAATTAGAAATTAGATTAGTGGTCCTTGTGTTTGTCACTTGATGATGATGATGATGTTTGTCATCTGTGGAACACCTTGAGCTTTTGATGATCACATGACCTTTAAATATTACTAGCTATTTGACCGAGCTTTGCTCGGTATTCAAAGCTCGGTCTTCGATAAAACACGAATAAAATGACATTTTCTAAAAATGATTCCTAGCTAGATCGATTTATCGCCTCCGAAACCCCCTATATACTAAATTTCATGAAAATCGTTGAAGCCGATTCCGAGATAGAATTGCTCGTTTAAAGATTTTTAATGAAAATTTAATAATACTTGTCTAAAATCTTAAGAGTCCGTATACGAAATTTTGCCGAAATTTTGAATTAAACGACAGAAATAATCTATATAAATAAAATTCTATCAAATTCTATCTATATAGATAAAAAAAAATTGTGCCAAAAACACGATTCAAAACAAAATAAATCTCACATTATATTACTTGCCGCAAGGCTAATGTGATATTTAGGTTGTTTTGAATCGTGTTTTTTGGCACAATTTGCTTTTCTTTTTTTTTTTGTTTTTTCTCGAATTGGATAGAATTTTATCTATAGATTATTTCTGTCGTTTTTTTTTTATGAATTACAGCTCCAAGTTGCCGAAATTAACAGCAATTCTTTGCCCATTTTCTCTAAAATTTTGCCGAGTTACATATTTTTTTACTCAACTATTTCATATTAAAGTGGTAAAAAGTAATTCCAACATTGTATAGACGACTTTCTCAACAGTACATTGTATTTTTTTCATACCGTTAAGACGTCAATACAATCCATAAACAGGTGATATTCTAAACCTTTTACAGCAAAAATCACAAAGCTGTCGAGGGTTTGAGTTGGATTATTTAAAATTTCTTAAAAAAAAAACAAAAATCTAGCTCCAACATTAGATTATAATTGAAATTATCTTACATGTTGTGCATTAAAACTTATAGAAATACTGTATTTTAACTGTTAAATCACGTCTGTTAATCAGCGAAATCGGCAAAATTTCGTATACGGACTCTTAAGCATTTTTCTGCCACCCCTGAAAGTACCCATCGCCCGATCCCTTAATATTGACTTGTATAATATGTTTTGGCACTTTGTATTAATTCACTGGTTAATATATTTTGATACACGTAGCATTTGATTCATTCATACCTTGTAGTTTGTTCTTCCTTAATCCACATTCAAAGGCTCATAATACCCAAAATTATAATAGCTATTAGAATCATTAATTTATTAAAAGAGTAGATAAAGCGTAATTTAATACTACGCCACAAACTACTACCAGTGCTACTACTATAACTGGTTATTGGATTTCATAAATATCATTATTATAATACACGTAAATATACGCGTAGCTGCCTGTCCGCCACACGTTTCGGCGCCTACGACTTTGCTCGTCACGTGGTCGAATAGGGTTGTCAAAAACAATATCTACTTCATCTACTATAAGACCTGCTGTGTCAGTCACAACTTTATGCAGTGTCTGACCCTGCATTCCTTGATAAATAGTACTGCTAAAATATGGTTAACAACTAACAACTATCTCATCTACGTTTGACATACAGTTAATCATTAGAATCCTTATTAAAATACGTTGCTTATGCAAGCAGCAGCACATTTAAGGCCCACGGGAGCATATAATTTTTATGCTTATTCAGAGGTTTTTTAATAGTAATTTAGCAGCCCTGTGTGGGCGTGGCATTAATAACAGGGCCGTGAGTCACCGCCGACCACCGAGCCGCTTGATCTGGTTAACGCATTTAGACACTTCCTCTGTGCGATATCTACAGACTACGGACCACACTATCCACGAATACTATACTTTCTCAAAAGCAGTAAGGACCTAAAAATGTTTGTTATACCAATTCTGCTTAAAAAGGACCTAAAATAATCGGCCAAGTGCTAGATTTATTTTGTTTTCAATATTTGTTGTTTTATTTTTGCTGCCGCTATGGCAGTATATAATATTATACATAATCTGTGAAAATTTCAACTCTCTGGCTATTACCGTTCTTGAGTTACAGCCTGGAGACTGACGGACAGACGGACAGACATCGAAGTCTCAGTAATAGGGTCCCGTTTTTACCCTTTGGGTACGGAACCCTAAAAAATTATAAAAAGCAATACAAGTGCAAAGCAAGTGCATCAAATTTCTATTGAAGGCGGCGGACCTTACGTTATAAACATAGATCGGTAGAGTCGAAAATAATTTTAGCCCATCAAAATATTAAAAATTGCCATAATCTTAGGGTTCATTAATTACGTAAGATGTTATTCTACTATTGTTTATATAGGTATGAACGCCTCCGTGGTCTAATGGTATAGAGCGCGGCTCTTGACTCGGAGGTCGTGGGTTCGATTCCCGCGTTGGAAACAACATGTTTCCAAGTTTGGTTAGGAAAATGCAGGCAGGGATCATCTTACTTGTCAGACAAACAGGATCACCTGATTGTCTGACAAGTAAGATGATCCATGCGTCGGATGGGCTTGTAAAAAGTCGGTCCTGCGCCTGACCTCTCGCCAGTCGTGTCGGTCGTCCGTCTCACTGGGTTATGAGAGTAAAGGAATAGAGAGTGCTCTTGATTACTGCGCATACACTTGGGCACTATAAATTACTCCTGCGTAGCTGGCCTGGTTTCAATGAAACCGGCCACCGTCACCGAAACCGGTGTGGGAGGTATTATTATATAGGTATATGTGTCTTTCCAAATCTCACTTAGGGGGGAGGGCGGCGTAGCAAATATCACGTGATTTTTTTTCCAGCAAAAAACTGTGTAAAGTGAAAAATTAATTCTTAAATATTAAGGCCAAATCTGGAGATCATTATTCAATAATAATCAACACGTTTACAGCCAAAACATAGATATTGAAAATTTTGCGTCGCGAGAGATTACGGGAGAGGGGAAATAGGGGAAAATCTTAGGAAATCTCACCACGTTCAAAAAATCCTCAAAAATGCCTCGCGCAAATAATACGCCACCTTACCAAATAAAATTTTGTCAAGATTGACTAAAATTTACATGTTGATGAGTGTGAAATATGCGTGTACCTAATTAAACTGATTTTATTTCCTCCGACCCCCGATGACCTCAGCTCGGTGCCTACTGCCAATTATTCCTACTGCAAAAGTCGTACGCAGTATCTACTACACGATAATACTGTCGCTGGCAGGATATTTGTTTAGTCTACCTCGGTAGAGTCAACGGCTTCATCTATCACCTCTATAAAGTATGACATGAGTAAAACACTTTGTCGAAACTCTGCAAAACATTATTCACCTTAGACCTTTATAATTAGAGGTTCTCGGTTTTTTTCTTAAGAAATGCTTACATTCTTATGTACATTTTTTCAGAATTAAAAAAGTCGTAAAACTTTCCTTTTCTTGGATTCAAAGAAAACAACTTAAAATTAATTTTTATCTAAATCGGTTAAGAGTAAGGACGTAAGAGATAAAACAGGCGCGTAAACTTTTGCATTCTTAATATTAGTAAGTATGTATAGGTCTACCAGAATCTAATGGCAAAAAGTGAGAAAATAAATTGACTCTAGCAATACCGGGATATTTGGAATAATACATTTTGATCGTTTTTTGAGCCTTTTCTTTCCTTATAGCGGCTGATTCTGTGTGTTCAATATGCAAATATAAAAATTTATCCAATGATCAAGGATATTTTTTGAGAATCTGCCGTCAAATTTTGCCATCGGATTCTGGTAGACCTTTACACAATGTTATTGTGATCACGAGGTACCCGCATGTGCCCGCATGCACCGAGCGTGTTAATATTGGGGACGACATTCAAACTGACACAAAGCTGCAAGGATACTCGCTACCAAAGCCACCAGCTCAGAGGACGATGTAAACAACCCTTATGGACACCATGTTCAGTCTCACTCGCAAAATGAACCTTACGTCATTCTCATAGAGTTGTGTTTACAACGCTTATCATGGTATCGATACCTTTACCAGTCTATCCATGCAAAAAACCTTACTCCATACACACAAGGTCGTATTAACACGTTGCCGGCCTGTCGTTGGTCACGTGGTTGTAAACTTGTAACATTTCCACTGAAACACGTTTTCGGAACTTTTTGCAATCGAGTTCTGTTCAGTGTTTGTAAACAATCACATGCCTTTTAACCGATTACTGCCGATTGAGACGAAGAACTTATTAGTCGTTACTGTCATCATCGCCCGTCCACAATTACAAGCCAGTAAGTTACATTTTCGTGCGAGTCGATTCAGTTTCCAGCCGACTGACATAACGTCTTATAATATTTTTGAATATGTTTGTTTATTTATTCATTGTTATGAGGTATGCCCGGTCTCCGGTCTCCAGTATGCTCGTCACAAAGCAACAAGCCCGTCCTACAGTCCGACAGACAATTTACTGTTAAGTGTTAAGATGCTCCCCCTACGGAGATGCCGTAATTTACCGTTTTTAAATCCTTAATAACTCATAAGTTGAAGGCTACAAAATTATAATAAAAATACAACAATAATCTTCAGTGTATAAACGTTCCTTAATATTAATATATTCCTATTTTTATACTCGACATGATATCAGCTTCCAAAGTAGTAATACCAATTTATTTAAATTCAAGCATACATTTAGTATCTCTCTAGTATTTACAAATTACGGTTATTTGAAACACACCCCAATAGATCGCCGATTTCATTAACTACATACTGCACGTTTGAATTTTTTAGGTCAATTTTGAACAAGATGAGTGAAAAAATAGGATTTTGGCGCGATCTCGTCAACGCGGCAAATGTATGGTTGAGGTCGTTTACTCAGGGGATGGCCTTAATGATACCGCGTGTCCTTGCGCGGCGCGAAAGTTCACAAAAAACACATTAATTTTTTTCGTCGAGAACATTATCGGTTTATTTACTTGAATTTTATTTTCGAATACTTCCTCGTTATTAGCCGTCAATGTCACCGGGTCACCAGTCACCGAATCCGGGCCAGAATTATCATGCGGCGTTCTAATGAAAGTTCTAATTGCTGAAATACTCTAGTGTACACTTTGCGAGTCATTTTATATGTAAACATAATATTTTATGCTATGAAACAGCCGAATAAAAATCCAATCAATCAATCAATCAATCATTTATATGCATTAAAAGTGGTACATTAGATCTAATTTTCAAGACAAGCATAAAGATGCCGGTTGGCAGCGGGCGATATGAAGCAACCGCAGAAGACGTGTCGTCGCGACACTACTGGTTTCTATATAATAATAATTTAAGCTAGCTACACTTCATAGAAATATATAGAATACATACACGTCGTCTGCTGCCGCTTCGTGTAGCCGGCTTCCAACTTGTACCTTTAGATTTAAAATTATAGTCGAGTATGTAAGTATCTTGATATATCAACTTTTAAACGAAAGCATTAAATCAAAAACGGCGCCTACAAAATATTTAAAAAACTAGAGAGGTGTCAAGGGACACGTTAATAAGTAATGAAACGGAGTTATTTCTTATGTTCAACAAACCTGTATACCTCAAAAAAAACTATTAAAAAACGCCATCTATCGACGCCCAGGAATACTAAAAATGCCTCACTGTTTATTATAAAAAAACGCCATCTAGTTGACGCACAGGAATACCATCAACGCCCTCTGCCCCTACCATGCTGGTACTAATAAAAAAGTGTCGTTACAACTTTTTCAGTTTAGCCCAAGGCGCAACGTGAGATAAGGAACTACGTTCCAAAAAAACTGCATAAAAAATATTGAGTATCGACTATTATAATACCATTTCATCTATTTTGGAGCTACGATGCCATGCCACATACAGACAAATCGAGTCATAACAATAACAATTAATATAATCTATAAACATAAACAATTTTAATGGACGAGGCCATCCAACATGTTATTAAGAGGAGTCCACACCGCCCTTTTTTCCATACAAACCCCCTGTTTCCTCCCTGGATAATGCTAGTAGAGTTATAATTTTTTTCCTGAATATCTACGGCCACTAATACGATGTCCCTATGTTTTCTTTTTTTGCATAATTTAATTATTAAATAAGATATGAACGTTCTAAAACCCAAAAAAATGGCCAGATTTTCCGCTGTGTTCAAACGTCCAGAAAACAGATTTGGCTAGATTATACAAAAAAAGCAAAACATAGGAACACAGCTCAAGCCTTTTTTTAATCTTTAATGAAAAAAGTACTTAAATCGGTTAAGTTTTGGAGAAGGAATCAGGGGACAACGAATCGTTGATTTTCTGGATTTTCTGCAGTTGTCTCTATCGCGTTCTGCGGTATAGGCTTGAGGTAAAGGAGACAGCTATAGATAATACGCGTGCTTTTTTTTCATTTCTCTAGCCCCTGGTGTATCCTCTTAAGAGTTACTACGATTGGAACAGGAAAGTATACAAGTATACAGTAGGCCGCGCTTTCCTGTGTACGTTTATTACCTCTGTAGACCAGTAAACCTTCCTCAATATTTATGACCAGTGAGTGGAGAAAACGCCGTAAAATATAGATTAAAGTGTGGTAGACCCTGACCCGACCATATCGATATGGCCAATGCAAATAGCCGCTTTACATAATATACACATCTGTATCTTGTATAATATGTATGATAACATCGTTTATAATATTGTTTATGAACTGAAAAGTGTATGTAGTGGCAGGCAGGGGCGAAGCCTTGAGCACAAAAGCTACCTTGTCTTGAGCCTTTTATGTTTTCCGACTGAGTTTGTTTCGGTTCTACTCTGTGAGCTTGTTACTCTACGCTGTGAGTTACTTTCATTTGGATATAAAGCATTTCTTTTCTTTTTATTAAGAAGCTGTAAGTGCTGGGCAGTATAGTACAAAATAATTAATTTCAATAATAATAAATGAGCATAATATTATATCGCTGAGGCTTTGTCACTAAAGTTCAGTATTGTTGATTCGATCAACAATACTCAACTTTATCTATGTTATGTAAACATAACATAGATAAAGTTTAAACCTTAAAAGGTAGCTGAGTAAACAACATTAATAATATCAGTGTGAGAATAAAAATATTATTGTGAACACAACAGCCCACAACCGAATATCTGTCAATACGAAACTGTCACCAGCAGTATTTCCAGACCAATACGACCTGCAAACCTTCAAGAAGAGAAGAGATGAATTCTGCTGTTGCGATTGTCCATTGGCGTCGGTAGTTGCTTGCCATCAGGTGACCCGTTTACTCGTTTGCCCCCTTATTTTATAAAAAAAATGTATCATAAAATTAATATTATAGTTGTGGACTGTAGTATTTACCACAATATTATTATTTACCTACAATGTAAGCTGTAAACTAATAGCTTGCGGCTGTGGTCGCAAACCGCGCGTGGACTTGTTAATCAAGTTATTATTGTAATTAACAATAGTTGCCATTATTTCCGGTAAACTGGCTCTAAATTATGATATTTAAATGCACCAACATGAACAAAATAATGAAATGATTGGCTAAAGATTTCAAAACTCAGAATTTGGCAGAAAAATCTTTATTAAAGTTTCAGTGCCGCCATCTACGTCAATGTATGTAACGTGGGAGAGCCATGCTTCGGCATGAATGGGCCGACTCGACCGGAGAAATACCACGGGCTCACAGAAAACCGGCGTGAAACAGCGCTTGCGCTGTGTTTCGCCAAGTGATTGAGTTTACCGGAGGCCCAATCCCCTACCCTTTTCCCTTCCCTACCCTCCCCTATTACAATATTCCTTCTTAAAAGGCCGGCAACGCACCTGCAGCTCTTCTGATGCTGCGAGTGTCCATGGGCGACGGAAGTTGCTTTCCATCAGGTGACCCGCTTGCTCGTTTGCCCCCTTATTACATAAAAAATGTCTTATCTTAAAACATGTCAAAATCCTCCAAAGCATCACCAAAGTGGGGCAATCTATTTGACGCATCACGTCTATTATTGGAAGTAAGGAGATGTTTTACATAAGATACATTTGGATAATCCTTTTCAACGTAGTATTTATATTATGCAAAATCTATAAGTACTTTTATTTATTCCTATGTATTTTTAACCTGCGGGCGACTAAATCATCACTAGTAATGTGCATATTATAAGTAACGCCCGTATTTATCTCGAGCAGAGCCAAGCATTGACCTGGTATTCCAGACGTTTTAGAGACAAAGTTAAATGAGGTCAGATAAAGAAACCGAGTTCACAAGCATCACAAGATTGGATCGGTATTGGAAACAAATTTTTAGAACAAAGTTCCTTATCGCGCGTTGCGTTTGTACATAAGAAATAACTTGGGAGAGATATATACGTGGGAGAGCCATGCTTCGGCACGAATGGGCCGGCTCGACCGGTGAAATACCACGTTCTCACAGAAAACCGGCGTGAAACAGCGCTTGCGCTGTGTTTCGCCAAGTCAGTGAGTTTACCGGAGGCCCAATCCCCTACCTTATTCTCTTCCCTAACCTCCCCTATTCCCTTCCCTTCGCTACCCTCCTCTATTATCCTATTCCCTCTTAAAAGGCCGGCAACGCACCTGCAGCTCTTCTGATGCTGCGAGTGTCCATGGGCGACGGAAGTTGCTTTCCATTAGGTGACCCGTTTGCTCGTTTGCCCCCCTCATTTCATTAAAAAAAAAACTTCGTTCCGTCGGGGTGTCCCTTGACACCTCTCAAGTTTTTTTTCTAAAACTGCGATCCTAACGTCGCAGGGGACTCCTGCAGAGTGCCGCCGAGTTTTTAGTGGGTAGGGGCTGCGTCCACTAACATCTTCAGACGCAGCAGAGATCCACGTATACTTGCGAGCTGGACCCTCCATCCCCCGCAAGATGCTTTTTTAAGTATCTTGCGGAGGATGGGGAGTCCTACCTACATTTTCTCAACATAAAAGGGCAACTCGTGCAATGTACGGACGGCCCGTTTAAAAGTCTGTAAGTCGTACGCCTTTATCTACACTTCGTTCTGTCTGGATATATCTGGATTCCTCCACGTGGCTGACACTATCTGCTGCGGTCGGGTCAGAGGTGTCACCCCGGTGGAGACCACGATAAATGTTCCTGACAGTCTCGAGATAAACTTATTACTATCCGGATATAAATTATCTGCCACTAAAGTTACACAAGCGAGTGATAGATGCCAAATAATGCCTTTAGCCAAATAATGACTGGACAATTAGGAGGCCTTGTCAGCCTTTAGCCAAATAATGACTGGACACGGAGGTCCACTACTTACATAGATTTAAAATCAAAAAAGTCCTAGCTGCAGATGTAACCCAGACACGGAAGACACCATTATGCATGTTTTAAATGAATGTCCGCTATACGCCAAGGAAAGACTAGATCTAGATATACTCTGCGGGGTAGCTGTTAAAGAATCAAAATTAAGACAACTTAATCAATTCGGAGAGAAACAGAAAGGACTTCTTAAATTACCCTAGAAATATATTAAAAACTGTAAATAAACATAACAACTAACAAGTGAATGGAGAATAGTATTTTATACACAATAAAAAAAAAAGTGATAGATGCCGCACGAACCGATTAATAAATAGATAGGTCATCTCGTAGACTTTCTGAAAAGATTTGGTTCAAATTGACTCAGAATTTGAATTTGGCACACTGAAATTGTAGAATTACACAAAATATATAAAAGATTGACCACTGTGAAGGGCTAAAAAGGCGTTTAAAATTTGCGCCGTGAAAAAGACTTAAACGCGAGCGCGGCCGCTGCGAAAGCCTGAAAATTATAGTGAAAGTAAATAGTTATAATATACAGGGTGTAACAAAACTAACTGATAATACTTTAGGATGTGTATGTGTTCCTTGTAGAGAGTTCACTGTGAAAGTAGCAGCGCTGAAAGACCAAAAATTGTTTTCATTTTTGTATAGGCAAGCTCGCTAGCGTCACGAGTTTCCCCATACAAGAGTGAAAAAAAAATTGGTCTTTCAGCGCTGCTATTTTCACAGTGAACTCTCTACAAGCAACACATACACACCCTGAAGTATTATCACTTAGTTTTTTTACACCTTGTTTAACTTAAAATCAATTCATGTGCGATCATATTCAGCACATGATTGCCTCATGATATACGTATGATGGGGCTCGAGATACAGGGAGTGTTGCAGCATCCGACCCACATAGCGCGACCGGGACTGATCCCAGATGGGATCTGGTTTACACCAGAACTACTCTGAGACAGGGCCGGATTTATATTTTTTGAGTATAGGCCACTTTGCTGCCCCGATGCACGAACTCTGCCGCCATCCTAGGGGCTAGGAGGCTTAGGACGCTGCCGCAAAAAATAGCCATTTGTCGTAAAATGTAAATGACAAAAAAATGATAATATTGTGGGATATTCATAAGAGAGAGACATATATACCATTGCGGAGTTTTCTGTAGACCTTTTCATTGTGTACAATACTTAGTACATCTATAGTTCTATACATATAAATAAAATTGGAGTGTCTGTTGTAATATTGAAAGAACCGTTTTTAACTAGATGCATATGAATGTATATAGGGTAGAGACACCAAAACAACATTTTTTACAATTTTTGTCTGTATGTCTGTCTGTCTGTCTGTCTGTTTGTTCCGGCTAATCACTTAAATGGCTGGAGCGATTTTGACGGGACTTTTTTTTCACATAGCTGATTTAGTAAGGCGTAACTTAGGCTACTTCTTAACCGACTTACGAAAAGGAGGAGGATATATTTCACTTTTTTTATATTGGTTCGCGGACAACTCCGTCGTTTGTAGACCGATTTCCAAAATTCTTTTGTTGTTGTATGAGATGTAGCCCGAATTTGGTAACATGATCACAAAAGTGGTGATCTGATGATGCAATCCATGAGAAATCAACAGGACTCCTTAAAATAAAATAAAATAAAATTTATATGGAAACATATAGTGATTTTACGTTTTTCTTAAGGATTTTAAGCTTAAACTACCAAAAAATAAGAATTTGCGCCAAAGTACACCCTGGTTCTGAAGGTGCTGTACAGAACTCTTGAATCCTTATAGATAAATGTTCGGCAATTTTAGCGTTGTTTCAACAATCAAAAGCATATTATTATGTCAATGTGTCAATAATACTAATCATCATCATCATCACTATAATTATGCCATGAATCATCACATTATTTACAAAAATCTTGCCTTTGATTATATTATTGTTCCACCGTTTGTTGACTGATTTTCAAAACTCTTTTCGTGCTATTTAGTGTTTATAGAGATACAATAACCCGAAATTGGTACAATGCTTACGAAAGTGGTGATTTGGTACTGAAATTCGTGAGATATAGAGGGAGCTCCTGGATATTTTTTGGGACACACATAGACGCGTCAACTATTTCTGTATTCAATCTTCATAATAGTTTTTTACTCCGTAGCAGCTAACTTTAGCGCAATTTCTATGTGCAATTTACCGCTTTTTTGTAGATCTAGATTAAATGAACTAAAAAGTATTAAATAATTCAAATTCGGTACTCAGTATTTCTGTTCTCAGTCTTCATTATTTTGAAGTCGGTACCAACTACCGGCTAACCTAATCACCAGTTCCATGACAAAATATAACTGCAACTTATATGACTGGTACCGACTTCAAAACTGGTACCAAATATGAATTATTAATTAATACTTTTTAGTTCATTTAAGAAAATTACTATTGTCTTTACCTTGGAAGTCGGTTTCAATTTTTGTTTAAAAATAATAATTTTACTCTTATTCGTTATCCTTAAGATTGGCGTTACTATTTGGGTAAGGAAGGGGACAATTTCTCTCTGCTCGCTGACGCGGACGAAGTCGCGGGCAACAGCTAGTTATATAATAATATTTAATCTGAAGCATAGAGGCACCCGCTTGTTAATTTCGTTTATTTCAATACCTACTTATTACATCCAAACGAAAATATTTACTTATTTTCATATATTATTATTAAAACAAATATTTAAATTTATACTATTTTTGATCTATTTTTTTTAATCGAGGCTCGTCGTAAAAATATGGATGTTTTATTTATCTTACATAAACATAAAAGTTCAGTATTGTAAGTTTTTTTTTAAGCGAGTATTTTACGCACTACATAGTTAATCGTTTATATACTAGGTACCTATGTTTCTTTACATTCCGGTAAGAAAGAAAGAAGGGAGTTTTTTTAAGGTTCCGCACCCAAAGGGTAAAACCGGGACCCTATTACTAAGACTTCGTTGTCTGTCCGTCCGTCCGTCCGTCTGTGTGTCTCCAGGCTGTATCTCAAGAACCGCTAAAGCTAGATTTCTAAAATTTTCATAGATCATTGTCTTTTGCCGCTAGAGGAACAAAAACTAGAAACTGTTTATCAATAACGGAAACAGGTAGGCACTTAAAATTTTCAAAAAGGACTTAATTATAATATTATGTGCACTTTAATAATTAATGATAATATTAAAATGGAATTTTTTAAAAGGGGCTCCAATACAGAAAACACAAATGTTGGCCTATTTTTGTTCAATAACGGTATGGAACCCTTCGTGCGCGAGTCCGAATCGCACTTGGTCGATTATTTATAGAAACATGAAGAGAGACATACAATAAAAATTTACTCAGAAAAGTTTTTTAAGTCCCAAATATCTCATAATAAGTATCAACATTTTTATCACCGGCCACCGGTTCTACCCTAACTGACCTAGAGGAGTCTGGTCGGAAACCGTAAACTATCCTCACTTATCTTCCCTGACTGTACATGACATAAGTTTTACATCGTACCTGTGCGGCGTGTGTGCGGCGAGGAACACGTAGTTGGTGCCGTACATCCCGCTCAGCAGCATCGGCAACGCCAGCAGCGCCGCCAGCCGCACCTGCCACCACCCCCAACTACCCACCAACTCGGTCGTCGCCATTCTCACGATTCTACACGATATTGATATAAAAGAGGATTCTTCCTCAGTTACGAGATAAATCTGATGCCTGATCCTACCCCGCGGCTACTTCGGCAAAGCGATAAGCGATTGCACGGAGAGTTATTTATATAGCACGAGGCGTCCCGCCGGCTGGACGCGCGGCGCGGTAGTGTCGCCCGCCAGGATTGCCGATCGCCGCGAACGCCCGATACGCGAGACGAAAACGAACTCTACGACCCGAGCTTCGAGTTCGAATGAGCTTGCGGCCCGACCAGACACCGGAGCCGGCGTCGACCCGTCTCAATGAAATTTCAACTTTACATCGCAGCATCGTAGCCTCAAATCGGCTCGCATTATATACGGATGTTCAGCACGCACGTGCGTCGCCCGCAATTACCCTACCGATTCCCTCCCCGCCGGCCAGAATAGACCGGCCTCGGAATAGACCGTGAGTAACACCTGATGCACCCGAGTGACTTCGATAGGTCGGTCGTTGACATATCGTGACACTTGGGCCCGCGCCAGCTCGCCTGACCGCGCCGCAGCTCGTGACTCACGATAATGGAGTAGGAGACGGCCAGCACAGAAGCGGCAGAGGAAGAAAAAAAACACTCTAGCAAAACTCATGACAGAAACTGAAAGCCGCAAGCAGTATAAAATATTATGTGAATAATACTTTACCCGAAAAATTAATAAGTAAAAGCAATGTCAAAAGAACGATTTCATTGTCTTTACTACAGGCGTTTTATTTTCAGGAATGAGATGTTGCCTACTGCTGAAATTCAACTTATGTAACAGCTCGCCTGCTGCCGGTTGTTATTAGTTACGTGCCTGCAAACGTCACAATACGTCATTATCTTTATGTTGCACCTAGACAAAATTCAGAACCAGTATACTAAACCAGTATAGTAAATACCGTAATGTAGTATCCACTATCCATCCAGGTAGGCTGACACGGGAATCTCGTAGTTCATACATCGACCCACCTGAACACTCACTATAATAAATTATTGGAACGAAGTTCCTTATAGCACGTTGCGAAAGGGGGCTAGACGGAAAAAATTAAGACCAAAAAATCGGCACGACACTTTTTGCCAGAACATAAGACATAGAAGATAGATACCGCATGTGTGTGTACTTCTATGACATGCGGTATTTATCTTGATCTATGTCAGCTTTTGCTATAGTTGTAAGCTTGTGCTTTGTAAGCTCTCTGTCTCTCTCTCTGCTTTTTTTGGAGTGTATACAGGTTTTTTATACATAAGTCATAACAAATGTCTTCGTTCCATCCGGGTGTCCCTTGACACCTCTCAAGTTTTTTATTTTATTACTATTCATCAACTTTTACATCATATAATCGCATCGTGAAACTGGGTGTCGAGGTGTCGAATATTGCAACACGCTTATCGCGGTAGATACGGCGGCGCTCGCGCATCTGCCGGCGCCGGCGGCTGTCAGTGTCGCGCTTGACATGACGCGGACAGGTGCGATCGCGGCCGGTGACGTCACACTCACCGATGCTCCCAGTGCCAGTGGAGAAGCAAACGGCAGCGGTAGTGGTGCGCTCAACAATGGATACAGTGATTCTGGCACATACCGCCGAAAGGTGGAAGACGCTACGGATAGCAACACACACGATAGAAAAGTTAAGATAGACGATTTAGTTAATGTAGCAGATTTACAAGAAGACAACGACGATGAGGGAAATTCGAGGAAGCTCGATGAAGTGTTGGATCCTGGGGAGGCGCTCGAGCGGGCGATGGATCAGCTCGGCCCGTTTGGGTTCTACCAGCGCTACACCCTCATTCTGCTCTGCATCCCCAACATCTTCTCTGCGATGTACTCTCTCAACTACATTTTCGTCGCGGATCAAATTCCCTTCAGGTATGTTTATCAAGGTCACATGTGCAATAAAACTTTTTGTTTTGTTCAGTTCTACTTAAATAATGTTGGTTATAATGTTGGTTGTATTTTGACGTCAACCGTGTAAACTACACAATATATCGTTTCTGTGCAAAGCCGGTAAAATTTAACAACCGTTAATTCAAGAAAGCGAACTAATTGTGTTCGGAACAATACAGAAGCATGTTTCCACGCTTTAGTCGGTCACATTAGTTATAGTAACAGAGGAGCATTCAAAATAACGATGAATTTATCTTCATGAGAAAAAATTAATTGTGGATTCAACGTTGCTTATCTCCGCGATAAGCCCATGAAATGAAAATATTTATTCGGGGCTTATTTTCAATAAAGTATCTATATTGAAAATAAGCCCCGAATTGTTTCATTTTCAAAAATTTGATAGTACATTATATTTCCAAGAATTCGATCTGAGCAAAAACACGATATCTTAAAATTTTCGATAGAAAAAATCACAAAGATGCATTTAATTTTCACGAATTTTTCATTTATTGCCATAACCTGCATTGAACTAAATTAATATTTATTTTTATTATAATAAATATATTTATATTTATTTTTATTAATATTTATTAACATTGAGTAAAATTCTATCATTGAGAAACCGACCTAGCGGATTTTAAAAATTTTGTACATTTATCGAGTTATTGAGAAAAAACTAATTTGGCGATGAATCCGCGTCGTCATTTTCACCTGGCATATGAAAGACGGGCGTGAGTGTGAAGAGAGAAGGACGATGTTTGATTTTTTGGGTTAGTCACCCTCTTAACACTTTTAGAACGTCTACATGAGGCCTACCACCGGTTCGGATTTTCTCGACAGTGGAAATTCATCAATTGGCACTGAGTCGTAATTATTAACATAACTATAGCTGCGCTGCTCTTACGCTGTTTTACTGATATCTACAGAGAACAGTCCGCTGTATTTAACCTTAAGAGGATACACCAAGGGCTAGAGAATTAAAAAAAAAACTTGTAATATCTATTGCTGTCTCCCTTACCTCAAACCTCCCCCTGCAGAGTGCGATAGAGACAACTGCAGAAAATCAACTATTCGTTATCTTCTGCTGCTTTCTTCTCTAAAACTTAACCGATTTAAATACTTTTTTCATTTAAAAATTAAAGCAAGGCTTGAGCTGTGTTCCTATGTTTTTTTTTTTGTATAATCTAGCCAAAGTTTTCTGGATATTTGAACACAACGGAAATTCTGACCATTTTTTTTGGAATTTTGAGCGTTCATAACTTTTATAATAATTAAATTATGAAAAAAACAGAAAACATACTAATATTGGACATAGATTTTCGGGAAAAAAATATAGTTCTACCGGCATTATCCAGGGAGGAAACAGAGGAAAACGTTTGTATGGAAAACGGCTCTAGAGTCTAGTGTATCCTCTTAATTTCGTAAATCGTTTATATTTCATTTATTTCCAAACCTATCACATGATATTTTTAAAGACATAGAGTCATATTTAATAGGCAGCATGTATTACATTTATATTATACATATTATACACTATATAAAGTGTTTTATTAGTCAAATCAAATAAAATAATTTTAAGAATGCTGCATTAAAGCATTCTGAAAATCTTTGAGGAAAAGCAAATTGTTTATTTTGTACAGTATTATTATTCTCTGCAGGATTTGGCTTTACGTTTGATATCTGAGGTAATGCTGTGACAAGCGAATATTAATTACTTTTATCAGGCAAATCAGATAATTTATTATCTCCATGACTCGTGAAAACTGAAGCTTAGACTGAGACATTACGTACCTACCGAGATTTACAATGTATTTCATGTTAGTTAAACAGACTAATTTCGAATTCCAAGACAAATCTCTATTTTTGTTTTATTTATCTGCATTTATATTAGATTTTCCTTCTGCAAAAAGTTTTATTCAGTTTTTTTTAACGTTTATTTAACGAATATAATGACATTTTATCTGATTTTCGTAATGGTTGTATTGTTTACATTCCTACTAGATTTAGTTGATATAGGTTTGTACGAACGACGATCACTCTTCTTATCTGAATTATGTATGCTATCAAACTATATTTATCATTACAAAATTTACCATTCACAAAGACTTATCAATGTATCAAATAATCTTCAGCTCCTCGAAATATTAAAGTCAAAATATTTTTGATTTAATATCTCGATTAAGTCACATAAGCAAAATAAAAATTGAATTAGAATTTTCTTAAAATCAACTCTTTTCTGCGACGTCTACTTACGTACACACTCCTAAGGGTTGATTCAGACTACAGCGCGACGTTCATTTCTAAATTTGTATGGATTTGACAGATTTCAATTGCGTCAGACGTCTTGCGAATCTGTCAAATCCATACTTTAGAAATGCATCTACGCGTCGCGTTGCGGTCTGAATTTACCCTAACGCATTAAAATTCAATTTTTAATAGGCTGCTGTAACTTGAGATATTAAGTACTACTCATAAAAGCATTAGATAATCGTAACACATCAATTTTGTAGCGTATTCCATCTTAAACTGCCGGTGACGCGCCTGCAGCTCTATTGTGTTGCGAGTGTCCATGGGTAGTAGTTGCTTTCCATCAGGTGACCCGTTTGCCCGTTTGCCACCTTATTTTAAAAAAATTGAGAGGTGTCAAGGGACACCCGGATGGAACGAAGTTATTTCTTATGTACAAAAAACCTGTTTACACTAAAAAAAATCATTACTGTACCACACTCTTTAATGTGTGAGAGAGAGAAAGATACACGTGATACACACTTTCGTGTGTGACGTGACATGATAAGGAACTTCGTTTCAAATAAACTTCACCAGAAAACTAACAAACCATTGAACCAGATGTTTGGTGCCCGAGTGCGAGGGTCCCGGCGGCGCGGGGTGGGACAACGCCACAGTGCTGTCGCTGCTAGGGGACGAGCAGTGCCGCCGCCCTGCGCCCCTCCCGCTCGCCTCCTGCAACGTCACCCACTACCACCCCACCGACACCGTCCCCTGCGACGCCTTCGTCTACCAGAACCATGAGACTATCTATGCTGAGGTATGTGTAAAACCTAAAGAAAACTCTAAAGATCAATTCAAACCGCAATGTGACGCGTAGTTTCATTTCTAAATTGACTTTGCAAGACTTCTCACGAGGTTGAAATCTGTCAAATCCTTACAAATTTAGAACTGCATCTACGCGTAACGTTGCGGTCTGAATTGGCCCTTATTCGTAGTAATAAAGTGAATCGAGGACGTTTTGTTATGCTAGTGACATAATTTTCAAAGAATGAGGTTGAGTAAATTTGATGTGTTTTGTGTAACTAACTATTGATGTGCAGTTCAACCTGGCGTGTAACGAGTGGCAGCGTACGCTGGTGGGCACGGTGCGCAACGCGGCACTACCTGTCTCATTGCTGCTCACCGGTTTCGTGAGCGACAAGTGAGTAACTGTTTTTTTCGTTTGGTCCTTTTCTTTGTCTTGTCCTTTCCTAAATCTTATTACAAAACCTCCCCAGACTCACCACGAATATTTCAAGACTGTTCGTTAACCTAATCGGTTCTTTCTCGAGTTTTAACGAGAGTAGCATAATTAAAAAAATATTTTTAGCCGATTTTAGTACTACCAGCGCCCTGGGCGAGATGTCTTTGGCACTCAGGGTGCTGACAGTGCTGAAAAAATTGGCCCCCCTTTTGTATTCCTTCAGCAACCCCTTTTATCCGGCGCCCAAGGCGGTCGCCCCCCCACTAACGCCGCTACTGGTTCCACAGGTGGGGTCGTCGCACAGCATTCTGCGTGTTCGTGGCGTGCGCGGGCTGCCTGGGCGTGGTGAAGTCGTTCGCGCCGAGTTACCCACTCTACCTCGCCATGGAGTTCCTCGAGGCCGCGCTCGGCTACGGCTTCAACAGCGCCGCATATGTCATGGGTAAGCTCTAACAATCATCTAAGGAGTGTCGGTTTTAGCTCTACCGGCTCCCTGGGCGATATTTCGGCGCCCTAAGCATGGTCACCATGGAAGCAATTTCTTTTTTCGAAAGAATAGACAAAGTGACGGATTAACAAAGGAAATCCGCCACTTTATTACTAAAATCTCTCACTATATCGATTCTTTTCCGTTTCCAATGCTGTTATGCTAAGCATGCAGGTTGCTGGTAGTGCTTTTTGGAGCGCCCTTTTTGTTTGCCTTCGGTGCCCCTTTTTATCCGGTGCCCTGGGCGGTCGTCTAGCATCGACTCCCCCTAACGCTGCTACTGCATCTGAGTTAACATAGTGCTGCATATTTATCTTTGTTCCATTCCATAAACTAAAATTAATCTTCCGTGATCTAAGCTAGTTTTGATACGCGAGCTACCACATAATCGAAAGTGGTAAGTTATTATGTTCGCGTACTGCGATACTGTTAGATTGTAAAACAGAGGAACTTATGGTTTTTTATGGAGACTTTATTATCTTCAATAACAATTACGTATGTTATATAAAAATAAATAAATAAAATGTGTGTTTCAGCGGTGGAGCTAGCGCGGCCGTCGTTGCGCGCGGCGTTCGCGTGCGCGACGGGCGTGACGTACGGGCTGGGCGGGGTCGTGTTCGCGGCGCTCGCGGCGAACGTGCGCTACTGGCGTGAGCTGCTGCGGACGATACACGCGCCCGCGGTACTGCTCACCCTGTACTGGCTGCTGCTCGACGACAGCGCGCGCTGGCTGCATGCCTCCGGCCGCCGGGACCGCGCCCAGGCGGTCGTGAGGAAGGCGGCGCAGTGGAATAAGGTACTATCAGAGAAGTCGATTCCTAGGCTGTAGGCAGATGGGGGACCTACGTAGTTTGGTCGCGGGGTTAAATCAGACCGCATAGCTGCATTTCATTTGTATGGATTTGACAGATTTGCAAGACGTCTCACGCAATTGAAATCTGTCAAATCCATACTTTAGAAATGTATAGCTACGCCACAATAGACATAACTACGCTACGCGTCGCGTTGCAATCTGATTCAACCCTAAACTTTTTTCGCAACTACATAATATTATGTCTTTTTCCGACTTTTAAAGTATCTCCTTACCACAAATCTCCTTACCCATCTAAAACAGTTCAGTCGTTTAAGCGTGAAAAGATAGGTCTGCGGACAGCCAGAGATAAAGATGATTTTTTGCTTTAAATTAGTCAGAGGTACACAACTCCGGGGCCTCTTCTGTTTGTCAGGTCCTACTGGACGAGAAGCTCCTGCAGTCCATAGCGGGCGAGGCGCGGGGTGACAGGGGGGAAGGGGCCAGCAGTACAGCAAGGGGCGAGCCCAACCCGTGGCTGGCGGTGCTGCGGTCGCGCGCGCTGCTGCTGCGGCTGGCGGTGTGCAGCTGGTGCTGGGTCGCCGCCGCCTTCGTCTACTACGGCCTCACCATCAACTCCGTGGCGCTCGCCGGCGACAAATACATCAACTTCGCGCTCAACATGCTGATGGAGGTCGGTATAAACTGTTAGCGCCGTCCGGACTTGCCGAAAATGTTGAATTAGGGTTAAGTCAGACCGGAACGCGAAGCGTAGATGCATTTCTGAGAGATTTGCAAGACGTCTCACACAATTGAAATGCAGTACAAATTTAGAAATCCTAAGGGTCAGTTCAGACCGCAACGGGACGAGGCGAGGCGACGCGCGGTGGGGCATAAATTTGTATGGATTTGACAGATTTCAATTGCGTGAGACGTCTTGCGAGTTGCGAATCTGTCAAATCTATAATATTTTAGAAACGCATCTACGCGTCGCGTCGCGGTCTGAATCAAACCTAGCACTGCGATTGAAAATAGTGACAAGTCTTTATGGTGTTGGCCTAATTAGCCCCCTATAGTAAAATTTTAAGCCCCAATTTCACCAACGTCTGTTAGTGTTACAGCTTGTTAAAATGTCATGTCTTCTCTTTCATTGATAAGAAAAACGAAAGATGCAACATGATATAAATTCTAGCGTTAACTTTAACAGTCGTTGGTGAAATTGGGGCTTAGTATAAGCCTTCATGAACAACTGCAGGTGGTGGCGTCGCTACTGATCGTGATGTCGCTAGAGCGGTTCGGCCGCAAGCGCAGCATCTTCTCCGCCTACCTGGTGTGCGGTTTCGCCTGCGTCACGCCGTACTTCGTCTGTATGTATCTTAAGTAATTTTCGGATTATGTCAATTGAATGTTAGCTCATAGCTGTGATGTGATCTGTCGGCTGGGTTTGACGTAACTTGACTAAATTATGTAGGTCCGCCATCTTCATAGGAATCAATTTCTCTGAATATAAAGGTGCGTCCACATATTTTGTATCATTTGCGCGATTTGATCTCCGTCGCGATCATCGCGCCGTATCAAGTATGCGTATCATAGTGTGGACGCCTATTAGATCATTCTGCCGATCATGTGTGTATTTGATACGACACGTATCAGATACGCGGTTAATAGCGATCGGGGCGTATCATGATACGCGTATCATTTTCATACGCTTCGATGATACGCGACGGAGATCTGATCGCGCAAATGATACAAATGTGGACGCACCTTAATATTTTGTAATCTGAAACTTGGAAGTTAACGTAGCGATATAAAGTAATGCATTATACATACTGTGAATTGTTGTTTTTACCAGTCAAGTAAATGGTATCGAATAATAATTGTTACAGTCAAGTGATTAATGTTTGTAGACGTAATGAAGTCAATCAGTAGGTACTATTCGATTTCGATCGGTCGTGCGGTGTTCTTAATTTCTTACCTTACTTACTTATAATTTTATCGTTATTAAAAAGATCCCATATTTTTTTATTCTATCGGCACAGCAATTGAAATTATGTTAAACCACAAAATTTCAAAGTCATGTTGTGTGGTCGGCTTTCCTAGCGCTTTTCTGTACCCAAATTATAATGTAGGTAGTAATAAACTATATTAATATCATGTTGATCCAGCCCACGGCAACACGGTGACGGGTCTGTACTTCGTGGGCAAGCTGGCGATCTCGTTCGCGTACAACTCGCTGTACGTGTTCGTGGCCGAGCTGTTCCCCACCGCCGTGCGCTCGTCCGCGCTCGCCGCGTGCTCGCTCGTCGGCCGCGCCGGCTCCGCGCTCGCGCCGCAGACGCCGCTGCTCGCGCCCACCACGCAGGTGAGTGGAGCTGTTACCCACCGCCGTCCGCGCTCGCCACGTGCTCGCTCGTCGGCCGCGCCGGCTCTGCGCTCGCGCCGCAGACGCCGCTGCTCGCACCCACCACGCAGGTGAGTCGAGCTGTTACCCACCGCCGTCCGCCGTCCGCGCTCGCCGCGTGCTCGCTCGTCGGCCGCGCCGGCTCCGCGCTCGCGCCGCAGATGCCGCTGCTCGCGCCCACCACGCAGGTGAGTCGCCCGTTCTTTAATTGAAAAAAAAAAACGTATATTGTATTCATAAAAAATATATTATTTAGTTCTAGTTGAAGTCGCTTTAATTGAGTACTTATGTAATATTTGCTTGCTAATAAAACGGCAAAACGTAAACAGTACTACATGTACTCTGTTACAACACTTTTAATTTCATGTTAAATGCAAACAAAGCAATTGAAATTAAATTAATTGAGTTGGTACAAACTGCAACGTTATAAAAACTGTCCGATTTAAGAGTAGCTGACTCCAATATCTCTTAAACATTCATTTTGCGGAATATTTTTGCTTTGTGATTTGCAGGCTCTGCTGTACGGCGGCGCGGCGCTGTCGGCGGCGCTGCTGGTACTGCTGGCGCCGGAGACACGTCGCGCGCCGCTGCCGCCCGGCGCCGCCGCCGCCGAGCGCCTGCGCGCGCCGCCGCGGACGCCCGCGCACTCGCGAGTGCACTCGCCCGTCCACTCGCCGCGAGTGACGCCCCTCGCCACGCCCGCCGACACGCTCGGCCGCACGCACGACAGACAACATCACAACCTCAATACGCGGTTCTGACGCACCAGCCCCAGAAGATGAGAAAAGGAAACGCAAAATGAAATACAAAATAGTATCAAAGGTGCTACAACTAAGGACTTCACTAAGGAGCAACAGAAAAAGGACGCAGTAGCTCGTACTCATAGAGCAAGGAGAGAACTATCGATTACAATATTGGATAATATTATAATGATTATTAAGACGATGTCAAACGTGGCTAAACTAGTCAAAATTTTAGTAGGCACAACGGCGTGCAAATTGTGTTGGTAAGTACTTAACTTGTGCTGTGATTTTTTAATTTCAAACAAATATTACTTTATGTACTTAGTCATACCAAAATGTACTTAATGTATTGAATGCAGAATATATTATTGTTGATATTATTTTTATAAAAATATGCGCAATAAAAACAAGATACATAAGTAAGGCATTTTCATTATTTTATTACCAGGAAAAAATTACATTACGGAAGTAAATTACATTACGAATCAGTGCCGATATCTAATAATAATAATATTAATAATATAAAATATATTGTTGTATAATATTATACTCTTACAATATAATACTTACCTAATATTATTATTTCGAAATAGATATAAATAAAAATATAAATATTTTGTGTGTACCTTATTATTTCAATAAAAAAACTAGATACTTGTATTAGGATCTATTTTATATTTAGTTCACATATTTCTTTTATTTAAAATGTAAAGCTTATATCCCTGTATGTTGTCCAAAATACCATTCACCAAGAATATTATTATAAAACCTGAATTATAAGATGAATATACAAACTAGGTACTCGTTAAATGTATGCTAGGATTAGAAAGTTGATAAGAAACAACTTAATCATAGCAAAATAATGAACCCTTTAGAACAAACAACCTTTCCCAAAGTGGACGATAACGCCCCCTTGTGGGCGCTGAAGTGGGGCAGTATGAGACCCAGAAAAAAATTGGGGCGTTGTGTAGAGGCTTGGGGGGTGTTTTATTTCATCTGAATGCATTTTAAATTGAAACAATGGGGGCGCTCAAACATAATTTGTTCTCAAAGTGGGTAGTAAACAAAATAACTTTGGGAACCTCTGCTTTAGAATATCGACTTTAATTAGGTATACCGCTGTTGAATGTAATTTTATTTACTCTAATTAAAAACTTACCTACATACGTATAAGTTTCGTATAGAAAAATAAGTATAAAATATTTCTTCAATATTTTATACTTAGAATAAATTCGTTTAAGTCGTAAACTTAACAATACAAAATTCCGGTCTTCGATGTTTGTCTACAATCGTTCCTTTGCGTCGACTGCACGGTGCACCGCACCTATTATGTCAATATAGTGTTCGTCTTTTACATACAGGACAAAATCACTTCCAGTCCTCAAGGACTACCGCCAAAAGTGTTCTTTCACATATTATTGCACAATATCACTTCAAGTCGGTCGTCAAGGACAAGTTTTTTGGCTAACACATTAGCACAGCCGCACATTTAACTTGGACTATCTTTAGTTTAGTTACAATCACTATCGACGTCACACGGGAGCCGCATCAGGCTGCGCGGGCGGCGCGGGCGGCGCGGGCGCGCTTAGCGGCTGCAGCTCGGTGGGGGGCGGGGCGGAAGGCGCGGGGGGCCGCAGGCGCGCGTACACGAGCCGCAGCGCGAGCAGCGCGGCGAGCGTGAGCGCGGCGGTGCTCGCGAACGTGGCGTCCGGGCCGAACCGCGCGTACACGCCGGACACGAACACCGGGCCGAGCGCGCGCGACCCGCACCCCGCGCCCGTCAGCACGCCCTGCCACACGCCCTGCGGCCGCGGACCCAGCACCTGACATCACACATATTATTATTTACAGATTCACACACACAATCACACTACAGTTTATCACGTTATGTCTCTTTCGGCTATATAACATGATAATATATGGAATAATATGCTGAATATAATAAATTGGGACGAAGTTCCTTATCGCGCGCACCTCTCCGTTCTCCTCGTTCGATCACACTTTTGTAACTTTTTTTTTTAATCTTATTTATTTTATAAGCCTTACATCCTGAAGAACGTTCTCATCACGCATTTACCAGCTTACTCCCCAAGTCAATCATGCGTATAGAAGTTTTACTTCAAAAATACATAGATATTATATTATATTATGTATAGGTAACGTTTCTGAATATTCACCTTCGAGAATATAGTCTGTATGAGGGTGACGCCGAGCGGGTAGCCGACGGAGACGCACGCGTAGCCGAGCAGGAACTGCGGCAGCGTAAGCACGCGAGACGTGGCGCACCAGGGCTGCCGGTCCACCGGGCAGCCGCCCCCGGCCTCCACCCCCGCGGCTAGGGGCGGTGCGCCCGGACCCCACGGGATACACAGCAGCGACGCCGCCGCCGTCAGTAGGAACCCGCCCCACACCAGCAGCGCCCTAAAACCACGATAATGCGGTCTTCAATGGCACATTAATCGCAACAGATAAGCAAATAACTGTTCATATAAAACTTTTAATAATCGTAAAAACAGCGATCCTCGAAAGTAAATATTATCGTTTAATGTAGTAAACTAGTTTCCGCTACGACCAATAAAAAAATAATTCGGGCGCAATTGCTTCTGTAGTTGTAGTGATATTATTACAATAATATCAATGACGCCCGCAACTCCGTTGCGCCAAAACTCGTATATCTCTCGGGAACCGTGCATTTTTCCGGGACAAAAAGTGTCCTATGTCCTTTCCCGGGACTCAAAGTATCTCCATTCCCAACAAAATTGGTTCAGCAGCGTGAGTGTGAGGAGGTAACAGACAGACAGACAGACGGACATGCTTTCGCATTTATAATATTCGACCGATCAATACCTCTCCTCGAAGATTTTTGTGAGCGGTGCGATGAGCGCGAAAACGACGCAGGCGACCACGGCGCCGGCGCTCATCAGCGCGCCCATGTACTGCAGCGCCTGCCGCTTGCTCCATGCGAACTGGTCCATCGTCAGCGGCGTCGCCAGCGTCTCCAGCAGCACGAAGTTGAACACCAGCACGAAGAACGCGCCCACCAGCGTCCAGCTGCTCACCAGGTCCGGCTTCAGCTCCGCCAGCGCCTCCTTCTCTGTAATTTAATAATAATAAATCCCACACAGATGTCGGTAACGGTGGCCGGTTTCATTGAAACCGGACCAGTAACGACCTACCCAAGTGTGTGCGCAGCACACAAGAGCACTCTCTATTCCTTTTACACTCGTAACCCAGTGGGGCGGGCGACCGACACGACTGGCGAGAGATCAGGCGCAGGACCGACTTTTTACATGCCCATCCGACGCATGGATCATCTTATTTGTCAGACAATAAGGTGATCAGCCTGCATTGTCCTAACCAAACTTGGAAATATCATGTTTCCAAAGCGGGAATCGAACCCACGACCTTCAGGTCAAGAGTTACGCTCATAACCACTAATATAATAGCAGCAGTCAGTAAAACGATATTCTGCAGTAGAAAGACAGGAGCTGCCGGTCCGGGAACTGGTCCGGCGAGATCATTTTTTTACCCTCACCGGTCTCCTTGCCGCGGAGGAGCATGGCCTCCCTCGCCGCGATCTTGTGCTCGGTGAAGCAGAAGGGCAGGAAGCAAACGAGGTTGACGAGCCCGAGGAGGACGTTGGCCCAGCCGGCGGCAGTGTACATGTCGAGGCGGGGCGCGGCGGTGTAGGCGGGGCCGGGGCCGAGCGGCGCGGCGGCGGCCTGCAGCGCCGGCCCCACCACGAACCCCAGCACCTGCGCCAGCGACGCGCCCGCCACCGCCCGCGTGCGCTCGCCCGCCAGCGTCGCCGCCGACAGGTACGACCGTGCCACCGCCACGTTCGCTGTAACACGCGCGAACTCTTACTGTAACTTCTCAACCGAAACTCAGTAGCTGTAGTTCGAATGCAATAGTAACGACTTCGCCCGCGTAAAGACCGCGTAAGAATTTCATAAACAAATTAGGCCAAAAAAAATAGCATAATATGATGGATCCCTCCCGTGGCTTACTTTTTATTTGTGCCAAATCTATATATTAATACGTGAGCCAGAAACTTTGTATCCCTTTTGACGAAAAATGGGGAAACGTAGGTGAATGAAATTTTGCACAGTTATAGTTTATATGATGAAGGAGTGCATCGAAATAATATTATTTTGAAATTATGTTTTTATCATACATATTTTTAACAAATAAAACATTACACACACTACAACACACACACTAGGAAAAATTACAGATTTTTGAGTGACAAGCCTATACATACGAATTATACTCTTTTATTTATGACTAGCGGCCCGGCCCGGCTTCGCACGGGTGGACATTGGTTTTTAAATTATTTTTTTTAAATAAAGGTAGTCAATCTTTAAGTTAAGCAGAACATAAAAATAGTTTACATTATTTAGCCTGCAACTACTATATTATAATTATTATGTACATATAACACATTTTTATTGTATTTTTTTTTTATATTTTTATATTTTAAGTGTTATGTTTGATTATTTTATCCTTACCTGCAGAAGATACTATTATTTATAATATTTTGCAATTTCTTCATGTTTTTTTTTGTTTAAAATATTTTATGTTTTTTTTTTTTTGTAGTTTTATGCTTTATTATTTTATGCTTACCTACATCTACTATTATATACATTTTGAAATTTTCTATTTGTTTTTGTATAAAGTATTTTTGTTGTACTTTTGCGCTTTATGTTTTTTTACACCATACTTCTTTTTGCGTAAAAGATTCCATTAAAATTGGGTTAAAGCTTCCCTGTAAACGATATTTGATGTTGTTTTATTTTGTGGCAGCAAAATAAATTGATTATCAGCAGCTCCAACTCGGGATAGGCCAACGTATAGTTGACCATGAGTAAAACATTCTTTTCGTAGGTCGATGCCTACTAATTTGAAAGTTTGACCTTGGGACTTGTTAATAGTCAATGCGAAAGATATTTTTACCGGAAATTGAAGCCGTTTAAATGGGATTGGCAGATCAGTTGGAATCATCGGTATCCTCGGTATATGAGCTAGTTGACCAGCTGCTGGGCCGGTGATAATGGTAGCTACAATTAAATTGTCCTTTAATTCTTTAATAAGCAGCCTTGTCCCATTGCACATATTTGGTGGGCATAAATTTCTCAAAAGCATGATTGGAATTCCGATTTTTAACGTCAGTTCGTGTGGTGGAAGTCCAGAAGGATTCAGCGAATTTAAAAACTCCTCTGGTAAGTACTAATACCTGCTGATAAGTAGTTTGGCATGGTTTGTACCAGCGCAACGTTACTATTGCATATTTTTAGATTAAAAAGTAGTTATTGTAAGATAATAATAATTGTAGTAGTCAGACATACGATATCGCGGACTTTTACGTTGATATTAATGTCCTCTATAAGACTATAGTACATCACTTTGCGATAAGTATAGTCTATAATTTATAAAGCATAAGCAAGAAGGAATATTTTGGTAGATTTTTCACACAATTATTAACACTTAATACGGTTCCCTTTTTTCTCTCATTAAATAAGCCTATATTCAGCAGAAATAGTGTGGATTAAAAAATATGCATTAATACTTCCATCGTGCATCGGCATCGTGGGTATCGCAGACACAATAGATCTTCAATTGTTATGCTGGCAGCCGGCTGCCGCTATTGGAGATTTATAGTTAAAGAAATTAATTAATTATAATAGCAATCAAAAATAATAGTCATTCAAAACTTATTTTAAAAAGTTCTAAAAATATTACTTTCGTAGTCATAACTTTTAAAGCTTTTTTGAAATTAGGATTATAATAATGAAGCACGATAGTCTATATCAAATCAATAAAGCAGCACCCGGCTGTCGCATAACTATTGAAAATCTATTGTGTCTGCTATTCCCACGATCGAGGTAATATTTACGTGGACTCTCCGGGCGAGACTGTGGCACTGATAATTAAATCTCTCCCCTACCGCACGCACACCCGCGCATCGCGCCTTGACGCCCAATTCGCAACGTGCAGCAGAAATCGTAATATTTTAATTTCGCCATAACATTAAAACCAAACGTCCAATTTTAATCATTCGAAGACCAAATATTATCTACATTAACTGTACTTAGTGATGAAATAATTTATTTTGATAAGGGTCAATAGCATGATTTAAATAAACGCATTTAAATATAGTCCAAAAAAAAATCTAGATTTTTTAATAAAAAAATGGTTATTGTGCCTCACTCAACATAGATAGGTATAGTGTATCGCGGACTTTTTTGTAGATATTTAAAAGATCTATAATTACTTAGAACATTTTATGCCTCTATCTTTTATAGTTTAGGCAGCGTACGCAAAATAAGTAACTTTTCTGGTTGATTTTTTAAACCTTGCGTCCGAAAATCCCAAATATCTTACGGAACCTTATATTTTTCCAAAATAAAAATTAGCCTATGTTCAGCAGAAATAATGCAGGATTCCAATGGTAAAAGAATTTTTCAAATCGGTCCAGTAGTTTCGGAGCCTATTCGACTCAAACAAACAAACAAACAAAAAATCAAATCTTTCCTCTTTATAATAGTAGTGTAGATTGAAGTCTGTTGACAACAAGGTGACAAATTGAAAATCACTGATCTCCATTATACAAGTACGCTGGATCTATGATACCCACTTTTTTTTTGTGCCATTTGAAGCGGAATCAGCGCCCCCATCATTAGGACCGAGAACTACATTTGACGTAACCATTGGTAACCATGTATTTATTTTAATTCTCTATGGCTTAATCGTTCGAATTGTTTTCGTGTTTTTAAAGTGTTTTAAAAGGTTTTACGCGATTAAGTAATGTGTAAGGTTTGTACACTGTATGATGGGTACCTAACCTAATGTACAATCATGTGTATTCGGCCTTACAAGCATGACGTTAGAGTCTATGAATTATTAGTTATTACAATGACAGGACGCTCAAGATGGAGAACTGAGCACAGATTACTAGTACGAGTATATATTTGGAACTGAGCCTGCTCGTGAAGTGATATAACTTTTGTCAATTCTCTAAAAGTATTATAAAATTACATGGAAGTACAAGTAATTTATTGATAAAAATTAAATATTGTAAAGGACTAATAATTGTGGTGGAAGTAACAAACCTTAAATTGTCGATTTTTCTGTTTTAGGTAAGTACATCATAATGCACGTGTTAAATTGTTATAATAATGTTAAATAAGTATATTTAACTCTTTGTTTTACTTTTTAATAACAATAAACATTTCTGTTTTAGATAAATCAAAATTGGCTTTAATTACTTCCGAGTCCTGTATCATCTAACATATTACATATAAATAAGTGGTGGTAGACGGTAGTTCATAGTTAAACTATGAAAGGGTGCATGTTATGTAAAACACGGTACAAAAAGGGATGTGGGGTTACATTTCACAAGTAAGTGATTTTAACAGCTCATTTCTACGATATTAAACTTTTATTGATAATATAGGCACTTAAAAATGTGGCACTAATCTTATTATACCATATTCACCACATATTTACCTTTGTTTTACCGATTTTTGATAAACAATAAAATTCAATAGTGCTGGAGTTTTCTGTCGATAAAACTTATCGATATCTATAATAATTGTATTGAAATCTCCGATAACCGATTTTTATTATCAAATACATATTATGCTCTTAAAATAATTGACAGGTTTCCGTCTGACGAAGGAAGACTGGAATTATGGTTGAAAAAAATTGAAAAGCCTGGTTGGCGTCCGAAAATTGCTATTACCGCTTGCCGTTACTATTTGAAGTGCACAAACGTTCTCTGTGAAAATACAAGGCGCAAAGCTACCATTTGATCGTGATTATGTTTGGAAAATTTATTTCAGCGTCTACTCTTTCTTGACAGACTGTAACTGTGTAACGGTAACTAATAAAATATAATGTTAAAGTATCGCACATATATTTTTATTATTTATAAATACCTTACCTACTCCACCCTAATAAAAAAATGTATTCAAACGTTCCATATTTATTTATGGATCGCATTATCCAATTAGTTAATTTCCCTTGCACTTCTGCAATCAGCGCCAAAATGGCGAAAATCAAATGAGATAAAGTAAATCGATAAAAATTGGCTTGCTAGATGCATAAATAAATATGGAACTTTTATATTATTAAGTACTAGACTTTCCGCGCGGCTTCTCTCACGTAAATATCTAATTACATAGACAAATTGGTCCACAAAAAATAGCCTATATAATCCTTCACGTTAACATTCCCCCGCTTTTTCCACATTTTCCTCTATTTCTTAGCTCCTATTAGTCTCAGCGTGATAAAATATATAAAATGGGCTGTCTAACACTGAAATAATTGTTCAAATTGGACCAGCAGTCTGAGATTAGAGCGTTCACACAAACAAACTCTTCCGCTTTATAATATTATATGATGAGATTAGTTAGGGTCTAATCACACAGAACACTTATTCAGCTTTAATACGATACACTGTAGCGCTACTTTGATAATATTAGAAAATACAATACAACAAAGTTTTCGTTAGAAGCTTATCTTCAGTTTTGTTTTTAGTTGTTCGTAGTGCTAACTGCTAAAAATAAATGGATTATAGATAGGTACTGCTACTTCACGTTATCTACGTATGAAATCGTTGTTAATTTATTACGCCTATCTAAATTACGGAGAGGAAGTCTGTAATCTTTAATGCAAATATGTAGCGTTTGTATTAATCAATTTAATATTTTGTCCTAATGGTCGATTATCTGAATCTGGAAACATTTCATCGATAATAGAAAAGACAGTTGTACATTACTAGTATCAGTTCCAAATACTCCCACTACTGCTATCAGCGCCAATATGGCGACATGATGGCGACTTTCAAACGTCATTTTTACGTCAAATTTAGTTCCTATCCCTAATAATGGGGGAGCTGATTCCGCTTCAAATAGGCACAAAAAATAGCTGTCATTTCAAAGGGTATCATCAGTCCAGCGTACTTGTATAATGGAGGTCAGTGTGGAAAATGGATTATAGTTTTTTTTTATTGAATCTTAGATACTATTAGACAATGCTTACACTGCCTGTCTGAGATCAGCTGAGTCCCATAGAGAAGAGTTAAAAAAAATATGATAAAGTCAATATTTTTTACAAAATATAGGTAGTAGTTCCAATGTCGTTGAAACTAAGGTCGAATTTCGACCATTGGGCGATCTCTAGGAACATAAAATTGCTTCTGAGATAAGCCCTATTAAATAATAATAGTTATTCTCGCTTTTCCGCATTTTCCTCTGTTTCTTCGCTCCTATTAGTCTTAGCGTGATAATATAAAAATCCTTCCGCGATAAATGATCCAACACTGAAAGAATTTTTCAAATCGGACCAGTTGTTCCTGAGATGTCTAGTTTTTTTTTTTTTTTAATGAAATAAAGGGGGCAAACGAGCAAACGGGTCACCTGATGGAAAGCAACTTCCGTCGCCCATGGACACTCGCAGCATCAGAAGAGCTGCAAGTGCGTTGCTGGCCTTTTAAGAGGGAACAGGGTAATAGGGGAGGGTAAGGAAGGAAAGGGAAGGGAATAGGGGAGGGTAGAGAAGGGAAGGGAATAGGGGAGGGTAGGGAAGGGAATAGGGGAGGGTAGGGAAGGGAATAGGGGAGGGTAGGGAAGGGAATAGGGGAGGGTAGGGAAGGGAATAGGATAGGGGATTGGGCCTCCGGCAAACAAACTCACTCGGCGAAACACAGCGCAAGCGCTGTTTCACGCCGGTTTTCTGTGAGAACGTGGTATTTCTCCGGTCGAGCCGGCCCATTCGTGCCGAAGCATGGCTCTCCCACGTATAAAGTGTAAGTGGCTTTTATTTATGGAGGGTTAAGACAGCTAATTCTTCTTGGCACACGTGAGTTGGGTGCAACGAGTCAGAAGACGAAAGCAACCAAATACTAAAACCAGAGTTGAGTTGAGTTGGTACCATTTTTTTAATCAAATAAGGGGGCAAACGAACAAACTGGTGCAATGATGGAAAGCAACTACCGTCGCCCATAACACTCGCAAGTCGCAACATCAGAAGAGCTGCAGGTGCGTTGCCGGCATTTTAACAGGGAATACGCTCTCTTCTTGAAGGTTTGCATGGCCGTATCGGTCCGGAAATACTGCTGGTGACAGTTCATTAATCATTATAGAGTTTTACAGTGCGCGGCAGAAAGTTTCGCGAAAAACGCACGGTGGAAGACTGCCACTCATCAAGGTGATGAGGATGGTATATTTTTCGCGTGAGGCGATGGCGAAAAGTTGCAGGTGGTATAAATCCGAACAATTCCACAGAGCGCTCCCCGTGATACAACCGATAGAGGATGCAGAGTGAAGCTACATCTCGGCGTAATTCCAAGGGGTCCAAGGTGTTTGAAAATTGAAACACAGAACACTATGGCAGTCAACAATTCGAGCGACCCTTCGTTGGATACGATCCAGAGGAAGTAGTTGGTATTTTGGCGCCCCTGTCTCTGGGAAGGGGCGCCAAAACACCAACTAAGAAGAGTATTCCATATGAGGCCGAACTTGCGCCTTGTAGAGTTGTAGGCGTTGGTCCGGACTGAAGTACTGTCTCGCTCTGTTAAGAACACCAAGTTTCTTCAAGGCTAACTTGGCCTTTCGTGTTATTTAATTGAACACTGCATAATACTTTACATTACACATACTAATTATACCAAAAACTTCGAGAAGTTCATTGTTCATTGACGTAAATGGTTTCTTAATCCAAATACCGGCGTACACGTGCGGAGTTCATTAAAATAAATGAGGTCTTTGCAACTTTGTATTTCGCCAACATTACTATTATGTTAATAATATTATGTACGACAATAATTGGCATTCAACCGCAATAACGTAAATACAGTTAAATTAGTAAAGAAGGCCTAATCCATACCAATATTATAAATGCGAAAGTGTGTCTGTCTTCACGCCCAAACCTTTGAACCGATTTTGCTGTTTGGTATGAAGATACTGTAAGCCCCGGGAAAGGACATAGGATTCTTTTTATCCCGGAAAAATATACGGTTCCCGCGCGAAAAACGAATTTTGACGCAACGGAGTTGCAGACGTTATCTAGTACCTATACTGTATTTTATTGTAATGAATAATGAGTTAATGACTAATGAGTAATGACTGATAATAAAAATGTATTTGAAATTGTTATCGTTACTAACTAGCTTAGAGCTGATAACATCGTTTGTAGGTAATTATGATAAGTTTACATTCAATGTTAAATACCTCGTCAGTCCTATTGTTATAATGTACAGTAGGTCACTAGCTATAGCGACGTTTTATAGTGTTGTTAAGTGCCTCATTTCTTGTAAAAATAATATCGTTAGCAAGTTATTTGTTACAGTCGCCTCAAAATCAGAATTCTTTGAAACCTTTTGAAACTAACTAGCTCCTATGACCTAACAAAATACTAAAAGCATAGATACTTAAGTTAAGCAGTTTAAGTTAATCAGTTGATGAGTCAACCTACTACTGTTCGCTTTGTTATTGTTTCTCGATTTCTCAGAAACAATTTAAAATTTTAAAAATAATTCTAATTTAATAGCGGACATTATAATTACATAGGTATAACACATTATATGTAGGTATATGTCAACTATTAGTCAGGGTTCCCTAGATTTTTTTTATTTATATATTTTTATTATGTTACTATAATATATACAAAAAATCAGCTGGTTAGGGTTCCGTTTTAGGGTTCTGTAAATATAATAATATTGCTCGTCTAGGGGCTCGCAAAGAGAGTACCAGGATACTCTACTAGGGTCTAGACTCTAGGCTATCATTACTACCATAATTATTATTATTGTATACCCGAGGCGACGCCGACGAGGGCCCGCGCGACCAGCATGAAGGTGCGAGCGTGCGGCCGCGCGAGGTGCAGGTTGGCGTACAGCGCAGACGCCGCCACGAACAGCGCCAGCGACGCCAGCATCGCCGGCCGGCACGAGCGCCGGTTCGCCCACAGCCCCAGCAGCGGCGATGCCAGCAGCTGCCCAAGCGGGCTGATCCCCACCGCCAGACCCAGCGCCTCCTTGCTCGCGCCTGGCTCCAGCTGAAACGCGCAAGTTGAGAGGTTGAGCTCAACGAAACAGGTTGAAAACGTTAAGAAGGCGACTAAAGCAAAATTGACGATTTTATAATAGATACTAAATTATATTTCCCAGGGTCTGACCCTTGGTCTGACCCATTGAAAACACGTTACACGATATCTTAAATTTTCTGTATAGAAAAAAATCACCTTGATGCATCTAATTTTCACGATTTTTTCCTGGCGGATTTTTTAAATGTTGTATAATAAATATATACGTTATTTAGAAACATCGAACATGGCAATGATTCCGCGTCGTCCTTTTTCACCTGGCATATGAAAGACCGGCGTGAGTGTGAAGAGAGAAGGACGATGTTTGATTTTTTGCTGTAGTCGCCCTCTTAAAGCCGTTACGATTAAGCTATCGGTTTCCAAACATTGGTTGCAACTTGCATCTTGCATTTTGTCACTCTTTTATTAGTTTCTGCTTAAAGTAGCAAAACCTTAAATGCTGGTATTATGACGCACTTATTTTGTAACATATTATTACTATTGCAGACTTTTCTGTTAATATCTCTTTAATAATTAATCTTAGCAGCGTCAATGATCTCGATTATCGGTGCTACCACAAGCGCATTTTTATAGAAATTATTTATTTCAGTGTATAATTTACACCTTCTGATAATAACTCAGACTGTATGAGGTACTTGACATTTTAACTGTATAATTTTCCATCTTTAAAGGTGGAAAAATACAAACAGTAAACATTGAACTGTAAAAATATGTTGCAACTTGCAGGACCAGACCAGCTGGATATCTAGTATCTACCCTGTTAATAAGATCGTTGGTTGGTAGAGTTTGTACTTTGTAGAGACGTATGAGCAGTTAGCATTCTTACCACTCTTGAGTCTTGGCTTAAAATCGCTTATAAGTTACAAATTACAATACATATTTTGGTTTATTTAATTTTATTTTTTCAGTGCACGTCTCGCATATATAGACAGACGGACAGTAATAATAATATTAGTACGGATAGTATGGAACTAAGGATATTTTATAAAAAATAATGATAAACACGTCATGCAGTGATTTAGTAAAAGAAAAAATATTTTGTAGTTGAGTGTTATCCTCTATACCTATAGACGATTCATCAATCAAGAAAAACGAATAGCATATCAGCCACGAGCCCACGACACGAATTTCGCGTTATGGTACAAGACCACTTGTTGTGAATTGTGATTGCCAGAACGCGTCGTGGCCGTTTTCAGAGCCACAACGCGAATTTCGCGTCGTGGGCCGTGGCTGTTTCACTGTGACCACAACGCGTTGTGACTTGTGAGCTATTTTTCCGTCCGCTAAGCATTTTCGGTCTTTGAGCGTAACATACGTAGGGGAGGTCAGCTCAAAGTGGCCACATTAACTTTCAATTTGAAAAAAAGACGAAATAAACGGTACATAAAAATAAAAAATGTGCTACTAGATAGTGCATTTATTATATTTCTGCTATGTGTGATTCGTATTTACCCAAATCTTAAAATTAGCTCATGATTCACATATTACGACAACCTGTCAAAAAACCGCTTTGCCCGAGGGCCTGCCTAAAGCGGCCATAGGGGTAAGGGCAACGTGGCCAGCCCAAATGTTCACACGAAATGGTATTTTTTTCTATTAAATAAATATATTTTTTATAAAATGAATGCTAAAAATGTTCAAAAATAGGTATTTATCAAAACAATTCTGTAAACTGCTACTTACATCGCTTCTGCTCGGTTTCTAAGGTTTCTTGACAGGAGGCTATCTTCCAACAATCACAATATTTTTTTGTAAAAAATAATCAACTCTTCTAAAATAAAAATAGTCAAAATATATCAATAAAACTTTGTTTTATCGATATATTCCTGTTTTAAATGTCTCCTTATTTAAAGTATGACCATGTTTGTTTTCTACTAATTTGACTGAACCCCAATTTTGTTGAACATATTTAATAGCTTGCGCCATCGTAGTCTCTTCCCATGACCCCTGGATAGTTTTCTTTTGATAAGTTTGTTCACCATTTTATAATAGTTTTAAGTAATTATCATATAAAAACTATCATTTAGCTTAGCGGCCTATTGGCCGCTTTGCCCGGTCCGCTTTGCCCTTCGGCAACCGTTCTGTTTGAAACATAATTTTCTTTCTCATTTTTTATCATACTCCAGAATAAAAACAACATAGATAAAGCTTAATAGATAAGCAACGACACCGGGAAAATAGAAGCATTCAAATATACAAGAAAATAATTAAAACAGGAAGAATTTACCTTGCATTTTTTTAATAAAACGTGCAATTCCAATATTTTTGGCGCTACAAGCTCGCGCCTTCCCCAATCGCTACCGCATCATGGAGCGGGCCTGGGCGGGATGTGCGCTAGAGCAGCAACGTTGCTCTGCCATTATAAATAACCGAAATATTAAGGGTGGCCGCTTTGCCTCCTATGGCCGCTTTGAGCTGGGCTCCCCTACAAACAATAGATTATAAATCGATTCTATTATTATTGTTCTCGTATATTATCTTATACTCGTACCATAGAGAAATCTAATACTAATGTAACTTGATATTTGAACACGTGAGCGGTGGAACACGATTACTAACATAAAAAAATTGCCGTTTTTTGCATAGAGGCTGGGCCGGAAAAATGATTTGAAATTAAAAAATTGGGAAAATATTAGCCAGATGTTAAATGTTAATTTTACGTGTTGATCCACTCACGACTTCATCTATCGTGAGTCGTGAGTCACCAAATCGCGGCTGTGGCCTGTGACTTGGTGAACGTGACATTCGGTGTTACCTAGGTTGCCAACCGCCCTGTTTTCCCAGGACATGTCCTAGTTTTCGTAGTGTGCTGGATAATTTTAAGCAGCGTCCTAGGTTTTCTACATTTCATGTTTAAAATTAAGTTACAAGCTGAAGTGTTTGTTTTACATTATGATAAGTTTAAGTTTCTAAGTTTAAGTTCTAGTTTTAAAGTTAAGTATATATTGTTTCATTGTAATAACTCAATTTTAGTACCTCTTTTCTTGATATTAATTTCGCTATTGGCACAGAATATATTATATAGTAGTACCATAGCTGGTCTCTGGTAGTACCAACTATTGGCAAGTCTATGTGTCCTGGAGGCGTACTACGAAACTGTTTTGAGAGTCAAACAATCGGATGAGAAATGCCGCGTTGTTAGTGTAGGCCGCGGTATTCTGTTTGAGTCGCAAAACAGTAATTCGTATTACAGCTCATGTTTTTGGATGAAGTTGTCCCGGTTTTTGTAATTTTAAACCTGGTTTTTAGGGCTCCGTAGTCAACAAGGAACCCTTATAGTTTCGGTCTGTCCGTCCGTCTGTCTGTCTGTCTGTCTGTCCAGTCTCTGAGACTATAGGACCTAAGCTAAGCTAAGCTAAGCTGAAATTCGGCATGAATGCACATTGCCCAATGCCCATGTTAATGGTGCCTACAAAATGCTATGTAAAATCTTAAAAAAATATATTTTTATGGGACCTCCCCTACACATCAAGCGGGGATGAATTTTTTTTCGCACCCACCCCACCGTGTGGGGTACCGTTGGATAGTTTTTTTAAATATTATGAGTATTCATAGATCATTTTCCGATTTAGTTCCTTAGATTCCATTTGTGAAATATAAAGTTTTAAAGTGGAAAAAATCGTTAGAGTCCACTGTCCAGTGTACTACTGTCCCTTTCTACCAGCTAAACAGCTGCTTCTAGAAATGTGAAAAAATTTACGAGACTAGGAAATATGCTGAATTTAAAAGGAAAACTATCACGGCTAAGAAGACTTCATAAGTTATTGAGTAGGTTATTGATTAATAATCGATCAACTAAAAAAAATTTATTCGGCGAAGTATATAGGAACTTTTCCTTTAAATTCCTTTGAACGTAACTGAGATGATGTTGTTAGTAGTTTTAAACACGTTATAAATGTCCTGTCATTGACCAATCAAAAATCAGCGGTACTACGGAACCCTATATTGCGCGTGGCCTGACACGCACTTGGCCGTTTTTTTATTGAGGTTGGCAACCCTAGTATCACCTCGTATTGTGTTCACCACAAGTCAAGGTTCATGGAACTAAAATGGTTGTAATTCAATTGATCTAAGGAACAATAAAACAATATCAGATGGGGACAAGAATACATTAGCGGTTAGCCGTTAGCGTCTTAGCCGGCCGCTACGCTTCAATTTTATTGAACAGTTTATTTGACAATTAGATTGAAGGCACGCGAATCGTGATGTTCAATATCAACCCTAGACGGTCAATAATATTACGCAATACGGAAGGCAATACGCGATAATAGAGTATCAATATTTGTTTACAATTAGAATAAAATTAGTTGAAACGAAGTATATCGTCGCCAAGGCTATGACACGAGCGTTTACTGCGATGTGTCGCGCCAAGGTACTATGTACTATCAGAGAAGTTGATTCCTAGGCAGATAGGGGACCTACACCTACCTACCTAGTTTGGTCGCGTTATTTCAAACCCATCCGATCCATCACAGCTAATATTGAATTGACATAAGCCGACCAAATGGCGTATGTCCGTCAACTGCCTACAATTTCTCTGATAGTTATACATACCGAGTAGCTGTTAATGAATGAGCGAGAGTTGTTTGCTAGTGGCTATCCAAGCTACTGACACAGCGACCAGTTACATATTATCACTAGTAAACCAGCGGTACTGTGTCCGCAAGTAATAATAATATAATACTCCCCACACCGGTTTCGGTGACGGTGGCCGGTTTCATTGAAACCAGACCAGGTACGCAGGAGTAATTTTATAGTGCCCAAGTGTGTGCGCAGTACACAAGAGCACTCTCTATTCCTTTACTCTCATAACCCAGTGGGACGGAAGACCGACACGACTGGCGAGAGATCAGGCGCAGGACCGACTTTTTACATGCCCATCCGACGCATGGATCATCTCACTTGTCAGACAATCAGGTGATCAGTCTGCATTGTCCTAACCAAACTTGGAAATAACATGTTTCCAACGCGGGATTCGAACCCACGACCTCCGGAGTCGAGAGCGACGCTCTAACCACTAGACCACGGAGGCGTTCGCACTTCGCGAGTAGTTGGTGTAGAAAGATTTTTTTAGCCCCAATTTCACCAACGACTGTTATGCGCTCGAATTAGTACCACGTCTTCTTATGAATGAAAGCGAAGACATGACATTTTAACAAGCTGGTAATAAGTTGGAAAAATTAGGGCTTAACCTCTCTACCAGTGTTGCTGACTCTTTTGTTGTTTTAACAGTGCTGCAGATTTTTGCATGTACTGCCGCTTATATAGACTTTGACATCATAATATTTCGACCCTAATACCATAATTATATTGTCACAGTGACCAGCTCTGAATTTATTGATAGGCCATATTATATTGTATACACTATAGGCCATGGCCTATTGGCGGCAGCATCCTATGGCGTCCTAGGGGGCGCAGAGTTCCTACATAGAGGTGGCAAAATTAATGTGGTCTATACGCTTAAGAAAACAAATCCGGCCCTGACAGTGGCTCGTGTTGTACACCGACTGGCGACTGGCGACTGGCGACGGTGTTTTGACATCTTCGACTATGCTGATACTCGTATTGCATAATATGTCGTTTGCACGTGTCCGCGTGTTTACTTTGTTACGTCTCACAGGAGGGAGGAGGGGGGCAGTTGGCATGCGCTCGCGCGTTTTACTTTCTCCGTCTCCCGCGACCTTGGTATCGCCGAGAGCGCCGCGCTGACTCACGAGTCACGACTCTCGTCCGCTGAGACGTTGAATTAGAGATACATCATACAGTATAGTATACATGACGTGACCATACAATATTCTTACCAAAGCGGGACATCTAGGTTTTACCCTAGGCTCGGTCAGGCCGAAGCCCACTGACGTCATTTCAGACGTTGTATATATCTTTCCGTTCTCCAAAACTTCGGTAGCGCGATGCAGGACCCGTACCACCAAACCGTTTTGAGACTCAAACAATCGAACGAGAATGCTGAGTCCTGCTCTAACAAACGTGAAACGACATTGTTAGAGCAGGACGCGCCATTCTCGTTCGATTGTTTGAGTCTCAAAACGGTTTCATGATAGAACTCCTGGATTGTTAGGCGAATAATTGTGGGTCACTCTCCCCCGAAGACTTGCGGTCGAATTGCTTCGATGGTCTTGTACCTACAATTGCGTTGTCAGGTGTGGGCCGCGGAAGCTACGCGTGCAATGACCAGGAGAGGGTCCCGTCACCCGTGCTCTGGTTGCTAGTTAACAGACAACATCGACTTCGCAGGACACGAACGAGTCGACAAAAGTGTTTCTCTGGCGAAATATTTTGTTGAACGGCCTCTACCTCTATAATCTATATCCCTAAGCAATTCTATAAGAAGCTTTTTTTTATAAAATAAGGGGGCAAACGAGCAAACTGGTCACCTGATGGAAAGCAACTACCGTCGCCCATGGACACTCGCAACATCAGAAGAGCTGCAGGTGCGTTGCCGGCCTTTTAAGAGGGAAAACGCTCTCTTCTTGAAGGTTTGCAGGTCGTATAGGTCCGGAAAAACTGCTGGTGACAGTTCGTTCCAGAGTTTTACAGTGCGCGACAGAAAGTTACGCGAGAAACGCACCGTGGAAGACTGCCACTCATCAAGGTGATGAGGATGGTATATTTTTTGCGTGGGACGATGGCGAAAAGTTGCAGGTGGTATGATTCCGAACAATTCCTCAGAGCACTCCCCGTGATACAACCGATAGATGATGCAGGAGTGAAGCTACATCTCGGTGTAATTAATAAAATTTTACTCAAAAATAAAAACCTACATTACATTACTTTTCCAAAAAAGACTTACTTAATAAGAATTGCATAACAAACATATGGAACTCATTGTTCATAAAACATAATATTATCATAGGAACATATATTATTAGGTATTACCAAAAATACTTTTGTACCTCAATAATAATAATAATAAGTACTATCATCTGCATAGCAATGAATGCCGTTGGTCGGAGAGCTTAATAATATATTAGGATTATTCTTGCTTTGTAGCGAAAACCTGGACATTTTCCATCTTGAGGGGGACAGCGGGACAAACGGCCTAAAAGCGGGACTGTCCCGTCGAAATCGGAACGGATGGTCACGCTGTACTATACACCAATTACTGCAATAACCGCGAAGGTGAGACTAAAAATTACGTGCGTCTCGTTTCTATGCCCTTTCTA
Source organism: Aricia agestis (assembly GCF_905147365.1). Taxonomy (NCBI): domain Eukaryota; kingdom Metazoa; phylum Arthropoda; class Insecta; order Lepidoptera; family Lycaenidae; genus Aricia; species Aricia agestis. The sequence continues at coordinate 514,734 of NC_056419.1, forward strand.
CGAACGGTCTGTAGAACTAGAAACGACAAGGTACACCTCCAACTGCAGGCTTAGCAGGGCCACCAAAAGGATTATTCTTAGGGTGATTGTAAAGTGATTGACAAAGGAAATCTGTCCAGTTTGTCCGCAAAAACTGTCAGCGTTTCTATTCTTTCAATTTCTAAACAATGGACACTGGACATGCTGGCTGCTGGGCCTGCTGGTCCCTTATGTTGACGAGTACTTTCACAGATAAACTTATTCAAGGTATAACATTATAATAACTAATTTATAACGACAATTCATTCTTTATAATATTATTATTTTAATCCTTCGATCGAGGTTTCTCGAAAAATGCTATTGTATTCTATGGTCGCGATCACCGGTGCTCGTACGGGCTTGATGGGTTAAATCAGAAATTGTGTCTGTCTGTACCTCTTGACGATAAAGCCCCTGTATCTACAAGGAGTACCTAACAAAACTAAGTCTAAACTAAATGGAAATCACTTATTGTATAACATTGTAATTTTGTAAAAATTAGAATGTAATAAAATCAGCGTCTAATTGGATACACGTGGCTGAAACTGTGTCAAATATGAAAATTAGAATATGTAAAGAAATGTAATAACTATGGAGAAACGACTGTTGTCATATGTAAAATAAGAAAATAATGTAAGAAAATATGTGAGTAGGTATACAATATATAGAATATGAATAATGTGAAATAGATGAAGTAATAATAGAAAAGACAAAAAGCAAAACAATAAAGATATAAATAATGTATAAATTTATAAATAATAAATGTAAAAACTAATGGTAATTAAACAAATAATCACTACAATGTAACCAGGCAAAACCATGCAGTAATTGTCCTGTATAATGTATAGGGGAAACATTAAAAAAAAAAAAAAAAAAAAAATCTAAGTGAAAATAAGTACTTTAGGGTGTGTATGTGTCACCTGTGCTGAAAGTAGTATTTTTTTTCATCTTTGTATGGTAAAAATCATGCCGCGCGAGAGCTTGGCCATACAAATCACAAAACAAATTTTGCTCTTTCAGCGCTGCAACTTTCACAGTGAACTCTATACATATAAGGAACACATACACACCCTAAAGTATTATCACTTAGTTTTGTTACATCTTGTATTTACAATTTCTGTTTCTCCTGGAGTGCTTGTGTCTAGACTCTAGTCTATTGTTTTCGATAGTATTAGGATCATAAACAGAAGACCCTGGGAGCAATATTGTCACGATAATGTCGGGAAGACCATTCACCACGGAGACATTTAGTAAATCAGCCGTCGTCACCTGAACGCCGTAGGCAGAGTCGAGGAACAAGCTCGTTATCAGTGGAAAGTTGTCAACGCACGGCACGATAGCAGTCGTGCTGATAAGTGATAACGCTATCGCTAGCGAGTAGCGACCGATAAAGGAGTGAGCACACTGAGACGGGCCGTGCTGGGGCTCAGCGTGCCGGGGCTCATCGCAAAAATCCGCCTCCATACTATTTGTATGGAAGCGGAAAGCCGCTGCGCCCCGACACAGTGTGCGATACGCGCATCCGCTTCCATACAAATTGTATGGAGGCGGATTTTTGCGATGAGCTGCGCTGAGCCCCGGCACGGCCCTTCTTAGTGTGCTCACTCCTTAACGGAGTAATTATAACGATTCATGTGATTTAACCAGTAAAAAAAATCACCCAAGTGCGAGTTGGACTCGCGCACGAAGAGTTCCGTACCACCCTACACCGTACAGCCTGGCAGACAGGCAGACTGACTGACAGACATCTCACATCGAAGTCTTAGTAATAGGAATTAGTTTTTACCCATTGGGTGCGGAATCCCAAGAAACACTAACAACTGCAACTCTATCTAGGCCATTACCACTTTTATATTTCTAAAATAAGTACTAAAGTGTCACAATCAACAGTACGATTATATTTAAATCGGGACTACATTATATTTAAATCATCTTATAATTATATTCAGCTCCTAAGCCAACACGAACTTGCAACAAACTCTACAACGAGGAACAAAGTGATTGTCCAAGCGACGGTTGGTGGTGAATTGATAATTTAAAATTAAAAATAATATGTAGGTTTTTAAAGCATTACTTCTAGTTTGCTGATACGTCTTATCGGATGATGTTGTAATTTCCATCAATTTGAGTTGAAACTTTTGGTTAGAGACATATTTAGGGTAATTACTAATTAGGAGTCAATAAAATCAATCATCTTACATAAGCGCTTTTCAGTGACACAATAGTTAATAGTGTATACCTCGATCGTGGGAATCGCAGACATAATAGATTTTCAATTGTTATGCGACAGCCGGGGTGCCGTTTGGGGATTGATGGGTTAAATGCAGCCATATGACGCGGAGGGTCAAAAATGGCTGTAGTTACTGGCGAGCGATTACTTAGGCGTCATCTAGATGCAAGATAATTTTTTCGCTTATGATCAAGACTTCTGATATTATATCTGTGTGCCGAGTGTGAGTTATTTGTTTGACATTCGATCGTGAACGCGTTTGGCGTTCACTAAGATTTTGCATGGGAGCTGGGCTAACTCCCGTGGGCATCGCTAGGTGGCGCTGTACAAATCCCATACAAAATCTTAGTAAACGCCAAACGCGTTCACGATCGAATGTGAAACAAAAACTCACACTCGGGCCTCTGAGACTTGAAAGGAAGTGAGTAGCTATAATAATATGAGATATTAAGTGATTATCGAGCTATTACCACAGCTCGCGTGCGACGGCGAAGGTTGGCACTAGAGGCCGCGGTCGGTGCACAGTGGTCAGTGGCTCTACATCCGGTAGCGATGCTTTTCTGAATGTTAACTAAGGAGTGAGCACACTGAGACGGGCCGTGCCGGGGCTCATCGCAAAAATCCGCCTCCATACAATTTGTATGGAAGCGGATGCGCGTATCGCACACTGTTTCGGGGCGCAGCGGATTTCCGGCTTTCGGATTTTGTCTCTAGTCATGGATTTTTGCTGTTCCCCACTGAATTTGTTTCAACATCCATTAATTTTTTCGGGGGAATAGCAGACACAATAGCTTTTCAATTGTTATGCGATACCCGGGTGCCGCTTGGGAGTTGATGGGTTATATACAATCATTATTTACTTACCTAGGTAGCTAATGCTAATGTTGTAAATAATTATCGTAATAAGTACCTACGCTATTTATTGTAACAAACAGCAATGAAATCAGTTTCGAGCATATGGTATTATCGCCTCTATAATTATCTGAGTATATTTACCAAGCACGTTGGCTGACGGAGCTGTTACAGTGTTATCTCTGAAGTTGATGTCGATAAACAATAATTAGAGACCAATAGGTAGTATGCGACAGCTGGGCTTTTATATTAAGTATTTTGTTATCTTTTGTATTTTTTTTTATGAAATAAGGGGGCAAACGAGCAAACGGGTCACCTGATGGAAAGCAACTTCCGTCGCCCATGAACAGTCGCAGCATCAGAAGAGCTGCAAGTGCGTTGCCGGCCTTTTAAGAGGGAATAGGGTAATAGGGGAGGGTAGGGAAGGGAAGGGAATAGTTGAGGGTGGGAATAGGGTAGGGGTTAGGGATTGGGCCTCCGGTAAACTCACTCACTCGGCGAAACACAGCGCAAGCGCTGTTTCACGCCGGTTTTCTGTGAGAACGTGGTATTTATCCGGTCGAGCCGGCCCATTCATATAAGTATATATGATAACATTACATTTTAAAATAATATTTTGATGTTTTTATATTAGTAATTCATTTAAGTTTTTAATTTTTGGACGACAAAACGTTAATCAATGGACTGTAGAACTACGTTAGTAATCTTAAGAAACCGACCATCAATTTGGGGTTTGTCGGTTAATTCATTCTCCAAATTGAGTTCCCCCTTAATAATATCTCTTAATCTGTTAGTCAGCCCCTATCTACCACATTGTTGGGTTAAGGTTGGGTTAACTGTTGAAATGTTACCCTTCTAAAAGTATTATTGAAGAAAAGTCGAGCGTTCGCATGGAACGAGATTGTCTAAACTCTGACAGACTCTTGCAATACAAAATATTATTTTATATAGGTATCTTCGTTATAAGTTAAGAGGATTCCACACCGTCCTTTTTTCCATACAAACGTTGTCCCCTGTTTCCTCCCTGGATAATGCTAGTAGAGTTATAATTTTTTTCCTGAATATGTACGGCCACTAATACAATGTCCCTATGTTTTCTTTTTTTTCATAATTTAATTATTAAATAAGATATGAACGTTCACAAACACAAAAAATGGCCAGATTTTCCGCTGTGTTCAAACGTCCAGAAAACAGATTTGGCTAGATTATACAAAAAAAGCAAAACATAGGAACATAGTTCAAGCCTTTTTTTAATCTTTAATGAAAAAAGTACTTAGATCGGTTAAGTTTTGGAGAAGGAATCAGGGGACAACGAATCGTTGATTTTCTGGATTTTCTGCAGTTGTCTCTATCGCGTTCTGCGGTATACGCTTGAGGTAAGGGAGACAGCTATAGATATTACACGTACTTTTTTTTCATTTCTCTAGCCCCTGTTGTATCCTCTTAAGCGCGTGTCTTAAGTATTTTGCAGGTAAATCCTGCTCACGGAGCTAAGTGTTAGCTCCGTGATCCTGCTCTATTTTTTCCATAGAGTAAAGTATCGCTCCTGCTTCTTATCCTATGTTTGCCGTGGCCGTACCGTATAAGTACATCAGTTGAACCCATCGAAACCGGTTTAGTTACCCGTTTTCGTGGTTTTGAGTTGTTATTATTGACGTCAAATAAGACAACCCTAAGCTCTAATTGTTAGATTAGGATTTTTGGAATACCACACAAACATCAAAATATATTCCATAATATTCCAGAAGTATAATAGTAAATATATATACAAAAGTTATAAACAAACATTTACTAAAAATATTAAGAAATGTAATTTACCACGAACACGATCAACTTAATCAAATAATTATACAAAGTTGTTTAATTTACATTCTGTCGATCGAAAGTGAGAAAGTGAGAGATCTATATGATTTGAAACTCCGCATACGGTCCTTATTAGGTAATAAATGTGAATAAATTAAAAATTACCATTTATTTTAATTCGATTTTCTAATTTAATCATCAGCTATTAGCAATTCTCAACTTTACACATCTATACTAATAATATTATAATTGGGAAGAGTTTGTTTGTTTGTTTGTTTGAACGCGCTAATCTCAGGAACTACTGGTCCGATTTGAATAATTCTTTCAGTGTTAGATAGCCCATTTATCGAGGAAGGCTATAGGCTATATTTTATCACGCTAATACTAATAAGAGCGAAGAAATAGAAGAAAATGTGGAAAAAACGGGGGAAATTATTTGAAAGGGATCATCTCACGAAAAACTGAAGCAATTTTTCTGTTATTTGGCATATAGAAACAAACTCTAATGCTTTATAATATTAGTAAAGATGTGCCCATAAACTAGTATATATGTTATTGGAAAGATGTGCCCTCCGTCCGTCCTGTCCTCCGTCTCACAGTCCATTACACTGCGAAAAGTTGGAAATCGTTTCAGAAACAGCAAAGTTAATCATAAATCATAAAAAAAATCACATCTGAACATACAATATATATTATCTTTTATATCTCCTTAGTTTTGGAAGTCGGTTAAGAACAATAACATACCTATGACAGGATAATCAACTTCCATCTCTCATTTATCCAAAATTGATATTTCCGATGATCAAACTCAATTAATTTTGTCTCTAATTACAAATTGATTGACCTATTAAAACACAATTTAGTTTACCTAATAAATCGCGGGTAACACCGCGGGGCACAGCTAGTTAAAGATAATGGTATTAATTTTATTTGTATCACGTTTGTTATGTTCTGTTATCTCAATAATCAATTAGTAATCTATTCTAAAGTTACCTATCCGGCTCGAAGGACCAAAAAGGGATGTAGGAGCTGCTTACTCGAATACTTTGTGATATTCTGATAGTTGATTTTAAATTTGTTTAAATTAAAAGTCCTTTATAAGTATAAAAATGATAATAATATTATAATTGACTGTATGCTAATGCTAATAATAAGTGCGCGACTGATGACGGCTTGAAGGGAACTGCCCAAGAGTGTGCACTGCCAGGGCCCAGGACTAAGAGAAAATATTATGTTTGAATCAGTAATGTGCGTGCTAGCTCGTACACCTACTACAAATAGTTTGGCAGCGAGTGTTATTGTTGTGGTTGTTTGTTAGTTGTTACATAAAAGAAACAAAGAATGGGACCGAATTATAAATTGTGATAATACTGACGAGCGTCGAGTACGTCTGGCTATCAGCTGATTGCCGCCTCATTGTGTCGAACAGCGAGCGGTGACGTTACATTGTTGTGCTAATATTATCGCAGCGACACCGAGCGGCGCGCGCTCGACTCTCTCCTCACCTTGTCGAGGTAGGGGTAGACGCCCGTCAGCACGATGCTGAACCCCAGTGACATCTGGAACATGGTGAAGTAGATGACGTACACGCTGCGCCAGCGCTGGCGCCGCTCCCGCGCCGACTCCAGCGCGCCCTCCCCGCCCTCCGCCCGCGCCCCGCCCCGCACCAGCCCCTTCAGCCACTCCATAGCACTCACACGGTCACACGCGTCGCGCCCTGTCAGCTGTACTCGTTGGAACTGTGAGAACCGCGCATCGTACGAGCTATTTCGACGCTAATCTCGCTCGTAAACAAAGGAAAGTGAATGCGCACTCGCGGTGTCGCGGGCGACGCGACCGGTGCTGCCGACTGCCAGCCGCTTACTGAGCATTCGTGATCGTGAATTTCGTGATTCGTTTCTCGAGACTCGATCCTCCGTTCTCGAGGGCGACCGGCGACCGCTACGATTTGTAGTAGTCACTAGTCAGTAGATGGCTGATCCTTCAGGTCAACGCCCACAGTTGACAGGCACAGGAGACAGTCACATACATTGATACAATACAATCTGAGGCCCGTGGCAAATTGAAGGGGACTAGCATGAGTAAAAGGAACCTACAATAAATGGATGAAAATATTTCTGAGCTTGCGGCTCTTCTACCGGAGGGTTGGCATTTGAATCACGCATTAGGTATAGGTAGAGAGGGGGGAACGGTGGCATTTTATAGGGGTTAGTTACTTTACCCTTTCAAATGACACCTGATTTGTGTTTGAAGTTACGTGTGAAGGAACATTATTTTTGTTAACATGTCTAGATAATATTGATTTTTCACTATAGTTACGTTTTGTTTTACGCGTAATTTTGTTGTAAAATGTATTTAAGTGTTATAAATATAAAAACAGTATACAATTCTTAGGTAATTAATTATAGCAATGTATCACTCCGTGCTGGCCCAATATGACTCGGTTGGGTTAGGTTAGATGGCTATGATGGCCGCCTTAGCCATCGTGGTTATTTTTTGTGAACCACCCAGAAATAGGAGCCCCGCGTAGCGGGGCTCCGTCAACTAATAATTAATTGAAGCCAGTTGTTATAATCTATATATATAAAAATCAATTGCTGTTCGTTAGTCTCGCTAAAACTCGAGAACGGCTGAACGGATTTATCTTATCTTGGTCTTGAATTATTCGTGGAGGTCTAGGGAAGGTTTAAAAGGTGAGAAAAATTCGAATAATTGCCGGGAAAATCCTCAAAACAGCATTTTTCTATTTCCCATACAAACGTTTTCTAAATAAAATGGAGAGTCAATTTGTAATTTATTACCGCTGCATAAAGTTCAAATTCGCGTGCGCGTTGGAGGACCTAATATCGCGTTCTGAAACTCAACAAAAGTGAAAGTGAATCGCGAACGCGACAAAATTGCATAGTCTCAAAATACATAGTACATAAATAAACACAATTTTAGCTAACTTCAGTTGTTACTCTGTCCGATTATTTTTTTATTTTAGCTAACTTAAGTTGTTACTCTGTCCGATTATTTTTTTAATAAGACTATATAGAAATCGAAAGATAAATCTATATATATAAAAATCAATTGCTGTTCGTTAGTCTCGCTAAAACTCGAGAACGGCTGAACGGATTTATCTTATCTTGGCCAATTTTGATGAAATTTTTTGTGTGTGTTCGTGGAGATTCGAGAATGGTTTAGATTTACAGTTTGGTCTACTGGAAAATGTTTTTTCAATTAATTTCTTATTTATAAGGAGTTGTTGATTTTGGAATGTTTTACATTAGATCCGGCGGACGGCGCTATCATCGCATTCAATATTATTCTATTTCAATTTTAGTTTGTCCTGAGTCCTGACAGATGGTGCTACGATTAATTTGAAAAAAATTTTGTTATTCAATTCATGCGCTGATTAAAATATTAAATAAATAACACATAGGCTACAATTTTAACCGACTTTCAAAATGGGGGAGGTGTTATGTTCGTTTTCTTATATTCAACGATTACTCCGCCGTTGGTTAACCGATTTTCAAAATTTTTCTTTTGGTATATAGGGTATCATCCCAATTTGGTATTATATTCAGAAAAGTGATGATCTGATGAAGGATCCATAAGTAATCGAGGGAACTCCTCAAAATTTATAGGGAAACATATGGTGACTTCGGTTTCGTGAGAAGTATTCTAAGCATATGCTACCAACAAGTAAGATTTTGCACCGAGATATACCTGGTATACTGTGGTTCGGAAGGTGCTGAGAGAATTCCTGATTCTTTATAGATACAAGTTTGGGAGTTTCGGCGTTGTTTTAAGAACAGAAAGCATATGCTACTATGCAAATTACATTCTTCATCATCATCATCATCATCATCACTACCATATCATAGTCTTTTAGATCGAGACTCGAGTTTGTCAAGCGATAATTAAAAAAAATCTATATCTACCTAATATTATAAACCTGAAGAGTATGTTTGCTTGAACGCGTCAATCTCAGAAACTACAGGTCCGATTTAAAAACTTATCTCAGTGTTAGATAGATCATTTATCGAGTAAGACTCATCATTTATCGAGAAGGTTATATTATATTATTACTCTAAGACTAATACGACAGAAGAAACTCAGGAAAATGTGGGAAAAACGGGGGCAATATTTTTTATGGGAAAATGTACCTACGGATTCTGTAAAATTTCTAATTTACGCGGGCGAAGCCGCGCGGGACATCTAGTATATCTATAAAAAATATAGGGGGTGCAATTAAACCTTTAGTTAGTTCGCCAGGGTGTAAATAAGTGCCTACAATTTGTTACGCAAGGGCGATAGGGCATTGCATTCCCGCAGATGCCTGCAGCATCGGAGCTGTTTATTTACAATATAAGACATACTTTGAACCGAGTTTGCCCACACCCAAATAAACTAATTTTGTCGTAAGTCCACTAATTTGATTGTTTTATTGAACATAACCTCAAAAACTAAAAAAAAATTGTGGTAACTACTGATTTCCTATCTTTAGGGAGGGGATAGGAGGGTCCCCCCTCGCCCCCTCCCCCCTCCTCTCCCGCCCCCTCCCTATAATGTGTAATTCAAATGCAACCTCCTACCGGAGCCCTCTTATTAAGTCGGCGCGGGCGGCCCGTGACATTTTGCCACAGTAGGTAGTGCAAAAATGCAAAACTATTGGTATTTGGAACGCCCAATAATTAGTCACAAGTAATGGGCCATGGGCGCCATGGCCCAAGGGTCCGTAAGTCAAAAATACTTAAAACCACTTCACGGAACTACAATTACAGGCAAACGGCAACTCAACGGCAACTACGGAACCTTAAAAATAGAAGAATTAGTAGCGGCTCAAACTCCTAAATCCTTGTTTTATCCCTGTTCACTTGGCACCATTAACCCTAGATTACTAACCTTCGTCGATTCGACGACGCGGTTTTAAAAAATTCGTTCTATCTTTTGTGCTCCCGATCGCACTTCTTCCATACTCTATCTAATCTCTATCGACCCGGTGCCCTCGCGACGAATGGTAGTCATTTGTACAGGGGGGGGGGGGGGTCGGGTCTGTAAGCGCCACTCCGTGGTAAGCGCCATACCAGCAACCATGTCTCGTCGAAACGACGAGGGTTAGTAATCACTGTTGTGAAGTCACTCTTTGGCCCCTGCAGAATACCAGTGCAGCAGGCTTGCTTGCTGCGTATAGCTGAGCTAGGGCCAATTTTTGACATCACATAACATATACCTATAATTATAATTGTACATAAGTAGCTTAAGTCCTTTTTACTTTTTATTTTCTATTCTGTATGTGTTGAAAAAAATAAACGTATTCTATTCTATTCTATTCTAGTAACGCGACATTTTGTGTTATTAGGTTTGTACATTTTTTTTCTTTTGCGGATTTATTTTATTGATATTGTTTATATATAACTACAATACTTTGAATGTTATAAAGAAGACCATATCGAAATTGATCCAGCTTACGTAACGGATGGCCATGAAAATGTTTGCAAAGAAATGATACTTCGATTTCTACGACAGAAACTGGACAAATTAATAATACAGCTCATGTACCTCTTATATAAAAAGAAGGAAAACATGTGCCTTATGTCCGAAAAGTACTTGCAAAAAGTGCAAAAATCGTTATGCGGAGAGCTCAAACTATACTAATATGCCACAAACATATTAATAACTAATTTTTTGAATTCATTTTCATTTTATTAGTATTTCGCATTCATTATTTCATTTAAAGTTTTTTTTCCGCAATATGGTTATTAAACAGTAGTAGTAAAGATTTCAATTTTTGACTTGTCATACAAACTATGATTTCAATCAATAGACTGTTTAGGTAATAAATATGCCATATCACTTTATTGAATAACTATAAATAATAATTTAAATACAACATTTCCAATAAATAAAAAACAACACTGTAAACATTTCGTTTGATAAACACCTTTTAATCGCCATTCTAAAATGCCGTAGTCGAAACGACGAAAGTTAGTAACAAGCGCCGGAAAATAAGGTTAGTGATCTAGGCTTAACCCCTTTACAGTTTTAGACGAAATTAAAGATAATCTATAAATATCTATAAAGTAATTACAAAAATATTGTTTTCCCGCAATTTACTTTTTTTTACTTGACACTGGCCATGGTTAAAATAGCCGAGCGCCAAAAAAAGAAGACGAAGAACTTTAAAAAAAACTTTTTTTTATAAAACTAAAAACATCAAACACCAAACAACATTATTAATTTATTATTACCTATTCAAAATATTATGTTTAAGTTTATAAAATTACTCAAGTATTGAATATCAGTTTGGTAAATACTATAAATTGTTTACAAACAACATTAACAATTTTGGTCACAACCCTGGTTATCATCCCTGAGCCTAACCACTTTAAAATAACCAACGATATCATAAAACAAAATATAAAATGAGTGATGAGTACGCAGCAGTTAAACGTGGAAAGCTTGTATTAAAAGGCGACAAGCCCAAGTAAGTAAATTTACTGTAATTAGACACTATTGTTATGACTTACGTATTGGCACAAGCCACAAAAGGTTTATGTTTTTAAGGTTTACGTCTTATGCCGGCTCTTGATATAGGCGAACGCGTTGGCCAACGCGTCTGCAGACGCGTTGGCAGTGCGCTTGCAACGGCGTTTGTGAGTAATCCACACATAGGAAGGTCGTTCAGTATGCTTTGGATCGCGCCAATGTGCGGACGGATTCAAAATGGATGTTTAGTCGCTAACAGCTGCAGCTGTTTATTTATTCACAGCTTATAATTACTTTGTAAATGTGGACAAGAAAAAGTTTTTAAAGAGTATTCTGGAAATAAATAAATAAAAGGCGAGAAAACGTAACAAACAAAGAAATAAACTCACTTTTACATAATATTTTATAATATTAAAATAATATAAGTAATTATTTTATTACCTACTTATTATTTATTAAATTATTACATACAAAAATTATTACATATTATAATAATTATCATAATTATAACTCCGGGCAAACTGATCGCGCGGCCTATGTGTGGATGGAGCGCGAAGCTTGCGACAAATGTCCTTTGATCTTTTGCCGACATTTCCGACCCGCGCGGCAAGCTCGCAGATGCGTCGGCCAACGTCTAAATACCTACGGCCAACGCGCGAACGCCCGTTCTACACATTGGGCCAACGCGTCTGCAGACGCGTTGGCCAACGCGTTCGCCTATATCAAGAGCCGGCATTATATTATAGTGTCAATTGCCAAAGTTTGAAAAATAGAACGACAAGTAAAATTTGTGAGAAACGATGTGTCTGAATATTGGTTTTGAACCTGAAATAATGAATAATTATTAAGTAAGTATATAATATTATGTGTTTAATCTCAATACTAATGTTAAGGTTAGGTTGTATTTTTGCGTCTTCTCTTTTTAAGGGCAAAGAAGAGAAAACATAAGAAGAAGGATAAAGAGTCAGATTCAAAGGTAGATGAGGACTGTATCAAGCACGGGGGCTGGTGGAAAGTCGAGAAGATAGAAGATTTATCGGGTTCCATCGCTATTGAATTTGGTACCAATTCCTATGTCTCAGCTCTTGATAACGGTCTATTTACAATTGGTGCACCACATGACGAGGGAGATGGTCCATCACCAGAGGAGATATTCACAGGTTTTCCAGCTGGTGAAAATAAGTTTGCCCTAAAGTCAGGATACGGAAAGTATTTGGGTGTATCAAAAGATGGAGTTGTTATTGGACGATCTGATGCTGTGGGACCTATGGAGCAGTGGGAGCCAGTTTGGCAAGATGGTATATTCTAAAATTATTTTACAAATTATTAAACTAAATTGTCTTCATGATGTTATTGTAAATATTCGAAAGAAACAGTTAAAAAAAAGTACCTCGATTGTGGATTCTTGGAAATCTATTGTTGTCACGGTCGCATTCGACCACTTGGCAACGAAAAAATTAACATTACCTGTTTGTTTGTACTACTTTGTAGTCATAAGAGACTTTGGTGACAAACATTGATTTCAATTAATGTAAAAGTCCAGTGTTATAAATTGTTCACAAATCTGTCTTAAACAGAAACGAAAAAAAAAATTAACCATTGAAATAAAAATAATTCAAGAACATCAAACTTATCTATTTCAGGTAAAACAGCAATACTTAGCTCGCTCAACAAGTTTGTATCAATCAATACGGAAGACGACTCTGTAGTGGCTCAGAACACCGCGGCTGGAGAGCAGGAGTTCTGTTGTATACGCAGCAACAAAAGCAGGGAAGTTAACAAGTCAACGGTACCAGAAGAGGAGGAGGGAGACTTGGCAGAGGTGGAAGTTAATTATGTGTAAGTTTAAGAAATTTACATTCATATAAATGGCTGGCAACACACCTGCAGCTCTTCTAATGATGCGAGTGTCTATGGGCGACGGTAGTTGCTTTCCATCAGGTTTTTTTTTTTTTTATGAAAGAAGGGGGCAAACGAGCAAACGGGTCACCGGGCAAACGAGCAAACGGGTCACCTGATGGAAAGCAACTTCCGTCGCCCATGGACACTCGCAGCATCAGAAGAGCTGCAGGTGCGTTGCCGGCCTTTTAAGAGGGAATAGGGTAATAGGGGAGGGTAGGGATGGGAAGGGAAAGGAATAGGGGAGGATAGGAAAGGGAATTGGGCCTCCGGTAAACTCACTCACTCAGTGAAACACAGCGCAAGCGCTGTTTCACGCCGGTTTTCTGTGAGAACGTGGTATTTCTCCAGTCGAGCCGGCCCATTCGTGCCGAAGCATGGCTCTCCCACGTATGAATGGTGCTTGTTTGCCCCTTTATTTTATATTTAAAAAATGTGAGTTGAGTCAAGTTCTTCTCGCCGGGTTAGTTCCCGAACCGGTGGTAGGCCCCAGTAGCATCAACGTTCGGAAAGTGTTTAAAAAAAACTTATTCTGAATTAAAAAAAAGTGCTTTGGAGTAATGTCTCCTTTAGAAGAAATATAATTTACTATTCAAGGGACATGAGGTCCTGTTTATCATGGAAAATGCATGGTTACTGTTGGATTTATTGTGTACTTACAAAGTTGCAGGAACAGTTAGTTTGGAATAAAGCAAGATAGATTAACAACTTTTGTGTTATTAAGGGCAAAAGTTTGTGAATCATATACTATGGATTACCAGGTTTTGTCAGTCCTTAGATTTAAATACAACACCCTTTCTCCAGCAATCTGTTCCTTTCTTTCAAAGGTTGCCTGGAAAAAATTGCCATTCACTAATATAGACCTGGATCCCAAAAGGATAAGACATAACTTACTTTCTGATGGATGAAACCATAGGTTCTTGGTAGTGCCTCGTGTAGTTAGGATATCTGCAAATTTGTGTAGCTCTAAGTGTGATACCTGGTACCAGGTACCAGGTAACAAAGTTGACTAAAAATGAGTCTTACTTTACTTATTTTCTTATGGCTAATATTTATATATAAGGCGACGGGTCATTTGTGACCCATGCCCGACAGAAAAGAGACATATCCCATTTTTTTCGTTATATTAAGGGTATCCAAGATATGTAATTTTTATATTCAAAATCAGTGGCTAACATGTTTTTTATTGCTCTCTGTTTTTCTTCAGGCGCAGTAAAAAGAGTGCTAATACGTAGAATAAGAATCGTTATTTGCATGTAATTATGTTCAATATCGGTGGCTAACACTTAGAATTGTTAGAAATATATTATTTTTATACCGCGCCTAAAGAAAAACACAAAACCATAATAAATATTATTTTGTTTACCTAGGTAGGTTCAATTAAAAAAAAAGTTTTACATCCAATAGGTAAGTGCATTTACATGTTAGCCAATGATCTTGAATAAAATTGCTTATTATTTGCACTTTTCATACTGCGCCTGAAGAAAAAAAGACAGCAATAAAATAACATGTTAGCCACTGATAATATATAAAAATTACATATCTTGGATACCCATAATATAACGAAAGCAATGGGATACGTTTCTTTCGTGTCGGGCATGGGTAAATTTTGTATGGTCCGTGACCAGTCTTCTTTGTAGATCATTGTTCTGAACTAATATCATGTAGTGTAAGACACTTTTCAATGACCAAAACTATTATCAGACGTTTTAAAAATAACTTTAATGCCATTTTTTTTCAAATGCGTTATTTTTATTTTATTGTGGGAATATGGGTGGTGGCCACAAAGGAAGATCTTCCGACCGAGCGAGGTATTATGCTCGGTCAGGCCGGAGCCCACGTGATACATTTCAGCTGTCGTATAATACAGGGTGCAATTAAACCTTCCTGTCAAAATTTTTCCAGGGCTTAGGGATCATTGGGAGAGTCCATTTAACCAAAAAAAATTGAGTGTTAATTGTTTTTCAATGCCATATTTTATCCCATGCTCAGTCAGGCCGGAGCCCTCTGATACGTTGCAGCTGTCGTATAATATATACCGACGCGCTCAGAAAACTTCGATAGCGCGATGCAGGAATGTTAGGCGAATTGTGGGTACCGCCACATTATAAAGTAATATAACACCTTAGTAACATTATATTCCGAATATTATTGTTTCTCTGTGTAGGCATTTGAAATGTATTACTGTACTTTTCATTTTTATCGAGGTGATTGAGCAAACGTAACAACGTCACATTTTTGTTAAAACTTGTTTGTTTTTGAATGGAACGACTCTAAAACATTATTAGTGCAATGGCAAAGACCAAACACACTAATAATTTTTAGATAATTTCGCTTTCTGAGTGAACGATCTACGTATTTCATAAAATGAGACATTTCCAGGAGACTAACTTTATGTTCCTCTTTTATAATCTAGTTCCATCCATCCAAAATACATTCTTCGGATAATAAAGGAAGAATGGCACAAAGTCCAACAATTCGCCTCTCAGGATTACTTTTGTGATTTAATTTTTTTGCTTTACGCCACATATTCCGAGTCCAGTGATAATAACACCCTTTTATAGCATTTTGGAAATACTGCAGTGAGAGCATTAATTAAAGCCATTTCAAAATCGCAGTGCAATCTGTCAATAGTTAAATGTGGTAATTTTGTTTTTTAACAATTCGAAAAGAGCGACGTATGTCTTTTGTTTTTTGTCAGGCATTAAAACATAAATTAGTGGTCTGGTATTAACTGTATTCTGGGTGCTGCCGAAATCCCCGTGGATAGTCAACAGTTGATAAAATGGCCGTGGATAGTCAACAGTTGATAAAATGGCCGTGGATAGTCAACAGTTGATAAAATGGCCGTGGATAGTCAACAGTTGATAAAATAGCCGTGGATAGTCAACAGTTGATAAAATGGCCGTGGATAGTCAACAGTTGATAAAATGGCCGTGGATAGTCAACAGTTGATAAAATGGCCGTGGATAGTCAACAGTTGATAAAATGGCCGTGGATAGTCAACAGTTGATAAAATGGCCGTGGATAGTCAACAGTTGATAAAATGGCCGTGGATAGTCAACAGTTGATAAAATGGCCGCGGATAGTCAACAGTTGATAAAATGGCCGCGGATAGTCAACAGTTGATAAAATGGCCGTGGATAGTCAACAGTTGATAAAATGGCCGTGGATAGTCAACAGTTGATAAAATGGCCGTGGATAGTCAACAGTTGATAAAATGGCCGTGGATAGTCAACAGTTGATAAAATGGCCGTGGATAGTCAACAGTTGATAAAATGGCCGTGGGCAACTCTGAAAAGTAGCATCAATTAAATATTGTCTGGATTGTTTTAGTAATGATCTCGACTTTTGGGAACAAAATATCAGCATTCGCCGACCTTCTTCATGAAACTCGCATAGGTAAAAATCTTTATGTATTTCAGGCACTTCTACGGTCTACCTCTTTAAAACTTTTAAATACCGTTTTCTTAGTCCCAACAGCTTTGTTTCGAGCATCGTAAAGTCCGCTCTTTACATTTGAAATACTGGACATATCCATCACAAAATTAAGGCCTTCATCTAGCATATTACTAACCGCTTTTTTTTAAATGCGAGTGATCGGTTTGTCACTTTTTTTTTTGCTTTGTCTTTTAATTTACTATTTTCCTTAAAAATTAAGTTCTTCTCGAAATTCAATTCACAAACGTGTGTTTTATTTAATTTCAATACACTATTGTCCTGAAATCAAACATAATATGCTATATCAACTTTTGTGAGTATTTCAAGTGCTTACCTGCTACCGTTGTTGCTTACGAGCAAAAAAAGAAAAAAAAATCACGTTTACTGTATGGGGGCCTCCCTTCAACATTAATTTTAAATTTGTTTTTATTATAGTACTTATTTGTTGTTAAAGCGGCAACAGAAATACACAATCTGTGAAAATTTCAGAAGTACATATAGCTATAGCGGTTCTTGAGTTACAGCCTGGAGACAGACAGACAGACAGCGGACAGACATCGAAGTCTCGGTAATATTAGGGTCCCATTTTTACCCTTTGGTACGGAACCCTTAAAACGACATTCCGACCACGTCAGATAAAAATAGCTTATTTTCGTAGCTCTCCCCAATATTGCCCGTCTAGAATGTCATACGTGTGACTTTAGGGGAGGGAGCCAGGCCCCCCTCATTGTTTATTTCCAAACCAACTAGCAACAGACTAGTTATAGCCACGATTAAACTACCATGGTCTTAACCAGACCAGTAGCTTAGACCCTTTCGAAAAAGAAAAAAACGACATTCCGAATACTAGCTATAACCATGCGAATTGCACCCTTTGATCTGCGCCGACACCGATCTCGTGCCAATCGTGGGGTTGAAAAAAAACTGTTTCTCAACATTTTAGTACTAAGTGATTATAAAAGAAAAAAATACGGTATTTTTATTTTTAACAAGGATCAATATATCAAAATTTGGCAGGAAGGTTAAATTGCACCCTGTAAATTAGTATTTAAAAATAAGTAAAGTGAGACTCATTTTTAGTCAACTTTGTTACCTGGTACCTGACCAGGTGTCAGGTACCAGGTAACAAGTACACGAGGCACTATCAAGAACCTATGGTTTCATCCATCAGAAAGGAAGTTATGTCTTATCCTTTTGGGATCCAGGTCTAATAAGGCCGCCTTCGTGTACTCTTGTCACTTTATGTGTTTTTATTTTGTGTGTGGTGATCGCAACTGTGATTGTTGACAATAAAGTATAATTGTTTCATATATTATTTCATTCATTCAATCACAGACATTCTAAATCAGTTCTTATTTTCCAGCAAGAAATTCCAAAAGTTCCAAGACAAGAAACTCAGGTTGAACGACGGTGGGGTTGGTGACTTGAAGAAGGCGAAGGTGGAGGGAAACCTGCACGAGACCTTGCTGGACCGACGGAGCAAGATGAAGGCTGACAGATATTGTAAATAAATGATGAAAATTACAATAATTATTTTTTCTATGTGGTATTAAATATAATCCCATCAAAAACATCCTGTAAAAAAAAACAAGTCTCGCAACTCAGTTTTTACACCGTAAAAATTTATGAGATCCATGCAATACCAAGTCAGTTAGTTTATTCAGTCCCTACCTATGGGACATTCTGTTTCAGGTTATTATGTAAGTTATTATTATCATATCAATATTAAAATTCTTTTACGTTTTAAAAATTAAGAAACTTTAACAAGTTACAGTTCTTAAACTACTGGTTTAAATTGAATGAAATTTTAAATATACCGTGTTTATACAATGCTTGCTTAGCAACTGAAAATTCAGGCTTGTTGGCTCATCCACAATGAAGTTATAGGGGCTCAAAAAGAGCCTGAACAGGTTCGAGAAAAGGATGGTACGGCCATGCCGCTTTTTTGCTCGACTTGGCGGGGGCACTGCCGTGCCCCCAGATTATTATTAAATAATTATACACTTTCCTTTCACTTATTCCAAATGTATTTAAAGTGTATAATTATTTAATTGAAGATTAATTTTCACCAAGAAGTGACAGTACATTCAATATCATAAATTCATAACCAGATTATACATACTATATAGCGCGAAGCACTAAGCAGGCGCCTCGCGCCACCCCTCGCACCACATCACCGGGGCCAATCATACCGCTGAGACGCTCGGGTCGCGATCGACGACCAATAACACGCTCCGAGTATGAGTATTATCTGCGCGCGCATGTTTAAACTGGAAGCGCGCGCGTCGGTGATCGCGTCACGACAATCGCGTTCGCGCCGTGCTATGTGCAACACGTACAAGTCTCTCGCAGCCCGAAGCCGGTCATATGTAATAATAATAGTTTGTATAGTTTTCATCAGTGTTGAACTCATTGTAAATGTTCAATAAACTATTTCGAACTATAAGTGGCAGCCCAACGTTTGGCCGAAAAGTTTTAAGACCTAGGTTTCCGAAAAGACCTAATAGTGTAACGGTTTTTTCTCCGCGAACTAAACAGTAGGTGTGGCCTATATAGTTTTCTGTTTAGTTTTGTTCCGCGAACTGTTAACACTACGTGTGAAATAATGACTTTCTGGAAGACCTAAGACTGTTTCGGGTATTCTCCGCGAACTAAACAGTGTGCATCTCCGCAACGGTGTAGTTTTGTTCCGCGTTCTGTAATAACAATAAGTACGTGTGTACAGTGTATGTACATAGACTCTTCTAGAATACCTAAGTTTTGTCATCGGTATTCTCCGCGAACTAAACAGTGTGCATCTCAACAACTGTGTTAGTTTTGTTTTCGCGAACTGTATTAATGACAATACGAGTGTTAAATGTTAATAGACTTTTCTAGAATATCTTTGTTCTAGTACCTATTCCGCGAACTAAGCAGCCGCGCGTGTGTCGACTGCTGTGTTAGTTTTGTTTTCGCGCGCTAATAATAATAATAGTCTAAAACATTTCGTTCTATACTTTCCGCGAGCTAAACAGTAGGTGTGCTGTGTTACTTTGTTCCGCGAACGGATATAGTAATAATAGTGAAATTAGTGACTTATAGAATACCGAATACGTAAGGGGGCGTCCACAAGTTACGTAAGCCTCGGTGCTGTGTGGAAGCCTGGACTATAAGACTTTATTTCGGTTCTGTTCCGCGTACGTGGTGACTTATCAAGATGAACACCAGATCAGCCCATGCGAAACAAGCGAGTTCGTCGGCTGTCCTCGAATCGTCCGTGGACGGGACGCCGACGCCGCCGCCGGTTTCGGCGGACACGTCTCCATGCGCTGCCGGCGCTGACGCCGCCCAGGTGCCCGCGGAGGACCCGCAGCCAGCTGGTGGTGCGGCTGCGGCCCCGGTCACCATGACAACGGATCAACTTCTATTACTCATAGACAGGTTGAGTCGCGGCGAGCCTGTAAGTACATTACCAATTTCTACTGGCAATTTCGCCAAGTGCACGGCTCGTTTTAACGGAGAGAATAACAGTAACGTTGAGGCGTTTATCGATGCAGTGGAAACTTATAAAGAGTGTCTCCGTATTGACGACCACAATGCCCTACGTGGGTTGTCAATGTTGCTGACGGGATTGGCCGCTACTTGGTGGCAAGGAGTCAAGGACACTACGTTGTCGTGGCAAGCTGCTTTAGAGGCTCTAAAGCAAACTTTTGGACCTCGCTTGCCTCCTCACAAACTGTATAGGAAAATTTTTGAACGAGAGCAACGTGTAGACGAGTCTACAGATTTGTTTATTTGTCACGTTCGAGCACTTTTCGCCCAGCTCCCGCAGTTTACACTGACGGAAACGGTACAGCTGGATATGGCCTATGGATTGATGCACCGTCGAATTAGAGAGAAAGTCCCGCGTGCTAACTTTACTAGTTTCGCCGAGTTATTGGCTCAAGCACGGCGGGGGGAAGATATTATAGACGAGAGTAGGCCGCGTGTCAATATGGATACGAAACCAGCGCCGTATACTTCGGCGACGGCTCAGGCGGAGCCTATTATTACTACGAGGAAGTTTCGGCCTCAATGCAAGTACTGTAAACAGTACGGCCACCTCAAGGAGGATTGTCAGCGAATTGCCAAGCAGGCAAAGACTAGAGATGGTCCAGTTGAAGGAGCTTCGCGTTCCCCTGCGGTCACGTGTTTCGGGTGTGGGACACCCGGAGTTATACGCTCGAACTGTCCAACGTGTAAGGAGAAAAAATCGAGCGCGCCGCCCGTGCCATCTAAGAGTACATTTCAATCGGTTTCCGCGAGTTGCGCTAATATTGATTCGCGTGTGCGTCCGGTGTTGCGTGTACAAATCTGTGGTGAATTCGGTAATTTAATAGTAGACACTGGAGCTAAACATTCCGTAGGAAGTGTTAGTCTAAGAGCCCACTTATTTAAGCATGGTTGTCAGTTCCAAAATGTATTTACTGAATTAAAATATGCGGACGGTCGGACCTCTGCGCAAAATGTTGAAATAGCGCATGTTAATGTAACGGTGCGAGGCGTAGCGCGAGCGGTCGATTTTATTATGTTGCCGGATGCAACCGAGAGCCTGTTAGGTATGAATTTTATAGAGGACATTGGTATGGTACTAGACTTCGATCGTGGTGTATGGTATGTGAGACACGATAGGTCGCCGGAGTCGATTATTTTTGAAACCAAGCCTTTACGGCCCCTTACCTGTTCGTCTGTGGGTCTTCGCGATGACGAGGGATCCCATCTTTGTCTGGACGAAAGGGAACGTCTGTCGGACTTTCTGAATATCCACGATGATATTTTTACTCCAGGGGGAGGACCGAGTGATTTTGCCGTACATCGTATAGATACGGGAGATGCGGCGCCAATTGCTAGTCCGCCGTATCGCGTTTCTCCCGCTAAGAAAGACATTATTCGTGAAGAAATAGATAAGATGCTGGAAGATGACATCATCGAAGACGCTGAGTCGGAGTGGGCCTCTCCTGTGGTTTTAATACCGAAGAAAAATGGCGAAACCCGGTTCTGTGTAGACTACAGAAAGCTTAATAGCGTCACACGGACTGATAAGTATCCACTTCCGGTTATCGACGAATTACTGCAGAACACAAAAGCAGACTGCGTCATGTCAACGATCGACTTAAAAGCTGGGTATTGGCAAATTAGTGTCGCCCCGGAAGATCGACATAAGACGGCGTTCACAACGCCCTTTGGAACGTTCCAGTTTCGCCGCATGCCGTTCGGCTTAAAAAATGCACCGGCGACGTTCCAGCGGTTAATAGACCGGATGAGGTCTGGTCTCAAGGCCGTCTGCGTCCTGGCATACTTGGATGATATCCTCGTTATATCACCAAATCTGGAGCAGCACCTGAAGGATCTTCAGCAGGTCTTCGAGCGCCTTCGCCTGTTCAACCTGAAAGCAAACAGAAAAAAGTGTTATTTTGCTAGAAATGAGGTTACTTACCTGGGACACGTCGTTTCTTCAAAAGGAATCGAGCCGGATCCTACGAAGGTGGAAGCTGTGATGAATATGAAGCCTCCTACGAACCTGAAAGAGTTAAAAACGTTTTTACAAACCTGCTCCTGGTTTCGGAAGTTCATACCCCAGTTTTCTGATCTAGCTCGTCCGTTGACGGAACTTACCAAGAAAGATCGACGTTGGATGTGGGGCGAGGACCAGCAAAGAGCCTTTGATGAACTGAAGGTGCGCCTTTCAAACAGTCCCATTCTTCGACAAGCAAGTTTTGATGAGCCGTTTGTTTTGCGGACAGACGCCAGTGCCTATGCTCTAGGAGCAGTATTATTGCAAGGCCCCTCTCATCATGAAGAGAGACCAATTGAGTATGCCAGCCGGCTGCTCACTGCGGCTGAACGAAATTATCATACCACCGAGCGAGAAGCCTTGGCGGTCGTTTGGGCTTTGGATAAATTCCGAGGGTACCTCGAAGGAGCCCAAGTTCATGTGGCTACCGACCACCAACCATTAAGATGGCTTTTGTCATTAAAGACACCCAGTGGTAGATTGGCCCGTTGGGCGATGAAAATTCAATCGTTTGATCTCCAAATCAATTATACACCTGGTAGAGTTAATCTGGTCGCCGACACTCTCAGTCGTCCAGTGACCAATTTAGCTGAAGAAGCTATTACGGGATCTTGTGGTATTTGTCCCGTAGTCGTCGATTTGCCTCAATGTAGTCCAGAAGACATTCGAAAAGCTCAATTGAATGATTCTGAGGTGAGCAAAGTTATAGAAGATTTTGAAAATTCGGATGACCCTGCAGCAGCTGTACGCTGGACTGACCGGGGCTATTATATTGAACGAGGAGTCCTGTATCGATGTGATCCGGACGGAGTGTCCGAGGAACCACAACTGGTAGTCCCAGAGTCGTTAAAGGCAGAGATCATGAAAGAACTCCATGATGCGCCCACTGCTGGACACTTAGGCTTGGAGCGTACGTTGCGAAAAATTAAAGAAAAATATTATTTTAGAAATATGAGGACTTATGTAGCTCAATACCTTAAATCCTGTGACTTGTGCCAAAAGTACAAAGCGACGAATTTAAAACCTGCTGGTCTGCTTCAGACACCCGTGCTCCAGCAGCGATTCGAAGTGCTTGCGATGGATCTTTTCGGACCCCTTCCTGAAGCCGAAGGCGGAGAAAAGTGGGTTTTTCTCATTGAAGATACGGCGAGTCGGTGGATTGAACTATTTGCACTGTGTGATGCTACAGCTGAGTCGTGTGCAAAGGTTTTGATAGAAGAGGTCTTCCTGCGTTATGGTTTACCTCGTCGAGTTATCTCGGATAATGGTAGTCAGTTTGTCTCGGCAGTAATGCAAAAGGCTATGTTTGTGCTTGGAGTCCAACAGGCCCTAATTCCTGTGTATCATCCGGAAGCAAACCCGGCGGAACGTAAGAATCGAGAGCTGAAGCAGTTACTTGGTATTCTGGTGGGACCAGAACATCGCCAGTGGCCCACTGTACTACCGAAGGTTCGTTTTGCACTCAATAGTGCCTATAATCAAGGAACGGGTCAGACTGCTGCATATCTTACCTTTGCTAGGGAGATGCGCTCCCCTATAACAGTCCACACGGACCTACGAGATATTGTGTCCCAACAAAATTTCGTTCCCCAGATTACGCCTTACCTGAAGGAGTTTGCACGAATTTTGCTTGATGTTAAGCACCGGGTTGAAGAGCAACAAGATCTTCGAAAGGCCAGTGGTGATAGTAAGAGACGAGAGAGTCCTTCGTTTGCAGAAGGGGACCTGGTCCTCGTGGATGCCCATTTGATGAGCAATGCAGCCAAGGGGTTTACCAGTAAATTTGCCCCAAAACGGGAAGGTCCCTATCGTGTCGCTCAATTAGTGAGTCCCACGTCATTCATTGTTGAGGATGCGAACGGAGTTGTACGAGGCAAGTACCATGCCAGCGCCCTCACACCGTATGTTGGTCCATCCACTGTCGTTGTACATCAGCGCCGCCGTGGTCGTCCAGCCAAGTCACAGACGGGTCGTGCTTGTGACTTGGAGGGGGAGGCTATAGCGCGAAGCACTAAGCAGGCGCCTCGCGCCACCCCTCGCACCACATCACCGGGGCCAATCATACCGCTGAGACGCTCGGGTCGCGATCGACGACCAATAACACGCTCCGAGTATGAGTATTATCTGCGCGCGCATGTTTAAACTGGAAGCGCGCGCGTCGGTGATCGCGTCACGACAATCGCGTTCGCGCCGTGCTATGTGCAACACGTACAAGTCTCTCGCAGCCCGAAGCCGGTCATATGTAATAATAATAGTTTGTATAGTTTTCATCAGTGTTGAACTCATTGTAAATGTTCAATAAACTATTTCGAACTATAACTACTTGCTAAACCGAAAACTTCCTTAGATTCTCTTTTCCTTAGATTAATATTTATCATATTTTTTCCGTTTTGTACGTAGCTATTTATTTTTAACCGGAGGTAGGCATAGGCACTATGTAGGACATTCTGAAAACATTTATTTTAAATTTATTCAGAAAAAAAAACATTTTTTTTTTATTTTATTTTAAATTCCTTGGACCTTCATTGTCGTTCACTACATTTCTCCAACAGATGGGGTTTTTAAAAACTTGTTTTTGTAATATCATAATCTATACTAATATTATAAATGCGAAAGTATCTCTGTCTGTCTGTCTCGCTTTCACGCCAAAAGTACTGAACCGATTGTAATGAAATTTTGTACACTTCTTCCGACTTCAAAGTAATGAAGACTGTAGTATGTACAGAAATAGTTGAGATTTAGACGAATTCTGAAAAAGGCACTATTATAGAGTAAGAGTTATTTAAAACTTTTCAGTTCATATTATTATTGTTTTTACCTTGGAAGTCGGATTTAATTTTTTCTTAAAAATAATAATTTCACTCTTTTTAGTTATCTACAAGATAAGGCTTTTTGCGTAAATAACCACTACGAATGTTAACTATTCACATTATGTTACTGTAAGCGAAATTGTGGTAAATGCTTGCAGTTATCTAAGCGATGCTGCAATTTAAAAACTTTTATCTTTAAAGGTTCAGGAGTTCTGTTCAGTGCTTTTGGACCAAAAGACACCTTCGTATGAACTTTATCTTATTCGTAACATATGTTTCAGTTACTAGAAACAACATTTTAACCACTGAGTCTTTTGATAAATTTCAAGGATTTCCCTCGATTGCTCATAGATCCCATCATCAGCTCACTACTTTCGTAATTATTATACAAAATCAAGATTATATCCTATACAACAACACAAGAATTTTGAAAATCGGTCTACAAACAGCGAAATAACCACAAAAAACATCTGCTTCGATGCAAAATATCACGAAAAGCATCAATAATTGGGCCATAATGTGATGACCCATGGCATAATTATGATTTTGATGATGACGATCAAATAAATTGATGTGTTGGATTATGCTTTCAGTTCTTTAAACAACGCCGTAATCCCCGAACCCGTATCTATAAGGATTCAAAAGTTCTGTTTGGTACCTTCGGATCCAGGGAATAACCTGATGCGAAATCTTACTTTTTGGTAGCATTTACCTCGAATGCTTCAGAAAAAATTTAAATCACTATATGTTTCTATACAAATTTCAAGGAGTTCCCCCGATTCCTCCAGGATCCCATCATCAGATGTAGACTTTTGTGAACATGGTACCAAATTTGAGTGAAACCCTGTACAACACAAAAAGAATTTTGAAAATCGGATCACAAACGGCTGAGTTATCGTTGAAGATACATACAGCCGAACGTATAACCTCCTCCTTTTTGGAAGTCGGTAAAAAGGGGTTGTAAGGGGGTGATAATGCGTAAATTTGTTCAAATTAAGTTAGTTCCAAAAACTCATAACAGATGGCGCCAAGAGTCGCTTAGATCGCGCTATCGCTTGCTCATAATATGTATTTCTATAAGAGGTGGTACCATGATAAGTGGAGTTTTTCGATTCTTTCGATTGTTATACACGTTATTAATAATTAATAACTCACCTACCAACATGGATATCTCATACTAGCGACCCGCCCCGGCTTCGCACGGGTAAAAAATATATAGCCAATGTCACTCACTGAATAAATGAGTTTTTAATCTAAACCAATATTATAAAGAGGTAAACTTTGTGTCTTTGTTTACTCATAGATCTACTACTACTACCCGACTAAGAGCTGATGACCAAATCAGTCATGACTCATGACTCATGTAGCTTCAGCTGTGTTAAAACCGTTAGCTACTTCCCTGAACAACCCTTTCTGATAATCTGCGCGCTACGTGCAGATTATCAGAAAGGGTTGTTCAGGGAAGTAGCTAACGGAGTTTTAATACAGCTGAACCTACATTATTTCTTTTTTTCCCCACCCCACTACTCCCACACCCACCGCCCACAGCCTGCCAGCACGCAGATTATCAGAAAGGGTTGTTCAGGGAAGTAGCTAACGGAGTTTTAACACAGGTGAAGCTACATGTAACATGACTGATTTGGTCGTCAGCTCTCCGTCCATACTACTGATAGATACATTACTACTTATAGATCTAAACTCCCCTCCCGCGGGCGCACCACCGCCTTGGTAGCGCCCACTTCGAAACGGGCGTAAATCGCAATATTTTAATTTCGACATAACTTCTAAACCAAACGTCCAATTTTAATCATTCAAAGACCAAATATTGTCCACATAAACTGTACTTTGAGATTTTGATAAGGATTATTATCATGAGTAAAATAAATGCATTTAAATGTAGTCCAAAAAAATCAAGATTTTTAAATAAAAATATGGTTGTTTTGCCTCACTTGACATAGATAGGTATAGTGTGTCGCGGACATTTTTGTAGATATTTATAAGATCTACATTTACTTAGAACATTGTGTGGTTCTATCTTTTATAGTTTAGGCAGCGTACGCAAAATAAGTAAATTTTCTGGTTGTTTCCGAAAAACTGAAATATCCTACGGAACCCTATATTTTCCAAAATAAAAAGTAGCCTATGTTACTCGTAAATAATGTAGCTTTCGAATGGTGAAAGAATTTTTAAAATCGGTCCAGTAGTTTTTGTGCCTATTCGTTACAATTAAACAAACAAACAAACAAAGTTCACCTCTTTATAATATTAGTATAGATTAGAAACAACAGCGCCAAAACTACTGAACCGATTGTAAGGAATTTTTGTACACAGACAGTCTAAAGCCTGAGAAAGGACATAGGCTACTTTTTTATTGAAAAAAGGGGTTGTAAGGGGGTGTTTATGCGTAAATTTAGATGGCGCCAAGAGTCACCTAGATCGCGCTATCGCTTGCTCATACGTATTTCTATAAGAGGTGGTACCATGTTCAGTTAAATTTTTCGATTCTTTCGATCGTTATGCACGTACTCACCTACCAACATAGATATCAGAAACAACACCCTACCAATAATAAATACTAAATAGTTTATGGGTAAAGCTAAAGTTGTGTAATGCAACTAAGTTGTGTAAAGCTAAATAAGCTTTAAAATTTGGTATAAAAGTTTAATTTAAAAAAAAAATATTATGTGCACACTGCACAGCTGTTTTAGGTATTTTGATTTAAGGGGTACCAGGGTTTAAAAAGCATTTGACAGCAAGTTTGTTGACACCGCGCGCTATAAACTGAAGTCCAAGCGGACGAAGTCGCGGGTGTTAGATTTGAAAGAAAGTATAAATATAAAAACATACTTAAAGTCAATTCTAATCAAAGTATTAAAGCAGATTTTACGTAGTAATAGTATTATTCAATAATTTATTAAATTTATTCAAAGGGCTTGAAAATA
Organism: Aricia agestis; assembly: GCF_905147365.1. Taxonomy (NCBI): domain Eukaryota; kingdom Metazoa; phylum Arthropoda; class Insecta; order Lepidoptera; family Lycaenidae; genus Aricia; species Aricia agestis. The sequence goes on from NC_056419.1 coordinate 542,736, forward strand.
ACAGAAAGTTATATAGATCCATTTAAGCATTTATTTAGCAAGGTTCATAATATTTAAACAACATAAGAACTTCTTATTAACCATTTATAGCTTGGTATACATCCACTAGTTTACTTAAACAGTTAAATCACTATATTATATCACATTATGACTTTACACAAACATTATGGCAGTAGAAAGTAATACTTATCTTTAACACGTCAAATAGAGGCCTCTGCCTCTTTGATCACGGCCCGAGCAAAAGTGTCGGAACACTCGACTCGTATGTCATCTCACACCTGGCCCTGAGTGTGGGCCTGGGTGGGGAAACATGGCCAGGGGCTAAGCCCCTCTACATGTGAGGTTCCTTTAATGTTTGTTGCGCACCCGGTATGGTACCGGGGTGCGCAGAGAGAGACTAAAATTGGTTTCTTCAGGGGAAAAAAAACCCCGGGGCCTGGTTTAATGACCAGGAGGTGTTGGCGGCCGGGAAAGCCGAACTCGGCCGGGACAGGTAGGGTCCCGGCGGCGCACGGGGGTCCCCGCCCGGGGGCGGAGATATCGTGTATGGGACCACTCCCACGCACGCCGTCTTTCCACTACACTGTGGGCCAGACCGAGCTGGGGAAAAGAAAAGCGGGAAAAAGTAAGTTCCCGAGGCCCTGGCTTGTGATGCCGGGGGGGAAAGGACACCGAGGGGTCGGCGGCAATGGCAATAGGACTGCCACTCGCCAGGCCCCTGGTGTCACGTTGAAAAGGGGGCCGCACCGGGGTTAGCCCGGCGCGGAGGGGGGTGGGCGATGGGTTACCCCATCAAGATGTTGGGATGGTGCGGGGCGCTGTGGCGCTCGTCCGCGTACACGTAAAGAACAGTCTTTTATAACGTGTCCCCACTCTTCGACCCGCCCACTGGTATAGTTTAAATACAAAATAGTACTAGTTTCATTATTAGCATAGATTCTAAACTATTTACATATTTTTAAAACAATCATTAAATCATAATATTTATGTAATATGTATTAGTTAAAAATGTAATACTATAACACGGGCAACAGCTAGTATGGTAATACATATCAAATTATCTCACAGCATAGGAATCAACTAGATTAAGAGAGACTGGAGAATCAGTTATTAGATGGTCCAGGCTGCTAGGGTTCTCTAGAGCAGCTATACTCAACCTGCAGCTAAAAATTTTGGTTGCGACCCGCTACACCAAGGCCAAATTTATTTGTGGCCTGGATTAAAAAAAGGTTGAGTACCACTGCTCTTGAGCCTAGACTTATGGGATATATAATAAAACCAATATTACAAGTTCAAATGATTTATTTCTCTTGCAATGACATTGGTACAAGGGACCTAGAAATTTCGAGAGTAATTTGTTACATGTCCTTATGCCGTATTCATTAGAGAATTTGAAAATTCTACCTACTGTCTTATAAAAAATCATATCTACACCTAAACCTATGTGAGACTAGACCGTCTAGTCTACGGAACATTATTCAGAGCGTTTGTAGTTGTAACACTACGGAAAAAAAAAGTAATTGCATCCCTTCTTAAAAAAAACTGCTTAGGTTATCAATATTTAATGTTTTTGACAAATACAATTATAAAAAAAACTTTCTTAATTATGAATGGAAGAGTTTGTACACTTTAGCCCCAGTGTTACAACTACACGACAAAATGCAAGTCTCTGAAATACGTGGATATTTGAAAGCGTTTCAGTCGAGTTTGTATCGATAGCCTATACAATAAGGTTTAAATTACACTGGCACAGATTTATTACTAAGCATATATTGTAGACAAGATACACTAAGGTGCTTTCACATGAATTCAATTTTTGCTCCATAACCTTTGTAATATTATATTGAAACCTGTTCATTGTTCGATGCTTTCTAAACTAAGATGTCCTTACTTCTGAGATGTGTCTAAAGTCTAAACAGTAAACACATCCTCATCACTCAGTCGAAGTGACAAACAGTGATTCTGGGCACTCAATTTTAAAAACAATGAGTTCGTTCATCTTTCACATGTAAAAGTAGCCTTAGGGCCAGGCCACACACTGCGTTGCGGCGTCGCGTCGTATCGCAAAAACAACATCGCACAAAAATGCGATGTCGCAACGCAATGTATCTATAGGTATCTATAGGTATGAAATTTACCTATAGATACACGCGGGAGAGCCATGCTTCGGCACGAATGGGCCGACTAGACCGAATAAATACCACGTTCTCACAGAAAACCGGCGTGAAACAGCGCTTGCGCGTGTTTTGCCGAGTGAGTGAGTTTACCGGAGGCCCAATCCCCTACCCTATTCGCTTCCCTACCCTTCCCTATTCCCTTCCCTTCCCGACCCTCCCCTATTACAATATTCCCTTTTAAAAGGCCGGCAACGCACCTGCAGCTCTTCTGATGCTGCGTGACCCGTTTGCTAGTTTGCCCCCTTATTTCATAAAAAAGGACTCTTTACCTCGGAAATTTTCACGATGCGTTCTGCGTCGTCGTAGATTTATACGATGCGACGCCGCAACGTAGTGTTGTGGCCTGGCCCTTAGAGCGAGGCCTCATTGCGTGATATTGCTTCGGTAAGTATAAGCGCTGGCACAACAGGATAACGCATTGTATTTCGCCGCTGTTAAGCATTTTTGTACTAACCCACAAATATTTTCTGTTGAAATTTGAATGCAGTCTTGTTCTTAATTATCTAAAGAACATAACTATTTACATATTTTTGTGGGCTACTACACGAATGCTTAACAGCAGCTGTTAACAACGTCCATTTCACATTGCGACAACGCGCGATAACTCAATCCATGATAATTACAACGCATTTGCGTTATTTACCCTCTCATTTCACGTAAGTACGTATTTCGAATCAAAAAAATTAAAAATATTTAAATGTTAAGACTAGTGATTGGACAGTACTAGTCATTGGACAGAGCACAAAAACACAATATTTATTAAGGTTGTTTTAAAAACTGTTTTTAAAGTAATAGAACGCCTGATTTTTAAGAAAAAAAAAAACAGGTAATTTTTAAAGCAACCTTTAAATAGTGTTTTTGTGCTCGGTCCAATGACTAGCTACTGTCCAATCACTAGTCAATATGTTCTCCCTATGTAATACTTCGCAGCGTCACCACGCGGCGAAGCAACGCAACCGATCATATGACCTCGCTCTTACATAAACTAAAGCGAGACAAGCTTACAAAAATTTTTGGTCTGTGATACAAAAGTACACACATTCGGAACTTTCCTCGACTTGAAATAATATACATCATAATATTACGATAGCATTTCCGAAAGAATATTATAATTAAAAATATTGAATCTATATTTTACAAAGTCTAGAGAAAAATTAGTTTCGAGACAAATGGAAAATTCGGCTTCATTTTTGCGACAAGACAATAGTAATCCAAACTTTATACAATTTTTTTTCATTGTCGAACAAACTTCCTCTAGATTGGGCAGCATGCTGTTATAACTTATAAAATTTTGCTATAACAAAAATCTTAATAATAAAACTAGATTAATATTACAATAACTCCAGTTGTGCAGTCGACGAGCACTAACATTGACACAATAATATGTCACCTTCATAGAAACGTAAACATAACATCTTTAAACGAGCAATTCTTGTATATATATATATAATTGGAATCTCGGAATCGGCTCCAACGATTTTCATGAAATTTAGTATATAAGGGGTTTTGGGGGCGATAAATTGATCTAGCTAGGAATCGTTTTTAGAAAATGTCATTTTATTCATGTTTTATCGAATACCGAGCAAAGCTCGGTCAAATAGCTAGTTTCATTTTAACAGCATACACATTGTGCCAACAATTAATAATTAATATGTTGCACAAGTAAATGTTGCATCTTTATGATTAGTATAGATAGTTTTGTATATATTTTTAATATAATTAGGCGTGTATCTATATTAGTGTTCTCGACTATACATGTGTTTAGTCCGCCCTCAAACAATTTCGCGTCAACTCGCTAGTCGCTACATCGTACAAGAACATTTGTGACGGTTACATACTTCTACTATACATTTACGTTAATGAAATTTACATTTAAACAATAATTTTTCAGCCTAATACTCGTAATTACAATTTTACATACCAAATTTTGGAAATGAAATAAGTACAGCGAAGAAAAACATGACGGGAGAGCGGCAAAGTGTTAACAAATATTATGAGTTACCTTTATAATTTTAATAATTTATTTGCTTAATTAATTGATATACATAGCCACCGATGTGCAGCAAAGCTGCCAATTTTAATATATCGTTATATCAACATCTATCACATCAATTAACCGACTTTGAAAGGTGGCGGTTGTTTAGATAATTCCAATTCGGCACATACTAAGAAGAAAAGTCACTCATTACCCCTTGTACTATACCTTCGATTCGGTGGGCAAAATAAATTATAAGTCCTGGCGTGACTCGACCATAAAATGGCGGACGCACACAAAATGGCGCCCAATTTTCGCGCCATTTTACCAAGCTTCATGTTTCAGAGTATTGGAGATTGTTAACATTAAAAATTATATTTTAATTTCTAATTCATTATGTTTATAATATGCAACACATTTAAATTATAAAATCTATGGATCAGATCTGACTAAATATACAAAGGATAATGGTTAGGGTACACAGAGACACTTGCCATAAAGTATCTGCACAATTTATCAACAAAATAATTTATTTTCTAGGATCGGGACCTAGTTACGGTGTCTTGATTTGAAGATTTTCTCATCGGAGATAAGAAAAGAACTTTAAAAAATACCTTATAATATGAGAACTTAATAATGACGAAAATATAAAAAAACGGTACATAAATTCAACAAAAATCTTTGTGCTTCATTCCTAGTTAATGCGTTTAGCAAACTGATTATAAAAATCCAAACACTTTGGTCAAGGGTCTTTATATACTCTGGTCATAGAACATAACGTCAGGTCTGATCCACTATGACCGGCTCGGTCGACCAAAATTGACAATATACAAACATACATACATATACACAAGCAGGCGTTCACTCATCCCAGGAATTAACACCTGTAGACACTACTGTCATTATGTTACACACATCTTTAAAATAATGAAAACTTAAGTGTCTTTCGCTATTTCTTGGCTTCGATATTTGACACAGCTTAAAATGTAAGTAATGCAGTTTTCTGATCTTATCATATGTTGATCAAAAATATTCCTTGTACATATAACACTTATGATCGTTTTGGCACTGCCAAAATTAGTATAAAATGCAGCATAACAAGATCTACAATATAGCTTATCCAATATTATATGTTAGGTGGAAGTTAGTCCAACAATTAATATTCCTGTAGTCAAATTATTCTCATCTTTGTAATATTTGATCAGAATAATTCGAATATCTATTAAATAGCGTTTAAATTATTTTAGAAATACGCCACAAGTAGATAAACTGTCATTAAATGCTAACTGAATCATTACCGAAATTTAGTTGCCGTTATTTTACCCACGGTAAGACCTTCACAACGTAATATGAAAAATCCGATGGCCGAATTGCCATAACGCAAGTTAACTTAGCATGGGATTAAACGACGTTATGTACCGTCTGAGATATTGTTTTATAGGCAGCTGACGGACCCACATCATTTGGTCGGGTTATGTCGATTCAATGTAGGCTATGATCTGTTAGCTGGGTCTGATATAATGCGATCAAATTACCTATGCCAGCCGTCCACCTGTGAATCAACTTCTCTGATAATATAGCTTGCTTTATACTATCGTGTATTATGTTTTTATCAAAGAATTTGTATATAAGTAGTGGTGGTGTGACGTAATGACAGTAGCGTCGAGGTGTGTAGCAGGAGTGACGTCACACGCCGCTCGCGTCGCACCGCTGCCGAGCGCTTCCGCCTGAAATATTACAACATATTACTTTTAGCACAATATAAAACAGTCAATTATTGTCAACTTAAGAGTTAATAGTTCAGGAAATACTTTTATTGGCATTCATAGTATATTCAAACAAAAATCTAAGGCGCCAGTAATACGCAGCGAATACGTTGTGGACGCACAACGGACCCGCCATGAATGCGCATCGTATATGTCACGGACGACTTACGGGATAGCAGAGTTTTGTGCTTTGTAAGCTTAATGCAAATTATCTTGTCAATCAGATAATCAGCCTAAAATGTTCTAACCAAACTCGGAAACAATTGTAAGGTGGTGGTTCGGGAGAAATGAAACCACTCAATGCTTAATTAAGACTGCGTTTATTTAATATTAAATTCCCACTATATAGTCCAGCATAGTGCTGTGACATTACAATTAGTGTTGTACCTCTACATCACCCTTCTTAATAAAAAAAAAAAAATTCATTGCACATTTTTTTTTTAATTCTTATATAGTTAAATCATTATTTTTAACATAAAGTTTTGTTCTATTTTTATGCACCACATCTACTGAACCTTTTTCATTTATAATTTCTACATTAGGTGACATGTCTTTTACAACTTTATATGGTCCTGAATAAATATCTTCAAACTTATTACCTATTTCATTTTTAACTAAAATCAAATCATTTACTTTATAACTTACAGGTTTAATATTTTTATCATATCTTAGTTTCCTCTTTAATTTACTTTCTAATAAATTATTCTTAGCTTCTCTTTGAGAAAGTTGCAGCCTGTACCTCAATTCATTCGGATAAAATTCACAGTTGTACACTGGATCAAGGTCTTGTGTTAGATTACTTGGAAGGGAACATTTTTTACCAAATACTAACTCATAGGGTGTGTATTTAGTTTCTGTATGAACTGTGGTGTTGTAACCAAAACACCAGAAAGGAAGCCACATACTCCATATTTCAGGATGGTTGTCACATTGAATACGGATAAATGCATTTAAATTTTTATGTGTTACCTCTAAAGCACCTATAGATTCGTGATGGTATGCTGTAGAATTGAGTTGTTTAATATTGAGTAGTTTACATACCTCTTTAAATATCTGAGACAAGAACTCCTTCCCTCTATCAGTTGCAACTTCTTTCGGTACTCCGTATCTAAGGATAAAATTATTTACAAAAGCTCTAGCTACTTCGTCAGATTTTTTGGAAATTAAGGGATATGCTTCTACATATTTAGTTAGTTCACATTGCAGCGTTAAAACGTACTTATGATCATTATCATCTACTTCTAAAGGTCCTACTAAATCTAAATATATTTTCTCAAATGCAGTACTAGCTATGCTTGTAATAACCATTGGTTCTCTATTCGGTTGAGAATATTTTAGGCGTTGACATTTATCACATCGTTTAACAAAATTTCTTACATCGTTATCTATGCCAGGCCAATAATAGTACTTTTTAATATTATTTGACATCCTTCTCATACCAGCATGGCCACTACTAGGTAAGAGATGGAAGTCGTTTAAAATCACTCTTCTATCATCTTTGTCTTCAATGCGTTGGACATCTTCTAAAATACATAATCGCGGTCCGGACCTGTTTGTTAAACTATTTATCTTTTCTAACAACTTTTTAATAAAAATATCATTATCTTTGTTATTTAATATGTATACTTCTTCTAATTTGAGTGAGTTACAAAAATCATCCATTTCTCTCACAAATTCGTCTCGCGCAATTTGTGATTGAGAGTTAAGGAATTTTATGTAAATTGTATTCTTACTTTCAACATAACAAAATAACTTATTTTCCTTGGTAATTATTTTATTTTTTCTTAATCCATCTAACATTTTCCTATTACTAATAAATCTTAACTCGACAGAATCCTTTGGTTTGATATGGGTATTCACTACTTGAGGGTGATCAGTCCTCAAATTAGTGCTTACCGAATCCACCGGGGAATTAACCTTAAGTAATTTTTTCGCTTGTGCTCTTGTCATTACGTTAACTACTTTTTCATGCATTTCTTTCAAGTCTTTTGATGTTAAAATGATTCGAGACAGCGCATCTGCAGCTGCATTGTCTGAACCTTTAACATATTCTACCTCAAAGTTATATTCTTCTAATGTCATCCTAAATTTCATGAGACGACTCGACGGATCTTTCATATTAAATAAAAATACTAAAGGTCTATGGTCCGTCAGTACTTTAAATGGACGTCCATATAAATATGGACGGAAATACTTTACTGCCCAAACTATAGCAAGTAATTCTTTCTCTATTGTTGGATAGTTCTTTTCTCCTTTATTTAAGCTTCTACTAGCGTAGGCTATAGGTAGACCATTACTATTTGCCAATATAGCTCCTATTGCATTATTAGATGCATCGGTTTGTAATATAAATTTATTTTGTTCAGAGAAATCTGGATATTGTAGTATTGGAGGGGAGACTAAGCATTTCTTTAGTGTTTCAAATGATTGTTGACATTTATCATCCCAGAGGAACTTAACATTTTTTCTGGTTAACTGATTTAATGGGTATGCGATTTCTGCAAAATTGGGTATAAACTTTCTATAATAATTACTAAAAGCAACGAATCTTTTTACTTCATCTGTTGTTGAAGGTATTGGATAATTTTGTACTGTAGCAATTTTTTCAGGATCTGGGGATATTCCACTACTTGAAATAATGTGTCCTAAATAAAGGATTTCCTTTTTTAGAAAATCGCATTTTAAAGGATTTAATTTTAAATTAATTTTACGCAATCTTTCAAAAACATCTAATAAATTTTTATTATGTGCACTCAAATTTCTCCCAAAGACTATTAAATCGTCAAGATAAATAAGACATTTTTCGTAATTTAGGCCTGCCATTGCCATAGTTATCATCCTCGAAAATGAATTAGGGCTTGTTTTGAGTCCCATAGGCATACGAGTCATTTGGTACTGACCTGACAAAAATGAAGTATATTTTCTGCTGTTATCATCTAATTTTACATTATAATAACCCTGATGCAAATCTAAATGCGTGAAGTAAATGCTACCATTTAACGATTCAAGAATTTCAGTAATATCAGGTAAAGGGAATTTATCATCTTCAATACAGTTATTTAATTTTCTATAATCAACAACTAGTCGCCATTTTTTACCACTTTCAGATTTTTTAGGGACTAGTAATACAGGACTTGACCAATCACTTTTGCTAGGTTCTATAATTCCTTCCTCTAACATTTTATTAATTTGAGTCTTAATTTCAGCTTTTTGAGAATAAGGTAATTTATACTGTTTCGAAAATACCGGTCTTGTGTTCGGCTTTAAGGTTATTGTGTGAGTATATGCATCTGTAGTACTCAGCTTGTCTCCTGGCAGATAGAAAATATCGGCATATTTAGCACAAATATTTTCAATACTCTTCTGTTCTTCATCATTTAAATGTTTTATATTTAAAAGAGAAAATAACTTTTTAACCCTATCCGCATCTTTTGTTGTTTTTTTAAAAGTACATATATCATAACAATTTAATTTTTCGATTGATGGTGTAATATTATTTAATAATTCATCACTATCAGTGACATTTAAAATACGCACAGGTATTCGTCCATTTTTAGGAGTAGCTATAGAACTTGCTAAAAATACACCGGGTTTTAATTCATTTGAAATTATTACACAATCTTCTGTAAAGTCAGTTTCTATAAAATGTATCGACTCGCTACGAGCTGGAATATTAATGTTAACCGAACAATCGTCCACAATGGGTAACGTAACCAAATTATTGTTGGAAATCTCTAAGGTTAAATTGCTTTTCTCGAAATTTAATTTAGCTTTGTATTTATTCAAAAAATCACGACCCAAAATTCCATTTACTTTAATTGGTAAATTATCAAAAACATAAAACTTATGATAAATAGTATCGTTACATAAAACCATAGGTAAATAAACGTATCCTATTGCCTGGACTTTTCCACCTAAACCATGTATGGTAATATCTTCAGTGTGAATTGGAATATTAAATTTTTGTGCATGCTTGTATTTGCAAGCAGATAATGATGCTCCAGAATCTACTAAAAAATGTTGGTTTTTACAATACGAAGAGCCAGAATCTATTGAAACATAACAATTACTATCGCTTGAAAAAATAAAATGTTCGTTGTCAGTCACGAAAAAACTGATTCGGTTTTAATTCTGATTCACTGCTTTGGCACATTACGTTTATCCCTTGATTTCCAGAACTATTATAATATTTTGACTTACCTTTATACCGATGCCCACGGGGTTGTCCTCGGGAAGCAGGGTTATTCCAATGTCCTGCTCGGGAAGCGGGGGGGTTCCACTGTCCACGGCCGGTGGGCGGATTCCATTGTCCTTGACTACGCGTTGCTGGTGGCACCCATTGCCCACGATGACCTCTAGCACGTCCGTGGTGAGCGAAAAAATTATTGCGTCCGCGCTGACCTCTAAAATAATTATTTCGCTTCATGTTATTAAAATTAAATGAATTATTATACGTACCTAATATTTCACCCGAAGTTGATGCCATTGACGTTGTGTCCTCATCCTGGGCGGCCTGGATTGCATCCTTAAGTGAATTATAATTCCTAGCTGAAATAATCGTGCTCAATCTACGACTTCGCAACCCGTCTGCAAATTGTTTAATAGCAAATTTTTCATTAATTGGTTTTAAAATATTATAGCATTGCTCATTGCCGTCGGATTGAGAAATCGTCAAATCTACAAATAATTCGGTAATTTCTTTGCCGTAATCTGAAATAGACCTGTCCGCTTGTTTCATGTTTTGCAATTTATGCTGAATTGAGGCTGCAGCTTTCTTACTTAAAAGAGTATTTTTCATGTCATTAATCAATTCACTTACAGAATCATAAGACGACTTCAATTTTAATTTTGCCTCTACAGACAATCGACTTTTCAAAACAAAATTAATCAGGTTTTGCTTACACTCCTTTTCTTTTAATAACGAACTATAATATTGAATATTATCAATCAGCTGTTTAATGTTACATTCCTCATTTGTCATAACAGGTAAAAGGTTTAAAGCAGTCCTTAAATCAAAAGAATCCATGGTTAATGACGAGTCCGAGTTGCTTTTACACAATAACAAAATTTCCTCATATAATTCTAAAAATTTAGTACAATAATTATTTATTAATAAAATATCATCATTAGAAAAACATTTTTTCTCACATTTTTTCTTAAAATCAATTGACCAATTATTATAGCGCTCATAAATATCATTGCTCTCGCTTAGCTTTATTTTTAATATCTGCCCATGTCTTCGTTTTGGTCCAATTTTTATTAAATAACTTCTTATATCCTTTAACTCATTATACAATCCTACAATAATATCCATTTGGCACTTACCATCATAGTTTAATATACACCACTATTTAATAATCTAAAAAAAAAAAAAAGAAAATAATATAACACTTGAATTATTAAAATAGAAAATATCTAAAGTCCAATAAAATATTAAGAGTCCAAAGTTCATTCGTCTGCCGAGTCCATATTTGGTTTGTCACTTAATACTTCGTTCTGTACGCGCCACTTTAATAATTATTACCTATAACGATTAATATATTTTAATGATTTTAATTATTTAGATTATATATTTATTAGCACTATATTTTTATTATTATTTATTTTATAATAATTATTATTTATTTATTTTTATTTTTCACTTTTTAACTTTTTATTTTATTTTTCACTTTATTAGCACTTTATTATTTTAATTATTAGTATTTAATTATTATTTATCTTCTACACTGTTTCCGAAGGCCCGTGACGCCGGAAAAAAGATCTTCGTGCTGCCGTGCGAGTAATCTCCTTCTCAATCCATTTTCTGTGGCATCTTCTGTACTGCTTATAGGCCGTAACCACAAGGCTCGCCAAGATAAACAGGATCACGACTGTTAGCAGGATATTAGTTGTAGAAATATGCCAACGAATTTGTTCGACCTGCGCATCGTTTTGTCCCCCTGCAGCATTCTGGACGATGACCGTTTCTTCTTTAGATTGTTGCTTTCCCATCTCGGAACGTTGGCACAGGCAAGTTCGAAGGAGGATTCCGACTAAGTAATTCCATTGTTATAACTTCTATCAGCAGAGCTATGAGGCACACGCGACGGATATGGAAAACGGTTTCAATTTCGCGGCGCGACGGCTCACATGCAGGCGCCTGGCGGGGTCGCCATGTAAGGTGGTGGTTCGGGAGAAATGAAACCACTCAATGCTTAATTAAGACTGCGTTTATTTAATATTAAATTCCCACTATATAGTCCAGCATAGTGCTGTGACATTACAATTAGTGTTGTACCTCTACACAATACTTTTGACATTAACTGCCGCACTCAGAGTGGAACATTAATTACTTAAATGCAATTAATTCAAAATTTTGACATAGCTCCATACATTATCTGTCAAACTCTTCATTTAATTGAAGGTTAATCGTAACTTAATGTCTCTGAGTACGGCGGTATGAGCGGTATATCAATATTGGCAGTACTCACCGGTAGCGGGCGGTCCTTAGCTATTAACCATGTTGTCGTTCCCTGCTGTTAGTTCAGCATTAAGGTACAGTTACATATGCTCAAAACCAGCATGCTTAAAACAAGCATGCTGTTCGAATTCGATATATTTGCTTCTATTGAGCATGCTTATTATAAGAGAAAAACTGATCGATACTACCACAAACCTGTCAACACGTACTTAAACCACGCCCCCCGCCACCCGCACCGCTTGCGATTTTCAAGCATGCTAATGCTTGAAAATCGCAAGCCTGTCGATTTTTAAATAAGCATGCTTGTTTTGAGCAATGCATGGACACACATGCTCGTAATCAGCATTTGCTCGGTTTAAGCATGCTGCGTGCTCGAAATAAGCATGTGTAAATGTAGCTTTAGATTCCAACCAACCAATTCAAATGCTGAATTGGTATAATATCCAGCTTGATGAAATTCGACCTATGGTGGGATATCACATTGTATTGCTCACCGTTAGCGGGCGGTCCTCAGCTGTTGGCCATGTTGTCGTCCCCCGCGCCCGCCGCCCCCGCACCGCCCGCCGACCCGCCGCCCGCACGCAGCCACTCTACGAACTCGTCCAGCATCACAGGCCCTGCAATGTAGTGTGTGAACATGAATGAGGGTTTTTGATATTCCATTTGCCCCCAGGTGCCGTCTATCGTGTCAAATAGGCATATTATCGTGAAAAATGACAGCAGTTTGACACGATAGACCTACGTATAACGCCTCCGTGGTCTAGTGGTATAGAGCGCGGCTCTTGACTCGGAGGTCGTGGGTTCGATTCCCGCGTTGGAAACATGTTATTTCCAAGTTTGGTTAGGACAATGCAGGCTGATCACCTGATTGTCTGACAAGTAAGATGATCCATGCGTCGGATGGGCATGTAAAAATTCGGTCCTGCGCCTGATCTCTCGCCAGTCGTGTCGGTCGTCCGTCCCACTGGGTTATGAGAGTAAAGGAATAGAGAGTGCTCTTGTGTACTGCGCACACACTTGGGCACTATAAAAATTACTCCTGCGTAGCTGGCCTGGTTTCAATGAAACCGGCCACCGTCACCGAAACCGGTGTGGGAGCTATTATTATTATTATTACATATAGACTACAATATAGCGGCACCTTGTGGCAAATGGAATATAAAAATTATATCTTGTTATCAATGTTAAAACTATGTACAACATTTAAAATAATATGAACACATATTATTACTGAGTATTATGTGAAGTTAAGTGATTATAGTAACTGTAAGCGAGATACTGGTTTATGCTTGCAGTCCTATAAACAAGTGCGAAAATTTCAAACGCTTACATTCAAAGACTCGGGAGTTCCATTCAGTGATTACGGATCCAGGATATGCCTTCGGGCGAAAACTGTCAGACAACTTACACGCGCCATCGGGGTCGTACGCGGCGAGCGCGGCGTCGACGGTGCGGCTGAACTCGAGTATGTTGCACCACTGGTCGCGGTTGACGACGCGGTACCGGCGCGCACCCGCCAGGAACTCGGCTAGTGGTGCACGCAGCGGCCAGCGCGGTAACAGCACGCCGAGTAACGCGCGCGCCACGCCCGCCTCCAGAGAACGCTGTTCTTTGTCCTGAAAACATGGTGCAGAATTTTACTATACTTACAGATAAGTATAATAAAAGTAACATATATTACAAATATTGGAACGAAGTTCCTTATCGTGCGTTGCGAAAGGGGGCTAGACGCAAAAAGTTGTAACTTTTTTTATTATAACTTCGTTCCATCCAGGTGTCTCTTGACACCTCTCAAGTTTTATTTGTATGTCCTGCACTGGCACTTTTAACTTAAATTAACATACCTCATGAACATTAGTTTCAGTGATTTAAGTGTAAAGAGGCTAAAGACAGGCAGACAGACCTTTAAAGACGTCATCATTATTATTGTTATCAAACATATCCATATTGTAATATTATGCTATAAAGTTACCAGCACCAACAAATAATGTTAAAAGTATTTTGTAAACCTCATTTTGTCAAATAGTAATAATTCCAATTAACATAATATTATCAGCACAATATTGTGTTCTTTGATAGTTTTGAAGTGTATTCAAATGACAGTATAAATCACATAATATGAAGCAGTCAGTTCACTTAATAAATATTATACATACCCTTGCAAAGTCATATGAATATCGGTATATAGCTTTGAACATGTATGGGTCATTGAGAATGTTGCGTAGGAATTCTAACTTATTCTGTAGTTTGTGCACGCTGTCACATTGTAAATCCGTTAAACCTGAAAAAGACATACTGTTATTTATAATAAAGTACAAAAGAAAAAACGATATCAGCAGTTTCATTTCATTCATGCGCAAATGCCTAATGTAGAAGCTATGTAGTGTGTAAACAAAATTTGCGTCTGCCATCCACCCTAGGGATTTCTATTATGCAGTGCATGTTACTATGTTTAAGGTAAGTATGCTTTTGTTTATCAGTTAAATCAAACAGTAAGCAATCTACACTGTTTAGTGACCATTGGCCAATATTTTTGCTTATGCCTTGATTAAATCGGATTTTGATTTATGCAAAAATTTTTGAATAATCGTATTATGACATTGAAGCAAGAGAACCTAAGGTTGCAAGTTTTTGTCTAGTTGACAAGAGCAGCTACTCTTGTACCTAATATAATTGGGGCCGGAGCTACGGTTTTTTTTGCTCGCTAGTTGGCGTTATCCCATTTATTTATTTAATTTTTAAATAATATCTCCTTTACTTTTGCTATTTTTTTAATAACTGAATTTTTTTATAAGATTATTAAGTACATATTTATTTTATTAATTTCGCTCTCAAACCTGTACTTTGATCGCCAAATAATACTTTTTGGGATAATTTTAAGGAGATCACTTTTCAACAGATAAATTGCATAAATTAAATAATAATCTGTGTCATGAAGACCACTAAAACTAGTACAAAATAGACTTTTTTTGGACCTCGCGCGATACTAGCGCCTCTAGTAGCAAATTCACACGCGGTAGCCTCCATTAAATTTAGTATTGAACAAATCACAAGCTTTATGTTACCTTTAAGCCACTCTTCCTGTGTAAAGTAGCCCATCTGTTTGGCTCCCATCTTGTACGCTATGACCAGCATCACAACATTCTCCGGGTCCACTCCGAGATCCTCACAGAATTTCTCCATACCTTCAGGTCCTTTAATGAATACATTGTTATTTGAAACAATATTGTACATCTTCTACTGAATTAAATATCTAAATTAGCAACTATTACTAGCTAAAAGCCAAGCTTTGTGAGGGTTCGCATCGTCAACCTTGACTGATGAAAATGAAAACACATAAAGCACAAATCAATAGATGTCATAGTTTTTCCGTAAAGTGTACCACAAAATGTAAAGGTTGTGGAATATACTAGGGCTCGCTTCGCTCGCCCTGATTACAATATTATTGTAATCTTTGCCAAACTATTATAATCCCAACAAAAAAATTTCATGTAAAATGTTGCCAAAACGACCACATAAGGTTTGCCCTGTGAAAAAGATATCAGATCTCATGTACCACCAAGCTTCTGAGGATTCTGAAGCTTAGCTCTATTTGACAGATATGTAGAATTTGTTGAAGTTAGGGTCGGTAGAGTTAGGCCGCGTACTTGGTATGTTACACGGCCTAACTATAAATAGATCAAATTCTCACCTAATACATCAGGCTCCGATACAGTTGTGTACTCTTTGAACCACGCCAAACATTTCTTCACACTGAAACTTGTGTCCTCCGACTTGGAATGTCTTCTTGAACTGAATTACACAATAATCTATGTTATTATACTACACTTACACTAATCTGCTATTTTTATACAAATAGTCCTTACACATTTTGTAAAAATATTATGCTCCTAACAAAGAAAAAAAATCATAACAACCCATCCTAGAGCGGAGTCACATCAACCACTTTGACATTGGCAACTCACTACGGGGCCATTTTTAAATAAGAAGAAGACTTTGGTCCACAGCTGTGGCACAAGAGTATTTTTTTTTAAACACAGCTTGCTATGAAAAGAAAAATAGTCTCCAGGAAAATTATTTTTAAAGTAGCCTTTTAGATTTAGATGGTAATGTCATTTAAGCTCAACCTTCTCTACACTGTATAACTCTATTGGTTATTATTATTTGCAAAGTGTTGTGTTTACATTATTCAATTGAATATACAATCTACTATCTAGACATAATATATTGTAAAGGCATGACTCCTTAACTTCTAAACTAAAATAAATTACATTAAGGTTGTGGTTCCCATTGCTACTTGTCTCTTTCAAAGGAGATATTGCTGAAAATTTTGACAGGTACTTATAGAATAAGACAGCAAAATATGTAGTTTCAGAAAAGATCAAAATAGGATAGGACTCAGGGCTTCCCAAACTGTGTGTGACGACGATGTCCATCGTCCATCGACATCGTCCCAGGGGTGTCGCATATCAACACAACCAAATCGAGTGAGCGCCGCACGCATTGTCATTCATACCGAAAACTTTTCCAGTTGCCACCACCATCAACATGTTCTACAGAAGAAGAAGAACAACTAATATAATTATCGTCCTACGATTCCAGCCTAAAAATTCAATATGACACGGACAAACTGTTTGAATTTCGAAGCTGTTTTATTACCATTAATTGCAACTTCGTACTTGTGCGAAGCAGTCTTTTCTGCAGTTGCAGTAATAAAGACAAGTCCAGGCAATATCCAAACTGGAGCCCCGGTTTCAGAAGCTATGCTCAGAAAAGCAAACGCATCCTTGACATTAGCTAGCCTTGCTACCTCTTTATTTTTATGCTTAGGTTTTAATTTGGTGATTATTTCCTAAGAAAAATATAAATGTCCAAATAGTTTTTATGATAACCTATGTAGGCTGATTCTAAAATCTGAAAGTATTTTTGGGGGCTGGGTTGAGGGGTGTCGTAAAGAAATGACAAAGTCCCAAGGGCGTCACAGTACAAATAAGTTTGGGAAGCCCTGGGATATTTTTCAAATGGTATTCATAATAATTAGTGCAAGATAAAAAAGTAGCAATGGGTTCCCTGTAACCATGTTTAATAATAAAAACACACACATCACATAGTCACACAGTAATCAACAATGGACACAATAATCTGACAAATGTATTATTGAATTTGTCAGATTTGGCTCCAATTTCATCAACAACTGTTAAAGTTAATGATTGAACCTGTATCACGTTACCCCTTTCGTTTTTCATATTATGGATGAAAGAGAAGACAATATGACATTTTAACAAGCTGTTAACACTAACAGATGGTGAAATAAGCCCTTGGCCAGAGGACCGATTACTGGGGTCTTCTATTAAAAATAGGTGTTGACCTGGAGTTCCTGGACCTCTTGTGATGGTGGTGGTCCTCCAGGGAGGTGGTGCCCGGCAGCAGCTCGGCTGCCGGCGCGCTGCTGCGGGTGCGTTTGCTGCAGCGGGGCATCGCTCTACCACCCTGTGGAGTTACCAAATGTGATGGAACATAGCAACCATGTCATACAGCTAACAGTTTAAGCCCTTAACCCTTAAATCGTGGAAAAAGGAGACCCAATAGAATTTCTATTGTGTCTCGGTCACCGGTGACCATATGCGGCTTGATGAATTAAGGTGGGCTGAAAGATTGTTCTTGGTATAAATGTAGTAAATATAAATCACTAAAGGTTTGAAGAACCAAAAAAAATTGAATGGGAGTTTTACAATTTCAACAAAAAAATTGTCACAAACACAGTCCCCTTGAGAGTTAACTTTCAAAGATAGCTGTGCAGAAACAGGTACTTATTTTTAACAAAAATAAAAACATTTAAAAAGTAAAATGTTATGTTTGAACAGCTGATACACATTGAGTACAAACTAGAAAATTTTAATTAAAATAGCATTCATTCATTATTTTGCTCAAGATTGCTCTACTGAACACCACAATAATGTATGTTTTTAAACACATCTAGCTTAGATAATGTTTACCAATTACCATAACTACTTCAACCTTTTTGTACAACAATTTAGTAGGTAATTATAATTTGTAAAGTAAGATTTATATTACGATACAACTGTAATCATATACATTTTTTGATTATTGAGCGTTTTATAACGCAAATACTGGCACTTTACAAGGCCCCTACAACGAAGATACGAAAAACAAATCCATTATTTCCCAATGAATGGGATCGAGTGTAAGTAACGTTTTATGATATAATTTGACTGTTTTATGTGTTACATAAGTTATACTCACGATGGGTGGCAGATTCGATATAAAATTAGAAAACTTAAAACGATTGTCGTCTCCTATTTTGCGATCTTGTGAAGACAGTTTGGCGAAAAAATGTCTTCTTGACAGGTCGATAATAACCTGAAAACAAAAAATCAATGTGGCGAATTATTAATAAAAAGATTAATTAAGTACTATTTTACATGATAATGAGTGACACCTGCAATTTTACTTGCAAAACAGGTACATAAAATATGGTTTAGTTGTATGGAATACGAAAACACGTAGAAGGATGTCGACTCAGTTCATACTACTATCATTACAAGAAATTACAATTATTTTTCAGCGAAAACTTATAAGGTATCGCAAATTACAGATTTAACATACCCTTTTTGGATCAAAAATCAAACAAAGCTAAATTAAAAACCACAAACACAGCGACAAACACTATAAAACATAAATAATTAAAAATCCTCCAAAAGAAACTTTTGTTTTTTTTTACTTGTTCACAGACAATAAAAAAATTAAAATGGCATACCACCATAGACAGCAGAGTATGCGCATAGATAATACAATATAAATCATAGACATAATTATTATGTCTATGATATAAATAGAGAAATGCGATACAGAGTAAAGCCTCCCGCACACAGGCGCGATATGATATTGCCAGGTATCGCATCGCATCAATATTATCACGATTCCGTGATAATATTGATGGTGTAATAGGTGAATCGCAGTATCATGACAGTACACGTTTTGTGAATCGCGTGATACTAGAATCATAATAATATTGATACGTGTAATACCTGCCATTATCGGTCGATAATATCGCTAGCGACATTGCAATAAGGCGTCACGATTCCTTGCCCACAGCTGCTATTTTATCGTCCGATATTTCTTACGAGTAAAGCGCCTAATACACGGTTTAAAACTGAAGTTTGAAACCGTGACAGATAGTTGTTTTATGCAAAAGTTTTTTTGGCATAAAACAACTATCTACACGGTTTCAAATTTCAGTTTTAAGGTGAGGCCAGTTCGAAAAGACTGATTTTTAAACTTCCAATCTATCAAGAAATTATGTGGAATTCTCTTACATCAAAATTCATGTAGACACAAAAAGAAACAAAGTAACGAAATAACCGAACAGAATATTGAAAATGGCATAGTAATTCTGTAAAAAATCTTGAATATCACCATAAAAATACATTTCAAATTCGAACATCTCGTAATTTTCAATGACAATGATATGATTTTTTTTTACAAAAAGAATAGCTTTTTATAGTTCTAGCAAAATAACCGAATAGATTTTTAATAAATGATTCGATCATTAAAAAAAATATATTATAGTATAATTTTCTTCTATTTTCATAAAGTTAATATACCTAGCGGAATAGAGAAACAAAGGCCTGAGCAAGAGAGATGTCACTATCATTAACACTGTGTGGTAAAAAGAGACGTGTTATACATGACAGCAGCACTCTTTTTTTGACGTCCAGTCGGCACGTGCCGCACGTTGACAATTTAATCTCATAGAATTCATGTTCAATCATGCTTGTGTAAGTGTATACGTACACATATTTTTCACACAGATTAAATCCAATTTTGGTTTCATTGGCAACTCGAGATTGTTGCTTTATTCCGCTAGGTATAATTTAACTTTATGTCTGTTTCGCCCTATCAACAACGCGGCGAGCGTCGTAACCGCCCTGTACAAGGCGCGCTGATATGAATGTTATTTTAATGTCCTTAACGTCGATATTCGTACTGACAGACATCGACCTGCTAATTCAGGGACAGCCTTGCCTTAAACCGTCGTTTTAGCCCGGCCGCACATTATCCAAAATTTCTGATACGAAACATTTGAACGTCGGCCGGACCGCCACACCGCACACTATCCGAAATTTCCTTCCGGCGAGTTCGAGCTCACTCGGCTCAGTACAAAATATAAGAGAGAGCGCGATCCGTCAGAAACATTTGAACTGACATCCGATCGACGTCATCTGAGTCATCTGGCACATAATGTCAGACGCCCACCGGAACGCAATTAAAAATTTCTGCCATCCG
Source organism: Aricia agestis (assembly GCF_905147365.1). Classification (NCBI taxonomy): domain Eukaryota; kingdom Metazoa; phylum Arthropoda; class Insecta; order Lepidoptera; family Lycaenidae; genus Aricia; species Aricia agestis. The sequence goes on from NC_056419.1 coordinate 563,421, forward strand.
ATAGACGGCATCTGACAACTCATCCGGACCGGACGTCAGATACAAAATATATGAGCAGTGTGCGTTGCGACTTGCGGCAGGCATCTGACATTATGTGTCAGATGACGTCGATCGGATGAGTACTCTGGTGTTTCGTCCCAAGGTTTTTAGGCCCAGTGGGCCCAATGACCAGATATGAATTTTTAACATTTTATAATCTGGCGATTGGTCCCACTTTTATGATTCATTATTTTCTGGCAAGAAATTTTGAAGTAGGCACAAAAACACACACAAAAATAATCAGTTATAATCATAATATTGTTTTGAAATTTAAAAAATATCTAACATAATATTATAGGTCACGTATTGGATATACGAGTTTTAATTTTACAAATTATTGCAACACCGCAATATCAGGAAATATTTAATATTCAAAATAATAATAATTAATTACATAAATAATAACTTATTTAATATTTATTTAAGTCAGATATAATAATTGTTAGAAGAGACTATGCCAATTAAGCCCAGCCGCACATTGTCCGAGATTTCTGATCCAAAACATATCTAACACTAAAAAATATCTAACACCTTAAAACTTATATTATTATTATTGTTATTAATAATAATAATATAAGTGACTTGATTAAACACATTGCGTTGAATCAAGTTTAAAAAAAATACCTGCTCTAATAGGTACTGCGTGAAATTTTAATGGTTGTTTTCCCATAGTAAAATGTCTTAGTTGTACGATAGACTTGGGAAGTTTTTTTTTTTGTATTCAAATCATAAATAAAATTCAGCCGGGCTATAGCCGCTCGCGCCTATCGGCATAAAGTTGCCATAGCACCTAATATGTGATACAAAATATTTTTCATTTTCAAATTCAAATGTCTTTATTGCCAGAATGTTGTTGATATAAAGGTTTTATTAAATACTTATAGTTTTAACATTCTGCCACAACAATGGCGCGTAATTGAATTAAACTTACTTATATAAAATTAATTAATTAATTAGTCGTTCTCTTACAAAAAACAATATATATACCTATAATTTGCCAATTAAAGAAATATACAGGGTGTAACAAAAACTAAAGTGATAATACTTTAGGGTGTGTACATGTTCCTTGTAGAGAGTTCACTGTGAAAGTAGCAGCTCTGAAAGATGAACATTTTTTTTCACTTTTGTATGGGCAAGGGCCCGAGCGTCACGAGTTTCCCCATACAAAAGTGAAAAAAAATTTTGGTCTTTCAGCGCTGCTTCTTTCACAGTGAACTCTCTACAAGAAACACGTACACACCCTAAAGTATTATCACTTATTTTTGTTACAGCCTGTATAAGCTTTATATAAAAATAATAATTAGGTATAAATAAATTTTAAACTGAAATAACTATACAATAATAATATAATTAGATTATTTAGAAAATAAGTACTTCTGTTATTATTTATGTCATAAGAGATTTTAATATATACATGTCCATTGTATTATTTTTCTTTAAATATCATAATATTATATTCATTCAGTGTGTAATAAATGCTTTCATACAAAGCAATTATTTTGTTTTTTATTCAAATCTACAACTTTTTTGCTAGCCCTACGGACATAAGCCCAAAAGTCATAAAAAATAATTCCTTGGACCAATCGCCAGATGAAAAAAATGTTAAAAATTCATATCTGGTGATTGGGCTCACTGGGCCCAAAAACCTTGGTTGGGACGAAACACCAGAGTACTCGATCGGATGGCAGTTCATATGTTTCTGATCAGAAATTTCGGACAATTTGCGGCCGGCCTTAAACCGTGTACGGTGTATCAGGCACTTTACGAGAGAGCAGCGCCACGACCAGTGTTGCCAACTCTTCAAAAAATTTCCTCCTAAAGCAACTTTTAAAACCCACTAAATTTCAAAGAAAACTCCCCAAAGATATAAATATTTATCAATTGGGGTACGTTCCACAAAATGGTCAATGACATCATTATTTTTGCTTATGCAACTCTCAAAATGACCCATCTAAGGTGGGTCGAAGTGGACTTTTTTTACATTTATGCAAAATAATTATGTAATTAGTTCATTAATTGAATTTGAACAATAATAATAAAAGGCCACAAGCCTGCAACTTTAGTTAAAATCCCGTAAAGGAGAATCTTAAACATTTCAAAATAATAATAAAACTTTATTTTCTCTAAGTAATTATTATAATAAATAACAATAAAAATGATAATAACAGTACTAAAAGCGAAATATACATATATAGTATATTATATACTTATTTCGTTGTATTATACATCGATCTAGCTAGGAATCATTTTTAGAAAATGTCATTTTATTCGTGTTTTATAATAGAGCCATAATATTGTGATGATGCATGGTGTAACTGGTGTAAGGAGTAAGGAGTTCTTTCAGCATCTTCGGAACCATGGTAAGTACACCTGATGCCAAATATAATTTTTTGGTAGCTAATATGCTTCGAATAGTTACTTTTCATAAAACCAAATTACCATTTATGTTTCCATATAAATTTCGACGAGTTCCCTCGATCACTCATGGTCCATGGATCCCGTCATCAGGTCACCACTTTTATGAACATGGTACCAAATTCGAGTTAAACCCTTTAAACATAAATAACGCACGAAAACCTCGTCTCAATCTTAAAGATTATGAAAAGTACTAATAATAGGGCCAGTCCATAGTATGATGATGCATGGTGTAATGGTAGTGATGATGATGATGATAATGATGAATATAAATTGCACAGGAGCATAATATTATGCTTTCTGTTCTTAAAACAACGCCGAAACTTCCAAACGTGTATCTATAAGGAGTTAGGAGCATGGAATTTGTACGTAGTACATATTAATTCCATGGTTAGGAGTTCTATCAGTACCTTCGGAACCATGGTATACCTTGATGCAAAATCTTACTTTTTAGTAGCAAATGCTTAGTATACTTCTAATAAAACCAAAATCAGCATAATAATATGTTTTCTTATAAATTTTGAGGAGTTCCCTCGATTACTCATGGAACCCATCATTAGGTCACCACTTTTATGAACATGGTACCAAATTCGAGTCAAACCCTATACAACACAAAAATAATTTTGAAAATCGGAGTACAAGCGGCGACTCTCCCTGTCCGCACTATGGGAGTACGACCAAGGAGAGCCAGCGGCCAGTGTAGGACTATTACAGGGAATGGATATTAGAAATGATACCGGGCTATGGGGGTGAGGTGCTAATGGACTGGGTAACTGGGACTATGGAAGGACTATGGCGTCTGCCGATACAACGTGGAAACATGTATCATAAAGTTGGCAGACGGTGACTCGCCAACTCTTTGAATGGGCCCCTCAAAATGGTCGCACGCACGGAGCGGCTTGAGGCAGGAGAGGTGTCGCTGGACTTTAAACGCCGATCATTTGCACCCTCAGAGGGTCCCATCACGTCGCCCACTCGCCACTTACGCTTCACATCCTCACTCTGAGCCAAAGCGACTCCACTCTGACCGGCCGGTTAAGGCAAGGCAGAGGTAGGGCCTGATTCTCCGTCAGTGTTCATTCCGACCGGCCGGTGAAGGCAAACCGGAGATGGAGAACAGGGGCTTCCCTGGGAGCACTCGGGTTCGAGGGGTCGCTACTCCCCAACAGTTCGCCACAAGCTGCCCTGCGGGCTTATTATTATGATTATTATTATTTTTACCAAAAAATTGAACCCGACTTGCAAGAAAAAGAAAACATAATATTCTTAAAATGACCTAAAAAGTATGAAATAATTCTTATTCTTCATTAGTGCCATTTTCAAAATTCGACTAAATCTCAACGAATTCCGTACTCAATTTTCATTCGTTTGAAGTCGGTACCAGCCCAGAACTGAGATACTTGAAATAGAACTTAGCCAGTACCGACTACCGAACTTACTTGGAACATAATACCAAATTCGGATTCCACCCTGTACTACAACAAAAGAATCATAAAAAACTGTCCACAAATGGCAAAGTTTAGCACTTTAGGGGAGGGGGCCAGGCCCCCCTCATTGTTTATTTCCAAACCAACTAGCAACAGACTAGTTATAGCCACGATTAAACTACCATGGTCTTAACCAGACCAGTAGCTTAGACCCTTTCAAAAAAAAAAAAAAAAAAAAAAAAGGTCCACAAACGGCAAAGTTATGGTTGAACATACAAAAAAAATTATAAACAGACCGAACATAAATCATAATAATATAACCTCCTTCTTTTTGGAAGCCGGTTAAAAACTAGACAAAAAACTGAAATTGAAAGACAAATCAAAAGCTTAACTTAATATTGGTTAGGATAAGAAAAGTTTCATTTAAGAAGGCTTTACAAGTTATCCACTAAGTAAGTGAATAGACTTTGAAGAGTTGAAGACTCCTGAAGAAGTAGCCACCTCACTTCGCCAGTTTTGACTTTACCGATGAAGTTTCGTACTAAGAGGTAAGGATGTTGTAGTAAATACAAACAGAAAATGGATCCATTGAGTCGCCCCACGGCCCCAACCCCTAGCCAGCTCAGTCGACCCCTCTCTATCCCTCTGTCGGTTAGTTTGTCGCGGCTCCCGGCGAGAGCACCGCGTATCGCGACTTTTCGCTCCGCGGCGATCTTTTTCCGAACGAGTGCAATAATATTCGAATTTCGAACGTGTTCATTTTGTTTTTTGTTTCCGGCCAGTATTTGGCGTGTTGAAATTGTTTTCGACGATTTGTTTCGGTGCCTAAAGTTTTTTTGGACGCCTGCATTTTACTTACGTAAGTATTTGCTGCAATGCGATTTAATATTTTATTAGACACCAAAGCGCTGCTCGAGTGCTTTTATTTTAGTTTTTCTATGTTATTCCTGTACTCGATCCATAGGTGGTAACAAAATGGGTTTTTTAACTCATACTTTATTTTGTTTTGCGACTGTTTTGCGTGACAAACAACGATTTCGATGACATAAAGGTTCTAAACGCGAAGTGGGAAGCTTCCTTGTTTCCTGTAAAAGGATTTCCCGTCGGCATGTCTGGCATCACATCGAATTTAATTTTGTCAACTTCATATTAGGTAATTATGTAATTTGTGTTGTAAACTTTTTTGTACGTACCCTACGCTTCTTAAATGGTTAGTACTTAGTATAGTCAGTAATATTTTTGTAGCTTCTTCTCAACCTTTTCATTCGGTTTCATTTTAAATTGAGCCCATCAATCCCCAATCGGGGCAGCCGGCAATCGGCTGCCGCATAACAATTCAAAATCTATTGTCTCTGCGATATTCACGATGGAGGTGCTACGTATTCTACTTTCTTTCGTTTTGTTATGAGTAGGTACGTGCCTACGACTAGGTTCCTATCTAACTGAATTCACAGCATGTATAACTTAAAATATAAATTATTATACTACCCCCTTACTAGCAAAAATTTTTAAATGCCGAATAACTGGTCTGCTTGTCATTGTCTGACACGCTGAAAAGTCACACAACAGACAAAATACACACCTGCGGGGCTAAAATGGTCGTTTTGAAGAATCATGATATGAATCATAATATGATTCATTTTTCTAAAATCGCAAAATGCAACTCTGCTTACAATTCATTTCTGTATTTTTGTACTAATTTGACATTTGTCAGTTTGACAGTTTTGACAATTCATTTGCTGAATTGATTGAAAGGAATTGCTAAATGTGACCATTTTAGCCCCGCGGATCTTTATTACCTACTAGATAACGCGTGCAACTCCGTTGCGCCAAAATTCGTTTGTCACGCGGGATGACAAGTGTCCTATGTCCTTTCCCGGGACTCGAAGTATCTCCATACCTTTCAGTAAAATCGACTCACCAGTTTGGGCGTGAAGAGGTAACAGACAGACAGACACACTTTCGCATTTATAATATCAAGAGTCCGGGTGCCATCGCAGTTCTCATACAAATGTAATACCAAGATGTCTACCAAGATCATTTCCCATATGAGAATATTTACCGCGTTTGAGTTATTATTCAGCTTAAGAGGATTCCACACCGCCATTTTTTCCATACAAACGTTGTCCCCTGTTTCCTCCCTGGATAATGCTAGTAGAGTTATAATTTTTTTCCTGAATATCTACGGCCACTAATACAATGTCCCTATGTTTTCTTTTTTTTCATAATTTAATTATTAAATAAGATATGAACGTTCAAAAACCCAAAAAAATGGCCAGATTTTCCGCTGTGTTCAAACGTCCAGAAAACAGATTTGGCTAGATTATACAAAAAAAGCAAAACATAGGAACACAGCTCAATCCTTTTTTTAATCTTTAATGAAAAAACTACTTAATTAGGTTAAGTTTTGGAGAAGGAATCAGGGGACAACGAATCGTTGATTTTCTGGATTTTCTGCAGTTGTCTCTATCGCGTTCTGCGGTATAGGCTTGTGGTAAAGGAGACAGCTATAGATATTACACGTACTTTTTTTTCATTTCTCTAGCCCCTGGTGTGTCCTCTTAAGATAATAATTACCTAGATTCCTGTACATTTTATACGTGGGAGAGCCATGCTTCGGCACGAATGGGCCGGCTCGACTGGATAAATACCACGTTCTCACAGAAAACCGGCGTGAAACAGCGCTTGCGCTGTGTTTCGCCGAGTGAGTGAGTTTACCGGAGGCCCAATCCCCTAACCCCTACCCTATTCCCTTCCCTACCCTCCCCTATTACCCTATTCCCTCTTAAAAGGCCGGCAACGCACTTGCAGCTCTTCTGATGCTGCGAGTGTCCATGGGCGACGGAAGTTGCTTTCCATCACGTGACCCGTTTGCTCGTTTGCCCCCTTATTTTATTAAAAAAAAAACATTCACTGCAAAATATTTGTACATACTTACCAAAAATATGAACGATTACAATTTATGTAATAATATTTTTTATTAAGTTCTTGCCGAGAATTCATTTCTATAGCATAGATACCAATATATATATGCCATTTTTAATCAGTATACGGACCCTTCGTTCGCTCCTAGCATTTATAACACAGAATTGATTCCCGTTGTTTGGGTTTTTTCTGGGAAATTAATGGCGAAACAGCAAGCAATTTGTTACTATTACGTAAATGGGAGTAAGTTTGGAAGTCGTTTAGTGAACCATCGATTTGATGTTCCGACATTTTCCGATGGTAACGGCACGAATGGATAGCCTTGGGAAATACGGAACACCTCAGTGTGTGTCTTGGAAAAAGGTGTGCTTTGGCTAGGTACACGCCAACTACAATAATATTATGTAGAAATACTTTTATTACTCACTAGCTGTCCCGGTAAACTTCGTGTCACTTTAAAACCTTCCCTGGACTTCTACGAATATTTTAAGACTAAAATTAGCGCAATCCGTTCAGCCGTTTTCGAGTTTTAGCGCGACTAACACATTTGAAAATCCATTTTTATATATAAGATAGATAGATAAATAAGTTTTGTCTGCAACTTCGTTCGAGCAAAAAATGTTTATCGCCTTGGAACCGTACATTTTTCAGGGATAAACAATAAACACCACTGCATTAGGTATTATAAAATTACCTACACGTTATTTTTGGGATCCGGAATTCAGGACTCAAGTACTTCATTCATAAAATATCAATACCATCCAAATCGATTTTTTTAATGACATAAGGGGGCAAACGAGCAAACGGGTCACCTGATGGAAAGCAACTTCCGTCGCCCATGGACACTCGCAGCATCAGAAGAGCTACAGGTGCGTTGCCGGCCTTTTCAGAGGGAATAGGGTAATAGGGGAGGGTAGGGATGGGTAGGGAAGGGATTAGGGGAGGGGAGTTGAGGGGAATAGGGTAGGGGATTGGGCCTCCGGTAAACTCACTCACTCGGCGAAACACAGCGCAAGCGCTGTTTCACGCCGGCTTTCTGTGAAAACGTGGTATTTCTCCAGTCGAGCCGGCCCATTCGTGCCGAAGCATGGCTCTCCCACGTCAAAAGGTTCAGTGAGCTTGAAGAGACAGACAGACACGTTAACGCTTTTATATTAGTATGGCTGTTATGAAATCCTATAGAAATTGTAAAGGCTGCCTTTAAAATCAAGTGTATTTGAAGTGTAGAAAATATTGGAGAGATACTTGGGAAGCTTTTGGAGTGATTAAATTCTATCTCGAAGATATTATTTTCTTGAAAAGTTTAAAATGACTTGTACGGTCTATCGTGATTTTAAAATAAGTTTTTAGATAATTAATTGATGAGGGATCAAGTACATACCATTAGCTTTATAGAAGACAATTGAGGTATATACATACGAGTACTATATTAAAATTGTGATTTTCCATCTTTTAGACGGCCCCGTGCGAGTTTCTTACGCCGGTTCTTCGCGCCGGGTTAATTCCCGAACCGATGGTAGGCACTGTAGATTCTACGTTTTTCTGACTTTCAAAAAGTGTATTCATGATAAGTACTTATATTATAATACTTATAATAAATAATATAAATAAGTATATAATAATAAAAATAAATAAAATATAATATTTTTATAATTACTAATTATAAAAATATATTTTATTTTATTTATTTTTATTTTAAACACTGAATGACGCCCGCAACTCCGTTGCGCCAAAATATGATAAATGATATCGCACGGGAACCGTAAAGTTTTTGCAACAAAACTTACTTTTCTCTTTGTATCTCCATACCAAACACCATCATCGGTTCAGCGTTATAAGCGTGAAGACTACACCACACTACACTTAATAGACTGACAAACGGACTGCCTGTATGTCAGTCAGTTAAGTGTAACCTTTCAACCAAATTTTGTTGATGCGGGCAGATGATAAACTATTGCTAAGAACACTCACGATCATGTCAGTTTTCAAACAAAACAAAACGAGATCAAAATCGATCCACCCGTGTCGCGTTTGGATGCTACGGACAGAAACACACATTGACAAAGAGACAGACAGACCGACACGTAAGACAAACTTATAACATACCTTTTTTTGTCGGGGATTACAATAATAATAACTACCACACCGGTTTTGGTGACGGTGGCCGGTTTCATTGAAACCAGGCCAGTTACGCAGGAGTAATTTTATAGTGCTCAAGTGTGTGCGCAATACACAACAGCACTCTCTATTCCTTTACTCTCATAACCCACTTTGACGGAAGACCGACACGACTGGCGAGAGATCAGGCGCAGGACCGACTTTTTACATGTCCATCCGACGCATAGATTATCTTACTTGTCAGACAATCAGGTGATCAGCCTGCATTGTCCTAACCAAACTTGGAAATAACATGTTTCCGATGTGGGAATCGAACCCACGACCTCCGAGGCAAGAGCCGCGCTCTAAACCACTGGACCACGGAGGCGTTTGTCGGGGATTAAAAATAAAATGAAGCGACGACGCGGTCGAGTTATCTGAAACCAGAAACAGTCTGCAGTTGAAATTTCATATTGTTTCCGTGATGGCCTTGTAATGACTGTCATTTACAACTTGTATACTTTCCCCCGGGACCATTACGACCAAGACCATTAGGACCATTAGGACCATCAGGACCAGAAATCAAGTCTCGTTATCAGCGTTTAAATATTTACAGAGGAAAAGACGAGGTTCTGAGCAGAATCACCGCGTTTTTTAGCGTCTGACGGTGCTTATTAGAATAATTTAGATTTTAGATTGAATTGTTAGATATCAGTATTTATGGTAGTGCGTGCGTAGTGTGTATTGGTAAAGTTGCTACTCCACCAAACACACGATTATGATGTAAACCATTTTTAAACAGCGCCGTTGAATCTGACACACATAATATTATGACATAATACGTAGTTTGACATAGGTAATATCATAGACTTAATATATACTGTAGCATTATAGGTTTATGGGTAATATATTTGCAGTCGAGTCGGTCATTTTGTTTAAGCTCGAATGCAATTTGCAAAGATTGGAGCTATACCTACCTATAGAATGGATATAAAAATTGAATAAGTATAAAATATAAGAAAATCAAACACTTACATCTTAAACGAAAGCATTAGGCACACCAATCAGAAGAGAGGAACACAAAACAAAGTTGAAATTTTCAATCCGCCCGCCATAATGAAGTAAGGGCTAAAGTTTTCCGTTCAATTTTTCCCTCGGATTGACTCGTTTATGCACCGCGCGGCGCGCCTTGGGGGTTATTTTTAATAAAGATCGATTTCTATACCTCATAGCAATTGGTAACATACAAAACTTCTTTTGAAATTAAGAGAAAGGGAGAAAGAGAAAGAGAGACCGTAATATATTGGATTCTAAAACAATTGGAATAATTTTGATATTTCATGTAGGTACCTACTTACATTGTAAAACTACATTATGTGAATAAAGAATTTGAAAGAAATTTTAAAATTAACACATTTTTATCATGTATCACGCAAGACACATAAAGTAGACAAAGTCGATTATGATAATACATTTTTATTTCGAAGGGCTTACTAATTGATATGAAAGCGATCGCTTACGTAATTTTCCCCAGTCTGCTCAAACCGACGAGGGATCCATTTTGTTTGGTGTTCGTTTATTATTGCTACGGATGCAAAAATATTCCGTTCCTTGTGCTTGAGTTTTTTAAGGTATGAAGGTATGAAGAGATGCTACCTCTGTTGACAATCACTGTTGTCAACAGAGTTGATAGACTCAGGGCCCTTCTAAAATCTTGATAATTGCTTTGTCCATTACTTATTATTCGTGAATCGTACTATCAAAAATCTCATGGCCCAATTTCCCGAAAAAATCAGGCTGGAAACGCGGCAAATTTTTTGTTTGAAAACCCAATGAACGCTGAATTTTAATACCTGATTATAATATAGACTACAATACGGTCATCAGTTGTAATGGACATAATATTGGGATAGTTTTATTTTCTGCGTAGAGTAGCGGGTAACATCTAGGATATTATAATTTTAGTTAACACAACGATATTTCAATATTTGACGGTTCCCCTCAAATATTATTTCACTTCCTGTACAACACAATTGACAGTGTATTTTGGGAGGCCTTTCACACGCCCTCAGGAATTGCAAACTGGATACAGATGAATTATTAGCGATGACCCTTTTCTTATCGCGAGCCTTTGTGTCACTTATCTCTGAGCATCCCCGACCAATTGTCATGAGGAAAACATTTATAAATAACGCCCGCTTTCGATCTGCTGAATTATGTAGACCCGAGTTTGCATGGTATTTTATGTGTAATGAAATTTGTTGGGTGTACCGCTAGGTACCGGTCTCCTACCCATTTTGTTTATTATGGGTTTGTTTGGGTTTGGCAAAACCGGAATAGGGAAATAATCGTAGGAGTGTTTTACTCTTCTTCTGTCGACATTAAAGCTCTTGTGTTATTAGCATTAAAAAGGTTGGTGTCTAGCTACCGAAATGATTAGGATTTTGATTTGGACAATGGTGAAATTTTTGGTTCCGCGTCTCTCTACAGTCAATTAGATTATAATTACATTCCAAGTCTACTCCTTATTTGTGCCAAAATTATCTAACTAGTGTTTTTGGAATCAGAAACTAAATTAAGCTTACCTCATCATAACATTAGTAAGTATATTATATTCCATTCAGTCCACCTCTATTATCAAATGAGAGCGCTGAATAACCTTGTTAGCTCGTGTTTTAATTTGTGCCATTTGCGCACATCCACAAAAACATTGCCATTAACAATAGCAAGTGAATGTGTGTTATTTTGCCACGGAGTTAGATCGAAAATTATCCTTATGTGGTTGGCACAAGGGTGAGATGAGAGGCAAAATAATCGTGAACGGTGTAGTTCACGCGCGAGTAGACAACAAAGAGTTCGCTAGACTGGAACCACACGTCAACCCTACGCCCTACCATGGAGAAGAAAGGGAAGTTGTCTTCCTCAAATGGTCCCAAAGGGTGTTATTCTTTCAGTCTGAGAGGTGCATTGAATAATAACTATTTGAGTATTGTATTTAGGATCTAAGGTTGTTCTATTTTTATTTTCTATTTTGCTAGATTTTTTACCAAAGTTTATCTATTTACAAGCTCTTGATTGTCTAACGTCAAAACATTATGTAATCAACAACGCTGTTGGATATTTAAACTCCTGCTAAGAAACCGCAAAAACCGGGTATTTAAGATCGGCTGATGCAGATTATGACCAACTTTGACTTGACGTTACCCAACCAAATAACGTAGAGCTGCCATTTGTCTATGGTCAATGTCTCTGAAGATCTATCGTGAGTCGTTACAAATCATTTAGCTTCGAGACAAATATAGTAGGTAATTTTATTCCAGAAAGAATCTTTTCTACAAAGTAAACTAGGTACCTTTCTGTCTCAGGCCGTCTAGCTGCTAAAATATTCCGCTTAAATGAACGTCTTCGGGCGAAAAATGAAAGATTGCTGTTACATTTATTAATCATCAAATTCTGCAGCGAGACTTTTGTCACCCATCAAAGCTGAAGGAAATGGAACATTCTTTATAATTCACGAAAGGAAAACCGTTGCCTCGCCTTCAGAAAAAACTAATTCGGGCGGGCGCTTTCAGAGATTTTTTCCACCTGAGATTTTCAGATGATTTGTGGGCCGCCTCATAATTTATTCCAAATGAATTTTCCGCAAGCATGTGGCGGAATGAGTCAGCGTTTTTGTTGAATAAAACATCAGCTGTCATCGTGTAAGGCTTTCGTTATTGATCAAACGTGTTCGACAACGAAATATGAAAATCCTCTCGCAACAAAACAATTTATTACGCCGTGAATAAGTTAAGCTGGCAGTTTGGAGCCACTTCACGACAGAGAGACTCGCGTATTGTTTATTCCAAATTTGAATTTGAATTATACTTTTGCGAATTGAAAGATTGACGTTCTTTTGTTTGAAACGGGCGTTTAATGATTAATGTTTTCGAAAAGTTGGAATATGTCATCATTATGATCATTTTCTTTGCAGGGATATGGGCAACGTCTAACTCCCAAAGTTAGGAATAATGCTCTATGCTACCTAATTGGAAGTTTCCGAATATTGCTTATGCGCGTTGTTACAAGTACACTATATCACAACAATAAGCAATTTAAAGTTTGGGACTCGGTATCGTGAATAGGAGGACCAGATTTTGCCCGTAACTTTGTGCCCTGAAATGATACACTAAAACTATCCTAATATGTTCCTAGCTATGTCGCTATTCAAAATTTCAGTTTAAGCGTGAAGGGACATAACAGATAGACAGATAAACTTTCACATTTATAATATTAGCATGGCTGAATCCACTAATGTAACGTTGTCTAGACACAATAACAAGAAAATGGTGTTTTCATGACACGCTCTTCGCTTACGGGAGATTTCATATTTGCTTTAGGACACACCCTAACAATATTTGTTCTGTGGAGTGTGCCTAATGGAGAATTATTTTGCAAGGTGACCTTAAAAGGGTTCTAATGTCGTTTGTCAGATTTGGTGGATCTTTAGTGAATGTTGACGTTGCTAGCGGTAACTCATAAATTACACTAAACACGGTTCTAGGGTTTTTTTATGAAATAAGGGGGTAAACGAGCAAACGGGTCACCTGATGGAAAGCTGCAGCCTGCAGCAGGTGTGTTGCCGGCCTTTTAAGAGGGAAAAGGGTAATAGGGGAGGGTAGGGATGGGAAGGGAAGGGAATAGAGCAGGGTAGGGGATTGAGCCTCCGGTAAACTCACTCACTCGGCGAAACACAGCGCAAGCGCTGTTTCACGCCGGTTTTCTGAGAGAACGTGGTATTTCCCCGGTCGAGCCGGCCCATTCGTGCCGAAGCATGGCTCTATCACGTCGGATTTAGTTATACTGGGCGTTTTGTAGCAACATATTTTATTTAATTTTGACAGTAAGTTTTTCAGTACATTTGGTGTCTAGATAACCTAAATGACTCATAACATTCGAGCAGAGGCATCGTAAGATTCTTCTTAGTTTTAGTACTTCACCATCCACATTTTTCATCTTTGTGCGCGGCAAGTGGTAACTGAAACAAAAAATTCCGTTACGAAAATAAACCTAACACCCCCTCACTCCGACCGGCAAGGCGGTGCGGCGTTGAAAGCCGTGTAACGTCATTTCAGTTCACCAGACTTCGGCACGGTGTTTGAGTGCGTGGGATTAGACGTAGCATTTAATAATTATTAAATTATAATTGGATAAGCTGATATAATATAATGCTGTACAATGGCTTTACCGCGGCAGTCTCCGAGTGCCACACGCGTTTTTTTACTTTTTAGGGTTCCGTACCTAAAGGGTAAAAACGAACGAACAGACAGACAACGAAGTCTTTGTAATAGGGTCCCTATTACAAAGACTTCGTTGTCTGTCTGTCTGACTTTCCGTCTGTCTGTCTCCAGGCTGTATCTCAAAAACCGCTATAGCCAGACTTCTGAAATTTTCACAGGTTGTGTATTTCTGTTGCCGATATAAAAACAAATACTAAAATGAAGATAAAATTAATAATTAAGGGGTGCTCCCATACAACAAACGTGATTTTTTTGGCCTTTTTTGCTTGAGTTCAATAATGATTACAATTAGACACTTGAAATTTACACAAAATCTTTGATTATATGTGTAGTTACTTCAATAATTAACAATAATATTGAAATAAAATAAAAAATTGAGGGGGGCTCCCATACAAAAAACACAATTTTTTGCCTATTTTTACTCTTTATCGGCACGGAACCCTTCGTGCGCGGTCCGACTCGCACTTGGCTGATTATTAAGAACACTTCTGTAAGTACAAGCAGATAAAACGATTACAATTAGTAAGATCAGTCCATTATTTGTTTTATACTCGAGTTGTAATTGAGAAAGTTTTAGGAGCTGATGTTGACGCGAATTAATTACAGACGAAAAAAACTGCAGCTTCAAAGGAACACGGCGAACTAACGAAACAATTAACAACGGACGCCGAGCAAAGTGCTCAACCATTAGCAGCTCAGCTGGAAGTCTGGGGTTCTAGAATAGTAATGAAGACTCACAGGGTGACAGGAATATGGTTTGATGTGTCAGAAAGGCGTGACAAACGCTACGAAGAGTAGATTTCACGGTAGAATCGTAATTCGAGTATAAGACATGTTTTATAATTTTAAAAGTTATAAAGCTTCTCTTTTTTGGTCTCGGTAAAGAAAACCGCCTGTTCGTATGAAATATTTAAAAATGCATGTGCCCGGGAATGGATCCTTGTAGTACACCTGTAATTAAAATCACGTTTAAATCTTTTTTGTATCCATTTTTTTAACCACCAATCACCATAAATCGGGAATTTCCGTACAAAAGGATTGCCATTTCGCGACTCCCGTCACAGGCTATTCGATTCTTTTATCTATGGCAAATTGAGTTTGAAATTTTTTAATCCAATCTTCAAAGGCTCCATGTGAAATATAATCTGTCAGAGTCATAAAGTTAAAATACCTAGCGGAAAAGAGAAACAAAGGCCTGAGCAAGCTAGATATCACTATCAGTAACACTGCGTGATAAAAAGAGACGTGTGATACAAGACGGCAGAACTCTTTTTTGACGCCCGGCCGCCACTTATCGGCACGTTGACAATTTAATCTTATAGAATTCATGTTCAATCATGCTTGTGTAAGTGTATACGTACACATATTTTTACACACAGATGTAAACCAATTTCGGTTTCGTTTGGCAGCTTCCGCTAGGTATAATATATTTTATGGTCAGAGTTGAGGTTGTACCAAACGGCAGTCATGGTGCCAGCCTGAAGTTTTTTTCTAACAGGGAAATGTTATTCTGTAACAGGAAGTGTTGAGGAAAGAAAGTTTTAGAGGTATTTTTGGAGATTTATTTAAAAATCGTTTTAAGATCCCATTTTATCATCAATTTAAAATTATTAACTCAGGATCCTCATTCTCCACAAAATTAGTATAAAAATTAGAATACTTACCTAAAGTTTTATAATATTATATCGCTTGGCCATGGCCAGCTCTGTTCTACTTTTCTTATTTTAAAGGATAACACTTTAACTTTTTACTACCTACAATTAAATTAAAGAAAATAGGCACCTCACACAATATAATATTATAAAAAAAATACGTGTGAGGAGGCATTTTTATACGTGGGAGAGCCATGCTTCGGCACGAATGGGCCGGCTCGACCGGATAAATACCACGTTCTCACAGAAAACCGGCGTGAAACAGCGCTTGCGCTGTGTTTCGCCGAGTGAGTGAGTTTACCGGAGGCCCAATCCCCTACCCTATTCCCTTTCCTACCCTCCCCTATTCCCTTCCCTTCCCTACCCTCCCCTATTACCCTATTCCCTCTTAAAAGACCGGCAACGCACATGCAGCTCTTCTGATGCTGCGAGTGTCCACAGGCGACGAAAGTTGCTTTCCATCAGGTGACCCGTTTGCTCGTTTACCCCTTATTTCATAAAAAAAAATCATTTTTATCAACTTATGCAATTATTATAATTCGCATACGTCTAGTAGCACGAACACGCCGTGCCGAAGTCTGGCAACGCCGCAACGAGTGGTATTGTTAGGTTATTTTCGTTACGGAATTTTCTGATTCGGTCGTCGCGCTCCAAGCCAGCAATAAAAGCTATGCAATAGCTTGCATAGCTTTTATTGCTAAAAGTTGGTAACACTGCCTTAGGCATCCATTACACGCTCATGAAAGCGACAATCAATTCCGTCAATCATGAATTATGTTTGACTGATGGTGACTGATGGACTGACGAATGGTATTAGAGGGTCACTCAATTCTCTTCAGTTTTATGTCAGTCAAAGCCAAAATTTTCAAAGGTATACGTTTCTAATTTTTTTCCTATTATGTCAGATGTGACAGCACTTACTCAAAATTCGTGACTAATGGTTGCATGAAACAAAAATCAAGATATCCAGATTTTCGTCAATCAACTTCATGCAAACGTCTGGCACGCTCTTACACGGTAGGTTTTCCATCAGTTACACCCATGACTGTCGTAAAACTGACAGCAAAACCTACCGTGTAATGGATGCCATACGGGCGAGCTGCACAGCCGAGTTGTAATTAGTGTTCGCGCCACGCATGACGCAACTACACTACTCACTCTCAAATTAACCACTCAGATTGTAAAAGGGACGTCTGCTTCTAATTTACTATTGGAAATTGCAAATCTATCCATCCAACGATTTTACTATTGACCAGCCATTCGGAAAGTGTCGTCCTGCGGCTCCGCAAAGGCCTTGGCCATACGATGCATAATTTTTTTTTAGATAAGTCATCAGATCATTATGGAGACAATTCATTCAAAGACAAAACATTTTTATGGGGGGTCTGTAAAATGTCACTTCATAAAACCGTATGAGTCTCCTTAAAGAGTTTATTGTGCAAGGCCAAGTAGCAGCGCTAAAATAGTAACTTGTTTTTAAACTTTCTTTATATATCCACAGCCGAAAATAGAACGCCGTTTTTTGGAAGACAGTAAAAAATTAGCTCATAATGTAACTAGTATACAGTCAAACCAAGTCAATCAAGTCAAATCTGTTCAACCCTTCTCTCTGTTGACAAATTGTTCAAATCCGGAAGCCAACGGAGGGTTGCTTTATTTGTTTTAAAAGGTATAGTCCAAATCATAAGACAATATAGTTAAGAACTTATTTTATACATCAAAACGGTACCAAAGTGCCTTCTTAGTAAGGTAAGTCTAGAGCTTAGAGTTTAGAACTTTAGACCATAGGTTCTTAAAATTTTCATTCCGTAATGAAAAATTCCCAAAGGCACAGCTTTCTCCTCTGTTCTGACCACGAAGCTATTAGCTTCATTCTTCTGACAAATTTGATGAATGAATATTAATGAATAAAAGATTGAGCATTGGTAATCATGATAAATTACCTTCAAAACCAACGAGAAATTAAGGAAAATACCGATAAGTAGAAAGCAATAAATATGATTAGTTTTTGTGAGGCTTGTAAGCCGAACTGGTGTTCTATTCTCATAAATCGGACGTCGCTCGCTTCGAACGCATGCCGCGTCACTCGATCGATGACAGCCTACGCTCGGAGCGATTCGAATTCTGAGAATAGGGCTCCAGCGGGGCTTCTTTCATTGCATCACAAAATTTACCTCAAATTGGAAAATAATACGGCACGCAGCCCTATAAAGAAATTAATTAAATAAACTGTATTGGTTTTTGAAGCTTGATGTAAACGAAGACTGAAGTCAGTGAAATACGTGTAGAGTTCTACTGAAATATTGGGAAAATTGGGTCACTGATGTTTGCACAGTTTCGTTTTACACGCATAACCATGAATCACCACTGTATTTACCAATTATAATGAGTGGTAGAACAATAATTAGGACAATAATAATTCTAAAAATATATCTTGTATTAGTCGTAAAGTATGAAAAAGTTGTGTACTTATGTTTGACTGTCTGCGTGTCATCAATCGTCATTCGTCTACAATCCATTCGTGGTCGTCGTATTGTCGTACAATCTATTCGTGCCGAAGTATAACTCTCACATACATATACCTCCAAAGTAAAAAAAAACAATGAAATATTCGGGATTGTGGTAATGTTGGGTCGTTTTCATTTGAATATCGTGTGGACGTGTTTTAGTCATTCAATTATACTTACGGCTAACCGAAAAATCGATGAACGCCCCAGCTGCAGTAGATGTAGGTTGTCCTAATGAACTATGTAGTCATGACCTTTTAGTTGTAGGTAGAAGTCTAAACTTTTGTTCAAACTAGTTTAAACACTATAGAAGTTTTACAGGATGTAACAAAACTAAGTAATAATTCACTGCAGAGTGTGTATAATATAGTGTAGTTTACTGTAAAAGTAGCAGCGCCTTTTGTACTTTTGTATGGGCAAATCCATGACGTGGGGACTCTTGCATGGACAATATTTGTATGGAAAAATCACAAAAAATTGCTCTTTCAGCTACTAATTTCACAGTGCACTCTCATGTTAGGAACGCATACACGACACAAAGTATTAATATTAATTTGTTTAGTTAGTTTGGTTTGTTCAACCCTGTATACATTTGCAAGTAGCCAGTGTTACTAGTTAATTCATCCTTATCCATACAAATAATAGTACTTTAGGGTATGTTATGTTGGTACAAAATATTATCATTGTCAATAATAATTTAAAATCATAGAGCTCGAATTTGTTATCATAGCTTTTCGCTTTTGTTTATTTTGCTCTACAATAGAGCAAAATAAACAAAAGCGTCTCCGAAATGAACAATTTAAACCAGAGCTGTCACTGACCACAAACTGTTCATGAGTCATGACACTGCTGGTTACTTTAAATAATTGGACTACTTTTAATTTCAATAATTACCGCCGTTTTTGAAGGTTGGTTAACCGAATGGATAATTAAGAGAAATCATGATTTGATTGTGTGGAAGACTAGATTTTTTTCTAGAATCTAGAAGACCCGAAAAAAGTCGTCGTCGTGTCGATTTAAGGAGTGAGCACACTGAGACGGGCCGTACCGGGGCTCAGCGTGCCGGGGCTCATCGCAAAAATCCGCCTCCATACAATTTGTATGGAAGCGGAAATCCGCTGCGCCCCGACACAGTGTGCGATACGCGCATCCGCTTCCATACAAATTGTATGGAGGCGGATTTTTGCGATGAGCCCCGGCACGGCCCGTCTCAGTGTGCTCACTCCTTTATACTACAAAAAGTAAGTTTGTCGGTGTACATCTACAGTGGTTTACAGCCATGTTTGTCAAACAAGCTTTTCCGCGCGATTGTCTCTGAGACAAGTTGAACATAAATAATTGCGTTGGAGTTTTGCACAGCATAGCGAAAAGATTTTCAAAGTAAAGTGTTGCTTGACAAGACTGCTGGTATATCGTGATGTTTGATAAAAATGCACAAACAACAGAAGGAAGGACAGACCGAAACTAGGGTTCCTTGTTGACTACGGAGCCCTAAAAAGGACAGTTTGACAAATATATTTGAACGTTTGTGGCCAGTTTACTTTATTCAAATCCAGTGATCCAATCCATTTCTGGATTAGTATTTTTTTACAAGACCAAACTTAAAACAGCACTTTTTTTTTTGCAAAATTTCATAATATTTTGCAAAAAGCCGCTGGATTGGATCACTGAATCGTAATAATGTATGCCATTACAATGTGCCCGTCTGACGAAATACGAGCAATCATGAATGCGTCAACACTTACAAAATCAAGTGTTTTAGACTTCGCTCAAGCGTTTGAGTCCTCAATTCATACATAATTAAAGAATGGTCTTTACTAAGTCCATGCTTTGTTCTAGAGTGGCGCGCTGGCATCATTTGAATGGCACCCTTAATTTAGGGATGAATCAATATTTTGCCCTCGTTCCGCCCCTCCGCGCTCTTGTGTGTGTGTATGTATGTGTATATGTGTGTGTTTGGGGTAGGTCAGCGAACTATTGATTCAAATTATCGCAATCTTTGTCATGTCTAGAATTAAAATTCCGGCTTTAAGGAAGTTTGCATAAAATTTGTTTTTTTTTGTTGTAGGTACGATTTGCAAAGACTTCTGCTGACTTTGCAAAAGTGGTAAGTACATTTTTTTACTTATGTATTAGTTTAGAATAAAAATATTATTTAAAGAATTTTTTATGCCAATGACACGACGTAAAAGTAGCATTTTTTTATTAAAATGAGCGCACAGGAGAGCAGACTAGTTGTGGCAATTATTGATAAGGCCTTTTTACTAACGATACTATTTTAGCTTCATTTGTCGTTTAGACTTTAGACTGTACCTACCTATCTCATACCGATCAACCAAACATTTTTTTAAATTTGTTAATTAAGTACAGTTATTTATTAGTCGCATATTTTATCAATGATTTATCTAGGTCTTATCACTAGGTACACTAGGCGAATAACGTCCAAAATACTTGATTTATACGCAAAATCAGTTTACAGTAGTAGACGGTGGTTCCTTAGTTCTTATTATAAGCCTATATTATAGACCATCCAGAGTTTTTTTGTCCCCAGTAGAATCCTTATGCTAAGGACATTAGTATCATTTTCAAAGAACCTCTGATTTGAAATAGCGTGAGCGGTGGGGCTGTTTACCAAAGAGCCTCCGTCGCGTTTTCCCTCAATTTCCCAACCAAATGTGATATAGATGACCAGCCAGGTGGTACAGATTATTATGTTCCCACTGCTTTCTGCTGACTAGCATGACCAGGATATGAATTATGCCATTATAGATATAAGTGGATAAAGATAACTATAATATTTTATAACATGAGTATTGAGTACATTTACTCATTTATTAGGGTTCCGTACTTCATTTCATAGATCATTTTCCGATTTAGGGATACGTTTGTGAAACATTAAGTTTTAAAGTGGAAAAAATCGTTAGATTTCAGTGTCCCCTTCTACCAGCTAAACGGTTGCTTATATAAAAAAAATAAGGGAGTAGGAAATATGCTGAATTCATGGGCGTACCGAGGGGGGCGGCAGGGGGGGGGGGGTAGCTGCCCCCCCCTGGATCATGTTGACGTCCCTACTAAGTATATTATCTAATACTTTTATCTATAAAAATAAAAAATTAAGTAAACTATTTTTTGCCATTTGTTTGCAATACAATATTTTAACTAAAAAATATTTTTTTTTTATTCTTTATAAACACCTAGCTTATGAAAAATCTGATTTGCCCTCCTGGCCCAGAACCTGGGTAATTTGCCCCCCCCTGGCACCAGAACCTGGGTAATTTGCCCCCCCCTGGCCCAGAACCTGGGTACGCCCATGGCTGAATTTAAAAGGAGAACTATCACGGCTAAGAAGATTTCATAAGTTTTTGAGTTATAGTAGATCAACTAAAAAGTCAGTTACGTTCAAACGAAAAGGAACTTTTCGTTCAAATTCCTTTGAAAGTAACTGAGATGATGTTGTTAGGTAGTGTTAAACACGTTATAAATGTACATTCATTGACCATATAAATATTATCTAAACTAGTTTTTGATAATACTTGTATGGTCAATGTATTGTTGTATGGTCAAAATCCCAACTATTTCTGTACATAATATTATAGTCTTCATTACTTTGAAGTCGGTACCAGTCCCAAATATTTCAGATATTCTGACATTGACTGAAGTCATGGTTTAATTAGCTGGTACCGACTTCAAAGTAGTGAAGACTATAATATGCACAGAAATAGTTGATAATTCTGGAAAAGGCACTATTAGAGAAAGAATTATTTAATCCTTTTTAGTTAATATTCTTATTGTTTTTACCTTGGAAGTCGGTTTTAATTTTTTGTTAAAAAAATCCCTTATAATTTTAACAAACTTTGTAACTTAGCAGCTTCAACATCTGGCTACACAGTACACATAAAATTTATAGTTATATTATATCGTGAATTTCCGTAATATGTACTTATTAAAATAGTCTGTCTGTTTGTTACCCCTCCACGCTTAAACTGCTTTAGAAGAAGGCAAGTGGCAACAGATAAGAATTTTTTCGGGTCTTCTAGATTCTACATTGTCCAAATCTAGAAGACCTTTATGTATCTAGAAAAGCTAGTAAAGGTTTATGTTTATTGCAGCCAGGTAGTAAATTTTAGTGTATTAAGAGGAGTCCACACCGACCTTTTTTCCATACAAACGTTGTCCCCTGTTTCCTCCCTGGATAATGCTAGTAGAGTTATAATTTTTTTCCGGAATATCTACGGCCACTAATACAATGTCCCTATGTTTTATTTTTTTTCATAATTTAATTATTAAATAAGATATGAACGTTCAAAAACCCAAAAAAATGGCCAGATTTTCCGCTGTGTTCAAACGTCCAGAAAACAGATTTGGCTAGATTATACAAAAAAAGCAAAACATAGGAACACAGCTCAATCCTTTTTTTAATCTTTAATGAAAAAAGTATGTACTTAAATCGGTTAAGTTTTGGAGAAGGAATCAGGGGACAACGAATCGTTGATTTTCTGGATTTTCTGCAGTTGTCTCTATCGGCTTTAGGTAAGGGAGACAGCTATAGATATTAAACGTACTTTTTTTCATTTCTCTAGCCCCTGGTGTATCCTCTTAAGCTTCGTTTATACTGACCTTAGTGCATTTAAAGTTAGGTAATAGGTATCCTAATACAGTTAAAACGCCAGCTAACTTGTATGTTAAAACTAAAGCCTGCGACCAGAGCGCTTGATGTTTGTTTAGTAGTTCGTAACTATACAACTTTAGGGTTGTCTAGTCTAAATATACAGTTGATCAGAAATTAGTTTCAAATAAACTATTGATTTGGCATATCAAAGATGACGGCCGCAACTCTTTTGCGCCTAAATAGATATTTATCGCGCGGGAACCGTACATTTTTCCGGGATAAAAAATATCTTATGTCCTTTCCCAGGACTCAAAGTATCTCCATGCCTTTTAGCAATATCGTTTCAGCGGTTTTAGTGTGATGCACACTTTCTCATTTCAATATTAATAAGGATAGCTTCGGTTTTTTTTTAATGAAATAAGGGGGCAAACGAGCAAACGGGTCACCTGATGGAAAGCAACTAACGTCGCCCATGGACACTCGCAGCATCAGAAGAGCTGCAGGTGCGTTGCCGGCCTTTTAAGAAAGAATAGGATAATAGGGGAGGGTAGGGATGGGAAGGGAAGTGAATAGGGGAGGGTAAGGAAGGGAATAGGGTAGGGGATTGGGCCTCCGGTAAACTCACTCACTCGGCAAAACACAGCGCAAGCCCTGTTTCACGCCGGTTTTCTGTGAGAACGTGGTATTTCTCCGGTCGAGCCGGCCCATTCGTGCCGAAGCATGGCTCTCCCACGTATGAATATTTCGATGATAATGCCCAAGTGTGTGCACAACACAAAATAATATGATCCGACTCTAATAAGACCAGGGTAATGCCAGGACAGGATATAAATTTACTTTTCGTCCCGGCGACCGATACAATGTAATACTATAATATTATAGTCTTTCTTTGTTTAACATCTAATGAAAATACCTTGAGAGTCCTTTTCTAAAAGTCTAAAGTTTTAAGCAAGGTAGTTTTGGAAGAAAAGTAGAGTCAATCAGTTCTTTCGACCTTAAAAAAGAGTTCAGCTACAGGTGGGACTGTTACAAAGTTTAAGGGCTCAACTCACACTGGGGCAGAGCCGAAGCGACGCGTCATGTTAAGCTGTTCACACATTTGTCAGCAACGTAAGCGACGAACGCACTGCGTACTTATACATAATAATATAGTACACGAAATGCAGCGCGTACGGTGCGGAGTACTAAGGCGTGAAGTTTCACATCATTTCATACAACGAATTCTAAAATGCGGCGCGTTCGGTGCTGATAAATGTGCAGTTACCTTTATTCGCCAAAGCATTTTCGTCTCTATTGTTCTATTACTTAGGTTCTTTCTGCTATGAAAATATGGAAGCGTCGAATGCGCGCGTCAACGTGCGTCGACGCGCTATGCGACGCATATCTTTATAGCAGAAAGTACCTTAATAATAGAACAATAGAGATGAATATCCTGCAGGCAAAAAACACGACGCGACGCGACAACTCTACCCCAGTGTGAGTTGAGCCTAAGACCTGCGTTTCTTAGATTAATTACCATAGTTCTTTAGTTCTTTCTAGTGCTACGCTTATAGCTACTTACAATGGAATAGCTTGAATAAAAAACCGTAGTAAAATGAGTCTGCCTGAAGTTGAGGAAGGTATAAAATCAGCAATTAAAGTAGAAATGGTGGTTGTAAAGTTTGTAATAAAATACATATTTCAGGTAACCTACATTGTAACACATTGCAGATAATATGGGTATGAGGTAAAAGGTTTACTTATTTGCTAATTGAAACACAACAGAAGCAACATCTAGTTTAAACATTTTAAACTAAATGTTGCTTCTAACGTCATTCGCTCCAAAATTCGTAGAAATTGTACATTTTTCCAGCCAAATAACGACCCTATATCCTTTCCTAGGACTGGGGTTATATCTCCGTACCAAACTTATAAAAATTGGTTCAATGGTTTCATCGTGTATAACATAGTGTATAACAGACAAACAGATAGACATAAATACTTTAAAATGTGTATATTCAATTAAAATTGTGTATATAGAGCAGAATAAAATAAGGTTTTTAAGAACAACAACAGGGACCGATCAGTTTGACCGTAACACGTAGCATGGAAGATGACATTCGAAGACAATATGGCCTATGGGTATTGAATATGGATATGAAGTTATCACATTGTCGCGGAGCACTGTCATCTGTATGCTAAACTGAACCCAACATTACAACCTGTTGATTCTGTAACGTATCCTCATTCCTTACAACTCAGAAATCATAATAATATTATCATATTAGGTTCACAAGCTCAATGTTTATAACATAAGGATTCAAGAGTCCCCGCATATAATTTATATAAAAGGTCTAGATATTTGTTTATTACGTAAATTCAGTGTTAAGAACTTTATTTTAAAGGTTTTCCTATAATAATATTTTTTTTAACCTCTTACGCTAATAAGGCCTATTATTATGTAGAATCTAATGGTGATCAATTGATTAAAATCTGATAAGTTGTTAAGATGCTATGACGTTTGGCATAATATATGTAATAGGCATGGTTAACACTTAAAATAACAAAAAACGCCTTTAAAAGTTCATACTTCAATATTTTGTACAAAATAAAACGTCTGTGAAAAAACTAATCTATATATCTACGCAAATTACCAATTCCAATGTTATACTTTTAATTTCGATAAAAGCTTTACTTACCTATTTTGTTTACCCTACTGGCCAGACAGACACTCAATTCGTATAATAATCTAATTCGAGTTAAAACAAAATATGAATACCTCCGCCACCCTAGCTCGCGCCCCTCGCCACTTCATTACAAAAGTGCGCCCCCTGGCGGAGCGCAAGTGTGGGATTACCTGGGATATAATTTTGAGACTTAAATTGTATGCTAGTAAATTAAAATAGTTTTAAAACGAATACAGTACGAGTAAGTCAAATTAATAAATATATTATATTTAGTTTTGTTCGGTCCTTTAGCTCTTCAACTATTGAGTACGGTATTCTCTCTGATATTATTATAAATTCGTAGCTCTCCTTCGTTCCTGCGAAGATACTTTTTTATTTCTTTGTCTGTATCATTATTCTACAGCTCTCGTTTTAATAGATTGAAATGAAATCGTTCCTCGCCGAAACCCTTCCCAAAACACTGGCATTATTCTAAACGCGGCTATATGTGGAAATACGGGGAAAGGCAAAACTGCTCTTCAGACCCATTGTCGTAAAATATTGAAGGCGGTTTATATGTATGCCTGTCGCTGTCGGCGCTGAGTGCTTTTCTTTATTACAAATTTATTACAGCACCCCCTCTAGCCCCTCGAAAGGGGGTAAAAGGGAAATCTTTATTGGCCACGGTTTAATGAATACCCCACCTCGCGTAATAAACCATACCGGGCACACGCACAAAAATATTAGAGCGCCTGTCGAAATAATCGGAGCAATCCCCATTTTGGTGGATTTCTACTTTTGTGAATTTCGTTTTTGGAGCAATTTGGGACGAGTTATTGTGTTGTTTTAGGTAATTTTACGAGCGGTTGAGGCAATTTTCTATTAAACGCTTTAATTTTATTGTAAGTTCACTGCGGGTCATTTGATTCGTGTTTGCCGTTATTAAATTAGTTGTATCGCAATGCGGAGCCGGCAAGGTCGTGCGAGATTAAACATTTCAGTTTTGTTGACCTTCGACCTTGTCACAGTCGTTAATTATGGTCATCCGGCACGCGACAGTGACGTACGTGCCTGCAGGTACCTGGTATTATACAATTAACAACATACTTAACAATAGCAAATAACTGCCATAAACTTTTGGTTGAGACTGTTCATACATACGCTGTCTTAAAATTTCAGTAAGTATTTACTGAAACTAACGTGTCTGTTCTTTAGGGTTCCGTACCCAAAGGATAAAAACTGAGACTTCGATGTCTGTACGTCTGTCCGTTTGTCCGTCTTTCTCCAGGCTGTAACTCAAGAACGGTAATAGCTAGAACGTTGAAATTTTCACAGATTATGTATTCACGTTGCCGCTATGACAACAAATACTGAAAACAAAATAAAATTAAAAATTTTATTTAAATACAACAATGCGTTTTTTCAAAAAATTTTTGCTCGGTATCTTTAAATGTACACAAAATACTCAGCTGTATTTAAACTTTAATAATTAATAAGACAATTTAAATAAAATAAACAATTAAGGGAAGCCCCCCTTACAAAAAACACATTTTTTTACTATCTTTTGCTCTATAATGGTACGGAACCCTTCGTGCGCGAGCCAAACTCGCACTCGCCAATTTTTTAAAGAGCCTATGCTGTCCCTTTGCTAGGCAAAGGCCTCCCTCGAAATCTTCCACTCCTCTCGATCCAACACAGCCGTGGGCCAGTCTGGCTTCAACATTCAATCCATTTAATCCACACTGTGATGTCTGTTTGTTTTTTCTTTTTTACGTTTTATGAAATTGTAACTAAACGAATCTTGATGAGATTTGATACTGGTTTACTTTGAGACCCATTATCTTGAAAAAATATACTGTTACCGTACGATAAAAACGGTAAGTACACCTGTAGTCTATACTTTATAATATTATAATTGGGAAAAGTTTGTTTGTTTGTTTGTTTGAACGCGCTAATCTCAGGAACTACTGGTCCGATTTGAAAAATCCTTTCAGTGTTTGACAGCCTATTTATTGAGGAAGGCTATAGGCTATATTTTATCGCGCTAAGACTAATGGGAGCAAAGAAATAGAGGAAAATGTGGAAAAAATGGAGGAAATTATTTGAAACGGCTTATTTGAACACGCTTATCTCAGGAACCATGGTCCGATTTGAAAAATTCTTTCAGTGTTAGATAGCCCATTTATCGAGAAATGCTATAGGTTATATTTTATCACGCTAAGATTAATAGGAGCGAAGAAATAGAGGAAAATGTGGAGAGAAACGGGGGAAATTATTTGAAAGTTCTTATCTCACGAACTATTGGAGCAATTTTTCTGTTATTTGGCATAAATAAGAAGTAAACCAAGGATCATAGACTATTTTTGTGGACTAATTTGTCTGTAAAATATCTAATTTACGCGGGCGAAGCTGCGCGGAACGTTATATTTCGCGTGGTCACGACATCACGCGTAAACGGCTGGACCCATTTTGCTGAAATTTGGTATAAAGATGCTTTAAGTCCCGAAAAAGAACATAGGATACATTTGTCCCGGAAAAATGTACGGTTACTGCACAATATAAGTACTTTTATGATTTGCGCGTAAACTGTTCAATCTATTTTGATGGAATTTGGTATGGTGATACTTTGAGTCTCGGGAAACGACAAGGAATACTAATTTCGTGGCGGAAAATGTACGGTTCCTGCACAATAAACTTTAATGATTATCGCCTAAACTATTCAATCTATTTTGCTGAAATTTGGTATGGCAATACTTTCAGTCTCGGGAAAGGACAGGGGATACTTTTTATCCCGGAAAATATACGGTTCCCGCACAATAAACTTTTATGGTTCTCGCCAAAACTATTTAATCTATTTTGATGAAATTTGGCATGGCGATTGGAGATGTACTAATTTGAATCTGGGACAAGGAATGTTTTTTGTCCCGGAAAAATGTGCGGCTCCCACACAATATGCTTTTCTGATTTGCGCGTAAACGACTCAATCGATGTACGGGAACAATTACTAAAGTCCACGCGGACGAAGTCGCGGGCAACAGCTAGTTATTAATAAAATGCAGACTGTGAATTTTGGCTAAAGTAATAAAATAAATTATGAACAATCTACGAATTAAGTTTAACAATATTCGGGGCCAGTTTCACCACTTCCTGATAAGGCTATTCACCAATTAACTTGACAGATAAAATATGGAGAATATGTCAAAAAAGTTGTGAATAACCTATTAGGCACTTTATCAGAAAGTGGTGAAACAGGCCCTTAAAGTATTAACACAAACTCTTAAATTAATTTGCGTGGTTTGTTGAACAGTTGTAACGCAACCTGACATTTCAAATGTTTGCGGTAATAACTCTATGTTTTGCATCTTAAAGTTTAATGAATTTATAGGTCAGCTCAGTACTGAATATTACGGTACCCAAATGTTTGCACACATACCTATCGAAATGGACCCATGATAAACAAAATCAAGGGATGTTATTCGTCTTTATTAATTTGCTCATGATCGCAATCATTAATTGAATGCTTAGAATTGCAAACATTTACACAATCTTACACATCATAGGTAGCTCCTTAAAATACCATTTTATATGCACCACATTTAAATGAGAGGAAGCTGCTAAGATAATAATGTGACTGAAGGGACCATCCGAGAAATTGGTTCAGAGGCATTTGATGGACCTATGTAATTTGTTCGGGCTACACCAATTCATATAATCATATTTTATGTACTTATAGACTAGCAATCGTTTTATTTACAATATTAACTTTTCATATAAATATATGAAAAAGTTAATATTGTACTAAATAAGACGTTATATTATATATTACCTATATTATGTATATTACTTGTTAGTTAAGCTAATAAAATTTAACCCAATCAAATAACGAATGTTTACCTACCTGATGTAATCGATTCATGTGCTTGGGATCAATTTCCTTCATGGTATTTAGCTATTTTCTTATAGCATGTTTAGAGGAGTTACTTCATAAGTTAGCGTACAACTTACAAGAGCTCAGACGGGTTTTACGAATTTCCGTTTCGGTATTGAACATAATTTTCTGGGGAAAATCGTCCCTAAAAACACTTAAGTCCGGTCGTCTTGTTTATATCACGGACCGGACAAAATATAATGCACATAATATACTAAAACATAGGCCCACTGGCACCAGACTTTTAACCCAGGGCTAAAGTTAGTCATAGGTTAAATTTTGTGCTATTTTTCTTGTTCATTTTTTAAATCTTTATTTTGGACTTAGTTCACAATTTCTCTTGTTCTTCTGTATCATTATCAAAGCAAAGTCATAATATTTTACCACAGAGTTAACTTTAACTCACGTATGAGCTAGTTGACCTAACTAATCCTCTCGAAATATAATATTTACGCATCGTAATAATTATTCAAGTTCTTAAAACGCTTTTATAATCTTGGGCTATGTGTATGTAACGGAATCTTTGAGCACGATTTTTATCTCCAGTAGTCTAATTAATTCGAAACTTTGCATACGTATTAGGAGAGCCACTGACACTGACAATAAGTAATTTGTTACTTTGAAGAAGAAAAAAAAAATGGTTTCGAAAAAGCGGTGTTTTTAGTTTTTACTAGATAATTTATAATTATATAAAATGGAACACAAAAACAAATGCAGATTTAGTTTTGAGATTTCGTATAATTCTATTAGTTTGGGGCTCAACTAAGTATAAGTATAATACCAATTTGAAATGTATAAAAAAATGTAGAGATTTCTGTATGATCTCTCCCAGGGGCAATTTTGCTTTTCCGAATAAAAATAACATATTTATTTCAGCGCTTTTTAAAAGGGAGGCACTGTTGTATATTTTTATTAAAACAATTTTATATTCCTAGAATGGAAATCTATCCCATGGGAGGCATACATCCATATTATTTTCATTTTGTATTTCCAACTCTTTACGTTTAAATAAATTGTATAACTAAACACTTTTTATTTGCATTCTAACGACTAGCGAAGTACTGTAAGTTTTAATTTTGCTTCATAATGTTATGGTTATAACTTACAATTATAGCTAGCCCTTTAATAATTAAAATAAGTGCCTATTTCACCACTTTCTGATAAAGTGCCTAATAGGCTATTCACAACTTTTTTGACAGATTCTCCATACTTGATCTGTCAAGTTAATTCGTAGATAGCCTTATCAGGAAGTGGTGAAACAGGCCCTAAATCTTTTAAGTTTGCCATAACTTTATTTGTAAAATGAGAAGACGCATTAGATAACTCAAATGAATCATCTGATACAGTATAAGACATTTCTAATGCGACTTATTTCTTGTTTAAGGACTCAACTTAAAAATAATAGACAAAATTGCAACTTCGCTGCAGTGAGTTGTAAACTGTCCTCCGTCCTTATACGTGACTCAAAGTATATTCTAACAAAACTTAATCAACATCGGTTCAACAGCATGAAAAAGTAATAGAGAGACAAATTACACTTTAGTTTATATAGCATCCAGGCCTTTTTTTAGTGACGGAGTTAGTCTTTTCCTGCGTTCAGCTTATGTATATCGTATAGTGTCACTTGATGGGTTTCAGCTTGTGGGTCGTTGACCCGAACACCTCCGTCTAATACCTGCCTTATATCTGCCTCATGTCTGGCTTCTTGCGAATCTAGTTACGGCTAGCAGGATTTGCAGTTTACGACTACGTGCTAGTAACGTTGTGGAGAGATTTTTTATTAAAAGTTAGGAAAGTGTTTGCCTTTCTTTGATAATGTCACGAATACCTATTATAGCTGTTGTTTGGGTCCTTTCTTTGGCTGTACCTAGGTTACGTAGTGACTATTTTAATTTACAAGCATTAACGTACAATAACCGGGCTTGTGGTCGTGCTACAATCGTGGATGCAATTGAAATATAAGTAATGGATGTGCAGATTTTGTCGTAAACATGAATAATCTTTAATACGAGGAAGGATTTCCATAATTTACTCTCGTAAATTCGTCAAAATCGATCTAGCATGGACTTAATTATGTATTAGAATATAGAAACTAAAATTAGAACCTGTTCTAAGTATATTTTTAAGCTCATTTTAGCTCGCATACAAAGAAATCAATAAATTAAGATATTTTAACATTTTACAATGGATTATAGGAAATCAATGTCTTTACATAGTCGATTGACTATAAATTAATATGACATTTATTTGATCCACATTATCTATAAGGAACAAAATATTTAATTGATAACACCAGAAGTAGTATTTACATAGATAACGATGCAAACTTTTTGAATATTATCTCGAATTTTGTCACATGCAATAAATCAGAAAATGGAAAAAAATCGGCCAAGTGCGAGTTGGACTCGCGCACGAAGGGTTCCGTACCGATACAGAGCAAAAATAGGCTAAAAATTGGGTTTTTTGTATGGGACCCCCCCTTAAATTTTTATTTCCGTCCGTTTTTGCCCTTTGGGTACGGAACCCTAACTAGATTTTGATTTTGTTCGCCTATTTCGTTAAAAGTATGCCTTGCGTAGGAGTCAAAACATTTTTGGAAACAGTACTAGCTCTTTCTCACTAATTTCAGTTAAAAATTGTCTGAAACTAGATGACGCCCGCAACTCCGCGCCAAAACTCGTTTATCGCGTGGGGACCGTACATTTTTCCAGGATAAAAAGTATCCTATGTCCTTTCCTGGGACTCAAAGTATCTGTATGGAAAATTTCAGCAAAATCGGTTCAGTTGTTTAGGCGTGAAGAGGTAACAGATAGACAGACAGACGGACAGACAGACAGACTTTCGCATTTTATAATAATACTAGCTATTTGACTTTATAATAAAACACGAATAAAATGACATTTTGTAAAAATTATTCCTAGCTAGATCGATTGATCGCCCCCGAAACCCCCTATATACTAAATTTCATGAAAATCGGTGGAGCCGATTCCGAGATTCCAATTATATATATAACGGCGTGCGCGATTAACTTGTCTGTTGGCAACTTATTTTGAGATAAGTTTCATAATGTATGTTATCTGTTGGAGCGGCCAGTACCGGATGGGGTTTTGAGTGACGCTGTCTAACTGACGATGGACATTTTTGATAGGTGACAACCATCATCTGAAAAATGCCCAGATTTAAGAATGTCGGGAAGTACGGTGGATGCTCCCAAACCCATCGGCTCCAAATCTGACGATATCTGGTTAATCACAGCTTTATTTCAGCACCTAATGTACGCCCACAATCATGGAGGATGAATGCAATGTTATTCTACAGTCATTGAATCAGTTTCTAATACCGCTCGACGATCCGATATATATATACATAGAATTGCTCGTTTAAAGATATAAGATTAGTATATTAGTATTTCTGACCAGATCGTCTATAACTGAACTCATCCATAATGAGTTCTGATGATCTTTGCTTGAGAGTCAGACTAGGTTTATTTCGATAATAAATGAATAAATGCAAAAGTGTATCTGCCCGTCTGAAACTACACATATCATAATATGAAGAGTAGTATACAATTCGCTATACAACAGATGACAGGTCACTTAGCGACTTGATCTATACATCTATTTATCACAAAGTTACTCACTAAGTGATCCACTAATGGATCCTTAGAATAGGCATTTGAGGCATTAATCTATTTTCCGACGATGCTTCTAACTTCTCTAAATATATAGATTTTTACTAAATATACTTAAATCTTTTACGTTTCCCATAATTAAAGACGTGTGTTGAAGAACCATATCACTAAAATTTTACAAGGAAAATTACTCATTTTTTACCTTATAATTTAAACAACCACTAAACCTTTGAACTTACTTACTTTACTTCATCATCTGAGCAATATATCTGAGAACACATAAAATACATTTTTTTTATTTTGACTCATTTTCCAGGCCCTGAAGCCTACTTTTATGAAAAAAAAACGTCAATTTTTTAACCGTAACTTACCTGCTTCTTCCACTCATGTCTTTTTTGTTCGGGAACCATACAATTTTCTTTATTGTCTTTTATCATATTTTTTCCTAGGGACTAAAAGAATCATTTTTTTTTGACGTGGCATTTGTTACTTATAGAAATAAATTAGTATCGGGATTTAAGAATTACTTAATACGTAATTATCTTTAAATATAAAGATATTTAAAGATAATTACGTATTAACACAAGCAATTCTTGTATATATATTATTTTTCATGAAATTTAGTATATAGGGGGTTTCGGGGGCGATAAATCGATCTATCTAGGAATTATTTTTATAAAATGTCATTTTATTCGTGTTTTATCGAATACCGAGCAAATCGGTCAAATAGTTAGTGTTGATAAACTGACAAAAGCACACATAAATGGTTACAATATATTATCAGAGTAGACAGATATTATACTGAAAACCGTCTTGTCAGTTGTCAGCCGAAGAAAACAATAGCAAGTGAACAATTTACATTCAATTATTATGGTTCCATTTGAATATTTTCGAGGGAAAATTAAATTACGCGAAAACCCTCATCCTGAAATTTCTATGCCAGATAAATACACCTCACCATCAATTTGAATACCGTGCACGCTAAAAACGTATTAAACGCATTATAAATTAGGGTGCAAATGACGTGGCACATTAATCATTTGAATGGCCGCGGCTGTGCTATATTTAAACAATATTTCTTCTTAAAATCTCTTTTTGAGCCCCTGACATGTCCGACCCTTTCATATTCAATTAAGGTGTATTTTGGCGTCGGGTGCCGTCAGACCGCGTCGGTCGAATCAGAATATATCATCAGCAATATAAAATAAATTATACAGTAGGATAGCTCTATCATGTTCTTGAAATCAATTAATGATTTGACTGCTCGCAGTCCGGCCTAACCACGGATTTCATTCCAGATGACACACGCAACTCTGTTGCGCCAAAACTCGTTTATCGCGCGGGAACCGTACATTTTCCGGGATAAAAAGTATCCTATGCCCTTTCACGAGACTCCATGTAAGTCTATACCAAATATCAGCAAAGTCGGTTCAGCGGTTTGGGCGTGAAGCACCACTTTTGCATTTATAATAATTAATAATATATTAAATCTGGATGGGGGCCTTTACCCTATACACATTGCCCATGTACGTACTGCATTGTAATGATATTATGTTTCCTAAATAACAGGTTCGAGTATTCTAGTCTAATGCTCTACTGTATACTCCTTAAATTGCGGTATCACGTCTGTTCAAAAGGTGTTAAGTGCCATTAAAAAGCGTCGGATGGGGTCCGCTGTTTTCGACAGATCGGATGGCGTCAGATGTCGTCGTACTTCGTCAAATGTCGTCGGATGTCGTCGGATGTTGTCGGAAGTCATCGGATGTCGTCGGATGTCGTTGTTTGTCGTCGGAAGACGTCGGATCGCCTGGGATCGTTTGTCTAACATTAAATGACCCGTGGTCCAACTTTGTTCTGGCGGAAAATCTCAGTTTTTGTTCGTTTCTTTGCAGAAGTTTGTTCTTTTTGTTGTCGTTTTATCTGTCCTTCTCCTCTCTGTCTACAATGTCTATTGTCTTTAGTTTATTTAGCTTTGTTCTAGTATCGAAGTAAGCTTTCTGCTTTATATTAAGTCTTCTGGATATTGAACAAGTGTAATAGAGTTTTCCGTGATAAAAATCATGTATTTTCTCTAGGTCATATCTGTATCAAACTTAATCAAAATTGGTGTAGCAGTTTTGGATTCTTTAATGCAATGAGACTCTTAAAACGTTCCAAGCTTTTATGAGCTTTGAACAAAGAGTACTAACCTGACCTAACCTTAAGTTAGCTGTAAAAATACTTTTAACCCACTTTAATTTGTAATTTTCAATTTTTACAAAATCGTATATTCTCCCGTTTAAATCATAATATCGGTTAATCCCCTTTTCAGCTAATTGGTCATAACGTGATTGTTTCAGTTAAATCCTCCAAATATGCACAGTATAACCATCATTCAGTAAAGTAACCTAAGAGTGTCATCGTAATCAAACTCGCTTAGTGAGTTTATGCTGGCCGTGGACGTTTTACGTGCGGAATTCGTTCCGTTCGAAAAAAAATCGAACGTCTCGACCAGTTATATTTTCTAGCGATTCAGATTTCAGAATACGGAAAACGAATTCGGAAATTGAATACGGAAAATGTGTGTACGCGGCCGGTCTTCATCGCATGTGCCATGTCATAATATTGTATTTGTTGACCAATGCAAGAGATTGCGAACGTGTAAAGAGGCATATTCATCAATCATCACCGTTGCAATCTCAGTTATTCATCATGGAGAGGAGTTTTTAAACATGATAATAATTACGTTTGGAGGCTATGATATTATAATATAATACTAGTAACAGAAATGTCAGGAAACAAAGTTATGGTTACGGGAATCGCCCTTTTCTGGATTTTCCGAGTCATTTTAACATGTATTTCCATTTACATGCGTAGTCTCTAAATTATTTTTTTTTGTTTAATGGTTTACGTTTTTTCCTATATAATTTTGGAGGCTTCACGTTTAACCTTGTTGTAAAACCATGATTGTTGTCGTGTTTTTTTTTTATCACATCACATCGAATAGCATGCGTATTATAGTAAAACTCTAGAACGAACAGCAGTATTTCTCGACCAATACAACATGCAAACCTTCAAGACGAGTGTATTCCCTTTGAAAAGCTGGCAACGCACTTGCAGCTCTTCTAATGTTTCAAGAGTCTATGGGTGTCGGTAGTTGCTTTTCATTCAGGTAACTTATTTGCTCGTTTGTCCCCTTATTTTATTAAAAAAAGTATCGGAACATGTCGGATGTGATCGGAACACGTCGGGTGTAATCGTGTAAGCGGATTACAGAGAACGACTTACAATTAAATCGGCTTTAACTTTCACATTCCTAACTCTTTATTGTCTGAATAAACTCATGACTTATGTCTCCTGAAAGGTTTTCATATAAAGAAAATAATGTATTACGAATTTCTTGTGACTTTAAAAACGATTTTGTCATAAAATGATGGTAGTAGCTCAGTATAGCAATATTAGTCCCATATGTCATATTGCTATACTGTGGTAGGAGCTTCAAGTCTATTTTCAACCAATTTGATCCCGTAACAAAACAGGCTCAAGCAATTGTCAGTTGCCACGTTTAAACTGCTGAATAGATTAAAAAAAAACATGTTGGGATGATACCTTGAGTCACGGCAAAGGACCATGGTCAGGGAAAATGTAATTTTATCGAAATCGTTTCAGCGTTTTAAAAGTGATTTATAAAAGATACAGACAGTTTTTTAATTTACAATACTACTAACACAACGTTATTTTGGAAACTGAAGTCATAGTAAATAAAACAAGAATGTATCAACGTTCACCACGTACAATAAATCATTGAAATTTTATTGCGCTGTCTGATTTAGATAGACGAAGGAGAATTTCTATCAGATAATTAATAATGATTTACAATTTTAATTAAAATTTCAACACTTCACACTTAATCAGCTTAAAATCTTTTATTGCATTTATATTCAGATGCGAAACAACGCGGTGTATGCCATTTTAATAAAAAAAATAGTAATTAAAAAAAAATATTTTATGCTAGATGACGTCTGCAACTCCATTGCGCCAAAATTCGTTTATTGCGCGGGAACCGTACATTTTTCCGGGATAAAATACTAGAATACTCCTATGTCCTTTCCCGGGACGTAGCATCTCCGTCGTGGGCGTGGGAGATACAATAGATTTTCAATTGTTATGCGGCAGACGGTTGCCGTTGGGGATTGATGGGTTAAACCGTCCATACCCAACAAACAGCTGCTTGAGCATAAAGGGGTAACAGACAGACACACTTTCGCATTTATAATATACTATATGTCCCGCGCGGCTTTGCCCGCGTAAATTAGGAATTTTAAGGAAACCGTACATTTTCCCATAAAAAATAGCTCATAATATGTCCCTACTCTCTCAAAAATAGTACATTGGTTTAATGCTAATAATTTACTTTTGAACTCTAATAAAACAAAATGTTTAAAATTTATCTTGCCAAATGTTAGGCAAGTACAAACCAATGTACTATTAAATGATGAGAAAATGATTTTAGTAGACACCACCGTATTCCTAGGCATAACGCTGGATTGTTAGTTACAATGGGGTCCACATATTGCGAAACTGGTAGATAAGCTTAGTTCTGCAGCATATGCTGTTAAAAAAATTCGTGAAATCACTGATGTAGAGACCGCGCGATTAGTTTACTTTAGCTACTTTCATAGCATAATGTCTTACGGCATCCTCTTGTGGGGAAACGCGGCGGACATTAATACAATATTTGTGCTGCAGAAGCGAGCTATTCGTTCTATTTATAAGATGTCGTCTTTGGAATCTCTAAGAGAAAAATTTTAAGAAATAAGAATTCTGACCGTCACATCTCAATACATTTTGGAAAATCTCTTATATGTTAGAAAGAACATAAATATTTTCAAAAAGAAAAGTGATAATCATAATGTAAATACTAGAAATAAGAACAAGTCAGCAATACCAATGTTCAGACTAGCCAAAATAAGCAAATCCTTTAAAGGCCAATGTATACGCCTATACAATAAAATCCCAGAAAATGTTCAAAATCTACCTTTAAACAAATTTAAAAAAGCAGTTGAAGAACGTTTGTGTGCTAAAGCGTATTATAGTCAATGATTTCTTCGAGGACAGTACACCTTGGGAATAGGGTGGCTCCATGCAGGTTACTTTTCTTTTAATTTTGTTACATAGCTGTAAGCCATAACATTGTAATTTTCCATTTTTTTTGCAAAAGATGGCCCCGTGCGAGTTTCTTACGCCGGTTCTTCTCGGCGGGGTAGTTCCCGAACCGGTGGTAGGCAACGTAGTTTCTTCGTTCGACTTTCAAAAAGTGTATCATGATACCCATTTTGAATAAAAAGATATTTTATTTATTTTATTTTATTATTTATTTACTACTCCCTTCACTTGGTTTACTCAACTTCACTTGGAGCAATTTTTATGGCAATATTTGGCACAGATATAGATCTGTGCCAAATATTGCCATAAAAATTGCTCTAGTAGTTCGTAATTTCTAATATTTCCCCCGTTTTTCCCACATTTTCCTGAGTTTCTTCGGTCGTATTAGTCTTAGCGTGATAATATAATATAGCCTATAGTCTTACTCGATAAATTAGCTATCTAACACTGAAATAAGTTTTTAAATCGGACCAGTAGTTCCTTAGATTAGCGCGTTTAAGCAAACATACTCTCAAGCAATATTAAGTATAGATTTTTTTCAATTATCGCTTGACAAACTCGAGTCTCGATCTAAAAGACTATGAAAAGTACCAATAACAGGGTAATTATAGGCTCATAAGTCATAACCATGGGACGATGTATGGTATAAAATGGTAGTGATGATGATGATGATGATGAATGTAATTTGCATAGTAGCATATTATGCTTTCCGTTCTTAAAACAACGCCGAAACTCCCAAACTTGTATCTATAAAGAATCAGGAGTTCTCTCAGCACCTTCCGAACCACGGTAGGTAGCATATGCTTAGAATACTTCTCACGAAACCGAAGTCACCACATGTTTCCCTATAAGTTTTGAGGAGTTCCCTCGATTACTTATGGATCCTTCATCAGATCACCACTTTTGTGAATATAATACCAAATTGGGATGATACCCTATATACCAAAAGAAAATTTTTGAAAATCGCTTAACAAACGGCGGAGTAATCGTTGAACATAAGAAAACGAACATAACACCTCCCCCATTTTGAAAATCGGTTAAAATTGTAGCCTATGTGTTATTCTGATATATAAGCCAAATTATTGTAAAGTTTCATTAAAATCCGTTCAGTAGTTTTTGCATGAAAGAGTAACAAACATCCATACATCCACACATCCATACATCCAAACAAACTTTCGCCTTTATAATATTAGTAGGAAGTATGGACTTGTTGAGGTACACGTTTTGGTACAGGGGTTCGAATTTCAAGCTTTCGGGCTACGGGCTACGGGCTACGTAGCTCCGTAGCTTAGTTCGTAGCAAGTGGCTACGAGATTTCTAACATAATGTTTCAAAATGCAACAGGATGGGCAAAAATATAGTCATACACAATATTACAAAGTTGTAAATATAATACCGTAGATCAGTTTTGTAGATTGTTACATAGGACTTAATAATATATCTACCATATACTAACAAAACATAAAAATACTTTTTTAAATATGGATTAAAATTGTAGTTACAATAATAATTATATACCTCAGACGAACATTGCAGTATTATTAAAACAGTTATCTGCAGCTCAATCTAACATAGAGTATACGAAAACCCTGCAAATACTACTTAGTAGAGTGTACTCAACTATCATTCCAAGAATTTGATCCTCTACAGATTCATAGCAGCGTTTTATTCGATTACACTTAACCCTAAAATGTCTGTTATAAACTTTACTACCCCAGGTATAAGAGATCGTGGCACGTCGAGACATGAAATTCTAATAAAAGTGTACTTTCATAATTGCTTGTATTGTTGTAGCTGTAATAATTTTATAACTTACCCAGATGTATTTGGCTCGAGACTTTATGTTACTGAAATGTGAATCTTATATTAATAAAGTCTCTAGGTAGAGTCAAGAGAACGACGTCGTTCGATATTGTCTTTGTGTGTTAACAGTTAACACTGTTAAGATTAAGTACATTTTATTTCCAGTACCCTAGTACTCAAAAATCTATGATAAATTCTGTTGCACACTACATGAGTACTCATTTTTATTTGAGTATGAGACTATTTCCTCGTAAAACTTAAAACTTTCTCAAGTCACTGAAAACAATAATAATAATTGTTATTATGCGTATGGGAAACATTTTTTTCCTGGGTAAAAACCATCCAATCATACATTTATCTCCATACAAAATTTCAATTTTTTTTTTTTTTTTTTTTTTAGTTTGTTATTATTTTTAGCAATATTCCGCGAAAACAACTTCCACCTTTAAGTAAATGAGTGAGTGTACGCATAGGCATGCGTACAGCACCTCCCTCCTCCCACACTGCCTATGCGTACACTCGCATGCAAGAACTTGCAAACACCACCACCACACAAGCAATAATGTTGGCAAATCCGTGCAAGGCCCCTCACCACCATGCAGGTTGAAAACCTCGACGCGCGTTTCGCCCCAACACCGGAGCATCCTCAGGATGTGGACTCTACGAACAACGTCCGTTAAGTGACGGACTTAACGGACGTTGTTCGTAGAGTCCACATCCTGAGGATGCTCCGGTGTTGGGGCGAAACGCGCGTCGAGGTTTTCAACCTGCATGGTGGTGAGGGGCCTTGCACGGATTTGCCAACATTATTGCTTGTGTGGTGGTGGTGTTTGCAAGTTCTTGCATGCGAGTGTACGCATAGGCAGTGTGGGAGGAGGGAGGTGCTGTACGCATGCCTATGCGTACACTCACTCATTTACTTAAAGGTGGAAGTTGTTTTCGCGGAATATTGCTAAAAATAATAACAAACTAAATTTAAACTATGGATTTCCGCAAAGTAACGCCTGATTCCATTAACTATACAAAATTTCGTCAAAATCCGTTCAGCAATTTTAATATGAAGGAAGTACTCGTAATACACATTTCAATTTTTAACAGACCAAAAGAGATACATAATATTTTCGCATTTATATTAACTGTATACATTATTATCCTAAAGGGTTTACATACTTGTGTTGCACACTACATGAGTACTCATTTTTATTTGAGTATAAGACTATTTCCTCGTAAAACTTAAAACTTTCTCAAGTCACTGAAAACAATAATAATAATTGTTATTATGCGTATGGGAAACATTTTTTTCCTGGGTAAAAACCATCCAATCATACATTTATCTCCATACAAAATTTCGTCAAAATCCGTTCAGCAATTTTAATATGAAGGAAGTACTCGTAATACACATTTCAATTTTTAACAGACCAAAAGAGATACATAATATTTTCGCATTTATATTAACTGTATACATTATTATCCTAAAGGGTTTACATACTTGTTTCTTGCATATTAATTTCAAGACTATCATACGTCTAAACTCTAACCGCTGAGGATCTAGATCATTCAACCGCAAAACATCTCAAGTTTTGCGGTCGACTCGACCGGCGAGAGTCGAGACTCAGCGCTGTGGCAGTGGCAGCGGTGCTCGCTTACAGGTTAGCAAAGGACCATGGGATTATTTATAATATACCGCAAAGATGTAAGCTGTTTATTACTTTACTGATTTGTATATAATAATAATAATAAAGCCTTTATTTATTCCTTAAAAAGATTGATTACATTACAATATCTGGATACAATATTATGATACTGATTTGTATAATAAACATTTAAATCTTTGTGGTAGACTTGTGTATATAATCCCATGGCTGCAAACCTGTGAGCGAGTATTAAGATATAAAAGGGGCTAGGACATGGCACAAAAAATAATGGTACATCATCTGTGGGTACATCTATCAAGATTCAAGATAGATATTTGGCCTTGAGCACTCTCGCTAGGCTCAGTCAATTTCTGGATTCTCAAAAGGCGTGAAAATTAAAAAATATATGTTTCTGCACTTGAAATTTGAACACTCATGTTCGAATACATGCTCAGCTCTATGGCCCTTATTTCATTGATCAGAATATCTCCAACGCCTTCGAACTTCGGAAAATATTTTGCTTACAGCTTTACACACAGCACATCAAAGTTATTAATGTCATTGACTGATTGATTGATTGAGAAACCATGTGCAATCGATGTCAATCGTGGGCAATCATACACGAATATGCTCCTATAAGCGTTTTTATTTCTAACTACCTAACTATTTTGGACCAACGAGAAGAGGCCGCGTCAAAGTACTGTCATAGAGTAATATGGTCTCTGGTACTGTCAACACGAAAAGTGTTTACTCATAAAAAATAGACATAGCATTTATATGTTACACGTTGCTCATATGTCATATAACTTGCTCCACGAAACATAGTTTTCCGCGGCTGTCGCCCAGTTATTTAATTCTCCTGAGATACGACGGCATCTGTGACATATCACAACTTTTATTGGCCAGACGAAGGTTACAAAACATTAGCCATACAAATGTGAAAAGATATTATCATTTAAAAAAAATCTAACAGTGGACCTCGTTAACTGTAATATCTCGTAAGGGCCTATTTCACCACTTTCTGATAAGTGCCAGATAAGCTATCCACCACTTAACTTGACAGTTAGTGTATGGAGCATCTGTCAAATAAGTTGTGGATAGCCTATTCGGCACTTAATCAGGAAGTGGTGAAACAGGCCTTTTTTATTTTTATATCCGAGATACATGTATCATGCAACAAAAAATCAGTAACTAAAACACAAAAATGTAAAAGGAAAGGTGCTTTTAGGTTTTTTTAATCTTTTATCAAAAATACGAAAAATGGATATCCAAGCTTAAAAATTTTAACTACAATTATTTACAAGTTTTTGTGGTCATGATGATCATAAAATGCACTGTAATAGTGTAGTTCTTATTATTTTATTATACACATCTTAAGCTAAATTTACAACGTCTAGACATAATTAGAATCTCATTAAACTAGCATAATAATGCCTGAACCGATTTTGCTGAAATAGTCAGTCCTCAACTTAGTTTCGCCAAAATTCGTTTATCTTGCATTCACAATAGTCGTTTCCACAGACAGACTGTAGTATCTATAATATTTATTGATATTGGAGGTTAAATTATGTGTACCACTTTGTATAATTTGTTAGCATTGTGCATATTGCATATTCTAAATATTATAACGTCTGGTTTATATTTTATCTCGTAAGTCCATGTAATACCCACTTTTTCCAATGATATACAAGCAAAGCACGATTCGTTTTATCTTTCCATAGAAAATAATATTTTCAGCGTGAAATAGTAATTTAATACACACGGAAAAGGGAGAAAAACGGAATAAACACTTGTAAATAATTTATGGGGCAACTGTTCGAGAATCATAATAAGTTTGGAGGTGCGGTGTGGGAGAGAGACGGGGAGTGAGCGAGCGAGACGGCAGAGGGATGAGGGACCGATACAGTTTAAATAATTGGTAGCGTGTCTGGACAGGGGTGGATGTACAGACGTGTAGACAAGTGCTGTTATGTAATTTAATATTTTTGATGAAATTTGATACACTGTTATTTTTTATTACATCGTTATTACAAATTTCAATACACTCGATTGTATAGACACGTAGACAAGTGTAAATAAAATAATTATTTTATTTTAGTCACAATTACAGACTACCTATTGACTCATCTATTTTAATCGGTACAATATTATTACGTTAATAGTTTACAAACGAGTGTTTCCGATTAAAACTTTACCCAGTTGATAGACGGGAATGGCGTGGCTAAATTCGTACTAATTGGAGGTCGGTCTACGTTTTAATTGAATCCCAGTTACTATTCAATTATTTATTTCAAATACTGCCCCGAAAAAGCCTAGCTTTAAATATTTAGCATTATGTGAAAAAGCCTTTAATGCTTTTGAGTGACGTATGTTTTTTGATCCAATTAAAAATATGAAATATCTTACATAAAAATTGTGTAATCTGTGGTGTAATATACAAGATAAACATATTAGGCAAAAAAGATTTGAAAAAAATTGAATTAAACATTTTCCAAACAAAATTGTTGCCATGCTAAGCATTTTTCTCAAAGCGTGATGAAATTTGAC
The DNA here is from genome assembly GCF_905147365.1 of Aricia agestis. Taxonomy (NCBI): domain Eukaryota; kingdom Metazoa; phylum Arthropoda; class Insecta; order Lepidoptera; family Lycaenidae; genus Aricia; species Aricia agestis. The sequence goes on from NC_056419.1 coordinate 607,704, forward strand.
AGCTACGAAGAAACTGGCGCTCTCATTTATCGTTTACTCTTTTTGGCCAAGCTGTTTTTTAGGATCGTAATTTTGCAAATTTTCCCAGAAATTATGTTAAAATCTTTCTGGCATACAAAATATGATATTGGCGAAGAGATACAACAAAAAAGGGCTCATCATTCCATATAAGCTGTTTACATGAAAAACTATTTATCCCGAAACCCAATGCGTCCGATCGTCCGAGTAAGCGTTTAGGGCCCAGGGTCCCTATTCTTTTACCTCAAAATATATCACTTCGATTGCTGACTGTGACACTCGCTTCAGACAGGATGTGCGCGTAAGTGAGACCGCCTGTGTTCAATAAATAATAAAATATACTACGGAAGAGTAACTGAGTAAAAATGGTTCAAATGACCCACCTTGGCTTATGAATGCACACTCTATTTGTCACACTCGGGTCATACAATTTTTTGTTGTATGACACGAGACACGGACGTAGGAGTTAAGGCGGCTAAGCTAAAGTGGGATTGGGCTGGCCACGTTGGCCGTATGCATCCCGACCGCTGGGCAAAGATATCGACAGAGTGGGTACCTGAAGATGGAAGACGCAACCGTGGCCGGCCTAGGAAAAGATGGCGCGATGAGCTGGAGGCGTACCAGCCGGGCTGGCCAACGGTGGCGCTGGAGCGAGACAAGTGGAAGACCCTGGGGGAGGCCTTTGCCCAGCAGTGGGATAGCATAGGCTAATAAAAAAAAAAAAAAAAAAAAATGACACGAGTGCGGAGGGGCGGGGAGTTTGTAGTAATAAGCGTGGAAGCCGCAAAGGAAGATCTTCCGACCGAGCGAGGTGTTATGCTCGTTCAGGCCGGAGCCCACGTGATACATTTCAGCTGTCGTATACATACCGACGCGCTCAGAAAACTTCGATAGCGCGATTCAAGAGTGTAGCACTAATTGTGGGTACCGCCACACCCCAGCCTTAAGCGGTTTAATGTTATCCATACAGGATAATCGTTCTGTGCAGAATTTTATTTCTATTCTGCGCTCTAAGCGACTTACGAGTGATGAGAATAAGACCCAGGATCTTAGGGGCCAGGGGCTAGGGGCAGGGGCACGGTAACCCGACGGTAATCGAATTGTCGAGGATCGTGTTACATGCCACCGCACGCGCCTTTTTACTTGTAGATTAAGGTCACTGTATCACCGCTGCTCTAATAAAGAAATACTATGTTGTATGCGGCTTAAAATAAATAATTTAATGTATTTTTATGTTTGGATTAGTTCTTTTTTTATTTATATTTAAATTCCTCTGAAATATATTATGATTACAAAAAATATATTTTATTACACGCTCCATGGTTTTAGGAACATGTTAACTCAAATCTCTTGTTCAAAATTAACATTACTCATACTTAAACAATCGGTAGGTTTTTTTTTTTAATAAATTAGCTCAATTCAATAGTTAGGAAACTTCACTAAAGCCAGTAAAATAAATTATTGAGACTTAAGAGGGCGACTAACCCCAAAAATCAAACATCGTTCTTCTCTCTTCACACTCACGCCCGTCTTTCATATGCCAAGTGAAAAAGAACAACGCGGATTCATCGCCAAATTAGTTTTTTCTCAATAACTCGATAAATATACAACAGTTTAAAAATCCACTAGGTCGATCTCTCAATGATAGAATTTTATACAATGTGTCAAAATATTAACTTAGTTCAATGCACGGTTATGGCAATAAATGAAAAATTCGTGAAAATTATATGCTCTATTGAGAATATTTTAAGATATCGTGTTTTTGCTCAGATCGAATTCTCGGAAATATAATGTGGTATCTAATTTTAGAAAATGAAATAATTCGGGGCTTATTTTCAAGTATAAAAATGAATTATAAAATCGACACCTTAGGGTTAGTCGCCCCCTTAATATTTCTCGAAGCGTTGTGTTCGCGACTATACGCTTATCTACTCCGGTCCGTTTGTATCTCCAAATGTCAATTATATGCGGATTCTAAACTACCCCTATTTAAATTACTCCACCTTGTCCCTATTTTGTTTAATTTAATACGAAATTTAATGCAAAAACTTTCCTCCTAAAAATCCTTTACATTAAAAAAAAACCCATATCTTGCTCTTTGTATTCTAATTTATTTTAAGCGCCCTTTGTGAGCGAAAAAGTTTCTAAATACATTTTTAAGAAAAACTTGGGAGGCGTGAAACGGTCTATTGAAGTAAAATATTACAGTTAAAGAAACCTTTTTTGGCAAATTCGCACCTAAAGGAGATAAAAATTGGGAGCCACTGTTTACGGGGAGTCCCCGGGGAATAGAAGAAGGGCACAAACAATGTATCGTAAAATGGCCGCAGATCGTTTCGGTCAATGGCTCCCAAACTTTTATATTCGGCAAATGCTTTTCCATTTTTTTTCCAAATCAGTATTATTATTTCTACAATACTAGAATTCAATTATGGTCTCCTCTTTATTTACGACTGGCTAGTGAATATTATTTGACGATGACTTGTGGAGTGAATTGCATGTAGTTTAAATCTGCGCAGTCATTGTGACATAATATATTATACTTTAGACGTGGGAGAGCCATGCTTCGGCACGAATGGGCCGGCTCAACCGGAGAAATACCACGTTCTCAAAGAAAACCGGCGTGAAACAGCGCTTGCGCTGTGTTTCGCCGAGTGAGTGAGTTTAACGGAGGCCCAATCCCCTACCCTATTCCCTTCCCTTCCCATCCCTACCCTCCCCTATTACCCTATTGCCTCTTAAAATGCCGGCAACGCACCTGCTGCAGCTCTTCTGATGCTGCGAGTGTCCATGGGCGACGGAAGTTGCTTTTAGTTGGGAACGGCCGTAAGATAATAGCCCAAAGTCTAAACACTTAGTGGGCCCTTAGACGATCAATTTTATTGCGCAATATCATCGAACAATAGTATTGAACAATTTATTTGACAACATTAACCTGAGACGGTCAATAATTTTGCACAATACGTGATATTGCACAATAAAATTGATCATTTAGGGGCCCCCTTAGATACAGTGCTAGTGGAAGAGTAACCAGCAGATTTTTACCGATTCAAACTGCTAGAAAAACTTTTATTTTTCTTGTCAGTTTTAAATCACGTATGCAAAGTTTGCATTATAACAGCTGACGGCCGCATCTAACGACATCGCGACACGTAGCGAGCGACGCGCGACGAACACTTAGTTTCAACAAAAGTTTAAAACTGTTAGAAGAAAACCTTTGATAAACTACTCAAGTTTCCTCGAGAGAATTTATTAGAGATTTTAAGCTGCTATTAATTAAAAAAACTCTAATATTAAGTTACGTAGTTACCATGATGAAGAACTTGGTATATTAACTGTGACTTAACTTGCAGTATATTCCAACATATTTATTGCAAAATATTATGTTCGTAAACAGTTGAAAACTGAATGAATATTTTGTTGGAATTAGCATATTATTGTCTTAAGTCTAAACTAAGTACTTAAATAAAAGAAAAAATATTTCAAATGTCAATGTCAGAAAGACATATTTTGTGTTTTGTCTCTCTCTTGCTGACTGGTTTCGCATGGCCGACAGTGTCTATAATTTTTCCAAAATAAAAATCTAGATTAATCTGCATAAGCTGTTTAATTCACCTCATAAACTATTGAATATTTGCAATGTAAAGCGTATCTTATAAATTGTAATATTATACGACCTCTTTTACGACCTCGTCAATTGCATGGCCGTAGTTTTGGTCACTGAAAAGTGTCTTACACTACATGATACTAGTGCAGAATAATATTCTACAAATTATATTTAAATATAAGACATAAAAAAAAGTAAGACTAATTTTTAGTCCACTTTGATACCTGACCAGGTGCCACACGTAGAGCTACACAAATTCGCAGGTATTCTAAGTACACGAGGCACTACTAAGAACCTATGGTTTCATTCATCAGAAAGTAAGTTATGTCTTATCCTTCTGGGATCCAGGTCCACATCGCAAAAGATAGCACATTGGCAACTGAATACTACCCATTTACTATAATTACAACGGCCTAGCGGGATTAGTTCTTAAATAAAAAATGAACGAATAGGCATGTTGCCGTAGCCTAGTGTTAAAGAAAACAATCTAATATGATATACAAATTCCCGTCTCACAATGCAGTGTTTGTGCGCGAACTCCTCCAAAACGGCTCAACCGATTTTAATGAAATTTTGTATGTACTTTACTACTTTTTAAATTGATATACTTACTAGAAATAATTTATATGGCACAACAACGAATGTTGAATAGAGATAAGTACGAAAAAAATAATATTGGGTAATTTCTCCCCAATCATACAGTTTGGGGATAACTGATATCGCCCCTATGCACGCAGGGCGACAGGGCGTCAGGGCGTCTCTCTGCCCTGCACGGAAGTCGACGCGTGTCCGACGAAGTCTGTCACGCGAACAAATACCATTTCCCTCTATTGATATTTATAGCGGCCACTGTAGATTGGATACTGTAGAATTACGCTTTTCGATGTTCAGTGAAGTAAAGGTTATACTTCACTGAACATCGAAAAGCGTGCACCCGGATGGAACGAAGTTATAAAAAAAAACAAAAAGATAGAGAGCTTTGCTTACAACTATAGCTAATATGACGAATATATTGCTCTAGTTGTAATATACCGACACTTTTGTGTCATGTCGTTACAACTTTTTCCGTCTAGCCCCCTTTCGCAACGCGCGATAAGGAACTTCAAACTTCATTCCAATGAATTGATTCATTTAATATTATTATAGTATAGTAAAGAAAGATAATATACACAAGTCTGTCTTTTTTCATTGATGTACTTTTCACTCTTCGCACTAAAATCTATACGACCAGCGACCCCTAGTAATGCCACTAATCAATGATATGAGTGTATGCAACTATGTAGCAGTAAAATTCATATTAAAAAAAATTAACGTCATGGCAATTTATTTAAAAATATTCACATATTTTTGCATACTCGTAGCGTTGACAATGATGTAGGTAACTTACAAAATCTTATACTTACCAATCTTTAAAATAATGAACGATTACACTGCGTTATTTTACACGCTTTTTAAATATTATCTTGGGCTGTATGTGTGTAACGGACTGACAATGTAATAATTTGTTAAAATAAAAAAAGCTGTTTTTTTTAAACTATTATTTATCTGACCTGTAATGCTTGGTGTTTGTGACTTTTAATATGACTAGAGATCACCCAATGGTCGAAATTCGACCTTAGTTCCAACGACATTACGACTACCTACTACCTATATTTTGTAAAAAATATTGAATTTATCATATTTTTTTCAATTCTTGTCTCTGGGACTCAGCTGATCTCAGACTGGCCGTGTAAGCATTGTCTAATAGTATCTCAGATTCAATAAAAAAAAAAACTATAATCCATTTTCAATTTGTCACCTTGATGTCAACTAAATGTTATTCAGCATAAACTTATAATAATACTCCCCACACCGGTTTCGGTGACGGTGGCCGGTTTCATTGAAACCAGACCAGGTACGCAGGAGTACTTTTATAGTGCCCAAGTGTGTGCGCAGTACACAAGAGCACTCTCTATTCCTTTACTCTCATAACCCAGTGGGACGGAAGACCGACACGACTGGCGAGAGATCAGGCGCAGGACCGACTTTTTACATGCCCATCCGACGCATGGATCATCTTACTTGTCAGACAATCAGGTGATCAGCCTGCATTGTCCTAACCAAACTTGGAAATAGCATGTTTCCAACGCGGGATTCGAACCCACGACCTCCGGAGTCGAGAGCGACGCTCTAACCACTAGACCACAGAGGCGTTAAAAACTTATAATATTATACTGTCGTATAACAGACTTAAACCATAAATAAAAGAGTATAATTCGTATGTATAGGCTTGTCACTCAAAAATCTGTCATTTTTCCTAGTGTGTATGTTGTAGTGTGTGTAATGTTTTATTTCTTAAAAAAATGTATGATAAAAGCATAATTTCAAAATAATATTAGTCTGATGCACTCCTTCACCATATAAACTGTAACTGTGCAAAATTTCATTCACCTACGTTTCCCCATTTTTCGTCAAAAGGGTTACAAAGTTTTTGGCTCACGTATTAATATATAGATATTCTCTAGGTGTGCGCACACCTTAATGTATAGTGGACAGATCGTCACGGGTGACTCGCCTTAAACTTACTCTGACGGAAAATTGATTTTTGATGTGCGCGAATATTACATGATAATGCCTTTATGGATCTCTCCGCTTATTGAATATGCATTTAGATTCCTCCTAGATAGACCACTCGCTTTGCTGAGGCACAATTGCAGTACGTAAGCTTTTACTTTATTATGTCAGCTTCTAGGGCTTGCGAAGATCTGTATTTATATCCTACACTAAAATTCGTATCACTTCCCTCCTAAATCCTAATAAATAATAATATAAACCTTACCTGGACATTCACGAATATTCCATGATAGCCGTTTTCGAGTTTAAGCGATATTAATATTTGAAATTAATTCATCAAGCCCCATATGCTCACCGGTGAACGAGTCACAATCAAATATCTATTGTGTCTCGTTTTCCCACGACGGGTTAATTAAAGTTAAATTAAGGTTTACCATTTATGACGTATAAAAAAAACTACTTGCTAGATCTCGTTCAAACCAATACCAATTTTCGTTGGTAGTTTTTATAGTGACGTATATCATATATTTTTTTTTAAGAATTAACATGCCCCTAGGTACTTTAGAAGTTAGAGGGGGGGGGGGGGGGCACATTTTACCACTTTGGAAGAGTCTCTCTCGCAAACTATTCAGGTTAGAAAAAAATGATAGTTACAACCTCAATATGATTTTTGAATATCTATCCAAAAATACCCCACACGCATAGGTTAGATGAATAATTTTTTTTTGTTTCAGTTGTACCTCTAAAATTTTTAATAATTTTTCCATTTTTTATCATAATTTTAATGCGGTTCACAGACTACATCTACTTACCAAGTTTCAATAGTATAGTTCTTATAGTTTCGGAGAAAAGTGCCTGTGACATACGGACGGACAGACAGACAGACATACAGACATGACGAATCTGTAACGGTTCCGTTTTTTGCCATTTGGCTACGGAACCCTAAAAATCCTCGAAAGGCCGATCTTTTAAATAAGAGGCTTCTCATGGCACGTAATATTACGAGCCGCGCCGCGTCGAGCCGTTTGTACTGGCAGAGAAGTTGATTCCTATGCAAATCGGGGACCTAAGTAGTTTGGTTGCGTTACGTCAAACCCAGCTGACAGATCAAAATTAACATTGAATTGAAATATTCGACCACATAACGTTGGTCTGTCAATTGCAAAGGAATCAACTTCCTCGATGGTACGATGCAACAGGGGAATCCGCGCTACCCATTCTCACGGCGAGTAATATCACGAGCCGCTCGAGCCGCGCCTTTAAAGTTACCGACTTCAATCAGATCGGACGCGCCTGCTCGAGTCAGCCCGCGTCACCTCGAGCCTCCCCTTTCACACGGCGCGGGCGCCTGGCTCGGGCTGGCGTGGTGCGGCTCGTTATATTACGCGCCGTGAGAAGCCAGCATAAGACGTAGGCTACACGTTCAATTTTTCATCAATCAGGTGTCAGTCAGATGACAGTTTGATGGCTAAAAAAATACATGATAAAAAAATGATATTCAGTCCATCAATCAACTGGTTTGACTATCAGTTTCGCGTCAACCCAGATTGATGGACTGAACTGATGTGAAACTGAGCGTGTAACCTACGTCTTAGATCAATGCGTTTGCCGTTGCTATGACAGTAACAAGTGTTAAAAATTTCATATATCTCTCGAGCGTAGACGCCATCTACGAATTACGCTGCGCGCTGTGCGAAACAAAATATTCACATAATGTTATAATAATAATGTTATGTTTAGCAAGAACTAAGACGTTTCATCGATGTTACCTTAATCATTTCCTTGTTTTATGTATTTTCCATTGCTCATTAATTTTTTATATAATGAGCATTCCTTGAGTTTTAAAGACTTATCGTCACTATAAGGAAAAATATGTTTATTTATAACTCGGTAATGTATCGTGCAATAAAGATTGCTATTTATACTGATTACTGAAACACGTTTAACTATTAGCCATTGGGAATGTACACGTGTTTTGGTGGTTAACTTGATTATTATAGCCGCCAAAAACCAGTAATGTTATAATCGACGACATCTGTGGCTCAATGGATGAGCGCGTCGGTAGCTCACGCCGGGGTCTCGGGTTCGAATCCCGCCGACAAAACAAAAAGTTTTCAAAGTTCTTGGGTCATGGATGTGTATTAATTACTATTAAGTGTATCATAATTCATATAATAAAAATCTTAAATATATGTATAGTTCTTGCAATCTACGAGTGCGCGGCGCCCTTAGTTGTGTGAGTGACCATAATTATCTAAACACACGTACATGGCTCGCTCGCTACTGACTGCTCCGTCAGGTACGCACACTAACGAAAATGTCTTTTCACAAATAAACTACAAATAAAGGCTACGCGCGCTCGTAGATTGCAAGAACTATAATATGTATAGTATAAAAGTATTAAATATATTTCCGCTGTCTGGTACCTCTAACACAAGTCCTTCAGGTACTTAGCACGGGGCCAGACTGACGTGGTGTGAAGCGTCCATAGATATTATTATTATTATAAATTAGAATGTGTCTATTTGTCCTATTACAGTATCTGTTAGTCCTTTTAAACTGCTCGATCGGTTTTGATGCAATTTAGTATTATAGTATTTAGTATTCAGATATCCCAAAATAACATTTATGGAGCAAAGAATAGAGTTTCTTCGCTCTTTTTGCGAAATATCAGCGCAACGATATTTATGCGATATATCAGCGCAAAACGATATTTATGCGATATATCAGCGCAACGATATTTATGCGATATATCAGCGCAACGATATTTATGCGATATATCAGCGCAACGATATTTATGCGATATATCAGCGCAACGATATTTATCATTTCAAACGACATCTAATAAATCAACACCTAATAAAGACAATCATTTTGACGGTGATTTTAACTAAAATAGAACGTAGAGATTCTGCTCTCCTAACTAGGCTGTCTATGATTTAAATAATAACTAGAAATAGCGAGATGTACTATCAGAGAAGTTGATTCCTAGGCAGACGGGGGACCTAGGTAGTTTGGTCACGTTACGTCAAACCCAGCCAACAGATTTCAATTATTAACATTGAATTGACATGATCCGACCAAATGACGTTGGTCTGTCAACTGCCTAGGAATCAATTTCCTCGGTGGTAGAATAAATTGGCTAGCTATTTCGACTAGCTCGTTAATTTTTTTTTAAGTAACCACCTAGATACATATCATACATTTTATTTTACCAACGATCAAGAAACTAAACAGAAAGACATCCAATTTAAAAAAAATGTCACCTAATTTAAACAAATGATTTATATTAGGCGTCGAATTGGCTGGCTGATTCTACAAGATGGCTGCAAGATATAAGCAATGAAGTGATATAATATTATAGCAGGAGTAGCTCAAGCTGGTTGACCACTAGCCTGCGGTTGGCGCGGCAGTTGGATTGTCGTCAACTCAACGATGTGGACTACACGTTCCTAAATCTAACTAGACGTCTTTCGTTGCATCTAGACCTATGATATATCTTAAATTCCACAGGATTTATATGATACAGTAGATGACGCCCGAAATTCGGTTATTGCGCAGAAACCGTACATGTTTCCGGGATATAAGTATCCTATGTTCTATCCCGGGACTCAAATTATCTCCATACCAAATTTCAGCAAAATCGGTTCAGCGGTTTGGGCATGAAGAGGTAACAGACAGACAGACGGACAGACAGACTCACTTTCGCACTTATAATATTAGTCATCCATACTAATTATTAGTCCATACTTTATCTAGAACATGTGTAGGAGGACTGGTTTGAATAACAAATGTGTAGGAGGACTGTACGTATTTAATTATCATGAATATTTAGTGTTGCATAAGAAATAAGTCATGACAGGATAGTTCAGGTTTTTCGAGAGTGCTTCCGATTTGAGTCCCTTGTCTTCATTTTTTGCTGCAGAAAATCGAAGTCCAAGTTCGCTTACGGCCGTTCCCAATATTTGATCTATCTCTGGTTTTGCCCTACTAGAGATAGGAATAACTCACATTAGACATTAGAGACATATATTTTTTGTCAATTGCGAGCTATTCCTATCTCTAGTAGGGCAAAACCAGAGATAGATCAAATATTGGGAACGGCCGTTAGTGACATTGATGAGTTATCGTGTTCTTATTTCAAATATCATACATTTTTGAAGTGAAAACTTCTTTAGCGGCGTGGAGCACTTTTGTGGGATGGGTAAAAACTGTGAAACTCGCGTCAGATTCTCGTGCTGATCGAAAAACCGTAAGACGGTTGGAGAGTAGTGTTGTAACATCGAAATCGATTAATCGAACAATCGATTGTTTTTTTTCGATTGTCGATATTTTTTAATCGATTGTAAGGGTTTAGATTAATTAAAAAAATCGATTTTTTAAAAATCGATTTTCCTAAAAAATGGGATAAAAATTTAATCGATTGTAAGAGTTTCGATTAATTAAATTATTAAATTTTATTTATTAATTAAATTTTTAAAATCGATTTTCATAAAAAGTTTAAAAAAATAATGCACAACGTTAATAATCAAGTTTTCACTTCTGCCGGCACTCCCGGAGTGCAACCCATCTTTTTTATTTTATTTAAATGTTCGTCAGTGAAAATAACAAAACGTCGCTTAGGTAACAATACCGCTTAAGTCAAAAGTTAAAGGCCGGCAATGCACCTGCAGCTCTTCTGATGTTGCGAGTGTCCATGGGCGGCGGTAGTTACTAGTTGCTTTCCATCGTTTAGTTTCGTTAGTTGCGACTTGCATTCCACCTGTTTGCTCGTTTGCCCGCTTATTAAAAAAAATTAAAAGAAATATCAAAATATAATTTCTAATGCAATACGAAGTTTTTGTTACCTAAGCGACGAAAAGTGTCCTGACTTGGCAGATATATGTAATAATAATAATAACTCCCACATCGGTTTCGGTGACGGTGGCCGGCTTCATTGAAACCAGGCCAGCTACGCAGGAGTAATTTTATAGTGCCCAAGTGTGTGCGCAGTACACAAGAGCACTCTTTACCGAGTGATCAGGGGCAGGAACGACTTTTTACATGCCCATCCGACGCATGGATCATCTCACTTGTCAGACAATCAGGTGATCAGCCTGCATTGTCCTAACCAAACTTGGAATTAATGTTTCCAACGCGGGAATCGAACCCATGATCTCCGAGTCAAGAGCCACGCTCTAAACCACTGGACCACGGAGAAGTCAGCTTGGCAGAGACTGACTTCTGCATAAATTATTATTGCTAGTAGCTCCTGCAATCACATTTTGTACCAAATCTCTATTATTTTGCAGATAAAAATCTTAGTGTGACGAAATTACGCTCCATAATCTTTTGCCGTTTGTTACACTTTGTTGGGATCCCCTTGTGTAATGTAAATCGAATATAGATCGTATTAATGTGATCTTTTCGCTGGGGTCATTGTGCCCCGTGCACAATGACCGGGTATCGCACTGTTTGAGCTGAAGAATATAGAGTATGTGGAGCATTTTTTGCAATTCTGAGGCTTTGGAAGAAAACAAGATTAGTCAGCAAACTAAATATTGCCAAGCCTTTTCTACCCAACTTTAATGCACATTTCCACCCAAGGATCTAGTTTTCTGAAATCACTTCCTCAGGCACACATGTGCAAAGTTTGGGAGATAGCGGGTCACCCTGCTTGACGCCTTTGAGTATTAGGAATTTAATACCGCTAGTGTTAGGTTTCATATATTATAAGATAAGTTTTAAAAAAGCTTATAAAAATGTAAAGTAAATAATATGTTCTCGCGTAAACAAAAATTCCTTTTCTCCGTCCGAACGATAGCTATACCTACTAGCAGTAAGCAGTAAGCAGTAAGCACACCTACTAGCAGTAAGCAGTAAGCACATATTAAACTAAGACATTTATAATTTTGGAAATAAAATACTAACACGTTGCTGCCAATTATTCTTGCTAAGCCTGACTGGATATTATAATACGTTTAATGTTCATTGAGCCACGGGGAAGCCCTATAGCACAATAATAGAGGAGACACAGAAATTCACATTATTGGCAAATGTGCCGTGCGTTAGTGACGTCACAACTCACAGCACACCCCTGCAGACTATTCACATTTATTTTACCTCTAAAAAGACCTTAATAGTAACCACATAGGGTCTAATTTCGTGGAAACTTTAAGTAAAATCAGTAGTCCACCGAGATTTATAGCTTTAGCCGCGCCTCTCCCTAAATCAATTAGAACACACTATATCGATACTTTTATTGCCTCGATAAGCTAATCTCTGTTTTTACTACCGATACTAATAAGGAGTATAATGGCTTGACGCTGTATCCATTAGTACAGCTGTATTAATAAAGGTCAAAGTTGCTTGAGAGTTCAGTATTGTCTTCTACTCTGCCCTTACTAACAAAATACACCTTTGTGAATTGTGCGTGATTCGGAAGATGTTCCTTGAATTCTCATAATCAGTCATGGAGTCAAGGGAATTTTTCGTGACAAAATACAATAAAACCAGGTTTAACCGCGAAAACCGCGTATTTTTTAGTTATTTATATTTTGTCCTTTCCCGGTACTCAAAGTCCATGCCAAATTTGAGCAAAATCGGTTCAGCGGTTTAAGCGTGAAGAGGTAACAGACAGACAGATAGACCGACAGACAGACACACTTTCTCATTTATAATATTAGTATAGATTAGTACTTATCACATTAAAACAAACGTGTGGCACTCGGGGACTGCCGCGGTAAAGCTTTTGCATAGCATTTTTTGTCAATACCAGCAATTATAATTCGCATACGTCGCACGGATACAAACACCGTGCCGAAGTCTGACAACGCTGCACCGCTATGCGGTTCGGAGTGGGGGGTGCTAAGTTTTTTCGTTACGGAATTTCTAGATTCGGTCGCTGCGATCGAAGCCCGCAATAAAACCTATTCAATAGCTTTATCTATATCTATATCTATACTTATAATAAAATCGTAGAGGTAAAATTTTTGTACATTGAAAATAAACTTGAAAAAACGAGTCAGGGGCATATTAGAAGAGTAGTAAAATACATTTTAACTGTTTTTGAAATTTTTGTTTCTCTGTCTGTTTGTCTGTTTGTCTGTTTGTACAGGCTAATCTCTGAATCCGCTGGACTGATTTCAATGAAATTTGGCATGATGGTACCTTACATCCCTGGTCAAGATCTTAGATACTTTTTTTTAACCGACTTTAAAAAAAGGAGGAGTTAATGTTTACTTTGCTGTTTGTGGTCAGATTTTCAAAATTCTTTTTTTGTTGTATAGATTGCCCGAATTTGATACCATCACGCACGAAGGGTTCCGTACCGTTATAGAGAAAAAATAGGCCAAACGTTGTGTTTTTGTATGGGAGCCCCCTTAACTTTTAATTATATTCCAATTTTATTATCAATTATCAAATAACACATATATTTAAGGATTCTGTGAAAATTTCAACTGCCTGCCTGTTGTAATTATTGGTATCGAGCAAAAAAGGCCAAAAAAATTATAGCATAGTGTTATATGGGTGCCCCCCTTAAATATTGATTTTATTTTGTTTTCAGTATTTGTTATTATAGCGGCAACAGATATACACAATCTGTAAAAATTTCAGAACTCTAGCTATAACGGTTCTTAAGATACAGCCTGGAGATAGACAGAAGGACAGACAACGAAATCTTATAGTAATAGGGTCCCGTTTTTACCCTTTGGGTACAGAACCCTAAAAACGGTGACTTGATAAGTAATGGAATTGAAGAAACTCCTCGGAATTTACAACGACAACCAAAGTGATTACCAATTCTAGCAAAGGTCGATCTTTAAAACTTTTCCTAATATTCGTAAACGCTTATCCAAACACTGGATGGATATTGACCACTGCGTATCTCAATTTGTTACCAGCCATGGAAATTTTAAAGTCAAACTTTACGGATCTAAGTTACTAGCATCGGTCGAGCACATAGGTAGAAATGGTAGAATATGTACGACCGAAGGCAGTATGTTTGAATCATGTTCTCTGGGAGAGTTTTTTCTGCCAAGACGAAAGAACTACAATGCTAGACAACCTACAGTGTAAATCTGATGTCGCATAATACGGTGATCGTGGACAGCAGGAAATTAATCCGTGCCGTCAAGTGTTTTTGTCATAATTATTATTGGCAACAGTCTAACACAACAAATTCCAATATTAATTTAGCTATACTTAGTACAGTTACAATTTTTATAATTATAGTTTATTTTCGTGGTGCATTAAAAATTTCGTGTGTAATGTAGATCCAAATAAAATAGTCGTAGATGGGTGTTCAATTTTGTAAATCTCGATTTTAATAACATACATTCACGCGGACGAAGTTGCGGGCAACAGCTAGTATTTATTTAAAAAGGTTTTTTTTTGTTTCTATTTTTGTTGTACTATCAAGTCCACCGTTTCACGGGGCTACATGAGGGTAGTATTCTCTGAAGATGTTCTCCCAAAATTCCACCTCCTCTTTGTCGATGTGTGACTTCAGGACGAGTTTCTCCCCAATGTCCAGATAAGCCTGGTCGTCCAGGGTGTACGGCTTCCATCTGACCTGGAGACTGTCGTCTGGAGTAGGGTCACTGAAAAAATAATCTGATGAATTAACTGCAAACAGGAAGATAGGATAAGTGATAAGATATGGAATGATACTGTGCATTTTGCTCACATATAGATATAAATAAATTACTCATAAATATAATACTTAAAGTAGTTATGAAAGATTTAAATGCAAGAAAACTAAGATTATCTTAAAGCTATGAATACCAATTATTATTTGTTGAAATAGAATGCTTATAATCGATTTTGTGCTTAAAAATCCGAATAGCTCGAATTTATAAATCTGAAGAATTTACCATTAGGAATTGGTAGATCTTAGGTTTTACCAGAATATCTTAGGATTTACTGCAGTGCGAGCTTTTACAGTAACATATACACAAGAATATATACCTGAACTTGGCGAAGTTAGTCCAAAGCGTCGTGAACTGTTCTACCATTTGGAAAATTTCCGAGTCTCTTTCAACCTTATTGGGCACCACCTTCATTGGGAATAAGTAGCCCAATTCGTCGGAGTGCGACACGATGGTCCTGTATCCAAATAGCTCGCCCGTGCCCGATGCATATTTAAAACAGTTCCTCTCGGAGACGCAAGTAAACTTATACATATACAATTTATTCCTGTTCCGTTTTGCGCAAATTTTCTGCCATAACACCGCCCCGTAAGCGAAGACCTCCATGCCGAAGAATTTGATTACCATATCCAAAGTCTCCCTCGAAACGGGTTTACCTTTCATATAAAATTCCTTGAATTTTTTGCCGATCTCCAGCTGCGTCTTTATCGGGCAGTTTATAGTGAGCGGCTCGGGGACGAAGTATTCCAAGTATTTGTTGGCCTGGTGGAATATTTTGTCGAAGTCGCTGCCGGTCTGGAACCAGAACGCGCCCTCGTCCTCGTTGTAGCCGTTGATGACGGTCACGCCCTCGTGGATTCCCCTCCTCAGGAGGTCGTACACGTCACCTTCTATGAATGTTTCGTTATCGCCAAACTTCTTCTCTGAAACGACACCGAGGTACACGTAGGCGCCTGCCTCTTTCTCTGTTTCGGCAAAGGTTATAGGCATTCGTTTCTTGATGAGGTCCTCTACAGGCTGTTTCTTGAAAAACTCATATATTTCTTTGTCGTCGGATGATTCGCATCCCAGTTGTTTCGCCAGCTGCAGCGCTCGGTCCCTCGGTCGGAACGTGTTCGGCCACCAGCAGGCTACGGTTCCGCTCTGCATGATCGCTTTATTGAAGAGACCTTTGCTCATCGGCGATATCAAGTGGAAGGAGACGCTGACGCCTCCTGCGCTCTCCCCGAATATGGTTATGTTGTTTGGATCCCCGCCGAAGCTTTTAATATTCTTTTTGATCCAGCGCAGTGCGGCGACTTGGTCCTTCATGCCCGCGTTGCCGGGTATATCCTCTGTATCGAGACAGAGGAATCCAAGAACTTCTAGCCTATAGTTGAGGGTCACTAAAATCACGTCTTTCCTGACGACAAATTCTGGGCCGTAGAGCATGTCGCTTCCGCTTCCGCTGATGAATCCTCCCCCGTGGATCCACACCATGACTGGTAGGGGTTTGGCTGGGGATACTGTCGGGGTGTACACGTTGAGGTACAGGCAGTCCTCGCTACCCTGCGGCGGCGGGAGTGGGAACGTGAACGCGTCATAGTGGTAGCAGTCGGGTCCGTGCTCTTTAGCGCTGCGCACGCCCTGCCAAGGTTTAGCTGGTTGCGGTGCCTGCAATATTATGATAACTATACATCGCGGAACTTAATAATAATTGTTAAATAAACATTTCGTGTAACTTATTTATATGTATTTTTGTACGTTTTTTCGTTTTTCTTTACAAATTTAACATTTTAGTTTATACTTTTTAGAGTTCTAAACTCTTAAAAGTATGAACTAGAATGTAACAAATTAAGAAATTTCTTTTTTTTAAAGCTTTTGTTTAACTTGCTCTGTATGTATGTTGCGGTGGAATTTTGGAATCAATTTTGAAATAGATATATTTATCCGATTGAGTTGAAAGCATACGCGTTTAGATTGGATGACCATGCACGATATGGTATGTGACATCACTCTAAATCCAATATGGCCGACCATCCAAGATGGCGAAATAATTATTTTCGATGCAGTCCTACAATAAGGATATTAAATGAAAGGGCTTTTTGAGAGTAACTCGAAAACGACTGTTATTTCATTCTATATCCAACATGGCGGCTCATCCAAGATAGCGGAATAGTTATTTTTAATGAATTTCTGCAATATGGGTATCAAATGAAAGGGCTCATTGAAAACGAATGTAATGTCATTCTACATCCAATGTGGCGGCTCATCCAAGATACGGGAATAGTTATTTTTGATGCACTTCCGCAATATGGATATCAAATGAAAGGGCTTATTGAGAGTAACTCGGAAACGAATGTAATGTTATTCTACATCCAATAAGGCAGATTAGCCAAGATAGGGGAATAGTTATTTTAAAGCACTTCTACAATATGGGTATCAAACAGCGTTGCCAGATTTTTTTTGTACCAAGTCGGGACTTTGGAACTTTTTGAGTAGAAAAGCGGAATTCTTCACTCAAAAGCGGGACAGAAGTAAAAAAAGGTATAAAATGAAAAGTTTTTTTTTAATTTTGTCTTTTTATTTGCGTTAAAATAACGCTTACGTGACAAATTGACAATAGATAGCTAAAGTAGCCAAAGAAAATCCACCCCTCTACCTCCCACACTCTTATCTTCATTACGCACCTTTATTTTTCAGCACGCTGCACGTACGTTCGGGCTTTCTCCGAAAAGCGGGACTGAGCCTGTCCCGCGCGCGACATTTAATTTTGATGAAAAAATCGGGACGTCCCGCCAAAATCGGGACGTCTGGCAACGCTGGTATCAAATAAAAGGGCTCATTGAGAGTAAACTGAAAAGTAATAGTCATCTTTTTTCTAAGTTTATTTTTATCAAGTGCCAATTTTATCAGTAAGGTTTCTTCACACACGATCATCTTCGCTTTTGACGTTAGATAAGATTTAGAAAGTTGAACATTATAAGGCCATTTGTTACTATACTCAACTGCTTGTAAGTATATTTGAGGTTATGTTGAGGTTACGTTTGGTGTTTTATGGTACCATTTGATGCAAAAAATAATTTGATTCCTAGATGTTAATTGCTAAATTTGCATTATCTGAGAAAAAAAAGAAGAAAACAATAGAACAATTAGTAACATTCATTAGATGCCATTAAAATATTTTCTTACTTATGTCCAGTTAAGTCAAAGAAATAGATTTATACCACCTACCTTAAACCTCAAGTCTCCCACAGGTGGCTGAGCATACCGTATGCCCTTGAAGCTACAAAAGGGTTTCCCGTACTCATTCTCCACCACTTCTCCCTCCAAGATACCCTCATGTACTTTAACCTGCACCATTTTGATGTGAAACACACATTGACGCGCAGATAATATTATATAGTACGATAAGACGTCGACGTGTAAATATAAGATAGCGATTCACTAAAGGACCAAGCAGGAAATATCGGGCGCTGCGTAATCGTAACGTTATCCTATCAATTTTATCTTAGTCATCATAATTTGTTAACAAATATTTTTGTCGAATTAGCGAACACGTAGCAATTACTGTTCCTGCTTAACCCGAATCATCGGTTTTCCCTATCTCTTTTTGTTTGATAATCTTTGATTAATAGACGCAAACAAAAATGAGGTCATTATTATCAAATTAATTATATAAATTGGTTTATTTGTAATTACTAAGGGTGGGTTGCACCAACTTACTTTAGCTATAACTGTCTTTAACTATAACTACAATGCAAAATGTCAAACCTTTGTTTCTAATGGACGCCATATTTAACGATAACCTTGAGCTCGACAAGGCTTTAAATGAACGTGGCGAAAAAAGGAACTAACGCTGTCATCATACAAAATCGCCATTTTTGACAGTTCTCCTTTTCTAGCAGGGCCCCCGCCCACGTTCATTTAAAGCCTTGTCGGACCAGCTGTCATCTGTCAAATTCTGATGTCAAAGTTAAGGTTAAAGTTAAAGTTAGCTTTAACTTTAACCATAACTTTAACTTTAACCACGCCTCTGGTGCAACCCACCCTTAATCGTTTGTTTTTAAATAACAAAACCAAGGCACCAACAGAATAATAGAAGTCATTCAAATTCTCGTACGAGTATCATCGTAGCATCGTTGTTTAAAAACCTTATACGGCCTCACTCAGAGACATTTTTACGATTACTTAACTTTAATTTAAGGAAGGTTTTGACTCTTCATTTTGTTAAAAACAGGTTAAAAACTTTCTGCCGCGCCCTGTAAAACTCTGGAACGAACTGTCACCAGCAGTATTTCCTGACCTATACGACCTGCAAACCTTCAAGAACAGATAATAAATAGTTAGTCCTTAGTTATGTACTACGTTAAGAAGACTGAAGAAGTAAGAACGAATCAAAACGGAGTTCCTCTAGGGTAGTAGGTACTTTCTCAAACTTTGTTGGTGGTGGAACCCTCTTAAGAAGTGACATTTTTGACGAGCCCCCCCCCCCCCCCCAAAAAAAAATTTTTTTTTTTTGCCTCTTGTCTCTGAATGAATTGTCTCCATGCTTGTCATTTCTACTGGGGCTCCGCGGAGCACACTTTGAGAATGGCTGCTATAGGGGGAAAATATAATTCTGATGTTCCAGATTTATCCCATCAATGATAAAATAGATTATGACGAGAATGAGATGTAATTTTTTCATTTAGAAATTAATTTTCTTTTTTCTGGGCTTTCCCAATTTGCGCTGTAATTGGACAATTTTGAATAAATGGCTTCGGTATAAAGAATTCCAAAAGTTATTTGTTCGTCGAAAATTTTAGATTAAGTAAAGAAAAACCCGCATTTGTGTATAAAGCCGTCCTATATTCGGATGTTTTTACTTTTTATTAGAAATTATATATTTTAGATGTTTCCCTGAACTTGGTTGCGCATAAAGTCGGTTATTGCGCGGGAACTGACAATTTTTACTATTGATGTTCTTCCTAATATACGCCATACACGCCATTTACCGGAGAGGTCTACCTGCGTAGGTATGCCTGCGCAGGTAGACCGGAACGTGCCGCTGCAGTTTTCGCCTCAGGCGGGTCCAGCAGCTCAGCGCCAAGCGGAGGAGAAGGCCCGGACGGGTTTTAGTGGGTAGAGCTGCGGTTAATTTACCACCTTGCCGACCGCAGAGAGCCCCACATATCCGCGGCTGGATTTCCCCGTCCCCCGCGGAATGCGTAGGAGCATTTCCTGTCCTTAAAAAAGGTAGACCGAAACGTGTGTGGGAGAATAGACCTGTGCAGTTTTAAGGGCTGCGCAGTCGACCGGAGCAAAATCGAAAATCAATAATTCTTTCGATTGATGCCTGCGCAAGTATACTTGCACAGGCGGCCTCTCCGGTAAACCGTAGCGTGTATAGCGTACATTAGTTTCAACAAAATCAATTCATGAGCTTAAGCGTAAAGAGTTGATAGACATTTTTGCAAAAAAACTATTTTTTTTTACTATTCTATCACGACGATTGTTGTATTGGCTCCTCATTCGCTCGGTAGCTTTCATATTATACCTCTATAAACGGTGATACATTTCCACACAAAGATAATGACGAAAGAGTTATCAATTACCATTCACCACAGGTTGATATTGTGTTGCCAGTTAAAAATACACGACCTATCTAGCTGGTTTTCAAACTGCTATCCACTTAAATATTATTTAGGTTTTTTTTTTTATGAAATAAGGGGGCAAACGAGCAAACGGGTCACCTGATGGAAAGCAACTTCCGTCGCCCATGGACACTCGCAGCATCAGAAGAGCTGCAAGTGCGTTGCCGGCCTTTTAAGAGGGAATAGGTTAATATAGTAAGGAAGGGAAGGGAATAGGGGAGGGAAGAGAGGGGAATAGGGTAGGGGATTGGGCCTCCGGTAAACTCACTCACTCGACGAAACACAGCGTAAGTGCTGTTTCACGCCGGTTTTCTGTGAGAACGTGGTATTTCTCCGGTCGAGCCGGCCCATTCGTGCCGAAGCATGGCTCTCCCACGTATAAAATTATTTAGGTACAAGTCACAACCATTGAGTTCTCAAGAACTGTAGAGGCTAGAGCACATAAAGTGTAAAATGAAACTACAGATATTTTGTGAATATTTAGACGTTAATTGGGCAGAAAGTATTTGTGATAGTCAAAGTAAATATTTCGTCTCATGTATAGGTGCTCCATTATATTATTATTTATTACGAAGATAGTTTTTTTTCAGCCCAAACGATTTAAATTGAGCAGATAATTAGATAGTACATGAAATTATAAGTTGCTGATTTCTTACCCTTATGATTTGTATTTATTATATAAATATTTGTTGTTCCAGATCAGATTGAGTTGGAGATATCAGGAAAACTAAGGTTTGTTTATTTTTTTTTCTTATCAAAGAACTGTTACTTCAAGGTTTAAAACTTTAACCTAAAACACTTAAGCCTTTCAGCTATATTTTGATCTCTACATAATATTATAACGAATTAGGGCCCAAGTCACAACTTTTGAATTAGTGGTATCTATTATGAAAATTATTTCAAATAATAAATTGATAAGCATTCTTTTTTAAACTATTTCTGAAGTTACTCAAACTTAAGGATTATCTACTTCTGGTACTCCCTCTGAAGTTTGAAGATTAACTGTTGAAGATTAACCCTAAATACCACCGACCTTGGAATCTGCTTTATATAATAATACAAATATGTATAATTATACAAACGATAAATTGCGGTGGACCATTAAACTCGCCGCCAAATTAATATTATCTTTGCTGCCATCGCGGTATTGCAGAATTCAAATTAGTCTTGAAGTCTTAAAAAACTTTATTACAAAGAATAAATTTTAAAACGCACATTTACATACATTTACGTACTTCGTATAACGTATTAACTTGAAATAAAATACCTTTTTAGGGTTCCGTACCCAAAGGGTAAAAACGGGACCCTATTACTGAGACTTCGATGTCTGTCCGTCTGTCCGTCTGTATCCAGGCTGTAACTCAAGAACCGCTATAGCTAGAATTCTGAAATTTTCACAGATTGTGTATATCTGTTGCGGCTATAACAAAAAATACTAAAAACAAATGGGGGGCTCCCATACAACAAACGTGATTTTTATGGCCTTTTTTGCTCTATATCAATAATGGCAACAGGTAGGTACTTGATTTTTTCTCAAAGTCTTTAGTTATATGTGTACTTTAATATTTAATATTAATATTAAAATAAAATAAAATTACTCCCCGGCAGGCTCCCATACAATTTTTGGCCTAATTTTGCTCTATAATGGTACGGAACCCTACGTGCGCGAGTCCGACTCGCACTTGACCATTAAAAAAAAAGTTAAAATGTACGTTATAGCTTATCTCAAATATTAAATTCTTGCTTACATTATCCGTGTAGGTAATTTTCTGTAGAATCTGTCTTTGCAAAATATAAACATATATTATGCAAAATGGAAAAAGATAATATTATAATAACTAGAGATCGCCCAATGGTCGAAATTCGACCTTGAATTTAGTTATCTTCTTCTTTTGGCTCCCCGTTTAAAGTATTGACTATTTCAGATTTAAAAAAAAACAACCCATTTTTAATTTGATAAAAGGGCCCATTCACGACAGGACTGCAGTGCAGTCCTGCCGTGAATGCGCCTTTTGACAGACTTCAACCATAAATAAAGGACTAAGGAGTAGAATTCGTGTGTATAGGCTTGTGAGTCAAAATATCGTAGTGTGCACATTGTAGTGTGTGTAATGTTATAATTAAAATAAGGTATGATAAAAGCATAATTTTAAAACAATGTTGGCACTCCTTCTCCATGTAAACTATAACTGTGCGAACTTTCATGCACCTACTTTTCCGCATTTTTCGTCCAAAGGGGTCCAAAGTATTTTGCTCACGTATTAACATATAGATTATATATTTTAAGGCGTTTAGTCAAGATTCAAGATAATAAATTTTAGAAGTCAAATTCGAACCAAAAGAATTGGATTTGACAATAAGCTCATCTTGCGATGAGTTTGAGAACAAATATTTTTGACGGCAAATCAAATCCCATACATTTTTTTATTTTAAACTTCACTTTCAACATCGCTAAAACATCGTGACATGTTTCCCGCTTAATCGAAAAACTGTTACATGTACATATTGTACAATGTTCATAATATTTCAGTAGGGATCTCTAAAATCCTCGCCACTCGAGTCTGCAGCAGACACTATAGTGTACAGGAGTGAAGGGCCCTCTGTATGTCGAACACTGGAAAAGGTACCGAGTGCAGGCACTCGGGCTACAGCTATCTTTTAATCCTAAGCGAAAGAAGGAAGAATTCTGTATTTTTTAGTTCGAACGTTGTTTAACTATTTTACGATTAGTTTAGGTTTCTTTACTGTTAGGGCCTGTCCACATCACCACGTCACGACGCCTTCAACGTGCGGTCCGGTAACATGGTACCGTACGTTGACGTGACGTGCAAATTTACGTTGACGTGACGTGCAAATTTACGTTAACGTAACGTAAAATGCACGTCACGATATAGAAACATTGTACGTCGCCATGCCTTGTAAAACTGCTGCATTCTTCACAACCTATCTAGATGTGGACTGCACAAAACGCATTCTGCTTTTGCTATTGTTAAAAACGGAGAAAGAGAAAAAAACAGACAGGCAATTTTACGTTACGTTGACGTAAACTGTTACATTTACACGTCACATCAACTTACCGTGCCACGTTACCGCACCGTTTCACGGTGACGACGTCGTGACGTGGTGACGTGGCCAGGGCCTTTTCTGCATGCAAGGCTCAGTGATTTTGAAGATAATCTATTTTTGTTACACTTTTATATTTTATTAGCACTATTTCGGGTGTCATTGTCAATAAAAACTTTAATAAGAAGACTAAATAGTCTGTTAAGAAAGTGAAGAAATTAAAAAGTGGCAACATCGTAGTTTCATCCCTTTTTTCTTAGATTGTTTTTTTTTATGAAATAAGGGGGCAAACTCGCAGCATCAGAAGAGCTGCAGGTGCGTTGCCGGCCTTTTAGAGGGAATAGGGTAATAGGGAGGGAAGGGATGGGAAGGGAAGGAAATAGGGGAGGGAATAGGGGAGGGTAGGGAAGAGAATAGGGTAGGGGATTGGGCCTCCGGTAAACTCACTCACTCAGCGAAACACAGCGCAAGCGCTGTTTCACGCCGGTTTTTTGTGAGAACGTGGTATTTCTCCGGTCCAGCCGGCCCATTCGTGCCGAAGCATGGCTCTCCCACGTATATTTTTGATTTGAAAGGGATGACACTACGATGTTGCCACTTTTTAATTTCTTCACTTTCTTGACAGACTATAAAAGAAGAGTTCTGTACAATTCCTACTTTGATTAGAAGTCTGTCTAATGAAAAAAAATATATATATCCTTACTAGTTGTCACGGCAAACGTTATTTTGCCTTAAAAAGTATTTCGCCCATATTTTTATTACGTATATTATATTTAATAGTATATATAATAAAATAATAAAAAATAATAAAATAGGTAATAATATATCATAATGGCAACGTCCATCGCTATCCCGTCGCACAAACAATGATCGCCGTCATCAGTCTCGAGTTGTAATAATTTACTATTATTTATTCAACAAATGCACTTATATAAAAACTAAAAAGTAAATGTCCGATTCTCAAGCTTAGTCGATATGCTCGCTAAGATTCATGAAAATCGGTCGAGCCATTTCAAAGATGTTCAACCATGCACCCCGTGACACGAGAATTTTATATACGGTCTACAGTTAAAATTAAAGTTGTAAGTCATTTATTTTTTGCAAACCACGTTTTTTTTCAAAGCTATTTATAGGATTCTAATAAGAATAACAAATTCATCACATGAACAATTTTTTGCGTGACAACCTACGTGACAACATTAAAATAAGTAGTGATTTTTTTTAATAATTAACCCATCAATCACTAAGCTGTGGCAGCCGGCTAGCTGCTGCCGCATAACAATTGAAAATCTATTGTGTCTGGGATATCCTCGATGGAGGTATAATGACTATTAGCCCTACAATGAACACGACCTACCATAATTTTTTACAACATAGTAAATCATAGTTACATTACGTATTTGTCGTAGATCACCTATCTATCGACTAATTTTCATATCAAATGCCACAGCCATTCAACATTTTCCAGTGACAATAAGAATAAATTATAAGTATACTTAACTAGATTTTGGTTGCAAATTCATTTATCGCACGGGAATCATACTTTTTTCGTTTATAAAAATATTGTAAGTCATCTACTCTGAAAGTGCAGCGGCCAGCGCTGAAATAGTTTCTACAGGGTGCAATTAAACCTTCCTGCCAAATTCTGATATATTGATCCTTGTTAAAAATAAAAATAAACGTATTTTTTCTTTTATTATCACTCAGTACTAAAATGTTGAGAAATAGCTTCCGAAAGTTATCCTAAAAAACACTACAATTAATGGACACGACGCGTCGCCCACGCGTGATGTGACCACGCGCGCGCGTCTCCCCCCGCGTTATCGCCGCTCATTCCCCCGCGCCGCGAGTGACCGTTCTGCAACGATTTTAAATAGGATAAAATATGTCGTTGAAAAAAATTGCACATAATTTTTTTGGTTAAATGGACACTCCTAGTAAGACCTAAGCTCGGGAAAAAATTTGGCAGGAAGTTTTAATTGCACTCTGTATAATACAATTATTATATTATTATTTTTTATTCAATTTTAATTGTAAACAATGCGGTGTTATTTTGAGCCTGAACGTGCTACTTTTAATTATTTCCAGAACAAAGAAAGGAAAAGTTAATTATTTTTTAAATTAAAGTTATTTTTATATCAAAGCTTGAAGTGTTAAGATATTATATTGGTCGCTAAATGGCCGGCTATAAAATTTGCATGTTCACAGCAGTATCTTCTAACAATTGGAGTTTTAATTTTATTGTTTGACGTAAAAATCTACCAAGTAAATACTTAGTAATATTCTTTCACACAAATCTTGAAACATAACAATTTTTATTCCGTTTAAAGTAAAAAACCTGACATCGTTATATTATCATAATATCTATGTATTATTACAAACTATGTATATGACGCCTGAAACTAGTCTGTTGCCTGTTACCTCTACACACCCAAACCGCTGAACCGATATTGCTGAATGTAGCTGATACTTTGTGTCCCGGGAAAGGAGGTAGAATACTTTATCCCGGAAAAATGTACGGTTCCCGCGCGATAAACGAGTTTTGGCGCAACGGAGTTGCGGGCGTCATCTAGTTAAATTATAATATATGTATTATTATTTGAAGCCTTTTCGGTGTTGATTTTTATCATAAGTACCCAAATATGTGCTTTGATGCACCTAGTCTCATACTCACGATACGGACAATTATAATGATACTTTTTTTTATTAAAAAAGGGGGCAAACGAGCAAACGGGTCACCTGATGGTAAGCAACTACCGTCGCCCATGGACACTCGCAACATCAGAAGAGCTGCAGGCGCGTTGTATTATTAAATGTAAGCCGTTTAGTATCTAGAGGCGAGCCAAGGAACACTACAGACATACATGGCATGCGTCTTGCGGGTCAAAATATTGTGGGGTGACTTCCAATAGTCGAGAGCGGCCCTGCATTTGACAACTTGTATGTCACCGTTAAATAGTAAATATTCGTAAACTGAATATTAATCCTAGTACCTATTTAGAGATTGATACTTAATAATAATATTATTTAATCGATTTTTAATTTCTTAAATATTCATGATACAAGACAAACGATAAATTAATACATACTTACCTAAACTACTTGAAAAACTTTATCCCTTCTGTCACGATCGTGTAATCTATACTAATATTATAAATGCGAAAGTATCTCTGTCTGTTTGTCTGTCTGTCTCGCTTTCACGCCAAAACTACTGAACCGATTGTAATGAAATTTTGTACACAGATAGTCTAAAGCCTGAGAAAGGACATAGGCTACTTTTTAACTGGAAAAAACGGTTGTAAGGGGGTGAAAATGCGCAAATTTGTTCAAATTAAGTTAGTTCCAAAAATTAATAACGGATGGCGCCGTGCCGTCTCCTACATCGCACAAGCGCTTACTCAAACGTGTTTCTATAAGAGGTGGCAAGGGTATATTTATGTATGTTTTTTTTTTTTGCGTTTTTTTGAAGTACATAAGAGAGTTGATGTTCGAGTTTCGACTTCGACCCCACTCCCCAGTTTTTAACCCCCTACGCAAAAATAGAGGCGTTTTATTATATATGTGACGTGTCTGTCTGGCTGTAAAGTGTAAACATTGAAGTTTGAAGTAAGCGTACCGCGGAAGCACCTCTGTCGTGCAAATTTTGCAATTTGCAGTAATGTAGCCTACATGGTTCAACGGGAACTAAATATTATAAGTTACTCTAGGACGGGAACTACCGCGCGCTATAAGCTGAAGTCCACGCGGACGGAGTCGCGCGCAACAGCTAGTAAAATATAATTGGTTGGTTTAACTTTTATACTTCAGCTCTACTGCTTAATCACATCAAGACTCCGCGCCGGCAGGTATTTCCTGTAAATCTCATCCCAGAACTCCAGGTCTTCTCTCTCCGGGTGATGTTCCACCTGCAGGTGCTTGCCGATGTTGAGGTAGCTCTGGTCTTCCAGGTGGAACTGAGGCCAGGTGTTATCTGGAGTTGGGTTTCTGAAAGGGAGAGAGTTTTTATGAGTTTGGTTATTATGGTCCAAACTCCAAGCCTTTATTAGAGGGATGCTTGTTGTGGTCTTTTAGGTAGAAACTAATGTGCTTATATATTATACTCGTACTAATATTATAATGCGGAAGAGTTCGTTTGTTTGTTTAAACGCTATAATCTCAGGAACTACTGGTCCGATTTAAAAAAATATTTCAGAGTTAGATAACACTTATTGAGGATGGCTATAGGCTACATTTTATCACGCTAAGATTAATAGGAGTGAAGAAATAGAGGAAAATGTGGAAAAACGGGGTAAATTATTTAAAAGGGCTTATCTCACGTACTACTGGAGCAATTTTTCTGTTATTTGGCACATACAAGAAGTGGACAACGTGAAGGATCATAGGCTATTTTTTGTGGACTAATTTGTCTGTGAAAGATCTAATTTACGCGGAAGCCGCGCGGAACGTCTAGTTACTTATAATTATACAAAATCTAAGCGGCTCCGATTTACACAGACAATAAAATGAGTTTCAATATTTTTCCGAGGTCTCCTCTATACCACGTCGGTAGAGCCCGCGGAGCTAATACAAGTTTTAGCTCCGCGGTAGAGCCTTACAACTTACAGGGTGTAACAGAACTAAGTGATAATACTTTAGGGTGTGTATGTGTACCTTATAAAGAGTTTACTGTGAAAGTAACAGTGCTGAAAGAGAATTTTTCATACGTGGGAGAGCCATGCTTCTGCACGAATGGGCCGGCTCGACCGGAGAAATACCACGTTCTCACAGAAAACCGGCGTGAAACAGCGTTCGCGCTGCGTTTCGCCGAGTGAGTGAGTTTACCGGAGGCCCAATCCCCTAACCTATTCCCTACCCTACCCTCCCCTATTCCCTTCCCATCCCTACCCTCCCCTATTACCCTATTCCCTCTTAAAAGGCCGGCAACGCACCTGCAGCTCTTCTGATGCTGCGAGTGTCCATGGGCGACGGAAGTTGCTTTCCATCAGGTGACCCGTTTGCTCGTTTGCCCCCTTATTTCATAAAAAAAAAAAAATATTTTCGTGATTCGTATGGGCAAGTGTCCGAACGTCATGAATTTGCCCATACAAAAGTTAAAAAATAAACTTACTCTTTCAGTGTTGCTACTTTCACAGTGAACTCTATATAAGGGACAAATACAAACCCTAAAGTATTATCACTTAGTTTTGTTACACCCTGTTTATATACGAATTCGCCTAGAAGTTTCGCAGCCTATTTATTACCAACAAACAAATCTTTATAATTGGTACACGTGACATGTTTTGCTCGGCGTCCGTCGCGTGTTTAGGAAGACAAATGAGACAATATTAATACGGCATCAATTATTGTAAATGAGCGACACGATATTGTCTGAATAAATTATTAGGATGTCTGTTTGTCCCTTTATTGTATCTATGTAATCATATACCGTATGCATAATACCTGATTTGTTTGCAGAACAAAGAGAACAGAACAAAGAGTCATAAAGTAAATATTTCAATAGGTAATTACTAATTAATAACATACATGTTGCATAATGTAATGTTTCTATTGGATCTTATTAATGATTATATAAGAGGTTTCTTTATTACTACATAATTATATATATTATTATTATATGCTACCTCAAGATTTTTAAGACTACTTAGAAAAGGATTGTGTCTTATCCTGGTCTTATAAAAATAGGGATGTCTTTATTTCATTTCGGATTAGATATTTAGTTAGCTTAGTTTGAACTTTAAAATATCTAAGGATCTAATATATTTCTCCATTTGTATATATTATCTGAAAGTATAAAATATGTAAATATGTACTTACCCGAATTTCGCGAAATCCGTCCACAGCTTGTTCACCTGTGCGATTAACTTGTTCTCAACGGAGTCGACGGGGTGTCTCTCCGTGTGAATGTTCGTGAACAAGTAGAGAAGGTCGTCCGCGTGGCAGGCCGCTTTCTCATCCGCATACAGCTTCGTCCCTCCAAAGACCTTGTTGAACATGTTAAGCTTGGACCGACACGAAAACTTGTACAGAAACACTCTATTCGTCCGCCTGCTCGCCGCGAGCCGACACCACGTTAAGATATCGTAGAAGAAGAACGCCGCCGAGAAGAATCTGACGAATTTCAGCGCATTAGACTTCGTTAACGGCTCCTTCCCGATGTAGAAGTTTCGGATCATCTCCCCGATTTTGTGGGACTGGAGAGGCGTGTTGTTCAGTATGATCGAATTCGGCACGAAGTATTCCATGAAGGTGTTCGCGTGCTTGATCGCTTTGTCCGTCTTCGGCGTGAGCGCCGGGAATATCAGACCCTCGTGCTCCATGTAGCCCATCATGATGTCGACGTCCTTGTGAAGGTTGTTAAGAATATTCGTGAAGCTGTCCCCGCTGTAGAACCTCTCGACGTTATCAAACTCCTTTTCGCTCACAATAGCCAAATATAATTCAGGGTACTCCCTCCTCCCTTCAGAAAATGTGAGCGGCAGTCGCGGGAAGAGGATCGACTCAGTTGAACATGTTTTTAAGAATTTGGCGATTTCTTTGTCATCGTCTGATTCACAACCTAGGCTCGAGGCCAGGACCAGTGCTCTTTTTCTGGCATTAGTAACCTCCGACCAACAGTTCGTGGTGACGCCGCTTTGCATTATAGCTCGCTTGAATAATCCTTTGCTCATCGGAGACACGAGATGAAAAGAGACGCTGGTTCCACCGGCACTCTCCCCGAAAATCGTCACGTTTTCAGGGTCTCCACCGAAATTACTGATATTGTCCTTCACCCATTTCAGAGCTGCTACCTGGTCTTTCATTCCAGCGTTTCCTGGTATGTCCTCAGTATCTAGGCAGAGGAACCCAAAGACACCGATCCTGTAATTGATGGTGACGAGTACTACGTCGTGCTGAAGAAGATATTTCGGGCCGTAAAGGTCGTCGTTGCCGCTGCCACAGAAAAAGCCGCCTCCGTGGATCCAGACCATTACAGCTTTTGGCTTCTTTGGCGTTAGGTCCGGACTGTACACGTTTAGGTACAGGCAGTCCTCGCTCACCAGGGGGTTTTCTGTTCTGAACAGTAAATCTATTTGAGGACAAACGGGACCAAAATCTTTGGCACTGCGCACTCCACTCCATGACCTCACAGGTTTAGGTGCCTGTAACAAAGAATAATAACAACATAAAGTCATTAAAGTTTACTTCGATTATTGAATACCTCGAAAAATTAAAGCAATTCATTTGCAAATTGTGTTTTTACATCAAGTTGTTGATTGTATACTTGTTAATTTATTATGAAAAGTACCACGGAGTTAAAAGTAAACTAGGTATTATATTATGATAATTTTATTTTTATATCTCGTTCACTTCACCGTGTTAAAGGTCACCGGTAGACAGACCAGCTCACGGATAAAAATTATACCAAAAATAAAATCTTTTCCATAAATCAATTTTATTTTTCAATATTTGTTAAGGCAATAGCCTTCGCAAAGTAAAAGCCTTCTGGACAAAATAAACACAAAATTTCATTCTATTTAAGGAAATACAAAACGTGATTCGCGAAGGTTTTGATTAAAAAGTAATTTATACACTGCAACTTTACTTACAAACAGAATATTGTCACTGATACTAAATAAGTTAATTTGAATGACAAGGGAAAACTGAAATGGACAAATCGTGAATTATTTACATCAGTTATAATTGACAATTCTTGTAAAACTGATATAGGAAACATAAGCCACTGAGTGGGTTGCACCAACTTAATATAACTATAATTACTGTCACTTTAACAATAACTTTAACTATAACACGAAATGTCAAATCTTTGGTTAAAGTGGACGCCATACTTAATGATAACAATAACCGCTCTAACTTATATCGAAATGTTTTCGTGAAAATATACTATATATTAATATACTATGGCTCACAGTGTTGTTAAAACAAATATTTTTCCTGTCGATTTTTTTATACTCTCAATCCCATTAACTGTAGCTTTAACAAAAAGAAAATAAACGCAACAGATATCTAGTTGTTGGAATCAGGCGTTACTTTGCGGAAATCCATAGTTTAAATTTAGTTTCTTATTATTTTTAGCAATATTCTGCGAAAACAACTTCCACCTTTAAGTAAATGAGTGAGTGTACGCATAGGCATGCGTACAGCACCTCCCTCCTCCCACACTGCCTATGCGTACACTCGCATGCAAGAACTTGCAAACACCACCACCACACAAGCAATAGTGGTGTTTGCAAGTTCAGATATCTGTCAAAGTCTGTGGTCAAAGTTAAGGTTAAAGTTAGGTTAGCCTAGTAACTATAACTATAACTTTGACCATTACGCCTCTGGTGCTGCAAGTTGCAACCCACCCTAAGCATTTTTGTTTGTAACAAGTTTTACTACATAATACTTCCAATAAACATTATTATTTCCTACTAAAATTTAATAGAAAATTTTACAGTCTTTTGAGACATTTTTGTTTTCATGTAGACATCATCTAAATTCTAAACTTAGAATTTTGCTTAAAATAACATTATCCTGTCATTACAATAATTAAATAGTAATTAATTAGTGTAATGATAGGACAATGTGCTGACAGTATGATTTATCTTTCGCTAGAAAGTAATAAGGCTGTTGAAAAGATTTGGGATGCTGACAGCATCAATAGGGCACTACTTAGTAATTGAATAATAGGCAATTCTCTCAAGTCTCATGTTGGTCCTCTGATCAAAACCTACAATGATATCGCGGGCTTCAAGCCAGAATAAAAAAAAGTGTTTTTTTTAAAGAAGAAAATAGATGTAAGTGCAATATTGGGAGTTTTGAAATAATTAAAATACAAAAGATCATTTTTTTATTTATGGAAGTACTTTCATAGATGCAAATCCAGAAGGGCGTATGATAAAAAAATATTTTTACTATACGCCCTTATAGCTTAAAGATCGCTTTATTAATTTAGAAGATATTTCTCAAGGAATTCACCTGAAATCTGAGTTCCCCCACTGGCGGCTCCGCGTACGGGATACCTTTGAAGCTGTAGTAGTGTGTCCCATCGTACTCGTTTCCCAGTTGTTGTCCCTCTATAACTCCACCGGTCACTTGCACTTCAACCATTGTCACTGGAAACACAACCTTCGTCTGAATGCTCACTTTTGAAGTACTATGATATTATATCTTAAGTTGGCTCAGAATATTTTTTAAAATAAAAAAAAATATCTTCAAAAACCATAAAAACTATTACTGCTGTGTTTTTTTCTATTTTATTAAATTAATAATTTTATACTTCTTCAAAAAATTAAATAAATAATCATACTTACTTATTTTGAAAAATAATAAGGAAAAATCTTAGTTAAGTCTAATACAAAAAATATTACTTTAAAAATTTCAAAAAGACACACTACACTTAAGAATTTTACCTAGTATATATACGCGTATTACCGATCAAGGTCTATGTGATAAATAAACGTTCGTATATAAAGCACCGATATATACGCCGTAGAACCTTAATATATAGAACTGCTAAAAGCTACTCTGATGCGGTGTCAAACTGTAATTGAGCTTGGACGATTTTTTTACAGGAACTTGTACTATAGTTTGTCAATAATTGAAATACATACTATAATACAATAACAATTATTTTTTCTTGAAACGTAACCAAACCATTCGGCTATAGACTAAATATAATAATAATATTAAATTGAAGTACACAAAAAGAAAAGGATATTGTGACGAAAACTAATGTTATAACATCTAAAAATTTTTCTGCAGACGTCTGCATAATAATGTACAATATATCCGAGGCTTGACTTTTTATTTTCGCATTTAATTACAAAATGTCTAATAAATTACCCGAATGCACCTCTTATCTTCTTTTTAATTTTAATAAATTTAATATCATTTACATGTTAGTCGTAACTAGTAACTAGTAACCTAAAAATTATACTTACCTACCTACAAATTAAGATTTGAGATAATTGTTCTTTTTCTTTATAATATAGATAGCTAAAAAAACCTCTATTTAAATAACACTCACTACAATATGTTAAAATTTGGTAGAATCACATCGAAGTAAATGTATTGACTGCAGCTGTTGTTCATGGCCAAAACAGTATTTTTTTTTCAAACAATACCACAATAATTATAATAATATTATGTGTCAAGAAATTTCTATCTAGTATAGCTACTCGTACCGCATGATTCAGGACTAATGTCACCAAAATGTTGAATACACAGATTTTAGAAGTAAGTTGAATACATTTAGATTGGAATATGGGAATATTATAATTTAACGGTATTTACAAATTGGCAGTGACATTAATAATTAATTCATTAAAATTATACCCCGAACTTTGTTTATATCTTATATCTGTAAACGAGCAATTCTTGTATATATATATATATATATATATATATATATATATATATATATATATATATATATATATATATATATATATATATATATATATATATATATATATATATATATATATATATATATATATATATATATATATATATATATATATATATATATATATATATATAATTGGAATCTCGGAATCGGCTCCAACGATTTTCATGAAATTTAGTATAATTTAGTATATATAGGGTTTCGGGGGCGATAAATCGATCTAGCTAGGAATCATTTTTAGAAAATGTCATTTTATTCGTGTTTTATCGAATACCGAGCAAAGCTCGGTCAAATAGCTAGTTATTAATTATATAATATAGTCGAAAGTCTAAACAAAGACTGATCATGTTTCATTTCCAAAACAGAAAAAAAACATACATTTTTAATTCCTGAAAATGAAAATTGTAAAGAATGTATCGGAAACACATAAAATATATTTTGAAACGAAACAATGAAGTACTCTGTTGACAGAAATTTAACTAGACGACCGGAAAAACTTTTTATCAAAACTTACTTGGACAGGACTTTCACGAATACTACTTACACTAAAAATTAGCGAAATTCGTTCAGTCGTTTTCGAGTTTAAGCCGGACTAATAAACTTGAGTTCACTGAGAAAATAGCAACGTTGAACGAATATTTTGTTTGTATGGGCAAATTCATGAAGCCGCACTGGGGCGCTTGCCTATACAAATCACAAAAAATTGCTCTTTCAGCGCTGCTACTTTCACAGTGAAGTCCATAATATAAGGGACACATCTTAAAGTATTATCACTTCCTATTATTGGACCCTGTACAGAATATTGTAGATATTTTAAAATACCGGATTCACAGTCGTCTTTGTAGTCTTTCACTTACCTCAATTTGCAACTGACTGCTGTATTTTGACGCTCTATCTTAAGGATAAATTTTTATTTTCGTATCACTTAACATTTTACGTATTGTTTATTTTAAAAATAATGTGAAATAAACAGTTAAATGCTAATCACCACTTTTAATTGTCTGCTATATTCTTATGATGATGATACCTAGGTGTAGCCCGCGACTTCGTTTGTACTATCAGAAAGTCAATTTCGCCTAGGTCCGTGGACCTAGTACGTAATTTGGTCGATTCAATGTTAAACCCAGCCGACAGAACACAGCTCATAATAATTAATAAAATTTATTGAAACAACAAAAATTTTACATCTGTTAAAAATATGTTTACAGGTACAA
Source organism: Aricia agestis (assembly GCF_905147365.1). Lineage (NCBI taxonomy): Eukaryota > Metazoa > Arthropoda > Insecta > Lepidoptera > Lycaenidae > Aricia > Aricia agestis. The sequence continues at coordinate 642,794 of NC_056419.1, forward strand.
TATAATATTTTAAGATTACAGACGTTTTACTGCCGAAGTCTTTGATGTCTCCACTCGGCTGAGCCTGTCCTGCAGATCACCAAAATAGTCTCTCACTTAAAATTAAAAATAAAAACAAAGTCTAAGGCTGGCCTCACACAGCCGGAATGTCTCTCTGAATTAATAATCGGAAATTCATAATCTGAATTTCGGCACCTTACCTCACACATATCTTAAAAATTCAGATTGATCAGTAGTCTCGTGATTCCCCGCACATATAAACGTCTTTATGGAAGAAGAATTAATACTAATCGCATTGCTTTTGGCTCTGTATAATAAAAAAAAGAAATGCAAACGCAAATACTGGGTTCATCCTTTATTGTTGTCGGTATCGTCAGTATCATTCTTACAGATCGATCTGAGAAATTCATAATCTTAAAAAAGCAGAATCTGTGTGGAGCATACTGATATTGTATGGTATTCCGGTCTTTCTGAATTAATAATATGAATTCAGAGTAACATTCCGGCTGTGTGAAGCCAGCCTAAGTGAAAAAAAAAACACAGCAATCTTCTACTAAAAAAAAATAGTAATTATAATATTAATAAAATTTTAAATATCATTAATTATGTGTGGGTGTGTGTGTGTGTGTTCTATCTATATATTATCTCTCTTAATATATTTTGTTCTTTTTCTTTATAATCTAGAGCTTTTAGCCAACTTGTTACTTTTTCTTTTACTTCTCTTAATGAGCTGTCTTTTAAAGTGCATTTCCTATTTAAATCTGGTAGTAAGTTGGACCCGTCTAATTTCCGACCTATATCTATTTTACCGACATTGAGTAAAATTTATGAAAAGATAATACTGAATCAATTACTAACGCACTTTAATATAAATAATATTTTACATAATAAACAATTTGGATTTACAAAGGGACGGTCTACTACAGATGCAGGCGTTGAATTGATCAGTAGTATTTTTAATGCCTGGGAGACGTCGCAGGATGCTCTAGGAGTTTTTTGCGATCTCTCAAAGGCCTTTGATTGCGTGCAACACAAAACATTGGTCAGGAAACTCTGTCACTATGGCATAAAAGGCACAGCACTCGCCCTCCTAAAATCTTACTTGTCAAATAGAACTCAGAGGGTTGAGATAAATGGTAAAAAATCTGCTGGTGCAAAAATTGAAATGGGGGTCCCACAGGGGTCTATATTAGGACCCTTCCTGTTTCTTATTTATATAAATGACCTGCCATTCTTAATTAAAGATAAACATGGGATAGTATTATTTGCTGATGATACATCTCTTACATTCAATATCAAACGGCTTAATGCGTGTTATGACGAAGTAAATAATGCTCTCTCAAAGATTGTACATTGGTTTAGTGTTAATAACCTTTTACTTAATAGTAAAAAAACAAAATGTATTAAATTCAAATTGCCCAATGTAAGGCAAACGGAAACCAATGTGCTTTTAAATGGTGATGTTATGGAGCTAGTGGATACAGCTGTATTTTTAGGTATTACACTAGACTCCAAGCTTCAGTGGGGCCCTCATATTGCTGGGTTGGCCGACAGACTCAGTTCAGCAGCATATGCAGTAAGTAAGATTAGACAATTTTCAGATGAAACAACAGCACGTCTAGTGTATTTTAGTTACTTTCATAGTATTATGTCCTACGGCATTTTGCTGTGGGGCAATGCTGCAGATATAAATACAATTTTTGTGCTGCAGAAGCGAGCTGTGCGGGCAATCTACAAGTTGGCCCATAATACTTCACTTAGAGAAAAATTTAAGGAAACTGGAATCTTAACTGTTGCCTCTCAATATGGCCTATCAAATGTATTATATGTTAAAAAGAATATATATCAATTCACGAAAAAATGTGATACCCATGGGAGAAATACTCGTAATAAACATAAGCTTGAAATTCCGGTGACTAGACTTACTAAAGTCAAAAATTCTTTTAAAGGTCAATGTATACGCCTTTATAATAAGATCCCAGAAATCGTTCAAAATCTCTCAATTAATAGATTTAAAAAAGTTGTTAAAGAACGTTTGTGTACCAAAGCGTACTATAAAGTTACTGATTTCATGAATGATAGTACACCATGGGAATAAGGTCGCCCCCTGCAGAGCTGTTTCATTATAATATGTATAATAATTGTACACTCGTTGTATTTTATTTAGTCATAATGACACTGTTATTTTATAATATATTTTTTGTAATTTTCCATCTTTTTAGAAAAAGATGGCCCCGTGCGAGTTTCTTACGCCGGTTCTTCTCGCCGGGTTAGTTCCCGAACCGGTGGTAGGCATCTGTGTAGCCCCGACGTTCAGAGAATATTTGAAAAAATTTATTCTGAATAAAAAATTTTGAGTTTGAGTTTGAGTTTGAGTTTATTTTATTATATACGAGCTTTTGCCCGCGGCTTCGCTCGCGTTAAGAAGTATTATTATATACAAACTTTTATCCCCTATTTGAACCCCTTGGGGTTGGAATTTATCAAAATCCTTTCTTAGCGGATGCCTACGTCATAACACCTACCTGCATGCCAAATTTCAGCCCGATCCATCCAGTGGTCTGGGCTGTGTGTTGATAGATCACTATGTCAATCAGTCAGTCAGTCACCTTTGAGTTTTATATAATTATATAGATGAATGGGTGTAAATATGGACCAAATCTTCTAGCGAAACTCGAAGATATCCGTGGTAACGGTAGCTTTAATATTATTTTTTTGCGCAATGTTTCGTAATCTGGAGATTTAAGGACAACACGATGTTCCTTGACAATAACGCGGAGTATAAAAAGAGCACGAACAGTAGGTACATCTATATTATCTTTGTATACATTTGCAGTAGATTACCAGATAGGGTTCTTCAATATGACTTTCAATATTGACCGCTGTGCTCTTTCCAGAACTATTATTTTAGTGGTAGCTGCTCCTCCCCAAATTGGTATGCAGTAAGATAATATATTTGTTTTCAGTAAGTTCAGAGTAGCAGAGGTACGTACATTTTTAAAAATGTACCTAAATAAGTTTCCGGATTCTTTTGGCAGTATTAACAATATGTTCCTGAAAATCTGGGTTTTCATCAACCGTGACACCTAGGTATTTTACGGAAGTAGGTCTACTTAGTTACCTACAGTTACATTCTACTATCTGTTCACTTTCTATAGGACATATTATATAATGTATTTTAACGTTATATATCGATTTGCAGGAGGTGCTGATGTTCTTGTTTTATGAAAAAAATATGAGTTTTGACTTTGGGACACTTAAGTGCATTTACAGCGGTTTTAACTACCTCAGTCCAATTGCTCCTATAAAAAATTATTGCTGTGTCATCAGTGTAACAGATTATTTCGGTTCTATGGAGGCTCGAGTTAAATATGCCGTTCATATAATATAAAATAAAAAGTGTGGGGCCCAAGATACTACCTTGTGGTATGCCAAAGTTGACATTCTGTAAATTACTTTTATGTTGGTTGATTTTCACACATTGTGATCGATTAATTAAATAGCTATGGAACCATGCTAAGGCGTTTCCTCTTATACCTAGTAACTCTAACTTGCGTAGTGGAATAATTTTAGTAGAGATTGTGTCGAACGCCTTAGCAAGGTCTCTAAATGCTCCAAGTTCCAACACATGTCCTTTTCTCGTCAAGGTGTCCTGAAAATATAGTATCTGTCAATAACTTTATTGCGTCTTCTGTAGATTTATTAGCGCGAAAACCGAATTGCTTATCGGATAGTAAATTATTTTGGTCTATGAATTAAGACGTTTTTGGAAAAAAAAATCTAAACTTTTTGGGAATGAGCACAACAGAGAAATTGGTCTATACATAGTTACTACTTACTAGGATCTGATCTACTACCATTTTTGTAAACAGGCATAACAACTGCTGTTTTCCACATTGAAGGAAAAAATCCCTCTGTCAAACTCAGGTTGCAAAGTGAGTGGGAATAATGATATTACTTTTAATAGCTTTTAGTATTTTGTGAGTAATACTGTCTAAGCCCAGGCTTCGACGGAATTACTAACAATGTGTGCCCCAGGGCATTGTCCATTTTTAGGTTCTTCTTAATATAATCCACTTCACTTTCATCTGTTGGTTGGAAGAAGAGGGACTGTGTAGGTGAGTTGTTTATTTTAACTTTGGATGCCAGCGACTCTTCTTTTTCCTTATGAATTGTTAGTATTTTATTTGTGAGACTTTGTCCAACATTAGAAAAAAAAGGTGTTGCAATGATCAAGAGATTCCATTAAGTTAGGTTTAGTAACGGTAAGTTCTTCTGGATGTCTATTGATTGTATTTGTGTAAGTTATGTAACTAGCTAACATTGGATTGACGTCATCCGACCAATTGGTGTCCGTCAACTGCCTATGTCTCAATTTCTTTGATGGTACAAAAATATTATGATGACTACTATAAGATAGATAATATACAGAGTGCTAACTTTTTGTAATTTTCCTTTAAATTACTTAACAAATTTTCTAAAACCTGACGAAAAAACGAAAAAAAAAAAACAATGGATACTAATTCATCCATTCCCACCATCTTTTTGGTTTTATTTTAGAAATATATTAATATTTATTATAATTTCTCAAAACACAAACAATTTTACAAATTAAAATGTTTGACCTCCTTCCTTTTGCGCGAATTTATTTATTGCTGAATTTAATTGAATTAAATTACTTTTATTACGATGTTCATCACATAAAATATTATTATTTTTGGGAATTATATTGCGAATGCACATTTTACAACGAGCGTTATTCGTTTTTACTGTGCCAGAAAGATTTTCGGTGTTTGTACGTAGTAGGCAGACCGTAAGATTTTGTGATCAGTATATTGGGTGCATGTTTTTGTTATTACTTACTAAAAGTAAGTTCGTTGAAAGCAATCTCGATACGAAATTATTTTCGTATCGAGATTGCTTTCAACGAAAATTTACTACCACCGCCAAAAAAAATTCTTAATTTCTTTTTCTAGTAGTGAAGTCAGTATGAATAATTAATATGAAAATATCATCAGCACGAATTGTGTATTGCTAATGCAATATTGCAAGGCGTCTTAATATAGTGCTTGCTGAAATAAACATAACATTCCCGCAGTAGAATAGCAATTAGAGACGATGTAAATATAATAAAACGTTATGTGCTAACAAGTCCTTTTTCCTCATTCCATTCCATTAAAATCATTATGTTATTACAAACAATACTATCAGCGTAAGATTTTATGTGGATTATGTAACTAGCTGATTACAAAATTTTCCACATTTTCGGCATGTCATTAAATAATATGTTGTCACAGCGGCATACGATTTAATGATACAACCATTCAGTGCTTATTTATGTAGTAATAAGATGGATATTTTTTTAAGAAAAAGATAGACATAATGTATGCGACGTTATATACAATGTACGTCATTCATCATTGTCTGTAGATACGTGACTTGATAAACGAGCAACAAATCATTTTTAACGCCAGTTTTATTGTGAAACTCATTCTGGATCTTTTTTAAGAGGATACAACAGCGGCTAGAGAAATGAAAAAAAAGTACGTGTAATATCTATAGCTGTCTCCCTTACCTCAAGCCTATACCGCAGAACGCGATAGAGACAACTGCAGAAAATCCAGAAAATCAACGATTGGTTGTCCCCTGATTCCTTCTCCAAAACTTAACCGATTTAAGTACTTTTTTCATTAAAGATTAAAAAAAGGCTTGAGCTGTGTTCCTATGTTTTGCTTTTTTTGTATAATCTATCCAAATCTGTTTTCTGGACGTTTGAACACAGTGGAAAATCTGGCCATTTTTTTGGGTTTTTGAACGTTCATATCTTATTTAATAATTAAATTATGAAAAAAAAGAAAACATAGGGACATTGTATTAGTGGCCGTAGATATTCAGGAAAAAAATTATAACTCTACTAGCATTATCCAGGGAGGAAACAGGGGACAACGTTTGTATGGAAAAAATGGCGGTGTGGAATCCTCTTAAGTAAAGGGGTAAGTTATTACAAAGTTACTCCTAATTGGCGGTAACTGCAGCATGTTTAACCAAAGATGCGTCTGTACTTCATCAACTGTTGACCTTAGTCAGTAAACGAGAACGCGAACAACGATACCATCATTTTTGGTCATGTCACTAATGATACACTAATGGGAATTATAATAATAATATCTATAGACACTTCACACCACGTCAGTCTGGCCCCGTGGTAAGTACCTGAAGGACTTGTGTTACGGGTACCAGACAACGGAAATATATTTAATACTTTTATACTATATATAATATAATTAAGAATTTTATTATATGTTACACGTCATATTAAATACACATCCATGACCCAGGAAATTTGAAAACTTTTGTTCCGTCGGCGGGATTCAAACCCGCGATCCCCAGCTTGAGCTACCAACAGTCCACCAACTGAGCCACAGAAGTCGTCAAAATTATTCGAATGTTAACAAATAAGTACGAAATAAAAATTAATAAAATTAGCTAATATTATTTGTTAACAATCTTCCAAAAAGCCCGTTAGCCAGCAAGTACGTCCGTTTTATTAAGTAGTAGTAAGTACAGTGGCGCCCCGACTCGGCATGGCACCTGTAGGTACAGCAAAAACGCGCCAATCAGCGGTCGCCGAATATCGACTTTTGGGTGTTGCCAACATAACCATCACAAATATCTAAACATATTCGAAGCACGAGACTCCAGCGATCTCATATATGTGGTCCCAGAACTTCACAGTATCAAGATTGACGTGGTCGTTCAGGACCAGCTCCTCGCCAATGTCCAGCTGCTTCTTGCTGTTCTCGTCGTATGGTAGCCAGGTTACGCCCAGCGATGAGTCAGGGGTCGGGTTGCTGGAAGCAAGTAATAATATTTTAAAGAAGCGTTTAATTTCATTGAGGAACTTGGAAACTATAATATATTTTATAATACCGACATGACAGTTTTTTCAATGGTCTTATCGCCTTCACTGGTTGATTTAATGAGAAAACTGACAAAGATGATAATGTTTATTTTTTATTAGAACTAAAATAATTATTTCGCAATGAAATATGGAATTTTATAGTACACTTACCCGTACTTAGCGAAGTTGGCAAACAAAGCACAGGTTTGTCTGATCATTTTGTAGCTCTTGCCCTCCTTGTTGATGGGTAGATTTAGGAGTTTCGGATTGAACAAGTACAGCAAATCATCTAAATGCGCTGTGCCAGTCATACCAATGGTCTCCTTATGATTGCCGAAGACGTTCCTTTCGCTGAATACGGAGATATTGTACAGATAGTACTTCCCTTTCTGAGTCCTGCTCATCAGATCGATAAATTTGTGAACGAAGTGTATAAACGTCATATCCGTTGCATATTTTATAAAGTTCCTCATATTTTCTTTTCGGTGGAAAGTTTTCTTTCCGAAGTAATGTTGGATTATCATTTCCGCTATCGGCATTATTGTTGTCAGGGGCTTCTTGTATAAAATACGTTTGGGCACGAACATGTCTGGGTACTTTTCGTAATCCTCGCCCATTTTTTCCTTGAGGACTGTCAATCCCACGAGTGCTTCCTCATTGGTGTAGCCTAACATCGCGTCTACTTCATTAATATCTTTTCGCATTAGAAGCTTTAACGGTTCCTCGAGTAGAAAGGCCTCCTGACCCAAATTTTTTTCTACGACGGGCGTAAAGTGATACATTTTAAAGGGATTGTTCAGAATTACCTCAGATTTGGTAATGCAGGGGTTCGTGTGGACGAGCTTATCGACCGGTACGGACTGAAGAAACTTCAAAACTTCGTGTGGGTCCTCCGACTCACATCCCAGTTGCTTGGCTAGAGTAATCGCTCTCCTCTGAGGATTATAATTTAGACTCCAATCACATATAGGTACTCCACTCATAAGAATGGCTCTCTTGAACAAATTCTTAGACATAGGTGATAAAACGTGATAGCCAGTGGAAGCCCCACCCGCGCTTTCTCCGAATATGGTCACAGTGCTAGGATCACCACCGAAGCTGGCAATATTCTTCTGGACCCATCGCAATGCTGCCACCTGGTCTTTCATGCCCGCATTGCCTGGTGCCTCTGATATGTCCAAACAGAGGAATCCCAGGGCCTCTAACCTGTAGTTGATCGTGACGAGAACAACGTTCTCCTTGACAAGAAAATCGGGACCGTAGTAGTCATCATTTCCTGATCCAGATTTGTAGCCTCCTCCGTGGATGAATACCATTACAGGTAGGGGGGTTTTTGGAGCCACATTTGGTGTGTACACGTTCAGGTATAGACAGTCCTCGCTGCCGTCCATGAGGGAGCCGGAGAAGATGTCATATTGTGGGCATACTTTGCCGTGGGATGTGGCTTTCCTCACGCCTTCCCAGCTGCTCGGTGGCGCTGGAGCCTGAAATGACCAAAAGACCAGTTATTTAAATATACATAATTATCACTGCATCTAGCTTGTCAAAATTCCATTTTTATCATATTAATACTATTACTCTGAGATTTAATTCAAAATATTATGTAAATTGCTATTGTTTCCATTAATATTTTAATTTTTACTAAGCTGTAGTTTTACTAACCACGAATGTAGGTAACAAAATATCATAATAAATCAATGACATTTATTGTTCTATGGAAACGTCGGTTGATTCTTCGTTCTCATAAATTATTATTTTACTAGTACCAAATGTTAATTTAACTGCTGTATTACTTATTAGCTATCAAAAGTTGTTGTAAATTGTTACTATTAGGTGATATTCCATAGTTTTAATAACAAAATTACAGATTAAAATACCTACAGTATCAGATACACCTTCAATTCATTTTGATACTAGTATTATGCAAACAAAAACTTTAAGCTTTACACCAAATAAACGTGCCATTGTATATATTTTTTACTGTACGGTAGATATATCACATATTTTATTATTAGTATTATCTAAAGCCTTGGTGGCCTCTAAGATTTGCTTCTATATATTGAAAAGGCAGGAATAGTTGTAACGATAAATATGTTACATGCTTCTAGTAACATAAGAGTTAAGACTTCTTATTTCTATATCCTAACAAAATACATATCAGTATCTTTATAGTAACAAAAAGAATTACCTGAAATAACTTGCACACCGTGTAATTTAAGCAATTATTATCTTCTTGTTAATTTTAAAATAAGAAGAAACAATGGTTACTTACTACTTATTAGTTATTACTTTGAATTTATGAGCGTTTTTGAAATACTTTTATTTTGTTTGCATATTTTATAGAGTTACAATTGGAACCAGCTATAAGTATGATCACAATTTACTTCGTACCACAAATATTTATCTCTATTAATATGCTGGCCGATTCTGTATCGTACATTAGTGAGTTAATCACTGAGTTAGTAAAGAAACGGAGGAGTGAGCAACGGAAAGTCTCACTTTTGTATGCAAGTGAATACAAAAAGTGGCACTTTCGGTTACTCACTCCTCCGTTTCGTTACTAACTCAGTTATTAACTCACAAATGTACGATACAGAATCGGCCAGCGGGTCCCAAATTAGCTCTTGTCATAGAATTACAGGTTTTTTACAACTTCCGGTTTCATTTATCACATTCTTAACTGCCACTAGATTCTGTAAGAAAGTCAACTACCTTGCGAGTTATGAGTTGCTACCAAATAGTATGTTATGGTCAATGTGTATTAAAATAAGTGTCCTTGCTCTCAAATTCGTTCTCAACTTGATTGACCTTGATTTTGTGCGAGTTTCTTACGCCGGTTCTTTTCGCCGGGCTAGTTCCCGAACCGGTGGTGGTAGGGACCACTATAGTTTTGACGCGACGTTCAAAGGGGGTTATGATTATAATATGTATTATTATTATTGGTGTATTCCATCTAAATTCTTAATGTTGTAAAAATTTTGTAAGTATTTTAAATGAAGTTTTACAAAACATTTAAGCTAAAAGCTAAGGAAATATTATATTGTTGCACAATAATATTACTAGCTATTTGACCGAGCTTTGCTCGGTATTCGATAAAACACGAATAAAAAGAAATTTTCTAAAAATGATTCCTAGCTAGATCGATTTATCGCCCCCGAAACCCCCTATATACTAAATTTCATGAAAATCGTTGGAGCCGATTCCGAGATTCCAATTATATATACATATATATACAAGAATTGCTCGTTTAAAGATATAAGATTTGTTGTAGTGTTATTCTTAGTTTTAAGAATATAAATATGTATGTAGTCAGATATTTTTAGGAGTCAACGAAGCCTTAAATAAAATATGATAATATTATTTAATTATGACAAAGAATTTGTTACCACAGTAACAATATCTTGCTCTTGTAATAATTTATAGACAGCGTTCTGCGTTGCCATTTTAAAACTATAATTTTCCCGCTAGTAGCAAATACTTGGCGGCCAGTGTTTGGAACAAATGAGACTACCGAAAAGCCTGTTTTTAGGGTTCCCTAGTTTGGTCTCGGAACCCTTGTAGTCTAGAGCTAGTGGTAGAATGAATAAACTTTTCATGGATATGCGAACATCAGATATTTTGTTGTCTCGACGACTCTAGAATCGACGTCCAAAAAGAGTATACAGTGGGTGGCCAAATCATTATACTCAGTGTGAGTGATTTCAGTAAAAAAATTGTTGCCGTCTGAAAAACCAAAGTTCACCCAGACAATGCATGCTAAACGATTTGCGTTTGCTAAAATGCATATACAGTGTGTAACAAAAAGTAAAGAGTTCACTGTGAAAGTAGCAGCGCTGAAAGACGAATTTTTGTTTTCACTTTTGTATGGGCAAGGGCCCGAGCGTCACGAGTTTCCCCATATAGAAGTGAAAAAAAAATTGGTCTTTCAGCGCTGCTACTTTCACAGTGAACTCTCTACAAGGAACACGTACACACCCTAAAGTGTTATCACTTATTTTTGTTACATCCTGTATGCATTAGATTGAGGAATACTGGAAGAAGGAAAACATGTTATTTTAATTGCATTTTTTTATTATGAGGTTAAAGGCGTAACCTTTATATTGTGACTCAATTGATTCAGATCCTCTAGAATCTAGGACAATTCCCAGTTTGTGCACCGCAGGATGTAGCGAGTGTCCATGGGCGACGGTAGTTTTAGCATTCCATCAGGTTTTGTTTGCTCGTTTGCCCTCTTATTTTATATAAGTAAATAAGTATAAAAAAGGCGACTTGAAAGTTTTGATGAAAGCTGTGTTGTTGAACGAGTGAAACCTGCTTCGTCGGTAACGACATGGGGCGAGATTATCTCAAAGAGGAATGATCGACTACATTTGGTTGAAGGAGCCATGTGTCAAGGCCAATACACGTGAGTTTTGCAAACTCCTCTCCATCACCAGATGGCTGAATAGTATCCAGACGGCGCCTGCATGATTATGCAGGACTAACCTTACCATAACGGCAAGAAATTATTAACTATTTTAAAGATAACTATGTCACCTCTTAGACACAAAATTGTACTTTTCAAGTGAGTGCAATAATTATTTGGCCACCGACGGTATTTCTAATTTTAAATAAAATAATTAATTGATTTCTTAGCTTAGGAATTATATAGCATAAGTCATAACTCGTAGAATGCGCATAGAAAATTGACATTATGTATGGCTACGGATTCCTATTCTATGGACTGGCACGCACTTGACCGGTTTTTACTATTGTATTTAAAACTACAAATACCTATATATTTATCACCATTATAGATAAGTTAATGACTGATTACAATGATAATAACAACAATAAATAAATTATAATAATACAACACTGGATAAATAACATAATATTATACTGATACTAGATGTTCTCTTTTTATGTAATAAGGGGGCAAACGAGCAAGCGGGTCACCTGATGGAAAGCAACTTCCGTCGTCCATGGCCACTCGCAGCATCAGAAGAGCTGCAGGTGTGCATTGCCGGCCTTTTAAGAGGGAATAGGGGAGGGTAAGGAAGGGAATAGGGAAGGGCAGGGAAGGCGATTGGGCTTCCGGTAAACTCACTCACTCGTCGTGAAACAGCGCGAGCGCTTGTGTTTCACGCCGGTTTTCTGTGAGCCCACAGTATTTCTCCTGTCGAGCCGACCCATTCGTGCCGAAGCATGGCTCTCCCACGTCTATTTAATATTTAATAACAATATTAAAATAAAATATAAAATTAAGGGGGGCTCCCATACAAAAAACTCAATTTTTGGACTAATTTTGTTCTATAATGGTACGGAACCCTTCGTGCGCGAGTCCGACTCGCACTTGGCCGATTATTTTACATTTTCCTCTGTATCTTCGCTCCTATTGGTTTTAGCGTGATAATATATATAACTCATAGTCTTTCTCGATAAATGGGATATCAAACATTGAAATAATTATTTTTCAAATCGGACCAGTTGTTACTGAGATTAATTAGCTCGTTCAAACAAACAAATAAACTCTTTAGTTTTTATAATAATATTATTATTTATAGTAATAATTATTATAGATACTGTTGTTATGTATTGGTTATTTAGAAAGTAAAGTTTAGCTTCCTGGAAACTCTTACGTTTTTTGTAAAATATATAATTGTAAACATGGAATCTAAATTTTTCTTTTTCTTTCTCGTGTGGCAACATTTGTGACAATACGCCAAATTGTATCTCCCGATTAAAAAATTGTAATAAAATTATTTATATTGATAATTCGTGTTAAAATTGTTTGTAAAACTAATGCTTAGTGTGTAAACTTCAAGAAAAAATAATAATTTTATTAGATAATGAACTTTAATGTGGACTTCCAAGGAGTTCTAAAGTGACAGCTGACGGCAAGCTAACGAACTTTACGAAATCAAAGTGGATGAATTTTGTTCCTGATATTCTGCAAAAACCCGGGGAGTATAGTGTTTTATTCACATACTAATACACTTTCTGCTCAATATTATATGATATTGACACCTAACACTTCACAAAACTTATCCTGAGTCACTTACAAACAAGGTTTACATTGGCTTTGTAAGTTCTCTCTTAGCTTAACGTTTGTGGAAGCTAAAAAGATGATGGACATACTCTAGCCGACTCATATACCATAATCCGTGTTAGCTACTATCATAATTTTACTGCTCTTATAACAAATTTCGTATATAAGTCTATGTAAGTACATTTATTAACTAAAACAAATTACCAATCTTTTCATCGTCACTCTCTTGGTTTAACTGATGTTAAAGCAAAGCAGATGATAAAAAGAAAAAAAAAACAATACTTACATACTCTGAAACACTTACAATATAGTATATTAAAACAGTATAACTAACATACTCTGTCATTCTCAAATTTGTTCAATTAAAATATAATTTTGTTTTACAAAATATTTCAGTACAGTATACACAGATTTCAGTCACTACTTTAATCTGTCTATTCTGTCTTTCCTGATCCTTTTCTCTCATTTTACATAACTTTCTTTTCATCTCTTCATTTTGCTACATTAATTTCAACTGTTTCCTGTGTACATACTGTACAACTGAAACAAAATTTGGGGCTGACAACTTATAATTGTGCAGAAGGTGCGCTTACACTTTATATTTTCACCCCGTTAAATAATATCTGTTTTCAGTTTCAGATATCAGGAACAAATAAATTAGCAAAATGATGACACGTTCTAATGTAGCCCGCCGGACAGAAGAACAACTCCGAGTTGCTCTCCAGGAGCTAAAGGACTCAAAGGAGCAATGTCAACGGCTACTTACTGAACGCGATGAGAATGAACAGGAAATGCTTTTAATTTTGCAAAAAAATGCTGATTTAAAATTAGAACTTAACAAATTAAGTCAACAATATGAAGTTACCTGTGAGCGTAACATTGAACTACAAAGTGTTGTGGACAGTTTTGACAATTGCCGAGTGGAATATGAACAATGCCTAGAGGACACTTGTAATATTAAAAAGAAGCTTCAGGATGCTCAGGAATATATTAAGTCCCTAGAGTGTGAACTTAATTCAAAAAAATTTGAAAAAACACAAAGTTTATATGATGAACTTCTGGGAAGTGTAAAGGACCTTTCAAAAAATAACTTAACTACCATTGACTTGACTGGTGATGACACAATAACGACTTGTCACACCATGAACAGTAAAAAGAAGATAAAAAAATATGTTAAAGTTAAAAAATGTATTAGAAAAACTGAAGAATTGCTACAAAAAAACCGAAAAATTATGAAGCAGCTTAAAAATTTATCAAAAAATAAACAAATAGTTAAAGATCAATTATTAAGCTGCTGTGAAGAGTTGGAACATACTAGGCTTAGCTACGAGGCTGATGTATGTAGCCTTCAGTCTGAAATTACAGAACTACATAGTTCCCTAACACAAATAAAAATTAAATATGAATTAGCGCAAAAAGAAATTGTCTGTCATATATCGGCTATGGATGGTTTAATAGAAATGGGACGCTACAATGAGGAACGAGTAAACTCTTTGCTCAATAACTGTCAGTGTCTCAGAAATGTAAATCATTCACAGCATGATCTTGACATTTCAGTTACCTGTTCAGAGGTAAAGGCTCATACTGAACCCTCAAAAAATAATTATAATAGGACCAACGCCCCAGTTAATATATACTGTGATGAAATAGGACATAGCGTTAGTGTACTTATGAATAAATTAAGTGTGGGTCAGCAAGTAATTAGCACTTGTTTGCCCGGGGCATCATTTGAACAAGTAATTAGCCGGGCAATAAATTCTGCTTGCTGTCCCAACACAACCATAGTTATCTTAGTCGGGAGAAGGGGAAAGATAAACAAAAAACAAATGACAGATTATATTAATACATTAAGTAGAAAAGAAAACGTTAGTCGACTTATTTTGTTTACCTTTCCTTATATAAAGAAATTGCCACACGAGAGTAAGGAAAATTATATTAGGTTTAAGCTGAACAGCCTACTATGTAGTGCAACAAATCAAAATTGTTTGGTATTAAGTAATACCTTACCACAAATAGATGTGGTGGACATTAATAATATTTTCAATTCTAGATTAGGTAATTTGACATATGATAAGTATTTCTTATCTAATTTTTTAACTCGACATTTAGCTAAATGGCTATACAATTTTATAGTTTTAAGACAAGCCAAAAAATTGGCTAAGCCGACCACTGCTTTTATTGAGCAGTGTTCTTATTCTAATCAATATATAACTGAGAGCTTGGAATATGTTCCAAATAATTTAAATTAGATTCTAGGACAACAGAGGCACACTCTAGCAGTATATTATTAAACAAAAATAATAATACTAATGCCTACCACCAACAACCTAGTAAGATTTCTACACAAAATTGTAATTTTAATATAAACTTGGTGCATCAGAACTTACAGGGAAAAATAGGAAAAGAATTAGAAATTGAGTTATTTTTAAATGAATGTAACATTGACATTTTGTGTGTATCAGAACATTGGTTAAAAAATTATGAATTGTCATTTAATTATTCTGATCATCAGCTAGCAAGTTCGTTCAGTCGAGAGAATGCTATTAGGGGTGGCTCCTTAATATTGATTAAGAAAAAACTTAAATTTAAAGAACGTAAGGATATTGTTAGACTGTCAACTGAACGAATTGCTGAGTTAGCCTGTATCGAGCTGAGCCACCTTATTATTGTAAGCGTATACAGACCTCCATCCGGCTTATATGATTCTTTTGAACAAATAATGGAGCAAGTGTTAACAAAAGTGTGTGCATCTAACAAAAAGATTATAGTATGTGGTGATTTCAATATTAATTTACTAGACTTAAACTCCACCACTGTTAGATTCACATCATTGTTCAAATCGTATAACCTTATTAATTTATTCAACGAGCCGACAAGAATTTGTGATACAACTGCGACTTGCATAGATAATATTTTCACCAACATAACTCCCTATAGGAAGGAAATAATTAATGTATTAAGCTCTGATCACTGTGGACAGCTAGCTTCATTTAATATAAATTGTGATACTAATTTAAAAGAAAAAATTGAATATATACCTATAAATACAAAACGTATTGAGAAATTTAGAAGTAAATTATCATCAAGTTTTGAGAAGTTGAATGTATCAAATGATCCAGATAAAGCGTTTAACAATTTATTCAATAGAGTAAATCAGCAATATAACGCTGTATTTACTTCTAAAACGGTCAGTTTGAATAATAAAAGAAATAATTTTAAAAAATGGGCAACTGCAGGTATTATTGTAAGTAGACAAAAATTATATGATTTGTATAACGAGAAAACTATAAACCGGAGTGAAGCTTTTAAATTGTACGTCAAGAAATACTCAAAAACTTTTAAAAAGGCCTGTCAAGCAGCAAAGGCACTTCAAATTAAAGAGAAAATTAGAGACTCTAAAAATAAAGTGAAAACCACCTGGAAAATAATTGCGGATGAGACTGGAAAAGTCGCCTGTCGTAACTCTAAATTTGAACTTTTAATTAATAATAAAAAAATCAATTCTGATCTTGAGGTTGCGACAGTCTTTGAGAAGTTTTTTGCAGACATTCCAATCTCAACTACAAAGAACTTAAATTCATCACCTACAGTTGCAGAAAAAATACTTAGAGAACATGTCAAGGAATGTGATGTCAATTTTATTTTTAGAGATATTGACTCCAGAGATATTATCAAGACTTTCAAATCAATCAATATTAAAAGTACCACTGATCTCTGGGGTATGTCCACAAAAATTATAAAATCAGTAATTGACATCATTGCCCCTTACCTAGCTTTAGTTTTTAATAATTGTATCGAAAGTGGTGTGTTCCCAGACTTAATGAAGCACAGCAAGGTGATGCCTCTATTTAAAGCTGGGAAGAAATCAGACCCAGCCAACTATAGACCAATATCCATATTGCCGACTATAAGTAAAATCTTTGAAAAAATAATTCTAAATCAATTACTTGCTCATTTTAACTCAAATAATTTATTACATAATAATCAATTTGGTTTTACTAAAGGTCGGTCTACAACAGATGCAGGCATTAGTCTTCTGTGTAGTATTTTTGAAGCTTGGGAGGAGTCGCAGGATGCACTTGGTATTTTCTGCGATCTCTCTAAAGCATTTGACTGTGTGGAGTATGATACTCTAATAAGAAAACTACACCATTATGGTGTAAGGGGCCCGGCACTTAAACTTCTTAAATCTTACCTTACAAATAGAACGCAGAGGGTGGAAGTTAACTCCATAAGGTCTAATGGAACCAAAATAAAACTAGGTGTGCCACAAGGGTCCATTTTAGGGCCTTTTCTTTTTCTCATCTATATAAATGATTTACCTTATCTTGTTAAAGATAAGCATGAGATAGTACTTTTTGCTGATGACACTTCACTAATTTTTAATGTGAAGAGGCGACAATTTAATTATGACGAGGTAAATAGTGCTCTCTCAAAAATAGTACATTGGTTTAATGCTAATAATTTACTTTTGAACTCTAATAAAACAAAATGTTTAAAATTTATCTTGCCAAATGTTAGGCAAGTACAAACCAATGTACTATTAAATGATGAGAAAATGAATTTAGTAGACACCACCGTATTCCTAGGCATAACGCTGGATTGTAAGTTACAATGGGGTCCACATATTGCGAAACTGGCAGATAAGCTTAGTTCTGCAGCATATGCTGTTAAAAAAATTCGTGAAATCACTGATGTAGAGACCGCGCGATTAGTTTACTTTAGCTACTTTCATAGCATAATGTCTTACGGCATCCTCTTGTGGGGAAACGCGGCGGACATTAATACAATATTTGTGCTGCAGAAGCGAGCTATTCGTTCTATTTATAAGATGTCGTCTTTGGAATCTCTAAGAGAAAAATTTAAAGAAATAAGAATTCTGACCGTCACATCTCAATACATTTTGGAAAATCTCTTATATGTTAGAAAGAACATAAATATTTTCAAAAAGAAAAGTGATAATCATAATGTAAATACTAGAAATAAGAACAAGTTAGCAATAACAATGTTCAGACTAGCCAAAATAAGCAAATCCTTTAAAGGCCAATGTATACGCCTATACAATAAAATCCCAGAAAATGTTCAAAATCTACCTTTAAACAAATTTAAAAAAGCAGTTAAAGAACGTTTGTGTGCTAAAGCGTATTATAAAGTCAATGATTTCTTCGAGGACAGCACACCTTGGGAATAGGGTGGCTCCATGCAGGTTACTTTTCTTTTAATTTTGTTACATAGCTGTAAGCCATAACATTGTAATTTTCCATTTTTTTTTGCAAAAGATGGCCCCGTGCGAGTTTCTTACGCCGGTTCTTCTCGGCGGGGTAGTTCCCGAACCGGTGGTAGGCAACGTAGTTTCTTCGTTCGACTTTCAAAAAGTGTATCATGATACCCATTTTGAATAAAAAGATATTTTATTTATTTTATTTTATTTTACTGCAGCGAGACGCGATATAAATAACTTAACTGTAATTAAATGAGGATTTTGACATATTAAGCCCCACACATTATCAGCCAAACAAATCATCAAATTGAAGTTTGACCATCATTAAATGTCTATGAGTGCGTCCGTAAATAATAATAGGCCGGCCACCGTCACCGAAACCGGTGTGGGACACCGGTTTCGGTGACGGTGGCCGGGTTCATTGAAACCAGGCCAGCTACGCAGGAGTAATTTTATAGTGCCCAAGTGTGTGCGCAGTACACAAGAGCACTCGCTATTCCTTTACTCTCATAACCCAGTGGGACGGAAGACCGACACGACTGGCGAGAGATTCGGCGCAGGACCGACTTTTTACATGCCCATCCGACGCATGGATCATCTTACTTGTCAGACAATCAGGCGATCAGCCTGCATTGTCTTAACCAAACTTGAAATTTACATGTTTCCAACGCGGGAATCGAACCCACGACCTCCGAGTCAAGAGCCGCGCTCTACACCACTAGACCACGGAGGCGCGTAAATAATGAACTCTGAAGCAGCTACAATTATTTTGTACTCGTAGTAAGTAAGTACTAATATTTTAGAAAGAATTCGATGTCACAGAAAACCATCCATGCTTTTCCTGTAAAACACAAAAGAAACGGCGTCCCATATACGCTTTTAACACAAAACTTTACTTACTGTGAACCTAAGTTCCCCTAAGGGCGGTTTCGCGTAGGGAATTCCCTTGAAGCTGTAGTAGCGGCCATCTGCAGTCACCAGAGGCAGTTCCTCCCCCTCTAGCCAGCCCTGCTCCACGTGGACCTTCACCATTGTCGAGAAAAAACAAAAAAAAAAAACAACACAAGTCAGGCGACTGCCGTGTATGAAACTTGTGCGCCGACTGATTTAATGTGTGTTGTGTGATTTCGTTATCGCGTTATCATAAGCATGAATGATCGATAGTCAAGTTTAAGACTCACGAGTCGCGGACTCACGACTAATAGTTATTTGTGGCAGCTAATTGAACCGTTAAAAAACACAGTTTTTATTTACTCAAATGCCTAGTAGAGCCGTTTCGTTCTCATGGCTAATAGCGGGCTTACATTATTTTAATCTAGTGATCTATCTTATCCAGCCCTGGATACTAGGAATAATGTAAACGGTAAACGGGCTCTAGAATGCAACATGCAGCATGCAACTCGGAAAGGGATCGTCACCGTATCGCCTTCGCCTCGCCGTCAACCAGGCGTCAATTTTTTTGTTGTATATAAATGTTTATTGTTGTTTAGATCCAAATAATTTAAACAATACTGTACTAATATATTAAGTATTTTTTTTTATAAAGTAATCATAATATTTTATATAATAAAAATATCTGTGATGTTTAAATGCGAGCTGCGAGCACAACAATGTATGCAGATGTAATCTTTTAAGGAATTAATAAAGGCTTTTTTATTATTTATTATTATTAATTATGTAAAGCAGGTAGATGATTAAAATATATTTGTTTATTACTATTTACCTGCTTAACCTAAATATAATCATTCAAGGTATTTATTTATGTATCTTTTTTAATAGCTAGGTAGAGTAGGGTGTAGTAGGGCGCCGTGACAAAATATTCAACGTGTAACAGCGCCGCAGCCTGCAAAAGATTGGGAACCTCTGCCATAGAGTAAATATACATTAGTTTTGTTACACCTTTTTTTACATAATTAATATTATGATTTAAATTTATAATATTTGTGGCCTTAAAAATTTATGACCACAAATATTATAAATTTAAGTTAAACTCAGGCCTTTTTTTCTCTATTCCGCTAGGTATATTAACTAATATACCTAGCGGAATAGAGAAAAAAAGGCCTGAGCAAGAAAGATGTCACTATCAGTAACACCGCGTGGTAAAAAGAGACGTGTGATATATGACAGCAGCACTCTTTTTTGACGTCCAGTCGGCACGTGCCACACGTTGACAATTTGATCTCATAGAATTCATGTTCAATCATGCTTGTGTAAGTGTATACGTTCACATATTTTTCACACAGATGAAAACCAATTTTGGTTACGTTTTACAGCTCGAGATTGTTGCTCTATTCCGCTAGGTATATTAACTTTATGTTTGTAGTTTCGGATAATGATGAAGGATCAACTCACGGCGCCCCTCTTGCCTTTCCACGGCGCACCAGGGTGCCGCGGCGCACATTTTGGGAATCCCTGCTCTATGGTGATAATAATATAGGGTGCATGTGTGTCTCTTATATAGAATTCACTGTGAAAATAGCAGCGCTGAAGGAGCAAATTTTTTTTGTGATTTGTATGGGCAAGCGCCCCGCGTCATTAATTTTACCATACAAAGGTGAAAAAAAAAGTTACTTTTTCAACGCTGCGGAGATAATAATATCTTTCTTAGTCTATGATAATATTATGTAAAACAAATGACATATACATACTGTATAACCTCTACACCCAAAAATAAACTCTTCTAGTGTAGTCGAGGAAAATCAAAGAACCAAAATTTAAAAATTTAAAAATATTATATTATGTAAAGTAGTAATTAATCATAAACAAAAACTTTACTCCGGCTTGTCTGTAAGAGTTTTTTTGCTAAATGAATTGCAAAAATATAATATTATCAGCTATTTTATAACTTGCTGGCCTTGAATGATGGCCTTGCTGGCTTTGAAAAATTCAGTACGAGTATGTTAGCGATGCGTGTTCTTTTATTTTCAAAATACAGAATAAGTTCTATACGTGTGAAATCTATCTTTTGAATAGGGAATAATACGCAAAGGATGGAGCAGAGGGCGTTACTAGCTACTAGTACACACAGTACATATTCCGACCAAAATCATATCAGAATCATAACAAACGGAAACGTTGTCAAACGTCGAACAAAACTTTTCGTTTACTGTCTGCGCTGGTGCTAGCTGCCTCTAGTGTGAAAACATTGCAGTTATATCCCATTATCTTATCTTATATCTTTAAACGAACAATTCTTGTATATATATGTATAATTGGAATCTCGGAATCGGCTCCAATGATTTTCGTGAAATTTAGTATATAGGGGGTTTCGGAGGCGATAAATCGATCTAGCTGGGAATCATTTTTAGAAAATGTCATTTTATTCGTGTTTTACCGAATACCGAGCAAAGCTCGGTCAAATAGCTAGTGTAGTTTTACATATATAGAGATGGAATTAAATTATCAGAACGATTTATAAAATTTCGCATGAAGTTTTGAGAAAAAAGACTATAGGAATAAGTACGTTAAATATTTTCACGTGAAATTCACATGTAGGGATTGCAAGAATATCTAATTTATTGTAACATTAGAATTTTTAACATATTTTTTGAATTTTTATGAATATTACGACATACTTAATTCCATTTTTACATATTCATTAAGTACTTACTACTTCTAGCCATAAGTTATTTTTACATCCGTCACCTTAATTATGTGAACTTAAGAATGTTCTAAAGCGTGGATGATTTTGTCAGGACCTATAGGAGTATGAAATATGGATGCAAAGCGGCAGAAACTCTCAAGGGAACATTAAGATAGAAATAAAGAAATAATGCTTTATTCGTACATTAAGGCAATGCACACTAAAAATAAACGAACAATATAAATAAAAAAATTATAACATTAAAATAATATAATACATCATAAAATCATACTAATATTATAAATGCAAAAGTCCGTTTGTTTGTTACCTTTTCACGCCCAAACCGCTAAACCGATTTTACTGAATGTTATGGAGATACTTTGTGCCCCGGAAAAGGACAAAGGATACTTTTTACCGCGGAAAATCTATGGTCCCCGCACGATAAACGATTTTTGGCGAATCGGAGTTGTGGGCGTCATCTGATATCTAGACTCTAGTACTTAAATAATATTATAATTTAATACATTAGCTATTTGGTATTGTATATTAACCACACACCAGCATTAATTGGCGTTTTTCTATTAGCCGGGTATAGAGTTACAAGTTTTGATATTGATACGCGTCGACTGAATACTGATACTTATGCCTGTTAATTACATTTTTAAACTTTTTTTTTCAAACAAAAACAACTTATAAAATGAGAAAATTAATGCTAAGTGCATGGTAAAGGTATAATTTGGTATAAATATAAATATTAAATAAATAGGTATACATATTAATATATTTATTTTTCCTGCATATTACAACAAATTCAAGACATAAAGTTTTCATTATGGTAATTGTACACAGTCTGCATACTATACCTTGTTCATTATAATAAATTATGTGACATCATCCAGAAAATCATCATCATCATCTATAACTACTCCTGAAAATTGGTAATAAATACTTATATTTAAAAAGTTGAGAAATCTTTATCTATCCTAATGTCATTTTAGGTGTAGGAGCCGTAAGATTTTCCACTCTCTTGGTAAATTTTATCCCAGAATTGTACGGCATCTGTATCAAGAGATCGCTTTAAAGTAAGATCTTCTGCGATATCCAAACATGTTTTATTTTCTTCATCGTATTCAGGCCAGAGCACTCCCAAAGAAGAATCTGGAGTCGGATTTCTGTAATGATTATGTTATAATATCACTTTTTAGGTAAAAAAACAATATGTGGAAGCCAAGGACACATAATTATTTAATTTGATTTACACACATTTAATGTAACTTTTAATGATGTACTTAAATTCTAAATTACGTTCTTTATAACCATACTTTCATAACACTTACCCACTCTTAGCGAAGTTAGTAAATAGCATACATATGTTTCTTATAACTTTGCAGCTTTGATCATTCGCACTTACTATTGGTAAATCGTAGATTTTTGAATGAAATAGATACATGAGATCATCGAAGTGTGCAGCGCCGGTTATATTATGCTTCTCCTTTTGGTTCCCAAATATATTTCTTTCTGTGTATCCAGAGAATTGATAGAAATAGCATTTGGCGTTGGTATTCATAAATAGACCAAGTAACTTATGAATATGATATTTGAAAGTAATATCACTTAAGTATTTAGTAAAGTTAATATTATTTAATGACTTTCCATCAAAATAATAGTCGATAATCTTTTCTGCCAAACGTAACACCTCTTTTGGAGATTTTTCGTACGTCATAGATCTCGGTACAAAAAGTTCTGGGTACTTTTTGTATTTAGCGAGCAAAGAATCTCCGTAAATCGCTAGGCCTGCTATACTTTCGTCGGCCGTATATCCTGCTATGATATCATCCACATTGACGTTACCAGAGAGGAATATTCTCACTGGGTCTTCCGTTAAAAAACCATTTTGACCCAAATCTTTCTCCACGACAGGAACTAAGTGGCACATTTTAAAAAAACTCATGTTCTCTTCTAATCCAAGAATGCAAGCATTACTTTCAAGCATTTCATCTATCGGCATCTCTTTCAAGAAGCTGAACAGAGCTGTAGGATCATTTGTGGTACACCCTAGTTTACTTCCAAGCGCGAGTGCTCGTTTTTGCGGAAAGAATGGTAATGTTATATCACTAAAAGGCGAATCACTCATTATTATCGCCTTTCGGAATAAGTCTTTCGACATCGGTGATAGCGTGTGCAAAGCGACGCAAGCGGAACCCACACTGTCCCCGAATAATGTTACATTAGTTGGGTCTCCTCCAAATTTGGCAATGTTTCTGTTCACCCACTTCAAAGCTGCCACCTGATCCTTCAGACCAGCGTTTCCCGGCACTTCTGGGATGTCTAGACACAGAAATCCTATTATTCCCACCCTGTAGTTCAGCGTAACGAAAATTACATTATCTCTGACCAAAAAATCTGGACCGTACATTTCGGAATTTCCCGATCCAGAGATGAGCCCACCACCATGAATGAAGACCATCACAGCTAAGGGTTTAGATGGTGTCAGATCTGGGGAGTAAACGTTGAGGTACAAGCAATCTTCACTGCCACCTTCAACGATTTTACCACTAAATAAATCCTTCTGAGAGCAGATAGGACCGTGACTAGTCGCCTGTCTCACACCTTCCCATTTCGTCGGTGGTTTCGGTTCCTGAAACGTGGTATTCATTACATTATCATGAGGATTTTTTTTATGAAATAAGGGGACAAACGAGCAAACGAATCACCTGATGGAAAGCAACTTCCGTCACCCATGGACATTCGCAGCATCAGAAGAGCTGCAGGTGCGTTGCCGGCCTTTTAAGAGGGAATAGGGTAATAGGGGAGGGTGGGAATGGGAAGGGAATAGGGGAGGGTAAGGAAGAAAATAGTGTAGGGGATTGGGCCTCCGGTAAACTCACTCACTCGGCGAAACACAGCGCCAGCGCTGTTTCACGCCGGTTTTCTGTGAGAACGTGGCATTTTTCCGGTCGAGCCGGCCCATTCGTGCCGAAGCATGGCTCTCCCACGTATAAAATATTACAAAATTTTGAAATCAAATCAAATCTTGTGCTTTCGACAATAAAGATTTACCTTGAACCTACGTTCTCCCAAGGGTGGCTGGGCGTAGGGTATGCCCTTGAAGCTGTAGTAGAAGCCGTCTAACGTCACCAAAGGCAACATCTCTCCCTCCAACCACCCCTGTTCCACATGAACCTTCACCATTTTCTTCAACAGAAAGTTCTTGCTCGTAATGAACGAAGCTTATTATGGATTTGTATTTTATATGAGCAAAAACAATTACCTTTAGTGGTGCATTATTTTTATGTGCTATTCGTTTTTATGATTTTGGTTAATGACTTTCAATAGTATGCGGCAAGTTTTGTATTTAGTAAAAGTGCTGGCGTGGCAAACGACGTTATTGGAGTTTTTACGACCGGTGTAAATGATTTAAACCTTTTCATCAAACGGGTGTGACTTTTTAAGACCTAAATAAAAGCATGTACTAGGTATCCTATGTAGAATTAATGAGTCTTGATGTGACGTGTATACTTTTCTGTTGCTACATTAACAAAGATTTCTGCTTGGACAAAGCTGCAGGCGTTTACTATAACAGTAGTATTTAACTTTAATTTGTTAATCACTATTGTCTTATTAGTAGTAGTAACTACCTGCAATCACAGTTTTATTAATAACCATTAATTATGTTATTAGGCTCTCATAAAACATTGTGAATATACATATTTTAAATCTGCTTCGTCAGGTGATTCTATAACAACTTCATATTTTTTATTAATATAGAGTTTAATGAATGTTTATACTACGACGATCTAATAGCAACTTTTGGTAATCTTCTTTTCATATTATTATTTATAATTCTAATAAAATGACGTGTACAATAGCAATAATACCACACTACCTACTATTAATATATATTTTAGTCTTGACATAATTTATTATGTCGCCATTTTATGAGACATTTTTGGAAACAACCTTGTTCTGATACGCCCAAACAACAAGACAGCTCTTTGATTTGTACGGATTCCCTGAAATTGAAATTAATTATCAAAGTACAAACATAATGAATAAATACATTAAAATCTTTCATGATTTTTGTATACTTATTACTTATTATCATTTCAATAATTTTAATATTTGGCAAAATTTATCGTGAAATC
Organism: Aricia agestis; assembly: GCF_905147365.1. Taxonomy (NCBI): domain Eukaryota; kingdom Metazoa; phylum Arthropoda; class Insecta; order Lepidoptera; family Lycaenidae; genus Aricia; species Aricia agestis. The sequence goes on from NC_056419.1 coordinate 668,675, forward strand.
ATACTCTTTTGTACCTATTTTAAGCTCAGTAATTAAGGTTTCCTGTGAGTATTTTAAAATATTTTAAAACTACGAAAAGGCAAAATATATTCAACATTACACTGATTTTCCCCGAAAAAGGGAAATTGTGCCAAATTGTAAAATGTCAAAACGTCATAGCAACTACCAAAACGCGAAGTTTGTAGCGAGCTGATGAGTTTAGTTGGGAGTAATTACACGAGTGACGTCAGACGTGCTTCCCGTGAAAGTATTGCAGCTAAATTAATCGGAAACTTTACACTTCGTTTTAAACCTCGGCGCCTAGTTTTTATTTGGTGTTGCTATTAATAATATAATAATCTGCCTTGATTAATTAAAGTTGCAACTTGCAACATATTACTTTATAAAAATTACTTTTGTTTTTACTACCTGTGGAAATTAATACAAAGCACAAATGCATTTTACGCTAAAGAAGAATCGCTTCAGTATTGATAGAGTTTAGATAATTCTGATTTTTTTAGATAATATTAATATAATCGATAATAATTATTCATCCTATAAAGATCCGTCCTCATCCGTTTATAAACAAACATGTTTTTGGTTTCAGATATCGACTTTCCAGTATTGAAGAGGTGAGTATTTCACGCTAACTTGTAAACACTAACATGACATGACAAGTGACGTCACATGTCATGTAACAGGTCAACGACCTGCTGACTTACTTACCGCATTCCGCAACGCGTCGAACATTTGTCACGGTCATCTATCTTTAATTGTTTGTTCGCCACAATCCTGCCTCACGCTGTCGAAGTTTTCTAAGTATTTATTATTAAGTATTGCAGACTAGATGACGCCCACAACTCCGTTGTGCCAAAATTCGTTTTTACCTTTTTCCGAAGTCCGAACCATAATATCTACATTTTTCCGGGACCCAAAGTATCTCCATACCGAGCAAAATTGTTTCAGCGCTTTGGGCGTGAAGAGGTTACAGACAGACAGACACACTTTCGCATTTGTAATATTAGTATGGTTATAGTAGACTTAAACCTAAACAGCTTCCTCTTTAGGAAAATCTTTTATTAAAGCTGTCACTATTATTTCTACACTTCTTAGGTTCGTCTTTTCCTACTACTAACCCACTACAGTCCATTAAATATTAGCTCAAAGTTTATAATATTATGAAAGTAATCCTTGTAATGCATAAGGGTCCTGCCACAGGAAAAATAAATGTGAACTTATTATGTATGAAAACTTTAGATCGGATACGACAATTAGCGTAAAGGAGTAACGATGTTCCCCTTTAGTAAGATTCTAAAAGGATATTAAAATTTTATTTGAAGTTACATCTAATTTATTTCCATGAATCAAAAGGCTATCAAAAACATACGTACAGAATACTACCAACTTGTTAATTTATTCGAATACATAGAATAGATTAAAGAGACAAGGAGACAGGAGGGAAGAGAAAGGGAGAAGGGGTACTAATAAGCGCTACAACATTTACGGCATATAATAGTTTAATCCCAAAAAACCTATTTAAACTTTAGCACAAATTAATCGTTCGATGGCCTTATCGTGTATGGGTGGTAAAGGCTGGCATTGACGCGATTGGGCTCCCGGCGTGACGTAACACGCGTGACCAGCATTAACCGTAGCACCAACCTTATGATACCATTTGTGATAAACAAAGGCTCATTAAACACATTTCATGGTATAAATGAGACACCCTTGTCGGAACTCATCAGTCTTGTGTCCTGTGTTGGCAGTAACAAACCCGTCCATCCATCCATCATCATAACCTATCCCGGTGCGCTGGAATCATGAAGTTTGCAATCGTTCTCTGCCTTATTGCTGGAGCATTCGCTGAGCCGCCTCGTTTCAGACCCGCGAGGTTCAGGTCTCAGAGACAGGAGCTAGCTCCGACCACGGAGGCGACAGAAACGACCACCGACTTCCCCGGATATCCTGCTTCGGGATGGAAACCTTCAGGAGAGCCGTTCACTCTACCTCAGGAGACTTCAGCGTCGACGTACGGACCCCCAGATGCGGGTGCCCCGTACCCTGCTTCGGGATGGAAGCCGGCTCAGCCTTTCACGCTGCCCCAGGAGCAGTCACCGCCAGCTACCAGCTACGGAGTTCCGGACAACAGTTATGGAGTACCTTCGACCGACGCTCCGACAACTGATAATCCAGCGGCGGAAAAGTTGGAGGGACCGGTTGAGGTGGCCAAGAGTGTTGGAACCTACTACGTGCTGCTGCCGAATGGTCAGCTCCAGAGAGTGGAGTTCGTGTCACAGAATGATATCCAAAATATGAGATACACTGCTCGCTTGCAGCTGAGAGACAGAGCGCCCCTGTATGTGTTTGGACCTTAAAAGTGTCAAAGTTTACCCAAAATATTATGTTTCTAGTGCACACGAAAATGGAAATAAATTAATTACCCAATCATAACATTGTGTTACTATCAGAAAATTTACTCCAAATTATCTATATATATAGATATTTTAGGAAATTGTAATAGCATTTTCAATCTAAGCGAAATTGGCGAAATTTATGATGTGAAAGCTTCGGCACGGTCTGGATCGATGACGTCAGAGTTCATTAATTACCAGCTGGCATTTTTCCCTTTTTGCCCCTGCTCCTTTTGCCTTGCGCCCCTTTTGCCTCACGACTCACGCCTGGAACATTACTAGATTTCGCATCGAATCTTCTTAAAATGAGCTGAGTTAATTAACTGATTTTAATTAGATTTCACGATTTAAATTTAAAAAAAACATTTATACTTTGGTACCTGTATAATAAAGTAGGTGCTATTAATGTAACGAAAATAATCTTAAGTTAAACAGAATTATAGGTTTATTATGTAAATAAGTCTGTTAATTAGAAACTTAAGGAGCTGAAGTAAAAAACTTTAATTACAGCACTGCGCAGTAAACGCCATTGCATTGCGAAGTAAATACTGCATCCTGGAGACAGGGCCGAAGGGAGCACTTTATCTGTACTGCCTCTCTCTTCGCCTTCTCTTGGGTTCCATTGCTGCCTTTTTAATAGCACCTGAAAATAAAAATGAAAATTCATTAATTGTAGACGAACTAGACATTTGTTACTTTGTAAAAATAATTGAGCGCCTAATGACTATTGGTCATGATAAACTGTACAATAAATAGCCTTCTACCGCCAGTTCTGTGTTAAAGCAGCCACTCAACTGCGATCGACCGATTTATACATAGTTTATAAGAAATCCCTTCACACCACTCACTTCTTTTACAATAGATACTTCCGTATCTATTAACGCGCGTTGAAATCGTAGCGCGCGTTATGACACTTTTTTTTAAATGCGGGTGGATTTTGACGCGCGTCACGGGCATGCCACACCTTCGCTGTTGACTGCGCTATTATGTAACGCATACCCATGTTGAACAAAAAAAAAGGCACAATGTAGACAAAGCTATAGAGTAGAAAGGCAAATGAGTGATTTGCTTTTCCTTACTTCTTTATTTCCAACGTATCCTTTCCCGTCTTGTCCTAACGACATACTGATAACTTACTCTCTAAGACCTGACACCGAGGTAATATATACTCACGGTGAGCCGCCAAGCCCTCCGTGAAGTTATCCAGCACGAGCCAATAGTTTATGATCCACAGCACCACGGCGCGCGAGCTCATGTACGCGAACAGCAGCGGCACCCACGAGGTGTCGGTGTCGTCAGCGGATAACGCCGGGGGGAGTTCCCCCAGGTACTCCTCGCCCGCACCGATGTACTTGATTATTGACTCTGGAACGGAGTAAGGTGGACCTAAACAACCATTAGATATATATTACTTCAGGGTATGTATGGGTGGATAAAGGGAACATAATATATAGGGAACACACACACACAAACTCTATATGAGTTCGCTGTGAAAGTAGGAGCGCAGAACGAGTAAGTTTTTTATATGGGGACATTCATGACGTCGCGTCGGGGTGCTTGCCCATACAAATGTACAAAAAATATTTGCTCTTTCAGCTCTGCTACTTTCACAGTGAACTCTATAGTTATACAGGGGACCCATAAACACCCTTTAGTTTTATCACTGTGTTTTGTTACACCTTGTATAATCATATTATAGTTGGAATATCTCCTACTCCTCCTAGGTACCTTTGTTCCGAAAAAGAACTTATTTGCAGAATATGCCGTTTTCCTTTACAATAGGTGTTACAATAATTAACCATACCTCTACAGGGTTTTTTTTTTTTTTTTTTATTATAAGATTGTGGCCGTCTATGGACTGTTCGTCCATATCCTTTTTTTGTTATTTTATTATTTAGATTTTTCGCACCAAGGATAATTGAAATAATATTATGAATTTTAATTAATTGTGGTCCATCACGCCATGGACACTTTTTTTTTTTTTTTTAACATAAGTAATATATATTTATATATATATACTTAGTAGAATAGACTATAATATATTATACATATAATAAATATATATTTATTGTTTTATAAATTACATAATAATAATATTATGTTTTGAACGGTGAGGTCCCAGTCAGTGTTTTTTTTTTTTTTTTTTTTCCCAGTCAGTGTTTTTGATGAAAATATTGGTTTCCGATAAATTGTTAACATTATTTTTTAACGGGAACCATGTAAATAAAAAATAAAGGTCCCAGTCAGTGTTTTTTTTTTCCAGTCAGTGTTTAAAAAAAAAAAAAAAAAACAAAAAAAAAAAAAAAAAAAAAGGTCCCAGTCAGTGTGGCGGCCAGTAGGTCCGACATTTTCCGATTTCCTTAGATTTTATGCTGCTCCACCCTTTGCCTTTAGATGTTGTGACATTGGCTTGGTGGAGAGGGGTCACTCAAGCTGGGTGGAGTTTCTAGGGTGTTAAAGATTCGGGTAGATTCGACACAGAACGATATCTCGTTCTGTGTCGAATCTACCCGCCATGTGGCTTAGAACTTTATCGTTCCTGTCTTTTATAGCCATTTTTATGTTATAATCTCTTATGTGTTCGGTTGACACCTCCGTTTTTATGAAGCTTGCCACAGCGTCTCCATCAGTGTCAGTGTAATAGACACAGGTGTTAGTGTGCCGGGATATGGCTACAACTGCATGAGGAACGCTGTCATGGATTGCCAGCTTTCGGGACTTGGTCTGTATGATGATCACCGAGGGACTCGTTAATCCCTGAGCTTCATGGATTGTGAGGACGCGAGAGTCCGTTCCCGATCCATAGCCTGTATTAGTGAGGGCTGCTTTCTCCTCTTGTGTGTGGACAAGATACAGGGTATTTAGATTGGTTTTAGGTATTCCCGCTCCTGTATACTTCATTAGCTTTAGGGACCGCACAATTTCCTTCGATGAATAGATGTTATTATAGACCATGCTTAAGGCGTATGCCACATCCATAGGGCTCCTGTGTGTGCAAGACAACTCCTGGGTGATGCTGGTTACCAGGTTTGGACGAGTGTAACCCTCTACAGGGTTGCAGTCTGTCCTAACTTATTACTAACTCTTATTAATTTTGTTGTGGGCTGCAAGGACAGATTTACCTTCTATCAGGCACCACTCTTAATAATATTAAGAATCTTCCTCTGACAGAAAATCTTCTATTCGTTGTCCGCTGATTCCTTCCACAAAACTTAACCGATTTAAGTACTTTTTTCATTAAGAATTAAAGCAAGGCTTGAGCTGTGTTCCTGTTTTATTTTTTTTTGTATATTCTAGCCAGTTTTGTTTTCTGGGTGTTTGACCACAGAGAAAATTCTGGCCATTTTTTTGGGTTTTTAGACGTTTTTATTTTTTTTAATAATAAAATTATGAAAAAAAAGAAAACATAGGGACATGCTAATAGTGGCCATAGATATTCAGGAAAAAAATCATAACTCTACCGGCATTATCCACGGAGGAAATAGGGGACAACGTTTGTATGGAAAAACGGAGGTGTGGACTCCTCTAAGCCGCTAGATATAAATTATGTATTCTTTCAACCATAACGTAACTCATGTCAGCGCGATTATAACAGGCTTTATCGACATTATAACATCCATGGAACCAACTTAACCGTGTAGTTCAGACTTCAGAGCTTCCCTTAAGAGGAGTCCACACCGCCGTTATTCCATACAAACGCTGTCCCCTGTTTCCTCCCTGGATAATGCCGGTAGAGTTATGATTTTTTTCCTGAATATCTATGGCCACTATTAGCATGTCCCTATGTTTTCTTTTTTTCATAAAGATAAGAATGTCCAAAAACCCAAAAAAATTGAAAGATTTTCCTCTGTGTTCAAACACCCAGAAAACAAAACGGCTAAAATATACAAAAAAATAAAACATAGAAACACAGCTCAAGCTTTGCTTTAATTCCTAATAAAAAAAGTACTTAAATCGGTTAAGTTTTGGAGAAGGAATCAGCGGACAACGAATCGAAGATTTTCTGTTCTTTTATTAGAACTTTTGTCGTGTTGTCTCTATCGCGCTCTGCGGTAGGAGACTTGAGATTGGTGAGACAGCAGTACATTTTTAAATACCTATTTTCGATTTCTCTCGCCTCTGATGTATCCTCTTAATAGGGATCAAATGATCATACGCCGTGTCCATCACACGAGTAGGCAGTAATGGGTTCAGTGTGGTTCAGTAGAGTTGGATGACGTCACTCTTGTCAGCTCATCCGTGAGAGATCATTAGTATGCAAAAGCCGTCGGTGCGGACGCCATCGAATATTAACGTGTTGTGTGTAAAACTTACATCGCGTGGTTTCGTTGGCGTACCTACAGCTTAGAGTAGTTATATAATATAATATTATACTACGACCATGTGTGATGTAACATGAAAATATTGGTTTCCGATAAATTGTTAACATTATTTTTTAACGGGAACCATGTAAATAAAACTAGCTAGCACTTATTAGTTTAGCTTTTAAACTTTTTAAAGAAATGCCTTTGTACAATGTTTACATTTTTTACACTAAACATACTTAATATCATTCTTTTGAGAAGAAATGCGATAACACTCGATATCCAAAATTTAAAACAAAAAAAATCGAAAAATCCCGAATAAACAGCTTTTTCCAATTTGTTTTTCGGGGAAATTCAAACTGAAACAGCTTTTTAGCAGAAACATCCAAACCAAACCGGCTTTTTTACCTTATTTTACAGTGTCACACACACACAGACAGACATAATTATAATGCCCTCGTCGAAAATAAAATGGTACCTCCTAAATAAATAGTGCAATTCCCTTCTCAGTCAGCCCGCAATATTTCGAGTTAAAATAAAGAGTTCATGAACGGAAACTACTTTCAGCTAATTACGTTACTGTTTTGTTACTTTCTAATGAAGTTTTACTACTTGAAAACTTTAGCACTAGATTAAGATGAAGTTTCGTGAATACGGCCTTGGACTTTTGTGATGGCGGATGCGAAAGAACAAAAACGAAGTGAATGGTGACTCGAATTTGGTCGGGTATTACTTTAAGGTCCGATTACACCAACGTCTGTTAGTGTTAACAGCTTGTTAAAATGTCAAGTCTTCTCTTTAATTCATATGAAAAACGAAAGAGGTAACGTGATATTAAAGCATTAACTTAAACAGTCGTTGATGAAATCGGACCTTAGTCTTAAGATGGCTGTGGAAAAGGAAGGGGAAGGCGCAGTATTCGATTTTAAGGGCCTGTATTGCCAGAATCAGACGATTTTCAAGATTTAAAAGTGAGTAGTGACAGGAGACATAAAAGTATAGTACATAATTTAAATTCTGAAAAAAATATATTATGCGTTAGTTAAGGATCTAACACTGTGGAATTTATATTCCATTAAAACAAAAAATCGCAAAGTTACCTTTTCTTTTAACGAAATTGCCATACTATGTCCAAATTTCGATTTAATTGATGTATAAAATGACGACCATCAAAAAACTATAAAATTGCAGGCGCAAAGGTTCGGCTGGTACGCTTTCAGTCACAACTCACAAATAATTTGGACATAGTATGGCAATTTCGTTAAAAGAACATTGGGATTTTTTTCTATCGGGTGAAGTTCATGATATTGTGTAATGGAATATAAATTCCACTGTGTTAGATCCTTAACTAACACATATATTTTTTCAGAATTTAAATTATTATATTTTTATGTCTACTGTCACTTTTAAATCTTGAAAGTCTTATAGTTGGATGTACGCTCAATGCTCATGGTCCCACTATTCGTGTGAATTAACACCCATGCGCTGACTTCCACCTCTGGATTCATCTAGCGATCTAAAAGTTTTGTGCGGTCTATAATAGACACTTTTTGGAGACATTATTATGTATTGATTTATTTTTTTTATTATTTATGCATTGTTATGCATAAATAATAAAAATCTAAAAAGTTGTGTACAAAAACGACTGACCATAATATGCTCCTAAAGGATTTCCTTTTGTAGCGCAATGTTTTATTAGTCGTACCCAACTCGTTATCTCCTAGCACCTTAATTACAGAAGTAACGACGATTTTATCTACCTGAAGTCTTTATTGCCTTTTTAATTCGCTGATACAACAAGCTACGTGAGTAATATTAGTTTAGGTGGATATACTTCTTCTAGACTAAACTTTTAAATAACAATTATTTTGCTTGTTTAAATTAGGCAGATAATAAATAAAATAAATCACGGGCTAGCTGCATAGATAATAAAGGAAAGTGCCCATAGACCCCTGTAGCCTCAAGGAAGAATTATAAGGACCACTAGAGGAAATGCGCATCAATAGCTGCAGTAACAGCTCTTTTCCCAGTGTCCTTTTTCTGCTCATCTATTTCATAAAAAAAAAATTGATACCTGTTAAATTTATTGAAATTACATTAAATATAATTGGTTTACATAATAAAAACAAGCAACAACGACACTAAATATTTGCTCGGGGAAAACAAAATTTTATTCGGAAGTAAATTTATAGCAATTATCGCATTTCACAACCTTATTTACTTTGTAAAACAACATGGCGACCCTGAGGTACTCGTATTTCAAATTGGTAATAATTGTATTTACGCCTCTCTGAAATTGTTTTAGAATAGAACTTTGTAGGGAGCAGAAAGTTTTGAAGAAGATTTCGTTACAAAATAGTACTAACTGAGACGAGAATTATCTAAAAGACTAAACGCTCGATAGAGATAAATTAGACCATCGACCGAAAAGTGCTTGTCATTTTCGCATCTTCACGCCAAGTTCACGCAAATATAAGTGTCGAATATGGCTAGACTTTACCAACAGTAATCAGTCCGTACCGGGAATATACAAAGCAGCAACTAGCAAGCAAGTACATTATTGTCCTACGCATTTGTAAGCACTGTCTCTTATAATAATAACTCCCACACCGATTTCGGTGACGGTGGCCGGTTTCATTAAAACCAGGCTTGTTACGCAGGAGTAATTTTATAGCGCATAAGTGTGTGCGCAGTACACAAGAGCACTCTCTATTCCTTTAACCTCCTAACCCAGTGGGACAGACGACCGACACGACTGGCGAGAGATTAGGCGCAGGATTTTTTACGTGCCCATCCGACGCCTGGATCATCTTACTTGTCAGACAATAAGGTCATCAACCTGCATTGTCCTAATCAAACTTGGAAATAACACGATTCCAACGCGTAAATCGAACCCACGACCTCCGCGTCAAGAGCCGCGCTCCAAACCACTGGACCACGGAGGCGTTATACGTTTATAGCGTACTACTAGGAGTGCATAAGTCAGTAGCTACTTCACTCACCTTCAGTGCTCGTATAGGGAATATCCATGAGATACGTAATGACAATATAGATATCAGACACCAGCAGCGCCGCCCCGGCAGCGGTAAACGGTAGCACCGTCAGGTACAGGCCGAGGAGATGCCGACCGTACAGTGCCGAAGCCAAGCCCAGAGACAGCCAGAGCATGTGTAGGGTGAGGGAGAATTTCAGCTTCCTGAAATAGATGAGTAAGATTTTATGAAACTGTACCGGCATACAAAATCTTGCGAAACGAACGCTGTTTTTCTAGAATGGTTACTCAAAAATTAAACTTACTTATGTTACCCGCATCTTCGTCGCAGCGAAATGCTTATCGCGTAGGAAACTTACATTTTCCGGGATGAGAACTATCCTATGTCCTATTCAGGAAATCCAAGTATTTCCATATCAAATTTTGTTAAAATGCTAGCTAGCTAGTTGCGCTAGGTATAGTGATGACAAATACGAAGCAGGCAGACACACTTTCGGCTTATATTATTCGCATTATTAATACCAGAAAATACAAATTCAACATTACATTACATATTATGTCATTGCAGCGCTCTTTTCCCTGTCCGTCTCGCTCGCACATACTAGGAGCACATTTTATTTTTTATAATTGCTTGATCTACTAGGAGCACATTACCATACCATACCATCGAAAGCCAGCGGCAACGACGTTCTTCGCCGGCCAGATAATACTCGACATGGTGGTGCGATTGACGGCGGTACTGGTGAAGTTGTAGGACTCCACTCTCCCGCAGGCCACCGGGTCGTATAAATAGAGGAACTTCATAAGCGTGATCTCGTGCAGCTCGGAGGGGGAGGGGGGGAAGCGGCAGCTGAGTGTGCACCAAGAGAGCACCAGCACGAAGGCGGCTGGAAGAGGTTGAGTGAGACTCATAAAATACTGCAAATTCCGGATAGACAGAGATGTGGTCTTTGCTTGCTGCTGATCACTTTTACATGCGCACGATTTTTTTTTTGCGTTAATAATGATAATTCTCTACGTATTTGCTATTAAGTTTTAACAATATCCGGCTCGTTATCCTTTCAAAGTGCATATTTATTGTAGTTTCGGATTTTATTTACCACAAATAAAAACTTTTCCAAAATTGCTATAGCTAGATACTTATTGCTACTTACTGCTTATAAACTAGAGATCAGAAAACATTGAATATTTTTATATAAACGCTAAAGACTTTGACTCCCTTAATTACGTTAAAATGAATGAACTGAATAAAACATTAAGTTGTAACAGAAAATTAATTATTTCCTTCCTAACTCCACTCATCTAAATATTGAATAAAGTAACTTACTTTGGAAGAATATTATTATCAGCGTGTGGAATATTAAGGAAGCCATTTTTTACCTAAAATAGGAAATCAATATGACCTTTATAATCTAATAGGCCGCGACTGATCGATGAAAGCTTGGCATAGATATTTGGCAAAGGTTTTGTGTGGCTCCCAATACGATCATTTTGTACATAGCCTTTTTACCTCAATATGGCAAGGCCATAAGGTATGATAATGATTTTAGTTCTCTACTCGTAAATGTACGTTTCTTCTATCAAAGCATTTAAAAACTAATTTGAATAAATAATGAGTCAATTGATGCCTGTGAATGTTAACTTCTCTGTTGTTTGCTTAGTTAGATCACAGAGTAAATAATATATTATTATTGCGGTTAGTTTATTAAGTTGTAAAGAACTGCATCTCTTCCATTAAATAAATATCTCAGAAATAAATACTTATTTTCTAATTTTTTGAAGCGTATTGCAGTATCACCGAAAGAGATAAAGAGCATAAAAACATTAAAAATACACGAGATAAAAATATATTATGGTAGAATAATAATTGAATGAGACCAATGTGAAAAATATACTTAGTACGAAATATACGCCTTGTTTTTGAAAAAAAATACCAACTTGCCATATTTAATGGCTTTAGCCGTTATGGTTCAGCCATTATTCAATTCGATTTAGATTCGATCACCTTTTCATATTAAGATGGGTCTAAGTACAAAATTAATGGCACGGCCTTTCGAATTAATAGAATGGAAATCCGATGAAATACATTATTTCGTTTGGCGATCCCATTGAACAATAATTTGATCGTCATCGTCGATTAAATTCGATGAAAAGCCTAAATCTAATTTTAGTACAACTTCGTAAATTCTGTTTACATATTGTTATAATTTTTATGAAGAATTTCTCATCTTAAAAGATTATGAAGAATTTTTCATTATAATTTCATGGCTCATGTCCATAGATAAAATCGGCCAAGTGCGAGTCGGACCCGCGCATGAAGGGTTCCGTACCGATACGTAGAGCAAAAGTAGACTAAAAATTGTGTCTTTTTGTATGGGAGCCCCTCTTAAATTTTTATTTTATTTTAATATTATTATTAAATATTAAAGTACACATTTAACAAAACTATGTGTGAATTCAAGTCATGCCATTATTGATATAGAGCGAAAAAGGCCTAAAAAATAACGTTTATTGTATGGGAAATATTAATTTTAATTTGTTTTTACTATTTGTTGTTATAGCGGGTTGCCGCTATATAATTTTCACAGATTGTGTATGTCTGTTGAGACATACACAATCTGTGAAAATTTCAGAAGTCTAGCTATAGCGGTTCTTAAGATACAGTCTGGAGACAGACAGACGGACAGACAACGAAGTCTTAGTAATAGGGTCCCGTTTTTACCCCTTGGGTACGGAACCCTAAAAACTAATTTCTAAAAACCTAGTCGTCCTTGATGAACACAGAATTGATTTCCGGTTACATAATATTACGAGCTTTTGCCCGCGGCTTCGCTCGCGTTAATAAGTATTATTTTATACAAACTTTCATCCCCTATTTGAACACCTTGGGGTTGGAATTTATCAAAATCCTTTCTTATATATATATATATATATATATATATATATTATGATGTTACGCTACGCTAGATAGATCAGTCAGTCAGTCGCCTTTGAGTTTTATATATATATATATTATATATATATATATATATATATATATATATATATATATATATATATATATATATATATATATATATATATTATGATGTTGTCTGCTAATACTTTCATACATTAAGATGTAAACACACCGGCAAAATTAGAGGAACATAACAAAATTTTCAATTTTTTTTTAATTGTTCACTGATTTTTATATATTTATTTATTTATTTACTAATTGATTATTAAAAAATAAATTTTATATAAATTTAGAGCATAAAAACGTGAAAAATAGAAAAAAATCAGCAAAAATCATAAAATTAAGAAAATCTTTGGAATTTCAGTAGTAAGTTTTTAAGATAAATTCTCCATTTTTATTAAAGAAATGCCATGTTAAAAGCGTGTAATGCTGATGTCATGCCTTCTATGGATCTCAAGAGGGCCTGGATATGCCATTCCATGCTTGCATTTTAATTGTCAATCATTTCCTGTGGGATATTCTCCTACTCCTCCAGTAGCGCCAACTCGAGCTCCTGGACACATTTTGGAGCTGGAGTTTTAACTCGTACCGTTCACCCATTGATGTGCCACACGTCTTCAATCGGATCCACATCCGTACACCACGCTGGCCTCTCCACCTGGGCTACGTCAGCATCGTTTAGGTAATAATGCCCGATTTTCTTACTCTATGGACGCACATAAAATTGAAATTACTACCTAAAACTGTGTAAAAGGCACACCATGCAGTTCCAGGATGTCGGTGCTATAGCTCTTTACTGTCAAAGTACCATCATCTATAATCATCAGCTCCATGCGGGCTCCAAATCATATGCAACTCCAAACCATTACGAAGCATGCATCATAGGCCACTGTTTCCGATAAGTTTGATGGCCTGTAGCTTTCTTTATAATTTATCTACATTCTTTATCGCCTGTCAATACAATGTACACAGAATTTGCTCCCATCACTGTACGTACAGTACAAGATTTCACTCACTTGTCTAATTTTGATGTTCACGCGCAAATCTTAGCCTGGCTCTTCGGTGTCCTGTCTCAAGTTTTGGTGCCCTTGCTGGCACTTTTGAGTTTAATTTAACTTCTTTGAGTCTTCTTCTTACTGTACAATCACTTACACGTTCATCTTGGACCTGTTCCGACAGGTTTCGTGTCTGCATAGCAGTTTGAGGTCGATTTCTTAAGTTTTGTTTCCTTACAAAATGGTCATCCTGAACCATTGTCACCCGATATCTGCCTTGTTCTCGTCTCCAAACGTAAGATCCAGTCTCTCTGAAGCGTTGAAAGTTACGATGAACCACGGAAGCCGACACACCTAGCCTGACTGACCGAACGGTAGGTGTGACCTTTCTCTATCGTGGTTACAGCTCTAGCTGTCGCAGATGCTGGGAAATCACTAATTTTGTATCTAAGCAATGTGTTCTTCCAAAAACCAAACAATCAAATGAGCTGAGCATACCTTGCACCCCGCTAAAACGCCATTCTTATCAGGAACACTTACAACGTCAATAATCGAAAAACACTTATTAGGGCATAATTGCTATAAAAACCTGTCAACTTGCCAGTTTTGTTCAATATTTTATTTCTTGAATGAGCTTAGAAGCTATAAAAAAGGCTTTCAGACAGCCCAGCCCACTTGAGTTCAAGTTTTGGCCCTTTTTACCAATGTTCCGCTAATTTTGCCAGTGTGTGTATAATGTATATTATAATACTTAAAGGGTTCTATATTATTTTAAAATCTAAATACACAAAAGTTTGTTCTTGATTTTGTTCGTGATCAAAATTAAAATGCAAAACAAAATAAACAATCATTTAATGTTGTTTGAAGTCCACTTAAGCTGCTGTTGGTTGGTACTGCTGCGGCATGTAGACAAATATTGGCGCACTTTCACTCCTATAGCTCAGTCTGGCGGTGTAAGCCATGTTCTGCCTGTCATTCTCTGTCATAAACTGAACTCTCTGGAGCTGAGAACTCGGTAGCAAAACGTAGTATGCTCCTTCCACTTTTTCTATTTCTATGTTATTTGCTATATCGTCTTTTCTGTCTTTCTTATTGCCTTCTGGAGTGTCATCATTATTCTTCTGTTGTGCTTCTGGATTAAATGTTCCTGTGTAGATATACGATGGTACTTCATAGCTGTCGGCTGGTATTCCAAAGGTCTGAGGGGCATCGACTTCTGGTAATCTGTAGTAGTTTGATAAGTCCTGCTGCTGGTCGTAATATTTCTTGTCAGCGTAGGAGTCTTGGGTGTTTTCCGGTTGATACCTCACATTGCTGTACTGCGCGTGGCTGGATACTAGGGTACAAGAAATAATGAGTAGTATAGCGATCATCTTGAGAGCGTCCTCTTCACTGGCGGTTGTGACATTTGGAACTTATATATCTATTTCCTCCCTGGTTTCCGCTTGACACGGTTAAGGCCACTTGACATTACGTGACTTAATTCCTAAGTCCTAAGACCTTAGTACTTGAGAAACTTAGGGTCATATTGACGGGAAATTTGTTGATTTTTGCATAAACAGGAAGATGGATGACAAAACGATTTACGATAGTCTTTAGTGTAGTGTTAACCAAAATAATGGCGTAAGAATTCAAGAGTTCAAATCAAATCAAAATCAAATCAAAATCATTTCTTTGCTGAAATAAGATACAATTATCAACAATCAAGTCTCTTCGAACCATTTTCACTGGTGATAATATTATGTACTCTCGTTTAATCCTTTAAAATATATAAAGAAAATAATTTCGCATCTTTTTTCAGCAGATTATCTATTGATAAGCAAATATTAGCCGTCAAAATTGAATAACCCGGATAAAAAATGTTCCACCTTCAGAGGGTTAGGGATGTTTCGGTAACAGGAAAATATTCCTGTAATATAATATTACCAGCTTTTTCCCGCGGCTTCGCTCGCGTTAAGAGAAATTATTATATATAAACTTTGATCCCCTATTTGAACCCCTTGGGGTTGGAATTTATCAAAATCCTTTCTTAGCGGATGCCTACACATTATAATATTTACCTGCATGCCAAATTTCAGCCCGATCCGTCCAGTGGTTTGGGCTGTGCGTTGATAGATCACTATGTCAGTCAGTCAGTCACCTTTGAGTTTTATACATATACATATATAGATTTTATACGTGGGAGAGCTATGCATCGGCACGAATGGGCCGGCTCGACCGGAGAAATACCACGTTCTCACAGAAAACCGGCGTGAAACAGCGCTTGCGCTGTGTTTCGCCGATTGAGTGAGTTTACCGGAGGCCCAATCCCCTACCCTAATCCCATTCCTACCCTCCCCTATTCCCTTCCCTTCCCATCCCTACCCCTATTACCCTATTCCCTCTTAAAAGGCCGGCAACGCACCTGCAGCTTTGCTGATGCTGCGAGTGTCCATGGGCGACGAAAGTTGCTTTCCATCAGGTGACCCGTTTGCTCGTTTGCCCCCTTATTTCATTAAAAAAAAAAAAGAAGATTGTGTGAGTAACTGAGTAGTAGGAATTAAAATATAAGAGTAAATCATTCGTATTAAGACTTGGGCGAGTTGGTTCTTCCCGGCGGGCGCATCCCCTTGGAAGATTTTTGATGACATTCCGAGAAAAACTCGCTAAGTTTAATTTCGGTCCCAAACTTTTCTGTTTTCCTTAGAAGGAATTTCTTAATTTATTTACTTCTTAAAAGGAATGTGTAAGTTTAGTAAGAATATTGGGATGTGGTTATGGACCCTTACTTCGTCGTTATTTAAAGAGCCTGACAGACGTACGAACTTAAAGTACGCGGGTTTTAAGTTCGCGAACTTACTCGGCGTCAGTGGCACACGAGAATCGCTCACACTGGATTACCATACCCCCAGGCTCGCGGCTCGCGGCTCCTTGTTGACACACAGGCGATTAAGGCTGGTATAAATAGTCAGTCTACAAGATTCATCTCGGTCTCAAGACACGGTTCAGGCTCTGTGATTGGTTGGCTGTCAAAATTTGGACCAATCACGGAGTCTTGAGATCGGGTCGCATCTGTATTGACTATTTATAATAAGTCCATAAGTCCGCGTACTTACTCGCACGTCTGTCACCCCCTTATTATCAGATGACACTTGCGAGGTACGACTCCATACGCACAAGAAGCAATAATTACTACCGCATACTTTGTCGCAATATAAAGTATGTTTAGGCAAATGTATTTTGTTATTAATTTTACAGTACATAAATAAACACTTTTAGAACATCTACATGAGGCCTACCACCGGTTCGGGAACCAACTCGGCGAGAAGAACTGGCGTAAGAAACTCGCACGGGGCCACCTTTTACCAAAAAGATGGGAAAATTCTTATTCTTTTTAATAAAAAAACATTAAAAATAGTATCAGATTTTGCTCACATCCTGAATTTCAAATCGTTTAACATTTTCTTGTGAAAGCAATCGATTTCCCGTATCTGCTGTACCGGGCGGGTGACAGGTGAGTTTCGATATCGGCTACATGTTACGGACAAAGCCGACAAAGAGCCGACAGGGCTGAAGTGTGTGCAGATAACACTTTTACAAGAGATGTTATAGGTGGTTGTGAAGAAAACATTCATCATCATAATATTAAAAAAAAAACACATTGGAATATTATTACGTCCTACGAATCTTCCAACTAACTGTACTAAATATTATCTAAGTAACGAGGCATAGATTTCATAAAAAAATGACATTTTATACTATTTTGTGCCTCGATTCAAAGTTTAGACTTATTTACTACTTGTTACCGCTTCATTGCGTTTTCATGTTGCGTTACAGTTTAACATTGATGTTCGAAACCGACAACACAGATTTTAAAGATAGCTTACAAGCTATTATAAGAACCATTTTTATAATATTTAATCGTTCAACTTTTACAATATCTTTTTGTCACAAAAATGAGTTCCTTATTAATTAATTTATAGATTAGTTTAGTATGAAGTATGAACTAATAAAACAATAATACTAGGTAGCTATTATTGTTTTATTAGTTCATACTAAACTAATCTATAAATTGCGTAGTGTATTTAGGATCTTTCCTATCCTAGCATTATATTTTATAGTCTTCACCCGCACTAGAGACCAGCGGGTGAAATATTTTTATCCTATCAGGTATTGGAGGTGTTCCAAACCCGAACCGAATATTACAACGTTGTACGAAAAGTGCAATATTGCGACACTTTGTTACATGTTCCGAATTGGTTTTTCGTTATGGTGTGACCAAAACTAGGTGCAATATATATTTTATTCAGATACTGCAGCTAGTATTTGGGCATCTTGTTTGACCAACATCTATGTTTATTCAGGAATTCGTTTATTTTGTGGGAAGTATAAATTTTTGCCCTTCCCTTCCCTTCCCTTCCCTACCCTCCCCTATTACCCTATTCCCTCTTAAAAGGCCGGCAACGTACGCGCAGCTCTTCTGATGCTGCGAGTGTCCATGGGCGACGGAAGTTGCTTTCCATCAGGTGACCCGTTTGCTCATTTGTCTCCTTATTGCATAAAAAAATTTTTCTTCCTTGGTAACTTTAAGTATTACCTTTACAAGATGACGCCCGCAACTCTGTTGCGCCAAAATTCGTTTAACCTGTGGAAACCATACATTTTTCCGGGGTAAAAAAATGTCCTACGTCCTTCTCCGGGACTCTAAGTATCTCCATACCAAATCTCAGCAAAATTGGTTTAGCGTTTTGGGCGCAAAGAGGTAACAGACAGACAGACACACTTTCGCATTTATAATATAAGTTGTTGTGTCTCTAAGCCTTTTTACGAGCATCGTTATTATAATATAAGAATCACTGATAAAACTAATCACTGGACATCATAGTTACCGTAGTGATAAAAGCAACTTTCCCCAGCAATATTTTATTCATATTTTAAAGCTGTAATGATATGTAAATGACGCAGCTCAATATCGGAAAGTTTTTATATCGAGTGATATTCAAAGGAAAAATTGCTTCCTTAAGTTCCGTGGAACGGTTTAGTGGTGAAAGCCTTAAAACCGAGCTCACCTTGCTCAGAGCCGGTGCGAACGGGCCACTACTCATTATTATCTACCCTGACGGGAGAGGTTGTTGATTTAATTTTTTTGGCAAGGATATTAAATAAATAATGTGCTGTGCTTAGCTTCGGATCAAAATATCAAAATACACACTGTGCGTTTTTACAAGTTTAATGCTTTCTAATAGTAGCATTATAATATTATAATTACCCCACGTTTTGAAATCTATCTGTACACTCTCAATCTTACTGCAGGATATTTTAATTGCATATTCAGACCATTCAGTTGCTAAGATTAAATAAATATTAACAATACTAATTCAATACTAACGTTCGTTTTAAAATAATTTTAAATGGCTCTAAATTCTTCTTCTTCGCCTTCCTATCGTAATCACACAGAACGGTATTCAGAAGCGGTCAGTCGCGGTAGATTGTGTCTCGTTTGCGCCGACATCAAGGTTTACCTCTCTCGCTAAAGTACTGGAGCTTAATTGATCGCTGCACTCAGCCGGGACTAATAGAGCTCAACTAGATGGGTTTCTACAGGAGACATGGAGTAAAGAAAAGAACTTCAATAATTTTGTCCTCATAATGGAACTTAACAATTATAAGGTCCAAGTCCAAAATGAATAGGAAGTATCTTTTGCTCCTCTCATCAGCAGCAATACTAAAGAAATTTCACTGTAATTAAATAATGAAGATTTTGACAGAATAGATAATAATGTATGAGAATTTTGCCCAAGTCTTTATTTATTTACAGTTAAGTAATTAACGTTAGACTCTGATTGCAATTAAAGATTCATGCAGGCTACCTCAGCTACTTACGTTCAAAACTTATCTCAGGCATCTTACTCCAAAAAATCTTCGAGGTTTCCTGTGTAGAGTCATATTTTTTAACTTAATATAATATGAAACATGGAATATTAACATGAAGAAAAAACAAAATAATATTTCAGTCGTCAGTTTATTCGGAAATCAAGACACGTTATACGAGTTGTACATAGGCTGCAGTTGGTTGGTACTGCGGTGCGGTATACACGAATAGCGGGGCACGGTCTTCATTCTTATACTGGAGGCGGGCAGTGTAGGCCATGTTGCGAATATCATTCTCCGTCTGAAACTGTACTCTTTGCAGCTGGGATCCTGGTAGCAACACATAGTAGGCTCCTTGAGTGTTTACAACCTCTGCGTCCCTGTTCTCCACTAGTTTCGCATTATTGTTCTCTTCAATAGTTTCGACCTCTTTGTCTTCTGTGTTCCTGGGTGTACCGTACTGGTTTTGCGGAGCGCTGTTGAAGGGTGCGCCATACTGGTTTTGAGGGGCGTTGTTGAAGGGCGCTCCGTTCTGATTCTGAGGGGCGTTGTTGAAAGACGCTACATTCTGATTCTGAGGGGCGCTGTTGAAAGGCGCTCCGTTCTGGTTCCGAGAGGCGCTGTTGAAAGGCGCTTCATAGGTGTTGTCAGGTACGCCGTAGTTCGTAGATGGGGGGGATAGTTCCTCCCGGGAGGGCAGTTTGAACTCCTTGGTCGGCCTGTAGCCCGCTGCCGGGTAAGGAGCAGGCTCAGCCTCCTGTCTCTGGAATTGGAACTGCCGCCGCGGTGGCTCCGCCGCCACCGCCGCTACCAGGAGAACAGCACAGATGAACTTCATTGTTAATTCTTCGGCGGTCAATGTACGAATGATGTCCCTTGCCAAAAATTTCCCGCTTATATACGGGGGATTTTTTCAATTGTTTCCGTTTAGTCCGGATGCTCAGTATTCTGCAGCGCGGCGACATTGGCCCAAAGGTTGTGTAACGTGAACTTGCGTCTACGTGACTGTATTACGGCCCGCGGCTAATTTTCCTCTGCCAGGACCTTATTGCTCACGTCATAGGAGTCATTGTTACAAAGCTCAGAGGGAGCATAGCTGTGAATGTCCCGGAGTCGTTTTGCAAAACGCCTAATTAGTCGCTCAATATTCATGAGTCTGGGAGAAATCGCTCTTTCGGGCGGTAATTGTGTTGTGAGCAAACTGTGCCGGATAATTCAAGGTGGAGACGGGAGACAATACGCATGTGACACTGTCACTTGTTACGGTATAAATTATGTATGTTGTAATAGGTCTGATGTAATGGCTCATCATAAGTCTATACTTCCATACCAATATAAAAAATGCGAAAGTGTGTCTGTCTGTCCGTCTCTGTCTGTCGGTCTGTTACCTCTCGCCCAAACGTCTGAACGATATTGCTGAAATTCGGTATAATGATAATTTGAGTCCCGGGAAAGTACATAAGATACTTTTTATCCCGAAAATATTTACGGTTCCCACACGATAAACGAATTTTGGTGAAACAGATTTGCGGCCGTCATCTAGTATTTTTTTTTTTTATGAAATAAGGGGGCAAACGCAAACGGGTCACCTGATGGAAAGCAACTTCCACCGCCCATGGACACTCGCAGCATCAGAAGAGCTGCAAGTGCGTTGCCGACCTTTTAAGAGGGAATAGGGTAATAGGGGAGGGTAGGGAAGGGAAGGGAAGGGAATAGTTGAGGGTAGGGAAGGGAATAGGGTAGGGGTTAGGGAATTGGGCCTCCGGTAAACTCACTCACTCGACGAAACACAGCACAAGCGCTGTTTCACGCCGGTTTTCTGTGAGAACGTGGTATTTATCCGGTCGAGCCGGCCCATTCGTGCCGAAGCATGGCTCTCCCACGTATATATTGTAAGAGTACGTCAAGTCTATCGAAAAGTACATAATATCATTGCGTATGTTTTTTCAGTCGTGGTGCCTAATTATTATTAAATATTTGTGTCGTGACAAAGATAATATTATGGTTAAAATAGTATTATACCTAAGGTAAACTATGTTTAGTTACAGCTTATGTACTAGGGTCGTAGATCGGGTTTCAACTTGATTTTATCAAGTATCATGGTCTTTTTTCAAACAGTACTAAATACTGTAACTCTATCTTCTAATGACAAAAAATCGGTGTGAGCAGAATTTTAAAACTTATCCATTGAATTCATATTATGTTCAAATAAAAGCCTATTATATAAACCGTGATCCAAAGTCATTTTCCTAAATATATTTTCCATAGGAAAAAAACCGTAACTGCGCTATTTTAATGTGTTGAGGACACAGAAGTTGTCACACCTAAGGGAAAGGATACACGTCGCACTGCGCACATGCAAATATGCAGGGTTACCGGGGCCTTGTTGAACATTACACCTTTCCTTAATATGAGTCATCAAGACGTCTTGTTCTTACACATATTAGAATCACTCATTGAATCTTGGGTATAGGTGAGCTTAGTTATTGACGATTTTACTCATAAACTTATCAACACCGTGTACACAAGAACTTATCTTATATCTTTAAACGAGCAATTCTTGTATATATATATAGTTGGAATCTCGGAATCGGCTCCAACGATTTTCATGACATTTAGTATATAGGGGGTTTCGGGGGCGATAAATCGATCTAGCTAGGAATCATTTTTAGAAAATGTCATTTTATTCGTGTTTTATCGAATACTAAGCTCGGTTAAATATCTAGTTAATAGTTATTCAAACTAATATTTTTCAAAACAACACTTCCGTGGTTTCAGTGGTTAAGAGCGTCCGGTGGCTCTTGACTCGGAGGTTGTGGGTTCAATTCCCGCGTTGGAAACATGTCATTTCCAAGTTTGGTTAGGACAATGCAGGCCGATCACCTGATTGTCTGACAAGTAAGATGATCCATGCGTGAGATGGGCATGTAAAAAGTCGGTCCTGCGCCTGTTCTCTCGCCGGTCGTGTCGATCTTCCGTCCCACTGGGTTATGAGAGAAAAAGGAATAGAGAGTGCTCTTGTGTACTGCGCACACACTTGGGCACTAAAAATACTCCTGCGTAACTGGCCTAGCTTCAATAAAACGGGCCACCGTCACCGAAACCGTTGTGGGAGTTATTATTATTATAATATTTTAAATACGAAAGCGTTTCCGTCTGTTACCCTCTTCACGCCCAAACCGCTGAACCGATTTTGCTGCATATGGAGATACTTTTAGTATTGGGAACGGACAATAGGATACTTTCTATCCCAAAAAATGTATGATTTCCGCGCGATAAACGAATTTTGACGCAACGGAGTTGCGGGCGTCATCTAGTACTGTCACTGACCTTCATTATACAAGTACGCTGGACTTATGGACAGTTGGAACTAATACTAGTGATGACAACCAATAATGATTAAGCGGCCATTTGCAATTTACGTCAAATTTAGTTCTCTTCCCCCGCATTCAGGGCGCTGATTCCGCTTCAAATAGGCATAAAAAGCAGGTGGGTATCATAAGTCCAGCGTACTTGTATAATGGAGGTCAGTGAGTACTGTATAAATAATTCACAAAGACCTTGTTGGATACATAGATAGACATAAAGTCAATGCAATTAAAATTTCTGAACTCAGCGCCACGTACTGAAATATTTCTGAAAATTATGAATATAAACAATAATAATTCCTCTGAGCTCTGATTGCGGTGGTAATTGATTTTGTTACTGTCGTAATGTTTATGATTAACGTTTGTAATTACTGAATCAAGCATTCCGGTGTTTAAATTTACGAAAATCTGAAATGGGTGCGTAAATCATAGTGAAGTGAGATGTTGGCGGTGCGTTTTTTACAAAAAACTTATATTGCAATGAAAACTGCTTTAGGCAAACTGGACATAAGATGAGCAGGATATAGGAAAAATGAAGAAACCGTAGGAAGAAAATGTCCAATAAAATAACGTTCTCGAGAACTTTGTAGCCGCTGGGACTAGAAAGTACAAGCGCTTTTAAAATCTGGATATTATAGTATATTCCAAAAAAAATATGGCATCCACATCACATAGCGATATCATGTCCCATTTTTACATCTAAGTTAGATGTTGAAATCGACGTTTTTCCCACCTCAGCCGCTGCCCCGCTCTGCTCGTGGCCACGGCGGTATATCAGCGCGGTCGTCGCAATCTCAAAGAAGAGGCCTTTACCGTAATTTCATTTAGCCGCCATTGTTCTGACGTCATCAAATTAATTTGAATAACGAACAATAATTTGTGTAGACACTCGTAATCACTTCCTACCTTCCTTGCCTTTCTAGACCTACCGATGAAAGAGGCCTGTAAGTGTCTATTGAAATCCGCTGCTTAGTTGGGTAAGCAGTTTGAGAATTTGTCTTAAGTAGAGAATTCGAACCAAAGTAGCAAACAGTTTTATACTAAAACAGCATTCTAAAAACTAAGGACTCCTATCTCTAATCGTAGGTTTATTACTATTTCACGGGTGTATCCTGTATGGTGTACTACTATTTTGGTATTTTCATCGAGAATTAATTATACAGTTTCAATACAATTTGGATGCATTTTTGATATTATAAAAAAATTACAAAACAGTATTCTCAAAAATATCTAACCAACCAAATCGGTATGTATACAGCTAAACTAGCATATAAAATGAATGTCATCCTAAGTTAGTGTTAGAATATTGCTTTTAGACACCAATAGTGAATATTTTTCCACAAAAAGCATCCGTTTATATATTTTCAGGCCAGTTCTATAAATATAAGCTTCGCTTTACCCCTAAAGGCTTGGGCCTAGTGCCTACACAATTTAGTCCGTCAATATTACACTACAATATATTGTGTGGGACTAAGCAGGATATTAAAGAGACATAATGTATTGTTTCTTGTGTCTAATATAAGATCTGCCTATATCTTTGCATATTGTATCTTATAAAGATGTAGATTTGTGAAATTAAGTGTGAATTAAATTGTTTGCCATAGTCTCCTACCTTATCTGAATAAAAGGTTAAGATATCCATTTTCTTGAAAAATATATTACGGAATAAATATTCAAAAGGGGAATGTTAAGGCGAATCAGAGAGGAGAGCGAAAGGAGTTGTGAAAAAACCAAAACTGCATCAAGAATTTTGATGAATCATTATAATATATATTATTATACCGCATTGCATCGTTGATTAATGATTACATATAATTTTGGCATAATTTTGGCCATATCCAACAAAATCACGCCCATATTAGCTGCAACGTTAAAGAAGTGAAGTTTTCAATAGAGGTACACGTTCGGTAAGCAAAGTTCATTAAATTTTCGTCCGTGGCCTGCCCTGGCCCCTGCCGCTGAAACCTGCACACGTCAAACTCCCTGTTAGTTCGGTGTAGGGTGACAATACTGGAGGTGTAGTGTAGGACAAATCTGGGGGTTTAGTACTGCGTTTGGAGGACAAAATATTATAGCTTTTACTGTATCATATTATGCTTGTAATCTTAAACCTATTTGGACGATTTAATATTATTATTTTTGAAATAAAAGTATAAGCCAGAGCCAAACCTTGCAATTTCTAAGATTATGGCTAAATAGTTTTGCAAACTTTCCATATAATTTTTATTTTTCTACACTAGGGAAAAACGATATGCGTTTTAAAAACTTTAACAGTTAACTCCCTGTATTATTTATTTATTTTGTTATTGTCTTTCAAGAGTCATCGTTGATACGTTAAAATGTGTCACCTCTATGGAGGTAAAGTACAAAAAATATAAAGCCACGAGAGATTAACACGGTAGTCTCTAGATCAGATCCATGAAATACGGTTCTCTACTTTAATAAAAGCTCTTGTTTATTCTTATTTCAGCTGTATTTAGATTTAGAACGAGTTTTTAATTAGGACACCGAGGAATAGAAGTGAAAATCATTTTTTATTTCACAGCTTGATATGTGACGCGGACATGAAACGAAAAACCGATGAAAAACGACCAAAAATGTTTTTATTATATTTTGATGCTTTTAAAATGGCGCTCGCATCTGACTTTTAATTGTTGCGTTTGACATAAAAAGTCCTTTATTGTAGCCTGCTATGAATGGTAAAGTTATTTTATTTCAACTGATTATGACGCAACTGACGCATTCAGACGTTCACGGACGTATCTTCAGTGCCCCTTCTCCACGTCTGCGCATCTGCAGGTGCAGATGTATCCGTCAGCGTGTGATGGCTCAAATAGTTTTGGATGGTTCTAGAACCCATTTGCCATTTTTTGTATCAACTTTGATCGTTAATATAATAATTAAGAGGCAGTTTCATTGAAGAACTTAATACCAAAGTCCCACATAATTCAAGTTTGTAGTCTCCCACATGTAGAGGTATGTATGTTCTAATAGTACTACTGTATGCAGTAGCCGGTACTGAATTTAAATGTGAAACAAAAGGGATTTATAGCGCAAAGTTCCGTGGTTTTGGTCTGGAACTGTTCGTCAACTGTTTTTTTGTCCCCTCCATCCCCTCTCCGTCCCCCCGTTTGTCTCCCGCTTCGTCCGCCGCGACACAACTTTTACATCGAATCGCACTCCGATCTTAAAATAACTGATAGAAGTTGTGTCATTTTTATTATCTCTATATTTTACTCCACAAATGAAAATGTTCTGCATAAAGTTGCTTTAACTTTTTGCGAAGTTATTGTAACCTTACGTATTATCGTTATAGAAACAAATAAAGTAAAAATGAAAAATGGAATGCTGGATAATGAAAGAACCGAAGATGTACATATCCAATACAGATAAAAACTATACAATTGAACGAAAACACTGCAAAAATAATTCAATTTTAATTGCAACAAGTAGGACAAATATGTATTAAGAGGAGTCCACACCGCCCTTTTTTCCATATAAACGTTGTCCCCTGTTTCCTCCCTGGATAATGCTCGTAAAGTTATAATTTTTTTCCTGAATATCTACGGCCACTAATACAATGTCCCTATGTTTTCTTTTTTTTTCATAATTTAATTATTAAATAAGATATGAACGTTCCAAAACCCAAAAAAATGGCCAGATTTTCCGCTGTGTTTAAACGTCGAGAAAACAGATTTGGCTAGATTATACAAAAAAAAAGCAAAACATAGGAACACAGCTCAAGCCTTTTTTTAATCCTTAGTGAAAAAAGTACTTAAATCGGTTAAGTTTTGGAGAAGGAATCAGGGGACAACGAATCGTTGATTTTCTGGATTTTCTGCAGTTGTCTCTATCGCGTTCTGCGGTATAGGATTGAGGTAAGGGAGACAGCTATAGATATTACACGTACTTTTTATTCATTTCTCTAGCCCCTGGTGTATCCTCTTAAGGCGGGATTTATATGCGGCAGCACGAACGCGCAGCACGAACGCGCCTTTTGGCCGCTACACCGTGAGATCACAAGCAATTATACTGTATTCGGCGAAACATGGCGGTAGCGGTTATTGACTCCCTGTCAAAAACTTGTCATTTTCTATATAAACCGCGATTGACAATGAAGTGTCGGATGTTATCAATCATGGCTCAAATTTTTTCTTTTGGTGTATAATTAGGGTACCCTAATACATTTATTTATTTATTTATTTAAAGATACACCAACAACATATTGTGACAACATTAATAACTTAAAAACTAATACATTTTTGTTTTAAACTAACACAATAGTTATTTACAGGCGTATGCAACTGTTTTAGAGGTATTTGCTCCTTTCATTAAAAATAAGTTTCTAGAAGTGTGTCATAAGATGCTTAACTTACTATAATAAATACATATACATCAAAAGATAACATTTGAAAATCCGTTCACAAACGGCGGAGTAATCGTTGAACATAAAAATAACGAACATAACACCTCCCTCTACGTATTATTATACTATGTGTTATTCTGATGTATATTGTATAAACTATATTATTATTTACTGTAAAGTTTCATTAAAATCCATTCAGCAGTTTTTGCGTGAAAGAGTAACAAACATCCATACATACTTACATTCACACAAACTTTCGCCTTTATAATATTAGTAGGATAATAATTATTACTAATAATATTATTAATAAATGTTCTAATATTTGTGGTTTTAGTCTGTCAGATAATAAATAGCATATCCGGCACTTATCAGGAAGTGGTGAAACAGGCCCTTAAACGAGTTTGTGATATCTAATCATTACCGCCAATCTTCGGCTTCTTTGCAACTAGTCCATTCTGCAGAATGTATAATAAATAAGTACTTAAATTTTTAAAATATTGAAGTTTTTAAACCAAATACTACACCCACACACAATAAGCTAATTTACAGAAGTTTATGCCACGAAGAGACTTAATTAGTGTTAACATTCAAAATGGCCACTGCCTACTGAAGGCACCAAACGTTAGCTTGTAAGTTTCAGATTATCTACTTGAGATTCATACATTGGTATTTTACTGCTATTTAAAATTATTATAATATTTTATTGATTAACGAGCTATTTCTGCATGACGAGATTTATTTTTTGATCCAGTCCATAAAACTCGCGTATTTATTAGTTTTTATTAAACTCTGACTAACGGTTACTTTTCCAGGAACAGTCATAGTAAACTAGTATACAATAAAAATAGTAACATACTAATGTTAGAATTTATTACGTCATATAAAAAATTGTGTAATACGGAACCCTGCAAACAGAATAGAGAGAATGAACAGAGCGCTGTACGTAATTAATTCTTAATGAAGTCTCGAAATAAAATAAAATCAAAGGGTTCCGTAGCGGGGTAATGAGAGTCGGTTATTGTTCGAGAGGTAAATAAATAACGGTAATTACTCGCATTGTCCGCCATTTTGCCCGGCGCCCACCCGGGTAGGTAAACCGGGCTTTATCCAACTTCAATATTTAATAGCGAATGAGTTTAAAAATATTTTCC
Source organism: Aricia agestis (assembly GCF_905147365.1). NCBI lineage: Eukaryota > Metazoa > Arthropoda > Insecta > Lepidoptera > Lycaenidae > Aricia > Aricia agestis. The sequence continues at coordinate 697,050 of NC_056419.1, forward strand.
GTGTGATGTCCATTGCTGTCTGATTGGTATTCATATTTCATGGATTTCACAAAGTGCTACTAAAATGAATATCGTATGTGCTTTTAAAAAGTGGGATTGGTTATATTTTTGGGACACTTACGTATATAAATTAAGAGCCTTCAGTATAATATTGAAAATATTATTACTTGTGCAGTAAAATATATATATTTTTTTAATGAAATAAGGGGGCAAACGAGCAAACGGGTCACCTGATGGAAAGCAACTTCCGTCGCCCATGGACACTCGCAGCATCAGAAGAGCTGCAAGTGCGTTGCCGACCTTTTAACAGGGAATAGGGTAATAGGGGAGGGTAGGGAAGGGAAGGGAATAGTTGAGGGTAGGGAAGGGAATAGGGTAGGGGTTAGGGGATTGGGCCTCCGGTAAACTCACTCACTCGGCGAAACACAGCGCAAGCGCTGTTTCACGCCGGTTTTCTGTGAGAACGTGGTATTTATCCGGTCGAGCCGGCCCATTCGTGCCGAAGCATGGCTCTCCCACGTATAAATTTATTTATTAAATTTATTATTTATTTACTTATCATATGTATAACTTTATAACTTTATATTTTTATTTACTTTCAATAAACCCTCTAGCTGATACTGTAACCTCGTCGCACTGAAATTAGTTTATCGCACGGGAACCGTATATTTTTACACAGCAAAACTATCCTACCTCTATTAATCTTTGCCGTCACTCAAAATATATTATCGCCATACCTTTTAATATCAAATTTTAAGTGGGAAAAAGTAGTCGTTATAGATACTTTCGCAGTTATAATATTAGCGTCCGTGGCCTAATAGGTAGACTTTCGGTTCGCAATCCTAGAGGGTGCAGGGTGCAGGTGTACCTATGAGACATTTTCTGATCTCAAGTACATAATACGGACACTCGTACGGTGAAGGAAAACATCGTGAGGAAACCCGCACATAGTCCCAGACGTATTGACTAGTTCTTTCCTTTTTTATGATGCGAGAGCTTCCTTTACTATGATGCGAGAATGCCGTATGCGCTTGGGCAACCATACGGACATTTAAAAATCTTGTCCCAGGCACTACAGTATTTGAGGAGTGGTTACTTCGCTCTGAAAAATACTGTATAACTATAAATCATCCATAACGGATGTTAAGGCCTAGTTATAATATTAGTAAGAATTTTATAAAAATAACATGTTATATTCTAGGTAGGAAGCATAAAATCGCACAGCCATAATATTATTCACTCGATGAATTTCTAAGAGGTACGGAAGTGGGGGTGAGCATGTTCGCCCCCTTCTTCCAGTGAACACGTCATGAAAGTGTTAAACAATTTTTCAAACCACCGATCCGTACCGGAATATTATGATTTAAAATATGGTAAGACTCCTTGGACCATTTATTGCTTATCGCAAGTCCGTTGAGCCTTCCCGACTGCGCCAGAAGAAGTTTATATTTAAAGAATCTTTAAGGTTTATTAGTGTGATGTACTTACGGTCCAGACTTCTACAGGTATTTTGCAGACCATCGCTCTTACAATTTAGTTTTATGACCACCAACGCGATTGATATAGAATACCCGTACCTTAGTCGCTTATCAGAGAAAAATACCATGTCTGTGGTCAACAATATTAGAACTATAACTAGCTACTGTCATGGATGATTTACTTTGTGAAACGTCAGTTTTGTAGACTGCATTTGGCATCTGTTAAGTTTAGTCCAAACTACTAATAAAATACTCATACCCTGCATAACTGTGCGTTTGAGGGTGAAAGGTGCTGATAATAATTAAGTCATCCTACAAAAAGTGACATCCAAACAAACTGCAGAGCAATTAATCGAACTATTTCCGACAGTCCATTAGCGGCGTCTTCGTCCGGCGAATTAAAACGCCAATCTCCGCTTCAATCTCGCCGCCATTTTGTTTCGGACGCCATGTTGTTTCTGGCGCCATCTTGTTTCGGAATCTGTGCTAATTGTTGCAGTGTTTGTTTACTGGACTGTTGGAGCACACGTCATCCATATTGATTAATCTTTATACTGATTAAGCGTTTGACTAAACTATATTGTGATTGCGTTGTTATGATTGAGTATAGACACTATATTTTACAGAATTTTAAAATTCAAATCATCTTTCTGCGTTCATTTTCTCCATAACATCAAAGGTAGATTTATAAAAATCGGACCGTCCTGCCGCTTTCAACAAACAGTCCAAAAATAGAGTCCTATCCCGCCTTGTTTTTGATTTTATTTAGTGCACGAATACAATTACAATATTTGGTTTCACAGGCGCATCGAAATCTAAACAAAAATCACAAAAGTGCCGATATCGGATTCGATGCATTTTGATCAACATAAACCAACAAAATTGAATTTCTAAACGGAATCAAACCGTTTGTTTAACTCAATAAACAATAAAACAAAAATACATTCGCAGCTAAATCTTAATTCATAATGCTGTATTTGCTAATATTCTGATTGAAAGAATAAAATAACGTTCAATATTTATATGCAGCTTTTCAGTTTTCTTTTTAATGTTCGTTCTCAATACTAATAATTAATAAAAGCCGTTCGCAGTTAACCACAGTAATAACTTCTTGTTATATTTATGACTTCAACTTTAAGTTACGTGAAACATTTAAATTGAAGACTTGTACGAATTTGCAGTTAAAGTATGAGTATATATTTTTGAGTCTAGATTTTTCGGCCAAATTTTTTGTTTCGTGTTTTTACTTTCTCTAGTTTTGTTGCCGGATCATCACGGAGAACTATTTCAAAGGCTGTTATTTCTTTTCAACTTAACCTAGAAATAAAATACTTTTTCATTTGTAAAAACTGTACTTAAAGTGTTTTGACCAAGTGTATGATGTATTTGCCAGTCACTCTCTGTCCAACATAATTAAAGGTAACGGGAGCCGCGATAAACACCGGCTCCATTAGAATTCACCTGCGCCTGGAGATTATGATAACAATGTCGGAAAGTGTATACGATACAACGTAAATACAGGGTGAGGCAATGTAAAAGCTTCAATAGAGTTGACAATATTAGTCTTTGTATAGAATTATAATATGAAAATAGTATAGAAATAGATAGAAATATTATATAGTATCTGCGACTTAAAAGCGCATAAGAGTCAACAGTTTTCTTCGTGAAGTTCCTCGCCACAAAATAATAAAAAAATGTTTATGAGTAAAGAATAAAATATTTGAAATTTGGTTAAAACGTATACTGTCCTACTTTTCGAAAAGGAACATTGCAAAATCATTGTTATAATAATTGATCTACCAGACAATTAACCCAGCGAGAAGAAACGTAGATATTTGCAGCCCTAAAGCCTTTTATTTCGACGTACAACTCATTAAGTAATACACTCTCTCTCAAGTTACAGTGTTCATATCACTAATGACATGGAATGGAAATGCTTTCATCTCGTCTATCTAGCTTTGTTTCACCCGCATTTAGGTCTTTGAGGATTGTACGAAAAGATGTTTGGTCATGTAATTTTTACAACGAGAACACAGTGTAAGTATCATACTGAGCGAGTTTGATGCTTAAATGTCACAGTCGTGTCCACAGATTTTGAGGTCGTGTCGCTACTCGCTAAAGGTAACTTCCGATCTTAGCCGCAAGCGATCGCGACCGACAATTTAAATAAAATGCCACTTTGTATTATGAAACAACGGAATGGTTGGCACAGACTAAAAATTGTATTAACTTTTATCTTTACATCATAGTTTTCTTCTATATGGCACAGAATACATATTATTATTATTAGTGCAGGTATCTATGGACATTGGACATACAGTACACTAATGTATCAATAGATAGCGTTACGACATAATATAATCATTTTGTTATAAAGCACAACACTTTGTGACATATACATATCAAATCCAAAAATAAGGATATCGTCACCAAAAATGTCGTGACCTCCCGTAATATTTCATTTTGCTAGACCAATGTCGGTAGACAACTATAGCCTATATTATATAGGATAGGAGATATCCAAAATGACTTACATTGCATTGACAAGATAAAAAGCACCTCTCTGATGTCAAATATGTCGGTCTGCCTGCGTAAAGTAGTTGCGTTCTCTGTATAGGGCGCCTGAAAACCCAGTTATCATGACCAAAAAAAAATGATAAGGTAAATGGCTGAGTAAGTTATATTAGGTAAGTACTAGTTGTTCTCATATCAGTAGCGTAAAAACTGACCAAATATTCGGTTGCGTTATGAAGCAACGACCGTTCAAAGTACGTGACTTATCGTGACCAAAAAAAACCTTATCATTTTTTTTTGGTCATGATAACTGGGTTTTCGGGCGCCCTATACATAGAACGCAACTACTTTACGCAGGCAGACCGACATATTTGGCATCAGAGAGTTGCTCTTTATCTTCTCAATCTAAAATAAGTCATTTTGGATATCGTTACCAAAAATGTCGTGACCTCCTAATCTAAAAGCTATAGCGGACTAAAGCAGCATTTTATTTTATTTTTGTTGGTCGCGGTCGCTTGACTCGTTGATCACATACCTCACTTAAAATAAAGTACAATTATTAATGATACGCATGTGACGTGATCCCGCATCGTTTTGCTACTTAAGTGATCTAAAATCACGCCACACATTGGCTTGATTGTAGATCACGCCAATGTGTGGCAAACAAGCAAGCAAAAGGCAGATGATAATATTTTTTACGAGTCCTGGTATGCTTGCACCATACCAAGACTCGTAAAAAATATTATCATCTGCCTTAGTCCGAAGAAATGGTAGAGAATTACAGACTAACGTATTCGCAATTACAGTATTAACTATGAATAATGCGATAAATTTGCAAAAAAAAAAAATATTCTGAGCAAAATTCTCAAATATTATGCCAGCACTCAGCACGAAGAACATGAAATTGGTCTCACAAATGGAGCCATGTGAAGGGTACGATATAATCGTTTTAACTTAAAATTGGATATCTGTGACGTACAGACAGTAATGCGATTGTTAGCGCTGTTTGTGTACAATGGCACGGTAATGAAGGAATCAAATTGGGATGGTAATAAGTGTAGTCGAGACCATAGTAAAGGAGGGGAAGTAAGTTATCTTCATACAAAGGCACCGCGCGCAGCTTGTATGTGTGCGCCATAGTATCAATGCGTCGCCACGTACGGCACACAACAAAATCTCGGCGGTACCAGCCTAGTAGAACTAGCCGAGATTTTGTTGTGTGCCGTACGTGGCGACGCATTGATACTATGGCGCACACATACAAGCCGCGCGCGGTGCCTTTGTATGAAGATAACTTACTTCCCCCCTTTTACTATGTCGAGACAGTGGAACATAGATGTACGTATGTGATATACAGGAAGTAATAAAACTAAGTGATAATACTTTAGGGTGTGTATGTGGACTATGTGGAGTCCATTGTGAAAGAGTTACTTTTTTCTACTTTTTTATGGGAATATTCATGAAATCATGACTCTCGGGTACTTGCCCAATGCCCATACAAATGAAAAAAAAATTCTTTAAGCGCTGCTACTTTCACAGCGAATAGGGGACCCATACACACTTTAAAGTAATTTAACGTAGTTTTGTTACACCTTGTATAAAAGGGGGTAAATTCAGAGTTCATCCTTTGAAGAGAATTTTGGAAGTTCATAAAAATAAATGACGTTTATTCTCACATAAAAATGCACAAATATGTGTCAGTCTGTACGTCTGTACCTCTTTACCCTCAAACAACTAATCGATTTTGAATCCGTCCCGAGCGACGTAAAAAATTTTAATGGCGACCAAAAGTAAGATTCTCGCCTAATTAAGTAGTGGAAAACATCTAGTAGTCGATAATATTATAGACTAGCTGATGCCCGCAACTCTGTTGCGCCAATATTCTGTTATCCCCCTGGAACCGTATTTTTTTGGGATAAAAAGTATTTAATGCCCTTTCCCAGGACTCAAAACATCTCCATATCCATCAAAATCGGTTCGGTGGTTAAAGCGTGAACGGTAATGAATACACAGACAAACAGACAGACGGACAGACAGACACACTTCCTCGTTTATAATATTAGTATAATAATTGATTAATATGTGATGTGTATACTGTATTATTATGCATATACACTAATCTCATCTCTACGTAGAGACGACACACCGGCGACGCGGTGTACCATGTAGCGAGTGTGTATACGCCGAATTCATTACAGCGTCACTCCGCGCCGAATATGTCTTATGTGAAAACATACGGAGTACTAAGTGCACGAAAATCGCACGATTTTGTGTAATTATTTGTTGTGAAATTGAGCTGGTTGAACATCAAAGACCATCATGACATTTTGACATTATCAACAGTAATATTATTAAAAAAACATATTATTATTGCTATTTTTGTTTGCTGTTTTTAGGAAACAATACGGTGCCACGTTGCTGCATGCCAAGTTAGCGGAAATGTCTCCAAATTCTGCAATCTCTAAAGTTCTTTTAATTTGTCTAAGTAATATAAAAGTTGGGATTAATTACCATTTTAATTATAAAAGTTCCAAATGAACCGAAAGGCAGTCAATTGATTAAAGTTACTTCGTTGCTGAATCTTTTAGTGATTTTTCAAAGAATATATAAGTTAAACAGTGTTGCTTAAATCTCACAGAAATACTTAATCCATATCATATTATTGTTTATTTATTTGGGATAACAACAGCCATCAATTTTACAATGTGCAATAGAAGAATTCAACAAGTACATAAGGCCAATAACAGCTATCCACAACTTATTACAATACTTATTACAATTGTACCAAAAGTAAACAGCATAGAAACGGAAATGAAAACATGTTTGACACTTAATGCTAGTTCTTATAATAATATCAAGCCATATATTTTATCTATTATAACTTATAAGTTATAGTATAATATAAATAATAAATATATACATATATAAATGTGTATAATATAATTTGGTGAATAAATGATAAAAATAAGTATGATGTATGTATATAAGATATAAGTATAATATATATAGTAAAAGTAATTAAGTAATAATTATAGATGAGGATATTAAAAACAATATATAAATTCAGTACAATTACATTAATTTTAAAACTAACTAACGACACCAATTATCACACAGGCTTTTTATTTTTCTAACAAGGATAATTTAATTTTTGATTCTAATGATGGTTTTGTTTCTATAAAGGGATCAATATGAGAAAATTTTTTGTTGTATGTTTGTAAAATTCTAGTGAGAACACAATTTTTAGCGTAATTAGAATACTGAAATGGGACATAAAATAGAGGAGTTTGACGTGTTCTGCAATGGGGTACGTTAAACAAGACTAGATTTAACAGATAAGGACTATCTATATTACCATTTAATATATCATATAGAAGACACATGTCATATAAGTTACGACGATCATCTAGGCGCATTAGTTTATAATGACGACACTCTTCAACGTAATTCTGTATGGGTAAAGAAGAGCCAGACTTAAAATTTATAAAACGAATAAACTTCTTCTGGATGTTTTCAATGCGAGATGCATGGGTGACATAAGGAGACCAAATTTGACATGCATATTCCAGAATGCTTCTAACAAATGCAAAGTACAGAACTTTAATACAATGAATACTTTTGAAGGGTTTGCATGTCCTTTGCACAAAACCAAGCATACGGTATGCTCTGTCTATTATATTGTCATAATGCATAGTTAGAAGCATTCCGGAATCGAAAAATATGCCAAGATCTCTAACATTACTAACGCGAGCTATGGTGACGTTATTAAAATTATACGGAAACATTATGGGGTTTTTTCTGCGTGTGAAACTTATGCATTGGCATTTCCGAATATTAATTGTTATATTGTTGTCTTTGTAATAAATAAATAATTGGTTAAGATCACGCTGCAAAAGTTCACAGTCATGTAATGAACCGATGGCAAGGAAAATTTTTTTGTCGTCAGCATAAAGTAGATGCATGGTGCTGGTGAGGCACTTGTTAATGTCAAAAATGTAAACACTGTAAAATAAAGGGCCCAAATGTGATCCCTGCGGGACACCGGAGGGTATTTTTACATAATCCGATCTGAAACCCCCCAGAATAACAGCTTGTGAACGGTTCGTAAGATACGACTTGACTCACCGTAGCAAATCACCATGTATTCCCAGTTTATGGAGCTTGGTAAGCAGGAGGCCGTGATCCATTCGATCAAAAGCTTTTTCAAAATCACGTCCACCTGCCCACCACGCTCCATATTCTATAAGACATAGGTAGAAAATATAGACAGGTTTGATAATCTTGACCGTCCTTCAGAAAGCCGTGTTGAGTACTAGGTATGCCTTTAGATAAAATGTGATATATATTGTCATAAATAAGTTTTTCGAAAACTTTACTGATGGTGCTTAAAATAGAGATAGGCCTATAATTGTCAATAGCTGATTTACTGCCTTTCTTATGAATGGGAATAACGTGAGCTATTTTCCATTTGTTGGGAAAAATACATTCAGACATTGACCTACGCAGCAAAATTGTAATGGGTGTAGCCAGTGAATCAGCACATGCTTTTAAAACAATAGGTGGTATATTATCACAGCTATACCACCTATTGTTTTAAATTATAAAATATCTACAGCAAAAGTGTAAGCCGAGTAAAGCTGGACAGACTTGGACCAAAAATAGAGATATGTAGAGGCGTAAAACAGGGCGATCCGCTCTCTCCCACCATATTCATAGCGGTCTTACAATTTATAATGAAACAGCTTCACTGGAACCGTAAAGGTATATGCATAAACGGAAAAAAACCTGACAAACCTCAGATTTGCCGACGATATAGTTCTTTTTTCACAATCACCAAAACACTTAGAGCATATGATATCAGAACTATGTACAGTTAGCAATAAAATTGGATTATATCTAAATACGGAAAAAACTAAGGTAATGACCAATAATCGACCAACGCCTATCTGTGTCAACAATACACACGAACTAGAGTATGTAGAAAACTACATATATTTGGGTAAATCCATCTCATTTAAAAGCTCTAGAAACCAAGATGAAATCGACAGGCGAGTAAACTTGACATGGAATAAGTTCTGGAGCCTAAAAGAAATATTAAAATCCACACTACCTCTGAAACTTAAAAAAATAATCATGGATGGATGTTTGCTGCCTTGTTTGGCGTATGGATCACAAACCTGGATCTACAATAAAAAAGCAATAGAGAAAATACAAAAAACCCAACGTGCAATGGAAAGAAGTATTTTAAATATAAGGTTAAAAGACAAAATAAGAGCAAAAGACATCAGGCAAAAAACAAATATTATAGACGCTTTGCAACACATGAAGAGACAAAAATGGAAGTGGGCTGGCCACATCGCGAGAATGACAGATGAGAGATGGACAATCCTAACCACAAATTGGCCAGGCCCTGGCGGCAAAAGACCTAGAGGCCGCCCGAAAGAACGTTGGGTAGACGAAATCAAAAAATACGCTGGGAGTAACTGGACAAAGAAAGCTGCATCAAGGAAAACTTGGAAAATTTTGGAGGAGGCCTATACCCGACAGGGGCCTTAACTTTATTTACTTTACCTCTTAAATAAAAATATGTACTTATTATGTTTATCAAAATTATGTAAAAATATTTGTGTAAAGTTAAGGATAATAAAGAGGCTTTATTATTATTATTATTATTATATTATTATCACAACCCAAACCTTTTGATATGTTCAGTGATTTAAGTGACTTTAACACCGATTCATAGGAAATATTGACATGGGATATCGAATCAGGGCAGTTTATATCACTGACGAAATTTAGAGATTGAGTGTCACTGTTATCTAATGAGGAAGAGGTAAAAACACTTTTAAAAAAATTACTAAATTCGGAGCAGATCGTATGGCCCTCGTCGTATTTCTCCGAACCCAATGTAAAATATTTTTGATATTTAATTACACCTTTTTTGGAGCGTACATATCTCCAATAGTATTTTGGACAACGTCTAATATTTTCTTCGGATCTGGAAGTAAAATGTTCAAAGCATAGATTTAGAACCATACGCTGCCTCTTTCTTAGTAACGAGAATTCATCGTAATCTAATGGGTTGTCATGTTTCTTCCAAGCACGATGCGCTTTTGATTTTTCTCTGATAATCTTTATTAGTGGCAAAGAATATCAAGGTGGGTAATTTTGCTTATTTAAAGAGAAATGTTTGAGTGGAACATAAAGAACAAAACATTCATGTAATTTTGAGTGAAACAGATCAACGGCGTCATTAACTGAGCCAACACTTAAAATCTCGTCCCAGTTAACATTGTTAAAGTGATTATTAATTACTGTGTAGTCACACTTATAAAAGTTAAAACGCGGTTCATGACGTTCTGTAAAAGGTTGCAAGTTGACATCACAAACTGTAATATTTAGTGCGGGATGATACTTATCTTCTTTTATTAATGGTGAGTTTGTGGTGTTTACCTGCACAGGTAGCGTGGAAAAACATAGGTCAATAATATTACCGCTAGCATTAGGAAAAAAATTATATTGCTTTAAGCCTAAGTATCCAAGAGCGTCAGCAAAGTTAATCGCGTTAATGTGTGAAGTTGAGTTACCAGAGATATGAGCGACGTTGTCGTGTGTACTCCAACTCAGCTGTGGCAAATTAAAGTCACCCAATACTATGTAATTATCGGAAGAATTTTAAGTTTATGTAGGTTGATAACTTATTCTTAAAGTCAATTAAACAATCGCATAATGAAGCCGGGTCGGGAGCTATATAAGTAAGAAAAATATGTAAGTTAGTTTGCGAGCCGGTTGCGCTGGCAGGTATACTTACGCAAATAGACTCGTGTGACGTGCCCGGCAGGACAGCTGATGCGCCGCTGTCACTCCACAAGTGGCCGGTCGATGCGTTTAGTTCGCTGCGTACGCACAGCATCACTCCGCCGCCTGATTTCTTACCCGAACGTTCGAGATTCCGGTCACATCGAAATATGTCGTACCTGTTATCGCATAACTCACTATCGAGTACATCGCTCTGTAACCAAGTCTCAGTAAATAATAATATGTCGTAATCCTGGGACAGTACATTATTATATAAATCTAATTATATAAAATATTATATAAATTTAATTGTCAATTAAATTTGGGAAATAGATTAATTAACTGCTACAAAATGCAGAACTCACTACGCAGACTTCTTTAGGCATCAAGCAAGGTCCTTTGTCGTTGCGATTTTCAGTGGGTAAGTCTCCTGTATGTTTTCGTTTTTTAATTTCGTATTTAGATGGAATACAGACATCAAAGCCGCGATGTGTCACCTGTGTGTGCTCATTTGTCATTATTGCCTCCGCCTGATGTCTTCAAAGTTCAAACTAATTAATAATTAATTAAACGATAATTTATTAGGTGCCAAAAACGGTTGATTAAAAATAATTCAGGTAATTTATGAAAATAAGGAAACGAGTACTCTTCTAGAATTAAATTATAGCATTATTATATTCTAGAGTCTAGTGTTTTAAAATTCCTAGTACGGGATCGATGGAAACATGTTAAGGTGGTTTGCGTCTTATCTGCATCGTCGTGAACAATCAGTAGTAATAAATGGACACGAGTCGGTAAAATATATCGCATTATCAGGGGTGCCACAAGGTTCACACCTTGGTCCGATCTTGTTCCTTCTCTTTATCAATGATATAATTACCTGCATACTTCATTGTCATTGTTCCCTCTTTGCAGACGATATGAAAATATCCCTGCAAATAAATTCATTGGCTGACTCGCTAAGGTTACAATCAGACCTTGACAGAATATACATGTGGTGTCTCAAGAACAATATGAAATTGAACGCCTCTAAATGTCAACACATAAGGTTTACTAAGAAAAGAAAGGTTTTTCCTACGACTTACCATATCAACGGGAGTACCATATCTGTTTAATCGACCGTGAGGGACCTAGGCATTCTTATTGACTCAAAATTAAGTTTTATACCACACTATGACTACATGGTAAATAAAGCCGCCAAAACTCTTGGATACATAAAACGAAACTCGCGTGATTTCAAGCGTCCATATACGAAAATTCTTTTATTTAAAAACTTTGTCCGTTGTAATTTGGAGTTCGGAAGCGTTATTTGGAATCCAATGTACAATGCCCATTCACAACGTATAGAATCCATTCAACGCTCCTTTACCAGATATCTTGCCTACATCTCCAATGAGGTTAACCACCGATGCTCGTACTGTCACGACGAAGACGTATGATGGACATGGTATTCCTACGTGATGTAGTTATAGGCCGAATTCCCTGTCAAGATCTTCTTGAAGGCATAGCTATAACAGTCCCTAAGCTGAGTGCACGACGTAAACCTGTAGGAGTATTTAATACCCCGAGGTACAAAACTAACTTGGGACAAAATAGTCCTATAGTGAGACTCCTATAATAAATGGCACAGAATTTTGGATCTAGATATATTTCATGACCAACGCGCGTTGTTTAAAAGGAAAATACTTGAAGTAACCAAAGACTGTATAATTGGTAATAATTTGTGATATTTTATGACATTCTGATATTAATTGTGATTCTTGTTTGTCATTTATTGTTATTTTTTATTTATATAGGTACAATATTAATAGTGACATTTTTTTATCATTTTGTATATTTTAATTTTTTAGTTAATTTTATAGCTGGTATATAGGGACATTTTAGATATTTTTAATTAAGTATAATAATGAATTATTTTATAATATGGCATTCGAGTAGTTAAATTTTATTTTATTTTATTAATTAAGTACATACTTAAATCTTATATGATTATTACTTAAACAAAAACATTTTATTTTATGAATTAATTAATTGATTTTTATTATTAAAGAATATTATTGTACTGACTGTTTACATTGAATTGTGTTAATAATGTTGTGCATATCTGTAATTGACATAAGCGCATAGCCCTAGTCTGAATATTGTAACTGATTGTACTGATTGTGTTTATGTTGTTGATGTGCCTCTGAAATAAATAAAAAAAATAAATAAATAAAATTTGTAATGAATATTGTTTATATTATTATTATGAAGTTTATGAATTGTGTTTCTTTCGTCTTCTTATACTACTAAAACTAATGAACAGTTTAAACGTAATTATGCTTGTGGTAAATTTCAAACTCTGAACTCTACTTTAATTTCTTTTCCTAAAAGAAAAACTAGGATATTTGGGAGTTTTGGGTATTTTGGGCCTGATAGGTAAATGCTAAATAAGAAAAGGTAGTTGTAGATTATTTGGAAACTTGTAGCAGAAATTATTTGATATGATATGGAAAGGAAAAGATTGCGTTTAAATTTACATATTATTATTATTTAAATGTTTATGGGCCAAATCAACTTTTTAACCCCCAATACGTACACACACGAAACCAGCAAACTCAGTGATGGATGTCGGCGGTTGTTTCCCCGAACTGTTTCGTATCATTTTCCAGACATGATAAGGGTCATTGTACCTACATTTAATGTAATTCAAAGAGTTTTTTTTGTTACAATTGCCCGAAAATGGTTTTCAATGTAATTGTTAACGTTGTAAATGATGATTATAATTTGATATCTATATATATATATAAATGGATTTTCAATTGTGTTAGTAACGCTAAAACTCGAAAACGGCTGAACGGACTGGGCTAATTTTAGTCTTAAAATATTCGTAGAAGTCCAGGAAGGTTTTAAACTGACACGAAGTTCACCGGGACAGCTAGTACTTAATATAATATAGTAGATGAGCCAATATTCGTTTATTGCGCATGAACCGTACATTTTTATGGGATAAAAGTATTCTTTGTCATTTTCCGGGATGAAGGTATCTCTATACAAAATTGCAGCAAAATCGGTTCAGCGGTTAAGGCGTGAACAGGAAACAAACAGACAGACACACTTTCGCATTTATAATTAAAAAAAATATATTCTGATGGTTGCATGCAGGTACTCGTTCAGTGCATAGATAATAAACAAGTTTACAAACACGAAACTTTTTTTCCTCATTCGACAATAATCCAAGTGTGTGATGATGATGAACTAGTTGTGAAGAGTCCACACATTTGAATAATGGCCTTCATTATACAGTCAGTTGTCTTTTGTGAGATTTTAATTGCTACGCTACTATACAGATTTAAATATTTCAAAAATCCTAATGTTTTACGAGCGAGCGTAATGCATGTGTTTTGTTCTCAACGATTTTTAGGTGCGCCGTGCGACTGAAGTTGCAAAAATTTTCACGACATAATAGGAACCATTTATCATTTTTGTTATAAATGCGAAAATGTGTCTGTCCGTCTGTTTACTTTTCACACTCAAGCTACGCTTTGGTGTGGACAACCAGGGATACTTCGTCTCGTGGAAAAATCATTTTTGTTTCTTTTTTTACATCAAAATGTAGCGACTTGCGGTGGGATAGAATGCTTTATGTACTATCAGGGTCACGGACAATATTATATTTTTTTTTATTTTACTAGCTGACTCGGCAAACGTTGTTTTGCCTTATAAATTATTTCTAGTATCAATATAAAACTCTGCCTAAATTCTCAAGCCTAACGAATGTACATACAAAATTAGTAAAATACATTAAAATCGGTTGAGCCATTTTGGAGGTGTTCGCGCACAAACACTGTGAATTTTATATATGAGAACGAGCTTTTGCCCGCGGCTTCGCTCGCGTTAACAAGTATTATTATATACAAACTTTCATCCCCTATTTGAACCCCTTGGGGTTGGAATTTATCAAAATCCTTTCTTAGCGGATGCCTACGTCATAACATCTACCTGCATGCCAAATTTCAGTCCGATCCGTCCAGTGATTTGGGCTGTGCGTTGATAGAACACTATGTCAATCAGTCAGTCACCTTTGAGTTTTATATATATAGATTAACGGCCGTTCCCAATATTTGATCTATCTCTGGTTTTGCCCTACTAGAGATAGGAATAGCTCACATTAGACATTAGAGACATATATTTTATGTCAATTATGAGCTATTCCTATCTCTAGTAGGGCAAAACTAGAGATAGATCAAATATTGGGAACGGCCGTAAAATGATAGTAATTATTAGTATAATATAAAATAATTTTTATTACCTAAATAAACTTCTTTTCTGTTGCAGATACAACATGCACACCGCGTGAGGTGAGTTGTGGAGTTATAGATTATTTCAATATTTTATAGCAGTTTTTTTCACGACCTCTACGAATTTTAAATAAATATAGAAAAAGTTTTTGGAAACAAATTGTGAAAAATACATAATTTGTCTTCGAAATATTACTACTGAATGCTGCTTCCAAAAACTCTGTGTATTGAGTAAAAATCTCTATGTATTTAATAACTAGCTGTTTCCCGCGACTTCGTCCGCGTGGACTTCAGTTTATAGCGCGCGATGTCAACAAAATTGGTGTCAAAAGCTTTTATAAAAAAACCCTGGTACCCCTTAAATCAATACAGCTGTGTAGTGTGCACACAATAAGTACTTTATTTTTTATATTAAACTTTATATTTTATGCCAAATTTCAAAGCATATTTAGCCCCCCAATTACACAACTTTACCCATAAACTATTTATCATTGATAGGTTTAGCCCCAATTTCACCAACGTCTGTTAGTGTTAACAGCTTGTTAAAATGTCCTGTATTCTCTTTCATTCATATGAAAAACGAAACAGCTAACGTGATACTAATTCGATCATTAACTTTAACAGTCGTTGGTGAAATTTGGTCTTAAGGTTACGTCACTGCCTGCACAGATAAAGTATTGAGTTATTTAATACCGTAGAATAGATATAACAATCGAAAAAAATCGAGACTTAAATGTAAGATGATACCACCTCTTATAGAAAGACTTTTGAGCAAGCTTCAGCGCGATGTAGAAGACGCACGGCGCCATCTATTATGAATTTTTTGAACAAATTTACGACCCTTACAACCCTTTTTTCCAGTAAAAAAGTAGCCTATGTCCTTTCTCAGGCTTTAGACTATCTGTATACAAAATTTCATTACAATCGGTTCGGTAGTTTTGGCGTTTGGCGTGAAAGCGAGACTGACAGACAGACAGAGATACTTTCGCATTTATAATATTAGTATAGATTATGTGCACACTGCACAGCTGTTTTTGGGTATTTTGATTAATTAAGGGCCGCGCTACACCGGAATGGCAGCGGCGAGGCGAGCACTTTCAGCGCTGCCATTCCGGTGTAGCGCGGCCCTAAGAGGGGTACCACTTACCAGGGTTTTAAAAAGTTTTTAAATTTGACACAAATTTTGTTGACACCGCGCGCTATAAACTAAAGTCCACGCGGACGAAGTCGCGGGCAACAGCTAGTATATATATAATATTATTATAATATTATTAAACATCATATTCTAACGTATTAAAAACTATAAACAAAAACATACTAACTAATAAGTATGATTAGTTCTATGTTACTATTGTAACATACTATTGTAACATACTTTATTAAGTAAAAAATAAAACGCCATCTGTTGAATCGTATTAGAACTAAAATGTTCATTCCATTGATATATTTCTGGATTTTTTATAATATTATACATAAAATATGTTTAAGATTTTTGAAATTTTATTTTAATACACATCCAAGACCCAGGAAAATTGAAAACTTTTTGTTCCGCCTGCGGGACTCGAACCCAGGACCCCCGGGATGAGCGCTGGCCACGCGCAATGCGAATTCATTTTCATCGAAATTTTCATGGAAATAAGATATTTTCCCACATCAAAATGTAGCCTATGTCCTTTCTCAGACTCTAGAATAACTGTATACAAAATTTCATTGCAATCGGTTCAGTAGTTTTGGCGTGAAAGCAAGACAGACAGACAGACAGACAGACAGAGATACTTTCGCATTTATAATATTAGTATGGATTATAATATTATTAAACATCATATTCTAACGTATTAAAAACTATAAACAAAAACATACTAACTAATAAGTATGATTAGTTCTATGTTACAATAAAGTAAAAAATAAAACGCCATCTGTTGAATCGTATTAGAACTAAAATGTTCATTCCATTGATATATTTCTGGATTTTTTATAATATTATACATAAAATATGTTTAAGATTTTTGAAATTTTATTTTAATACACATCCAAGACCCAGGAAAATTGAAAACTTTTTGTTCCGCCTGCGGGACTCGAACCCAGGACCCCTTTCTCAGACTCTAGAATAACTGTATACAAAATTTCATTGCAATCGGTTCAGTAGTTTTGGCGTGAAAGCAAGACAGACAGACAGACAGACAGACAGAGATACTTTCGCATTTATAATATTAGTATGGATTATAATATTATTAAACATCATATTCTAACGTATTAAAAACTATAAACAAAAACATACTAACTAATAAGTATGATTAGTTCTATGTTACAATAAAGTAAAAAATAAAACGCCATCTGTTGAATCGTATTAGAACTAAAATGTTCATTCCATTGATATATTTCTGGATTTTTTATAATATTATACATAAAATATGTTTAAGATTTTTGAAATTTTATTTTAATACACATCCAAGACCCAGGAAAATTGAAAACTTTTTGTTCCGCCTGCGGGACTCGAACCCAGGACCCCCGGGATGAGCGCTGGCCACGCGCAATGCGAATTCATTTTCATCGAAATTTTCATGGAAATAAGATATTTTCCCACATCAAAATGTAGCCTATGTCCTTTCTCAGTCTCTAGAATAACTGTATACAAAATTTCATTGCAATCGGTTCAGTAGTTTTGGCGTGAAAGCAAGACAGACAGACAGACAGACAGACAGACAGACAGAGATACTTTCGCATTTATAATATTAGTATGGATTATAATATTATTAAACATCATATTCTAACGTATTAAAAACTATAAACAAAAACATACTAACTAATAAGTATGATTAGTTCTATGTTACAATAAAGTAAAAAATAAAACGCCATCTGTTGAATCGTATTAGAACTAAAATGTTCATTCCATTGATATATTTCTGGATTTTTTATAATATTATACATAAAATATGTTTAAGATTTTTGAAATTTTATTTTAATACACATCCAAGACCCAGGAAAATTGAAAACTTTTTGTTCCGCCTGCGGGACTCGAACCCAGGACCCCCGGGATGAGCGCTGGCCACGCGCAATGCGAATTCATTTTCATCGAAATTTTCATGGAAATAAGATATTTTCCCACATCAAAATGTAGCCTATGTCCTTTCTCAGACTCTAGAATAACTATATACAAAATTTCATTGCAATCGGTTCAGTAGTTTTGGCGTGAAAGCAAGACAGACAGACAGACAGACAGACAGACAGACAGACAGACAGAGATACTTTCGCATTTATAATATTAGTATGGATAACAGATTTTTTGGAACCAGCTACTAAAAACATAATATTGTTTTCCGACTAACAGCTCGATTGGGTAAACCTGGAAAAACTGTTCGCAATAGCCGAGAGAGTATGAAAGCCGAATTGGATTTCCTACGAAAAGCGGTATTAAGATATTTTTAATGGGAAGAGTTACGCATACAATAACCGAGGGAGTATGGCGGTATCTGCCGCTAACAGCCACTACTGAGCTCCGTGAAAGCCTTACGCAACGGTAATGCTAACTGAAGTGACGTGGGAGAGCCACGCTTCGGCACGAATGGGCCGGCTCGACCGGAGAAATACCACGTCCTCACAGAAAACCGGCGTGAAACAGCGCTTCCGTTGTGTTTCGCCGAGTGAGTGAGTTTACCGGAGGCCCAATCCCTTCCCTTTTCCCTTCCCTACCCTCCCCTATTTCCTTCCGTTCCCTCCCCTATTCCCTTCCGTACCCTCCCCTGTTCCCTTCCCTACCCTCCCCTATTACCCCTTAAAAGGCCGGCAACGCACCTACAGCTCTTCTGATGCTGCGAGTGTCCATGGTCGACGGAAGTTGCTTTCCACCAGGTGACCCGTTTGCTCGTTTGCCCCCTTATTTAATAAAAAAAAAAAGTTAAAGTCAACGGTTTTTCGATCGACGAATATTTTTATAGTTTTAATCCCCTGAACAAAAATATGTAACGTGCTATATGTTCAATAATTAATTAAACCGATATAATAAAGTCTGCGAAAAGTGCTAGTCAGCCACCAAGCATGAACATGACAAAACTATATTTATACGTTAGCGAAGGTGGAATCTAACTGTCTAACTGACACTTCAAAATAAACGAATGTTTTAGAGAGTCTCTTATGAGTGGTAAGTATGTTCAAATCTATGATGTAAATTAACAAGCCTAACTCTTTTACATAGTTTTTACACACCACGTATACCTCTTCATAGGCTGTGTATTTTGTTCTTGTTACAAAAGTTTCTTGACTGACAAAATATCTACACACTAAAACCCCATGATAATATCACCAAAGTATTTAAATTAATGATGCTAAAGCAGTCCGGGAATCATCTCCCTGTATGTATTACAAGCTACTGAAACTCTTTCTCAAGAACTCATAATGAAACCTTCATAAGCAGGTACGGTATATGAAATTACAACTCAACTTAAATTAATGAAAATGCTGAACGCCGGCGCTAGTCTGCTAAAATGTAATAAAGTGCATTTCCTCTCCTTAAGAGGGCGTATAAAGCCAAAAATCAAACATCTTCCTTTTCTTCAAACTTACGATTGTTTTTCATATGCCATGTGAAAAAGAACGACACGGAATCAGCGCCAAATTAGTTTTTCTTAGGGTGGGTTGCACCAACTTACTTTAACTATACTTAACTTTAACTTTAACCATAACAAAATGTCAAATGAACTGTCAAATCCCAAGTAAAAGTCCATAATGGACGCCTTGACGATAACCTTAACCCAAACTACGCCTCTAGGACAACCCACCCTAAGTAACTCGATAAAATATAATATACAACATTTTTAAAATCCGCCAGTAGGTACAGTCCCTCGGTAGTAGAATATTATATTATTATTTATTAAAATATTGAATTAGTTGAATACACCGTTTTAAAAAGAAATGAAATATTAAGTAGTAAAATTTAGATGCATCATTGTAATTTTTTTCTATCGAATTTTTTTTTTGATATTATCGTGTTTTCGCTGTTATAATGTAGTGTAGCAATTCGTAGCAAAATCTTATTATCATGTATAAAAATGAATTATAAGATCATCTACGGTATTTTACTTTAGTCGCCTCCTTAAGTCCTCTCCTTAATCCTTAAGTCTGACACACATTCAGCGTCTTGATCAAGCTGACCCACCCTGAGCGCTGACCTATATAGCGACGGGTAGAAACAAAAGATTATCTATTATTATATAATAACAGCGCAATATTATCGTCATTAACATGACATAATACTTATCTCTTTACTAATAAAAGGATTAGGGAAGGCGCTGTTCATATTTGTAGGTCCCCTTGTTAGAGCTTATAATAATAAGAGAGGGATATTTGTTTGTGTTTAATTTGCCTCTTTAGTGCAGGACGTAACCGAAACTCGTTTATCGCGCGGGAACCGTACATTTTCCCGGGATAAAAAGTACCCTATGTCCTTTCCCGGGACTCAAAGTATCTCCATTGCAAATTTCAGGAAAATCAGCTCAGCCGTATAAGCGTGCAGAAGTGGCAGACATACAGACAGACATATAAACAGACAGTCAGATACACTTTCGCATTTATATTATTAGTAAGGATTCCTGTCCAAAGCGTGCTTCAGATATTATTTCATCCCAAAGTATGGGTTAGCTAAAATAGCATCCAAATTATGGCGTAGAGCCCATGTAACATTTCAGGTTTGTTGGCTTAGCGTTACATAATGTCCAGGGTCCACTTAGATAAATTCGCCGGCTTCTGTTAATGGCGGAAATGAATCAAGCCGGATATCCTGGGAACTTAAACTGTAGACTATCAAATATGACAAATCCATAGAAATTACTAAAAATACATCACCGGTTTTTCAGTGACCACAAGCGAAGACTATTCAGGAGCAGATATGGATCAAGCGGCGATTACCATGGACACCGCGACAATCTTGTCCATCTATCTAAATGTCCGCCATTACGGCTAGTTAGCGGCCATCTTGTGACGTCACGGGGCTATGTCGTCATCGGCGGTCGGCTACACGCCTTTGGAGAGGTGCCAAAACACCAGTGCAGTGTCTTGACTCCATTAGTTATATGGTGTGGTGTGAGAAAAGTTTTAAATATGAGGGGATGCATTAGACACACTTTGTGAATGAGACAGATATGAAAAAGGCAGGACATCGCTTATTTAATTAATGAAGTATCTTCAGTGATGGTGATTTTATTTTTATTCGTCTGCCCACTTTGAGAAAAAATATTTTAGCGCCGCCCTTGTTTCAATTTAAAATGCATCCAGATGAAATAAATCACCTTCCAAGGCTCTACACAACGCCCCTATTTTTTCTGAGTCCCATACCACCCCCTTTTTTATGAAATAAGGCGGCAAACGAGCAAACGGGTAACCTGATGGAAAGCAACTTCCGTCGCCCATGGACACTCGCAGCATCAGAAGAGCTGCAAGTGCGTTGCCGGCCTTTTAAGAGGGAATAGGGTAAAAGGGAAGGGTAGGGAAGGGAAGGGAATAGGGGTGGGTAGGGAAGGGAATTAGGTAGGGGATTGGGCCTCCGGTAAACTCACTCACTCGGCGAAACACAGCGCAAGCGCTGTTTCACGCCGGTTTTCTGTGAGAACGTGGTATTTCTCCGGTCGAGCCGGCCCATTCGTGCCGAAGCATGGCTCTCCCACCTTTAGACCTTCAGCGCTCACAAGAGGGCGTTATCGCCCACTTTGGGAAGGCTGGTTTAGTCGCTAATGCTAGCCTACCTAATTTAGTTTGTAGTGCAGAACTTTTAAATTAATATGTAAAGACAACTCTTATGATATGTTGTCGCTGATCTTAATGTTATTCAAGACAATTTTGTTTTATAAAATAGTTTTTAAGAAATAATTCTTTTTTTTTATCTATGGACGCTTCACACCACGTCAGTCTGGCCCCGTGTTAAGTACCTAAAGGACTTGTGTTATAGGTACCAGACAACGGAAATATATTTAATACTTTTATACTATACATATATTTAAGATTTTTATTATATCATACACATATTTAATACACATCCAGACCCGGGAACATTGAAAACTTTTTTGTTCCGTCGGCGGGATTCGAACCCCGGCTTGAGCTACCAACGCGCTCACCACTGAGCCACAGAGGTCGTCCAAAGTCTTTAGTACAAAGGAGCAAAAATGACTGCCAAAATTTTACATAACACACTCTCCTTCTATTGGCTCGAACTTGACTGGACACACTACCGCTAGATACTTCAATTCTATCAGAGAAGTTGATTCCTAGGCAGATGGCGGACCTAAGTAATTTGGTCGCGTTACGTCAAACCCTTCCGACCGATCACAGCTAACATCGAATTGATATAAGCCGACCAAATGACGTAGGTCCGTCAACTGCCTGAGGAATCAATTTTCTCGATGGTACATTGCATTAACTTATTAAAAATCTTGGTGGATTATGGCTTTGCTCCAACTATCAAATTCTTTACAAAGAAAAACACAAATATTATGTAACATAAACGTGTCCGCACCCCTCGCAAATACGTTTGTCACGCGGGAACCGTACATTTTTCGGGATAAAAAGTATCCTATGTCCTTTTTCGGTCATTAAGAATATCCTTATACTAAATGTCAGCAAAATCGGTTCAGCGGTTTGGACGCGAAGAGGTAACAGACAGAGGCACTTTCACATTTATAATATTAGTATGAATTCTAAAAGCTCAATTCATAAGACGCAAATAGATTCAAGACAGACGAGAATAAAATTACCTTTCAGTTGTATAGCGGCAAATGTGTTTTGAATGTGCGAGGTTCTCATGAATGATACTCATCAGGGCAGATTGTCGAAATCGTGTTAGCGTGAATTAAGTAATTCAAGGAGCAGATATTTTTAAATTATTTATATTTTATTTTCACAGAATAAGGTAGGTATGCATAAAAATCTTGTTTTTAACCCATCATTGTTCCAGACGTCAAATGTCATAGACAAATGACAATTGACAGCTTTTTCTTTTCTTTTTTTTTTTTTTTCTCCCAATGTTAGGCACGTCATGTTATAATAATTTTTATCTTGTAGCTCTTATTTTCTTTATTAATTTATTTAGTATTTAAGTATTTTTAATTTAATATTAAATATGTTCTTAGTTCCTAATGATATTGTCCACACTTTATTATTGTGAGGTCACTCATTGGTCCCAGCAAAAAATCAGTGCAGCAACTTGCTGCTTATGCTGAGCTGGGGTCCATTTTTGTGAGATCACACAATATAATGTAAATTAAGTACTGTACTGTGTCCTGGTTTTCTCGTCCTTTGTAAATGTTGTGTTGTGTGATGTACAAAATAAACTTTTCTTAATTTATGAAACTAGACATTTTTGACGTGGGAGTGCCATGCTTCGGCACGAATGGGCCGGCTCGACCGGACAAATACCACGGGCTCACAGAAAACCGGCGTGAAACAGAGTTTGCGCTGTGTTTCGAGTGAGAGAGCCGAGTGAGTGATTTTACCGGAGGCCCAATCCCCTACCCTTTTCCCTTCCCTACTCTCCCAAATTAGGATAATATGTACTCAATCATTAAAAAAAACAATCTACCCGTTTTATTCATCCAAAGCCTTTCGTAGAAATCCCTGAGATAAAGAAAGGACGCTGATTTCACACTTTCAAAATTCAACCGTCAATCCACTTTCCAGTGGCATTACAGATGCTCAAATTGAACTCTATATTGGCTTTATAAAGCCTAATTTAGTTTGTTTTTGACTAGGCTGCAGTTTGGGTGCGAGAAATACGGCAAAAATTGACCACCTTATTTTGAACTTTATTTTGCGGTAGTAGACTTGAATTTCCTTTGCTTGTTGGGGTGTGTTGAAGACAACTTGGGCGCTGGCCAACGCGTGATATGTGGTGGTCATACTTCACGACTATTTCCCCTTTACACGTTTGTTAGGGGTCGATTACACGCTTCCGATTTGCTAAAAGCCGGCGGCTGCGAGTGAAGTTGATGCATGAAAATAATAGCTTTGGCTGTCCTTTTAAATTAAAGTTCTTTTGGTAGATAAACGACCAGTTTCTGATATTTTAGATAGAAAAGGCTCACGTCGCGGAGAACGACTGAACTAACGACCTCTGTGGCTCAATAGTTAAGAGTGTGGCAGCTCAAGCCGAGGGTCGCGGGTTCGAATGCCGCCGACGGAACAAAAAGTTTTGTAAAAATGCGCAAATGTGTGGTGCAAAGCTGTGAAATGTGTCGACACGAATAATTAATTTTCAATTTCGAACGCCAATATAATACTTTCTTCGCAATACATCCCCTGCAGCCATTTCCATCAGAGCTGTGCTGACCGAGGTGAAGTAAATGAAGCGATTCTATTGGTTCTTTACAAACAAATCTCTCGCTACGCATCTTCGCACATCTGTGGTGGAAACGCAGCCTTAGTCTTGAAATATTCGTTAGAGTCTTGGGAAGGTTCATATTAGGGGGAAGTGATACGAAGTTCACCGGGTCATCTAGTATTCTATATTCAAAAATGCCTCCGTGATCCAGTGGCTTAGAGCATGGCTCTTGACGGAGGTCGTGGGTTCGATTCCCGCGTTGGAAACATGTTATTTCCAAGGTCGGTTAGGACTATGCAGGCTGATCACGTTATTGTCTGACAAGTAAAATGATCCATGCGTCGGATGGGCATGTAAAAAGTCTGTCCTGTACCTGATCTCTCGCCGGTCGTGTCGGCCTTCCATCCCAATCCCCACTGGGTTATGAGTTATGACTTATGAGAGTAAAAGGAGTAGAGAGTGCTCTTGTGTACTGCGCACATACTTGGGCACTATAGAATTACTCCTGCGTAACTGGCCTGGTTTCCATGAAACCGGTCACCGCCACCGAAACCAGTGTGGGAGATAATTTTAATTATTATTATTCTGTATTACAATATTTTTCACAATCCTAATCAAAACGTTTTTCCGATGGTTTTTCTACTGCCTACATACAATGCAATCGCGTAAGTGATATTGCGTGTATGTTTGTTCAGGACCCACTCGCGTGATGAATGGCCTCTCATTCAAATATTATTTTAATGTATTTAGCCGGCCCGTGAAAACACGACTAAATCCCGTTACGTACGAAAATATTTTTGCAGGGGACGAAAATAAGTGTAATTTTTTTGCTTAAATTAAAAAATAATTTAAATAGTTCTCGATTTTCTTTATTGTTAGTTGTAGTATTATTGCTGATTTTTTGCGACCCCGCTTGCTTAATAAATTAATAGGTACAGAATCCCACGGCAACATCTGCATTTAAACTACTATAACGAGCATAAAAAGTAACAAATTTTAAGTTCCATTACTAAGAAAAATAAAATATCTAAGAATATTATGATCGTCGCATCTAGAGGTATAGAAAGACTCTAGTTTTACTCTTGCCTGTATTGAAAGTTTTCTTTGCAATAACTTGAGTAAAGTGCTTTCTCATCTTTACTAGTTTTAAAAATTCACCATTCTTTTATTGTGGATATTCGTTGCAGTAATATTATTACATATATATTTCCTAGAAAAATATCTTTTAGATAACCCGCGTCTGAAAACTCTACCAGTTGACAGTGTAGTGTTAATATTATGAAACGCGTTTTGAACTTATTTTTTACATTATGATTTTTATTATTCGTAGCATTATGACTACCTACATAATAATTAAACATTTTAACTTTACATATAATATAATTTTTGTTTGGTTTGGCAAACTAGCAGAATAATTTCCGTACATGGAGCCAAAACAACGACAATAAGTTGTGTTTGTATTGTTGGTTTGAATTAAAACATCAATTAGAGCTCGAGTGCAAATTCAAATTATTGAGGCCACATTGCTCTGGTGCGTTGCGTTATCGGAATGGAAAAACGTATTGTAAGTCACAGGTGGCGATTCGTAATCTTCTATATATATAAAACTCAAAGGTGACTGACTGACATGGTGATCTATCAACGCACAGCCCAAACCACTGGACGGATCGGGCTAAAATTTGGCATGGAGGTAGGTGATAATATGAAGTAGGCATCCGCTAAGAAAGGATTTTAATCAATTCTACCTCCAAGGGGTTCAAATAGGGGATGAAAGTTTGTATGTAATAATACTGCTTAACGCGAGCGAAGCCGCGGGCAAAAGCTCGTAACTGATAAATGAAAGAACAAGATAGTGATAGCGCAGTGCGTCATTTCCACTTCATCTCTTGTTAGTCGATCCGTCAAACCCCATCCGACGACAATGCATTATAATTGTGGCATATGCTGTCTCTCCGCTTTGGCCCACGATTCGTCTATTCCCCGCGATCTATACGTCGATTCAGCTTACTTACTATAAATGCCTTTGCGTTTGCGGTGACAACCATAGTAATCCATCATAGCCAAAGTGCTAGAAGAGGAATGTAGGCACATGAGCAATTATGTTTGTAAAAAATTTGCGCCGTTGAGGTGAGCCAGCCGTCGCACCGCAACGCAAAAGAGCACCATGGCCACTCCTTTCCACGGATGTGCCACATTTGCTTTCCTCGATAATACAATAACAAATTGACACATTAATCCTAAACGTATTTCATTGTAATGACATTGTTAATGTCATCAAAGTTTGCCAGTCGTAATGAGATTTAATTGGTTCGGGCTATAAATTACTAAAATTACTGTGTTAATAAGAAATAATGAGTAGGTATATTTTCCACGACAAAAATATGTACGTTATATTAGGCAACTTCATAATATTAAATCTCTTATCGACAAGTTAATAAAGCGCATTTATTTTCATTTGAGCTTTACATTTATTTTCACTCGTATTTTAGATTTGTTTGATTCAAATATGTAGAAAAATCTACAGAAAAAAATTCTTATAATCAATGTTTTGATAATCATTCTTAGCTAATACTTGAGTCTTAATCGGAAACGTACCTTTTATTTGACGAAACCAAGTTTATCATAAAATCTTTCTCTAAACGGTTCTCTTCATTTTCTAGGCAAAACCATAGCTCACTTACAAAAGGCTTAAGTGAAAAAACAGTTTCCCTACAAGTTACGAGTCCTCAAGTAAGTACGAGGTACTTACTACTTACTTAATGACTTACTAACTTTCACGGGACCCCTGAAAGCCCCGAGCTGAAGAAGTCGTTATGGTGTTGAGTGAAATCCTTTTACATCATCATTCCGGGAAAACTCTAGGTTTGCCAACAAGAAAGGTTAATTCTTAATAGGGTAACCCTTTTTGGTGTGGATTACTTTTGTTTCTTAACTACCGCTATCCGAGCTAGAGGTGCATCGATGCCTATAATATTGTGTTCCCGTTATAGCAGTAAAATGTCTAAAATGAATAAAAAACAATACCTTTATTATTTAGACATAATATAAGTATATAAGTATATATAAAAATGGATTTTCAATTGTGTTAGTAACGCTAAAACTCGAAAACGGCTGAACGGATTGGGCTAATTTTGGTCTTAAAATATTCGTAGAAGTCCAGGGAAGGTTAGAACCTTCCCTGGACTTCTACGAATACTTTAGAAAGTAACACGAAGTTCACCGGGACAGCTAGTGAAGTATAAACTAACCGTTAAAATTTCAAAGCGGAAGCGTCTTGAAATATTTGTGGAAGTCAAGGAAAGGTTTTTAATAGAAGGAAAGTTTTACGAAGTTCACTGGATCAACTAGTAAATAACATAAATAATGATAATAAAATTCTACGAAACCATTTCAACCATTTTGACGTGGGAGAGCCATGCTTCGGCACGAATGGGCCGGCTCGACCGGAGAAATACCACGTCCTCACAGAAAACCAGCGTGAAACAGCGCTTGCGCTGTGTTTCGCCGAGTGAGTGAGTTTACCGGAGGCCCAATCCCCTACCCTATTACTTTCCCTACCCTCCCTTATTCCGTTCCCTTTCCATCCCTACCTTCCCCTATTACCCTATTCCCTCTTAAAAGGCCGGCAACGCACCTGCAGCTCTTCTGATGCTGCGAGTGTCCATGAGCGATGGAAGTTGCTTTCCATCAGGTGACCCGTTTGCTCGTTTGCCCCTTATTTCATAAAAAAAAAAAAATGCAGTTCATCCAAACGATCCATTACGAATTAGTGACCGCTACTATCTTCACGTGATATTCTTCATCCATTAACGGCGACATTATCTATAAGCGCAGGTTTGCATTATAGTAGCAAGTTCATTGGCTTGGAGCGTGCAGACTGCATCGACCGATGATTCATGTAGTCTGGGGCCCGATTCTTGGTCCTCGAATGCGGCTCGATCGCAGGTTATCACACTTGCACGTAAAGTAGTCTATGTGACTCCCTGGGCTGCGCTTACAGAATACAGCGTCCCAAGGGGATATAATATTGTACTATTTCGGGATAAAACGTAGCACTCGAAAATAATATCGTAAGTTTCCGTAACAACCTACCGAAGTCAGATGACAGACATAGTCAGTAATACTAAAAACGTAACGGTTTGACAAAATTGACTAAAAGTTTAAGTAAAATAGTCTCAAAAGTTTCCCATACATAACATAATTTAAGTACCCATTATTTTTATTATTTAATTAAAAATATATATGGCATTCATCGATTATACCAAAGCTTTTGACAACATTAAACACACTGCCATATTTCAATCCCTTCACAACCAGAACATAGATACTACGTATATAAATATTTTAAAAATAATTTACAATCACAGTTCCGCTAATATAAAATTAAATAACACTGGTCCAGCATTCCGAGTTCTCAAGGGGGTTAAACAAGGAGACCTGCTCTCTTCCAAACTCTTTACAAGTGTCCTCGAAGAGGTATTCCGAAATCTGGCAGATCTTTGGGAGGCGGGAGGTGTTGTGGTCGGAAACAGGAGGCTGACGAACCTTCGGTTTGCCGAAGACATAATCATTTTCGCACCTACAGCGTTGGAGTTGCAAAATATGCTTCAAGACCTAAACAAGGCAAGCCTCGAGGTGGAATTAGCGATGAATCAGTCCAAGACGAAAATAATGACCAATTGCAAGAAAAGTAGGGTTGAGGTAGACGGTAAAGAAATACAATATGTCGACGAGTATATCTACTTGGGCCAGCTAGTCTCTTTTGATAATAGACAGGGTAAGGAAGTCGATCGACGAATAGAAAACGCCTGGAAGAGCTACTGGTCCATGAAGACGCTGATGAAGGGAGATCTACCAATCTCCCTGAAACGTAGACTCGTCGACATGTGTATTCTACCCGTCCTACGGCGCACAGACCTGGTCATTGACTGAGTCGCAACGGTTCCATCTCGGGGCGTGCCAAAGAGCGATGGAGCGCAGCATAATGGGAGTAAGATTAACAGATAGAATAAGAAATAGCACGCTGCGCTCCAACACTGGTATAACAGACATAGGCATAAAGGCTGCCAAACTGAAATGGGATTGGGCGGGTCATATTAGCCGTATGCATCCTGACCGCTGGGCAAAGTTCGCCACAGACTGGGTACCTGATGATGGACGACGCCGCCGCGGTCGACCTCGCAAAAGATGGCGCGATGAACTTGACACATACAAGCCAGGTTGGCCGACGGTGGCGATGGATCGGGATGAATGGAAGGACTTGGGGGAGGCCTTTGCCCAGCAGTGGGACTGCATAGGCTCTTAAAAAAAATTGAAATTTCATATAATATTTATGATTAAACTTCAATTTAATCAAGATAATAATGAATGAGGCTTACGTCAAAATCTTTATTTATTAATATTTTTCTCTAATATGCGGCAGCTAAGCCATATTTTTCACAGTTGTATATTTCTAAACAACTGCAATCTGCGAGAGATTTTCAATTTTCTTCATCCATTTTTCTATTTCCCAGGCCGCACATTATCACATTAAAAAGTAATAACTTGTGATATTGCCGGGCGAGCGGCGGTTGACGGTGGAGCTATGTCGACTTTTTATATCGATTGCCGTTAAAGTTCAATGAACAAGATTTTTTTTTAAAAAGTGTGCTAAGTCCGGTCGCAAACTACATAGAAATTTGTAAAAACTGTCCTTATAATATTTCGAATCAGTCTTTTTTAACCCATCGATTCCCAAGCAGCAGCCGGCTGCCACGTAACAGTTGAAAATGTGTCTGCGATACCTACGATGGAGGTGCTAAAATTCCCTATCTCAAAAACTACTGAACCCATTTTGATGAAACTTGCAGCATTCCCGTTGAACAATATACCTAGTACAACAAAAAAAATATTGAAATCGGACTTGTAGTTCCAAAGATATGCGAACACAAACATAAAAACATACATACATTGATATAGACTACTCGTAACATAATATACGAAAACTGGGCAGTTTTTCAAGTATATGTCGCAGCCAACTGGTTTAAATAGCCGTTCAATCAAACAGCTAGCCCTTTGACTGAACAACGCAGCCCCCCGCCAAAACAAAAACAAACACAATCCAGAAAGTCCAAAAGTAGGTTAGGTTAGAACTGTGACTGTGCTGCGGCAGCAGCCGGCGACCACCACAAAACACGCCTCAGAATTTTTTATTTTTACTTATTGCATTAAACTTTTGGTCACCCCATAAACTTAATCCGAGAATAATCTTTCAATAAAATACAAAAAGTTTTCCTATTCTCCCAAATTACATAATAAGCTAATGGTCGCCCTAGCTAATTTGCCATTAAACCAGTTGGCTAAGCGTCGTCTAGCTGTAGTGTTGAACGTTGTAGTCAATAAGTCGGCTAAACGACGTATAGCCGTGTGATTGAATGGCGTTGTTCAGTCAAAGGGCTAGCTGTTTGATTGAACGGCTATTTAAGCCAGTCGGCTGCGACATATACATACATACGCGTCGAATTGACAACCACCTTTTTTTGAAGTCGGTTATTAAATAATTTAGAATTTTATTTTATTTTGCATTTTTGGATGACTTTCAAGAAATAAGTCATGTAAATTAAAAATCTTTTTCCGATATGACAATGAAATCAAACATTGTAGGGGAAAATCAGCGTCAGTAATGGGTATTTATATCAACCGCCAGATGGGCTCTCGCAGCGGTTCGCTGAAAATTCACTCCTTTGTGCGAAAATATATAATACTTTATTGCGAATTTTTTTCATAAGCGAAATCGACGTTTTTCAATTTTATAATGGTCTGTGTTGGTGGCGTATCCTTTGTTAACGTTCGAAAGTAATAAACAAATTCGTATTTCATATTCGCTTGGCAGAAAAAAATATTTTTTATGAAAGAATTTTGCTATTTCAGTAATATAATTAACTAGATGACGCCCGCAACTCCTTTACGCAGAAATTCGTTTATCGTGCGGGAACCGTCCATTTTTTGGGATAAAAAGTATTCTTTGTCCTTTTCCGGGACTCAAAGTATCTCTATACCAAGTTTCAGCAAAATCGGTTCAGTAGTTTGGGCATGATGAAGTGACAGACAGACAGACAGACAAACTTTCGCATTTTTAATATTAGTATGGATATTACAACAATTACAAGCTACCTACAACACATAAAAAGCCAAAGTTTGACAACAAACGCACCCTCTGTTTGTAAGGTATAAGAATTTATGTGTCCCCATATGAATTCTGCCACCACGTCGTCTGGATATTGGTTTTTTCCCTGCAATTTGGCGGTAATTGCCGGTTTGGCGGGAAACAGGAGTCGCGTGTGGGAAACAGGAGGCAGGTGGCGCTGGACACGCCACAGGGAATCCCCGGGAAAACGGGACATAATATTTTATTCAAGTCACTACAGACTTGTTGCGAGCCACTGCGTTGTGACTTGTGAATTGTGGTCGATATTGTGTTCGCTTGAATGTGAATTGACTGATCAAAACACAGGCTAGTCTTATTTTTTATATACTAAAATCTACACAATATGATTACTAAAATATTAACTTACCTAAAAGAGATAATAAAATTAAAAAGGAATATAAACTCAGATTAAAAATGTTCAACAACAATCGAAAACGCTTTCGATATTGTTTACTGCGCCTAAACCAATTTGATACTCGCATTTACTCAGATTTCGCTCTAAATTCAAATATTATAAATTAACAACAATATAATCAACAATAAAAGGGAATGGGGGTTGAGATGAGAAAAACTCAATTTTCCCGCGTCGTTACAGGCACGTTAGCGCCGGCTGCGACTTCTGTCCCCTAATTGGACTTCGGAAAACACTTTTTTAATCTGTTTTCATTTATTGGACACGTCATTCTTTAATGGAGATTGTTTTGACGTATCTCATAAAAGTGAATGTTTTGTTTCTATTGTTCGTGTT
Source organism: Aricia agestis (assembly GCF_905147365.1). NCBI lineage: Eukaryota > Metazoa > Arthropoda > Insecta > Lepidoptera > Lycaenidae > Aricia > Aricia agestis. The sequence goes on from NC_056419.1 coordinate 729,355, forward strand.
ACGAATATTATATGTATGCTTGATTTTGTTCTTTTATTACGGCCACAGAATAGGTAATAGTTGTTACGGCCTGATTTTTCGTTGGTTTTTTTTAATGTAAAAAATTACAACTTTACTTACTTACATGTTTTTATCACAAGATAACTAAACATTTAGGTCCCGGTAACTTCCATACTAATATTATAAATGCGAAAGTGTGTCTGTCTATATGTTACATCTTCATGTCCAAACGCTAAACGTATTTTATTGGAATATTTTGGTAAGAAGATACTTTGAGTCCCGGGAAAGACATATTATGATACTTTTCGTCCTGAAAATATGTACGGTACCCGCGCCATAAACGAATTTTGGCACAACGGAGTTACGGGCACCAAGAACTTAAATTGTTAAATAAATAGAAGTTAATTGCTATAATAATTATCATCACCACTAGTAGCATTTTGTTATTTTTCTTTTAGAGACATTTTTAGTGAAACTTACAGCTGTTAATATTTGAAAAACCTCCCGGGCTATTAGTAGAAGGCTGTTATTTATAAAGCACTTGCCAACAGCTGCGCTGCATACAATGTAAGATGACATTTTAAACAAGAATTCTGTTTCGTAACTTGTAAGTTCCAAACTATAAATAAACGTTTTGCGACAGTTTTCTTTTTAAAAATAGACGATATTAGTTTGTGCATGGGAAGCTTTGGAGTATGTTTTTATATTTAAATAGAGTTACTTAAACAATAATAAACAAAAAGCCTACTAAACACTTAATAAAAAAACAAAGATAACTTTATCATATAAGTAATAACTTATGCCCGGTTTTGAGGTGTATTTACTGTTGTCTGAAGCTTATCTTTTTAACTGGGTTGTGGATTGCTTTTGCGCTAGCCAACTGCCAATCAAAACCATTACCTGTCATAAGCTTAAGAACCCGGTCACCAGACTGTGAAATCCCGTAAAAATCTGTTATTTCTCTAATCGTTGCAAGTTGCAACACCATCAAACGAAACTAACCCCCGGGCGGTCGAGCCGAAAGCAATCAAGATTTAATCCCGGGGATAGTCTTAGCACTCCCACCTCTGTTCATAATTTAGAGGGTCAACCCTTCTTGCCCGGACATTAGCTCTTATTGTACTGTAAGCCCTCAACTGTGTCTTAGCTAAATAAGTTTCCGTCTTAAGCTGGTTTAAACTGGTGTAGAAATGTTAGCCTAGCGGAAATGAAAAGGTCTTCAAGTCTTTATATTAATCAAGCTTTCATACAAAATAAGCTGTTAAAACAAAAGTTTGTAAGTGTATTTATTAGGTACTTTTTTACACAAAAACTACTTAAAGAATTTTGATAGTAAGTGCTTTAGATACTATTTTTATTCCTAAAAGTACATAGCTTTCCCGGAATATAACTAGGTTTTACTCGTTTTAAAGCCGTGGGTAAAGACTAGTAAATTATTAGAATAATTAAACTGCTATTACTTTGAGAAAATCGCATAGAATTTCTTCTATTATAATTCTAAGAAACTCTGCCTTATCCTCCCACCACACAGACCGCGGTTGCTCATGACTTATTAAATTAATAATTCAGCGAGTATCTTGAGTGGTTGTGTAGTGCGGAGTGCCGTTGATTTGATCTATTATTATGTTATGCGTTCCTGGTATAATAATATTTTTTTTTTTTGTGAGAATATACAATGCAATAAATGGAAACAGGATATTAATCATATATGACATCCGCAATATGGGAGAAGTGAGAAATGTCAAAGAAAACTAATATTTATGGTAAGTCCCAAAATATTCTATTTCGATTTGAATTTAAAATTATGACTGTTTAATTTGGCATTATCTAAGTAATAGTAAATTCAACAACTACTAAGCATGCATGGATTGTATAATAAATAATAATTAACTTTAATTTATTATCCCAGCCTAAGGCCGTTCTCACACTAAACCTACTGTGAGCCGCTGAATGTGAGCGAATGTTACGCAGTTTATTGTATTTCCATACAAATTCACTTTTTCGTTCACACCTAACCGACAATACGCCATTACGCTAGGCGTAGGCGCGCACATCCGATACCGTATATTTTCACGTTCACTCAAATTCACACTGGGAATCACAGTGAGCCTGCTCAGATTCGGCCGCGTATAGTCAGTTTGGTCTGAACACGCGCTAACCGTCGCTAATCAATCCGCTAAAGATTCACTACACACCTAACGCGAATAAATCAGCGGGGCTAAAATGGTCGCTTTGAAGAATCATGATATGAATCATAATATGATTCATTTTTCTAAAATCGCAAAATGCAACTCTGCTTGCAAGTCATTTCTGTATTTTTGTACTGATTTGACATTTGTCAGTTCGACAGTTTTGACAATTCATTTGCTGAATTGATTGAGAGGAATTGCTAAATGTGACCGTTTTAGCCCCGCTGAAATGCTCAGTGACGATCATACGTCATGTCATGCTCTAATAACTCCAATTAAGGCAATTAAACCAATCCTTCAAATCAGATTATGATCTAGAAATCTAGATTAACCTCGGCTCAGGTATGGCCTAAATGTTTCCACGGAAAAATCGTTAATCTTCCTTAATGGGTAATGGGCTAATTATTATGGCATGAAATATTATGGCACGGATGTGGCACGCATTTATGATGTGGGCACAGGGGTGGATATTTATAATTAATATTTAGATATAATATGTAACGGGTCCCGCGCGGAAACATCTACTGTGGGCCTGGAAAAGCGATCTCACTACAATATAAATATATTTCGTGTTTCCATTGAGATACCTAATTTAAAATAAAAAGTAAGTCTCAGTTAGGCTTCTTTTTTTATTTTTCACAAAGTGAACTCGTGCAAAAAGAGACAACACATTGTTACATAGTTTTTTTTTATTGAGGTACTCAGTTATAATCTTTAACGACAGTATGCGCTATAACGCTTAGATGTGTTTAGACGATCTAGAATGAAAAAAAGTACTGTGCTACTCCCCTTATATAGTTAATATCTGAAGATTAAGGATTAAACGCTTAAAATCGACCAGCCTAATCGAATAACAGTTGGATTTGGCGATTGCTTTTCCATTGCATTGTTCCCGGGGGACCTTTTACCCCTCTTAACATTTATATCGGTTTTACATTGTCTTACTCTGCCCTTACCCTTACTCCACCCTTACTCACTTACCCCGCGGCGCTGGGCGTGAAAAATAACGTTAAGAAAACTTATGAAGTTGAAAATCTTCCAATGTTTTTGCGATTCTTTCATCGTTAAGGGCTCATGCTCACAATGAAAAAGGTCTTTGTGATGTTATTTTTGGATTATATTTTATTTGTTTGGAACACACCAAGGTGTACTCCTTTTCTGTTAAGTGATTTTGTTTTTTACGCGACGATGGCATAGTAAGGATTATTTTTCGTTATAAGACTTATTACGTCTTAACTATCAACGCAATTTACTTTAATCTACTGTTCCTCAATTTGTTACCACAAAAACTCTGGACGTTTAGTTAGCAATTTTTGAGCTTTCACTATTATTCTTACACCAGGTACCTATTACATTACAGCCTAGTTGGATTTTTGAGCCAAAATTCGTTTACCTCAGTAATTCAGCATTATAACAAAGTATTTTTAATTCTCAATATGTTCAATCGCAAGTACAACAGAAAATTACGTGGTGGTTTCTGATTACAAATAGCGGCCAATAAGACAAATTGTTTCAATACTGCCTGGAACTAGTCGATGTTAACCACAGTCGTTACCTTGTGGTCACTTGACACCAGGTGCCCGCAAGCTCGTTATCTAGGTTGCTCACTACGTAACCGAGAAGACTTAGATTGTTAGGTTTGTCTTAACAATTGATCCGTACTTACAAATGTGAAAGGGTGTCTGTATATTATTTACGAGATATTTTGAATACCTAGAGAGGATATAGGATACTATTTATCTCGGAAAATGTAAGGTGCCAGCGCAATAAACAGCTTCTAAAGGTTAATTCAGACCGCAAAGCGACGAGACGAGGCGCAGCGAGGCATTTTGTGTGGATTTGACAGAATTTAATTGCGTGAGACGTCTTGCGAATCTGTCAAATCTATATAAATTTAGAAATGCGGTCGCGTCGCTTTGCGGTCTGAATCAACCCTTACATCAAGTGTCTTCACAAATATCGGTACTAAACATGTTAGCAGTTAGCGTAGATTACTAAATAGATACTACGAAGTCTTTGGCCCTCCCCTTTAAAATAGTAAGCCTGCTTTATATTACTGCCTAATATTCCTCTGTATTTTGTAAATGTTTCGATACATTAGACAGAGGTCTCATATCCGTTCTGCACATAATCTGAAAATAATATCCGCTTGAACCTTTCTGCTGAAAACCTTTCACCTTTTTTGTCACCTTTTTAATTGACTGAAGCGGAAAAACTAAATTGTCATTTGAAGCGTATGATCAAGAATATTACAAAAATAACCTTTAGATTATTCCAATTTAGCGCTGGATTGCTACTGGAATGATGTAAGCGGGCACTGGAATGCACAGGAATGCACGTAGCAAGCCAGTGCTGGATTGGAACACTGGATTGGAATAATGTAAGCCCGCTGTTATTGTTTGCATATGAATTTCCACTTGAGCTAGAACGTAAGCGGGACCCTAGACGAGCAAATTTATTGCGCAATATCACATATTGCATAATATTATTTACTGTTTAGGGTTGATATTGAACATCGCACGCCTTCAATCTAATTGTCAAATAAACTGTTCAATATTGAAGCGTGTCATTGCATAAAACAATTGATAGTTTAGGGGCCGGCTATTACTAATCGTTTGTCTAAATATTCTGCCTTCTCTTAGTGTAAGTACTCACATACGATTTTGCTCGATCGAGCAATTACGTAGAGTAAAACCCGCGGCTCGGCTTTCGTCCACACATTCAGCATTGCTCGATAGTTTTACTCCAGTTCGAAGGAAATTAGCTACGAATAATAAAAACTAGTGTCAAAAAATATTTTGTCAAGCCGGCTCGATTCAAGCCTTCAAACTGGCTCGATGCGATCGAGCTGTGAGTTTTGCGGTCCACACGGTGGTTTTTGCTCGAATTCGAGTAAAACTATCGAGCAAAACTGCATGTGAGTACTTAGCATTACATAATTTAAAAGAAGATTATAAGATATAGAGCCTATTAAAACCCATAGTAAACTTGTTGTCGGTATATCTTTTGAATGCAATTTACCAACTTATTTGCGTGAGCTTTGTTATAATTTGTATGTTTGTAAGTTTGTACTACATCGAAGAAATTGATTCATAGGCAGTTGATGGACCTACGTCATTTGGTCGGCTTATTATGTAAATTCAATGTTAGTTGTGATCGATCGGATGAGTTTGACCCAACGCGACCAAATTATTTAGGTCCGCCATCTGCCTAGGACTCAACTTCTCTGATAGAACATGCATTATACAAATATGTATATGTATGTGTGTGAGGGTGCGGAAATTGAGTTGTCGCGCGTCGATCGCGGCCGGAGACAGCGGCACAAAACATTCTAAAACTAGGAAATAGCTTCAAAACGCTTTCTTACGACTTCAGTGAGAGATTTTTCTCATTTAATATGAGTGCGATGCTATCAATATCACTACATAATATACAGTACTCCCAAATTAATAATGCGCATGGAAATCTTCGCTAATTGTCGTAATCACGAAAACACCCGAATCTATGAAACGTAAGAGCCCCAAACAATGCACACAAACAAATCTGCCACAATACTTACCTAGCAGCAGCAGAACCTGTAATTCAATACTGCTAGATTGTAATGTATTAACATTAATGCAATTCAGTTTCTTTTCTAGTCAATTCCAGTAAAAAATATTTAGACCTATATATTATAAAGACGATCTCTGTGGCTCAATTGGTGGGTTGTTGGTAGCTCGAGCCGGGGTCGCGGGTTAGAATCCCGCCGACGGAACAAAAAGTTTTCTAAGTTCCCGGGTCTGGATGGTATTAAATATGTGTATGATATAATAAAAATCTTAAATATATGTATAGTTGGTATAAAAGTATTAAATATATTTCCGTTGTCTGGTACCCGTAACACAAGTCCTTTAGGTACTTAACACGAGGCCAGACTGACGTGGTTTGAAGCGTCCATAGATAGATAGATAATAATTCCCCAAAGAACTGAAATTCTATCTCATAAACAGTTAGAACAATAGATGACGGTCACAACTCCGTTGCACCAAAATTAGTTGATCGCGTGGGAACCGTAACTTTTTCCGGGGAAAAAATATCCTATGTCCTTTTCTGGGACTCAAAGTATCTCCATACCAGACTTTAACGCCTCCGTGGTCTAGTGGTACAGAGCGCGGCTCTTGACTCGGAGGTCGTGGGTTCGATTCCCGCGTTGGAAACATGTTATTTCCAAGTTTGGTTAGGACAATGCAGGCTGATCACCTGATTGTCTGACAAGTAAGATGATCCATGCGTCGAATGGGCATGTAAAAGTCGGTCCTGTGCCTGATCTCTCGCCGGTCGTGTCGGTCTTCCGTCCCACTGGGTTATGAGAGTAAAGGAATAGAGAGTGCTCTTGTGTACTGCGCACACACTTGGGCACTATAAAATTACTCCTGCGTAGCTGGCCTGGTTTCAATGAAACCGTCACCGAAACCGGTGTGGGAGCTATTATTATACCAGATTTTAACAAAATCACAGCAGTGGTTTGGGCATGAAGAGGCGACTGGCAGATAGTCAGATAGACTTCGAATTCATAATATTAGTATGGTTTTTCTTGCTGTAAGTTAAAGCGAACTGTATCTAACACGGCACGACGCTGCATTAACGTTGTAGAATAGAGGTGTAGGTGGATTCGTTATTTGTGTATGTATTTAAATCCCGGGCAGCGCGCAGTAAATCTGCCCGTACAATGGAATTGGCACGCTACAGACTGCAGACTACGGACGGGAAAACGGGACATATTAGTGAATATACTGAGCTTGAAAACAAGATAGGCAACTTTCAAGTGTTTAAGTATTCACAATATGTGCACCAATATAATGAAGATGATACGTTTGTTAGAAAACTATGACTGTACTGATTTTGATAAATAATACGTACATAGACTTGTACATAGACTTGAACTTGACCGTACAAGTCTGTTCTTTTGGCACACGAAGTCGCAATCTACTTATATTAGAAGGATATAATCCAAAACTTCGACTTACAATGCACATAAATAGAAAAGTCACAGCTATCAAGATCATAATATTAGGCTTTCTCAAGATTCAATTTACTGTTTTAAAGAATCCGTTTTTCACATATCGCGCTTAAAGTAAGAGTAAAATCTATTAAAGTCTTTAAAGTACTCTACGCTCGTAAGAATCCTTTTAGAATGTAATAAAACTTTGATTATATCCAAACTATTCAAAGTACGTAACCCGACCCGGCTTAACACGTATATTACCCACAGTATAAACTATATACAGTATATCATCTTCTTCTTACACCATCTGATACATACACATTACACATTAGTATGGTTTCAGTACCTAGCTCAATTGCTAACGTTTGCAAAGTTGATGTTTTGTGCCTTATTACTTTCAGTTAAATATACTAAAGACCAAGCTTGAATTATTCTATCATATAAAATGTCAAACCAACGTAAAACGTTTATTTGATTTATGTTTTTTTGGTGTTTGATAGGAAATATTAAAGTCACTGAAAGCAGCAATACTTACTTCTAAAATCTGTGAGCAATACAAACAGTTCGCACGCACGTAGAGCTTGTCCAACTTAAAATAACTCAGCCCTCTCTCGGATTTACAGTACAATATTTGCCATTTATATCAACTAGTGAAGTAATGGTGGGCATCATTTCTTGTAAGACAAGCTCTAACACTTTACTTGTCTCTATGTTACGCGAGTTTTTCAAGGTGACGACTAAGTTACTCTACCGTATATGTACTAGAACTTTCAATTATATAAGTTAGGCATTATCTCTGTAATTAACAAACATAACTCCTAAACACGTTTGCCCTTCGCTAAGACGGTCGCCGGGGACCCGTACCCGCGCTTAAGGGCTGAGGGTTTAATCCAAGTTATGTCCGAAGACGTCCCTTACTTAGGGCTCTTGTCATATAACTGGCTAAAGAGTAAATAAGTGTTTTATAAGGAGGGATAATCTAGCTCTTATAGCGAATATAACGCAAAGGTCAAAGGCAGAGAGCGCTAGGAGCACATACAATAAATAATCCGACGTGTTGCACATATTATGACAGAAACGTTGTCAAACGTCGAACAAAACTTTTTGTTTTCTGGTGCTGGTGCTGCTGTCTAGCGTGAAAACATTGCAGTAATATATTATTCTCTTGGTTTTATCCATAAAGAAGACAAGCCCCACTGTATCCAGTAATTGTAATTAACTAGAATATGTTGTCTGCAATAACCAAAATTCGTTTATCGCTTGTGACGTGGGAACCGCATTTTGCCGCGATATAAAATGTCATACTATTGTGTCCTTTTCCAGAACTTTAAGTATCTTTACAGTAACGTTTAATTGAAGATAGCATGGTGGGTGACAGACAGACCGGCACACTTTTTCATGTATAGTAATAGTATAAACTATAGTAAGTACAGCGTTAGTATATTATGAATATCCTATTGCATAACGTAGGAATAAAATGTAAGTTAACTTGTTGTTTCTAAAGCAATGTGGAAAAGTCAATCCGACTTCTTTGAAACTCGTTATACTCGAAGACTAAAATAATAACGTCACAACTCACATCTAGAGAACACGAGAAATACGTTGAGGGAAAGTTTTCAGGTAAATTAGGAAAACTTATGCAACATGTTGAAATCTTGATGAGAGGAATCATTTAGGCGAAATCTCGAGCGCCATTTTTGATAATTAAAACATGAAGTTGTTAAAATGCAAATGTCTGTGCCGTCGATGTACGGTGTATAGACATAAAATGATTTCCCTGGTAAAAAAGTTACTAACAATAATTTATAAAATGTTTTTCATAACGTTGTTATTTGTTAATATGATTTTGGTATTACAGGCAAATGAACCACTTTTATTATGACTTAAGGTGCTGGTTGGCGGCGGGCGACATGAAGCAACCGCAGATGACGTGTCGCGGCGACACAACTGGTTTCTATGTATTTCTATGAAAGTGTCGTTAGTTTCGTGTCGCTAGCTGCGGAGGGTATTTCATAGAAATACATACAAACGTCTTCGGTTGCTTCATGTCGCCCGCTCCCCCTTATGAAATAAAAAAACTTGAGAGGTGTCAAGGGACACCCGAATGGAACGAAGTTATTTCTTATGTTTAACAAACCTCTCAAACATATTATACACTCAAAAAATATTAAAAAAAAAAAAACTATTGACGCCCAGGAATACTAACAACGCGTAGCTGTTTATTCTCAAAAAATGCCATTTAGTTGACGCACAGGAATACTATCAACGCCCTCTGGTACGTACCATGCATGCATGCATACTAATAAAAAAGTGTCGAGGTCAAATATCGTTCTGTCTAGCCTCCTTTACGTGTGATAAGGAACTTCGTTCCAAAAATTCTTAGATAAGTTTCTCTATAGCGAGATAATATTTAGATGAAAACCATGATTTTTTATTAATGACTACAAATTAAAATTACAATCAAACATTTATTTGTCAATTAAAATATACAGTCAAACATTTTAATTTTTCTTGTTTGTAACACATTTTAATATTACGTACTCGTATAGCCTGCCTTAGGGCATGTTTTCTGATGTAATTTCCCTCGTCTGTGCCTCTTGATTACGCTGTCAGTTTAGCGTAGTCCGCGCTATTGGGACATCATCCCGCTGTAAATATGTTAAGTCGGCTATTAACATTCCGCCACTCGTCCCACTCGGCCCGACTCGACCCAAACGCGTCAATTCGCCCACCACTGGTCCCATGTTCGCAAATTACACGCCAAGAAATCCGAATTGAGCTGTCCGGAATTCAATTAAGCAGAGGTGATGATTCATTAAATAAATTTAATAATGATTTTGTTTCAGAGGTTAATTTTAAAATGAAAGTAGGTAGGGATGTTGCCTGCAACATCGTTGCGCTAAAATTCGTTTATCGCGAGGGAACTCTAATTATATTTTCCAGTCCTATTTATTACAAAAAATATATAGATTTTAATATGTATTTCCATCTTTTTTTTATTAAATAAGGGGGCAAACGAGCAAACGGGTCATCTGATGGAAAGCAACCTCCGTCGCCCGTGGACACCCGCAGCATCAGAGGAGCCGCAGGTTCGTTGCCGGCTTTTAAGAGGGAATAGGGGAGGGTAGGGGAGGGAATAGGGGAGGGTAGGGAAGGAAATAGGAGAGGGTAGGGAAGGGAATAGGGGAGGGTAGGGAAGGAAATAGGAGAGGGTAGGGTAGGGAAAAGGGTAGGGGATTGGGCCTCTGGTAAACTCACTCACTCGGCGAAACGCAGCGCAAGCGCTGTTTCACGCCGGTCTTCTGTGAGCCCGTGGTATTTCTCCTTACTTACGTGGTATTTATCCTAAATCCTAATAGATGGAAATACTTTTCAAGACTCATACACATTTTCATTTTTATAATATTAATTATTATCCATTATTGCTTTGCGGAATCTCGATTTCATCATTAATTTTATTTTTTAATGCAATAACCTTCCAAGTCCACAGATTATAAATTAATTAAATATGTTTTTTAAGGTAAATTATTCTTTAGATGTAAGATTCTTTATGTAAGCTAACATTTCAATGATAGTTTAATCTATTTGCGGTTTTAAAGATATACCTTCTTAGTATAATTGGTTTCTTTGAGCTAGGTAGAGCCAGGTACTAGCTAATACTGTACAAGGTACGCTCAGGATTTGCGAAACGGATCAGCTACGCCAGGGAACCGATGTTGCCAGACGAGATTTAGATTAACCCAAATTCTAAAACAGTCTTCAAGAAACCGTTTCTGAAAAGTCTTATAAGTAAATGTTTTGTATGTTAAAAAGAGAATAAGTTTGTTTGTATCGAATAAATTCCTACGCTAGACTAGGCTATTTTGATAAACTTTGCCCCCTAAATAGACCACTGGACAGGTACTTAAAGGCTTCTTGTCATCTTAGAAAAAACAAACTTTTTTAAACTTGTATATATATGCGCGAAATTACCTCTATTCAGTGTTTTAAAAAGTTCTACTAGTAGCTACTTAATATTTGATATAATATGCTGATGCAGCCCTGAGTATTGAAGAATTTTATATTTATATAGAACGAGCTATTGCCCGCGGCTTCGCTCGCGTTAAGAAGGATTATTATATACAAACTTTCATCCCCTATTTTAACCCCTTGGAGTTGGAATTGATCAAAATCCTTTCTTAGCGGATGCCTACGTCATAACATCTACCTGCATGCCAAATTTCAGCCCGATCCGTCCAGCGGTTTGGGCTGTGCGTTGATAGATCACTATGTCAATCAGTCAGTCAATCACCCTTGAGTTTTATATATATATAGATATAAATGTTTTCCCCGAAACGACTAGCAATATAAAGGGGACTTTCTCCGCAGCGGGCAACCCCGAGTAAATTTTGTTACAAAACTCAAATTGAAATCCGAAGTTGCTGCATCTTAAACGATCTAATCGCGAGTCGAACGCTGCGGTCGGAAGTTTCTGTTGATGTTCATCATGAGCTGATGTTGGTGCCCTGATTCTACTATTGAAATGGAATATAATGCAGTTTTGTTTCTTATTCGATCCAGTATATTATAAGGTGTAACAAAACTAAGTGATAATACTTTAGGGTGTGTATGAGTCTCCTGTATTTAGTTCGCAATGTAATAGTAGCGCTAAAATAGCAACTTTTTTTGGGTGCCTGTCCATACAAATCACAAAAAAAAACTCTTTTAGCGCTACTTCTTTCACAGTGAACCATATATAAGTGACAGATGCACACTTAATTGTTAAATCCTGTATTTCCTATCTTCTGAATGCTGGTTTAAAAATACAGCTGTTTTAAGATTAGTTTCTTAATACTCTAAGATTAGTTCTAAAATTAGTTTCTGTTCAAAGTATTATTGATTGGTTAAAATTTTGACGTAATCAAAAGCAACCAGCAAAACAGTTAAAACAAAGTTAACTAAAGAATTTTATGTTATACAGTTTAAAATATTATGCCATCATAACCATATGAACGTATGTTAATACGCTAAATAGAGTTATGTTAATCATTGCGTATTACGTTAGTATACAGTGACCCAGCAGTGGTTATGTGACGAGCAATGGGTAATTCAAAACCGACGAGGTAATGCAAGTTGCTGTTAAATGTACCGGAAATTTTGCAGATAATAATTTATTAAATGTTTGAATTATAACCCTTACAATGCAGTTTTAGTTTAGGTATATTATTATCGCGCGGGTACCGTCCATTTTTCAGAGATAGAAAGTATCGTAAAGATAATATAGAAAGTATCGTAAAGATAATATAGAAAGTATCGTAAGGATAATATAGAAAGTATCGTAAGGATAATATAGAAAGTATCGTAAAGATAATATTATGCTTTCCCGGGAGTAACTATCTCCATACCACAAATTATCTCAACACCAAACAGCAAATTCGGTTCAGAGGTTTGGGCGTAAGTAAAGAGGTACCAGACAGACAGACATGCACACTTTGACATTTACAATATTATTAGTATGTATCTTCGTAAGTGGACGCAACTTGAATAAGAACCCTGTTATAATGAAACTTTTTAATCGGGACTTAACGCGACTTATTTAAGTGGTAATGCTACTACGAGTACATACTTTTTCTCGACGTTTCGGCCGTGTTGCAACGGCCGTGGTCACGAGGGGACTGCAGGAGCGCGACGTCTTCGTTTGCACCGGGCGGTCGGTTCTACGACTACCCTCGAGTTGTCCAATATTTGTGTTCCAATAAGAAAAGTCAGTAGGTTCACTGCGACACACAACACTAACTGTATCCGGGTTTACACTTATAGACAGAGGTGACACACGCGGTTTGCACTTATTGATCACTGGATTCCAGGAGGGCGACAATTAAAAAGTACAAAAATTTCAATCGTGAGGACGGATTTTTGTGTTTAGACACTAAAAGTACCAGGCGCTTATGAACGCTCAGAAGCCATCTCTATCCCGCGATCTCACACCTCTCTCCCAATCTCAATGTACTAGGCTCACATGAGTAATGAAGAGTTTTTTTGTTTGTTTCAGATGAGGTGATGGGGCGGTAGCAGCATGCGGCGAGCCCCCGCCGCCGCTCTGCTGCGGCTGCTGGTTGTTGCAGGTGATTGTCTCTTTCTTACTAACCTTTTCTGATATATTTGGTCTCTTTTTTACTTTCTCCTGACAAAGTAATTCAATACTTCAAATTACAAATTACGTGGCTGTAAAGAGAACTAACGCCGCTAACATATATGACTGGAAATAGCTATGTCCGCACTGTGCACTTTCATCTTCAATTTTCGTCATCAACTTTCATATTGGCGCATTCAATAATTGAATGTGTCAAGGAACGCAATGCCAATATTGTCATTGTTGAAGTTTTGGATACGGTCAGAGGACATGCGTCGCGGGCACGCCTCACGTTCGGTGTTGACTGCGCTATAACGCATGCCTTGACGAACACAAAAAGGCACAGTGTGGACAAAGCTAACGGCTTTTTTGCGTTTACGCTTTCTATTAATGTCATCCACGCACCAAAACATCCAATTAAGTATGTTTCTCATGATTGGCCCAGGCGATAGTAAACGAATTATTATTCACTTCTTAGAATAAATAAATTGACAGTAAAATAATTAAATATAACTTTTGTTGCTCGTGGAATCTACCTCACTCTGTAAACAAGTAAACATTCCTACAATAGTATGAAACTTTAATCGTAAACGTTCAGATTGAGTGGCGATAGGGTCGTAATGTTAAAACGAAAAAGTTCAGGTTCAGACGTAACGCCCCCCCGGGAAATCTGCTGCAGCAGACGGGCATTATTCTTGCTGGCTTGCTGCCCGAGACCTATAACCCTAACGTGCTTTATATTAATAACCTCGTTGTGGAGGTTGGTTTTATTCAGTTTTGCAGCACTTGAATGTGATAAATTTTATTCAAGGCCATTTGAGAGTGATCATCAGTTACTATCAGCTGTTAACATTAAAGGTGAAGAAATTGAAAGAGTGAGTGAAGCGAAAAATTTAGGAATCGATATGGATGAAAAATAACGTTTTGAAAAGCATAAAGTAAAAGTGGTAAGCAGCTGCTTCTAAAGATAACTTTTGTATAAAATTAGAAAATATACCTGCTGATCACTCAACCTCACCACTCTGCCGCGTTTTGAGGAAGCTCGCTTTAGACACGTTGACAGTAAAGTCTAGAATAATCTGCTACCGCCCCTACGAGCTTTAAAGTTTATTAATAACTTTAAGCTTAAATTCAAGCTTATAAAAGTACTAGGCTTACATAAATATAGAGGAGCTAGCCAATCGACACATTCAATAACCTCTTTTATCTTCCAGGTGGAATACTCTTCGTGAACCCATACTCGGACGAGCGGGTGGATCTGAGCGAGGTATGGGTGGAGGTGCCTTCGCCCCTAGTGGCTCTGGGGGGCGACGTCCACATGCGGGTGCGCGGCGCCCCCGGCGGCGCCCTGAGGGTGCGCCTCGCCCGCGAGGACGACGAAGGGCGCGCCCTCCTCGCCACTATGCCTCTGACCCTGGACTCGGACAGCCGCCTGACGATCCCCTGCGGGTACTTCTCCAGGGGAGGCATCTACTACATCGAGATAGTAGCAGACAAGGAGTACGTGTTTGAGGACAACTCCACGATCGACGCGGTCAAGGTCAAGCGAGACGTGTCAGGAGTTATCCTCGAAACGGGTGAAGGCATCATCAAGACGTGGAAGTTCGATGTGCTCTGGCCGCCTGCGACGCTCGACGTGACTCCAGAACAGATCCAGACGTATCCGGAGCGGCAAGTGACGGCTATTCTGGAGTTTCCGAAGGCCGTGTGTGCTCCGCTCAAGTCCAATGCAGACTTCTGGCTGGAGCTGCTGTACTGCGGTCACTCGAGCGGCGGCGCGGTGCTGTGTGATGGCAGGAACACCAGCTCTCATGCGCATGTGCTGTATTCTGAACAGGTAAGCGCTTTGATATCCTAAATTTCTGATATTATCAATTCGTCCAACCAACCAACTAAGGGCTCCCACACAAAACTACGAATCCGCATCGCATCGAAATGTACTTATGAGTTTTGTTGCAGATTTTTGCAATGCGTGCCCTCAAGTCGGGTCTTCAGATAGAGAGTAATTTTAACACATGCCTATTTTTTTTATTCAATCCGTTTATTTGCTCTAAAAGTGGCAAATAATTTTAATTTTTCAAAATTTATCTCTATATGGCGACCGGGCTTAAAAATATATTATTCCCACAAGTACAATCGAGCAAATTACAGTAAAGACAATTTTCATTAAAATTTTCTCTACATTAACAAATTAAAACGTCTAAATCCTTGAGAAACTACAGAAAAAGCCTACATTGAACTAAAATCTTACGTTTCGTGGTTTTGAATGGAGTCCAAAAAACGGTATCTCAATAACACGTCTCTTTATCTCGGCTCTGAGGGTCTGCCGTTCGAAGAGACTGGAGAGCCTTGAATTATTCTTGTACTTTTAATATTTTCTAAAGTCGAGAAGGAGCTCGTTATTCTTGGGAAACTAATGTGGTGGCATTATTCGAGTGAAGTCGGGTTTTGGGGTTCCCTGGCTGAAATGTTTCTTGATCTGTTTCTTGATCTTGATATATTAAAATATAATTATTATTTAAAATTAGAAATTACAACTATTGCAATTAAGTACTTAGTTATAAATTACATCTTCTTAAGACCTGAAAGAGTTTCTTTTGTAGTTAATTGGTGGATAGCCTTATCAGAAAGTGGTGAAACAGGCCCTAAGTATTGTTATTTTTCTTAACATGAAATAAACAAATAGTTGACAATAACAAAATTGTAATAATACTCAGTGGACCGGACCACTTTCGATGCACGAGCCAGTGAATATTGTCACAGCTTTTATTATTTCCTCTTGTTACACTGAATGAAATATAACTAGACGATGCCAGCAACAACGTTGTGCTAAAATTCGTTAAGCGTGCGGAAACCGGGATTAAATTAATATCCTATGTCCTTTCCCGGGACTCATAGGCCGGTATAAATAGTCAGTACTCAAGATGCATCTCGGTCTCAAGACACGGTTCTGGCTCTGTGATTGGTTGGCTATCAAAATTTGGACCAATCACAGAGCCGAACCGCGTCTTGAGACCGGGTCGCATCTTAAGTACTGACTATTTATACCGGCCATAGTATCTCCATACCCAGTAACATTGGGTCTGCGATTTGGGCGTGAAGAGGTAACAGACAGACAGACAAACGCTCATTTGCATTTATAAATTATAATACTAAGTATGGATAGTAAAATTAAAACCTCCTGTCTGTGAAATATATTTTCAAGAATACGGAACCACGGCGTAATTTCAAGTCGATCTTCACATACCGTATTTAAGTTTCATTATCTCAAAATCGCTAGCGCAAATGAAAAGATATCAGATATTCCTTTGGATTGCTGATGCATCTTATGTATTACTAGCGACCCGCCCGGCTTCGCATGGGGTATAAAATAAAATATAGCTACTAAAACACTAAAAATGATTAAAATCGATTCAGCAGTTTTGACTTGTAAATTCATCCGTGGCCCGCATTTGTCGGTACCGCCGCAAAAGCTACTTCCCGCAATTTTTAAATCTGTAATAATAATTATCTTCGAAAATATGCATTTAAAAATCATAATATGCTGTAAAGGGCCATATAGATTTACATTAAATCAACAATGTATTTAAGTTTTTCTTTTAAATGTATCGAGGAAGGTATTTCTTGTCCTGGGAGTTTCAATACTACGCTTTTTCATTTGACTTTTACTACTAAAAAAGATGGAGCTTAATTCTTTATTTATTTACTACCAGAACACTAGAGGTTTGCGCACTAAGTCCCATGCCTTTTTGTCTAACGTATTGCAGAACAACTACGATTTAATAGTTTTAACAGAGACTTGGCTCACGCCCGACTTTAATGACTGTGAATATTTCTACAACAAATATGATGTGTATCGGAGGGATCGAGCTATAGGCGACGGGCGGGGCTCCCGGGGCGGCGGAGTACTGATAGCGGTGCGGCGCGGCGTGTGTGCGCGAGCCCGCGACGACTGGTGCACTGAGAGCGGCGCGGAGGTCGTGTGGCTCAGCGTGGAGCTCCCGGCCGCGGCGCGCGCGCACACTATGCCTCGTGCTCCGCGGCGGGCATCGAATCGAATAATACTTCACGTTGCGAGTTGTTACTTTCCGCACGGAAGTAATCATGCCGAAACTCTTCAAAAATTTTATGATAGCACGTCAGATATTATATTAAATAATTCTAATGATTACTTCTTAATACTCGGCGATTTTAATATCTCGCACGCGACTTGGTATCACGACGGCGACTCGATGTTAAGTTTAAATACGAACAATGACTCTAAAGCCACTTCGCTAGCAGATTTTATGCGATTAACCGATCTTTCTCAGTATAATGCCTGTACTAACTGCAATGGCCGTATTTTGGACCTGGTGCTCAGTACTGGTGACTGTTCGGTGACGAGTTGTGCGGACCCTCTCACTGCTGAAGACCCCCACCACAAATCGATTTGTGTAAATTTCACCTTAGCTGCTACTACATACTTGAAGGAGAATAACCGGATTAAATTTATTTACCATGCTACAGATTTTAAGCAGATGAGCGAAGGCATCTTAGCTATCGATTGGGTGTCGGAACTTTCCTATCTTAATACGGAGGAGTCAGTTACTTACTTCTACAACATTTTTTATGACTTAATGGATCAATTTATTCCAAAAAAAATTGTCAAGTCGAGTACGAATTTTCCCCCCTGGTATTCTAGGTCCCTTATAAAACTAATTAGACAAAAATCGAAAATTCACAGTAGATGGAAAAAGTATAGCAATGCCTATGATTACGAATTATTCAGAGAATTACGCTCGAAAGAGAAAAAACTTCAAAAAGAATGTTATAATAACTTTATAAAATTTTCTGAGGACAAAATAAATTCATCACCAAAATACTTTTGGTCGTTTATTAAGTCTAAGTTAGGGTCTAACTCCGTACCCGCTTACATGAATCTGAATGGGGAAACTTCCACTGATCCAGATCATATCTGTGATATGTTTAACGACTATTTTAATTCGGTATTTGTAGCTTCTAGCGACACCACACATTCAGGTATGAACGTTTTAAATGAGTCGTCGCCGGTTAATTTATCAACTATTGAATTCTCTCAACCTACTGTATCAAAATATTTTAAGCAAGTAAATGTAAATAAAGGAGTTGGGTATGACAAAGTACACCCCATACTTATCAACAAGCTGCATAGGGAACTTTCAATACCCCTTACTTTAATCTATCGTAAGTCAATCTCGGAAGGGTGTTTTCCAGTTATCTGGAAAAAGGCTTTAGTGACTCCTATCCCAAAAGGTGGTGATAAACACGACATAAAACAATACAGACCTATATCGAAACTTTGTGTTTTTGGGAAAATTATGGAAAAGATAATTACTTCCACATTATGTACACAAATAAATCATGCTCTATCTGACGAACAGCATGGTTTTCGTAAGTCACGTGGGGTTGCTACTAATTTAGTGTCTTATACAGACTTCATACTTAACGCCATGGATGCAGGATACCAAGTAGACGCCGTGTACACCGATTTCTCGAAGGCATTTGATAAAATAAATCATTCAGTTCTCATCAAAAAACTTTTGGAGCTCGGTGTTCACGGCGATTTACTGAGATGGGTGGAGTCTTATGTATCCAATCGTAGTCAGGCAGTCGCGCTAAAGGGATTTCAATCTACGTTTCTAGTGAACAGGTCGGGCATTCCACAGGGGTCTATTCTGGGACCTCTTCTTTTCATCCTGTACGTATATGATATTCGAAAATGTTTCAGGAATTCTCATCACCTTCTCTACGCAGATGACACAAAAATCTATAAAATTATCAAGACAAATAATGACTGTATTGAATTACAAAACGATCTGAATAGTCTCGACTCATATTGTGAAGCTAACCAATTATATTTAAATACTGACAAATGTCATGTTATAACTTTTACGCGGAAGAGAAACCCAATCGTTTTTAACTACAGGATTAGTGGTCGAGCCCTTGGTCGGGTGTCTTCAATACGCGATCTGGGAGTGACCCTGGATTCCAAGCTGAATTTTAATGAGCATATCGATGGGATTGTAGCTAAAGCTTACAAACAACTGGGAACAATTATTCGTATAGGTCAACCTTTTAAACGCGTAGAAACGTTTAAGCTGCTGTATAATGCTTATGTTCGAAGTGTTCTTGAGTTCGCGAGTGTTGTTTGGAATCCGGATTATGCTTTTAACATCAAACGTATTGAAAGGGTCCAGTTTAAATTTTTGAAAACACTAGATTTTAGGTCTGGCTCACGGTCTACTGACCATCTTGAGAGTGCAGCTAGACATAATATTCAACAATTAGACTTAAGACGTAAATATTTAGATAGTGTGTTTCTTTTCAAAATTCTGCATAGTTCCATTAATTCCTCTAATCTCTTAAGCAAAATTTATTTAAAAGTTCCGCGACCATCTTCACGTAGTATGGACACGTTTTATGTCCCGCCCTATCATACAAACTACGCGAGAAATACCTTCTTCAGGCGATCATGTTCCTGCTACAATAATGATCTGAATTCTGTCGATATTTTTTCAAAAAATTTAAGACAATACAAAAGAGAATTAAATGAGGTAATATTTGGTTCATAAAATACTTATTAATAAATTTATTTATGTATTATCATTGCATTTGTGTGTAGGTTATAGGATACTTTATAATATGTAAAGTTGTACTTTTATTATAAAAAAAGTTGTATTAGTTGTACTTTTTTTGAATGTTAATATTTTGTATTGATGTTATGGTACTTTAGGTCTAGTTGTAGTTAAAACGTTTATACATATTTGTTAAGGACTGTTTGTTACCTAAATAAATAAATAATAAAAAAAAAAAATAAGTTATTTAATTGGATAAGGATTAATGCTGTATTTATGTACAAAATACCAATATACAATAATTAAAATTATTAGATTAAGCGAGCTGAGCTGAACGCAACATTTTGTGTCAGCATTTTCCTTTGACGTTGTAACATTTTATCCAACCATACTAATATTATAAATGCGAAAGTGTGTCTGTCTGTTACCTCTTCACGCCCAAACTGCTAAACTGATTTTGCTGAAATTTGGAATGGGGATACTTTGAGTCCTGGGAAAGGCCATAGGATATTTTTCGTTCCGGGAAAATGTCCGGTTCCCGCACGATAAAAGAATGTAGGCGCAACGGAGTTGCAGGCGTCGTCTAGTAATTCAGTTTACAAACAGCACTAGTTGGATTTAGTTCATCATCACTTCTACCCAGGGCCGGATTTATACTTTTTAATCAGTATAGGCCACTTTAATTTTGTCACCCCTATGTACGAACTCTGCCGCTGTCCCAGGAGGCACCGCCCCTAGGACGCCATAGGACGCTGCCGCTCATAGACCACGGTCTATGGTCTATATGGTGTATGGTAAGGTCTATGGGTCATGGTCTATACTGCCTATACCAGAGCTGCCACCAATGTTCTCCCTGTTCCCCAGATCCACGGTTTCCCCGGCCGCCGGACGATGACGCTGCGCTGCGAGCTGTTCGGCCAGGCCGGCGACTACGCGCTCACGCTGCGCCCCGCCGCCGCCGCGAGGGACCTCGTCACTGCTTTTATTAAGGTATGAAACTATTAACAAGAGAGTCCTGCATGTTTATACAATGTGTCACAAAACGATGTGATAATACCAGAGTTGGGCAAAAAGTAATTAGATTAACGATTACACAATTACAAATACATTGTAGTTGTTAATCTGATTACAAAATAATCAGATTGATGAAGTAATTGTGCACCTGAAATTAACCAGTAGTTGATTCGAATGTAATTGGAATAAATTTTATTCTAATTACAATTTATTCAGATTACTTGTAATTTAAATACATGGAATTACTTTTTTTTTCATAATGATAAGTCCTAGACCCTAGTTTAACGTCGGTGTATCCTGGATTGACAGTTCACAATAGGACTTCCCATTTCGTAAAATAATCACAAATATTACATATTAACTCAGAAATAATATCTACTTATAAACTAATTTTTTTTTTATGAAATAAGGGGGCTAACGAGCAAACGGGTCACCTGATGGAAAGCAACTTCCATCGCCCATGGACACTCGCAGCATCAGAAGAGCTACAGGTGCGTTGCCGGCCTTTTGAGGGAATAGGGTAATAGGGGAGGGTAGGGATGGGAAGGAAAGGGAATAGGGGAGGGTAGGGAAGGGAATAGGGTAGGGAATTGGGCCTCCGGTAAACTCACTCACTCGGCGAAACACAGCGTAAGCGCTGTTTCACGCCGGTTTTCTGTGAGAACGTGGTATTTCTCCGGTCAAGCCGGCCCATCCGTGCCGAAGCATGGCTCTCTCACGTATATTTAAATTGTGGTTCGAATAAAGGTGAATGGCAGGATCCATATAGCATAATTTTGTTGTTGTTTTTCAACAGAATTTTTACTATGTACACACAACAGAATTTTTATTATGGCAATTAGACTATCTATTTTGATAAACTTATCTAAATAGGTATTTATAATGTAGATCTATCAGAATCTGATGGCGATTTTTAGCAGCAGATTATCAAAAAATATCCTTGATCATTAGATAGTTTTTTATATTTGCATGTTTCACACACAGAATCAGGCGCTATAAGAAAAAAAAGGATCAAAATGTTTTATTCCAATTACCCCGGTATTGCTAGAGTCAATACTCAATTTACTTTCTCACTTTTTGCTATCAGATTCTGGTAGACCTATCATTTTATGTTTTATTTTTTTAATGTTGCCATAAGTAAAATACTTAATAAATACTAAAGTTATTATAGAAACGTTTATTATGAATTATTATTAAACTCTTATTTACTTATATCTCATAATGAAAAGAATATATTACATAAAATCACATTACATTGTACATATTATAAATGTATATTTTGTTCTAATTTTTTCCATCGATATTTTTTCTTGTCATGGCAATCAGTTAATGAGGCCATTTATAAAGAAGAAGAAGAAGACAGATGAAGAAAATCATTAGAAAATCTCAAATCTCATTAATCCACTAATTTCAACTTGAACCCAGGGTTGCCAGATTGGGCGACAAGTAGCCAATTGGGCTATTTTGCGGTCCTCCGCGGCTACAAAAAATTTGGAATGGCGACTTATCGCCTGTTGGGCGACACGGTTTTTTACTTATCGCCTATTGGGCTACTGCCTACTATTGTATTTTCGTGAACGCGGCCATAATATCAACGAACGCAGCGATGCGTTGTCTATGCGCGGCCACTTTCACTCATAATCTGTGGTTCGCCGCGTGGGTGGCTGTTGAATATCATTCTGTTCAGGAGCAGAGAGAGCTCCGGTAGGAGTGTTAGTGTTCTGTGAGAGAGAGGCAGTAGATATCATAGATAATCTATACTAATATTATAAATGCGAAAGTATCTCTGTCTGTCTCTCTGTCTGTCTCGCTTTCACGCCAAAACTACCGAACCGATTGTAATGAAATTTTGTATACAGATAGTCTAAAGCCTGAGAAAGGACATAGGCTACTTTTTTTACTGGAAAAAAGGGTTGTAAGAGGGTGAAAATACGAAAATTTGTTCAAATTAAGTTAGTTCCAAAAATTCATACTAGATGGCGCCTTACGTCTCTTACATCGCGCTAACGCTTGCCCAACATCTTTCTATAAGAGGTGGTATCATCGTGAATTTGAGTTTCGATTTTTTTCGATTGTTATTTCTTTTTTACATTATTTAATAAGTCAGTACTTTATATTATATTATATATACAGTGACGTAACCTTAAACCTATCAATGATAAATAGCTTATGGGTAAAGTTGTGTAATTGGAGGGCTAAATAAGCTTTAAAATTTGGCATAATATATTATAAAGTTTAATTAAAAAAAATGAAATATTATGTGCACACTGCACAGCTGTTTTGATTTAAGGGGTACCAGGGTTTTTTTTATAAAAGCTTTTGACACCAATTTTGTTGACATCGCGCGCTATAAACTGAAGTCCACGCGGACGAAGTCGCGGGCAACAGCTAGTACATATATATACTGAGTAGATATGTTGGATCGTAATTTGCTCGACACCATCCAACTTTTTGCAGCAGATGACGATTAATATGCATAAAACATTTTTTATTTGTAAATACATAATTTTAAAATAAATACTATGAATTATAGATTTTCATTGCTAAGTGTCACTTTTATAGTTGGGAAAAAAACCCCAAAAAATAAAAACAACTCGTTACCACTAATGCAAATTTACAAGTATCCAATTAAACCAAGAATCTTATGTTATATTATATAAGCTTCTTGAATTAAACGAAGCAAGTCTCAAAATATTGATAAAATTACATGTAAATACATAACTCTAATGTAATAGAACAGTAGCATATAATATTATTCATACGTTTTATTGACATTACGTTTAATTACCGTGTTTCTTTTTTATTGGGCTACTTTGGGCTATCTTTTTATCGCGAAGTGGCGATTTGATCGGTCTTTGATCTGGCAACCCTGCTTGAACCAAAGATTATGAAACCCGCGGTAGTAATTATTATAATATTATTCTCAACATCCAACACAATCAACGGTAGCAGCATGTACCTATTAATTTGTTTGGGTAGCAGTTGTGAGTTGTGACTTGTGATTGTCAGTTATTTTCTGTTGTTTTCAAATTGAGAACTGAGAAGGCCTGCTTTATGCGACGAGAGTAAAGATCTTGTGAATATTAATCGACTGTGGATATATCTTGGATATTATGTAAGTAGTTTACTTCAAATAATATATTTTACATGTTAGCCTAACCATGAACTTTTTATTAAATTTTAAGTGTTGAAATGTTTTCCTTTCATTTTAAACCATGAAACTAATCTAGCAAAGTACCTAAGTATTATTAAGGAAAAAGTAGGGAATAATTAACAATACTTCTAATCACTATCATTATTTCCAGATTACACCTACTGATCATATTTGCCATGCATGCTGGCAACTTGCGTATCATGCATCTACTGAAAATATGTCCAGCAGCAGCAGCGGTTGGCCATCATAATATCTGTGTTGTATCATGTGGATTATCCATAGTAATAGCAAATCGATGCAGAATTTTAATTGAAGGGACAAATGAAGAACAACAAAGAGTGGCTTCTATAGTATCTTCTTGGATTCAAGCACGAGAGGTAAACAAACAACCAAACAAATCTTTATTTTCACATAAAA
Organism: Aricia agestis; assembly: GCF_905147365.1. Classification (NCBI taxonomy): domain Eukaryota; kingdom Metazoa; phylum Arthropoda; class Insecta; order Lepidoptera; family Lycaenidae; genus Aricia; species Aricia agestis. The sequence goes on from NC_056419.1 coordinate 753,818, forward strand.
ATTTTACAGGATATTCTTACACAATCACTGATCTCCATACTAGGATTCCCTGTGTTGTGGAGACCAGTAAGGTATTAAAATAAATTTATATGTAGTACCATCACTAGTGTTTCTTAATTCATTATTGCAGTAGGAAATAAAGTAATTTATTTCCTCAGTGTAATACCGGATTCATGGCAAGCTTTTCTCTAATTATATTTTTATTTTAGCTTTGGTCTCAAGATGAAGAACCAGAATAGTCCAAGTAATTGAGGACTTTCAACCTGAATATATGGAATCAGCTTTAATGTGTACTGTATGTGGCCAGTCTGGACACCACAACTTCAGACTTAGAGTGGAATCCTGAAAACATTACTCGTTTGCTGGAGCAACAAGAGGTATATAGTTTAAACTCTAATCTAATAATCAAATTAACGTATGTCAGTGTTTAATTTGTTTTTTACTATTGTTGTTTTGATATCTGTCCATCTCATCAAATGATTTATTTACAGATGTCATCTATGAATGAAGTTTCTGGAGTTTGTTGGAACCAAGCTCGAGACATAAGGTCAGATATTCCAGAAGCTGATGAAAGATCCCAACAAAATATAGTGTTGTTCAATATAAGAAGAGCAGCTGAAACACCAGGACATTGCGTTTTTCAAGAATGAATGAATCCTGAGCAAAATGTTGTGCCTCGAGTTGCCTGTGCCTGTGTTGTGTTGTTGTGCTTTAAGCTAAAAAAAGTCCTGCCATTTAACTGCCAACAAAATAAGTTTTTCCAGAAGGAAAAACTTATTTTGTATTTATTGTAACAGAAAGAAACATGAATGGTCAGGTCGCTATCAAAAGCTATTGCTGTTACTGCATTGTAGGCTTAAGAACAGTGGGATGCTGCTCACATGTTTATGAGCATCATTTGGTACCTAAGCTATGCTCGCCATGAGGGTACTCCTGCCCCTGCCCCTATCTTAGATAAATATAATTGTAATAAGAATAATTATTAAGTTATAAATTATGATAAAGTTTTACTTAAAAAAAAGTGTTGTTTTATTACCTGTGTATGTAGTACTTATATCTTAATGCCTGCACCCGAACCTTTTGTAATCTACAAACGTAGCGTACAAGCACAAAACAGCATAATATGATTATAGGTAAGGAAATGCTTAAGCAGCTCCGTAGTCTACAAAAATTATTATGAATGCCTTGCCGAGCTTAAAGAGTGAGATCTAAAAACAAAGGGATTATGGTGTCCTGCAGACGAAGAGGAAATTTTGTGTTCAGCTCTCACTTAACATACAAAACACAACAGCTGAAGCTGTCATTTAACACTATTTTTATGAGAGTGTAGTATTTCCCCGGTTACCACTGTCCATTTTGACTGCAGGTCTAGCAGCTTGGCACTACCACTATTAAACTTCATAATTAAGTATTGAATTGTTGCACTATGCTTTTATACTGTACCTAAAGGTATGTCCAAGTTCATCCCACTGAGTGGATACCATCCTCATCTCAAATTATCTTCGGACTGTTATTATGTAGAACGGTAAAAATATGTAAGTAAAGTAGGTACGTTGAATTTATGAATATACTTAATTATTTTTAAAACATTAATTATTTACGTTTTTACGAAAACTATAAGTACTTACTGATACACACTGTAGGTCAATAATGTTTTTTTTAATAATATTGTAATGAGTATATAATATAATTAGGTAAGTATAAGTAATAATATCATAGCTGTAGGTAGGTACATAACCTCAAAATTTCAAACAAAACTGGCTATTACTTTTATGTCCCAAGTTTTAAAATCTATACTTAAAGTATTTAAATATACTTATTATAAATTATAAATACGAAAGTGTGTCTGCCTGTCGTTCTATCTGTCTGACCTCTTCACGCCTGAACCACAGAAAGAAAAGGCTTTTTCTTGGTACTTAAAGTAAATGTTTTTATTTTTCTTAGAGAATGTCATAAGTACTTCATGTTGTATTACTTATTTGTATGATATTATAAATTATTATTTACATTTTCCACTTCTTGTATCGATCTGATGGGCATATTTAATGCTTTATTTACCTATACCTACAGTACCTAATTCCCTAAAAATAATACCTCTAGCACGGACGTAAAAAAAATAACCTCTAGATAGTAGATACAGTACTCTGTTTTTAACTCCTGACAGTTGACACTGTAATAATATTAGAGTAATTAGTCGAAACCAAAGTATTCAATTACAAAAGAACTTAATTTCAAATTAATTAGATTTCTTTGAAATTGGATTACATAGGAATCAATTGCTTTGTGTAATTCTATATTTAAATTTGAAAGTATTTGAATTACAATGTAATTAGAATAAAATGTAGTCTAATTACTTTGCAATTAGATTGCTAATTAGATTAACCAGTATTTCAATTATGCCCAACTCTGGATAATACTTACTGCCAACCCACACAGTTGTGGGTTGGCAGTAAGGCACACAACAACCACAACCACACCAGTTAGTCATTACTCATTACTAATTCCATCTTTTTATTAATGCAGTGATGATTCAGTACTTGCGTGATGTATCAATGTAAGTTAAGGACGCTATCACAAAAATTATTACAAAAATTAGCAGGACGAATATCGATGTTATGGACATTAAAATAATATTCAATATCAGCGCGCCTTGCACAGTGGCGGTTACGACGCTCGCCGCGTTCTTGATAGGGCGAAAATGTATGAAAAAAATTGTGAGCGTTTCTTATTTTTCCTATAAATGGAAATGTTATTTATTTTTACCCGACTGCCAGGAGGGTTATTATATAAAATATTTAGCTATTCGTACAGGGGACTAATTAAGCAACAATTTTTTTGTATATTTATTTTCCTTAATTCAGTGTATTTAGCTAAATACACTGAACTAAGGAAAATAAATATACAAAAAAAATTCAAAAATCAAACCCCATTTTTTTAAATCATTTGCGATTGTTGTGATGGTTAAAACGTATTTATGTGAAAATTTTGTATGCGGCTATAAATTTTTTATGGTGTACACGTGGAGATGAATATATTATCTTTCATTTGAAACCAAAATATCCTCGCAGTGTGACTCTAAATTCTTTAAAATGGTACCTGAAAATCGCTGATATTTGTGAAAAAATGTGAAGGCATCCTTAACGTTTACGACTAGCCTCCAGTTTTTAAGAAGGTATATCTTGAACTTTGGAAATAACAGAGGTGGATTATGATGACACTTGAAAAGTTTATTTTTCTTTAGTGTATTGAGTTCATGAGTTAGGGTTTTCGCTAACCATTAAGCAATAATATTACGTCTGCTCGTTTTCTGTTTCTCTCCATAAGAAGGATAATTGAAAAAGAAATAAACCCCTTTTAGCTTCAGCTATTATACTCGTAACTTTCATACGACTTAAACCTTTTTGCATTTTAAAACTGAAAGCGTGCAAATGTCTGATGTAGTATGCAAATTGCATCGCGCATGCAACCGACACATACGTTTTGTGGCGTGCGGCTTATTACGTTATAGTCTTATGTTAAAAGCCTACGTGCAATGTTCTTATCAGATATTTTTTTTATAAAAGAACTTAAAATAGAAGACAGTTTCTAAAGAAAAAGAAAAGAACAGCATACACTTATGTTTTGTAGTTAAACGTTTCGACAACGAAGATAATATAAATGTATAGGATTTCACATAAGACATCGCATTTTTTACTTTCTTACCTACGCGCGATCTTAGTCGAAATTTTCGATTCGAGTTGTCTAATTGGAACGAAGTTCCTTATCGCGCGTTCGGGGTAACGGAGGCTAGACAGAACGATATTTGACCTCGACACTTTTTTATTAGTACCTGCATGGTAGGGGCAGAGGGCGTTGATAGTATTCCTGTGCGTCAACTAGATGGTGTTTTTTGAGTATAAACAGCGACGCGTTGTTACTATTCCTGGGCATCAATAGATGGGCTTTTTTTTTTGAGTGTATATGTATGTACAGATTTTTCGAACATAGGAACTTCGTTCCATTCGGGTGTCCCTTGATACCTCTCAAGTTTTTATTATTATCTATACTTATAAAATTACATGTCCTGACTGACTGATTGACTGATTCATCATCGCTGAGCAAAAACTGTAAAAGTTACAGCCTCGAAATTTGGTGAGTAGGGTTGTTTTATTAGGTAGACACCCACTAAGGAAGGAATTTTGAAAATTTTACCCCGAAGGGGGTGAAATAAGGGTTGAAAGTTTTAATGAAAGTCCGTCATTTCTTGAGTTAGAAACATGAAACTTTATTTTTGTGTTACTGATTAAAAATGAATGGATACGTATTTAAGCGTTTTTGGAAATTCTACCCCCAAGGGGGTGAAATTGGGGTTGAAAGTTTGAATGAAACTCCGTTATTTCTTGAGTTAGAAACATGAAATTTTATGTTTGGGTTACTGATTAAAAATGATTGGATAGGTGTTTCAGCGTTTCTGAAAATTGTAGAACTTTCATTTAAACTTTCAACCCCTATTTCACCCCCTTGGGGCTACCCCCAAGGTACCCCTTTCTTGAGTTAGAAACATGAAAGTTTGTTGACGTTTGCGATTGACGTTTGCTTAAATAGGGTCCGTTTTTACCCTTTGTATAAGGAACCACAAAAACAAAAAGGAGAAAACTATCCATCTTTGTTATTATACTATGTTAACGCGGATGAAGTCGCGGGCAACAGCTACTCTAGATATAATGCTTCTTGGTACAAAAGAGAGTAGAACAAGCGTTCTTAGTCTTTTTAAAACCTTTTATTTTTAGAAAAAAAAATGAGTTTTAAAACTGTCGTTGTTTTAAAACTTAAAAGCGTTTATTAAAGCTAGTTTGTTTTTTAACATCATCACGCCCTAATGATTGTCATTTGTGCTGAAAAATATATCTTCAACTATAAATTATTCAACTAGTCTCCGTCTAAAAGCATACAAAGTATATCCTTTATAAAGATACATCTGGCTAAACTCTAAATGATTTTTACCCTTATTTACCTAGTTATTGATACAATCCCCACGAAAATCGGTTGGAGCCTCCTGAAATTGGATCGTTTTATTGTCCCGTGTAGGGACACGTCCCGAAGGTCCAGTAAATAAGATAATTAAAGTTTAATCCGGGATTTCGCCCTGATTGGACTGTTCTTAGTCTGGCAGTTCTGAAATACAGCTGGTGACCTTTTCGTGTATAATATAGGGTCATTTATTGAAAACTATACTTTATAATATATTTACTATAGACTAAAGTATGTAATTATTGTACTCGTATTCTATATAACTCTCTTATTTCACAGAATTCAACATTGTATAGATCTAAATTTAAAAAGAGTTATAGCTATGCAATGTTTAATCTTGTCTAATGCTAAGTACTCACATGCGGTTTTGCTCGATAGTTTTACTCTGAATCAAGTAATAATTACTGTGTAGACCGCAAAACTGACAGCTCGAAGGCTCGCTTCGAGCCGGCTCGATGGAATTAAATATATCGATTTAGAATAAAACTATTGAGCAATGCTGAATGTGTGGACGAAATCCCGAGCCGCGGGTTTTGCTCGACGTTATTGCTCGATCGAGCAACACCGTATGTGAGTACTTAGCATAATACGTTAAAGAAAAAGGTACTAGGTAGCTTGGCAGACAAGATATAAGACAACATAATATTGTATAGTTATTATTTTAGGCAATAAAAACGATCCTAACATGCAAATTAAAGACCGACACACCTTTCAAATTTAATTTAGATAGAGAAAACTAAAATATATTTTTAAAATCAAAATGGAAAACTAAAAATAAGGGAATAATATCAAATAAAATGTTATTAAAATTCGCTCCGTTTCATTATTATCTAGAAGTATTACTCTTTTATCTCTGATGGAACTTTTAAAGATACTTTATATAAAGTGTTAAATAGTTTTCCTGGTTTTCCCCCGCTCTAATGCTCTCAAGTTATCTCACAATCTCTGGCTTTCATCGCCGACGGAGATAAAACATACTGATATTTCACTTATAATGTCTGCTGAAGTTTCTCATCGTTAACGTTTTTAAGCTTGGAAGTAGGTATTAGGTAATGTATTACAGACTACATTACTGTAATACCATTAAGACGTATGTATTGAACAAAAGTTCATACTAATAATATTATTAGTATGGACTTTGTTCAATACAATATACTTCATAGTATTACAGTAATAAAGAAAGTGTGTCTGTTACCTCTTCATGCTGAAACCGCTGAACCGATATTGCTGAAATTTGGAATGAAGATATATTGAGTACCTATGCTATTCGCGAACCGTACGTTTTTTCTTGATAAAAGTATCCTATGTACCTTTCAGCAAAATTGGTTCAGCGTTTTGGGCGCGAAGAGTTAACAGACAGATAGATAAATTGACAAATAGACGGACAGACAGATAGACACACTTTTGCTTTCATAATATTAGTATGGATATCGACGATGCGACCTTATCTCATTCCTGTCTCCTGTGTTAAACCTTTCTTGACCGCTGCAATGAATTTTATTCTGTTGTTTGTGCTTTTCTAACCTGTGCTTTTTTCAGGCGGACTGGTCGGAGCAGTTCGTGTTGAACGTGCACGGGGGCTCGGTGTTCCCGTGCGGGGACGGCGTGCGGGCGCTCTTCCAGTACCCTGAGTGCGCGCTAGATGGTGCTGACCGCGTGCGCGTGTTTGGCAGGGATGCGGATCGCCTGCGATATGTTGCTGAGCGGCGCGTGCGCAGGTATGTGTCTATGAATTCATCACTACACGAATTATTCGGTCTGAATTCCTTAATTTTCCCAAGCTAAACATACACAACAACGCACACAAAAAAGATGAGTGAATGATACAATTCTCTGGCTCTGGCGTGTGCGTTGCCATGATTGGATACGCGACGCGCATGCGCAGTGAAATTCCTCATAAATTCCTTTTAAATTTCGAGGAAGCGGTAGCGGAAGAGGATTTTTTTATTTTTATTTATGAGGATGCGGTAACGGTTGAGGAACCCAAAATATTGCGGAACTTCCTCATTATGAGGAAGCGGAAGAGGAATCCTCAGCAACCCTAATACAAATTCAATACTTTGGAAATACATCTACGCATCGCATTGCGGTCTGAATTGGCCCTTAGTACTTAGTAGTCAGGCTGATTTTAATTTTGCGACCGCTAATCGTCGGTAAAATTTTTGACGTTTAACTGTTGATGGTGATCTTTACATAGTTCGATCAGGAAGCACGTAGAGATTTTTTCGCACACGCATAGATTGCTATAGCGTTTACACCAGGCTACAATACGAGGGCAAAAGTTTCTTCGTGCTCCACGATTGTATTAGCATCGATGATAATAATTCAAGACGTGAGTGGAAGAATAAGGTAAGTAACATGAAAAAACTTCCCGTTTTTTGCTTAAATGGAGGCCTTAAGGCCGGAAAAATAATTTGAAAAAGAAAAACTGTGGATTATAATATGTGTAGCCAGATATATTAGCTTAGTAATGAAGTAGATAAGTTACAAGTTTTATGAAAATAATTAGGGAAAAAATGAGTTATTGTCCGTATGTCACGAAATGTTACTTGTTCGATTCTTCCACTTACTTCAATTACAAGAGAGAAACTCATTTTGTCGCTGCTACAGATGTCTTCTCTTTTCTATTATCTCTCTCTCTCCCAGGGGCCAGCACACGGCGATGTTCGACTGCCGGCTGTTCAGCGAGCGCTACCCGGAGTATTGCTTCGTGTACGTGTCCCAGGCCGTCACCGGCGCCGTCGCCGACGTCCGGATGGACTGTCTGCCGACGCTGCCTCTGTCAGGTATACCTACAGTAGCATAGAGCCTTAGTTGGGGTAATAGGTGAGGATGTAGGTCCTCAATATATAGAGGTAAGTTAAGCCGAATACCAAAGGAGTTGAATGAATCCACGATACTGCCTATAGTTACAAATTTACAATATTATGATAATGCTATATTCAGAGTATTGTATCCACTGGCGTCGTCGCAGATATAACTACTAGACTAAAATACGTGGGAGAGCCATATTTCGGCACGAATGGGCCGGCTCGACCGGAGAAATACCACGTTCTCACAGAAAACCAGCTTGAAACAGCGTTTGCGCTGTGTTTCGCCGAGTGAGTGAGTTTACCGGAGGCCCAATCCCCTACCCTATTCCCTTCCCTACCCTCCCCTATTCCCTTCCCTACCCTCCCCTATTCCCTTCCCTTCCCTTCCCTTCCCATCCCTACCCTCCCTTATTACCCTATTCCCTCTTAAAAGTCCGGTAACGCACCTGCAGCTCTTCTGATGCTTCGAGTGTCCATGGGCGACGGAAGTTGCTTTCCATCAGGTGACCCGTTTGCTCGTTTGCCCCCTTATATCAGAAAAAAAACTCTACTATCTATAGACGCAAGTGATGACAGATAAAGCCCTATAGGGAACAGTATATTGTATTAATCGAAATCTCACGCTTGTTACTCAGGTAAGTAAAAGTAACCTGCGTAGCTAGCACGGGGTTTCCCAGTCGATTCTTCGGAAGAAAGTAATGGCAGTTTCTTTCCCATGTCTACATATCTTATTCCCGAGCATGGCATCACCCATCGACTTGAGTTTCAGTGGACAAAGACAAGAAACTCTTTCCATAGCAACCATTACAGCAACGGCAATATTTTTTTTTTTGACATTTAGTTTCTTGGTTCTTTTTTTTTAATTATGGCACCTCGGCTATAAAACCATGGCCAGTGTCGAGTAAATGGCGGCAAATTCAAAAAATCGACGTGTAGTAACCTTGTCTATAGCCAGAATTATAGTTTTGATCTACGAAATACGAATAAGAAAAACTAAGGAACTTTATTATTCGTAGTTTGTAGATCAAAACTATAATTCCGACTATAGACAGGGTTGCTATACATCGATTTTTTGAATTTGCCGCCATTTACTCGACACTGGCCATGGTTTTATAGCCAATTGCCATAATAAAAATAAAAACAGAATCAAGAAACTAAATGTCAAAAGCGGATCGTCATGCTTGACTTATAGATTTTCAAAAGCGAAAGATATCGAGATAGGAAAGAAACTTTTACTCCAATGTTTTTCCGGTAAAACTGTCAAAATTTAGTTTCTTTCGTTTGTCTACGTGCTTGTGCTAGCTATGCTGGTGATTAAAAAAACCCTTTTTGTTGATGATGATGATGATGATGATGATGATAACGATGATAACGATGATAATCCTTCACAGAGGGTGGCGCGGGCGGTTGGGGCGCTTGGTCTCCGTGGTCGGCGTGCCCGGCGCCGGCGCGGTGCTCCACGCGGACGCGCAGCAGACACCGCTTCTGTGACAGCCCGCCGCCCGCGTATGGCGCTAAGTATTGTGAGGTGAGAGAGAGAGAGGTTTGACTAGGCTATGTACGCCATTATTAAGTTTCTGTAATGGCCAATGCACATTGTACCATCGAGGAAGTTGATTCCTATGCAATTGACAGACCAACGTTATTTGGTCGAATATGTCAATTCAATGTTAATTGTGATCTGTCAGCTGGGTTAGACGTAACGCAACCAAACTACTTAGGTCCCCGATTTGCATAGGAATCAACTTCTCTGATAGTACATTAATTTAACGCCACTTGATCCTCTTAGGGTCTGTTTACCACTTCCTGGTAAGTGCCGGATAGGCTATCCACAGCTTATCTCACAGATACAGTACAAAATATCTGTCAGATAAGTTGTGGATAGCCCATCCAGAACTTATGAGGAAGTGATGAAATAGCCCCTTACTTGTATAATAAAAATATCTATACATGTCATGACATTATATTTTCATTCTATGGGATTTTATCGTCAGACAACTTAATTACTTATTAATATACCATGTCTTTAGATCTCCTGTAGCCTAGTTCTGATTTTTGAAACGAATTCTTGGAAGACTACTTAAATTAGCGTGATGTAATATTACAGGCAATAAATAAGAGCTAATAAAAAAAGTGAGAAATGGTGTTATTGATACGTGTCGCAAGTGTTTTCGCTGCGTTGCCATGGCGATGGCTGGTCGTTGGCCGACCTTATCATATTTGTCCGGCCATAGACATAATATATACTGTCGTAAAGACCACCTGACAACTCGAAAATGCGTGACCATTTTTGATCTGTCAATGTGTGCGTGTTCTAGTGATGTATATTTTACTATCGATAGTATAGTATTTTGCTATCGATAGTTTAGTCCGTTCGAGTTATTTTACCTGAGTTTCTATAAGAAATAAATAATATGCAACTTTGATAGATTTGTATTTCAAATTAGGTATCATAAATTTTAATTGGCAAAAAAAGGTGACGATTGAAAAGTAGATACACATTTTCTTTTGGAATGATTTTTCAATCGTCGGATATGTTATGACATGAGGTTCTTATAGGGGTAAATAATTTACACTTAACACATCATAAAGTTACTTATTTATTACTCAGGTAAAATCTATCTGGTAAATCAGTCCTTACACTGAAAGTAAACGTTGAAAGTAAACAACACACATAGTGTATTATATTTTATTCTTAAATTAAATACATATTATAAAATATCATAATATTTTATTACAATTATTTTGAACCGACTTCCAAACAGGAGGAGTCTAGACGTTCGCCTGTGGATATATTTTTATGTATGTTCAACGATTACTCCGCCGTTTATGAACCGATTTTCAAATTTTTTCTTTTGCTGTACATTGTATTGTTCCGAGTAGGTATCATGTTCACAAAAGTGGTGGTCTGGTGATGGAAACAATGAGAAATCGAAGTGACTCCTTGATATTCAAATGGGAACATATGGTCCCAGAAAACGTTTAAAATCTTTCGATTAATAAATTTAAAAAAGTAGTCAAAGAACGTTTTGTGCCAAAGCCAAAATGATTTCATAATTGATGGCACATCTTGGGAGTAGAATGCTGAATGACTGCTTGCAAGGCTACTTCTACATGACTTACAATTATTATGTATCTATCTATGTTTACATTGTATAATTTTTAGTTACAGCATTGTAAATTTTGTTTTAAAAGATAATTTTTTTTCTCACTTTTTTTGGTAAAAAGTGGGCGTGCGAGTTTCTTACGTCGGTTCTTCTCGTCGGCTTAGTTACCGAACCGGTGGTAGGCACCATGTATTCTGAAAATATATTTTATTTAAGATTTGTTCAGAAATAAAGCAATTTTGATTTTGATTTTTTAAAACACCAACTGTAAGTATAGAAAACGTTAAGGACAGCTAAAATGAGTAAAATTATTATTTTTAAACAAAAAATTAAAACCGACTTCCAAGGCAATGACAATAGTAATATTATACTAAAATGAACTAAAAAGTATTAAATAATTCTTATTCTGTACTCAGTATAATTCTGTTCTCAATCTTCATTATTTTGCAATCGGTACCAGCTAACCTAATCGCCAGTTCTCTGACAGAATAGCTATAACAGCAACTTATATACTTAGGACTGGTACCGACTTCAAAATTATGAAGATTGAGTACTGAATAAGGATTATTTAATACTTTTTAGTTCATATAAGTATAATCTTAAATGAACTAAAAAGCATTAATTGCTTATTTTTAATAATTGCTTCAGTAACAAGTGCAACAGTATGTCAAACTTACTGGCACAAATAAAGTTGGGATAGCTCCTTTAACCAAAATAGTATTTATTCTAATTTTTCTTTAAAAATTTTCAATGAAATGTTGCTACATATTGTTGAATTTTTCTTGGGATTCCAACCAACACGCCCAATTAATTTCAGCCATTTTCCTCTTATTAGAGGATCTTGAGGGAATCTGTAAAACAAATGATTATGATATATAAATATAAACCTTCCTCTAGTTTTAGAGTCACTCTATACTATAGTAGTTATATTATATTAGCTATATTATAATATACTATTAGTTGAAATAAGATAATATGTCCTTTTAGTCCGGCCGCACATTTTCCGAATTTGTGATCACTAAAATTCGGACGCCCCGCCCCGCTCATACATTTTGACACGTCAGAAATTCTTTTAGTATGATGGGTCTACAACAAAATGTATAAACAGAGTGCGTTCCGCCGGGCGTCCGAATTTTTCTGATCAGAAATTTCGGATAATGTGCGGCCGGGCTTAAGGTGATAAATATAAAGGTAAATGATTTTTATTTTAGATTTATGTTATTGTAAAATATCGATAAGCATATCGATAAATTTGATTCAAGCACTAGCGTATATGTAAGAAATTTTGATGAAAAATTTTTCTTCAAAATTTGTGTAATATAGGAACAATAGTACCTTTAGTTACGCAAAATATGAAAGTAAAAGGTAGGATTCACAATATTTTATTTGAAATAGAGAACTAAAGACCAGAATATAGCAAAAATAAACACATCGTAGCAATTACGACATGAAGATTAATTACGGGTGAAATGTATATTTTTCAGGATTATTCCTATGACTTACACTGCAATCACTCACTGCACAAGTTATTATTGTTATATATAATAGTATTTGTTGAAAATAACATACGATTTAAATAATAAATTGCAAATACCGAAAGGGCATAAAAACGATTGACGACTTTTGACGACCTGTCAAATAAAAGTTGTTACAATTTTCATTAGACTGCCTCTCTCTTTTCATCTTGTTATAATTCCATAAAGGATTTTCTTCTCTCTCGCACTCTTTGTTGGTCTTTAAGTATATATTATGTCTATGTGTCCGGCTACACGTAGTATTTTACATACTTTATAGAAACCGACATATATTTTATTACAATAAATGTATAAAATATGCAGTAACGTTACGAAAAGTAATAAACTCCTTAGCAGTTTATAAATAGTTTTCGCATGACAAAGCGGTTGTCACAGTGACGCGCTTGGCAACAGTTTGATCAATGTCAACGCGATAATTCCTAACATTTCGTTTTGCGATTTATTCAAAACACTTTTTAACGCTTAAAAATGGGGCCAAAAAAGGACAAAAAAGAGAAGAAGAAAGGAAAGGAAGCCGATGAACCGAAAGCTGTTGGTACCATTACAGAGGTAGAGAAAACGTTTTTGGAATTAGAACTTGCCGAGTGTAATCGAAAAGTTGCTCGTCTGCGAACAGCTGTTGATGAGTATGAGCAGAAGAACGAAGAACTACAGAAAGCATACGATAAACTGGATGAAGATAGGGCTGATATTATAGCGTACTTGAAGAAAACACTTAATTTGAAATCGGAGGAAAATAATGAGCTAAAAGACAAAGTGAAGGGTCTCGAGGAAACTCGAGCTATTGAAATGGCACAATTTAAAGAAACAGTTGCAGAATTAGAAAGAAATTTCTCAGTTATGAAAGACCAATTGACGTCAGAAAATAAGCTTTTAGCTGGAAAACTTAATACATTAGAAGAATTTAGAGCTATAAGAGATGACCTTATGAAAAAATATGAAAAACAAGAGCAAGACTTTAAGGATCAAGAAATGAAATATAAGAGGATTATATATGATGCTGAAAAGAAATTTGTGATAGGTAAAGATAAACTTAAAAGGGAAATGGAATCTCGTCTACTACAACTGGCACAAGACTTTCAGGACGCTACCGAACTAAGAATTGCTGCATCTACTCATAGAGTCATCAGAGAAAATATTGCGATTAACAACGAACTTGACAGTATATTATCCAACCAAACCAAGTTAGCTGAGCAAAATGAGAAATTAAAAGAAAGTGAACAAGCAGCCCGCATTGCTAAAGAGCTAGCGGAAGAAGAACGAGATAAAGCCATCAATAAAAATGTTATACAGCTAAAAGTAATAGATCAATTGACTACATCTTTCCAAAATATGAAAAAAGAAAAGGCACATTTCGAGAAAAAAAGTTTTGACTTGGAAACATTACAATCTAAAATTGATATTTTGATAAAAGAAAATGAAGAATTGTCTTTGAAAGTTCGTATATTAGAACAAAATTTACATTCTCGCTTAACAAACCAAAATAAGTCATCAACAGAAGCATCGTTGCTTGTAAAAGAGTACAAAAAACTGAAAAAAATATTAAAGGAAGCCGCAATTACCATAAAAGCTGCGCTCAAGTTAGACGAGTGGTCTAAAACTGATCCCACGCAGAAAGCTGTAGATAGACACACATTGTTGAATCAGTTGTTGGAAATCATAACTAAACATCACGAAATCAAAACAACAAAATCTGTCGACACCTTAGCATCTCTTGGAAAAGTGTACGAGGAAGGTGATCTAGGCTTTATACCGAAAGTCACGAAGAAGTCGTCAGTTATGCATACACCATCTTCCTTAGAGACAAAACGAGCACCCGAAAAGTCTTTAAAGTCTGAGAAACTTTCAAGTGAATCTTCATCATCTTCTCGGTCTTCGCCTCAAGGTAGCTTAAGAACTGTGCCTTCCATGAGGCTCGTACCACAATCTTCTGATGTTAAAGTTGAAAGCGAGAGTTTCCTCTCATTTATCACTTCAACAAAAACAACTCTGAGCTCCGAGGAAAGCTCTGAATCTGGTAATGAGACTGATATAGTAAAGAAAATCGATGATTCTAAGCCATCAATCCAGAAATCTATGATGAAACATAGTGCTGATCCAGAAGCAACAAGTGAAAGTGCGCTTAAAGAAGAATTGCTGCAAGAAGATAATACAGAAGATAAAGTATCTACTAAAGAACTGACTGAGGCTGAGACCAAAAACGATATAAAGCCTGAAGAACATGATTCTAAAGATACAGAGCCTTCGCCGGATGTTGATGTAGAGGAGGACATACAAGTAACAGAATAATGGACGTGAAAATTTAATATTTTTACTGCCTGTGAAACATTATTTTAGTGCGTGTTGTACGATATTCAAATTATAGCATTGTTATTTTTTAAATTATAATTTTAGTTGACGAAAGGTACACTTTTGTAGGTATAATAATAAAACACCTAATATATTGTAAATTTTGCTATTTTTTTGGTCTTGCTGTAAGTTAAAATTAGCATAAATTAATTAGTTAGAAAATCAACACAATAACATTCATGAAACATAGTATTTATATTTTGTATTTACTTTTGATTAAATTTATTATTTATTAATTGTATGTGTTTTATTTGTTTTATTTAGTAACCATTACAAAATTTAAAAAAGGAATGAAGTAAAATTGTGCAAGTATAGCTGGCCATTTGACGACTGTCTAGCTTTCCAAATGGCAACCCTACGCCAGAACGTAGAAAGATATATACTTTATTTCTAACATTTAATTAGGTATTATCATGATTCATGTTACTAAATCTAAACTTAAACATAAACGTGGGCAAGGGCGTATTGAAAATTATTTACAATATATTGTTATTTCAATATTATGGTCTTGTTGCTGTACCTAGTACAAAAATGAACGTTTAAGCTGCTTAGTAATATTATTCTTAGTAAATTATAGCGTTACCTAAAAGCTGTGTTTAAAATATCTACCCCAGGGCGAAGCAGTAGAGCTGGCGGCGTGCGAGTGCACCGCGCGGCCGTGGGCGGGCGACGCGTCGACGGTGGTCGCCGAGGTCGGCGCCGCGTGCCGCTGCGGCTGCGTGCTGCATCTCGCGCCGGTGGCGAGGCTGCTGGCGGGCTCGGCGAGGGCATGCCCTGCGAGGTCGTTCTGGTTGCTGCAGGTGAGATTTTTGAGAATTGAGACGCTTTTTATATATAGGGGGAAAAGGAGCAAACAAGTCACCTGATGGAAAGCAACTACCGTCACCCATGGACACTCGTAACATCAGAAGAGCTGCAGGTGCGTTGCCGGACTTTTAAGAGAGAATACGCTCTCTTCTTGGAGGTTTGCAGGTCGTATTGGTCCAGAAATACTACTGGTACGCTGCATTAAAGTGAGCAGATCTGGAGAGGAGTTTCTGTCAAGTCGTTATGGAATCAGTATCCTTGCATTGTTGGTCTTCTTTTCGTATTACGGTGAAGTGATTGGACAGTTCTAGTCATTGGACAGAGCACAAAAACACTATATTTATTAAGGTTGCTTTAAAAACAACCTGTGTTTCTTTAAAATCAGGCGTTCTTTTACTTTAAAAACAGGCAATTTTTAAAGCAACATTAATAAATATTGTGTTTTTGTGCTTTTTCCAATGACTGGTACTGTCCAATCTACTAGTAATTTAGTTTGACTGCCCTAAATTTCACAGTGAGAGAAGCTCTGACTGTGAAATATGGGACAGTGCAACGGCAGGTAGACAATAACTACAAAACTGCACATAATATTGTATACAACATCTTCAATTATTATTTATATTACACCGTGCAAACACAGGGACCCCGCTACCATATGAGCAATGTGAGCAACGCACACGGGCGCCACCCTCTAGGGGCGCCAAATCGCCATCTTTAGGGGCGCCAAAACCAAGGACCCAAAAAATTTGCCTAAAGGGGCGCCAGAATCCTTTTTTTGCACACAGGCGCCAGTAGCCCTTACGGGGCCCTGGTGCAAACATACTGAGCAGTTTACAGGAATGCAATTATATTATGTGCTGTCCCGGCAAATAATGTTTTTCCATAAAATTATTTTCCCTATGTTCCTGCTTTTCTCTTGAAGTTTTTTCTGAAAAAAAAATTCTATAGACCTCACGGTACCCGAGACCTTTCCAACGAATGCAAAACCGTGGAAACCGATTCGTGCGTTCTAGAGTTATAGCGTCAGGAAGGAAAACCCGACTTATTTTCATATATTAGATTATATCGTTGTTATCTGAACTTGCAATGAATAACTAATATTATAATAGATATTACAGAAAATACATAATAATATTATGTCACATTATTGAATTTAATGAAACATAGACTATATTATCAAAATACTTGTTTAGAACCTAAACTCTGTACAGTCCCTCAAATTGCAATCCAATAAGGCTCATAAAATTTGCATCGAAAACTAAATAGGAGTTGGAAGTAAAGTGTTTTGCATAGGATTACAAGCGAACCTGACTATCTAGCTCGGTAACAAAGTTACTACAGTCTCTACTTGAGTTGCTAGCGTTTAATATTAGATTGCGATACTATAAGAGCTCTTGGGCTACGAAAGAGATTTGTAATCGAAATTCGATAACTGAAATATTCGAGTTATGTTTGGGTTTAAGTGAAACTGTGTTTATTTGAAGTTGAATTAATGTTTGGATGAAATACTCAAAACTGAAATAATACGGTTTAAGGGCCTTAATCCACGGTGACTTTGACGCTACTAGCGCGCGACGGTACTAGAGCCCTAAATAAGAATTAGTCTACTTACACTTTGTTATTAAAGAACAAAGATAATAGCTTTTTTTATTTACTTCGTTAAGCTCGGAAAGTGTAAGTCTGATGTTTAAGAGAAACAGTAGTATAAAGTAGACCAGAGAAAAGGACGTTTAATTTATAGTTTCATCATTGCATCAAAATGTACAGTTTTTGGTGTAGGCTTAGTTTTATTTCCTGAATAGAAATATTTTGTTTCTGACTCTTCTCACAGGTTTCATATATTATACTTAACAGTAAGGACTCATAGGTCTTATAAATTATAAAAAATTGGGATAGTGCACTTTCCACAGACCACAGCTAGTTGGTAATTCCTTTACTAACACAACTATTTTGCTAACAGCTATTAATTCCATGCTAATAGCTTGGGAATAAGTGATGATACAGACCGCACTCAACAGTTAGCTGGGGGCTAACTCTGACAACTAGTTTTACTTCCGTCATCGTTAACTTGACTCCGGCTACGCCGGAACTACTCAAACTCATGTTAAATTCTGTTAATTCACGTTTACTGAGTGTCTAATAGTTAGGCTATCGTTACTATTTATCCTAACTAGTATATAGCCTTATTTAAGGCTTGTTCATTGAGCTGCATCCACGAAAATTTATTTTTTTTAAAAATTGAGAGAGATTACATTGATCTTAAGCTTAGTTCTGCTGAAAAAACTTTTTCACAAATAAATATTTAAAGTTATAATGTTTTTACTTTGGATTATATTGAGTGAGGAAGATCTAAAAGGAGATCTACCTTAAGTTTGGTCACAGTGGGTTTCGTCTTTAAGTTGTATAATGTATATTTATAAAACAGGTATATTATTGAAATGTTACAACTTTACCTGCAAAAGGCTTTTAACAGTAGCAAAATAAAGCCAATAAAATCTAGTTCCGGCAACTCTGAAAGAAGTCTTATAAGGTGCTAATTAGAGCACACCCTGTACTCACTATACAGGTAGCTGTTGACTATGGTCTATGTGTGTTTACTAAACAGGGTGTGTGCTGTGTGGTCGTGTAAAGTAAACACGTATGGTTTTGTAGAACAACTGTCAGAATATGTTTGTTCAAGGGGAATAATAAATATTTATAGTGTTTGTTTAAGGAAGGTAATAATTTAAAATAGAGAAGTGTGATTGTACAATACACAGAACATTTTTGTAGATGTCACCGAGCACAAATATTGCCTGATAAAAACTAATTAGCACTTATAGACAACCGAAAAATTAGCGACTGGTCGATATTAATAATGTAATGTTATAATTTTCACTTTACTTTTCAAAATCAATTGTAATTACACTAGAATTTTATAGGCAGCATAGTTTGTATAAGCTAATGGCGCATCCACACATGCCGCCGGCTTATACCGCCGGGTTTGCCGCCGACTTTCAACCTGCCTTGCAACCGAAGCCGGCGGCATGTGTGGTTAGCCGGCGGCCGGGCCGCCGACCGTGCCGCCGGTATAAGCCGGCGGCAAGTGTGGATACAGCATAAGTAGGCACTTCATGAAGCGTGCAATTTATACAGGATGTGTATGATTGATATTTCGGCTCGTTAGCGCGACATTATCGCGAATGTGCGTAATATCCAATTTGAAGTAATGTCTCATTTGTATTCTGCGGGGCGATGCACCTGAGTGGAATTTGCATTTGATTTGTTATGGGTTTGAGTTCGACAAATAACTAGATAATAAGATAACAGATGAAGGACAGACAGACAGAAGGCATTCATAATATTATTAATGTAGGGTTATAAATATAGCCGTTTTTTTTCGGTATCTACTTTTTGTTTTTTTTTTTTTTTTTACTTTAAGGACGCTATCACATTTTTTCACAAATATCAGCGATTTTCAGGTACCATTTTAAAGAATTAGGAGTCACACTGCGAGGATATTTTGGTTTCAAATGAAAGATAATATATTCATCTCCACGTTACACATTAAAAATTTTATAGCCGCATACAAAATTTTCACATAAATACGTTTTAACCATCACAATAATCGCAAAAGATTAAAAAATTGGGGTTTGATTAGGTACTATTATAGCTAAATACACTGAACTAAGGAAAATAAATTTACAAAAAAATTTATGCTTATTTAGTCTCCTGTACGAAAAGCTAAATATTTTATATAAAAATAAATAACATTTCCATTTATAAGAAAAATAAGAAACGTTCTCAAATTTCTTCATACATTTTCGCCCTATCAAGAACGCGGCGAGCGTCGTAACCGCCACTGTACAAGGCGCGCTGATATTGAATGTTATTTTAATGTTCTTAACGTCGATATACTGACCTGCTCATTTTTGTAATAATTTTTGTGACAGCGTCCTCGATGTCTGGCCGTTGCAGGCTCTTACGACAATCCCGTGTGTTTTTATAACTTCTTTCGGTGCTAATTTTTTAAACGCAATTTTGTAAACTACCCCGATTGCCATGACAGTCAATTGCCAGTATATTAAAGCTGATCTGTTTCCAGGCGGAGGAGGGTCTTTCGGTGCGCGTGCGGTTCGAGGCGGTGCGGCTGCCGTGCGCGGGGCAGGGGCTGCGCGCGCGGGACGGCGACTCGCTCGCCGCGCCGCTGCTGGCCAGCTGGGACGGCCCCGACGACGTGGTGGTGAGTGTTACTGTCGGTGCGCGTGCGGCTGCCGTGCGCGGGGCAGGGGCTGCGCGCGCGGGACGGCGACTCGCTCGCCGCGCCGCTGCTGGCCAGCTGGGACGGCCCAGACGACGTGGTGGTGAGTGTTACTGTCGGTGCGCGTGCGGTTCGAGGCGGTGCGGCTGCCGTGCGCGGGGCAGGGGCTGCGCGCGCGGGACGGCGACTCGCTCGCCGCGCCGCTGCTGGCCAGCTGGGACGGCCCAGACGACGTGGTGGTGAGTGTTACTGTCGGTGCGCGTGCGGCTGCCGTGCGCGGGGCAGGGGCTGCGCGCGCGGGACGGCGACTCGCTCGCCGCGCCGCTGCTGGCCAGCTGGGACGGCCCCGACGACGTGGTGGTGAGTGTTACTGTCGGTGCGCGTGCGGCTGCCGTGCGCGGGGCAGGGGCTGCGCGCGCGGGACGGCGACTCGCTCGCCGCGCCGCTGCTGGCCAGCTGGGACGGCCCAGACGACGTGGTGGTGAGTGTTACTGTCGGTGCGCGTGCGGTTCGAGGCGGTGCGGCTGCCGTGCGCGGGGCAGGGGCTGCGCGCGCGGGACGGCGACTCGCTCGCCGCGCCGCTGCTGGCCAGCTGGGACGGCCCAGACGACGTGGTGGTGAGTGTTACTGTCGGTGCGCGTGCGGCTGCCGTGCGCGGGGCAGGGGCTGCGCGCGCGGGACGGCGACTCGCTCGCCGCGCCGCTGCTGGCCAGCTGGGACGGCCCCGACGACGTGGTGGTGAGTGTTACTGTCGGTGCGCGTGCGGCTGCCGTGCGCGGGGCAGGGGCTGCGCGCGCGGGACGGCGACTCGCTCGCCGCGCCGCTGCTGGCCAGCTGGGACGGCCCAGACGACGTGGTGGTGAGTGTTACTGTCGGTGCGCGTGCGGTTCGAGGCGGTGCGGCTGCCGTGCGCGGGGCAGGGGCTGCGCGCGCGGGACGGCGACTCGCTCGCCGCGCCGCTGCTGGCCAGCTGGGACGGCCCAGACGACGTGGTGGTGAGTGTTACTGTCGGTGCGCGTGCGGCTGCCGTGCGCGGGGCAGGGGCTGCGCGCGCGGGACGGCGACTCGCTCGCCGCGCCGCTGCTGGCCAGCTGGGACGGCCCCGACGACGTGGTGGTGAGTGTTACTGTCGGTGCGCGTGCGGCTGCCGTGCGCGGGGCAGGGGCTGCGCGCGCGGGACGGCGACTCGCTCGCCGCGCCGCTGCTGGCCAGCTGGGACGGCCCAGACGACGTGGTGGTGAGTGTTACTGTCGGTGCGCGTGCGGTTCGAGGCGGTGCGGCTGCCGTGCGCGGGGCAGGGGCTGCGCGCGCGGGACGGCGACTCGCTCGCCGCGCCGCTGCTGGCCAGCTGGGACGGCCCAGACGACGTGGTGGTGAGTGTTACTGTCGGTGCGCGTGCGGCTGCCGTGCGCGGGGCAGGGGCTGCGCGCGCGGGACGGCGACTCGCTCGCCGCGCCGCTGCTGGCCAGCTGGGACGGCCCAGACGACGTGGTGGTGAGTGTTACTGTCGGTGCGCGTGCGGTTCGAGGCGGTGCGGCTGCCGTGCGCGGGGCAGGGGCTGCGCGCGCGGGACGGCGACTCGCTCGCCGCGCCGCTGCTGGCCAGCTGGGACGGCCCAGACGACGTGGTGGTGAGTGTTACTGTCGGTGCGCGTGCGGCTGCCGTGCGCGGGGCAGGGGCTGCGCGCGCGGGACGGCGACTCGCTCGGCGCGCCGCTGCTGGCCAGCTGGGACGGCCCAGACGACGTGGTGGTGAGTGTTACTGTCGGTGCGCGTGCGGTTCGAGGCGGTGCGGCTGCCGTGCGCGGAGTAGGGGCTGCACGCGCGGGACGGCGACTCGCTCGCCGCGCCGCTGCTGGCCAGCTGGGACGGCCCCGACGACGTGGTGGTGAGTGCTGTTACAGTAATACTTAGTACAGTGAGACAGTAACGACGCCAGATACAGTAGTAAAAGTACCTCGGTAAGGTGATGACAGCGAAGCGTATTATTTATCCGCCCGTCGCGTCGTTGGTAACACGCTCGGTTTCTCATCAGTTCAGTGATCAGTCCATCAATCTGGTAAGGTTAACGCAAAACGTCTAACCAGTGGATTGAAGGACTGATCATTTCTTTATTATATTATATCAATGGGTGCTAACGCCACGTCAGTCTGGCCCCGTGGTAAGTATCTGATAAAATCCATCAGATACTTGTTACAGGTGCCAGACAAAGGAAATATATTTAATATTTTTATTCTATACATATTTTAAGATTTTTATTATACGATACCATAGACTAAACGATACATATATTTACTATAACATCCATGACCCAGGAACTTTGAAAACTTCTTGTACCGTCGGCGGGATTTGAACCCGCGACCCCCGGCTTAAGCTACCAACGCGCTCACCCACTGAGCCACAGAGGTCATCAAATGTAATAATTTTTT
The DNA here is from genome assembly GCF_905147365.1 of Aricia agestis. NCBI lineage: Eukaryota > Metazoa > Arthropoda > Insecta > Lepidoptera > Lycaenidae > Aricia > Aricia agestis. Next base: position 776,107 of record NC_056419.1, read on the forward strand.
TTTTTTTTAATTTTTTTATTCATTAATCTGACTGAACGTGTTAGGTCAAACTTCGTGTTATGAAAAACGACGAAGCAATAATATTATATATATGACTTCGCACACTCAGAAAATTAAAAAAAATCACTTTATAATACAATAATTTATGAAAAAAATCAAAATAGGTTAGTGATGAATGGGTGAATGATTATGGGATAATATAAGTAATTATTACTAAGAATAGTTTTCGCATAATTATTCAATTAAGATTCTGAGTTGTTAACATTTTTCTGTTTTTCTAAAACTACTAAAATAAGTTTTAGGAAAACACATATTTGGCCCTCTTATATTATTTTATTATTATAAAATTAAAAAAGATGTTGTACACTACGATAAATTTAAATTTATGGACTATAAAAGTTAAAAGCATCATAATTATACTATACTCAACCTACGTTAAATAAAGTTTAATTTAATATCGCGTTTTAAGAATTTATAATTTTATAAAAACATAAGCTTTAATATTTTGGACACCTAGCTCGTTAATACCGAAATATATTATATCCCTTCAATAAGGGCTTTGAAATTTCAGCCGGTCGTTAACTCACACTGACCTTAAACCCAACGCCCACAACTTGTTACAACAAAAACAACGAATTCATCATCAACTTGTAAAATTATCATAATATTATAATTACATAATTTAAATAGACGACTTTAAATAAGTAGAAGCTATGCATGTTGAAGAGCCTGCTACATGTTTTCCAGAACGCTGCTCGTAGCACACACTACGCTGCTCGTAGCACACTCTACGCTGCTCGTAGCACACTCTACGTTGCTCGTAGCACACTCTACGCTGCTCGTAGCACACTCTACGTTGCTCGTAGCACACTCTACGCTGCTCGTAGCACACTCTACGTTGCTCGTAGCACACTCTACGCTGCTCGTAGCACACTCTACGTTGCTCGTAGCACACTCTACGCTGCTCGTAGCACACTCTACGTTGCTCGTAGCACACTCTACGCTGCTCGTAGCACACTCTACGTTGCTCGTAGCACACTCTACGCTGCTCGTAGCACACTCTACGTTTCTCGTAGCACACTCTACGCTGCTCGTAGCACACTCTACGTTGCTCGTAGCACACTCTACGTTGCTCGTAGCACACTCTACGCTGCTCGTAGCACACTCTACGTTGCTCGTAGCACACTCTACGCTGCTCGTAGCACACTCTACGTTGCTCGTAGCACACTCTACGTTGCTCGTAGCACACACTACGTTGCTCGTAGCACACACTACGTTGCTCGTAGTACACACAACGCTGCTCGTAGCACACACTACGTTGCTCGTAGCACACACTACGTTGCTCGTAGCACACACTACGCTGCTCGTAGCACACTCTACGTTGCTCGTAGCACACTCTACGCTGCTCGTAGCACACTCTACGTTGCTCGTAGCACACTCTACGCTGCTCGTAGCACACTCTACGTTGCTCGTAGCACACTCTACGCTGCTTGTAGCACACTCTACGTTGCTCGTAGCACACTCTACGCTGCTCGTAGCACACTCTACGTTGCTCGTAGCACACTCTACGTTGCTCGTAGCACACTCTACGCTGCTCGTAGCACACTCTACGTTGCTCGTAGCACACTCTACGCTGCTCGTAGCACACTCTACGTTGCTCGTAGCACACTCTACGTTGCTCGTAGCACACACTACGTTGCTCGTAGCACACACTACGTTGCTCGTCGTACACACAACGCTGCTCGTAGCACACACTACGTTGCTCGTAGCACACACTACGTTGCTCGTAGTACACACAACGCTGCTCGTAGCACACACTACGTTGCTCGTAGCACACACTACGTTGCTCGTAGCACACACTACGCTGCTCGTAGCACACTCTACGTTGCTCGTAGCACACACTACGCTGCTCGTAGCACACTCTACGTTGCTCGTAGCACACTCTACGCTGCTCGTAGCACACTCTACGTTGCTCGTAGCACACTCTACGCTGCTCGTAGCACACTCTACGTTGCTCGTAGCACACTCTACGTTGCTCGTAGCACACTCTACGCTGCTCGTAGCACACTCTACGTTGCTCGTAGCACACTCTACGCTGCTCGTAGCACACTCTACGTTGCTCGTAGCACACTCTACGTTGCTCGTAGCACACACTACGTTGCTCGTAGCACACACTACGTTGCTCGTAGCACACACTACGTTGCTCGTAGCACACACTACGCTGCTCGTAGCACACACTACGTTGCTCGTAGCACACACTACGTTGCTCGTAGTACACACAACGCTGCTCGTAGCACACACTACGTTGCTCGTAGCACACACTACGTTGCTCGTAGCACACACTACGCTGCTCGTAGCACACACTACGTTGCTCGTAGCACACACTACGTTGCTCGTAGTACACACAACGCTGCTCGTAGTACACACAACGCTGCTCGTAGCACACACTACGTTGCTCGTAGCACACACTACGCTGCTCGTAGCACACACTACGTTGCTCGTAGCACACACTACGCTGCTCGTAGCACACACTACGTTGCTCGTAGCACACACTACGCTGCTCGTAGCACACACTACGTTGCTCGTAGCACACTCTACGTTGCTCGTAGTACACACAACGCTGCTCGTAGTACACACAACGCTGCTCGTAGCACACACTACGTTGCTCGTAGCACACACTACGCTGCTCGTAGCACACACTACGTTGCTCGTAGTACACACAACGCTGCTCGTAGCACACACTACGTTGCTCGTAGCACACACTACGTTGCTCGTAGCACACACTACGCTGCTCGTAGCACACACTACGTTGCTCGTAGCACACACTACGTTGCTCGTAGTACACACAACGCTGCTCGTAGCACACACTACGTTGCTCGTAGCACACACTACGCTGCTCGTAGCACACACTACGTTGCTCGTAGCACACACTACGCTGCTCGTAGCACACACTACGTTGCTCGTAGCACACACTACGCTGCTCGTAGCACACACTACGTTGCTCGTAGCACACACTACGTTGCTCGTAGTACACACAACGCTGCTCGTAGCACACACTACGTTGCTCGTAGCACACACTACGTTGCTCGTAGCACACACTACGCTGCTCGTAGCACACACTACGTTGCTCGTAGCACACACTACGTTGCTCGTAGTACACACAACGCTGCTCGTAGCACACACTACGTTGCTCGTAGTACACACAACGCTGCTCGTAGTACACACAACGCTGCTCGTAGTACACACAACGCTGCTCGTAGTACACACAACGCTGCTCATAGCACATGCAATGCTGCTCGCTGCTCGTACTAACAGACTAAAAGTCTATAGTCTGCGAGGACTCTAAGGGTCAATTCAGATTTCAACGCGATGCGTAGATGCATTTTTTTAATTTGTCTACGCGTCGCGTTGCGGTCTGAATTGACCCTAAAACCTTAATAGCTTTGCTTTAATTGTCGTGTGTCTGATATGCCAATAATTCATACTTCATGGTGGCTTGACATCAAACATAATATTATCTTTGATGTGTGATCGATGATGATCAATTATTCTTGTCTGTATTTAATGTTGAACTGTATTTAATGTTGAATTTCGATGGGGAATATGATTCTGTGAATATCAGAACCACATGTTTAGCTTGTATATTGAGTTTTAATTGAGATTAGAGGAGTGAAAATATTGACAGAGCGGATAATACAACATGGTTTTGTCTCTCAGTGATCTTACCAAGTTATATATTTTGGAACTTCCTTTTAGAAACTGTTGAGCATTTTTTTTAGAATTTTAATATCTTTTAATATCTCCTATCTCCTTCAGTCGAGCGAGACGGAGCTGCCAACAGACGGCGGCGTTATAGAACTAGCCGGTGGTCGTCACATCCTGGTGGAGCTGCGGTCCAGTGACACCAGCGAGCGCTGCGCTGGCGGCTTCCTCGCGCATGCGACGCAAGTTGGTGAGTGAGATAGGAAGTGTGACAGAGATAGAGAGAGGTAAACAAGCTGGTGAGTGAGTCAGAGAGTGTCTATGAGAGAAGAAGAAACAAAATATATAGATCGATATAGTATTTACAACTGGAATTGAAAATGGATGAAAAGAACGTGAAATATAATCTGTAGTAGAAACTTTTAACAAGAACTTTACTGCGTTCTCGTCGTGGCCTAAAATAGTGAACTTGATCCGACTAAACTAGTAATATGTGTTTTCAATATTACGATAGGATACAGTGCCCTAAATAACTGGCATCTCTCTTGAAAGGACCAAGAGACCTGTTGTTATTTTAAGCTGTTGTTGTCTCTCTGTTCCTTTAAAGTTAGCCCTCACATTCTCCTCTCAGAGCCGTACCGCAATGCCTCAGCCGCGTGGTCCACCACCGCTGCTCCATGGTGGTCCGGCGGGGGTGGCGCGCGGGCGGCGGCGGGCGCCCTGGCAGCCCTTGCCGCGGCCGCAGCACTCGCCCTAGCAGCACACTCCGCGAGACGCACCCGAGCGTACCAGAGAGCGGCAGACAAGGAGTCTCTCACTGATAGTGATGGTATGTAGTCACTGTTGTCATGGCAACGCCTTAGACTGGCGGCTATAGTAGAGGTGGCGTATAAATTGCGCATTAGGCGGTATGGGTTACGGCCCACGCCGGCCTCGCGGTCCAAAGGGTCTGGCACCTCGAAGGCCCGTATACGCAAAATATTATTAAGATATACTTATAATTACTTATCTTGCAATAAATAATAAATAAACCAGCTAGCAATGTTTTATAAATTAAGGATTAAAAAATATGCAAAAAAATGTGACTTTAAACGCGAGAGGACTTATCCTATCCTCTATATCCTCTGGCGTCATACATCAGGAGGCCTCGCAAAACATAATAATATTATCTTGCTTGTCATAAAATTAAAGTCTTGCCCCGCATCTGGCTAGCTACACCGTACATGAAACGACATGTCCCGCAGGTCAATCTTGCAACAGTAATGCAGTATGACAGCTGCAGTGAATATACATTTTTTCCTAAGGTTGTATATTGGTTAGTTTTAATTGCTATAGCAAGATACTTACTCATCCTGCCAATATGTAATTTTTATTAAACCTTATATTTTATTGTTTAAAGGAACCTGCCGAAATACCAAATACCAATGTAGGCCGTAGGGTACATTGCGCAATGCGCAATTTATATTTTGTTCGTAATGTTTTTGTTTCGTATTTTTTGATGTGTAAATAAAGCGTATTTTTTGATGTGCAAATAAAGAGCTTATAAAGAAACGAATTTCCTTTGCGTAGGAAATGTGTTTTCAAAAGCTGATGTAAGTTTTGTGTAGCTTAATATCCCGTCTAATTCGAAGACATGAGTGGAAGAAGCAGGTAAGTAACAGTTAAAAATTGCCGTTTTTTGCACATAATATTATGGGTGCTTTAGGGCCTGGAAAATTATTTGAAATAAAAAATGTGTATTTTATATGTAGCAAGATATATAAGTCAGATGATGAAGTAGGTAAGTTAGAAGGTTTGTTTAAATTATACGAAAAAACGAGTAATTGTCCATATGTTGTAAAATGTTAGTTATTTGGTTCTTATAACTAACATTTTACAACATATGGACAACTAACATCTTCCACTCATGTCTTTATTATTTAAATATTTGAAAAACTTTAAGAAACTATGTTACACGGTCAACCTTGAATTGACATGATCCGACCAAATGACGTTGGTTTGTCAACTGTCTAGGAATCAATTTCCTCAATGTTACAATCTACAGTATACAGTGTAATGTACATTCAAGTACAGTCTAGTGGCAAATGGCGCGCTAATGCACACTCAGTCGCTCTCATCGTGTTCCGGATTCCTCGGCCTATGTCTCTCTGTGTGTAGCTACTCTGTCGAATCCACATCACAGTGCTTAGATTTTAGAAGTAAGGAAAATGTAAGTTCACTTTGGAAATTATTATATACAGCTGTATGCTGATTTATACAGCTACATGTTGATATGTTATTATGTTGGATACATTTTATATTATTACTAGCTGTCCCGGCAAACGTTTATTTGCCATAATATGTATTTCGTTCGTATTATTTTATTGAAATGACTAAATAAGTATGTCACTATGGCAACGTCCATCGCTATCCCGTCGCATAAACAATGATTGCCGTCAGTCTCGAGTTGTAATAATTTACTATTCTTTATTCAACAAATGCACTTATCAATATAAAAAGTACCCAGTAGCCGATTCTCAGACCCACTGAATATGCATATAAAATTCGGTTAAAATCAGTAAAGCCGTTTCGGAGGAGTACGCGGCCTAACATTGTGACACGAGAATTTTATATATAAGATCATAAAAATTTGGAGTACATTATCATTTTGGGGATGCCAAAATGATAATGGCGTTTATCGTTAAAATAACTACAGCAATAGAACTAAACTAAATAACCATAAAAACTCTGTATTTTTTACAATATAAATCTAAAGTATACTTGACCACTTTGTAACATAAACTTTGAATAGGCTTTTACTTACTTACATTTTATAAAAAAATTCCTTGTAATATTATATTATACATTTAGCACTCGTGTCACGGAGTCATCTAGAGTATAGCCTGCGACTGCTACAGAGCATTCACAGTTATTTCACCTCTTATAGGGCCTTTATACCAACTACATAAGGATCACTTTCCTACTAACTTTGAGGTATATAGAATAAAATAAAAAAAAAAAAATAAAAAAAAAAATTCTGATACGTCTAAGCTCTAGCGTCACCTTTTTATGGGAGCCATTAAGATCTAAGCTCCAGAGCTATATTTAGAGCATTTTTTTATTTATGAAGAATTATTTGAAGGAAAATTTGTTGGAATATCATTCATTAAACAATGCTGAGAGTGAGATAAGTTAAAATTCGATTTGCGTATTTCGTGCACCACGAAAACAAAATTTGTTTTTCTAAATCAAAATACTTTGCCGTGATTTGTAACCGACTTAAAAAAAGGGGATTATCTAGTCGACCCGTATATATATATTATGGCTATTCCGACCTAACGCCTACTTCATTTACTCTAGTTTTATCAGCCATATTTCATAATTTTTCAGTGCAAAGACTTCGCCCATAAAACCGACCTTCAACTGCCAATATTTATAACCAGCATGTTTCTATCATATTTCTTCCAGCATGTTCCGCCTCCCTGGAGCTGGGCACTGGTTCCCGCAGCACCCTTCTCTCGGAGGTGGTGGGAGGGGGGGTATCGTTCAGCAGACTGCTGCCCGGCCGAGGGAGACACCAGCGACTCCGGGATGACAGGAGTCAGGAGCACAGGTGAGAAAACGTGGTGGGGAGAAGTTAAAAAGTTATAGGGGACGGGGCAGAACAGGAATATGAGTCTTGGACTCTGAATATAGAGCTCTTATGTAAAAGATGATGAGATAGTAAAATATAATGATTAAAGCTCTAGGTAGTTAAATACTTTTTGCTTCCAAAGTGATACAATATGTTATTTTCTACCTCTGTAACGTCCCTTTATTCATCTTTACAAAAGTAGACCACTGCGCGTAGAGTTGAATAAATTTTAGTATTCGCGTATAAAAATGATTATCATTTTATAAATTTGCCTTTGAACATCTAATTAAACTAAAGAAACGCAATATTCTTAATCCTCATCGTGGGTAGTAATAAATTTTAAGTGCCACACGTGAAATGTTTCCATATAAAACAGAGATAACAGCAATATTGTGATTTCAAAAATTTTGAGTAAGTACCGTATTTCTTTTTTAATGTAACAACGTCGCATAGAGTTGTGCAGGGTTCAGCTTTCATTAAAACACTTGTATTGAAAAACGTAACGTGCTGCGAAAATCACGGCTGCTTTTTTTCGTTAACTCGTAGAATGGTAAAAGAATAAGTACACGGAAACACTTTCAATGTTCGTTTTATTTTATCTATTTAAGAACTGTTGAGGATGCTTCAACTTTATAAAATGACACAACAAAATGTATAAATAAAATATAATCCTAATTATAAACTAGGTAAATAATTAAATAATATTTTAATTTTTTTAAACTTAATTAATAATTATTATAAATAGAATATCGTTACAGCTAATTAGTTACATAATATTGTACAAAATTATAAAGTGTATACTGTATACTTTAATTTGATGCCGGATATTATATTTGTCATGAATCTTTAACAGTTAGTAATTAATTGAATCCTTAATAATAACAGTCGAACGTTGAATCTTTAACGGTTTACAATTCTAACTAAGTTTATCACAAATCTCTAACGAAATTTACTCTGTGATTAGTATTTTACAATCTCATAAAATCATAACCGAATCCCCATAATTTACATATCCAATATCTAACACCATTCGAACCCCAATCATGTAACACTTATACGATTGGTAGCAATTAACAGTTTTCTTCGGAGGTTCCCCTTACACTCGAGACCCGAGTTATAATTAGAGACATGTAGTGTCATTGTTTACACACGTACCAATACTTGTGTCGATGTGATAATTGTTGCTATGAACGCTTGAGGGTGTAATCAAAGATCTAAGATAACATGCCATTTTACGGAAATAGTTGATAGTATTATAACGAGATATCTTATGTTTCTGTTACTCAGTTCAAATTACTTGTACTCATTTTAACGAAGATATATTTTTGGCCATTTGGAGTAATAATTACAATGTTTACACTCAGAATAATAATTATAACTTATAATAGTTTTTTTTTGTTTTTGATTTAGTTATTTATTTAGTTTAAACTCGAAAATTATGTGACCTAAGCTTCTAAAGATGAGATTCTTCTTCTTCATATAATTCTTACAATATCTTTTTTTTATATATACAGAGAAGAAGATCAAGCATCAGATGGAGAGGCTGAAGCGGACAACGCCAGCGTGGTCAGTGGTGGCAGCGGTGGGAGCCACGCTAGTGGTGGCAGCGGTGGGAGCCACGCCAGTGGTGGCAGCGGTGCTAGTAACACCACGGTGACGCCTGAGAACGCGTCGTCCAGCAGCGCTCCAGCTTGTACCACGGCCAGTGTTAACCCATCGCCCCTGAGACGATCGAAGACAGTGTCGTCGCATGTGCCGCAAGTAAGAGTAGATCTAGAATTTAATATAAAATTAATATAATTTATAATAATTTGATTTGAAAAATAATTTACCCAAGTCTATAAAAACAGGTTTTTACTTGCATATTGCTAAACTTTTTTTAATTCTCTTCATGAAAGAGAATTTAAAGCAATTTTTAACCAGCGTTCTTGGATTTAAATAATTATATCATGGTTCTTTAAGAACAGCTACACGAGCAAATTGAGACTGCCTTACAACTATAATTCTCTAATTTATTGAAGGCTGCGTAAAGCATATAAAACAGGTATTAATGATAGTCTATTTGCACAGAAAGCTTACAATGATTGTCATAAATAATTAATTGGATTAAAGATAACGGTTGATATTAAATAATGTATTGCGTTAAAAGCGTGTGGGAATATCTGAATAATGAATACACTCCTTGGGGAGCGTTTATATTAAAGTGACGTTAATTAACTGCAGTATTGATTCTGATTCTTATGATTTCCGTAAAACATTTCTCATTTATTTTCTTACCGTCATCTTGTACTAATATTATATATTCTGTACCGTCATCATAGTTTGTTTCTATGAATAATTATTACTATGCCCTGTCTAAGTACACTAAAATTGTTGCATGTGTAACATGGTATCAAATCACCGAACAGAGTTCTCATTTTGTCTGTTTTGAAGCTTTTGATTATGTGGGTTTTACCTATACCTGCTTATGTTAGATGTTAGTGTAGTGGTGTACATATACTGAGTAACTATATGGCAACAATGATGATAGTGAAATGGCGATGATGCCGATTATAAAGAGAAATCTGTTTTTACAGATTATTTCTGCTCCCCAAACAACGAGCGAGATCACCGACGTCAGCACCAGCATCACCAGCGTGAGCGAGCGAGACAGCTGCAGCGAGAAGGACAAGGACAGCATGTGGGAGAAGGATAGAAGCGATAGTCGGGCGTCTTCGTCTATTTCCGCTGCTACTTTGACAAATGTAAGAAAATTAGTTTCCAAAACCGATGCTTTTAAATTTTAAAACAAAAGTAAAAGTTGTATGATAATAAAGTACCCAAAGATCGTTAGTGAAATACTATTTTAAGCCCTATGTCCATATCAACAGGGTTGGTATTCCCCTGCACTAAGCGGTGTGTCAGCAGCCAGGATACGAGACAACCCGAAGCACACCAAAGAGACTTGCAACAGAAAGCTACTGCGGTCTGACCTCAGCCTAACCTCACATCCCGAGATGGAGATAGACTACTACGACTATGAAGTTAATAACGCAGGTGAGATGGTAAATAGCAAATGTGATGCGAGTGAAAGGGACGTAGTAAATATTTGGTGAGAAACAAAGCTAAAAGGGATTTAAGGCAAATTATTTCTCGTATAGTCTTAAGTAAATGTATCACGTTTGATGCAGCTTGCAACGTCAATTTTAGCATAAAAATGTAATAAACTATTTGTTACACACATTAAATGATTAAGCCAAAAATTGTAAACACCTCTAGTTTGGACAGTAATGCAATGCAACAAGTATTTGACTTTGTTCTGAATCCAATATGGCAGCACTTCCAGCAAAGCCGAATATTTTATAATCACTGTTAATTACACAATTAATGATCACGCCATTAATAATCGTGTCATCTAAACAATGTTTTTTTCATTGCTTATTAAAAAAATCGTGCAATATAAACAATGTATTCTTTTTCATTCATTTTCTAAACCACCAACGTCACACACACATATACACAATTTTATCCACATCCTATTTTCTTATGCACGTAATGTAAATAGCAGACAATGTTTTAGGTTCTGTTCCCGGTTCTTATTTAGGCATGGACCCCGCCTTCCTCGTGTGGATACCGCCGCTGGAGGAGGGGGATATCATCAAGGAGATGGATGAGACCGCGCCTGTACATGAAGTAAGTCGATTCCGAAACTACTAGATCAAATAAAAAATGATGGGCAAGAAACTATATGAACCGACAATAAGTCATGCTTGGCCAAATTATTAAAGATATTGGAGAGAGAAAAATCAATATTATCATTAAATAAAAACGATTCTATCTACTTATTAATATCAATCGATCGATATAAAAATCAAAATGAAAAGAAAAATGAAAGTTTATTTGTAAGGTTTTTATATAAATAGTATCATTGTATCTTGGAAATTTTTCTTATACCTAATACCAAACTTTAATTCACAGGATCTCCCAAAAGAGCTACGACCGGATCCGGGCAGCAATACGGAGTCACCAGAGGAACACCCAGCAGCAACTCTAAAGAGAAACCCACAAGACAACAGAAACAGATCCAATGAATCCATAAAGTCCATCCGGAAAGTCATCGACAGAGGTAACATCATCCATCCTCTCAATTTCAGCATCAGCGACCTTCAAAACTTCCCCAAATTGTCCAAAAGAAAGAAAAAGAAAGAAGATATTCCTATGAGTGATCTCACTCTAACGATGTCACCGGTTAAAGTGCACAGGAGAGAAAAGGACGAAACATCAACGCTCAAACGGATAAACGATGCGAGGGAAAAGGACGACACGTTAAAACGCACTACCGACTTGAGTGATATAAAATTTGCAGACGAGAACTCCGACTCGTCGGGTGAGATAAAGTTTGCTGATGACTCGCCCGATAGTAATAAAGTTATAGACAGGTACGAGGTCAGAGCCTAAATGATAGAAGATGAACTATAAAATATTATAATACTGGCTGAAGCATCGAGTAGATTCCATTTATCATAATCTGTTTAATAATTAAGACCTTATACCTTTTAAAGCAAAGAAAGAAACTAACGTGACGTTAAGAAAACAATGTTCAAAGAGATTTCAGTTTTACTGAACTTTTTAGAACCTAACATAATATATTTGATAGTTATAAACTTGAATTTATTGGAAAAACCTTGTAAAAAGTAGTTTTGGTGTACCCTTACAGATAACTAAGAGACTAAACTCCTTCGTCCTTTCTGGAATTGTAATAGCTGTATGACTGTATGTGTAATTATTATCGGATCCTTAAATGTAACGAACCTTGCCATTCGTGTACTAGACATAGATATTTAATGGATGTACATAATATTATACTTATCTACTTAATCTTTAACAGTAGCAACAATATTAATACGATCAATGACAGCATTTCAGCAAGTTTTAACGTTTAATAATGTTAAACTAGCTAGGTTTTTCGCTAGTTTGTGCTCAGTAATCTTCACATTAAAGAAATGATGTGTTGTATGGCTATGAAAAGATAACGTTTTGTCCATTACTTTTAACAATTTCAATTCTAAAAACAGAAAGATCATAGTAAAAAGCTTTTACATAATATAATATATTTTAGATTAAAAAATAGTCAAATGTACATAATATTTTATTCTTAAATAATTAATGTTGTTGAACACTGCTTCTAAATCCAAATATAGAACCACTCGCAATAGATTTTTGTATTGTAGATGTATGGACCAAGAGTTTGTGTGTAAATTGTATGTAACTCATATCATCAAAATGTTTAACAAATTCATACATAATCAAATACATTATAAATATAGTATAACAACGGTAATCAATAGTTTTATCAGAATTTTCTTTGTAAGCCCCTGTTTACACGAATGTTAAAAAACGCAGTCTCGCATTAACTAGGTTATATTAATATTGGTACTAGGTTTAATACTTTTAACTTTTTTTTTTGCTGATGTGACTTTTATTTTGTAATAATAAAGTTAATGTTCTTACAAAAATTTATTTTAGCCATGTTTGATATTTTCGCGTTGTAAATTATTATTGTTTAGGAATCGGCACTAGTAAAAAATTTTAAGACTGAGCGATCGGGCAGTGCAATATGTCTCATTTGGATAAAAGTTACGTGCCATTTAAATTATCATAATTTATACCCGTTCGAAATAACTGTAGACTTGAATCAACAAAATCTTTTTGTTCTATTTGGTCTGCATATTATAGTTTGGCCGTTTTAATATTTAAGTTAACTTAATTTCATATAACTAATAACATCTTACTGCTGTCTCATCCTAAGTTAAGTCTTCTACTTACTGGCATAAATCCAAAAAGCTTTAAAACACAATGTTTGTAATGTAATTAACTTAGGCTTCTTACAGACGAACTTCGTCTGCAAGAAGCCTAATGTGTATCAAGCTATAATTACTAATATCATAATATTATGTACTTACCGCCGTACTCAGAGACATTTAATTACGATTAACCTTTAATTTAATGAAGAGTTTGACAGATAATGTATGGAGCTTATGTCAAAATTTTGAATTAATTACATTTAAGTAATTAATATTCCACTCTGAGTGCGGCAGTTAGATAATTTAATGATTTTATTACAACTGTTTTATAATAAACAATTCTGTATCAAGCACAGCTATACCTTGTAATAATAATCTCATTATTAATATTACTTATGTCTAATACAACATAATCTGTATGTACCACAAATTGTTTGCTGCCAATTTTTATTGAAACAATATTCTAATTATTTAATGTCAATTATTAATAGTGTCCAATATAATACGATTGTTTTTGTACTATACAATAATTCAGTAATTTATATTATGCCTATTATTATGTCTAGTCATTTGATAAATTTATTTATGTTACAAAATTATATTTTTATTTATTTAAATTATTTTAATAGAGTAAAAAGGGAGTTGTTGATGTATGTAGATGGATTTTAAAAGCACAAGCTTAAAGTCGGTGCGTTATTAACGCGTAATAAATTCACTTGTGTGAACCCGGTCTTAATATAACCAGATGTTGTAACTTTTAGCCGGCCCCTAGACGATCAATTATTGTATTGTGCAATATCACACTTCAATTTTATTGAACAGTTTATATTTTGACAATTAGATTGATGGCGCGCGATGCTCAATATCAACCCTAGGCGGTCAATAATATTGTAATACGTGATATTGCGCAATAAAATTGCTCGTCTAGGGGCCCGTTAACAGAGTCAAACGCTGTTAAAGTGATATGTGTTACCATTGAGTTTGTAAACTATGTTCTGGTGTAGTGTACATAGGTTTATTTAGAGGTAGGCATTGTTTAAGTGTTCTTTTAACTGATAATAAAACATTTTTATTTATATTTCCCATTGTTGTTTAATTTTAGTATATTAAGTATTATTATTATTATTATCAGCCTACAGTGTCCCACTGCTGGGCAAAGGCTTCTCCTTTTTCTTTCCAAAGTTCACGATCCTGTGCTATTAAGTATATTTTAGTTTAATCTGCACTGCCTCTCAGAAAACTGATATTAAGTTAATCTGCGTCCAATCTCAATCTGCGTCAAATTAAAAATAAAACAAAAATGTTTTGTAGCTTTATTATTAGTAAGTAAATAAATGAAATGCCGTTTCCCGAAAGTTGAGTTTTTTGAGTTGTGTCCTTCTAATACTAAGGGTGCGAGAAGATTTTGTCCTACAAAACGTATACCTGTGATCAACCCTTTACTGAAACAACGCTTGTGACCGCACTATTGTGTAACTCCCGGCAACTGTCGACCAGAGTTTACGGTTTCTATACTATAAACTGTTTATACAACGTTCACTCGGTTTACCGCTGGCTTAAAGGGGTAAAGGAGGATGGTAAGGGAAAAATTTGGTGTAAAAGAAGGTTAATAAGCTAAGGTTTATCGATCAAAGTGTAAGTACTTCCGTTGTCTTCTTAACAAGTAACGAACTTGTTACTAGTATCATAATATCTTAGATTGCTCTTTTACTGTTTGATACTGACACTTTATAAATATAGAAGTTAATAATTGTAAGAAATACAAAAATATCGAATACTTCAAAGTATAATAAGTAGTATGCGTTTATTTTCATAGCCTGCTTAAGAAATAAGACATACCAAATTATATATTTACATTCAGGAAGGACGGATCTGTTAATACAGTCTATGAATAAAATTAACTCCTGTAGTCGTCAGGAGTTGCAGCCTGCAGGGGGAGCGGAGCTGGGAAACTGTTGACTCTGTGACCCACGGGACATGGTGTAGAGTAGACACACATAGAGTAAACTCATATTAAATGATTTCAGAAAATATTATGGGCACTAAAAAACTTGTGAGATATAAAGTAAAATATATAAGCAGTGCTATTAATATGATAGTTACCAAAAGTATTGGGCCAAAGTTTTTAATCAAAGATGTATACTTGTATAGGCAAACATTTGACAACCGCTTACTATCTGAAACTATAATTCGGAGAAACATTAATTCACTGCAAAAGAATGAAGAGAAAATGAAGGACATTAAATCAAAAAAAAAAATATTATATCCTTAATTTTTACCTGATTCGGTGTTTCGGTACCTAGTCATACAGTCCTGTATTTTTAAATTTCTACCAGTTTCTTAACCAATCCCTTGTGAATGTCTAAAAGCTCCTGATAAAACATTTTTATCGAACACATACTTATAAAAAAATAATATACTTATCGGAAAATTATTATTCATAGTGCAAGAAGATTTTTTTTACTTTTGAATGTAAATTTCCACCAACAACCTGCAGCTCAATAAGCATTATAATATATCAGTGATTACTGATTACTATAAGACTATGTCTACCAGAATTTTAAAATATTAATTTTTTCTCATTTTTTTGGTAAAAAAGTGGGCCCCGTGCGAGTTTCTTACGCCGGTTCTTCTCGCCAGGATAGTTCCCGAACCGGTGGTAGGCATCACGTAGACGTTCAGAGAACATTTGCAAAAATTTATTGTGAATAAAAAAGTTTGAGTTTGAGAGTTTGAGAATCTGATGGCAAAAATTAAATTGAATTTAGCAATACCGGGGTAATTGAAATAAAACATTTTGATCTTTTTTTTCCTTATAGCGGCTTACTCTGTGTGTGAAACATGCAAATACAATGTGTCCCGACACCGGTGTCCGATCCTTTAATGTCATGATCTATGGCATATTTTATGGACAAATTGGCCCTCAAATTTTTTCTCTCGCTCACGGTTGTAAAATGGCAGTCATTTTATTTTTTCTCTGGCTTCATACTAATCTGACCTATACTTCATAGGAAAATCGTTATAACTTCTAAACTATCTGATTTAGAGCAATGAAGTAAAGAATTTATTTAATATAAAAACCTCCTCTATATTTTTGAAACAAAAAATAACTAGTTTAATGTGCTAGATTTTTCACAAAAAGCCATTAATTAAAAAATACACAATTTTTTTCTTAAACTTTGGTTTTTCTATAGTTAATTCCACGAAATTTATAACATATTGCCTGTGTAAGCGTAGTCCACAAGCTTAGCTATCAAATGATACCTTTTTTATCTTCATAGGATATTTACATGAGAAGTTATGGTCAGATTAGTGTAAAAGACCGAGAAAAACTAAAATGGCTGCCATTTTACAACCGTGAGAGAGAGAAAAAATTTGAGGGCCAATTTGTCGATAAAATATGCCATAGATCATGACATTAAAGTATCGGACACCGGTGTCGGGTCACATTGTATATAAACATTTATAAAATTTGCCATTAGAATCTGATAGACCTATATATTAATATCTCTGATATTAGTTACTCTGTAACATGATCGATGCACGAAGGCATGCAGCCAGGTAATTGCTGTGACACAACATTCCTCCGACTATCATACCCTCACTACATACTACGTCATATTACAAACTACATAGTTTGTCAAATTACACACTACAATAGATATTACGCAGTGATTATACATACAAGAGCAGGAAATGTTGGAATTTGTTTATTATAAAGCGCCAATCTGATGTGATATTGGTAACGCACATGTTTATAGCCTAGAGTTACAGGGTGGTGTTTTGATAATATACCCCCTTACTAATAAACGTTGTATAAGCTTTGAATAGTTATACAGTGGTTTGTTCCTGCCACACAAGTGACATTTTTAATTGGATTGAAGAAGACAAAACACTGTATAACTATTCAAAGCTTATACAGCGTTTATTAGTAAGGGGGTTTGTGTGTTGTTACACTAACTAATTGATACTTAGTACTTTTCTGTATGAGTTTCATGAATAGAGTTGACTGTAATAGTCGCAAGAAAAAATCGTGAATTTAGGAATTCCAAATTCATGAGTTCGTTTAGGAAACAGCTGATAACTTAGTATGATTGCTATCTGGTCTGTGAAATTCCAACGAAAAAAACAACCCTGGTTACCACCTTATGAATTTATAAATATTTCTTAAAGTCAAAGGTTAATATTATATTCAAATTTAATATTCTTATGCGTGGAACCGATTAGCAATTTAGTCTCCACAACACTCAGTAGACAGTTGATATTTTCAGATGGTGATATTTCCCCGATGGGAATTTCCAATTTTCAGATTAACGAGAGAAAAATCCATCGCACGCTCACTCTTCATTATAAAATGCCTCACATTTTCACCGTATTGTTCATATTTTACACCTACATCCAAATAATTTATATAATGTGTGAGGAAAAATGTTAAAAGCTCGCTGCTATGTACATTTTTACTTTTGTTTCATATGAACTATTTTTTCGGCTTTGTTCGATATTCTTGTTTGTTTTTACAAGTTGGTCCATAATCTTGTGTATTTAATAAATGTGCACGTATTCACATGAATTGCTAAAGGTTTTGTACTAGAATTGTTGACAACAATATTATTATGCTTATTTATAACAGAAACGCATTACAAACTTGAGATATTTACCAAATTCCTATATACCAAATAGCCCTAAAAGTTTAGTATTTTTTAAGTGTAAAGTGGTAATATCCTTACACATGTATTTGTATTGATAACAAAAGAATATAAAAAATAACATGAAACGTATATAATTTCGACAGCATCGTCTTTTCATACTTCCAAAAATTAAATCCACCGTCAAACAAAGAAACTTCTTCCATAAAAGTCAGTTAAAAGTGGTCGTTCATTTTACCCTTCCCAGAATACTGTGGGGTAAAACATCCATAATCGCGGGTATGTTTGTTCGTAGTGTTTAGTGTTTATTGCGAGTCTAGACTCTATACTGAGCTAGACTCCGATAATGGATTGCCCCGGGCTGGAGATGAACTTCGATTGGATATCGGAACCAAAATAAATACAGAATGGAAATAAACAGGATAGAAATAAATATGGGATCCAGAGTAAAGTATTGTAATTATTATTAACTAAGCTTTTCCCGCGGCTTGATGCAACTTGTGTTAATTGATCCCCGATCCCCTATATTGAATAAAATAAATAAAAAAATGGTTTATTTCAGATTACTCAGATCCATAAAATTGTTAGTAAAGAAACTTATCGCCATGTTAGTATTCTATTCTAAAAAGAGATTTAGTCCTATTTATCATGAAGTCGATCAGAGGACAATTCCCGCTGTCGACTATCTCTCTCAGTAGAATAAGAGTAACCTAAAAAAAATTTCTTAGTGGACAACACGCGGTTTTGTATAAGCGTATATACGATGTAAGAAAAGAAAGTGATTATACTTAAGGGTTAGAGTTAACTGTGGAAGTTCACTGTGGAAATAACAACGCAGAAAGAGTGATTTTTTTAAGTTTTGCAAATCTATCATCATAATATACTACGATCTATGACTTGTCCATAAAAATCCATAAAAAAGGGCTGCTACTTTTCACAGCGAACTCTAAAATGTACACCCTTAAGTATAATCACTTTGTTCTGTTAAAAATTATTATAGTTATCTTAAGATGAAATTTTAAAGACAATTAAGTACTAAAAGAATAGCCTTTATATTCACATAATAATAAATTTATTATCATTATTATTAACATTGAGAGAATGTAGCATCACAGATTTATTATACAATCTCAGTTGTACCCCCGTAACCCAATATAATTGCATCTCCCGATGAACCCCTGTGAACCCCTGTGACCCCTCAGGGGGACCAACACAATTAGCTTGGAATTGCTCCGGACAAAATGTTACCGACGGTTATGCTACAGCTCGTATTTTTATGAAAGGCTCATGTAATTTTCAGATATTAGTTAATTAAACACTTACACACGGAGACATCTGGTGGTTTTTCGTTTGTTGGGTTTGGTTAGTTGCTGAAAGTGAGATGTAACGTCTCAATATTCTTGCCGGGCTAGTCCCCGAACCGGTGGTAGGCATCTTAGTTTCTACGTTCTTTCTACGAAGTTCATAAAGTGTATTCATGATACCTATTTTGAATAAAAAGATGTACGATGTTTTTTTTACTATTTTATTAGAATCTACATTGGAATATTGACAGGTGCGAGTCTGGTAAGAGTTGTGCGAGAGTGCTGGAGTAAAACTAGTAGTAAGTATTAATTAACAAATTGTGTCTAGTAGTCTTATCAAATTGACTGTTATCTTATCAAATTATTATTAGATTTCCCTACCTCGTCGTCACACGAGTAACAAAATGGGTTTCATTATCAGCTAGTTTTTGTAATGTAGGTCGTCGGTGTAAAAGGGTTGGGTTGGGTCGACTGAGATAAGAACGCCTCGTGTATACTAGCTGACTAATTAATGTTGAGCTGACTGGGATAAAGTCAGAATTTCTGTCCTTCTAAAACTACAGGTTTTAGGATTTTTTTAGAATTTTCTGGTTAGTGTAGAAAAGAAAAAATATGGTTTACGATTGGAATGCTTCGTGGATTTGTATACATTTGGTTTCTACAAATTAATTATATTGATATTACTAGCTAAACGCCGAGCTGTGTGAGGGCTCGCGTTGTCACACCTTGACTGACTGATGATAACACATCAACATAATATTATATTTAAAATAAAAATTATTATGTTAAAGCACAAATCAATAGGCGTGTATTAAATTTACCGTAAAGTGTAGGTACCACAAAATGTAAAGAGTGTGGGATATTACTAGGACTCGCTTCGCTCGCCCTGATTATGTAGGGTTTATTTTATTTCACGCTTAAGGTAAATTCAGACCGCGACGTGACGCGTAGATATGCATTTATAAATGTGTATGGATTTGACAGATTTGCAAGACGTCTCATGCAATAATTGAAATCTGTCAATTCAGTGCAAAAGAAAATATTATGTATCTACCCTTCACACAGATGCAACTACACTAATAATTTCTCTATAAACTGCACTGTCGGACTAAGGGTCAATTCAGACCGCAACGCGACGTGGCGACGAAGTGAGGCGCGGCGCGGCAAACATTTGTATGGATTTGACAGATTTCAATTGCGTGAGACGTCTTGCGAATCTGTCAAATCCATATAAATTTAGAAATACATCTACGCGTCGCGTTGAGGTCTGAGTCAACCACAGAAATAAATCAAGATAGAACGGCTAAGCGGGTGGAGTACGCGTATTTCAATCTTCCACAAGTTAGCAAGATTTGTTGAACGTTCATTTAGTCAGCGCGCACGTCTTGACTTGATTACGCCGGAGCGGTTGTGCAAAAATGCCTCATTGTACAGTGCCTAATTGTAAAAACAGAAGTACGAAAGTGAATCGGTCAAATGGAGGTATTTCTTTCCACGGGTAAGTTATTTGTTCTAACTAAATGCAAAGCAAAAATTGACACGATCGATTCCTTAGCAATGGACGCGCGTCGCCGTTCTATCTTGATTTATTTCTGTGGGGTCAACCCTATCTCGTTGACGCCCGTGCGTTAGTACGGCTAACACATGAATGAAAAAAAAATGAAAATCGGACTGACGTCCGATTTTCATTTTTTTTGGCGGAGTAATCTTTGAACATACGTAAAAAAATTTAAATATATACAGCTGAACTGCTCCTATATTATAACCTCCTCCTTTTTGGAAGGAATTTCACTTTGTTATTTCTAAAAAACGTTTCATTCGGTGCGAGACATTTGAAAAACTTGAAAAAATAAAAGTGTGATACAACTGACATCAACGAGTCAAATGTATCCGGAACCCTTACTGATTTCACTAGCACTGGCCCTTTCAGCTTACATGTAGAGTGTAGTGCAAGACAGATAATCCCTGCGCTAAGGGCTCGTTAGGAAGTAATTATCCCTTAAGTGGCAGGGAGCATCCGAGAGACGGCCCTTAGCTGTCTGTTCTACAGTGTTCATATAGTTGCAGATTACGAATCGTCGTCGCTAGTTTAGAAGTTAGATGTCAAAAATGTAATACAGACAGCTTTTTTATTCTGTATCAAAAAACTTTTAGAATGCAGTCAAATTTCTAAGCTCAAATATTTTTTTACAAAATCACTTGCATAGCTCGAGGTGTATTTACATGCGTTACACTTATAAATAAGCTAAGCTATAAGCTTTTCAGAAAATTGAGTAGAAACTGGAAAGTCTCGCGCTTTTAACTGGCATAAGTTTAACCAATCCTATGATGTATCTACTAAAGTTAATTATTAAAATATCGAATAGAGTACAAATAAATCAATGACCCAGTGGGACAGAAGACCGACACGAATGGCTAGAGATCAGGTGCAGGATCGACTTTTTATATGTCCATTCGACGATGGATCATCTTACTTGTCAGACAATAATTTAGCCTGCATTGTCCTAATCAAACTTGGAAATAACATGTATCCAATGCGGGAATCAACCCCACGACCTCCGAGTCAAGAGCCACGCTCCAAACCACTGGACCACGGAGGCGTTAGACGTCTATATTATAAGCGTTTATACGTGGGAGAGCCATGCTTCGGCACAAATGAGCCAGCTCGACCGGGGAAATACCACGTTCTCACAGAAAACCGGCGTGAAACAGCGCTTGCGTTGTGTTTCGCCGCGTGAGTGAGTTTACCGGAGGCCCAATCCCCTACCCTATTCCCTTCCCTTTCCTTCCCATCCCTACCCTCCCCTATTACCCTATTCCCTCTTAAAAGGCCGGCAACGCACCTGCAGCTCTTCTGATGCTGCGAGTGTCCATGGGCGACGAAGTTGCTTTCCATCAGGTGACCCGTTTGCTCGTTTGCCCCCGTTATTTCATTAAAAAAAAGCGTGGTACGAAATAGAATCAATTTTAGACTAGTTACAAGTACGGTCAGTATGTAACTGTTACGTACTGTACTGAAACATATCTAGTGTACAGTCGTGGTCAGAATCAATGCAGTGGAATTGGCCGGCTCTGCACACGGCTAACACGGTACACTCGCCGACAAATTGAGCGCAAACAACAACGGTGTTATTCTGGAAGTTGTAACTTGTAACACAAGTGTTTTTTTTTTTACAACCTCCGTGGCTCAATGGTTAAAGTGTGTGGCAACTGGCAACTCAAGCCGGGGATCGCGGGTTTGAATCCCGCCGACGGAACAAAAAGTTTTTCAATGTTCCAGGGTCATGGATGTGTATTAAATATGTGTTTGATATAATAAAAATCTTTATTAAATGTATAGTATAAAAGTATTAAATATATTTCCGTTGTCTGGTACCTGTAACACAAGTCCTTCAGGTACTTAGCACGGGGCCAGACTGACACTGTAACAATAATTATTTTTAATCTTATATATAAAAATGGATTTTCAAATGTGTTAGTCGAAAACTCGAAAACGGCTGAACGGATTGGGCTGATTTTAGTCTTAAAATATTCGTAGAAGTCCAGGGAAGGTTTTAAAGTGACACGAAGTTCACCGGAACAGCTAGTAATTAAATAGACTTTACGGGTCCGGGTAGTCAGGGACTTAATAAGAGATATCATACCATTTAACTATTCTCGTTGCGATATCATTTCTATATCGCCCTTATGATAGCGTAATAGGGTATATAATTTCCCATATAATTACGAACAAAATTAATACGCCAACGAATGTCGATGTTCCAGTGTTTTAGCTTTATTTAAAAATCATCATTTTGTAACTTTTGTGTTCATCAATTTGATTAAATGACTCTCAAAGTCAAATTTAATGCTTTGTTGCAAAATGTAATTAATACACATCTGAAATACGTATAGTGAAAAAATTATGTGTGTCTATCTCTTAGTCACCTCAGTTACCTTTTTATGCTTTTACGACCGCTGAGACGATTTTAATGACATTTGGAAATAAGAACCTCCCGGAAACGTAGACAGAACAACAACAGGAAAGTTTCTATCAAGCAAAAATGTGCGTTTTTATCAAGCGGAGTTGCGGGCGAAAGCTATTTCTTCTTATGGCGGCTCTCGACATAGGCGAACGCGTTGGCCAACGCGTCTGCAGACGCGTTGGCCCAATGTGTAGAACGGGCGTTCGCGCGTTGGCCGTAGGTATTTAGACGTTGGCCGACGCATCTGCGAGCTTGCCGCGCGGGTCGGAAATGTCGGCAAAAGATCAAAGGACATTTGTCGCAAGCTTCGCGCTCCATCCACACATAGGCCGCGCGATCAGTTCGCCCGGAGCGGCGATGAAGAGTGCACGTTTCCTTGTGGCGAGTTAACATCTATCTTGACGAAATGGCGAACAATATGAGTATCGAGAAAACATTTAAATTTATTGGGCCCTATGGGTCTATACAGACGGACCGCATTTCAACTGCAATCCAACCGCAAATTGCAGTTGAAGTGCAGTTGACACGGCTGCAATAGAACTGCAAACCGAACGCGCAGTCAGATTGCAGTTGACTGCAGTCGTGTGAACTTCATACCGACTGCATCCAAACTGCACTATCCCACCCACCCGCACGCTCCGCTCTCCCGCGCATGGAATCAGTAGCAGTGCAGTTTGGATGCAGTCGGTATGCGGTTCACACGACTGCACGCCAACTGCAACTGAACTGCAATCCGACTGCGCATTTGGTTTGCAGTTCTGTTGCAGTCATGTCAACTGCATTCAAACTGCACTTGAACTGCAATTTGCGGTTGGATTGCAGTTGAAATGCGGTCCGTCTGTATAGACCCTATCAGAGTAAAAACTGCCTGTGGAACCAAAAATCATATCAAAAGTTGCAAAAAAAATAAGGTTATTGGACATTCTATTTTCCTCACGATGTTTTTAGGGTTCCGTACCCAACGGGTAAAAACGGGACCCTATCACTAAGACTTCAACGTCTGTCTGCATTTCTGTCTGTCCGTCTGTCTGTCTGTCCATCTGTCTGTCCGTCTGTCTGTCTCCAGGCTGTATCTCAAGAACCGCTATACTTAGCTAGATTTCTGAAATTTTCACAGATTATGTACCTATATCTGTTGTCGCTATAACAACAAAATATACTAAAAACAAAATAAATTAAATATTTAATAAATAATAAATATATATTATTAATTATTAATCATGATAATTATAATAAGTAATAAGTAATAATTTTTATATATAATAAATAATAAGTAATAAAAAAATTAAATTATTTTAATATTATAAAATATGTAAAAGTGAGTTTATTTCTTTGTTTGTTACGTTTTCTCGCCTTTTACTTATTTATTTCGAGAATACCCTTTTAAAACTTTTTCTTGTCCACATTTACAAAGTTATTATAAGCTGTGAATAAATATACAGCTGCAGCTGTTAGCGACTCAACATCCATTTTGAATCCGTCCGCACATTGGCGCGATCCAAAGCATACTGAACGACCTTCCTATGTGTGGATTACTCACAAACGCCGTTGCAAGCGCACTGCCAACGCGTCTGCAGACGCGTTGGCCAACGCGTTCGCCTATGTCGAGAGCCGCCATTAGATAGATTTTTGCACTACTTACGGTCCTACGTAAACATATGTTCACATAACATTGTCACCAATGCTGTGTTACTTTATATTCTCAGGTGTTTTTACAACATACGATCCGACATCTTAACACCCGATCCAACGTCTTAACACCAGACTACCCCAATATTTATGTACCATTGAGGAAATTGATTCATAGGCAGTTGACGGACCTACGTCATGTGGTGGGCTTATGTCAATTCAATGTGAATTGCATAAATATATTATGTCTATGGTGAATTGCGATCGCTCAGATGGGTTTGACGTAACGCGACCAAATTACTTAGGCCCGCCATCTGCCAAGGAATCAACTTCTCTGACAGTATAATATTAAGTATATTCGAGTAGGTTTCTGCTTTGTATAACAAAAACAAATTCTAAGTTAAATGATACTGGTTTATTTTGCTTTCCAAAGTAATCTGAAGTTACACTTCTGGTATTTGTTACTGTACGCCTAATTTGATGACTAGGCTGATATGAAGATGATTCACTTTGACTCTATTACCTTAATATATAAAAATAAGTCGGGTTTTCGTTCCTGACCATATAACTCCAGAATGCACAAACCGATTTCCACGTTTTTACATTCGTTGGAAAGGTATCGGGCTCCGTGAGGTCTATAGAAAAAAAAAACAGAAAAAACTTCAAGAGAAAAGCAGGAAAACAGGCAAACATTTTATGGCAAAACAAACCGGGACAGCTAGTGTATATTTGTGCCACTCCCGTCAGGTGAAGGTAAATTTGTATGGATTTGACAGATTTGCGAGACGTCCCATTACTATACCAACACTTTGTCGATGCGTCTCACGCTCTCGAAATCTGTCAATTCAGTACCTACTAGAAATGCATCTACGCGTCGCGTTGCGTTTTTTTTAAAATGAAAATAAGGGGGCAAACGAGCAAACGGGTCACCTGATGGAAAGCAACTTCCGTCGCCCATGGACACTCGCAGCATTAGAAGAGCTGCAGGTGCGTTGCCGGCCTTTTAAGATGCAATCGGGTAATAGGGGAGGTTAGGGAAGGGAAGGGAAGGGAAGGGAATAGGGGAGGGTAGGGAAAGGAATAGGGTAGGGGATTGGGCCTCCGGTAAAATCTTCTTATAGCGTTCTGAATTGACCCTTAGAATGCGCCTAGCTTAGGCTGTCTGATATGAAGATAATCCATGTTGACTATATTATGTATATAATAATATTATTGTGCAACTATCCTGATTCCTGTCAAGTAAGACACATAATATCAATACACCACACCCGATCCCACACCACACTGGGCGATAGCAATTGTTAAGAACTTTAACGCGTATCCAAACCCAACCAGAAGTCTTAACACAAATACTGTGTCCATTACACTCAAGATGTGTGATTTGGCTTACGTTTTTCCGCAGTATTTGCTGAGGACTGGCTTGTTTACGTTGTTACTATTGTGTCCGTATAATGCCACCCCCGTTTTAGTGACAGTGACCAGTTTCTTTTAAAGCAGCTAGAAGTAATTTTATAGTGCTAAATTGTGTTTTGTCTCGTAAGCCAGTGAGACGGATGACCGGTCTGGCGAGAGATCAGGCGCAGGACCGACTTTCTTACATCTTTCCTACCAGCCCTAGTAGACAAGTGGCAAGCGATTATCGTAAATGCTAACAAAATGTATGCGATTTGACATAAGTCATAAGTCAGAATATTAATGTCAAATCCCATACACTTTATGGCGTTGTCGTTGACGTTTACAATAATTGCTTGCCGCTTGTCTAGGCCCTCAGATAAACAGGTGATCCGCGTGCATTAACCTTACAAAACCTATAAAAACCTTGTCATGGAAGCTAGCATCGAACAACCTTCAATTCAAGAGCCACGAACAAAAATCATGATATAACCATGTTTTTGCAAATAAACGTTCTTATTCTTAAAAATAGTTATATTATATGACGAGAATAAAAACACTGTTCTCGTTGTTATAAGCGGCAAGTTTTAAGCTGAGTTGTGACAAGGCACTCTTAATGCACAATAATCTGGCCGTGCAGCGCCGAGTTTGCGGGTACTTCGAAAACTTCCAGCATTAGTGCACGACGCCAGCGACGTACCACACTCGAGGATACTTTAGATATATAAGGAAGGAATATAGGATTATGGAGGAGGTAATGTCCTGTTATTTATTGTCTAATCGAGCAATAAAACTTCTATTTACTATATTTCATGAATTAAAAAAAAAATTATAATCAGTTAAGATTTATTAAGCCGAACAGATTATTATTATCTGGTCGTGACGATCCTTTACACAATAATATTATTAGAATTAAATAACTCTAAATAGAGTCGGTGTGTAGCAAACAGCTATCAAAAATCAAGGAAGCGCATCAAGATTACCGTACATGTTCATAAGGTACAGAAAGAACTAGAGCTAAACATTTTAGAAAGACCGATCTGTACAAAATGTTTTTGCTCTTGTTACCGTTTGGCTCTACATACCTAGTGATATACTGTCACTGTTCACCCGGTGCTTCCTCTAACCACTTGATCCTTGCAAATCCAACTGTGGAAGTAATCCGTACCTAATATTATAAATGCGAAAGTGTGTTTGTGTGTATGTTATCTCTTCACACCTAAACCGCTCAACCGATTTTCGTATGGAGATACTTTGAGTCCCGATAAAGGACATAGGATATATTTTATTCCGAAATAATTTACGGTTCCGATTAACGAATTTTGCCACAATAGAGTTGCGGGCGCCATCTAGTTTAATAAAATATTTGATTGCGACGTCCAGTATCTGATACGTCGATGTCTATCGGCTATTAATTAGTCGCACCTGAGCACAGTTGGGAACATTCGGGGATCGGGAATGCTGCTGCAATCTCTTGTCGTTTGAATATTACCATTGGATTGTACCGTTGTGATCTATTAAATGTTCGTATTGTCTTTGTCGTGTTTCTTGTTAGTTAACAGCATAAAATATGATAATATTTTTAACAGTATACACTGAAATATAAGACGTGGTAAGGCGCGAAATGCATGCATAATGCCGAAACAAAATTGAAATGTCTAGCGTCATCGCGCTAATATCAATTTTATGTATCGTCGTGTCACTCTTCGTCTTGTTCTTGTGTTCGTTTTTGTGAGTATAGTTATAGGCCACTTTAAGTTTGCCGCCCCTATGTACGAACTCCGCCGCAGCCCCTAGGGTGCCATAGGAAGCTGTCGACTATAAGCCATGGCCTATACTGCCTACACATAAATCCAGAGCTGTTCTGGGCTAGTATTGGATATTGCTTAATTTTCTATTTTATTTACGTTAGTACTTAAGTTTTAAAGCACGCCACAAGCATAAAGTTATTTTAAGCTTTTCATTATGAAAACGTTCAGGTAATTAAATTCCGAACAGGTGGACGCGGCACCTAATAGGAGGTGTCTAGACGCGCCAGCTCATTATTTAATACCACTTAAATAGCCTACGTGCATGCAGAACAGAGGTATGGAGAGCATAATAATAATAAAAATATCTATGGACGCTTAACACCACGTCAGTCTGGCCCCTTGCTAAATACCTGAAGGACTTGTGTTACAGGTACCAGACAACGCAAATATATTTAATATTTTTATACTATACATATAATATTTAAGATTTTTTTTTATATTATGATACACATATTTAATACACACCCATCATCAAGGAACTTTGAAAACTTTTTGTTCCGTCGGCGGGATTCGAACCCGTGACCCCCGGCTTGAGCTACCACCTGAGAGTCCACCAACTGGACCACAGAGGTCGTCTAATTATCTTATTTACGTTGTTTGCGATAAGCGCGAGAGGCTGGTAAACTCAAACTCAAATTTTTTTATTCAGAATATTTTTTTTCAAATATTCTCTGAACGTCGATACTACGGTGCCTACCACCGGTTCGGGAACTAACCCGGCGAGAAGAACCGGCGTAAGAAACTCGCAGTAATACTGGCTTTACATTTTACTCTCTATGGTCTTAGCTCTAGGTTAAAAAGGACATAGGAATATTGTTTGCTAAGTAAAACCGCGCGGGGGACAATTAGTGCGGACCCGACGTCATCTAGTATTTATAAAATTAAACTCCGTTTAGTAAAAATAAAGTTAATGGACAAGATAATAATTTAAAAAAGGAGAATCCTGAAAATTTACAGAAATGTTTATTAATTTACCATTTATTTATTTATTTCAGGCAACTAGGCCCATATTACAAATACCTTACAGACTAACATGATATTATGTCATTATTATATACTTATAAATCTACACTTTGTCACATGTTGCCGGCGACGCGTCACGTGACACGCTTCGTTCCGGAGTCTCCCCCGGAACCTCCAGTAAACCACATCCATGGGCCCAGAACTCCTGCGCCTCGAAAGTGGACAGAAAATTCGTCACCACTCTCTTACTTGGTATAATTTTTGTTGCGATATTTCACCTCTACTCATCTCCCTGTGCCGCGCGCGGTCACGCCATGTATCGCTGGCAGACGCTAAAAATTTTACAAGCCTTTAGAGAATAGCCATATTATACCACCAACAACGCCTTTATTACTTTATCATAAGGATCAAGTCTCGAATCCGAGAGGTATAATAACTCTAAACCGTATACAATTTATGGCTGAACCGAATTAGAACTAGCGACGACTTTTAAATCACTTCACAATATCAGCATCGTTAAAAAGGGCACTAAATATATACTGCTCCAGAGTCTAGATAATGATGATGAAATTCCTGTCACGTTTAGTATAAGTTGTAAAGTATTATGAGCTTTTTGCCCAACTACCACGATGCCAAGCCCGCCCGAACTCCAAAGGGATAGGTAATTTTGACACTCTACCTATGCAATTATCATTATCGCTCCTACTACTAAATTAAGATAGGTACTCGAATGGTGCTCTCACGGGAGCATTCACTTGTAATAATACGAGTATAATGTTACAAAGTCAAGCATTACATCAGTGAGGGAGGAGAACCGAGCATTACAATACGCTCCTTGTAATGATACAATCTATACTAATATTATAAATGCGAAAGTATCTCTGTCTGTCTGTCTGTCTGTCTGTCTGTCTCGCTTTCACGCCAAAACTACTGAACCGATTGTAATGAAATTTTGTACACAGATAGTCTTAAGCCTGAGAAAGGACATAGGCTACTTTTTAACTGGAAAAGGGGGTTGTAAGGGGGTGAAAATGCGTAAATTTGGTCAAATTAAGTTAGTTCCAAAAACTTGAAATAGATGGCACCAAGAGTGATCGTCCCTAGATCGTGCTATTGCTTGCTCATGCGTATTTCTATAAGAGGTGGTACCATGTTGAGTTAATATTTCGATTCTTTCGATTGATTGTTATACAAGTTATTAAATAACTCACGTACTAACATAGAAATCAGAAACAACAGTCTACCAATAATAAATACTAAATAGTTTATGGCCTACGGGTATTGGCTATTGGGCAAAGCTAAAGTTGTGTAATGCATTATGCAGCTAAGTTGTGTAACGCTAAATAAGCTTTAAAAGGTATAAAAAAGTTTAATTTAAAAAAATCATATTATGTGCACACTACACGGCTGTTTTGGGTATTTTGATTTAAGGGGTACCAGGGTTTTAAAAAGCTTTTGACACCAATTTTATTGACACCGCGCGCTATAAACTGAAGTCCACGCGGACGAAGTCGCGGGCAACAGCTAGTGTGTAATATTTTGATAAAACTCGTAGTTAATATCAATTCAACGTGACAGCGAAGTCAGCTTGCTATGGAAAGCGCAAAGTCGAATCTATAATGTTACATTACACGCGAATGCTCGTCATTCAGGGAGGCAGTACTGTAATGTAATACTCAAAGTCGAATTTATAATGTTACATTACACGCGAATGCTCGTCAGTCACGGAGGTAGTACTGTAATGTAATACTCAAAGTCGAATCTATAATGTTACATTACACGCGAATGCTCGTCATTCAGGGAGGCAATACTGTAATGTAATACTCAAAGTCGAATCTATAATGTTACATTACACGCGAATGCTCGTCATTCAGGGAGGCAATACTGTAATGTAATACTCAAAGTCGAATCTATAATGTTACATTACACGCGAATGCTCGTCAGTCACGGAGGTAGTACTGTAATGTAATACTCAAAGTCGAATCTATAATGTTACATTACACGCGAATGCTCGTCATTCAGGGAGGCAATACTGTAATGTAATACTCAAAGTCGAATCTATAATGTTACATTACACGCGAATGCTCGTCATTCAGGGAGGCAATACTGTAATGTAATACTCAAAGTCGAATCTATAATGTTACATTACACGCGAATGCTCGTCAGTCACGGAGGTAGTACTGTAATGTAATACTCAAAGTCGAATCTATAATGTTACATTACACGCGAATGCTCGTCATTCAGGGAGGCAGTACTGTAATGTAATACTCAAAGTCGAATCTATAATGTTACATTACACGCGAATGCTCGTCATTCAGGGAGGCAGTACTGTAATGTAATACTCAAAGTCGAATCTATAATGTTACATTACACGCGAATGCTCGTCAGTCATGGAGGTAGTAAGTACTGTAATGTTAATACTCAAAGTCGAATCTATAATGTTACATTACACGCGAATGCTCGTCAGCTGTAATGTAATACTCAAAGTCGAATCTATAATGTTACATTACACGCGAATGCTCGTCAGTCAGGGAGGCAGTACTGTAATGTTATACTCAAAGTCGAATCTATAATGTTACATTTATGAATGTGAATGATCCCGGTGAGAGAGCACCTTTAAGTTTTAATTTCAAAAAACAAAAAATTATTACAGTTCACGAGTAATACCTAAACAAATTTCAAACGAAGTCACTGACAACGACTAGTATATAAAATAAATATGAAATGTCAGTATTAATGATATTTCAGTCCTAAGTTATGAATTAAATTGTATTTGTGACAAACTTGTAGATCGAGCTGGCGAAGGGTCGAGAGGACCAACTTTGTACTTTCATGATCAAAGCCAACCCCTGAAAGCCTTCAAATCTGAATATTAAGTTATTAGTACATTCAATAGACATGGTAACAAAAGTCACTCTAAATAAGATAATTTGAGTTTTGCAGTACAATATTTTAATGTACTTAATATAAAGTAACGTCACAGAATATATTTATGGTAACGTTAAGGTTGGGTTGCACCAGAGGCGTGGTTAAAGTTATGGTTATAGTTAAATATGGTGTCCTTTAGCTTTAACTTTAACCGGAGAAATTCACAGATGTCTGTTGCGTTTATTTTTTTTATTGAAGCTACAGGTAACGGGATTTGGGGTATAATTATTATTTTTAACAAAAAATTAAAACCGACTTCCAAGGTAAAAACAATAACATCCTTATACCTAATATTATGAACTAAAAAGTATTAAATAATATTTCTTATCTAATAGTGCCTTTTTTCCGAATTCGGCTAAACCTCAACTATATTTTCTGTACTCAATCTTCATCATTTTGAAGTCGGTACCAGATAGCTGAATCTTCAATTCTCTGACAGAAAATTTGAAACTTTTGGAACTGGCACCGACTTCAAAATTATGAAGATTGAGTACAGAAATAGTTGAGGTTTAGCCGAATTCGGAAAAAGGCACTATAAGAAAATTTATTTAATACTTTTTAGTTCATATTATAAGGATGTTATTGTTTTTACCTTGGAAGTCGGTTTTAATTTTTTGTTAAAAATAATAATTTCACTCTTTTCAGTTACCTAGTAAACCATCGCGTATATTTAATATTCTACGTATCTTAATTCTTATTACAATTTGTTAAGAGTCATTACAATTTGTCACACGTGCTCACAAATATCAGGTAGATAATTTTAAACAATACATTTTAAAAAAATCGAAGTGAACAGTAAACATGTGCTAGCCGCTAGGCAATTATTGTACTATTATAGGTATAGGTAACTTGCATAGGAATTCGGTCTGTATATGTATCAAAATCGTGTAAATATAAACCGTATAAACGAAGTATTTTTTATACTAATTGCGATTGTGTTTCTTATTCCTATTACGATGTAGATTAGCTATGTATGTCCACACTGTGCACTTTCATCTTCAATTTTCGTCATCTTCTTTCATTCAACTTTCGTATTGGCGCATTCATTAATTGAATGCGTCAAAGAACGCAACGCCAACATTGTAATTTTTTTTTGTTCAGTTGAAAAGTCTATCAGCTTATTGTAACATGTGCGACGAGAACATTTTACATTTTTCAAATGTTTGCCTTGCTTGTGCGTGCTCTGGAGTAAAGGTTGAATTAGTAACTAATGTTCAATTTTGTGGTACTTGAAATATGTATGTATTTTGAAACAACATCTATACTTAATATTATAAAGCGGAAGAGTTTGTTAGTTTGTTTGTTTGTTTGAACGCGCTAATCTCAGAAACTACTGGTCCGATTTGAAAAATTCTTTCAGTGTTAGATAGCCTATTTATTGAGGAAGGCTATAGGCTATATTTTATCACGCTAATACTAATGGGAGCGAAGAAATAGAGGAAAGTGTGGAAAAAACGGGGGGAAATTATTTGAAAGAGCTTATTTGAACGCTCTAATCTCAGGAACTACTGGTCTGATTTGAAAAATTCTTTCAGTGTTAGATAGCCTATTTATCGAGGAAGGGTATAGGCTATATTTTGTTGCGCTAAGGCTAATAAGAGAGAAGAAATAGAGGAAAGTGTGGAAAAAACGGTAGAAATTATTCGAAATGGCTTATTTGAACGCGATAATCTCAGGAACTAGGTCTGATTTGAAAAATTCTTTCAGTGTTAGATAGCCCATTCATCGAGAAAGGCTATAGGATTTATTTTATCAAGCTAAGACTAATGAGAGCGAAAAAATAAACAAAAATGTGGAAAAAATTGGGGAAATTATTTGAAAGAGCTTATTTGAACGCGCTAATCTCAGGAACTACTGGTCCGATTTGAAAAATTCTTTAAGTGCTAGATAGCCCATTTATCGAGAAAGGCTATAGGCACTAATAGGAGCGAAGAAATAGAGGAAAATGTGGAAAAAAAACAGGGCAAATTATTTGAAAGGGCTTATCTCACGAACTACTGGAGCAGTTTTTCTGTTATTTGGCACAGGTAAGAAGTAGACCACGTGAAGGATCATAGGCTATTTTTTGTGGTCTAATTTTTCTGTGAAATATCTTATTTACGCGGGCGAAGCTGCGCGGAACGTTATATTTCGCGTGGTCACGACATCACGCGTTAACGGCTGGACCCATTTTGCTGAAATTTGGTATAAAGATACTTTGAGTCCCGAAAAAAAAACATAGGATACATTTTGTCCCGGAAAAAATACTGTTTACTTAATCTTTAATCATAAAAGTATATTGTGAACAATATAAGTACTTTTATGATTTGCCTGTAAACTATTCAATCTATTTTTATGGAATTTGGTATGGAGATACTTTGAGTCTCGAGAAAGGACAAGGAATACTAATATATTGGTGCAACCCAAACCCAACCTTAATGTTTTGTAAGAGCACCTAAGAATATTTTATGTATTATGTAACTAAGAATATCTAGTAATTTATTTAGTCTTAAGAGAAAAGTAAGAATAAAAGTTTTAAAAATATTATCTGCCTTTTCGCCAGTAGCTTGCATCCCAAACTATATTGACACAAGTCGTAAAAAAGTTGCGGACTGCGGTCAAGACACGTGAATGTTGTTCATTAGTTAACATTGTTCATTATTTAAATTTTAATGGAAATTTAAAAAATTAATGTCTTTACGTTGCATGTAGAAGGAAAACAAGTTGGTTCGGAGAGGCAAAATTGTTAGGCCTGGCCCAACCGTTGAGAAAATTATTATTATGTTGGTCGAAACCGGCATACGATTTTCTGAACGGCTTAATTTAGGGATGTGGTGAGCTAAAGCGAGAAACATTTTGGTTTACTTTTAATTAGTCCATTTTTTCTATAATACGACTGTCATTATCACAATTCAGCAAGCGTTAGTTGCCATCTATGAGAAGCATCTTGAAGTACAAGCTTATTGTGCAACTCCCTTGTCAAAATGTTTCGAGAATCAGTTCATAGATGTCGCTTTCCCACCAACGATTTAGCGCCATCTATTATAGGGTGGCGGAAACTCGTCGAAACAGCGAAATCGAGCACTAGCACATAAATATTTTAGAACCCTTGCTGCTACGTCTTAACTAAAGGATATTTTGTTACTATATTTCTTTTGTAGATGTCACTTTTGCTTGTTATTAATTATTAATTTCTAAGTACCATCGAGGAAATTGATTCCTAGGCAGTTGACAGACCAACGTCATTTGGTCGAATCATGTCAATTCAATGTTTATAAATAACTTAATAATTATTGGGTTCTGTCCGCTGGATTTGACGTATAGCGACCAAACTACGTAGGTCCCCCATCTGCATAGGAATCAACTTCTCTGATAGCACATAGTATGATAATATAGGACATTTTTCGAGTAAGTACCTGAAATTTCAGAACGAGAAACTTAAATACAGAGTGTAACCTGATACAGAGTGTAACAAAACAAAGTGAAAATACTTTAGGGTGTATAGTATACTTATTAGTCCCTTGTGAAGAGTTCACTGTGAAAGTAGCAACGCTGAACGAGCAAATTTTTTGTGGTCTACATTCCAAGACAAGTGCTCTAGCGTTCATGACTTTGGTTTTGCCCATACAAAAATTAACTAGATAAGAGGTACCCACACACACCAAAGGGTTATAATTTCGTTTTGTTACACGTCCTAAGGCCCGATACGACCAAACTTGAAGTTACACGAGTATAACTATCATGAGAATAATTTTACTCCTTTAATTTACTCTAGGGTATTATCGTTTGCATTTTACCAAGTTACTCAAAGAGTATGAAATAAAATGTCAATTATAGTTCACAAATTCACAATGACACCGACCATGACAGTTGAACCCTGTTGTGCAACTATTCTCAGTTTAATATTTACTCCACCAAAATAGCCCGTGTAAATATTTACTCCCGTGTAATTACCTCATTCTTGGAGACAGTTATACTCGAGTAAAATTTTACTCCAGTTTGGTCGAATCCGCCCTAAGATTGATATCTTATATCTCGTTTAAAGATATAAGATATCAATCTTATATTTTTAAACGACCAATTCTCAAAAATATAATTGGAATCTCGGAATCGGCTAAAACGATTTTCATGAAATTTAGTATATAGGGGGTTTCGGGGGCGATAAATCGATCTAGCTAGGAATCATTTCTAGAAAATGTCATTTTATTCGTGTTTTATCGTATACGTATTCGTGTGTGTATTAAAAGTATAACATACGTCTAATAATATACAGTATTATAATTGTAAATTCGGAAGTGTTTCATCCATCCGACTGTTATATTAAAATATCAAGTTGTTTTATATTTTCAAAATAAACACACACGGATATTACAACATTGACTCCAATATCCTGTGCAGGGTTAGGTGGGGGTAAGTTTGACCCCCGGCGACTCATTAGAGGCACGTGCGCTAGACTAATGTTTATATCAGAAGATCCGCCGCCAGCGTAGGGTTACTGTAATTGGCTTTGACATGATGGGGCCCATAAGTCCCATATCATCAAAATAATAATCTCATAATGTACCTGTGAGCTAATAATGTTAATTGTGTCTTATGATTTTATTGAAAAAAAAATGATTCTTAGTAATTGTTTATCTATTGAAAATATGATGAAAATCCACTGATATTGTAAATATTTTGTATTTATAATATCAGTGGATTTTCATCATATTTTCAATTGATAAACAATTAATTCTTTATCTATTGAGTATATTCAATAGAGCGCCTATCAGTCGGTCTATTTGTCGCGCGGGGAGCGCACTTTATTTGGGAGTCAAAATAATCGCATTTGTTATCCCAGGACTCATAGTAGCTCCGTACTATTATTTTATTGCTACAGCGTTTTAATAACTAGAAGAGGTTATAAGCAGATAGAGACACTTTTGCTCTTATAATGTTTTATGAAAAATGATGTAACCAAATCACAAATATACTTAACAAAATATTTTAAGCTGTATCATAAATTATTATGGCTCCCATTTCTCATTTCTGAGTTAAATATTCTAAACGCATCGCGAGAATTTCTCAACTAGATTTATTTCTATGATATATCTCAGCAACTACCATGAAAGATCGGTGTAGTTTTATACGTGGGTCTTTCGGGCCCGACGTGTCCCGAGAGAGGCCTGCCGGGCCCGCATGAGCTATGGCAGGGTTAAGTCGGCCATATTGAGTCGCTGTGGTAACTTATTGTTTTATGTTCCTGAAAATTGCGATGTTTTAGGCGCCGTAACCCTCGAAATTCGTAAAACATCGGAATGTTTATTCAGGTAAGTTATATGAAATACTTATTACTTATTAATATTACTATTTATTAAAAAATTTGTAATATTAATGCAACATTGAAAATAATACAATAATGATTTCTTAGGTTTACGCGAGTATCACTCATTATATTACAAGGTTCAAACACTTACGGATTCTGTCGCGGAGCACTTTTATTCATCCCGACGGCTACTTTACAGCGGCCGTGGTCACGGGTGGACTGAGGTGACAGGCGTCCAATTTATTTAAGTTCTTCAACTACCCGAAGATTCATCAATTTTTACGAACTTTAACGAACTTACAGTGTCACTGTAAGTTCGTTCTGCGTAGATCGGAACGCAAACAAAAATTGATGAATCTTCGGGTAGTTGAAGAACTTCAATAAATTGGACGCCTGTCACCTCAGTCCACCCGTGACCACGGCCGCTGTAAAGTAGCCGAAACGTCGGGATGAATAAAAGTGTTCCGCGACAGAATCCGTAAGTGTTTGAACCTTGTAATATAATGAATAATACAATAAATAAGAAAAATAAAGGTACTTATTGTTTGGTTTATTATACCGGTATCAGTGACGCTGGATCGTTTTATTGAAAGGCCGATGGAGCAAATAGTGCCACAGAGAAGCCACACGGGTGCGGCGCGGCGCCGCACCCGTGTGGCGTTATATATAAAACCAATGATATTATGCCACACGGTGCGGTGCGGCGCCGTACCGCACCGCTTCTCCCTAACTTTAGCCATTTTTGCGGGAAAATGTACTCGATCCCGGGAAAATCTAAAAAAAAGTATACCTGGCATTAATTAATATGGAGCTTGTTATTACTGTAAGTCTGCCGAACACTCGCTCTGAGTGTAAGTAATAAGTATTATCACAGTTTTTTTTTCTTGACCACTCAACTAAAAAAACTCCAGGGTGTGATGTTGGTCAACCCGTCACGACTCATGGGGTACCGCTGACACCACCTTTGTAAAACATTACCGGCTAATGTAAACACTTCATTTCACGCTACATTAGACCCCACCTGCCTGTATTACCCCATACACATTTTTCGATCAAAAACGATCGAATTCCCATTATTTTACGTGTTGTTCAATTAAGTTTTTGATTATAATACAAGTTTTAGACCCTATACGACGTCGAAAATGTTGACATGTCCAAGTAAAAGTTAAAAATGGCTCACATAGTAAAATATAACTAATAACAGAATGAAACTTAAAAAAAAAACTAATATTAAAAGCGAGAAAGTATGTCGGTCAGTTTTATAACGTGTCTGTTACTTTTTCAAATTTTAGATGGACTTGAATAGTTCTGCCGCCTAGTCTTTTATCAAGACACAGTACATTATTATAACTATCCCATGATAATCAGTTCGTTGGTTTACGCACGATGATGTAACATACAGATAGACATATTTTGAGAAACAGATCACTATTCAAACTTTAAAAGTGGCTTTTTAATACAGGCTTAATGATGATGAATGCATTTCGTTTTAACTTTTATCGCACACTTCGATCGTAAACTCGTATTGGTTGTTAAACTTTATAAAATATAGGATGCCGACAAAACGATTAAACCAACATTATGTCAACATTGCTTATTTTATGGACCATCAAAATAATGTTCACAATAGAAGATGATTCAGGAGTCAGGAGAGATATTGAACATACAAAATGGTGCCTGCAACTCCGTTGCACTTAAATTCGTATATCGCGCGGAAAAAGTACATTTTCCGGGATAAAAAGTAATATAAATAATATTATATATAATGGATGCTTCACACCACGTAAGTCTGGCCCCTTGCTAAGTACCTGAAGGACTTGTAACGTGTTACAGGTACCAGACAACGGATATAATATTATCATATTAAATGTCCTTTTCCAAGACTCAAAGTATCACTATTCAGCAATATCGGTTCAGCGGTGTGGGCGTGAAGAGATAACAGACAGACAGACATACTTTTGTATTTAAAATATAAGTACCTATGGTTTACGATATACTTACGGTATAGTATAGTATATTGAACGCCTCCGTGGTCTAGTGATATAGAGCGCGGCTCTTGACTCGGAGGTCGTGGGTTCGATTCCCGCGTTGGAATCATGTTAATTCCAAGTTTGGAATTTTAGGACAATGCAGGCTGATCACCTGATTGTCTGACAAGTAAGATGATCCATGCGTCGGATGGGCATGTAAAAAGTCGGTCCTGCGCCTGATCTCTCGCCAGTCGTGTCGGTCTCCCGTCCCACTGGGTTATGAGAGTAAAGGAATAGAGAGTGCTCTTGTATACTGCGCACACACTTGGGCACTATAAAATTACTCCTGCGTAGCTGGCCTGGTTTCAATTAAACCGGCCACCGTCACCGAAACCGGTGTGGGAGCTATTATTAGTATAAAAATATTATATTGTTAATTTATCGATATTTTATATGAGTACAATGACAGTTACGTACAAAATGAAAAGGTATTCTTGTGGAATAAATCTAAGCTGAAAACAGCGACGACGCCCACAAACAATATGAAACTTGATTATATTGGATTATACAGACGCTTTTGTTCCACGACCATTATTAATGTTTATACTGTGCCGCCAGCGACGTGCATGTATGGACGACGCATTTTTTAAATATTTTTTTATTTATTTTCTCAAAGTCGCAATATTAGCCAAAACTATTATAATTGTAATCGATGACACTTAAGTGTTAAGTAAATTGACTACTAAAATCACAGAAATAAATAAAGATTTATTTCTGTGAATAAAATATTGTCATTTGTTTAGTGAAAAAAGTTGAACTATAAAATCAGAAATTAAAAATCAATCGTCCGAAAATGTTACTTAAAATTAAAATAGATCTATTATATTCTAAAAGAAGAGTTTTTTTTTTTGTAATTCTTCATAATTTAGGGCAAATAATAATAGGACCTATTGTAATATAATTATTTGTGTTTCATGAAATAAAAAACCCATTTCAACAAACTTTTGATTTTTTTAACTGCTTGGAATTTTAGGAAAGCTATGGACTTATCTGTAGACAGTATAAAATTAGAATCGATAAAGTTTCAATACTTTCATATTATTATCGATGTCTCTTTATTATCATTTCAAGTGTAACTTCTACTAATATAGTATGTCGTTCTACACCAGCGATGTTTGTGGAAGTTCGAGCGAAACCAATCGCGATCTAAACTTTGTTTCGCAAACACTTTGAAACAAATTTAAATTTCCATTTATCAAGGATCAAACCCGGTCCATTCGTCGCGCTAGCAAATGATATTGCATTGTATTGTGGAGCCCATCTGCCCACGATCACTGACAAAGCGACATAACAGCTAAACACAATGTTAATGGAAAATAAACTCTAATATCTAATGCTTAAAATCTAAAACTCCCTAATAGTCACGTTAAAAGCGAAGCTACAAATTTCAAGAAAGACGTAACAGGCAACTTTACTGCTTAAGCAATAAAAACCGTAAGATAACAACATAAGTCGCACATTAATAGTCAGTAGTAAACGGATAACCTAGGATTTGATAGCCGTGACCTATTAGCAGTGACAAAACATACGGTTGTCATCGTGATACGCGATTTATTAGGGGGTGCCGCAGGGGCGCTCGCTAGCCCGCTCCCTTTCCTCATATATGAATAGAGTCGAAATCAGAATCTGCCTTATGAATTTTATTTGTTTGCTCGCGTCGGGTGTATCGAATAATTGCGAGTAGCGTGACAAGAGCCCCGTAATATAATTCGTAATTGTAACGCTTTGTTCTATTACCATCATTGTCAACGTATTTTTATATGTAAATGAGGTCCCGGGAAGAGGTAATTAAAATATAAAACACATACAAGACGTCGGCGTAGATTTATTACATTATTAATTAATTTAGTTCGCCACTGGAGTTGTTAATTTGTTTCGGTATGAAATATGGAGAGTGTCAACTGCTCAAGTGCTCGCAACTCGTGGAGTTTGCGAAGAATTTCTGAGTGTATACACTTTAGACACTTGGACTTGGCGGGTTTATTATAAATTGATCGGCTTCGCATTCGATTAGAAGGGGTCCGTACTCCGTAATCAATAAGGGGATGGTTATGCTTAATGTACTATGAAATATGAGTATAGAGCACCTGCGAATTGGATTAAAGTTTGATAACGATAATGGTGCTGGTTATATTATGTTATTTTAATATATTACGTATGATCAGTATGTTGGCAATAATAATAAAACTAAAAACATAATTAATAGAGTTAAATTACGTGTTGATAATTTTATTTGTATAAAAACAGGATAAAATATCATCCTGTTTTGACGATCTTTGTGGCTCAATTGGTTGAGAGTGTGGCAGCTCAAGCCGGGGGTCGCGGGTTCGAATCCCGCCGACGGAAAAAAAAAGTTTTCAATGTTCCCGGGTCTGGATCTGTATTAAATATTATGTGTATGATATAATAAAAACCATAAATATATTATTATGTATAGTATAAACAGTATTAAATATTATATTTCCGTTGCCTGGTACCTGTAACACAAATCCTTCAGGTACGGTAGCACGGGGCCAGGCTGACGTGGTGTGAAGCGTCCATAGGTATTATTTATTTATAAGGGTTCCGTACCCAAAAAGTAAAAACGGGACCCTATTACTAAGATTTCGATGTCTGTCCATTTGTCCGTCTGTCTCCGGACTGTAACTCAAGAACGGTAATAGCTAGAGAGTTGAAATTTTCGCAGATTGTGTATTTTGGTTGCTGCTATATCAACAAATATAGGCATCATGTAGGATATTGTGAAAACATTTATTTTAAATTTATTCAGAAATAAAACAATTTTGATTTTGATTTGATTTGAAATACTAAAAACAAATCAAATTAAATATTAAAAGGTGGCTCCTATACAACAAAGGTGATTTTTTGTCATTTTTTCCTCGCTATCAATGATAACAACAGATAGACGCCTGAAATGTTAACAAAATATTCAATTGTATTAAAACTTTAAAAATGAATAATAAAATAAAATAAATAATTAACAAACAAAAAACACAATTTTGCTCTATAATGGTACGGAACCCTTCACGCGCGGTTCCTACTCGCACTTGGCCGATTATTTGTTATTATATTAATATAGTTAACCTAACAATTAACATAATATTGAATTTGCGTTGCTTATAATAACTAACGATTCCAATAATATTGAAATGTTAGTTACTTAAATTAATATGTAATTATTCCTGAAAAACTAAAAGTGACCGTAAAAGTTAGGTGATACAGATAGTAGTCACTATTGAATTGAATATTCAAATTCGGGTAAGGCTTCGGTTCAATTCCGGTTTGATGAAAATTACATGAGCACTCGTAAGCTTTCTATAAACTAGCAGATATTGATTATTGGTTGCTGAACATCCAATACTCGCATGTATGTTTATTGGAATATTAATTTAATTGTAATAAAAATATTTTTTTGACAGTTTTTAAAATAAGTAACCTCATAACCTCTTAGTATGTGCTTTTAAAGTGTATGGAATGTCAGTAAATGTATATAACATTTAATTTTAGTTCTTCTAATAAGAAATTATGCCAACCCATTTTTATTGCGAAGTCAGTATGCGAAAGTAAAAAGATAATAGAAAATATAACTAATTCCGAACAATAGAGCTATCCGAAAATTTAATTTTTATGTATTTGGTTGGTACATTTATGATTTATATATGCCATATAATTTAATTTATGAATTGGAACGTACTGCCCTGCCAAGCCATTACACTGTAAGTTACAAAAACCAGTTTCGAGACAAATGACAAAACATGCTTTTTATTAATATTTGCCCATATTAGATGTATTTGGTGCATATTACATAATTTTGTGCATTTAATAGTTAAGTTTACATGTCAAGTATGTAGCCAAATCGTTTTTTTTTTTAATTATTTTATTACAGAAAGAAGTTATTCCAACTAATTTGTGTTGACAAGACAATTATAAAATTTTAATGTACTTCCAACAAGGCAACACACTGTAAAACCGGATACAGTGTTAAATCCTTGTCTGAAACTATAAAATCATTATGCCAAAACACTGTATCTAAGCATACAGCTTTTATAAGAGGATAGAATATGAATTAATGAATTATAATATTTTACAGTCTTTTGGATTGGCACGGCAGCGTAAGTTTTTGAACACACAAAAAATAACTATTAAATAGATGTGTAATAAAATAAATGACGCAAATGATAAACAAATAGCGACCCCCGTTGTTGACCGACAACCGATCGCAAATAAATCAGAACACTCGTCGACGGACAGAGCTGGCTGATGAAAAACAAATTCAGAATTCACAATTCAAATAGATACCAATGAGATGCCGCGTGCCGCGTATGGCTTCACCAACTTGCATCTACAGGTACACAACTTGAAACTCAACTTTATGGCTATAGACATAAAGGATAATGCTCGAAATAAATGGGGTCACGATAATTGTGTTAGTAATTGGGGATGCATCCCAGTTGAAAACTCGAACAAAGCGCTAGTTGGACGCACAAAAAGTAAAGCAAACGAATATAGCCCGTATGCGCATATAAATAGGGGTATGATTTTTATGTTGGCAGTATCTAAGTCGGTGGTGGCGCACGCGGCGGCGTGTTGCCATAGATAATAAATACTTTTAGCAAATAATTACGCTGTTTGATTTTAGATGGATGATGGTCGTGGGATCGACTTATGGGGCTTTCGCTAATGGTACTCGATTAACAATTCAATGTTATTTATTACAAGCTACAAATAAATTGAGATGAGTTTCCTAAAAGTCCTTACAGAATATTAT
Source organism: Aricia agestis (assembly GCF_905147365.1). NCBI lineage: Eukaryota > Metazoa > Arthropoda > Insecta > Lepidoptera > Lycaenidae > Aricia > Aricia agestis. The sequence goes on from NC_056419.1 coordinate 819,925, forward strand.
ATTACTTTCATAACAATTTGTGAACTAACCCGAAACAATAAAATATTTTCGATAAATACGAAGAACCCAAGTATAACTTTTACCATAATATTATGGTCAAATTGGCATTTTGGCCGCATTTATTTATATTATTACTTAAGTTACGGCATGAAAACTTTCATAGATTAAATTAAAGTAAACGTTAACAATAACAACAATGTGAGGTGCTACGCCGCAGCGGCCAGCTACGCGCAAGCGTAGGCCGTAGCTGCCGTAGCTAACAAAATATTTTATTATAGTTCAATAATAAGAATGTTATTTAAATTTATTTAATCTCATTTATACAGGTGTAACAAAACTTCAGGGTGTGTACGACGTACGTGTTCCTTGTAGAGAGTTCACTGTGAAAGTAGCAGTGCTGAAAGACCAAATTTTTTTTTACTTTTGTATGGGGAAACTCGTGACGCTCGCGCCCTTGCCCATACAAAAGTGAAAAAAATAATTCGTCTTTCAGCGCTGCTACTTTCAAAGTGAACTCTCTACAAGGAACACGTACACACCCTAAAGTATTATCACTTATTTTTGTTACACACTGTATAATATAATTAATTTGAATAATATCTATTCTTGTTAGATTTATTTGCCATAGAATCTAATAAGAATTTCTGAAGAAGAATTGCTGACGTAATCGTGCGGTATTTCCGCCGCGGAACTTCGGCATAGTGTGTTTAGACACAGGTTCGTTATCTGCCTAGGAACCAACATCTCTGATAGTACTATTATTATTATCTGATCAAAAGTCTAACCACTAACATGCCTTAGATCAAAATATGTTCGGCAGTTTTTGCGTAAAGTGCATAACATACAAACTGTCTATCACTCTAATAATGTCGTGATGTAATAGTATGACGCGAACTATGACTATAGTTTCATCAATCATCAAATCTTTTGCATTTATAATAAGTTATTTCAAATATACGAGAAATGCAAGTCACTTTTCAATTATCTACGACTGGGGAGTGCATCAGGGTGCAAAAATTTCACCAGCATTTGTCGAGTATTTTAATAACGACAATGTTGTCGTTAGGTATGTTAATATGCGGAACCCCGGGCGTTCCCTAGAGAGAGATAATGGCATAGCGACCCCTAATAACGAATAAAAATACTCGAAATAATTGGAATATCTTAAATCTTAGAAAACTATTAGAGTGTAACTCACACTCTGACTGACTGATAAGATGTAGAAAATAAAATAAAAATTAATTAAAAAGTGAAAATCAGCCTAAAGTATTCTATATAACCTTTAAAAAGACTAAACCTAAAAGATCTCTGCATTTCTGAATCTTTGTTTTTTCTTTTCTTTTATTTCTGGGAAAATTTGAAACAAATATTTTCAGAAAGTCGTACCTGCCGGATCGGGAACTAACCCGGCGAGAAGAACCAGCTTATGAAACTCGCACGGGCTCAAAAGTAGATGCGTATTGGCAATAGAAAAATTTAAAACTACAATTATGATTTAAGTACAATAAGAGTTAACTTAAATTACCGATATTTAGTAAGTAGTATTTTATACTATGTTTATTTTATATATGGCAAGCTTTAGGGGAGGCCTATGCTGAAAAGCAAGTCAATCTTTGTGTAACTGGTGTCAATAATTGAAAATCAATATATTGTAATGTTAATAATATTGTCAAATAAAGGCTATTATTATTATTATTATTTTATACTATTAATACTTACGGTATAAATTTTATTATCACTACCTACATAGTATAAAACAAAGTCTTTTTTTTCTGCCCTCTTGTCCCTTTGTTCCCTTTAATCTTTAAAACTACGCAACGAATTTTGATGCGGTTTAGATCGAGTGATTTAAGAGAAAGGTTTGTAAGTATAATACCTGATATCCATTAAATAGTGGAGAAATAGGTAATGTTATTTTTGAGGTTTCTGATGTGATGTCGTAAATAATTACATTTTTTCCGCTTACATTGCAAACGCAGGCTGAACCCTACGAGATTTATCAAAATAATGTACTAAGTATTGTATACAATGAAAAGGTCTACAGAAAACTCCGCGATGGTATATATCTATCTCTTATGGATATCCCACAATTACAGTATTTTGTCATTTACTTTTTACGACAAATGGCTAATTTTCGGAGCGATCCTTATTAAATTAAATACTTTAAATACATTGTCGATTTAATATACATCTATAGACTATATACATCCCTTTACAGCATAATATGTTTTAAATTTTAAATGAATATTTTCGAAGATATTATAGATTTAAAAATTGCGGGCCGTATCGTTTGCGGCGGTACCGGACAAAGCGGGCCACGGGCAGTAAGTAATGAATATAAATCAAAACTACTGGGTCGATTTTAATATTTTTTTCAGTGAGTGACATAGGATAATTATTTTATACCCGTGCAAAGCCGGAGCGGGTCGCTAGTAAATATAAGTTATAACAGGAGTTGTAAAATATTAAGTTGGTGAAAGGAAAAAAAGGTTAGTTGGTATAAAATTCATTTATTTGCTAACAAGCGGTAAATTTTTATCAAAAATATTCATCAAAACTGACTTTTTATAAATTATTATTTACAACTATTTACATTTAAAGCTTATATCTTAAGGTTTACATTAGTATATTTTATCAAAAATAGTTTTTACAATCGGTAAAGCAAGCACAAGCAATTTTCACAGTTGGTTTTTATTACGATTCTAATAAATTGTTACAAAAATACAACATTTCTAGAAGTATACATTTTCCCAAACTTAGTGTCCATATTTTACATAAGTTTAGAACTGTTTTTACGAACCTTATGCCTTTCAGATTTTCAATAACTATTTTTATGAACTGAAGTAAGAATATCAAGAATAATACAATACTATCGGCGCAGGTCCACAATATTTTTTTGTTTCAAATTTTCATTTAGACGAAGGGGACATAATTTGAAATTTAATAAACCGAAACTCAATTACAAATTTTGACAAAATAATTGTACTTATATTTAAATTATTTAAATAAGTCTCGGGAAACTTTGTAATGTAATTAGATACCTACAACCTAAATTGTAAATTTTAAAATTAATTTAGAACAGTTCTCGAATCCACCATTCACTCAAATCACTTGAATTCTTCCAAAACACACTTTGTTTTCTTCAGCAGCTTCTAGATTTCATTCTTTAGCTTCAATAAACCACGCTTTATTTTCATAAGCGATCAAGAATATCTCGTTAGGTTCTGCGCTTGGAATTGTGTTTCATGATCACTCACCACATCTATGTGCTCCTGGTCGTTGTCACAGGATTCGGATGAGTTTTTGGATGAGCAGGACGACTTGCAGCAGCACTTCTTAGTTCTGCCGTCGGCTACCGGACTCTCCTCCTTCTTCAATTTAACGCGGCGGTTCTGGAACCAGATCTTCACTTGCTTCTCTGATAGCTTGAGACGCGAGGCGATCTCTATTCTTCTCAATCTGGACAGATACATGTTCATCGCGAATTCTCTCTCTAACTCCAAAAGTTGGGTCCCGGTGAACGCGGTTCGGATGCGCTTACTGGAGTCTTCTTTGAGCGGCAGGCGTTTTAACTCCTTGGAGTAACCTGGAAGCAGTTCTTCTGGATGAGCGAGCGGTGGGCTCGGCGTGGCGTTTCTACCATCACTGGATAGGGACGGAGATCGTTGTCCTTGGCTCTTAGCCGGTGACACTGCTTTATACGGGTGGTACGGTGAAAGGGACTTCTTTCTTCTGTTCACAAAATTGATCGGCTCCTCCTCCGTCTTCACAAAGGGCTCCTGCCTCATCTCGGTCGGCTGCTCGTAGAAATCCGGCCGCGGGATTTGATGGAGCAGGGGATATCTGAAGTTGAGGTGCTCCAAAAACGGTCGGAACAGCTCGGGAGCTCGCTGCTGGTGTAGTCCCAGAGACAGGAGGTTGAAGCCGCTCGTGTAGGGGTATGGCGCGAACTTGGGCCTCTCGAAGCTCATGGTGTAGGGCTGCTCCTTCTTCTCCTTGGGCTCGCTGATGAGGGTGTCTACTAAGAAGGATCTGGACATGGCTGGCGGCTGCGGCGTGTGCGCTGCGACTGACGGACCGGGGTGGCGGGCGCAGCTACCATACCTACCCCCACCGCACCACCCCATTGTGATCGCACAATGGGGTCGCATTTTGGCAATCACTAGGCCCGGCCCACCCCTTTGTCGGGCCGGCACAAAAAACTTTTATTATCATGAATGAAGTATTTTACTGGCTATGAATAATTTCGTATGTCTGTCTGTCTCATTAAATACAATTTGGGGTACTTATTGGTGTTCTGTTTTCATTATTTTCGAACTGTTGCTTTATGCGAACGCGGAGGGTGAATTAGGTTCGCGACGTCTTTTATTGATGTGAATTGAGAATATCACTGTGAGTACTCTTCATGGTTTTAAATCGAGTTTTGAGTGCGCGTCAATGACAGATTATAATGGGAACATTACGTTTATAAAAGTTGGGTTACTTTTTAACCGACTACCAAGAATGGTTCTTTGTTTGGCTGCATACGTGTTACATATTTTTTTTCTTAACGACAAATGATATGTGAAGAACTCTACACAGTTATAATGTAGAGGTACTTACAGTAATTCATAATATTACTTTTGCATCATTGTACAGTATTAAATATACTGAGCTGAAACCTTTGTTTAACCTTTACAGTCCAACCAATCTTGATACTTAATAAAATGCAAATATCAAACTATTCCCATCCTTCGAATTAATTAAGTATGAATACCCTCGCCGTACACGCACGTGATTTTGATACTCGAAGGGTGGCCCAGGCCCCGCCCATAGTTGTAACGTATTAAAGGGCCGGGTTATTTGTAAGTATGTAGCTCTAAGTGCTGTATGATTGGTTTTGTAATATAATTATTAGCTGTAACCGGTTTGAACTAGATTGGACTGGATTTCTCAGGGCTTACATCTTTATTACAACCCTCTTTGATACTTGAAATTTAGATTACATGTTACTTAATGCTAGCTTTTATTAAAGTGCTATAGTGTAAGGGTATTGCTGTAGTATAATATTTATATTGTAACGATAAATTAACATTTTTTTTTTTAAATTTAAGCGAATATTCATAATATTCTATTCACCTAGGGACGGAGAACTTTTCTTACTCCCCACTTTTCTGCAACTGCTTTCCAGCTGAGAAAATGGAAAGCTTATATTTAAAACATTTCTTGACTTTGTCTGAAATAGGGTGTTTTATTTTCGCGAAAATGGTACCTAATGAGTTTAATTTTGTAATGCGTGAGTCGAAGTCTTAGGCCGAAAATATTATGTCCTGAAACTGTTTTGTATTTTACGCCTGAGTGTAATTTGAATACTATGGCGCAAACTACGACGAAAGGCTTGTTTAAGTGCACGCTGACCGTCGGTACCGAAATGTATACAGTGTGTAACAAAAATAAGTGATAATACTTTAGGATGTGTACGTGTTCCTTGTAGAGAGTTCACTGTGAAAGTAGCAGCTCTGAAAGACGAAATTTTTTTTTCACTTTTGTATGGGCAAGGGCCCGAGCGTCACGAGTTTCGCCATACATAAGTGAAAAAAAGTTGGTCTTTCAGCGCTGCTACTTTCACAGTGAACTCTCTACAAAAAACACGTACACACCCTAAAGTATTATCACTTATTTTTGTTACAACCTGTATATATTATGAAATATCAACGTAGTCGTTATTCAAAAACGCTTCCTAAACTTTCATACATTTCAGCCCATCATCAGCGCCGACGGTGCGCATGCAGTCTGCCTAATCAGCATTTATAGTTGTACAATCGAGGAAATTGATTCTTAGGCAGTTGACGGACCTACGTCATTTGGTCGAGATATGACAATTCAACATTAGCTTAAATGAAACGCGACCAACTTATGAAGGTCCGCCATCTGCCTCGGAATCAACTTCTCTGAATACCTATGAAGCATTAGCCTTATATTTAGTGTCACGCTGACTGCACGCGCACCGTCAGTGCTGATGGCCCAAAATGTGTTATGACGTTGGGACAAAGAAGACTACATTCCCGGTTAACGATCAGTTTATTAATGCTTACTTGAACCTAATACATGGAATCTTAATATACTAATACATTGTATACGTTAACGTATACTTATTAGTTATAGTCACTACGCCACAGTGTGAAATTGTAGGCAGTGTTTTTAAATAACGCGTAACGGCCTGCGCTGATTTACTTATTTACTACATTATACGTGGGAGAGCCATGCTTCGGCACGAATGGGCCGGCTCGACCGGAGAAATACCACGTTCTCACAGAAAACCGGCGTGAAATAGCGCTTGCGCTGTGTTTCGCCGAGTGAGTGAGTTTACCGGAGGCCCAATATCCTACTCTATTCCCTTCCCTACCCTCCCCTATTCCCTTCCCTTCCCATCCATACCCTCCTCTATTACCCTATTCCCTCTTAAAAGGCCGGCAACGCAACTGCAGCTCTTCTGATGCTGCGAGTGTCCATGGGCGACGGAAGTTGCTTTCCATCAGGTGAACCGTTTGCTCGTTTGCCCCCTTATTTCATTAAAAAAAAAATCGGTACCGACGGTCAGCGAGCGGTCAGCGTGACTCTAAAATCAGCCTAAGTCTTGATATTTAATTTATATATATTTTATGCTTCTTAGTTTATTTAGTTTATGTTTCCTTCATACATTTGACTGGTTTTCGGGCATGTAATATCTTAAAACTTAAAAGAATCTAAGTTGTTTCACTTTCGCTTAGTCAATCATTCGACAGTTATTAAGATTAGTTTATTATAATCATTACTTAATGTAGTAGTGGTAGGTAAATTATGGTATTATTTGGACTTGTACGCAAATAACTAATTTTCCATACTGCTGATTGGAAATCTCCAACAGGATCGAAAAATAGCTATATGGCGCACTTGCCGGGTAGGCCCCACTTTGCCACACTCGCTATCCTAAAAATTTTGTTAGGTACTTTGTGATTATTTTTTCATGTAAGGCTAAGATTAAAGTAGATAAAGTAGAAAACACATATAAATCTTCTTTCCCACCATTTTTTAAGATTTTGATAGCGATATTTTTGAATTTAATTGAGACAAGTAAAGCACGAGGTTCAAAATAAAAAAAAAAAATCAAAATTGTTTTATTTCTGAATAAATTTAAAATAAATGTTTTCAGAATGTCCTACATGATGCCTTCCACCGGTTCGGGAACTAACCCGGCGAGAAGAACCGGCGTAAGAAACTCGCACGGGGCCGACTTTTTTACCAAAAAAGTGAGAAAAAAATTAATCTTTTAAAATAAAATTCACAATTTTTTAACTTTTGTTCTATACAGAATATAGTGTTCAACCGAAACCTAACCGAATCATCTATTTTAATTAGATTCAATAAATTATTTTTATTTATGTGAAATTTTTTGCTTCTACATCGGCTGTACTTACATATAACTAGTATGACGCATTTATCGCGCGGGAACCGTACATTTTTCCGGTATAAAAAGGATTCTATGGTTTCTATGTCGACCTCTGTAGCTCAATTGGTGGGCTGTTAGTAGCTCAAGCCGGGTTCGAATCCCGCCGACGGAACAAACCACCAGGAACTTTTTAAAACTATTAAAAAGTTCCTGGGCATGGATGTGTATTAAATTAATATTATGTGTATCATATACTAAAAATATGTATTATGTATGTAAATATGTATTATGTATGTAAATATGTATTATGTATAGTATAAAAGTATTAATATATTTCCGTTGTCTGGTACCCGTAACACAAGTCCTTCTGGTACTTAGCACGGGGCCAGACTGACGTGGTGTGAAGCGTCCATCTATCTATAGATATTATTATGTTCTTTCCCGGGACTCAAAGTTTCTTCATACCAATTTCAGCTAAATTGGTTAGCGGTTTGGGCTGTAACCTAGACAGACCGACAGACAGACAGACACATTCACATATTTTATAATATGAGTTCAATACTCGTTTTGGATAACGTATATTTATACGGACGGATATTTTTATCCCGGAAAATGAACGGTACGCAAGCGATAAATGAATTTTAGCGCACCGGAGTTGGGGTCACCGCAGATATACAATTTCAAGTTGGCCGACTACCTATATCATCATATTATACAACATATAATAATATAACTAAATTGCGTAATGTCACAATTTTATTGGACAACAATTTTTAGGTAATCGGAAAGGAATCGCGGTTCGTATATGATCGCTCTCCAATTATTTAGTTGTACAATTTAGTCGGATGCAATGTGTGAGCTCTCATAAGTCGCTATTGCTATTGGTATACTATGCGATTTAGTTGGCCAACATGAAATTGTAAGTCTGCGGTTGCTCTACAAATGCCAAATAGTATACTGTTTGGTCATACGCTAACATAAATATTATTTCCATGCAAACACAGAGTTATAATCGTATGCAGTATGAATAATGTATGACCGTATTAAAATTATCTGGAATTTCGCATGGGACCGTTATGATGCAGGCTAGATCACACTACACTTTATAAACAAATCCTATATTAAATAGTTTTAATATTTAACTCACCATTTTACAAAAAAAAATCCACATTAAAAATACATTTTCAAGTTAGTCTCGCCAACGAAGACCGGCTGCAGCGAAGTTCACCGGGTCTGCATCTAGTGCTATTTTGATAAATAAGTGATGTAGAGTAGTAATATAGAATTCACTCTAAGAATAACTGCAGTGCCAAAAGAACTACGACTTATGACTATTGACCAAAATATACGACCGGAAATAGCAAAAGATCAGGCGCAGGGCCGACTTCTTACATGTCCGTCTGACACATGGATTTTATTTCGTGTTTATCAATCAGATGTTCTAACGTTATTCTAACCTAACAAAAAATGATGAAACCGACATTCCTTCGATGTGGAAATCAAACCCACGGGCCACGACACCAGTCAAGGAATACGCTCTAAGCAACTGGACAAAGAACTACTTTTTACTATTAAGATGAGAGAAGATATTATGTATTAGAAATGAAATAATGAGAAATGAAAATTTTATGGATACAACAGGCAATTAAAAATATAATAAAGTATCTCTCTGCCTTCTAGAATCTAGAGTATAATAATTATGTAAATACTAGTTTTCTGCAAAAACTTGCGATCCGGATGTTGCATAGAATCAATAAATCGAAAATTTCTGCTAACATGTCCCGACTCCCGAGGCGGCATTTTTTGAGCAGCTGAGCAAGTTCAAATGTCAACTTCAAAGATACAAACCCTTTCATCGCGATAACATTTTCGCCCATTTCGACCCGGGGTAAAAAACACCCACTATTGACACAAAAACTGCAAAACTTTTTACACAAAATCTAATAAAGAATCCTGCTCATTGTTGCGAAAGACCCCGTATTGTTACTGAGAATTTCGTATCTCACTAACAATGGATGAGATTCGCGAATTTTCGGCGCTACTTTCTACCTTATGGGGTTCACAATAAGGGCTTTGTAGATGTGATAGTGTATCAGATGTACAAATAGGAAGGGTTGGGGTACAGTCCCCAGGTACCATAATTATGGCTTATTAAATAATTATGATCATAATGGTATCGATATCCACGTTTCGTGTAAACATTATATCGATATAATGGGAACATCAAAATATTGAGCGCACATAATTCTCGAAGACATGTTAGATTTTAATTGTTATAAGAATAACCGTATGAAACTGTTTTTGTTTTTTATAATTTTTTTAATGTTTCCCCACCAGGCCACTTCTGAAACTGTAAACAGTAATAACGGTAACCAATTAAAACTCTATTTAATTAAAACATCCTAAGAAGCCTGATAGACAAGCTAAGTCGTAGATTGCATCGAAATCAATTAGAAGAAGCTTTCTTCTTCCTCTATCTTCTTACTTCTTTGTACCTTTCGAAAGGTACATAGAAGTAAGAATTATTCCTATCTTTCAATTAACTTTCTAGCTCAAAACATATTTCTTTTACCAAGTGCTATTTCCAAAGAATTCCATATAGAAGTCTTTGGCTATTTCAGCAGATACACTATGTTACAAGCATAATTACTATAATATTATGTAATTTTAAAAGATAATGATATTTTAGTGCATGTTTAGTTTTATAAAGTTTTCATTATTCTTTTGTGTACTATCTACAAATGCTCTATTTTTCACAATGTCTTGTAAGTCTGCTGGCAGAGATCTCTTCTAGAGATAAGCACACCTATGTACTCTATTAATGTTTGGTATATTTTAAGGTAGTTTTAGAATTGTACATAAAGAATAAATAAATAAAATAAATATAATATACGTCATATTGTGATTTATAAAGATTACAATAATAAGTATTTTACTACATTTAAATCTACTAAAATAGCTTTTACTTCTTTTCAAAGACATTATTCTTATAAACTGTGTCAATGAATCAAGATTTACGCTTATGGCATTCCAATTTCATTTGCAATGCAAAGTAATGACCATTGGAATGGTCAGAACGGAAATGACATTCACCTGCTCGTTCCCCGAACACTATGGTCCTGGCCATTGTCTGACCATGGCCACAATACCCGAGGACCAGGAGAATGGCCGCCATGCTGTCTGCGGGAAGTGGCCGCAGCGGGTGGCTTCATTCATGATTTTGAACGTAACAAGTCTTTAATGTGTAGTAGAAAGCGTTTGTATTGGATTTTATCGTTTGTATTATTGGATTAGGTTGTTTGGGTAAATTGGATTATAGCACTAGGAGATTAAAGGACGGAGGACGGGCCTAACTTACTTACTAGATGTTGCCCAGAATGTGGTGTCGAAATTCGTTTATTGCGCGGTAATCTTGTGAAGAATAAACTATAAATTGTCTATACATTATCCTACATTGTAAAGAATAAACTATACCTATTCATGGAATTAAAATACTACGTAGAACTAATCCCAAACTCTTAATCAAATTATAAACTGTCTTACGGCCGCACTCAATATTATGTTGATTAAACTTGAATATAATGAATAGTTTGACAGAAAATGTATAGTTAATAAGTATTCATCTCTGAATGCGGCAGGTTACCCATTGGATTTGTGGTGGTCGGGAGAAGATCATCTATTATATGTAGTAAACAATCTGGGACAAAAAAAAACGATAAAACCCATTAAATTCCATTTATCATAGCTTAGTTGTTATTGGGTTTAAATCTTTAAATTTATCAATACATTAATCAAGCATAATAATATTATTAACGAAACTCTAAAGAATGAACACTACCAGGGGCTGAGAAAACACAAGGAGGTATTCTTAAACACTCAAGAATGACATGTAGTAGGTATGTACTTGTACGGTTCCCATACTCGCGGTCACCCATCAAAGGAGCCGTCAGAGTAAGCGGCCTTTACCTTTGACAATTTTCGAGTGGCCTGTGGGACAAGAATTTGAGCTTAGCGACTATTATCGCTTACTAGCTGTTACCTGCGACTTAGCGTTAGCGTAGAACTGAGCAATTTCGCGAGTTCTATAGCCTACTCCAGGGGTCACCAATTAGTTTCGCTGGGGTCCATTTTCAGGTTTGAACCTGACCTTCGCGGTCCGCACATTTTATAAAAAAAAATTAAACAAAAGTAAGTAATTACGTTTGGATTCAAAAAGATCTGATGTTCGAAGTAAAACTGGTGCGAGCTATTGATATTAAATCCTGAAGATGTTTATCAGTAAGTCGAGACCGAAATTTATTTTTAACGAAGTTCATCTTCGAAAATGCTCGGTCCGCACTCCGCACATAATGGATCGGCGGTCCGGATGCGGACCGCGTTCCGCCATTTGGTGATCCCTGGCCTACTTTTATATCTGCGTTAAATGTTGTCAAAATTAATTCAGCAGTTCACGCGTGACGCCAGATCAAGGGGAATAGATATCGTGAAAAAGTTTTCTTCATATATAAGTATTAAGTAGAGAGATGCATTTTCATTTATGCGAAAGCTAATCTTTGACTACTTTTTTCTTTAATTAAACTACAACAGATTCCATTTATTTTATTGTCATCTCACGCATTCGCTCTTAAACACATAGTAAAAGTATTGTGCGACTTATTTGAGTCTTTTTTAAGTCCACAAACATTTAACCCTAAGCCGCTCGCGTCCCTTCGCTTGTCCCGTCACCGCACGTTTTTTACAAGAATACCATTGTGACATGTTCTAAACTACTTACGATTGTTCGAAGCAATTGTTGCTATTGTGAGCCATAATTGTTCAGTACGATTGTTGTTCAACGTACGCGAATGTTTGAAAACGATCCCTAATTCAATTAATTAATTTAACTTATACATTGAGGGCACATTAAAAGTAATTATGCTTATTGTGCTACAATGATTTAAAGAGTTATTTGTCAACATGGTGGTGAAAAAACGAGGCAATAATGCATTCTTTTTCTATGTTCGGATACAATAAAATGTCAATGAGGCTAATCTAAAATTGAAAAAAAAAATGTATTAATACATTAAAAACAATAAAAAAACGTTAAACTTTAACGTTTTGTTACTGTTTTTACTGCAGTGTAAATGGCAGGTTTTTAACACTTTTTTATTGCAGTCAAAACATTACGTTTTGACTTCAATAAAAAATTATTAAAAACCTGTCATTTACACTGCATCAATTATAAACTAGTAGCGTGAAAATAAACTTTAAAATGTTTGTCACGCTGCGAGTATCTGCCAACATCAGTGACACGTGCAGCAAGGGGTTAGATTTTCATTAACTCCTACATTACACCAATTTGTTACATGTACGCATGCGAGTTAACTGGTATTGCAGATGGTATAAAACTGTTAAATAGGTATGCATGTTACATTACGAGTTTTTTACACGACTCATTATTGTCATTATTAATCTTTTATCACCTTGAAAATACTGTAACTGACTATGATAGAGCTTTAACAAAATAAAATCGTCCCGATTTTATATATTAGGCACTTTAGGATTTGTTTGCTTTCTTTTCTTATTTCTGCTTATCTTTAGTGGTAATTTTAGCTCCATTGGTACGATAATTTTTAAAGACTTAGTTCATTAGTTATTTTTGTACCTTGATTAAATAAAAATAAAATATTTTGTAGGTGTGATTCATCGCCATCTTTACGGGATTAGCTAATAATCTCGAATGAAACTAAAACGCAATATATATTACGGTAAAGACTACTAGAAGATGACTTTTACACACTGTCAACAAACACACTTTCTTGTGTTACTCACTTTTTTTAATGAAATAACGAGCAAAATAATTTGCAAACGAGCAAACGGGTCACCGGATGGAAAGCAACTTCCGTCGCCCATGGACACTCGCAGCATCAGAAGAGCTGCAGGTGCGTTGCCTTTTAAGAGGGAATAGGGTAATAGGGGAGGGTAGGGAAGGGAATAGGGGAGGGTAGGGAAGAAAATATGGGAGGGCAGGGAAGGGAAAAGGGTAAGGGATTGGGCCTCCGGTAAACTCACTCACTCGGCGAAACACAGCGCTCGCTCGTTTCATTTCATATTCTTTGATTTATTTCAATTGAACGTGTTGATCTTTTTGAATTTTTTACATCATCAGGTTTTTTAATAAAGCACAATAATACTTACAGTCTTTTCGTATACCATCAATAAATTGCCCAATATGTATTTGGTTTCTCTGAAATGAATTTATTTAATTTAAATAATCAAATAAAATAATAATATGTAATAAATAATAAATAATAAAATTAAATTAAATAATTTATTATTTTATAATTTATATAATATGTATAGATATTTTAAGCTTGACTGTACTAAAATCTGCGCTGCGGTACGAATCGACTAATTCAAAAAAGGTCTTCGCTGTTTCGGACGCTGGTATGAAACAGGCAATGCAAAAACAGTACTTCGCTGTTTCTTACCGCGGTATGAAAAATAAGTGGTATGAAATGGGAAGGACCTTTGTCTGACTTGTAGACAATTTTGAGGCGGTAACATAAAATTTTCAAGAATCGTTTTTATTTCTCATATTCTACAAAATTCCATGACATAACTCGCTTTAGGCTACTGCAGGAAGGTTTGCTGTGGCTTGCGTGAATTGCTTTTACACCACTATGCGCAAACGATGCGCGTCCTTCGTGCGCAGGGTGAGGGGAGTACCAACAGAATTCTCGCTACGAGTATGATAGCCAGTCGACTCGACTGTCCTTATGTGCTGCTGTGCCATATCAAACAGCATGGAGCAGGTGATGTATAATGTAGTCGTTATAATTATTATTACATATTAGTTATTTAAGGCTTAAATATAATATTAATAATAATATCTATGGAAGCTTCACACCTCACACCACGTCAGTCTGGCCCCGTGCAAAGTACCTAAAGGACTTGTGTTACGGGTACCAGACAACTGACAACGGAAATATATTTAATACTTTTATACTATATATATTTTTAAGATTTTTATTATGTGATACACATATTTAATACACATCCATGGCCCAGGAACTTTGAAAACTTTTTTGTTCCGTCAGCGGGATTCGAACCCGCGACCCCCGGCTTGAGCTACTGCCTTACAGCCCACCAACCGAGCCACAGAGGTCGTCATATTACTATGTAACATATTAATTTATTAGTTTTTACTAACAAGTGAGTCTATGTTACTTGGTTAAATAAACTTTTTCATTTCAATTCATTTAATAACATTTCTAGCAAACTCCGTGTCACTCACGGCTACGGCTGCTAATGAGCACCATGAAAAGTACTTCCAGAAGTAATTTGTCCGTCACACCGAGCCCGTCAGCGGACACGTGCGAGGGTACAGTTTCATTAACCCCGCCATACGTTATTGTTCCAGTTACGAAATTGAGTTCGAAATTGCCAGTAATTTATGGTGAATTAGAAAGGGTAAGGGTTGTTGAATTTAAGTAAATCTTAAAGTTAATAAACAAGTAAAGACTCTGTGAACCACAAACTGAGCTTAAAATATTACTAAAGTATTTCGACCATATTATCTTATTGAAGTGACTACAACACTGATAAGTATGTTACCATGGCAAAGTCCATCGCTATCCCGTCGCACAAACAATGGTCGCCGTAAGTCTCGAGTTGTAATAATTTACTATTCTTTATTTGAATAAATGCACTTATCAATATAAAAAGTACCCTGTAGCCGATTCTGCATATAGGTAAAAATCATAAAAGCCGTTTCGGAGGAGTATGGTAACCGGTAACTAACATTGTGACACGAGAATTTTATATATATGTATAAGATAAAAAGAAGATAAGCTGATATTATACCTACGTCTGTCGCGTTGAAATCGTACTTTTTTCCGCGACAAAAAACTATCATAATAATATACAGAATGTAACAAAAGTAAGTGATAATACTTTAGGGTGTATATCCACCTGGGTATATAGGGGATATAGAGTTCACTGTGAAAGTAGCAGCGCAAGTAGTATGTTAATATAATTATAACTTATAATAAACTGCCGTAAGGTTCCAGATGAGCCATTCAACTGGATGGCTGGTGATGTATTTCAATACAACATTCCTTAGCAACAATCTCGTCGGGCGTTGATTTCGGCGTGGGCGGGCGGCTTTGAAGTATTCCGGGCGTGAAAGGGTTTATTCGATTTAAAATAAAAGGTTTTTGGTATCCTTTTTTAACATGTTTAATTGAATGTATTAATTTTACTGATATAAAGCGGCGCTTTGGTGTAATATAGATCAAGGCCTCATGGAATGGCGCTTCGGCATGCCATGAATACCAGGGACTCATAAAATTCTGCCATCGAAAGCGCTATGAACAGTTTTGCTATGAAACGTTGGACCGAGGGATGTACACAGTTTTGCTGAGAGCAAACGCACTTTTCATTCCTCTAGATGGTGTTTTTAGGGTTCCGTAGCCAAATGGCAAAAAACGGAACCCTTATACATTTGTCATGTCTGTCTGTCTATCTGCCTGTCTGTCTGTCTGTCTGTCTGTCCGTCCGTATGTCACAGCCACTTTTCTCCGAAACTATAAGAGCTATACTATTGAAACTTGGTAAGTAGATATAATCTGTGAACCGCATTAAGATTTTGATACAAAAATGGAAAAAATATTAAAAATATAAGGCCATAGGTACAACTGAAACAAAAAAAAAAACATCTAACTTATGCGTGTGGGGTATCTATGGATAGGTCTTCAAATATCATATTGAGGTTTCTTACATTATTTTTTTCTAACCTGAATAGTTTGCGAGAAAGGCTCATCCAAAGTGGTAAAATGTGTGTCCCACTGTGTGTCCTCTAAGTACTAAAGTAGGGGTATGATAATTCTAAAAAAAATATATGATGTACATTACTATAAAAACTGCCAACGGAAATTGGTTTGAACGAGATCTAGCAAGTAGTTTTTTTTATACGTCATAAATGGTAAACCTTAATTTAACTTTCAACGGAATATAAAAAAAATAATCAAAAACCTTTTAATTTCATATAAATAAACCTTACTGCTGCTGCGGAACCCTTCATGGGCGAGTCTAACTCGCACTTGGCCGGTTTTTTAAATTAACAGCGACGCGTTGTTAGTATTCCTGGGCGTCAATAGATGGCGTATTTTTTTTGTGTATATAATAATATAATAATAATAATAATATCTATGGACGCTTCACACCACGTCAGTCTGGCCCCGTGCTAAGTACCTAAAGGACTTGTGTTACAGGTACCAGACAACGGAAATATATTTAATACTTTTATACTATACATATATTTAAGATTTTTATTATATCATACACATATTTAATACACATCCAGACCCGGGAACTTTGAAAACTCTTTGTTCCGTCGGCGGGATTCGAACCCGCGACCTCCGGCTTGAGCTACCGACGCGCTCACCACTGAGCCACAGAGGTCGTCAAATATGTATATTGTATACAGGTTTTTTGAACATAAGAAATAACTTCGTTCCATTCGAGTGTCCCTTGACACCTCTCAAGGTTTTTTCATATTTTAACCAGGGTTAACTGTAACCCAGATTTGCTTAATTCGGCCTAACGGTTAAAACTTATTTTATGTCGACGGTTAAAATTAATAATGTCCCATTTACTTTATTATTGTCATTAAAGGAATTTACTATACAAACACGTGTTGACGACAGTTCGCCTAGCAACACCATACGTAGAACCCTCTCTTCAAGGAAATAATATGGGATGAGAGTTCAATTTACAATGGTTCTTTAATTTTAACTGTAGTATACCACCGGTATGATTAGATCTGTTGGAATTACGTAGCTTGAAGTAGCTAAAGTTCATTATACACTGGTGTGCTCCTAGTACACTTTATGGGAGCCATTTTGAGAGGGATCCGTGCAAATTAAATTCTTGATGTGGCACGGCGCCATTCGAGATGCTTTCGTGTCATTACTTTTTCTTTTTTTTTAAATTTCGATCGGGAACGGCCAAGATTTAGGGTTGAACAGCTTTTGGGATTTTAAATTAGATTTTTTTTTTCGTTTAATTCAACGACTTCATTGCGCACTTTAGTATATTTTAGTGATATCATTTTACTACATGCCTGATCATTATCATTATAGTTATTTAGTACTAATGAGGTACTAAAAAACTACGTATACATTCCGCCTACATTTTTTTAACCTGCTACAGCAAAATTAAAGGCTTTAATTTAGTGTAGATAAGGTAATATTGACAATCCTTGTAATAATATTATGTATAGCACCAAATTGGTGATTAAATTTAATAAACCATCAACCATCAATCTACCATCATAATATTATGCTGGAAATGATTTTTAGCAGATGGAAAAAGTCGTTTAGATTATGTTAAACTAATTAATTAGCCATGGCTAATTGACTGTGCTTGGAGCGCAGTTTTGCCCACCCCAGAATACGAGGGGCAGCCTGGACGTCCACGTTCAGTTCCAGGAGTTCCTGAGCATGGACGTCCAGAGAGGGATTCTCCAACGTAGTTGGTACCCTCCTGGGGTAACAAATTGTTTTTCAACTGCGGCATTTCTAGGGGGGTAGGGGATTGGGCCTCCGGTAAACTCACTCACTCGGCGAAACACAGCGCAAGCGCTGTTTCACGCCGGTTTTCTGTGAGGCCGTGGTATTTCTCCGGTCGAGCCAGCCCATTCATGCCGAAGCATGGCTCTCCCACGGAGGCATGGTTTTCTGAAAGCTATAATATCTAATCTTATATATAAAATTCTCGTGTCACAATGATAGTGTAGTACCTACTTCTCGGAAACGGCTTTACTGATTTTTACCAAATTTTATATGCAATATTCAGTAGGTCTAAGAACCGGCTCCTAGATACTTTTTATATTGATAAGTGCATTTGTTGAATAAATAATAGTAAATTATTACAACTCGACACTGACTGCGACCATTGTTTGTGCGACGGGATAGCGATGGACGTTGCCATGGTGCCATACCTATTTAGTCACTTCAATAAAATAACTATGTATATAGGCGAAATATTTAAATGGCAAAACAACATTTGCCGGAACAGATAGTAGTTTTGTAAAATTTAAACTATTAAATTCTTAATACACGTATAGGTCAGTATTAAATATAGCCTAGTCACAAACGGTCAAGCTAATGTAGCGCGACCGCTGTGCTCGGTGGCCGGTGGCTTGTGGCTTAATCGAAAATTACTCAAACAAAACATCGCTAAATGCACTTTAAATTGAACGTAGATGTATACCAATAGATGCACAATATGATTATTACTAATTAGTAATATTATAAGTGGCAAAGTATGTCTGTTGCCTCTTTACGCAATAAGCGGTTAACTGTCTTTGAATTTTGGAAGTTTCACATCCGCATAGCTACTTTAAGTCCTGGTAAAGTTCTGAGGATTTTGTCATGGAAAATCATAAAATGCATGCTGGTACTGCGGGCAATTTCTAGTAATAAATTATATTGACATTATTTGGTATTGTTACCATGAGGTTGGTAAATATTAAAACTCTATTGGTACTAATAAGTGATAGTAAAATCGTACTAACTAGTAGTTCATTTATAAAATTACTTTTTTGCATTCACTAAAACACTATGTTTAACATATTTTATTTAGGTAAAGGTAGTACATTACCTAATACTTACTAGTACTTAATACTTTACTTTAAAATAAAGCGTAAAGTTAGTATGCAAACTGTATACCATTGCACTTCATGCTCTAATATAGTTGACCTTTTAACTTTAGTCTTTACGAGCTTTTGCCCGCGGTTTCGCTCGCGTTAGCAAGTATTATTATATACAAACTTTCATCCCCTATTTTGACCCTTTAGGGGTAGAATTGATCAAAATCCTTTCTTAGCGGATGCCTACGTCATAACATCTACCTACATGCCAAAGTTCAGCCCGATCCGTCCAGTGGTTTTGGCTGTGCGTTGATAGATCACAATGTCAGTCAGTCACCTTTGAGTTTTATATATACAGTGTGTAACAAAAATAAGTGATAATACTTTAGGGCGTGTACGTGTTCCTTGTAGAGAGTTCGCTGTGGAAGTAGCAGCTCTGAAAGACGAATTTTTTTTTTCACTATTGTATGGGCAAGGACCCGAGCGTCACGAGTTTCCCCATACAAAAGTGTAAAAAATTTTTGGTCTTTCAGCGCTGCTACTTTCACAGTGAACTCTCTACAAGGAACACGTACACACCCTAAAGTATTATCACTTATTTTTGTTACACTCTGTATATATAGATTTTTCCTCCAATGAATAAATTAATATATCAAGTATAATTTATCATGGTTACTATCACTATTTTATATCTATGTCGTATTAGGTGTTATTGTTTTTGCGGGTAGATTGGAGTCTATATCCGGTCGCACGTCACTTCCGCCGGAAGCGGGGGAGGTTCTATTATGGGATTAATTCGATGATACCCGTGACGTCACGGCTAACCGTTTATTAGTGGTTTAATAAAAGAAGTAGCGGTTAAAAGTGTGAGAATTGTAGAATCTTAGTGAGAGCATAATTTATGGTTAAAAATGACATGATATCCATACTTCGATATTATATATACAATTCTACCTTCGATATTAACATTATTTGACAAAATTTAGATTAGGTTATTACATAATACATTGCATTGTAGTTTTTTTAAGAACAATTTTCCACTTTTTCCCCGTACCGTGCAAGTTTCTTACGTCACGCCGGTCCTTCTCACCCAAAGACTTCTATTTAATTAAATAGAAGTCTTTGTTCTCACCGAGTTCCGGAACGGTGTAATGGTAGATCAACACGTAGACATTCTGAAAAAAAAAAAATACTTAGAAACAAAATATTTTTTTTTACTTACTTAAGTAAGGAGCACTCCATTGTGGAGTAATTTATACTGATATTGTCATTACGTAAATGCCTCTTAATGATTAAACCGCTTAGTGATTTTGATGAAATTCGGTATGAACTTACCTTGAGGCACGGGAAAAGAATAAAGATAGAGAATAATTTTTTAACCCCGAAGAATTTACTTTTCCCGTATTTTTTTACCTTTTCTCTTTCTCATTTCTAAGCTCTCACGGTACTTTTAATGTGCGAATCGAATAACTTACCGAGTACTCTCTTTGAAGTCTATTATATTATTGTTGTAAACGCTAAACATAACTCAAATTGTAACAAATTGTAAGTGTCACTTACATAGCGTTACGTTCACTTCGGATAATGCACGAAACTCGATCATTTACACATAAACCATACATTTTGCATTCATTCATGAATTCATTGACACTTACCACACTGGATTTTCAACTCTATACTTTATAATTTAGAGTACATTTTCGATTGATGGGTGATTTGTATGAAATGTATGAATGAAGTATTGTAAGGCTGGAGTGTGAAGGTAGCGGCTCTTTGACTCGTGTTGCTATTGTTATAGATCTCTTTTGTGTGAATTATTTATCGACTAATAAGGAGGTTGATCGATAGATCGAGAAGGTATGCGGTATGTCGAGTTCAAGCATTTTAGAGGAGTGCAAAAAAGTATCGTATGAAAATGATAGATTTCATTCATAGTTCTATAAAAATTTTTGGTGTACTAATACGTTAATTATTTAAGAAGAGAAATATTATGTAATTAATTAACATATTATTAATTTTTGTATCTTTGCTTTGAGTAGGCATTATTCGACAAATTTTAATGAAATTTATACCACAAGGACGTTAAAAACTGCAAAATGGTACATTGAATAACGTAATCTGAGATATTGTTTTAAAAGCACAACAGTCTAAGTTGCATTATGTACCATAAGATTGATCTTGCATCTAAAAGTCTGTAACTTATTTAAACACTGATTTTGAAACTACACTTTTTATATAAATTTTTGCTGAAAATCACTTTATTCTGTGTTCTACATACGGCGATAATAAATCAAGTATTAAATAATATTAAGGCGGCAGCTACTATTAGAATAATCCTACTAAGCTCAAACACTTCTCAGAAAACATTCCACTTTAAAATCAATTCAAGCCTATAAAAGCTATAAAAGATAAGAATGAACTGATTTCACGGCAGCGAGACGTACGAGCACCGCCCACTATTGATTGCATCATTCATTCATTCATTCATTCACGAGAGCCGTTTTATGTGCGGCGACAAATCCCTCAAACAGATCTTCGTTCACTTCACTATCGAAAACTAAACCTAATCCCAGCGCAATAAAAGCGTTAAAAAGTGTATTACTAAGTTTGTAAGAAAAAAACAAGATTTTTAGTGCTATTTTCAGCTGTATTGCCTTATAATAGGGCCGTGTTCAAGGTATTGTGTGCCTTTTTTTGGAACCAAAGTCAGACACATTGTCGCCTTTAGACGGCTACTTGTGATTCGGCATGGTGGATATGAATGGAGTTTTATTAATCATTTAATACGCGAACAGATGCGCGATATTTGTGACAAATCGTTTGTAGATACTTACTGGCCCTAATTTGAAAGAAAACGGCAAAAAATTTGACATAGGACGGCATTTGTGGAGGCCGCGACTTTGCTTGTAACGTGTCCTTACTGCTCCCTCCTTAACAGAGACAAATATTAATGACTTAACAGTAATTTAATGAAGATTTTGACAATAAGCCCCATTATCCGTCAAACTCTTCATTAAAACGAAGTTTGAAGTAAGTGCAGTTTGTTAGAACATAATATTGTTTGCACTTTTAGTTTTGGTTAATATAAACGAAAATACCTATATAATTATGTAATTTGTTTTATCATAAAATAGGAACTTTAAATATTTTCAGAAAAGTCATGAAACAGTTAATATCATTGTTAAATACTTTTGTCAAACCAAATTACAATTTTTTATTCTATACTTTAAATGTAATTTCATGAATGAATGTGTAAAGACGACTTTAAACGATTTCTCAATAAAAGGATTTAAAGATTTAATTTTTATTAGATTTCTTTAGTTCATACTATTGTAAATTAATGTGTGCATAATAAAGAATTTGAATTTAAATTTTTAGGAATCTTTACAATTTTGTTATGTTTCATTGAAATTGCGTATTTTACTCAACGATGTCAGTTACACAGCTCACGTGGCCAATAAAAGGCAAAAAAACGTGAAGAGCCATACATAATAATCTTTTGTGTGATATCAATTTTATACCAATAAAAGCCATAATTTGTCCCGCGTCGCCAACGAGCGGCGAGCAGCTGCTGGGAAGTGATGCGCCATTTAACGACACACGCTTTAGATACTTAGCGAATTGTCATTGATGTAGAGATAGATTCTCACTTAATTTTTTTAAAAATCTCTATTCATTTCAAGGGATTTTTTTACAAAAAAAATGATGTTAATCCCATCGTAACTTATGCAAAATATAACAATACTTACAATTCCGACGTAAAATTAAAATTATAAACCACCAGATAATGCCCGCAACTCCGTTGCGCCAAAACTCGTTTATCGCGCGGGAACCGTAGATTTTTCCGGGATAAAAAGTATCCTATGTCCTTTCCCGAGACACAAAGTATCTCCATACCAAATTTCAGCAAAATCGGTTCAGCGGTTTGAGCGTGAAGAGGTAACAGACAGACAGACAGCCAGACAGACGGACAGACAGACAGACAGACAAACTTTCGCATTTATAATATTAGTATGAATTCTCAAGTTAAAATACAGCTCAAACTATCAACGGATAGTGTCGTATTTAAAAAATGTGACTTAAATATACCTGAAAAGCTTAATAATTTAAACACCTCTTTCTTTAATCTCAGTTAGGTACTGCTAATTTTATCGCGTTATCGCGGGCTTTGCGCGCAGCAAACGAAACAAAAAATTCCGTAACAAAAATAAACCTAACACATCGTCTAACGTCGTTCAGCAGACTTCGGCATAGTGTTGGTATTTTTTTTTATGAAATAAGGGGGCAAACGAGCAAACGGGTTACCAGATGGAAAGCAACTTCCGTCGCCCATGGACACTCGCAGCATCAGAAGAGCTGCAAGTGCGTTGCCAGCCTTTTAAGAGGGAATACTGAATTGGTGCTTACTGAAAACCAGCGTTGCGAACTGTGTTTTGCAACATATGCTGAGTAGGCGCCGATTTGGTAAGACTTGTATTTGATATGTTATTGATTATTTGTATTGTACATATTTTACTGTTTTACCAAATAAAGTTTCTTTCTTTCTTTCTTTCAATAGGGTAATAGGGGAGGGTAGGGAAGGGAAGGGAATAGGGGAGGGCAGGGAAAGGAATAGGGTAGGGGATTGTGCCTCCGGTAAAATCACTCACTCGGCGAAACACAGCCCAAGCGCTGTTTCACGCCGGCTTTCTGTGAGAACGTGGTATTTCTCCGGTCGAGCCGGCCCATTCGTGCCGAAGCATAGCTCTCCCACGTATAATTGTATGTGAGCGACTAGACGTATGCTAATTATAATTGCATAAGTTGATAAAAATGCTATGCGATAGCTTTATCGCGGCAGTTCCCGAGTGCCACACGTATTTTTTTTTAATATCATAAGTCTTTATAATATGTTATTTTTTATTTATAGCTATTCTTACAGAGCATAACACTACTCAACTACTACATTACTATACTATTACATTATTTTCTATATATCTAAATTCTAATCTTACTTCTAAATAATAATTATTGTTTATTTGGCATGTTGCTCCGTATGCCATTTGGCAAAGGCCTCCTCCAACCTCCTCCATTCAACTCTGTCCCTAGCTACTCTACTCAAGGTAACTCCCGCTATGAGTTTAAAGTCATCGGCCCATCTTTTGTTTTGTCTTCCTCTTTGTCTTTTGCTGTTTCTAGGGTACCATTCTGTGACTTTTTTACTCCATTTGTCTTTGCCCCTTATCAAAAATGTCCTGACCATTCATTTCAGCCGCTTAATTTTCACCGTAATGTCTTGTACTTTAGTTATATTTCTGATTTCATCGTTTTATAATATAAATAATAATAATAATAATATGTTATAAGTACGAAGAAAAAAAATTTAAATAATTCACGATTTACGTTGAGCCATCCATTTGGAATGGTTGTACTGCACACACAGCTTCAAATAAAACTGTTTTCTACACTTTAAGCTTAAAATAACGATTTCAGATTGTCAACACACCATTTGGATTCAGTGACAGCTTGTGTACAACCAGCCAAGTCAAAAGATCAAAAATTTTTTTGTAAAAAAAAAAGAGTTCAACGCGAGCGAGGCTGTAGGCCAAGTTAACTCTTTCTCGCTTAAACAACTAAACCGATTTTGATGGAAATATGACAGAAACATGTTTAAGCTTGGAGATAGGCTGCGTTTTATAACAAATATGAAATACTTCTATACCTGGGCTTACTCCAACGAAGTCACAGGCTAAAAAACTAAATATTATCTCTTTTGGATAAATTTAATCTTTTTGTATTATTTTAGATAAACAGATATATAAAATTCTTTAGTGTGTATCTTCTATAAAAATCTATGTTGTAATAAATTAGACGGCAAATAAAAATGGCCGCCCCGCCCCTTACCGTGAATAGCACGGAATTCGCCCAAAAACTGCGCTTCGCCGAGACCCTACACATCCATCCATTGTGGAGTGTTTTTTTCACACTAATAAGTTTTGGGTATGAATAAAATATAACGCTTGTTTTGCTATTATTATATTTTTTATTACTTTTTCAATTTTAAAATTTATAGAGTTTGTAGTACAGAAAATGATTATGTGTCCAATATTTTGAGGTTTCAAATAGAATTTACTATTAGGTATTTACTATTTAGATTATAAATAACATAACTTTGCATAAAAAATTAAAATTCTCAAAATAGTAAGACAATTAATATTATATTATCTCATATTACTTCATCTAATCGTGTACTACAAAAAGTTTATCAACTTAATTTATTATTATTGAAATTTTTTGAATAGTTGATGTAAACTGTATTAGATAGTAAATATTGATAATATTGATAGATTATATTATTATATTGGTAGTAATAGTTAAGGGGCTTAGAACACCTAAATGCGAGATTTCTAAGAGGAATAAATATTATATATTTAAATATGATAGAATGCGGTACTTGTATTGAGATAATATATTAAAGATATATTATTCAGAATATATTCTAGTTTCATAGTGTTTTCAAAACACGATGCAACTTATTTTTCTCTATAGAAAAAAAAGCAAACATTACTCTTATAAAATCTTAAAATGATCGGTATAGTAAATTGCACTCAATAATTATTTAATTTATGCACAATATTTGGCTACCAGTGTACTATAAATGCTATAGTAACTTTTTTTTAAATAAATTCTTAATTTGCAATAATCAAGTTTTTTCCACTACCAGAGTAGACTTAGCGTACGTGCGTGTGCGTTGTGCAATGTGCATGTATGCGACTGTCGGTCACTGTCGATTAGCTGTTCTAGGCCACATAACCATAGTAAAAGAAGGGGAAGTAAATTATCTTCATACAAAGGCACCGCGCGCGGCTTGTATGTGTGCGCCATAGTATCAATGCGTCGCCATGTACGGCACACAACAAAATCTCGGCGAGTTTTAGAGGTTAGTACCGCCGAGATTTTGTTGTGTGCCGTACGTGCATTGACACTATGGCGCACACATACAAGCCGCGCGCGGTGCCTTTGTATGAAGATAACTTACTTCCCCTCCTTTTACTATGCCGTAACTACCTGTACAAACTATCAATGAAAATTTTGTCATAAGCCCCATATATCTGTGGTCTGAGTACGGCCGTTTAGACATATTATGTACTCATTCAATTATTTTTTATTATTTTTTTACTTTAATTTAATGAAGAATTTGGCGGACAATGCATCGAGTTTATTTCAAAATCTTTTTATGTATGAGTGGGGCGGTTAGTATAAAAAGAACACCAACTAGAATAAAAATATTTTATGGTAGTAATCCATGGTAGATTTAGTAAAGTTCAACACCACAGTGATTCGATATCCAAAATCTCAACCAAAACCAAGTATTTTGCAAACTTTCAACCTCAAAGCGCGAAAACAACCCCAACGTATTCTCACGAGGTTCTCCAAAGTGACAGTACATTCTGCATCCACTCCACAGCCACTCTTTGTGCAACCAATTATATTTGTCACTCGCAATTGTCGAAATCCGCCACAATAATAATTAATTATTTATAATAATACCCCATACAGCTTTTTCATTACGCTCAAAGTGACACATATGTTACGTCCTCTCGAGACGAAATTGATGCAAAACCAAACTTAGTCCGATAAAATAGAGTACATTTTTATTTACACTAGTATTTAGGGGGTCAAAATTTTCCCTCCAGATTTGCGTCAAGCGAACTGAAACTCTATTGCTCGGTGATAAGGACTATTAATCTAAGCAATTACATTAATGTACTTTATTACAACGCTATAAAGTGTATTTTTTAAATCGTTTACCATGACAATGGTGTATTTAATTTGTTTGAATGTAACTGTTTAGTCGATTGATTTGATATGCTGACGTCACGAATTAATTATTCAAATTTGGAATTATTTATTCCGAATTAAAAATCTGCGAATGAAACATGCTTCAGTAGATTCAAATAAACTTTCATTTATTAGCAATAATCATTGTAAATTTTGTAACCAGTGTGTATTTGTACGCAGATGTTTTTATTTTAGAAATCGTCTTATTTCTAGATTTACATTTAGTTTGGGAACTCAGAATATGTACCCGTGTAGATTCAGAGAGATCTACATGAGATCTGATATCTTTTTCACTGGGTAAACCTTATGTGGTCGTCTCGGCAACATTTTAGATGAAATGTTTTGGTGGAATACAATGATGAAAAACTCAAAGCAGATATGTTACTACCGCGCGCGTTGTGAAGATTCAAATACGGCCCAATTGGGCCGTCTGTGCTGCGTCTTGTCTTACCTAAATAAATTGAAAATGACGTCGTGCATGTTTAAAAAATGTACCAATTATGACTCGAAAGTAAACAAAACACATGGAATCTCTTACCACATGTCTTGATTGCAATAAATACCTCGATTATTTACATTTTTAATAATTTTTTCGAACAATCTGGAAAAAATCGGATTTTCGTCATAGCTCAGGCGAAGAAAGAGACAGCGATACGATTCGACGTTTAAAAATAGAACTGTCTCTTTTATATAAATGGTTTTTCGTATCTTTTGTTTCACTTATCTGTCAAATTTGTCAATGTTTGCAATTTTGAATTTCAAAATTGTTCGGAAGAGATTTAAGCCGGAAAATAGTATGGACGTAACATATCTGTATAAGTAGAATATCATTGGTGGAATATAATATTATGTGCTGACTGCTGATCTATTTGCACGACGGAAGATAAGACTTTGTATTACTTATGCCTGGTTGATTTGATTTTTGACTACTTAGCACTTTTAACTGGCCAAAGTTAAAACTGAAAGCAATCAACAATTTTTTTTTAATGAAATAAGGGGGCAAACGAACAAACGGGTCACTTCCGTCAATGCAACTTCCGTCGCCCATGGACACTCACAGCATCAGAAGAGCTGCAAGTGCGTTGCCGGCCTTTTAAGAGGGAATAGGGTAATAGGGGAGGGTAGGGCAGGGAAGGGAATAGGGGAGGGTAGAAAAGGAAATAGTGGATCGGGTCTCCGGTAAACTCACTTACTCGGCGAAACACAGCGCAAGCGCTGTTTCACGTCGGTTTTCTGTGAGAACGTGGTATTTCTCCGGTCGAGCCGGCCCATTCGTGCCAAAGCATGGCTCTCCCGCGTATAAAAACAATGCTGTTGAATAGACCTTTTTTACATGGGGAAATGCTTTCTGCATCCCCGGCGGATTGGGGACATCAGCCAGGGTATGTGGAACTCTTCGAGGAACTACCCACTAAAACCCCATGGTGCTCTACTACCTGCTTGGGCATAGGCACGGGCACGATCAACCCACCGCAAATCTACCAAAGTCGTGTTAGACCTAGAGGTCGGCTAAACGTTGAAACTCATGGCTGGTTTACACGTATTAAGTTGATAAGTAGTTAACTAAATTTTAACTTAATTTGAAGTGCCTGCCCAAAATGTGTCAAGTGACAAGCCCCGCCTTCCAACTTAACAGAAAATAGTCAAAATTCTAATTTCCTTGTAAGTACTTAATTTTAACTTGCTACTTGCTACTAAATTTTGTGTTTACATGCAATAAATAACTTAAAATTAAGTTAAAATTTAGTTAACTACTTATTAACTATAAACCAGCCATTATTCTTTCGTAAATCTACTTCGACTTCTCCAACCAAAATCAAAAACTCAAGTACTTATAATTTTATTGACTTTTAAAACTAATGACGTAAAAGCAAACATCAAAATTCAAAATGTATTTTACGTTCGAAACAAAAGACTGTTCTGTATTTGTATTAATAATAATAATTATGGACGCTTCACACCACGTCAGTCTGGCTCCGTGCTAAGTACCTGAAGGACTTGTGTTACAGGTACCAGACAACGGAATTATATTTAATACTTTTATACTATACACTAGCTGTCTCGGCAAACGTTTCTTTGCCATATAAAGTGTTATTTTATTGAAGTGACCAAATAAGTATGTACCATGGCAACGTCCATCGCTATCCCGTCGCACAAACAATGGTCGCCGTCAGTCTCGAGTTGTAATAATTTACCATTATTTATTCAACAAATGCACTCAACAATATAAAAAGTAGCCAGTAGCCGATTCTCAGACCTACTGAATATGCATATAAAATTCGGTAAAAATCAGTAAAGCCGTTTCGGAGGAGTACGGTGACTAACATTGTGACACGAGAATTTAATATAATTATAACACATGACATTTAAGATTTTTATTATATCATACACTTATTTAATACACATCCAGACCCGGGAACATTGAAAACTTTTTGTTCCGTCGGCGGGATTCTAACCCGTGACCCCCGGCTTGAGCTACCATCACACACTCAGCCAATTGAGCCACAGAGGTCGTATTAAAGACATCGTAGGGCAGAATTGTATCGTTGTTGAAACGTCATGTTATGGTCGTTACATTATAACTAGCTATTTGACCGAGCTTTGCTCGGTATTCGATGAAAATGACATTTTCTAACAATGATTCCTAGCTAGATCGATTTATCGCCCCCGAAACCCCCTATATATTAATTTCATGAAAATCGTTGGGGCCGATTCCGAGATTCCAATTATATATAATATATACCTATACAAGAATTACTCGTTTAAAGATATAAGATTTATACCTAAGTCCTAACCAATAACTCGATCAATTGATAAGTATCGAAGTTGCAATGTTGTATTCCACATCCAAATGAACTTAACTCTCACAGGTCATTTAATATATTCGGCTATTACAGACTAACTACAGCTTGACTACAGAGTCAAGACGCGACCTGGGCGGGGTCAGACCACACCCAGTGGGCCGGCGCAGGAGCAGATGCGCGTGAGTTGTGTGCGCTCACCCGAGCGGTATCTTACGATCACAAAGGGGAAGGAACCATTTTTGTATCATCATGATCATGATGCTATAACGGCGTTTAGAATAATTTAAATACTGTTCAAACAACTATATATTTTTTTAGGCTTACTACTAGTAACTGTAGATAACCGCAATTCCGTTGCGTAGATTTTTTTTACTGCGCGGAAACCGTAGAACCGTAACCGGGATAAAAATTGTTCTTAGAATATGTCCTTTCCCGGGCCTTAAAGTGTCTCTGTGACAAATTTCGTAGAATCGGTTCAGTGGTTTAAGCTAGAGGATGTAATAGACAGACATAACTTTCGAATTAATAATTTTATTAATATAATAATAATAATAAACATTTATTCAACAAACATTCACATCAATCAATATGGATGTACTTACCAGCTGGCCCTATCATTTTGACGTTGGCTGCAACTACGTTGCCCAAAAAATCGTTTTGTCTTTGGAATTACTATACATTTTTCCGAGATAAAAACTAATTCAAAAATCAAAAAATCCGACGAAAGGTTAACTAAAACGACTGAAACAAGACCTAATTGTGCCGGAGCCATGACTCTTGCTTACGAGTTTCATGCCAACAAGTAGTCTTCTATTCATCTTAAAATGAAACTCGTAAGCAATGAGTCGTATCAATTAAAACATGGATTCGATGCTTCCGGTAGAATTAGGTCTTGTTTCGGTATTTTAAGTTAAAAATTTTTTGCAGTCGGGTTTTTTGATTTTTGAATAATTTACTTTATAACATAATTAATAATTATTGTTACATTAATATGACGTATGTTTTCCTAAAAAAATTACGAACGGCAAACTTCAAATAGAAACGCTGGAATATATAAAAAATACGTTCTGCGCGTACGCAGTCATTAGTTACAATAACTCTATAAATTGCCACTTATAAAACGATAAAAACTCGATCCCCATTTAAGTATAACCATTGTATTTATAATGTTCCACACCTCTGTGCAGTGTAGAGTTACATAGCTGTTGTGTCACAATCGTGACACAAGATCGACGTAATTATACACTCTATTGTCACATGTAACTTAAAACCTTTAAGGGGATAATTTGATGTTATTTTAAGTCTCAATACTTTAACGCTAAATTTTGCTTGCAAGTTGCAACTTCATTCGAAGGAATTTGTTTATCGTGCAAGAACGGTACATTTTCTGTGATAAAACAATCCCACATCGTTTTTCGGTACTCAAAGTATATCTATACCAGACTTCATCCGAACGAGTATGTATGTAGTTGGCTTAAACGTGGAAAGTTAAAAGTGATACAGACACAATTTTGAATTTATAATATTATAGATTGCAATGATTATTTATGAACTATATTATGACACCCGCAACAGGCGCGGTCGCAGCCTGAAATTTTGGAGGGGGTCATTCAGTACACCTCACACTACAATATTTTTTTTTATCTGCGCCCTCTGACGGTTCTGGGCTTCTGGGTTGACAGCTGTCAAAGGTCGGACGTAGTGATGGTTAGGTGATAGCTAGTAATTTCCTTTTATTATTTGGCAAGATTTTGAGATTTTTCAATTTGACCTTAGGTTTTTGGGGGGGGGGGGGGGCATGTCCCCTATGACCCCCCCCCCCCCCCTAGAGAACCGTAGCAGACCTTCCGAACTGGATACCTACCTGGCAATAACACCCATGACCGGGACGGAGATCCCTAAAACCGACACCAACACCCTGTACCTGACTTACACACAGCTCGAGAAGTTAACTCTGAGGAAGTCAGGTTACGGAGTAGGAGAGGCCTCAAAGTACTCACAATACCGAGGCCCAGAGATTGTGCTACAAGAGAGTTTACGTCATAAAACATCGGAAGAGGAAGTTACAGCTACATCACAGTGCATCACACGCGGTGGTCGCCCTGACGCATCACACGGAACAACTTGTCTATTACACAGACGACACGGATGACGCGCTGGGCAAACTCATAAAGGGAGTGATGGAAACACCTGTTAAGACCATCATGGAGTACAACGCCAAGATGGCCATCAAGAACCGGGACCATTTCACCATCAAAAAACTGGTCTCGGTCAAAGCTCCATGATGGCATATAAAACTGACAAAATACCGAACTGACAACAAATAAGAAAAATCAAGAAGATGACATCAGCCACCAACAGGCGGCCAACACAATGAACAATCAAGAAGAAGACACCAGCCACCAACAGGTGGCAAACACAAAAGAATACACTCCTCACCCAGCGAGTGGGACCGGCATGGACCAACACCTTTAACATCCCAGAAACTCCACCCAGCTTTGGTGACCCCACAACACCCGAGCCAATGCCAAAACACCGAAAGGCAAAGGGTGGAGACAAATCGTGAGGAAAGTGGAAAATGCCGGACTTACCCACTGGGCTCCAACTGAGGTCCAAAGATAAAATAATCAAGAAGCTGGCATCACCCCGGAAGATCAAAACTTCGATGACAGCCCAGTCAAGAAGATGACTTCCGGGAAGATGACAGCAGCCACCAACCAGGTGGCCAACATAATAAGACCCTCAACAACACCAAAGGTCACGACACGTAGAGCCCCTTCAGGGCAAAACACTTTTTGTGAATAAAGAATAGTATTATAACATCATGCATGAAAATATATGAAATGTAATCCGACGCAATACGATATCATAAAAAAGAAAAAAATATTAATATTAAAAGAATTGGATGAAAGAAATGGATATAGGAAAAAAAAAAACTGGATACCTTCTAATTAACCGCGACCGAAACTCCATAGTTGCTGGTCGTTTATACCTCTGTAAAGGTCACAAACAATTTAACTTTCAGCTTTACTAAACGAAGGAAAGTCTATCCTCGCGGGCTCATATAATAATCTAATACGTAAAATTCTCGTGTCACAATGTTAGATAGCGTACTCCTCCGAAACGGCATCAGCTACGGAGTACTTTTTATATTGATAAGTGCATTTGTTGAATAAATAATAGTAAATTATTACAACTCGAGACTGACGGCGACCAATGTTTGTATAATAAAATAATTCGGCCGAAATACTTTATAATATGGCAAAGAAACGTTTGCCAGGACAGCTAGTAATATAGTATAATATTGAACTAGGTCTACCAAAACAAAGGACAAAGTAATTTAATACTTTATAGTTTAAAGTGTGTATAATATTATGTAGAGATCAATTGTATAGAGTTTTCGCTGAAGAGGTGAGAGAGGTTTTTTTTTAATTTTCGTATGGGTAAGCGTCCCGCGTTACGAGTTAGCCCCTGCATAAAATTAATTGTAGCAGAATGCCTGAATTGGCTTACACCAAGGTTTAAGAAGTCACTAACCAATATGAATTCACATTAAAACACGATCAACTTAAAGACCCTCAGCATTGTACTCCATTCACAACGACCTACCTGTTACCTGTCCAGACAATACGCG
Source organism: Aricia agestis (assembly GCF_905147365.1). Taxonomy (NCBI): domain Eukaryota; kingdom Metazoa; phylum Arthropoda; class Insecta; order Lepidoptera; family Lycaenidae; genus Aricia; species Aricia agestis. Next base: position 853,227 of record NC_056419.1, read on the forward strand.
ATAAATCTCAGCCATTTACCACAAACAACTAGTTTTGGGGGCGAAAATCAACAATGACAATAATTTAAGAGCATGAATGAACGTGAGCATAAATGGGAGAATGGTCCAGACGCGCTGGCGTCGCTTATTTTGCCATTTAAAAGTTTTTGTCACAATCAATTATAAGACTTCGATGTAAAATTCAAGATCCACTATCCACACATCATTTTACTTAGAATAGCAATAAAGCGGGCTCCACACTCGCGGCGCGAAAGCCGCGAATCGAGAGTGTGGAGGGTTTCGTGGCTTCGCGTTAGCGCTTGGCGGCTTTCCTCGTCCGGTGTCGGTTTTTTTGCCCGCGACAAAGGGCTCGCGAAGCGCGAATGCGAACATTATCCACACTCGCTTTTATTCGGAGTTGCACACAGTGTCAGAGCAGCGGCAACAGTGACTTCAACGTCCACTCAAATGCGCGAACGTAAATGCGAATATTGCGAGTGTAGAGGGCCGTATTTGTTCGCATCGTGTTCATAAACGCTAAGTAGGTATCCCCTAGCGGCTTTTAAGGGTCACGTATTTCTTAACACAGGCATGTTTTTGAAAACCCTTATGTTTTGCCAATATTCTTAGGGTCTTAAAGACGTTTGTTACTCTTTTTGTAAAACGATTGTTACAAAGAGAGCTTTGATTATTATCTTATATAAAAATTCTCGTGTCACAATGCTAGTCCGCGTACTCCTCCGAAACGGCTTTATTGATTTTAACCAAATTTTATATGCATATTCAGTGGGTCTGAGAATCTGCTACTGGGTACTTATATTATATTGATAAGTGCATTTGTTAAATAAATAAAAGTAAATTAATACAACTCGAGACTGACGGCGACCATTGTTTGTGCAACGGGATAGCGATGGACGTTGCCATGGAGGCATACTTATTTAGTCACTTCAATAAAATAATATGGGCGAAATACTTTATATGGCAAATAAACGTTTGCCGGGACAGCTAGTATTTTGTAAATTCTGAAATTTATTTTTATGGAGTTATATTTTGTGTCATAATTCCTAACTAAATATTATTATCCTTGAACATAATATAATTTTATACTAATAAAATACGCGATTCTTACACGGGCGCACTGCGCTTACGGAGACGGGGAAATTGGTGTTTTATATTTCACAATATCTATTTTCAATACATCGATGTCACACACCGTTCAGTGATATTCGACCTCTGAGAAGACCTTTATATCAACTTCATAAGGTTCCTTGTCACATATATTCAGAGGTAATATAACTATGAATACTCTGGCGTGGCGGCGAAAGTCCTACACTCCCTCGAATCTGTCTGTCTGTCTGTAGGTACCTGCTGCAGGTACAAGTGCCACTTTAGACGCTTTTTGTGTGGTGTGTTATATTGTTTGTAAAGTAAAAGATAGTAATTCCAAGTTGCTTAAAATGAGTGCAGATTCTATGAATGAAGGTCAACAGAATAAAAATTATACTTTGGATATTATTTATCACCTTCGGCGTTTGTACAATACAAAACATTATAATATACTAGCTGTTCCTTCTCTAGTTCTGTTCGCGGCTTCACTTTCGTTGCATTTTCCGCAAAAAATTGCCTATGGGACATAGGCACGTCTCGTCACGTACACGTGGTCTATTTTTCATGTTTGCCAAGTAACATAAAATTGATCCAGTAGTTCTTTAGATATATAAGCAATTATATGTAATTTACCCCGGTTTTTCCACATTTTCCTCTATTTCTTCGCTTCTATTAGTCCTAGCGTAATAAAATATAGCCTACAGCCTTTGTCGATAAATGGACTATCTAAAACTGTAAGAATTTTTCAAATCAGACCAGTAGTTCCTGAGATTAGCGCTTTCAAATAAGCCCTTTCATATAATTTCTCCCGTTTTTTCCACATTTTCCTCTATTTCTTCGCTCCTATTGGTCGTAGAGTGATAAAATATAACCTATAGCCTTCCTCGATAAATAGGCTATCTATTTCTCAAAGAATTTTTTAAATCGGACCAGTGGTTCCTGAGATTAGCGCGTTCAAACAAACAAACAAACTAATAAACTCTTCCGCTTTATAATATTAGTATAGATTAGACACACATAAACAATATTAGGATGGATTACTAGGTACTATAGTAATCGTAAGACTATATAGTAATAATAATACTCCCCACACCGGTTTCGGTGACGGTGGCCGGTTTCATTGAAACCAGGCCAGGTACGCAGGAGTAATTTTATAGTGCCCAAGTGTGTGCGCAGTACACAAGAGCACTCTCTATTCCTTTTACTCTCATAACCCAGTGGGACGGAAGACCGACACGACTGGCGAGAGATCAGGCGCAGGACCGACTTTTTACATGCCCATCCGACGCATGGATCATCTTACTTGTCAGACAATCAGGTGATCAGCCTGCATTGTCCTAACCAAACTTGGAAATGACATGTTTCCAACGCGGGATTCGAACCCACGACCTCCGGAGTCGAGAGCGACGCTCCAACCACTAGACCACGGAGGCGGTTAAGTTACTATATAGTACCTGTATAGGTAACGGTAGCGCATGCGGCCAGCTCCACATAGATAGAGGTTAACTGACGTCTGAATGAAGAAATAAGTAAAATTTATTTATAACCTATTAATAGAGCTACAGCCTTTACAACAATTTTTTTATATAGAGTTATTATAGCTCTACAAAATATGATTGTTATACGACCGGTGTGAAAACTTGTATCTAAATATATTATGAAAATCTTATATTGGATTCCCGTTTCAGGTTGCTTATGACTCAAACGCGTCATGTTATCAATAATCCATAGTCTACAAAATAATATTTACAAAAGGTACGATAGCTTCAACACCTTACCCCGTATCAAACATTGCAAATAAACCTTTTTCCCTGCGTCGGCACCTCAAAGCGTTTTCATTTTTGATCCTGCCGCGGGAGCCACTTGTTTCGGCAATATAGCACAGATAGGCACGGAGTCTATATTATATAGGTATGGCGGGTCTATTGATAGGCACAAAGTCTATGGATAGGCACGTTTCGCGGGTCCTATCGATCACTATCAGCGACAAAGGCTCCAACCGATCGCGAAATTCTTTATACTGCCGAAATTAGGGGCACCATAAGGTCGGATATTCAAAGACCTTATTTGCAAAACCAAGTAGTGTTCATATTTCATAATATATATAAAGTACTTCTTTTGCAGGCGTTTGTTAACATTATTTTGTGAATATTGGCCAAATTAAAATTATTAATTTGAAAATATAAATTATTTAAAAAAATTTGGTATGGTATCAAACTTATCGTGTATGTTAATACATATAAATTGAAATGTTGCACGCACTATTAGCTATCCTTTATCTTACGAACGACTGCTAAGAAATTTCTTGTAAGAAATAAGTTCTTTCGTGAATACAACGCAAAAAACTAAATTTTCAGCCTGAAAGAGAATCTTCCTACCAACTTTCATTAAAATTGGTTCAGCAGTTTGGACGTAAAGGGGTAACAGACAGACATAGAGACAGACAAACAGACAGACCGACAGATAGACAAACTTTCGCATTTATAACATTAGTATTTATTAGTCCTCTGTTTTTCCTCAAGTTGGTCACCCTCACGTTATCAGTCGGTTTGCCCAGCAAAGGGTTTGGATCATTATGACAAATTGGTTTTTTGTCGGAGATCACAGCCAGCCCGGGACTCCATTCTATTCCTTTCAACCTTCAACATCAAATAGATAATACGGTTTCTTTACCCGCGTTGATAGATATTGGTGCGGATTTTTTCAAGATTCGATGTGTTTTCTTTTATCAAGAGGAAAGTGTTACACGATGTGACGAATATTTCACAAAGTTCTTATTAATATTTAAACACCGTAATAAATAAAATTATTCTGTCTTGACATTTTCACAGTTATAGAATTCACCACGTTAAAATCAATAACGAATCGATCGACAACGGTAACCAACTTGATTTTTTTTTATGTTGTTATGAAGCCCCAGAGACAAACCTGAACTATCTTATCCTTCAATGAAATTAATTCAAAGAAAGATAGATATATCAGGAAGAAACATACAGATTTATTTTTAAAGAATTTGTCTCATACAATATCGTCGTTTAAAAAGGTTCGATTCCCAGTCAGGGAAATAGATAAAATATAAAATAAATCTATAAAATAGCTGTGGGTATATTCTGTCTGTCTGTTACCTCTTCACGCTCAAACTGCTGAACCCATTTGCTGAAATTTGGTATACATATCTATAGAGATACTTTGAGTCACAGGAAAGGACGTAGGATACTTTTTATCCCGAAAAAATGTACGGTTCCGAGAAATACATTTTTCGCAACGGATTTGCGGGCGACATCTACTTAGCTGTACCTCTATACATTTAATTTTGTCCACGCAGCGCCCATTTAAAAACATTGTGAATAGGCATGTTGACTGTTTTTTTCTTATTGGTAATTGAAAGACCTCACAAAAATAGAAGCATTGGTAATGACTCTGATATGATCGAAGCTCTGATAGCTAAAAATTTACCGTCCAAGATAAAACAATTCAAACATCCTTCATAAAACGCTCTAAGCAAGCCGAAACTTTGGAAATACAATATTTTTTATTTTATTTTATCAATAAAATTCGCTAATCTTTAATCTTGTCATCATGCCTATATCTATAAATAAATAAATAAATAAATATTTGTTGCAACCATTTAAAAACAGGTCATATATTTTTTAAATTACAATTAACTATGAAGTATATTGCAACTTTGTAATATACTTGTTTTATATAAAGTTATGTACTGCAGTGTACACTGTACACAGGCTATGTTGCAGTGTGCTCAATGCTCATCCTGTTGTGTCAACAATCAGTTGCTCCTCATGTTTGTGCTCTGTATATAAAATATAGTGTGGTCTCTTGGATAAGCTTACAGCGATTATTAATATTATTTGTAGATAAACAGTTTCAAGAAAAATAATATTTATTATTATGTCCAAAGCCGATTATAGGAACTATAATATAAATCTTTACCTTTTTTGGAACTCTTAAAAAATCAAGCACAGATACAAACGTTATCAGTTATCACGTAAGCTGCTAAGCAGCATTAGTATTGCATAAAATACTTAGCGTTATTACTTATTGGTCAATCTGCTATCTGGCTTCATTTGTACCGCCAGATAAATTGATTTAAAGACAGTTGGCAGACCTACGCAATTGAAGACGTGAGTGGAAAAACTAAATAACTTACATTTTAAAACAAGGACAATTACTAATTTAGTTTGTGTGCTAAAGCGTATTATAAAGTCTATGGTTTCTTCGAGGACAGCACACCTTGGGAATAGGGTGGCTCCATGCAGGTTACATTTCTTTTATTTTTGTTACATAGCTGTAAGCCATAACATTGTAATTTTCCATTTTTTAGTAAAAGATGGCCCCGTGCGAGTTTCTTACGCCGGTTCTTCTCGGCTGGGTAGTTCCCGAACCGGTGGTAGGCAACGTAGTTTCTTCGTTCGACTTTCGAAAAGTGTATCATGATACCCATTTTGAATAAAAAGATATTTTATTTATTATTTTTATTTACTCATTTTCCTCTTATAATTTGAAAAACCTTGCATTTTACTTACTTCATCATCTGGCTACCTATCCTGACATTGATTTGAAATTATCAATGTCTTTGCAAGTACGATGTATTCAGATAAGTTTTTGATGACTTTACCTTCTGTGGCTTGGACCACTCGCTGTTTAAGCTCAGTCACGCGTGTTGAACTTTATTGCCATTCAAATTTCGCGCCTTGTGTGCCGTGAACCGCCATTTTTTTTAATGGCACCTAATTGGTAATCGCATAGCATATATTTTGTACGTCCCATTTTCTGCTTTACATACTTTATTTAACAAAACTTTAACTTTTTTTACTTTTTATAGTCCAGCTGAACTATAATGCAATTAGAAACCTACCCTATCATAAAATCGAAATAATTTATCCTTTCTATCTCTGTTAGCTATCACTTTTGAGAATTTTCGCAGAGGAAATTGTTGGGCGTCTTATCAAAATGAAGCTACTCACGGAAAAGTAGCTTGATAGTAATCAAATAAAAAAGTGCTCCATGGCACCTGGACTATTATTCCAGCTAAATTCATATTTTCCGTAATCAAGCGCTGAATCGGATTACTGGATTGGAATAATGTAATGCTCGTTATGGTATTGGCGCTCACACTGCAGCAAGTGGGTCTAATTATCTGAGGCGCCGTTCGTCGAACGTGTGTTATCTACATGAGAACATTCGATAATTTCGACAGCAAACGAACAGAAAATATTATAAATTTGACATCGCAACCGCCACGACACGCGATACAGTACGTCAAAACTCAAATCTCATGCTTTTCTTACTTCTAAAATCTGTGTGCTTTTCTTATCCATAATAATATTATAAATGCGAAAGTGTATCTTTTTCTCTATCTGTCTGTCCGTCTTTCTGTCTGTCTATCTGTTACCTCTTCACGTCCTACTGCGAGTCCCGGCTAAGGACATAGAATACTTTTTATCCCAGAAAAATGTAATGTTGCCGTGTAAAATAATCATCTGTGATGTATAAGTACCCTTCAATTAATCATATTTCTATATTCAATATCTCAAATGATTTTATCCAAAATTCATATTTAGCAGCACAGAATCGACAATGACAGTGCAAGTGGGATCGCCTTAAAATGTATTTTTTAATGTCATCAAAAGGACAATCTCGAAAACAGGATTTTTTTCTTAGTAAAGGTGAATCCTAGGGGTTGAAACAGTCCAAGGTTGAATCGATTTAAAGCATCAAAGCTTTCAAAAGCAATACATAAATATTAACACTTAAAAAACGATAGCTTTCATAACTTTATAATGTGCGACACCTCGGTGGCAGTGTAGAGTTACACAGAGTCCGTCGTTGTGTCACAATCGTGACACAAGATCGACGTAATTATACACTCTATTGTCACATGTAACTTGACACCCGTAAGGGGCCTTACGACTTACAAATTGACTCATTCGAAAATCGCGCACGAAGGGTTATAGTGCTAAAATAGGCAAAAGATTGTTTTTTTTTTGTGAAAATATTAAGTACTTACCCTCTTTTTGCCATTATTGATATTGAGCCAAAATTAAGGCCAAAACATCACGTTTGTTGTATAAGAGCCATCCTAAAATAATAATTTTATATTGTTTTTAGTAGTTGTTGTTACAGAGGCATATAATTTGTGAAAATTTCAGCCAAACGGACAGACAAATGGACAGGAAACCGAGTCTTAGAAACCAGACAATAATATTATATTTTGAAGTAAGTAAGGGGGCCAATCCGAAAAGTATATATTATAATAAATAATTATTATATATTTGCCGGCGTTTAAATTCAGTTATTTGAGATAGTTCTGAATCTGACCGCAGACAAAAACAAAGGTTGGTTTTCCACCACGATGAGGAAATTTGGAATTTGCAGTAAGCAAAACAGTAGTTATGTTGAAACTTGAATGTGCGTTTCATGTTAAATTTAACTTTTTAATTTTTATTTTATTTTTTATTTTTTATTTGCACGGAAAACATACAGTGAAAAACATAAATTAAAATTAAAGCTGAATAATTTCTATGCACTATTAATGAGAATAAAATTCTGTTTTGTTTTTTAATCCACAGTTTCAAAATAAAATATATATATTTTTTTTTTAATTTGGGGCCGTCTATGGGCTCTGCGCCCATATCCTTTTTTTATATTATAAATAGATATATAATAGACAAATAGAATATATAATAAGTAAATAGATTAATATTAGACTAAAAGTGTGTTTTTTTTAATTATGGGGCAAACAAGAAAACGGGTCAGCTGATGGAAAGTAACTACGATCGCTCAAGGACACTCGCAACATCAGAAGAGTTGCAGGTGCGTTGCCGGCCTTTTATGTGGGAATACGCTCACATTTTGAAGTTTTGCATTTTCGTATTGGTCCGGAAATACTGCTGGCGACAGTTCATTTGAGAGTTTTAAAGTGCACGGCAGAAAGTTACGCGAAAAACGCACGGTGGAAGACTGCCACTCATCAAGTTGATGAGGATGGTTCTTCGCCTGGAACGATTGTGAAAAGTTGCAGGAGGTATGATATTACAAAAAGGAGTAATTATTATAAATATCCCAATTATTTTACTTTTAAAGAATCTCAAAAAGATGGACATGCAGTCCTCATCATCCTTATACATAATGAGGATAACATAATATTGTAAATTCTAATTATATATAAATACTAAAAAACCGCAAAACTTGTTATTGAGGGAAAACAGTCAGAGGCAAACAAAGAGAAATGTGATAATTATTATTATATTAATACTAAAAAACCGCAAAACTTGTTGTTGAAGGAAAACAGACAAAGGCAATAATTGTATTTGAGTGATAAATGTAGTCGAATATTATGGTCAGGGTGAGTCAGGGAGAGGGTATAAGACGCGGTGGCGGCTCGGGGCTCCAGTGTATCGGGCTCCAACATGCAGACCACACCCTGCCTGCTCCTGTTACTGACAGTAGCTGGTGGTACGCTTGCAAATCATATACTAATTAGTGATAGATGTGAAGAACATGAAATCAAAGTAGGTTCTTACTGCGTAGCACTTAAGAATAGATTTGGAAGAACTACTACAACACCAAGTACTCTATCTCTTCAATATGACAAAAACAAAAGTGAAAGAGAACGAAGCGAAGATGAAAGGAGAGTAAGAAGAACCGTACCTCATTGTGGTAGTTGTCCACCCAGTATGGTCAGACAAGGTATGTTTTGCGTGCAACAGAAACTGAGAGTTAAGAGAGATGCCTTTGCATCAAAGAATTGTCCATCAAATTATATTAGAGCTGGTCACAATCGTTGCATACGATATAAAAGAAAGCTATCTTGGACTCCGATTGCTCCACATGGCAATAACAAAAGTGCAACAGAACAAAGCCATCCCGTACCTTTACCCAATGAGCATGAAAGGCGAGTAAGAAGCAGTATACGTATTTATTCTGATTGTCCACGCGGTAGGGTTAGACTGGGTCATGTCTGCGTGCTATATGCACAGCAAGCAAGAATAAAGAGGTGTCATAGCACCTAAGAATTGCCCACGAAATTATATTAAATATGGTCGCCGTCGTTGCATACATTATAAAACAAAGCTATTTTGGACTCCGAGAACTCAATACGGCAATAACAAAAGTGCAACAGAACGAAGCCATCACGTTCCTATACCGGATGAGCATCCACTTGAAAGGAGTGTATAAGGAAGAGTACTTCAATGTAATAATTGTCCACCCGGTAAGGTCAGAAGAGGTCTGTATTGCTTGCGACAGTAACTGTAGAGAATTAGGAGAGACGTCGTAGCATCTGATAATTGTCCACCAAATCATATTAGAGCTGGTCCCAAATGTATCAAAATTAGAATGTTAAGCTATCTGATACTCCTGGAGTGCACACTGACTACAGAAAAAACTAGGAAAGAGCCTGTAAATTTTTTACCAAGTGGCTCCATCGGCAGAAATGACTTCCGAACCAAGAATAAAGAAAACGAAGGGATCTCCAACCCCAAGTTTTGTGACTGATAGTACCGAAGCATACATTCTAAGATAAAATATAAACATCCATTACATTATTAATACCCATGTACCATCGAAGAAATTGATTCATAGGCAGTTGACGGATCTACGTCATTTGGTCGGATTATGTCAATTCGATGTTAAATTAGAAGTGATATTTTGTCGGTTGGTTTTTTTTTAGAGATTGAAGCCCAGAGCTAAACATTAACCCATCAAGCCACATAAGCTCACCGGTGAGCGAGACACAATAGAATAATAATAGAATTCCAAGAATCCACGATCGAAGGATTAAACGACGAAACGATATAGCCTAGCTAGGCTAGGCTGCCATCTGCATATGAATCAATTTATCTGATAGAGCATGAATCTAGAGGTAATCTTATATATAAAATTCTCGTGTCACAATGTTAGGCCGCGTACCTACTCCTCCGAAACGGCTTTATTGATTTTACTAAATTTTATATGCATATTCAGTAGGTCTGAGAATCGGCTACTGGCTACTTTTTATATTGAGAAATGCATTTGTTGAGTAAATAATAGTAAATTATTACAACTCGAGACTGACGGCGACCATATTGTTTGTGCGACGGGATAGCGATGGACGTTGCCATGGTGCCGTGCTTATTTAGTCACTTCAATAAAATAATATGGGCGAAATACTTTACATGGCAAAACAACATTTGCCGGGACAGCTAGTATTATATAAAATTCTCGTGTTACAGTGTTTGTGCTCCAAATATCTCAACTCAACACATTTTAATGAAATGTATGTAAATTCGTTAGGCCTGAGAATAGGTTTTATCTACTTTTTATATTGATAATAGAAATAATATAAGTGGCAAAAAAAATACCTTATTTTTTATTATCAAACAATTTTCTCACTAACATAAAATATTCGTTTTTTTTTTGCCTTATTATTGTAACTTATTGTTGTTGTTTACCTTTTTTGTAATGTTTTATTTCAGTAAAAAAATATTATTCAATACATTGTTGTAGTTTTTTTACTTATTTCTTTTTATGAAATAAGGGGGCAAACGAGCAAACAGGTCACCTGATGGAAACTCGCAGCATCAGAAGAGCTGCAGGTGCGTTGCCGGCCTTTTAAGAGGTAATAGGGGAGGGTAGGGAAGAGAAGGGAATAGGGGAGGGTAAGGAAGGGAAAAGGGTAGGGGATTGGGCCTCCGGTAAACTCATTCACTCGGCAAAACACAGCGCAAGCGCTGTTTCAAGCCGGTTTTCTGTGAGAACGTGGTATTTTTCTGTTCGAGCCGGCCCATTCGTGCCGAAGCATGGCTCTCCAACGTATAAATTTCTAATAATATAATATATCTCAGGTACTTTGCTTAGCCTGCTCAGCGTTATGAAAGTATTTTTTCTAATATTCACCTGTTCATCTCTATTAATAATATACCTAGTCTTGCCATAAATACTGACACAAAGAAAAACATTTTTTTTTTCTATTGCAAATAAATGTTATTACTTTTACAGTGTGTTAGTTTAATACATAAATATAAAACAATTTAAAATATTAAAAGCTTATTCAAATAGGCCTTCATTAGCTACAATAACGTCCTTTAAACATTGTGGCCAGTTATCATTAGAAACACGGACTCTTTCCATGGGAAAATTCTTCACTGCCAGTCGTATGGATTGTTTTATTTTTATTTTATTTATTTATATCAGGCTACATAGGCCCATACAATATATACCTTAATGACTAACATACATATAAATTATATACACTTAATAACTACACTTTATCACGATGTTATCGGCGACGTGACATGCGCTTCATTCCGGAGTCTCCCCCGGAACCTTCGGTAGACCACATCAGTCGGCCAGAATTCCTCCGCTTCAAAGGTCGACATAAGATGCGTCGGCACTCTCACCACAAAGGAACTGTGAGAATTTTAGTGACTCCAAATTATCACGGCATTTACTTCTGTAAATGCCGTGATAATTTGGCTTTCTAGCCATACTCTCTAAAACCGACCAAAAATCATAATCCGATGGATTAAGATCGGGACTAGACGACGACCAGTCTTCAGCTCTGATGAAGTCCGAAACGTTCGTTTCCAACTAAGACCAAACCGACCGAGCTTTACGACCCGGCGCCGAGCCTTGTTGGAAGGACCATTCTTGATTATTGAACTTGAAGTTGAACCTTAGAACTTCAAGCATAAATAAAACCATTTTGTTTGTTAAAATGTTGCTTAATTGTAAAAAAAACTCATCCATAAACAAACATTTTTTGTGACCTCCCTTTGCGTACCGCTTCAGTAGTAGTTTAAATTTTACCACCCTTTCTTTTTTAAATTATCAGTTAGGAAATAACCAGTACGTCTCTTGTAGGCTGAAAGTCCTTAGTCACCATTTAAAATATATGACATGGTTCTAGGTGCTATCTTTATCTCGTGAGATAAAATCTTTTACTTTCGAACCTATTTTTTTCAAATTCTTTCTCTTACTGCTTTAACCACCTTTTTCGTACGAACACTGCGTGGACGGCCAGATATTTTTCTGCCACAAGCAGAGGAGGTCTCATTGTACTTATTAATGGCCTGGTACACAAACATTTTACTAATACCAAGCGTATGGAGAGTTTTAAAAATGACATTGGACTCCATACCCACTTTGTGTGATGCAATCACAGCGATTCAATTCTTTTGATCACCCCACTCCATTTCAATATCGCAAAATATTGTAAAGTACATTGGCGCCAAAATGAGAAAACACAATAAACAAACATAAAAAAATTACAGAATCCAAATTCAAATGTAATATTTTGTTTATTTTTACTAGTGACAGTATTTATGGCCAGACTTAGTATAATTGAATAAACCCTTATTCTAATAGCCTACTTTCATAAGGAGAAAAATGTTGTAAATCGAATAGGCTACGAAAGTGGTACTAGACCGATTTAGATGAAAAACAATGGATAATTAATTATGCTGCTTTTAACTAAGGCAAACTTTCAGTTCCCCTAGGATTTATTCTCTGACAGGGGCCTTTCGCCAACGACGTACCACTCTCACAGATATCTTGAGGTAAGTTGAAGGGACTAGGTGTTGCAAAAAACCTGCTACCAGCTATTGGCAGGGAGCCAACATCCGAACAAACACAAATCATAACTCTATTTGATGTTCTCACAGCACCCTGTGCTCTGGATTTAATAAAATAAGCAAATATGGGGCCACGAAGACAGCGTGTAGACCGCTTAGCGTAAGATTTTTATGAGTGTAGGGTTATTAGGGTCCAGTTAGAGGTAATTATTTTTTGTTTATTTATTGGTAAGAGATAAACAAGAATGCAGACCTATTATTCAGTAACTTTATAAATTAAGTGAGTGCATTGCTATGAATAACCAGTGATTGAAAGTAAACGCGCAGTGTAAAAGCATAATATCATTAGCAAGTCATTTCGAGAGTTAGAAAAGTCATTACAGGAGAAATAAGATCGGTAAAAGAGGTGTGGGTTTGTATTACAATATTAATATTGCTGTCAGTGAGACATTGTGAAACAAAAACTATAATATTCCATTTTACTGTAACTTAATGTACTGTAAATAATCTTTATAAAAGTATACAAACATACTACGTAACTACATAATATTATATTATTATGTATTATTATACCTCTACATCGGCTGTATTGTAAGCCTTGAGGGTGATGTCCATTCGTTCACTTTGTGCCCTAGAAATGTAAAGTAACAAGAAATAAAATATTTTAAAATCTTAACTATGTGAACGCTTCTGCTTTGCTCATCACCCGCTGGATTAGTGGCGCCTCGTTATGATACACATATTAATAGAAGCAACTCCATCGAGTCTTTTTATGTAATGCCCCATGAATTATAAGGTTTTATAAATTGTTAATACAGTAAAATATTACTGAGCAAACAGTGATTATACTGTAACTGCCGCATTAAATGTATTTTAAGTTTCGTACAAATGGATTTGTATAGTAAAAAACTGTTTGAAATAAGGATAAAGTTAGTAAAGGATATGAAGTTTTAAATGTAAAGCATTTCTGCTTAAAATATTTAAAATCTTTTAAATAAGCGACGAAGGCAGCTTTTAGTAAAGGGTTGAATTTTATATTTTCCTGCAACTTTTGGTTATTTTTTAAATACTAACTTGAGCTAACTTTCGTCCATATCCTTTTTAGTCACTTTTGTAAGATTTATTATGTTAAAGATCACACTATCTTTAAAATAATAATTTAGCTTTATCTTAAATGGTACTTATTATTTTATATTTCAGACGCTTTTTGTTGGGTGATGGATACAGTTAAATTATAAACATAACCAGGATCGATTGAATTCGAAAAACAACAAAAAATGTGTTATACAGATATGGTATCTTAATCGTATCCGAGCTGTATTATTTTATATTTATTATTGTATTAACAGAGTAGAATCGAGCTACTGAATTTATTCCACGGAGTAACTTTTTTTTATTTTTTACTCAATTATTCAGTAAATGATTCAATGGGCACCAGAGCGCACTTCTATTTTCGTCGCTTGATTAAATTTTTTAAATAAAATTTTACGACGAATAAATTTCGTCGTCGAATTTATGAGAAATGCTGATGGAATGTGCTGAAACGTGGATATTGGCTAGAGTCGATATATTATGTAGAGAGATTAAATAATTTTCCAGATAGATAAAATAATAATATTATCATTATTAGGAAAATATATTTTATCGGCTTTTATACCTATTTTGTAGAATAATCTGCACAGAACATTATAATATTTTAAAATCTCTCTATTTATCGTTCTACTAACTTGCACTGGAGATTTCTCTTTCTCTTTCTGTCTGTCCCTAAATTCTTCTCCCTTTTCTGTGCCTGACAGAGAGGAACAAACAAACAGGTACATAGTAATAAATGATTCCACAATAAGTATATTATATATAACGAGCTTTTGCCCGCGGCTTCGCTCGCATTAAGAAGTATTATTATATACAAACATTCATCCCCTATTTTAACCCCTTGGAGGTGGAATTGATCAAAATCATTTCTTAGCGGATGCCTTCTTCATCATAACATCTACCTGCATGCAAAATTTCAGCCCGATCCGTCCAGTGGTTTGGGCTGTGTGTTGATAGATCACCATGTCAGTCAGTCACCTTTGAGCTTTATAATATATGTTATATAGATATTCAGGGTGTAACAAAATGATAACACTTTAGGGTGTGTATGAGTCCCCTGTATAGAGTTCACTGTGAAAGTAGTAGCGCTGAAAGAGTATTTTTTTAACTTTTGTATGCGCAAATCCTTGACGGTGGCACAGTATAGCGATATGACATATCCCTACTAATATTGCTATACTGTGACGGTGGAGCACTTGTCCATATAAAACACAAATAAAAATATAATTTAAACTAAAAATCGGCTAAACGCGAGTCGGACTCGCGCACGAAGGTTTCCGTACCGTAGAGCAAAAATAGGCCAAAAATTGTGTTTTTTGTATGGGAGCCCCCCTTAAATTTTTAGTTCATTTTAATGTTATTATAAAATATGTTGACATTGTATATAATATTAAGTTACAAAATTGTAAACTTTATTTTAAAAGAACAATTTTTCTCTCACGTTTTTGGTAAAAAGTGGAACTCGTGCGAGTTTCTTACGCCGGTTCTTCTCGCCGGGGTAGTTCCCGAACCGGTGGTAGGCATCAGGTAGACAAGGAAGTCTTAGTAATAGGGTCCGTTTTTACCCTTCGGGTACGGAACCCTAAAAATGGCGATACATTGCACTTTTCTAGTATAATAAATTTACATGATACAGATGAAGCTAACAAAAGCGTATTAAAAATATGCTCTTTCAGCGCTGCTACTTTTACATTGAACTCTATATTGCAGTATATTGTAAGGAACAGCATGTAGCATGTAGTGCAATGGAATTTATAGTTCACTATATTATTTTATTGTACCTACGTAGTGATTATATTCTCTTTGATATTGTAGTTGTTTCCATGTCCTCAAATAATATAAGTAATATATTTTCCTCTTTGATAGAGCAATTGAAGATAAAGAGATTGCGTTGTGTGTCTTCCTCGATATTGAAGGCGCATTCGACAACACTTCAACCAGCTCTATCACAAATGGCTTGGCTTCAAAGAATATAGATCCAACAACTAGGAAATGGATCAAAGCCACGCTCGACAATAGGGTAGCCTCATCGACTATTATGGACCTGACACTCAAAATCAGGCTGACACAAGGTTGCCCACAAGGAGGTGTGCTGTCACCCCTGGAATGGTCCCTGGTAGTGGATGAGCTACTAAGGGAATTGAACCTCATAGGTTACTACGCTCAAGGGTACGCTGACGACCTGGCGATTATGGTGGTGGGAAAATGCGCATCGGTGGTCGCTGGGTTGATGCAGTCAGCACTAAGAGTCGTCGAGGATTGGTGCCAAAGGGTCAAGCTAACAGTAAACGCTGATAAGACGGTCTTGATACCTTTCACCAAAAAGAGGAAGTTGGAGGGACTAAGACCCCCAACACTCTTCGGGAAAACTATTAGGTTTGCGGGTGATGTCAAATATCTAGGAGTAATCCTAGACAATGGACTCACTTGGAATAAGCACATCGAGTATATTACGAAAAAGGCTAGATGTGCTCTGGGTTCCTGTTGGAAGCTTGTCAGCTCTAAATGGGGTATTCGGCCGAAGGCTATGGCTACATATAGCCTTAGTGAGACCGATTACCACATATGGCTGCGCAGTGTGGCATAAAAAGGCTGAACAAGTAAATTGTAATAAAAGACTAAACAGCGTACAGAGACTGGCATGTCTCAACAACACCAACACCCACCGCTTCCCTGATCAACTTGACTCCGCTTCCTCAGCTTATATATATATATATATATATATATATATATATATATATATATATATATATATATATATATATATATATATATATATATATATATATATATATTAACTTAAATTAAAACTTAAATCCTACGTTGGCAACAAACCAGGAAGAAAATCGCAGTTGCAGTTGTAATAAATATAAAAGTAATTATTATAATATTTATTCGTTCAAAAATGAATTTATTGACATTCTGAAAATGAAAATTACATAATAATAATATGATACTTAAATAAAAATCGAGGACAGGAAGCCTATACCCGATTTTGTCTAATTAATTGTTTTATATAAAACAAAGAGTTGTATTCTGGGAGTGTCGGCAGAGGTAAGATAACAAAATAGCATCAAGCGGTAGAAACAGAGGGGATTTCACCAACTGCGGCGGTATCTCCCTCCGTCTGAGGGACCTATCGGCTATCAGACAAAGAGCGATCACACGTTCAACCGTTCTGCGTTCCCATTTTGCGTTGGAGCAGTCAGTCGCACAGCAGCAATTCTGACGCGGTCAGAACGCCCGCTGTGTGTGTGAGTATCTCTATATTACGTAATACAACACAAAGAACGCAAAACTGACCGCTTGAACGCTTGACCGCGTGACCGCTCTCTGTCAGCGAAGGTACCTTACGATTTTTCGATCAGGTCAATTTTTCTGACACTAGTTTAATATTTTTTACCCCATAAAAGTTGCAGTGCGCAGTGTCGTTCAAAAGAAAAACATCCGAACAACTCCTTTTTTGTTGAAGTCGGTTAAAAAGCTGCGTTGTGAAATACTTACAGTACAGGTTATAGTAACGTCAAGACGTGAATGTAATATTTAGCTGGAGGCTAAACCCGGTTTATTTGCTCCTCAAACATCCGCGCGGAACTTTTTGCAGTTCGTGTTTGAAGGGTGCACACTGTACTACTACTAGCTTATTAAACTATTATTTTTTTGATAACATATAATTTTTTGATAACAATATTATGTAAAATAAAATGCGCTTATAATGTTAAGTATTCTCTAGTGGAATTTAAGAATTAGTTTAGTGTGATTACCAAACCCTAGCACTAAGGGTGGTTTATAAAATATAAGTTATATGACTCTTATTGTGCCAAAAATGTACCTTTCCTATAACATTTTGTCTATAAATATTAAACTTTTTTATCGACTTTAGAGTCCCGGGCATGATGTATGGAAACCTTCGTGAGGACATGTGAGGTAATATTTTAGGCGGACGTGATCCGAATGGCGGCGAAAGGTTGTAGGGCTAACTGATTGCGTGACAGGGCTTCGTAGGCCCTTAAATTTTGTCTGTAGAAAGTTGTGTCTTTTCATAAAGAGAGAGAAAATTCGAATATACCTATCTCAATACTAATCTTATATCTTTAAACGAGTAATTCTTGTATATAAATAATAGGGATGATGACAAGGTCAATTAGCGAATTTTGTTAATAAAATAAAGAAATCGCGGTAAAAATAAGTGTTCCTAAAATTTTACCTTGATAGCATTTGTATTTTTTTTTGTTATGCGCCTTCAAAGTTGGATATTCAAGTAAATTTTTTTTTCAGTTAAATTTCTTAATATTTGTATACAATTCGATAACTTATGCAATTAAAAGCAACTTTTGTTATGAAACCACTTTCATAAACACAATATTTAATATACCTGTCGAACAAAGATGTCTCCCGATGCGTACAAACTACGAAAGACTGACGTCATACTTTCGTAGCACTTTGTATGGAGCGTTTCGGGCAGGTCTTTTTTATGAGATATTTGAATTGTCATATGACATATCTTGGTTAATTTTTAAGCTATCAGAGTCATTCTTTCAACGATGTTTCTATTTTTTAAGTGTCTTTCAATTACCTATAAGAAAAAAAAATAGTCATCATGCCTATTGGAATCTCGCAATCGGCTTCAACGATTTTCATGAAATTTAGTATAATAATTATAGGGGGTTTCGGGGGCGATAAATCGATCTAGCATCATTTTTAGAAAATGTCATTTTATTCGTGTTTTATCGAATAGCAAAGCTCGGTCAAATAGCTAGTATTATAAATGCGAGAGAGTTTCTGCCTGTATTTCTGTCTGTTCGATAACTTTTTTTTAAATTATACGTGGGAGAGCCATGCTTCCGCACGAATGGGCCGGCTCGACCGGAGAAATACCACGTTCTCACAGAAAACCGGCGTGAAACAGTGCTTGCGCTGTGTTTCGCCGAGTGAGTGAGTTTACCGGAGGCCCAATCCCCTACCATAATCCCTTCCCTACCCTCCCTTATTACCCTATTCCCTCTCAATCTCTCAGCTCTTATGATGCTGCGAGTGTCCATGGGCGACGGAAGTTGCTTTCCATCAGGTGACCCGTTTGCTCGTTTGGCCCCTTATTTCATAAAAAAAAAAAAACTTAATCCGTTGAATTGTTTAAATACCAACCAGAAAAGGACAATGACAGTTTTAAGCTGCGTTTCCACCAGAGATGTGTTGCGAGGAATGTGTTTTTAAGATCCAATACTCGTAGCATCGCTGCGCTGAGCGATGTCATAGCAAGTTCACGTCAATGAAGTGATTCTATTGGTTCTCAAATATACATTCCTCGCATCACATCTCTGGTGGAAACCTAAAGGCCTAAAGGAGCCTAAAGGAGTGAGCACACTGAGACGGGCCCCGGCACGGCCCGTCTCAGTGTGCTCACTCCTTTAATACAGAAAATGTCCAAAATTTATTTTATCAAGTCTTAATCACGGCAAAAAATAATAATTATTATTATTATGATTTATATTTATTTCTCTTTATATTTTAGTCTAAACAACGTCTTTTTGGTCGTTATAGTTCACGTAAAATAGCGTATCTGTGTAATGTGATAATAGTACCAAATCTGTCACCTGTCAATCATGATCTACCCTGTCATTACTGACGTGTGCCATTTTGGGGACATTTCCCTGCTTTTGGGGGAAACACAATAGATAATGCGCTTTTTAACACAACTAGCCGATAAGCCACATTGTGATCAGATTTTTGACAATCACTTAATAATAAGCCGATAATTTATAAAGTAATGACAGTGCAAGCCGCGGGGTTTAACTAATAATAAATCTAATAGTAAATCGAGTTAGTATTAAATAATAATAAATAGATAATAAATAAGCAGCTTTGAATAGAAGTACCTATGAAAATATTATTATATTTTTTGTGTATCGCTATATGTGATCAATTTGACGAGTAACCTTTCCGTTTCATGATTTTTTAGGATTCTCTAAAAAGGTAGAGCTATAATTAAGTGTTAAGATTACATTACATTGTACAACAGTTGTACAATGTAATAAGGGTGTATTCTAACACAAGAAAATCTTAATACTTAATTATAGCTCTACCATTTTAGAGAATCCTAAAAATCATGAAACGGAAAGATTACTTGTAATGTAATTTGTGGAAATGGGGACACTCGGTAGGCATTGTCTGTTTATAAATTATAGCCTTGAGAATTTGCCACCTTTTTTTATCTCCTACATCTTGAAATATGAATATTGACATCAGAGACTAGTTCAACGTGTACCTATCTGTTTGTATCTACGCCACATTCACAACTAAGACCCTGAATAGAAATTACCGCCGGGAAATGAAATGAAATGAAATGAAATGAAGTGAAGTGAAGTGAAGTGAAGTGAAGTGAAGCGAAGCGAAGCGAAACGAAACGAAACGAAATGAAATGAAAAATATTTATTTCTAAGTAGGTTAACAAAGTTAACACGTATAGGAAAAATTCAAAGCCCAGAAAAGTAACACTGGGATAATGTAAATACTCGGATCGACTTGGCGGGCGCACTGCCATGCCCCCAGATATAGAAAAAACTGCCGCTGCCGCACTTTTACAAACAAAAAAATTAGCCCAAAGTGAAATATCAGAAAATTTTGACGAATAGGGAATATTAGGCAAAGGACGGAGCAGAGGGCGCCACTAGCACACACAGTAAACAATCCGACCAAAATCATGTTGCACACCCACAGACATAGATAATGGTAGATACCGCATGTGTATGTACTTCGCGTGCCATATCGCGCTCCCGAACGACGAGCAATGCTCGTCTTTAGAAAGTCTGTTCTTTAGTCTGCTATCGGAATCGGATGTCAATCGGAATTTTAAAAATGCCTAAATGCCTAAAAGTGCCGTATTGAGCTGTAGCAATTGAAATAGAAACGTTGGCCTAGATAATGGACACTTTTCTTATCATTGGTAAGTCACAGACTCACAGTAGCTATAAAAAAGTGGCACGCTCGTTTTCATACAAATGGAGCGAGATGCGGTATCTATCTTGATCTCTGTTTGTGTGCACACCTCCTATCAGAATACTGACAGAAACGTTGTTAAACGTCGAACAAAACTTTTCGTTTACTGTCTGCGCTGGTGCTGCTGGATCTGAGGATTCAGACCGCACCGCGGTCCGCGACGCGTAGATGCATTTCTAAATTTGCACTGAATTGACAGATTTCAATTGAGTGAGACGTCTTGCGAATCTGTCAAATACATACAAATTTAGATATGCATCTACGCGTCGCGTTGAGTTCTTAATTGACCCTTATTCGAAAATAATATAAATTTCTTACATTTCACTTCTGTCGTCGTTTTCATGGGCACACAGACATAAACGATGTTGACTCTGGCCAAACAAAGCCTCCCCCCCCCTCTCCACTCCTCCTAAATAATTTACAACGGCGACTGTCATACGACCTGCGAATATTGTATGCGGCAGCGACGTATCATAATTAGAAACGTCGAGGCTAAAATATGTAAAGGTATCATTATAATGCTGGGTCAAAATATGGCGTTCGATAGTTTGAGACGGCGAAATTAAATATCAAACATTCAATTAAGTAGTAAATACCCTGGGTAATTAATTATACTGCCATTTGAAAAAATATATATTGCGAAAAAGAAAATTGATCGTATTAAAATAAGTATTGTTACCATTGTTTACCACTACGGGCGTCGTTTCGATGTACACAACCTACTTAACATTCCTACGATGGTAAGCGACATGACAAAACTCACACTCAGCATGAGAAGCCGCTGAACCAATTTTGATGAAATTTGGTATGCAAACGTTGAGTCCCGGAAAAGGACAAAGGATAGGTTTTGTTGGAAAAAAGTCCGGTTCCCGCGCAATAACCGCGCACGCAATTAGTAAATGTGACAATTAATACTTAGCTCCATGTTTTGACCTCCGCAATTAGTAAATGTGACAATTAATACTTAGCTCCATGTTTTGACCTCCGCAATTAGTAAATGTGACAATTAATACTTAGCTCCATGTTTTGACCTCCATGTATGGAGTGTAGATGGAGGAGAACTGTATGTAAAAAGTGTCCGCTGAAATGCGTTAAGTTAGGGTGGCGCTACAGTAGCAACAGGGTTTTTAAATCATTTAGCAGCTTTTATTTCAGCTATTTTAGGTTATATTTTTCAAAATATATTGGTATTAACCCAGTAATTCTGTGACTCGGCTATTCGGCTAACTTCAATTCATATTTTGTCACCAACGGCTACATTCATTCCATACCCTTTGCTGCAGCTAGCGCCACTCTTGGAGGATTTTTCAACTATTATTTACTGCATACTTCTTCTTCTTCTAATATCCCCTACTACACTTCTTCAAATATCCCCCATATAAGATAGTTCTCCTCCATCTACACTCCATACCTCCATGACATATATTTTGATTGCGACGTCCGTATTTATGATACGTCTATGTCCCCCGCCCTTATAACATCGCAATAAGGAATGAGGAGATCTGTACCTTCATATTTCGTCCCTTAACAGATGGCTGTTGTCAAATAATTGCAATTGGATATTATATTATTATGTGCCCTACATTTTGACATTCACGTAAAAACCTTTTTACTTCCTTCTGACAACCTTGTTGTGTTCTTTGATAATAAGTTTTTTTTCAAACATGCTAACAAATTATTGCATTGTCATTGCCTCTTAATAAGTACCTATGCAAAGTTTCGAAATAATCAAACTACTTTAGATAGGTGAAAATTGTGCTTAAAGATTCTAATCTTGTTAGTTCCCGAACCGGTGGTAGGTAAGAGAATATTTGCAAAAATTTATTCTGAAGAAAAAAAATTGAGTTTTTTTTTTTGAGTTAAAAACACTGACCTGAAAATATCAGCAACGTAGGTGCTTCGCCGGCCGGCTAGCAAGCTTCCTCCACTTCTACGGCGCAAAAGCTTCAACCACAAAGCTAAATTTGTACAATTCAATTAAACTAACTTGTAGCAAAGGTACTAGAAATAATAATGAATTATTGTAGTTTTGAATTATATTCACGCGTGACGTTTGGACGACCATTATTTTTGACACTGTGTACGCGCCTCTGCTTGGCTAGCGGCGGATGCACGCGATGACGATATTTGAATAAGAGAGTTCACAAGACAGTTCTGAGCTTACGTATATATAGTATATACCACTATTTCGATTTAACGACAAGTCTTCGGTAGTATAGTGGTCAGTATCCCCGCCTGTCACGCGGGAGACCGGGGTTCGATTCCCCGCCGGAGAGGACTTTTTGTCTTTTATTTTATATTGATTTATAGTATTTTGATACTATTATATACTTTTTAGTTGATATTTATAAATGTCTAATAATCTATACTAATATAATTCTGCAGAGTTTGTTTGTTTGTTTGTTTGAACGCGCTAATCTCAGGAACTGCTGGTCCGATTTGAAAAATTATTTTAATGTTGGATGGCCCATTGATCGGGGAAGGCTATAGGCTATATTTTATTACGCTAAGACTAATAGGAGCGAAGAAATAAAGGAAAATGTGGAAAAAACGGAGGAAATTATATGAAAGGACTTATTTGAACGCGCTTATCTCAGGAACCACTGGTCCGATTTGAAAAATTCTTTCAGTGTCAGATAGCCCATTGATTAATAAAGGCTATAAGCTATATTTTATCACCCTAAAACTAATAGGAGCGAATAAATAGAGGAAAATGTGGAAAAAACGAAGGTAATTATATGAAAAGGCTTATTTGAACGCGCTAATCTCAGAAACTACTGGTCCGATTTGAAAAATTATTTCAGTGTTAGATAGCCCATTTATCGAGGAAGGCTATATTTTATCACGGTAAGACTAATAAGAGCAAAGAAATAGAGGAAAATGTGGAAAAAAACGGGGGAAATTATTTGAAATTGCTTATTGTCTTAAGGACTACTGGAGCAATTTTTATGTTATTTGCCAAACATGAAGAATAGACCACGTGAAGGGACAAAGGCTATTTTTTGCGGAAAAATGTACGGTTGCGTGAAATTCCTAAATTACGTAAGGAAAGCTGCGCGGATTATCTACATTATATACCTAATATAAAATCGTAGGAAAGTAAATTCTGTACATTGAATATTTTTGTGCAATAAATAATACTTGGGATGTGAACTACAATGCTAACGCGGACGAAGTAGCGGGCAACAGCTAGTATTTAATATTCCATAAAATTATAAAAAAACGCATTTAAAAAATAATTTCATTGCTGTCTAAAACTTTATTCATTGCAAATTATTAATAAAATACCTGTTTTAATATCACATTTTATAGGTGTTTTTATACAGCTTCCCAAATTACGTAAGTATAAAATTTCGCAAATTAATTTCTAAATTAAATAGCTTTTTCTCTGGTGACTTGTAAAATTTAATAACATATTCTTTTAGGGGATTGCTATTAAATTTTATTAGGCGTATAATTTTTAATCTCATACAACGGGCTCTGGGGACAAAGGTGTTTTGACTTTTGAGTCATCGTCCGTATATTGTTAGGGTTGGTTGGGTTGCACCGAGTAACTTTAACTATAACTGTAACTTTAACTACAATGCAAAATGTCAAATCTTTGGTTAAAGTTAAAAATGGACGCCATCAAGACGCCATATTTAAGCATAACCATAGAGCTCGACAAGGTTTTTAATGCGCGTGGCGAAAAAAGGAACTAACGCTGTCATCATACAAAAAACGCCATTTTTGACAGTTCTCCTTTACCACCAGCGCCCCCGCCAACGTTCATTTATAACCTTGTTGGACCAGCTGTCATCTGTCAATTTCTCCGGTCAAAGTTAAGGTTCAAGTTAAAGTTAAATTTGCCTTAACTATAACCATAACTTTAACTATAACCACGCCTCTGGTGCAACTCAACCTAAGGTATGTATGAATTTATTAAAAAGAATACTTGACGTGCGTGATCTACAATCGATATCGAAAATAAAAATATAGATTTAAGAATTTTCGTATGCTTGTCTGAATGTATGTCCAGGCTGAACTTAAAAGTACTGCATGTATGTTACTAAGAGGTCAGGTCAACAGAATTACACATTATTATAACGACTTTTGGAGCTGTAGAGTGTAGAGCCTTCACGCAGACGACGTCGCGGGCAGCAGCTAGTCTAAATATACTCAAAGGTGACTGATTGATTGACATAGTGATCTATCAACGCACAGCCCAAACCACTGGACGAATCGGGCTGAAATTTGGCATGCAGGTAGATGTAATGACGTAGGCATCCGCTAAGAAAGGATTTTGATAAATTCCACCCCTAAAGGGATAAAATTTTGCATGAAAGATTGTGTTACGTACTTAATATTAATACTTCTTAACGCGAGCGAAGCGGTGGACAAAAGCTAGAAATATTATATTATTGGAGCAACATTCAGCACAACAATTATATAAATTGCAAATACCCACTAGAAGTTATCGAACTGATAACTTAAAGCGATTCAGCAGCCATCACGACTCACGTACTCGAGTATGAAACTTTAAATAAGTAATAAGTAGTTGAGAAAATAAGCTTTTGTATAACTTTGTGCGGAGTTTCCAACTTATTGGAAAAATCTGTACTTAACTGTACCCTGATTGTAATATTTTAATGCAACATAGTGCAGTTTCCATCTTTTTTCGATCTACACTTTTTCCTTATAAGATACAAACGCGTTCCAATAAGACAAAATTATAAAAGTCAGTCAACGTTTGTTTGACGAATAGAAAATGTTACGCTAAGCTTGGAGTAAAATATAATGTTACACGCGGCAGTAAATAATCCCACCGAAATCCGACATGTTTCACACGTCATATTAGAGGAACATTGTCGAACGTCCCACAGAACTTTTTGTTTACTGCATAATATTATTATGCTGGTGCTGTCTCTAGTGCGAAAACATTGCAGTAATATTATATACCAATTCCTATCATAGAGAAATCATACATTTGTCCATGTTCCTATGGCAAGAAATAGAGAAAAATGTGGAAAAACGGTGAAAATTATTTGAAAGCGCTAACTTGAACGTACTAATCTCAGGAACTACTGGTCTGATTTGAAAAATTATTTCAGTGTTAGATAGCCCATTTACTGAGGAAGGCTATAGGCTATATTTTATCACGCTAAGACTATTAGGAGAATGTGGAAAAAACGGGGGAAATTATTTGAAAGGGCTTATCTCGCGAACTACTGGAGCAATTTTTATGTTATTTGGCACAGATAAGAAATATACCACGTAAAGGATCATAGGTTATTGAATTTAATCAATTTTTTCAGTGGCTATATATTATATTTTATATACCCGTGCGACGCAGGGGCGGGTCGCTAGTACAATATAAATGCTTGCTTCATCTAAGCAGAATCAAGGTAGTCCATAAAACTTTACGTTAGTCCAGCTTTAATAAACTGCGAACTAATTTTAACCAAGTTTTAATCCAGTTGGCATACTTGATTTTTTGTGGTTAATTACAACCTAGGCAGGCAACCTCTTAAACAACAATACATGCGTGTTTTTTTATGAAATAAGGGGGCAAACCAGCAAACGGGTCACCTGATGGAAAGCAACTACCGTCGCCCATGGACACCCGCAACATTAGAAGAGCTGCATGTGCGTTGCCGACCTTTTAAGAGGAAATAATGTTAGAAATATGCGAAAGTGTGTATGTCTGTCTATATTCGCGTCACGAATTTCCCCATACAAAAGTGAAAAAAAAAATTGGTCTTTCAGCGCTGCTACTTTCACAGCGAACTCTCTACAAGGAACACGTACACACCCTAAAGTATTATCACTTGTTTTTGTTACAACACGTTGTCGGTCAATGGAGAGGTGACAAAAATATAATGGCCTTATAAAAATTTCAGTATACAGCCGTTTCTGTCTGTCATTTGACTTTTCCAATAAGACAGACGAGGATAAGCATACCTTGTCATAGCAAACTATAAACTAGCGTGTAGGGGAGACTGGGTACGGATGTGCCAGGGTACGGTTATGCCAGGGTACGGTTGCAACTTGTACCAAGGTACGGTTGTGCCAGGGTACGGTTGTACCAGGGTACGGTTGTACCAGGGTACGGTTGTGCGAGTCGTCATAACAGCGAAACTATATGGAATATGGGGATGGGTGCTAAGAGAGAAAGACGCGTCTTGCAAGTCTGAATGCTTCTCCCAGCAATGCTTCCGCCAGCACTTGACGATAACGTTATCAGGGGCTTCCATTGCTTTTTAACAGTCAAAAGTAGGTTTTCTTGCAAGATTTAAATCAATGTTTACTATTTTTTGTTTACAACACATGTCGTTTATTTTCTTGTTATAAGTTGATCATTAGTAATTAACTACAAGGGATTATTTTTTACGAACAAATCATTTAGCCGATCAACAAAGAAGTTAGTGTTAAGTTGATTTATAAACAAAATGGGATTGACATAGCCACTATGTGTGCTAAAATCCCTTAATAAAAAGAGATACAACGAACAATTTCCAAAGGTGGATCAACTTATGATTATAAGAGAAATTTCGTAGGTTTTTCCAATACAATAACATGAACCGGTTAGTGAATTCAGTTGACCCGGGTCCCGGGCACTCGGATATCCGGGTCAGGTACTCCGCCATAATAAGGCATAGTACACACCATCATCTGGGCAAAGTTATACTTAAACAGTGCTTTGTCCTTGTTTGTCAAGCTACTTTTCTATAGGTTATAAACTATTTTTTGGCTTCGATATCGATTGTAGATTACACCCCAATAAATTAAAAAATATATATATTTAATGTACAGTTTTGGCTTTCCTACGATTTCATTATTTATTTTTTTATTATTACTTGAGAGGTGTCAAGAGACACCCGAATGGAACGAAGTTGCTTTCTATAAGAGAGAGAGAGAGACAGACAGAGAAACACGAGCACGTCGCACGGCTACAACGAGGCTACAACTAAAGCAAAAAGTGTCATTACAACTTTTGGTCTTAATTTTTTTGGAACTTCGTTACAATAATAATATCATGTCCCCAGCCTTACCGGGAACGTCCGGTGAAGTAGATCTCGGGCCGAGCGCCCTTCCCTTGTGTCTGCATACAGATGGGAGATAATAATATGGACTTACCAGCTCCATATTTCACATTTAATTGAAGGGTATTCAATAGCTATGATAAATACTATGGACTTCAGAAAGTTGCTATAATTGAAGATGACAGTGTAAAGATATATTTAGTCGTATTTCCTTCGCAACCATGAGTCTCTTTACCAGTTTTTCACTACTCCAAGGGGTAGCTGGCTATTGTGAAACTGATATAGTTGGCCAAGCCAGTACAGAAAAGTGTCCTCTCGTATTCGTCAAGGATATGAAAAAAAGAAAACAACGAGTTTGACTACCGTTTCAACCAACTTAATCAGAATTTGTTTTAAAACAGCTCGATTATAATGTCTATATGATCGGGGGAAGCCATTACAGCGTTTTTCTTCTGGGAAAAGTAAACAGATGTATTACTGTTGAAAGAATTTGGACGTTAGCTTCCTACATTTTTATCTAAGCTATAACAAGGATATGTGTAGGGTCAAGTCAACTGGTCAATCGATTTTCTCGCACTGTTATACGAAACAAAAATTGGTGGTAACTGGTAGGTGTTGCTTACGCACATGCTGCATGTAGCAGTCGCATACACATGGCGGCTGCATCATCAAAGTAATAAAAACAAGAATTGAATCAGCTCCAATTTCGGCGGCATTTGGTCGTCATTACTTGAGACATACAATCGGTAGAATCCTGCAACCAGCAATACATTACTGCCAAACTTGCAGCATGAAGGGTCACTTTCCCGAAAAACTGTCCCAACAATCGCGTTGTTCTCGTAGGCTAGCATGACGTCATGAAAAAGGTCAAAGGCAATTTGAGAAATGTGTGAAAACACGGTATATTCATAAAATATATATCGAAAATTTTCATACCGTATGATCCCATTGGCCCCATTTGAGGACGGCAATTTTTTTAATATAAGAATTAAAAAAAAATAGTTTTTTTGTGTTTTCCTAATAATTTTATTGGTTTCTATAAATTAATAAAGAAATTTCATATTTGCCATGGCTCAGTTTCATTTGGGTCTAAATGGGTTAATTGGTCTGACATGCTGACTGGTGATGATGATGAAGTACAATATCTAATGCGTCTCTGAATTAATTAAGTAAGTACTTACATAATATTTGAAATTAATAATGATAAAGTATTTATTCTAGATGTAATGCTTAGTAGTTAGTAACTACCTGTAATTATAATAGTATAATGTATAGTAGATGATATCTGCAGTTTTGTGATAATTGATAATAATATTAACTAGCTGTTTGACCGAGTTTTGCTCGGTATTCGCTAAAACACGAATAAAATGACATTTTCTAAAAATTATTCCTAGCTAGATCGATTTATCGGCCCCGAAACCCCCTATTATATACAAAATTTCATGAAAATCGTTGGAGGGAGATTGTAATTCCCAATTATAATTATATATACTTAGATAATAACATATATAATACAAGAATTGCTCGTTTAAATATATAAGATAAGATAATAGGCACAAAATCCGAATAAGAATCAGTTCCTTTTGAATTTCTTTACTTCCCTTACTTTTTAAACAAAACCTAAATTTATTGCTACTTTCCGGACCCCGTAGTATTTTAAAATTTAACTTAAATGTGAACGAGTAACAGAGATTTACATAATTCAGCAGGCTCTCATTATTATTAAGATTTAAGAGTGTATATTTTTTTCCAAACGCCTATTCGAAATAAATAGCAAAACCATAATGTCACACATTAATACATTTTCAGGCGTTACATAGTGTATAAAATCTACATAACAATTTATACTACAAAATCTAGTCTCTAAGTGGCGCCTCGAGCGTCTGAATAGCGCCAATTAGCGATCCACTCGTTGTATAAGTATCTCTATACGGGGAACTATACTTAGCTACCCGCGGCTGTATTGAGGTAACGAGCAGGTGGATCGCTTAGTGGTAGCCGAAAACCATTAACCATTAAAGGAGATGTGATGTTTGGAACTCCTAATTTTGGCTGGACAACACACCACCTTTTTTTTCGCACCTCTTATAATCTTACATAGTGATGTCCAAGAGAACATAATTTTTTATACTTACATAATATAAATTCAAAGAATTTTCAACATTTCGAAGAATATTTGTTTTAAATAACAACTATCAAATTTTGGAAGTGGCTAGAGAAATATGCGTAAAAAATGACGATACATTGCACTTTTTAGTATGAGGACTTTTCCTACAAATTATTATAATATTATTGTACGGTTCCAAGTGTCTAAGTACACTAAGCAAAAGTTCCGCGGCGGAAATTCCGCATGATGACGTCAGCAATGTCAAACGCATACAATATAACGCGTCGGAATTTCGGCATGGTGTGTCATCGGTAATTTAAAATACATTTCAGGCGGAATCAAGCTGAACTTCCGCATAAGTAAAAATGCATTTGTGGAGCTCCACAAGTGCATTTAACTAATCGTTATAGTCCGGTTCATTATGTTGTAAATCATCCAGCTTTGTCCCCCTTTCGTCCCTCTTTGTTCCCCCTTTGTCCCCCCGTGGAGGACAAAAGTGGGGGTCCCCCACAGTTAATTAAACATGAAAGCTTTTAGTTTTATATCAGGCATCAGGCTTTGTAGATCTTTTGCAATATTTATCTTTATTTCTTTAAATTACTCTTTTTATTTAACTTATATACTGAGGAGTTCGATCAAATATTGTATTAAGTATTAAATCGATGACACTGGATGCAGAAAATGTAAAGCTGAGTATTTCTTTATTTTTATCTTTGTTTTGGCGATACCTAGACTGGAAAACAATTGTTTCTATGTTAAGTTTAGCCATTGCATTCTGATCAACTGATTATCCGATAACAAAGATGATCCATGCATCGGATTGGCATGTAAAAAGTCGGTCCTGACTCCTGCGATCTCTCGCCGCTCGTGTCTGCCAACCATCCACTGGATTACTGCTTACAAAAGTAAATAGAGAGTACTCTTGCCTTCTGACCCTGACCTGGTTTGAACGAAACCGTCTGCTTTCATCTTGTAACCACCTGAGAGTACAATTTACATAATACTCATTATTTACAGTCTCAACGACCCTCGTCACCCGCTGTCTCATTACAACGAAGTTCAGGGTCGTGAGACAGTTGTGACGTCACTCCTGTTACATTATGATAATTATGAACAATAATGATGTCTAAAGGTTTCGGCGATGATAGCCGGTTTTGTTAAAACTAGTTTCTAAATAAAATAAATGACTGAACTCTGGAGGAGTTTGGCACGGTACTAAATTAGTAGCCGGTGTGGAAGCATTAGTACTAATGCTTCCACACCGGCTTCAGTGACGGGAGCAGGTTTCATCGAAAGTCGAAACCCATCGAAAATATTATACCAACAATAATTATTATTGTTAGGTGGAAAGATTTTACGCAGTGAGTGCGCAATTACCCAAGAGCACTCAGTTCTCTTCCTTTAAATTCATAACCCAATGAGACGGATAACCAATACGATTGGCAAAAGTTAGTTCGCGTAAAATGCTGAAATTAAGCTATGGAAGATCTGCAACTTATCTTCCATAGCTTAATTTCAGCATACTGAGTTTTTAATCGCTATCTTTACTAATATTGTAAATACGAAAGTGTGTCTGTGTGTCTGTCTGTTACCTCTTCACGCCTAAGCCACTGAACGGATTTTGTTAAAATTTGGTATGAAGATACTTTGAGTCCTCGGAAACGATTTGTACTCTTTATCCTGGAAAATTTTACGGTTCCCGCGCGATAAATTAATTTTGGAGCAACGGAGTTACGGGCGTCATCTAGTCTTAAAATGTATTGCCGCGTCACATATTATTATAAACGCGAACTTACTCTTGAAACTAAATGAAACACAATTTACTTTTTGCACTTTATTTATCACTTAAATGTATTTACACTTGAAGTGTGTGTGAGTGCAGCTAGTAAACTGTTTATCTGTGGTCGGGTTACGACGTACATGCTCCGATCGGCTGGAGAATACTAAACCACAAATGCAAAACAGTGCGAGACTTTTACAAGGAACGACAGCGATACGATATTTTTTCCGTCTAATGAAGTTTAGGGTAGATTTAGCTTATTCCTCGGGCCCTCCTGAGAGCATGGGTTTTTGTGGTTGTACTATAGATCTTGACGTAGGAGTTGTAGTGGTAGGGAATGAGTGGAGGGGCTAATTTTTGCGCGTTTTCACCAATTGTCATAATAATATAATTATTCGAAGTTAGCATTTTATAGTATTCTCTTTTTTTAATGTTACCTTAAATTAATAATATTACATTAAATTAAATTATTTTAAGATTTTAAAAATTAAACACAAATGTTATTTTACTGACGAAGCAATTTTAGCTTTAATTTAAAAGAAACATCTTAAAGCTATTAGTTCTGTAATGTTTTAAGACAAAATAAGCCTTACAAGCAGCCACGGGCGGCTGTATATTTCTCAAGCGATACCTACTATGTATTACAATAATGAAGATAAAGTTTAAAATCATATGACGCTGAAAGTGCTCGCCTCGCCGCTGCTATTAGCCGCGCCACACCGGAATGGCATCATCCAAAAGTAAATTTGAAGAGTTTCACAGCCATATCCAGAAAACAGTACACGAAAAGCACCTGTTATTATTTTGTCTCTGTTACTTATGGTTGACAAATAGGTTTGCCAACCATACTGTTTTTCATTAAATTATACTTTTTACTATTGAAGAAAAATAAAGTTTACAAAATACTGTTTTCATCATCAAATCGCGTATTAAACGTAGACGCTCAGACTTTTTTTTTTTAATTTCTCGATCGTACTGTTCATTTTACTAAAATACTGTTGAATATACTTCAGAGATCTGAATATACTTTCTTTTCAAAAAAGTAGGCAACCCTATTGACAAGTAGAGAATACCATTTTTTTATGAAATAAGGGGACAAACGAGCAAATGGGTCACCTGATGGAAAGCAACTTCCTTCGCCCATGGACACTCGCAGCATCAGAAGAGCTGCAGGTGCGTTGCCGGCCTTTTAAGAGGGAGTAGAGTAATAGGGGAGGGTAGGGAAGGAAATAGGGGAGGGTAGGGAAGGAACTAGGAGAGTGTAGGGAAGGGAAAAGGGTAGGGAATTGGGCCTCCGGTAAACTCTACTACACTACACTCAATCGGCGAAACACAGCGCTCGCGCTGTTTCACGCCGGTTTTCTGTGAGCCCGTGGTATTTCTCCGGTCGAGCCGGCCCCTTCGTGCCGAAGCATGGCTCTTCCACGTCATATTATGCCCTATGGCATTAAATCCGTCATCGTACAAAAAATATTATTAAATAGGATATCGTATCGTACTCATAGCTTATAAAGTTTTTTCCACTTATTCTGTTAGTGGAGTTGAGGGCTGTAATCGTATAAACCTCACTAAGGGTCCCTTGAAAATAAAAATAACTCGATTTGCATTATTAAGCTAGTGCTTACCGTATAATTTGGTTTTCTATTTCCAGTAAACCATAATAAGCTTAGCGAATTCCATTACTAATGAAATTAAGCAATTCAAATATTTGTCAAAATGTAATTTTTGAAATCATCAAATTATAACGTACAAACAAGTGGTAAAATAGTCAAAGAGAAACGGCTAAATAAATTTTGGCTAAACAAAAGTTGGCGAAACTCCGTTGCGCCGAATTTTCGTTTATCGCGCGGGAACCGTACATTTTTACGGAGAGTATAAAGTATCCTATGTTTCCCGGGACTCGAACTATCTCCATACCAAATTTCAGCAAAATCAGATCAGTGGTTTGGGCGTGAAGAGGTAGCAGACAGACAGACACACTTTCGCATTTATAATAATAGTATAGATTCGTATAATTGACACTTTATCAATTCTTGATTCAATCAGAAGATTATCTGAAGTGTCCCTGTTACTTCAGCATCAGTAAATTTATTGGAAGTAACAAGGACCCGACTCACTTTGTGCAAACAATCAAAGCAATGAGATTATTAGGAATCTATGAAGATCTATTATGTTCTTAAAATATGCTTTTATTTAAAAATGATTTATTTTATATAACCAACTTTCAAAAAAGAAGGTTCTTTTGAAAGTTTATTTTTAATCTATTTATTTAACTTTTCAGGCCCAAAGCGCTAAAGCGATTTTGCGTATGGAGATACTTTGAATTGCTTTGAGTCCTGGGAAAGGACATAGGTTAGATTTAGATTAAATTTAGCATGGCGAGACATTGAGTCCTCGGAAAGGGCGCTATTTCTATTATATTTTTTAATCCATATATTTCCAAATGAGACAAGTGTACACACGAAATACAGCTAAAGCATTATTTCACACCAACTTTCTGTATCGCTGTTGTCGTATCCATAAACTTATAATGCATAGACCAACAAAGAATGTGAGAGAGAAGAAAATCCTTTTCGGTATTTAACAATAACATAAAACTAATCTAAAAATGAAATGGGGGTGTAAAAGTATTATAATATGTATTTAATTTAAGAATAAATAATATACTATGTGTGTGGTTTACTTTCAACATTATATTTGCATTTCTATTAATGTAAGGGCTGATATTTTGTCAGATAGCTTTTACCTTACCAGTAATAAATAAGTAACTTTATAATGTTTATATTAAGTATTTACCCTTATAAGAACCTCATGTCATAACGCATTTTCGGGTTGTCAGGTGGTCTATACGACAGTATATAAATAAGTCTATGGTCGTATCCTACATTCATCACTCAAAGTCATTAGTAGTGCGAAGCAGCGACAGTAAACTAAACTTAGTTCATTCGGTATCAGTCCGCCGCAGACAATACCGAGCAATGTTGTAAACTCCGACACACTTCTTGTGCCTGTAGAGTCGGTAAAAACATTCAAGGGGATAAATACTAGCTGTCCCGGCAAATGTTGTTTGGCAATATAAATTATTTCGCCCATATTATTTTATTGAAGTGACTAAATAAGTATGTCACCATGGCAACGTCCATCGCTATCCCGTCGCACAAACAATGATCGCCGTCAGTCTCGAGTTGTAATAATTTACTATTATTTATTCAACAAATACACTTATCAATATCAATATAAAAAGTACCCAGTAGCCGATTCTCAGACCTACTGAATATGCATATAAAATTTGGTGAAAATCAGTAAAGCCGTTTCGGAGGAGTACGGTAACCACACAGTAACTAACATTGTGACACGAGAATTTTATACATAAGATAAGATTGTAAATGCGAAATTGTATCTAGTATAAAGTATATTATGCGAAAGCGGTTGGTTCAGGCAGAGTAGATCATAGCATCCTGTTTATCGTATTACGTAGCAAGTACGAGCGAGCGGTGTGTACCGTGTACGATAGCCGGCTGCGCTTGCGCCCGCGCCGCGCGCCGCATAATGTTCGCGGTAATGAGACGGTCGAGACGTATAGCATGCGCGTCCGCTGTCTTAACGCACCTAGCGCTCGGCTGGTAGGTGTTGTGTGAATAATTATTATCAATTAAAATATTATTATGTTAGCTTTTAGTTAGTACACAATTTTGAAATCACATAAAAATATGAAAGCCTTGCTGAATCGAGATAAGGATGTGCAAGGTTGAACTTTGGAGAATGATTACGTTTAGAAAAATGTTTGTACTGTGTCTACTCTTTCTTGACGAACTGTAAATTAATGTAGGTTTGTATAATATTATTAAGTACTTTGAAACTTAGTAATTTGTAGCTTTTATTTAGTGTTATAAGGAGTGTGAACCAGCAACAAGAAAAACCTGTCAGGGTTTTTTTGTTGCTGTATATTAACATATTGTACCTTTTATACTATTATCTTATATCTTTAAACGAGCAATTCTTGTATATATATATATATATATATATATATATATATATATATATATATATATATATATATATATATATATATATATAATATATATATATATATATATATATATATATATATATATATATATATATATATATATATATATATATATATATATATATATATATATATATATATATATATATATATATATATATATATATATATATATATATATATATTATATATATATATATAATTGGAATCTCGGAATCAATTCCGAGATTCGATCCAACGATTTTCATGAAATTTAGTATCAAAAAATGTCTTTTTATTCGTGTTTTATCGATAATCGATAAACTGAAAAATATGACTCTTCCTGACATCTATTGGCGAATAATAATACTATTTTGTTAGCAACTAATTGTTTTAACGACCAGCAGATGGCGTTATTAAGTAACACGAAGTCAATGAATGTTTGCCATACCGAGCAAAGCTCGGTTATCCAGGTACTATTAGTTAATAAATAATAAAATAATAAAATAAAGATAGAACTAAGGTTCAGCCGTGGCCAATATCTCCCTTACCAGGGAACTCGGTACCCCGAGTTTCCCATTCTTACCCCTCACTCTATCAAATAGATATGTCGCAGACAACTGTTTAAAATAGCCGTCCAATCAAACAGCTAGCCCTTTGACTGAACAACGCCATTCAATCACACGGCTATACATCGTTTAGCCGACTTTTTGACTGCAATATTCAACACTACGGCTAGACGACGCTTAGTCAAAAATGGCAAATTAAGTAAGGTGATGCTATGCGATGATGCTGTAGTGTTGAACGCTTTTAGTGACTAAAAATATGTTCAATTGAAAAGCTAGCTGTTTGAATGGCTATTTTAACCACTTGACTGCGACCGATATACAAATCTAAAAGTCGTATGCGGCCTATAGTTAGAGTCCTAGATAAAGATAAGGAATTATTTGGAACACGGAAAAATGTACGGTTTTGAGACTCATAATTAAATAGAATTAACGTAGATAGTTACTTTCTTCTAAGAACATATTTTTCTGTGTGGCACCCGGGGACTGCCGCAGTAAACTAAAGCATAGCATGTTTTATCAACTTATGCAATTATAATTTGCATACGGTTAGTCGTACGCACACAAACACTGTGCTGAATCTAGCAACGCCGCACCGCTGTGCCGGTGGGAGTGGGGGGTCGTTAGGCTTTATTCGTTACGGAATTTCTTGACTCAGTCGCCGCGCTCAATTTCCGCGATAAAAGCTATGCAATAGATATAACTTAATAAACATTTTTGCTGACCGTAGTTCGATTTCGTGTTATCTCCAAGTTCTACTATCACTTTTCATTACGAATAAATGAATGAATTTACATTAACTTAATACAATTGATATTGTTCTTACAAAGAATAATGTTGTGGTTGTTTCTAATTCTGGGTTTCTAAAAGGAGAAATAGTATTTTATTATCTGTAGATACTTTAGGATGAATTCACATAATATTCTAAACGAGAGGCAACGTTTATTTTTATTAACGGGTCACCTGATGGAAAGCAACTACCGTCGCCCATTGACACTCGTAACATTAGATAAGCTGCAGGTGGATCACCGGCTTTTTAAGACGCCCTCTTCTTGAAGGCTTGCAGGTCGTATAGGTCCGGAAATACTGTTGGTGAGTGGTGACAGTTCGTTCCAGAGTTTTACAATGCGCGGCAGAAAGTTACGCGAAAAACGCACGGTGGAAGACTGCCACTCATCAAGTTGATGAGGATAGTATATTTTCGCGTGGAGCGATGGCGAACAGTTGCAGGAGGTATGGTTCCGAACAATTCCTCCGTAATACGACCGTTAACGAGTAATAAGTGACGACTTCTGTGGCTCAGTTGGTGGGCTGTATTGGTAGCTCAAGCCGGGGGTCGCGGGTTCGAATCCCGCCGAGGAAACAAATTAAAGTTTTCAAAGTTCCTGGGTCATGGATGTGTATTAAATATGTGTATCATAATATAATAAAAATCTTAAATATATGTATAGTATAAAAGTATTAAATATATTTCCGTTGTCTGGTACCCGTAACATAAGTCCTTCAGGTACTCAGTACGGGGCCAGACTGACGTGGTGTGAAGTAGTAATGGGAATTAATGCTATTTTATTTCATTAACATGCTAATTTTGATGTCACAGCACGCTAAGTATTATTGCTTTGCTATTAGCTAAAAACGCGGCATCGTGAATTGTCGGTTCACATCGCACCGCTCGCTTCGAGTATTATTTCGCATCGAGTGAAAAATAGCAATTCATTAATAACAGTTAGCACTGCGGTGCGAAACAGCGCGGACGTGATTTTTATCATGATCGCTGACTATTGCTACGCACGATAATATTAGCAATAGTATTTTTTAGCAAGTACGATTAATTTAATTATTGCTAATGGGTATTTAACAATTAATTTTGATTGCTAATGCTATTTTTAC
The DNA here is from genome assembly GCF_905147365.1 of Aricia agestis. Taxonomy (NCBI): domain Eukaryota; kingdom Metazoa; phylum Arthropoda; class Insecta; order Lepidoptera; family Lycaenidae; genus Aricia; species Aricia agestis. Next base: position 891,345 of record NC_056419.1, read on the forward strand.
CAACACTAGTGTGAAGCGTCCATAGATATTATTATTTACTAGCTGTTGCCCGCGACTTCGTCCGCGTTAGTATAGTAGATCACGTCCCAAGTATTATTTATTGTACAAAAATATTCAATGTACAGCATTGACTTTCCTACGATTTTATTATAAGTATATAGATGTTCCGCGCGGCTTCGCTTGCGTAATTTAGGAATTTCACGCGACCGTACATTTTTCAGCAAAAAAATAGCCTATGTCCCTTAACGTGGTCTATTCTTCATGTTTGCCATATAACATAAAAATTGCTCCAGTAGTTCTTAAGAATCTTAAGATAATAAGCAATTTCATATAATTTCCCCCGTTTTTTCCACATTTTCCTCTATTTCTTCACTCCTATTAGTTGTAGAATAATAAAATATAGTCTATAGCCTTCCTCGATAAATAAGATATCTAACATTGAAAGAATTTTTCAAATCGGACCAGTAGTTCCTGAGATTAGCGCGTTCAAATAAGCACTTTCAAATAATTACCCCCCGTTTTTTCCACACTTTCCTCTATTTCTTCGCTCTTATTAGTCTTAGCATAATAAAATATAGCCTATAACCTTTCTCAACAAATGGGCTATCTAACACTAAAAGATTTTTTTTAAATCGGACCAGTAGTTCCTGAGATTAGCGCGTTCAAATATAAGCCCTTTCATATAATTTCCCCCGTTTTTTCCACATTTTCCACTATTTCTTCGCTCTTATTAGTCTTAGCGTGACAAAATTTAGCCTATAGCCTTCCTCGATCAAAGGGCTATCTAACACTGAAAGAATTTTTCAAATCAGACCAGTAGTTCCTGAGATTAGCGCGTTCAAACAAACAAACAAACAAACTAACAAACTATGCAGAATTATAATATTAGTATAGATTGTATTATTATTTAGGCATAATACGCACCTTTATTTTTCAAATTTGCGTTGCGCTTTGTGTCATTTCCTTCTGAATTCTGACCCAGCAGCAACTGAAATGAAATGTCATAATATGTATCCAACTAATAATAATAATAATAATAGCTCCCACATCGATTTCGGTGACGGTTGCCGGTTTCATTGAAACCAGGCCAGCTACGCTGGAGTAATTTTATAGTGCCCAAGTGTGTGCGCAGTACACAAGAGCACTCTCTATTCCTTTACTCTCATAACCCAATGGGACGGAAGACCGACACGGCGAGAGATCAGGCGCAGGACCGACTTTTTACATGCCCATCCGACGCATGGATCATCTTACTTGTCAGACAATCAGGTGATCAGCCTGCATTGTCCTAACCAAACTTGGAAATAACATGTTTCCAACGCGGGAACCCACAACCTCCGAGTCAAGAGCCGCGCTCTGTATCCAACTACTTTGAAGGCAATAAATAATACATGAATACATTGAGTTTTCCGTTCGGAAGTCGGATTGGGACTGCCTTTGACGAAACATTTTATTTCTACGACTTCATTTTCGTATATTTTTATTTCTTTTATGTTATAATAATTAAGTGTTATGGCTTCTCATGTTTTCTTTTATGTAAAACAATGTAGCGCGGAACTTTGTTTGTCATGGAAGAACCGTACATTTTTCCGGTAAACTTTATACTTTGTCTTTTCCCTGATCTCGGTATTTTTATAGCTAATATTATCATCATTGATTACGCGTAAATAGACGTAACAGACAGACACATCAAAAGAAATGCAAAAAACCTGGTTTTTCTGATAAGTATATTTAGTAAAGAATCAAAATATTATACCGCGATAAAAATGCAAATTCCAAATAAAGTAGAATTTATTGGAAAAAACCGGGCGTATAAACACAAAACATGTGATACAAACTATAAGGTACCCGTCAAATGCAGGTTGCTTTGTCGGGAAATGTGCAATTTTCTCATATTTTTACTGAAAATTATATTTTACAAAGGTTTCTCTAGCCTCTTTATAGATTTTTTCGACATTTTTTTAAAATTCATACTAGCTAAACCGATTTCGCTGAAAGCAGGAGATTTTGAGTCCCGATAAAGGACATGATGTACGGTTCCGACGAGATATACCAATTCTTGAGAACGGATTTGCGGGCGTTATTTAGTTAGGTCATATTTTCTTCACGGATGATTATAATATTGTACTGTGCATTGTACAGTATTATGATGATGTAAAGTATCGTTTAAGTACATATTTTTTTTAATTTATCATATTAATGAATTAAATTTAAATTCATTAATATGATAAATATTAACCCTAGAAAGATAACCTACGTCGCAGAGGCGCCCGCGCGGAAAACAAAATGCTGTCTTTTTTTAATAAGCGGGTGAATCTGTGTGTGCGTTCCGGCCAACTAAGTCGCCAGTCTGTCCTTTCGCGGGACGGCTGTTTCATGAAGATAAGTACCATGGTTTATTAGTTATAAGTTTGACGTGCGCTCGCGAGGCGTATGGTTATCTTTTGCGTAACTGTTGACGATTTATTTTCTTCCTTTATTTTTGATGTATAAAGCGTATTTTTGTTTTGTTTTAGGCAAAATATAAAGGGAACATTACGACTACTAAATGACCTTTAAAAAACGACGAAATATGTCGAATATTGGACCGAGAAGAAGAAAATGAAGACAAATACTGCTACTAATGCTGAAAAAGTGATAGCGAGGCGGAGGATCTCCTGTCGGAAAATGAGGTACAGTGTGATTATGAAGAGGAAGGAAAAGGAAGACTGCAGACCCTCGACCCTCAGGCGCAGTGTCGTCTTCTTCTGGATGTAGTCCACGACGTCTTCGACCTCCATGTGCAGGCGGGATATGTACAGGGGCGTCGCGGAAACCTCGCTCCGCAGACGCAGCTCAGGTACATAGGGCGTGGTGCCGCGATGGTTGCGGGCGGCGGGCTTCTTCTTCCTTCTCTCCACCAGTTTGAAGCCCTCCTCATCGCACCGCACCGGGGTGTTCGCGATCGCACCTTTCGTCCTTGCCAGGTCGATAGGACTCCACCTTGCGGCTCTTCGTGACCTCGTGGCTCTCCTTCTTGCGACTCTCCGGAGTCTTGCGGCTCATTTTCCCCATTTGTTTTCGCCCGCGGGGGAGGGGCGGGGCGACCAGCAATTGTCACGTAGTTTTGCTGAGTCGTCTGTGGACTCGGCGTCGGCGCAACCGGGAGGGGAGCGCGTGTGGGGGCGGCAGCGGCGGTGTTCGTTGACCCGTCCGATAATGCTGACGGCCTAAACGTGATCGCCTGTGCGCCTCGACGAAGAGTGACGTGTACGGCATCAGGTGACCTACATATTGAATTGCCGCTTTTTAACTGCGATAATTCAATACGTAAATACTGATCGTAGACTCTGATGCCTGCAATCTACCCCGAACTCCGGCCAGCTCCTCCTTCAGGCACCTGATGTCCTTCAGTAGGCTGACGACGTCAACGTGGGTGACAGGTGGCAGCTTGTACAGCGCTTTGACCACAAAAGCCGGCACCTCATCCGGATCCGTCTGCTTCAGCAGGGAGATGATGTCCTGCACACTCCTTTCCGTTCCGTCTCTTCGTCGCGACGGCATGTTCGCGCTCTGGCCGAGCGTCTCATACAGCAGCTGCTTCCCCTTGCATATCTCCTCTCTGGAGAAAGAGGACTTGCAGATCTGCATGATGCTGACCTCGTCCATGGTGTCGATGGCGTGCTGGATAAACGCCAGCAACTCGTTGGCCTCGAGCGCCATGGTCACGTGCAGCGGCAATTTGCCGCGCGATTCGCTTTACTTTTGCTGCGTGTGTAACGCGGAGCACGATCGGTCGCTAACTTACGTTATAAGTGTACGAAAAGTTTCGAGTTTTTTGCCAAACAAAATTCTGAGTAGAACACGTAGCGGGTAAAACATGGCCTTTTCATTTGGAATACGTTTCACAGCGATATCCGTTTCAAAATAATAAAAACATGAAACCTAAAGCCCCCTGTGAATTTACACGAGAGCAGTGTAGGCGTTGCCTGCATGCAAAAACTGACCGAAAACCGATCTAAAAGTAGCGTTGCTATCGAAAAACTGCAATTTAAATGAAAAAGTATAAAACTATTCGAGGTGAAAAATTACGCAGCGACTTAACTTAACACTCTCACTGCCACCCTTATAAAGGTTTTTTCAGTGCAGCAGGCCGTGCGGGACGCCAGCGGCCGTAATTTTGTCTACCCTTGCAGGCCAAGGTGAATATTCAGTAACGAGTTTAGCAGACCATACGGGCCGCTGGCGGGCTCACTGTTTATTTTCACCAGCACGCCGTGCGGTCCGCTACGACCTCGTAATTTCATATCAATTTTGTAGTGCGTGGCCTGCTATTATAGAAAAGTAAAGCTACCAGATTAAAAGTTTACTTCTATACCTTCAATCCAAAAAAAAATCATGGCTGTATCTTTAAATTTATAGGATTTCTAAGCGGGTTATTACAAACATAAAAAAGCTATTAAAAATTAAAGAAAATTAGTTTTTATTAATAAAGTAACACAATTATTCCCTTACCTGGCCTTTGCCCAGCAGAGGGACAGCATAGGCTCATAAAAAAAATCCCTTATAAATAGAGCTATGGATGTTGGCAAAGCATTCGAAATACGCACTTGGATAGAATTTCTAGGTGTATGGCTGGTAATCTGGGTCATCCTCAGAGTCCGACATAATGATTAAAAAACGTTCAATTAGCGAAATGCCTTATGCATTTCGCTAATTGCAAAACAATGCAATTCCACAAAAAGCGCGCGAAAATGCGACTGTTGCAAGCCGTGCGGGCGGCCGGCGGGCTAATGATTCATTATTAGGTGTGGCGTGACAAACTTGTCAATTGTTTGAAATCATAACTGAAATTTTGTAAGAATTTGGCGCGAAAGATACGGACGCCGGCAGCCCGTACGGCTTGCTAGTCTCGCTTAGTGTAACATATAGACGGCGTGCCGTACTCGAAAACATACGACCCGCCGGCGGCCCATATTGCAGTGTGAGTGTTAAATACCGCGTCTGCCTGTATTAGACCTAGATATTACCTTAGACCTAGGGCTTAAGTATCTATTCCCGGGTAGGCCACGGTGCACTAGGTGTACCAGTGCATCGTCGCGGAGTAATGTGGAATGGTGTATCCACGAGTTGAGCCTGAAGATTTGTTTTAGCTTCGTGCTGAAGAGGCAGAAATGATGGGTCTGCGGTCGTGTATCACGCGTTTCCCGTAGTTCCACCTTCAAGAGCAGGAACACCGTTTCGGTTTTAGTGGGTAGTCCCGGGTGCGTCTTCTGTCCGCCCCGGGGAGTCCCACATACCTCGGTGGTCCTCCCCAGGCCCCGAGGATGCGTAAAAGCATCCCCCCAACGCCCAAAAAAGGTATTTGTGACATCACGTGATTGTTACTTTGGCTGTGGCTGTGACATAAAATAAAGCTGAAAACATGTATTATATTATCTTCTCGTTTGCTATTTTTAATCGTCTATTTACCGTAAAAGGAATACAATTGAATGTGATCTTTATAGAGTACCTATATCTGGTAGTCATTAAAAGCACGTGGTTTACGAAGGCTTCGAGGGGCACTGCAGGCGTTTAATGACCTCTGACCTCTAACCACTAACCACTATAACCACTGTGACCTCAGAGTCCCCTAACCACTAATGACTGGATGAAGGGTGGTGGGTTAGTGATTCAATTCAGTTTAAGTCTGCGTGATTTTAACGGTTTGTAGCCGTTTTAAATTTAAAGGGTGAAGTGTTGTTTTTATTTTAATAAGGATATGAGATGACTAGCTGTTGCCCGCGACTTCGTCCGCGTTTACATAGTAGATCACGTCCCAAGTATTATTTATTGTACAAAAATATTCAATGTACAGCATTGACTTTCCTACGATTTTTTTATACACAGGGTGTAACAAAAATAAGTGATAATACTTTAGGGTGTGTACGTGTTCCTTGTAGAGAGTTCACTGTGAAAGTAGCAGCAATGAAAGACCAATTTTTATTTTTTATTTTTGTATGGGAAAACTCGTGACGCTCGGGCCCTTGTCCATACAAAAGTGAAAAAAAATTTTCGTCTTTCAGCGCTGCTACTTTCACAGTGAACTCTCCACAAGGAACACGTACACACCTTAAAGTATTATCACTTATTTTTGTTAGACACTGTATAGATGTTCCGCGCGTCTTCGCTTGCGTAATTTACGAATTTCACGCGACCGTATATTTTTCCGCAAAAAAATAGCCTATGTCCCTTAACGTGGTCTATTCTTCATGTTTGCCAAATAACATAAAAATTGCTCCAGTAGATCTTAAGAATCTTAAGATTATAAGCAATTTCATATAATTTCCTCCGTTTTTCCACATTTTCCTCTATTTCTTCGCTCCTATTAGTCGTAGAATAATAAAATATAGCCTATGGCCTTCCTCGATAAATAGGCTTTTTCCACATTTTCCTCTATTTCTTCGCTCCTATTAATCATAGAATAATAAAATATAGCCTATGGCCTTCCTCGATAAATAGGCTATTTAACACTGAAAGAATTTTTCAAATCGGACCAGTAGTTCCTGAGATTAGCGCGTTCAAATAAGCCCTTTCATATAATTTCCCCCGTTTTCTCCACATTTTCCACTATTTCTTCGCTCCTATTAGTCTTAGCGTAATAAAATATAGCCTATAGCCTTCCTCGATAAATGGGCTATCTAACACTGAAATAATTTTTCAAATCGGACCAGTAGTTCTCAGGAACTACTGGTCTTATTAGCGCGTTAAAACAAACTAACAAACTCTGCAGAATTATAATATTAGTATAGATTAAATTTTGTATTAGCACTTAGCAGCTTTTAGAGTTAAGGTGCTCCCTCACCGGGAGCATTCGCTTGTAATGTAACGTTACAGAGAGCATTACATCAGTGAGGGAGGAGAACCGAGCTCGTAATGATACAATGTGTAATATCTTGATACAACTTGTAACATCAATGCTACGTGACAGTGAATTCAACTTGCTATGGAACATTGCTCAAAGTCGAATCTATAATCTTATCTTATAACTTTAAACGGCTTCAACGATTTGCATGAAATTTAGTATAATTATAGGGGGTTCGGGGGCGATAAATCGATCTAGCTAGGAATCATTTTTAGAAAATGTCATTATATTCGTGTTTTATCGAATACCGAGCAAAGCTTGGTCAAATAGCTAGTGTTATATTATACGCGAATGGTCGTCAGTCAGGGAGGTAGTATTGTATAATGTAATGCTCAAAGTCGAATCTATAATGTTACATTACACGCGAATGCTGCCGGTAGGGGAGCACCTTTAGCGATTTTCGCCACGCATGGCATGCGAATTGAAATTTCTTGATAATTAATTTTGCACACCTGAAAGATTTTCTAATGGCGTGTGACGTTTTTATCTTGATATTAGCATGAAAATGTTTTCATTATAATTTTAAAATGTCTTGAAAAAAGTTCAATATTTTAGCTAAATATAAAACTCATAGTACAGTTAATGAAGGCTAAAATCAGGCACAACCTCCGATTTCGTTGAACCTCCATCGATTTGGATGAAATTTTGGAATTGAGTTTGTTTTATCCTCTACTTCAAAAGTGACATACGCTCGTATTGCGCTTTTTGCATTTTAGGGGTGAAATTCACCCCTTTTTCAAAAAGGAGGAAAAATGCAGCTCTAACCATTCTGGCTTTAGTAATTGTGTTTAATTAGATAAAATAAACGTTTTTTCAATATTTTTATGCCTGATTTATGATTCTAATAAATTTTTAACCCTTTTAACAACCACCCCTTAAATGAAAAACTATGAAATTTTTTTTTTTGTATTTCTGAGTTTCTAAATATTACATACTTACAGGGTTTGTTTAATATTTATGAATTATGATATAATTTTTGGTTGACGATGAAATTTCAACACTTACAAACTACTCCCTTGATGCAAAATCACTGTAAAACTATTGGTTAAAAAACTTAAGCCTATTAAATTATTGTACACGAGAGAAGTAAAATCTTATTTACTAAGTATGTATTAAAATTATAATAATTATTGCGAAATATCTTATTCTTACAAACTACGGCTTGTCTTAATAATAGTTCTAACTTTTTTATCAGCTAGTTAAACCTGATAAAAAAGTTTGAATGGAACGTTAATTCATCTTATAATTAAATAGTATTTTAAAAAGATAAAACCGACTTCAAAATTGTACGTAGTTGAGAATTAAAATAAATAATAATAAAATTAATAATTAATAATAAAATTTAAATAAATTAAATAATTAAAGGGGGCTCCCATACAAAAAACACAATTTTCAGCCTATTTTTTGCTCTATTGTGGTACGAAACCATTCGTGCGCGAGTCTAACTTGCACTTGGCCGATTTTTTATTTTTAGATTGTCTATTGTTTTCTCACTGATCTGAAATTAATAGCAGGTTATCCCCTTTCTATCGAATCTCACTAACCCAGTGGGGATTTTGAGAGTAAAAGAAGAAAGAAGGCTCTAGTGTACTGCGCACACACTTGAGCACTGTAAAATTATTCCTGCCTATCACCGAAACCGGTGTGGAGGTATTTTAATTATTATAATTTAGAAAATATACTAACATATTCAATAGACCACGTCATCCTCGAAAGCCCCACCACTTTTTCCAGCAATGTTTACCATTTCTTTCACTTTTTCTGTCATGAAAAGACCGTACGTACGTACCCATACATGACGTGTATTTAGTTTAGTACCTATTGACCCGTTTTCCTACAATTTAAGAATACCAAATCTCTGCTTCAATTTTTTTTTTCAAAAAATATTTATTTGTTTTATTACCATAGCTCCCTTAATTTTTTAGTTATCAGATTTATTTAAAAAACATTTTAAAGGTAATTTCAAGAGCTTTGAGATCATGCTAAGAAACATTTTTTTAAGCCCTTGATTTTTAAAATAAAAAGGGTTAATAAGTGCTGGTTACATGGTTATCGCAGTAAAAGTTAGGCTTTAAACGTCTTTATCTTGGCTATTTTTCATGCTACAAAAATAAAAAGGAAACCAAAATATTTCTTAGGAAACGAACTCAAATTTTGTTTTTTATGTTTTTTTATGAATACCCAATATTTTTAAAGTTATATCCAAAAGAAAATGAAATTTACAAAAATTTTAAAAATTTAAATTTTATTAAATCATCTTTTTTTTCAAAAGTAAGCATTCTAAAGCAGGTTAATTTTTTGAGGTCATAAGTTATGCTAAAATAAAGAAAAGCCTTTAGGGATAACCATAAATTTGAGATATTGTAGAAATGGTGAATATTTTATTTTTTCCAAAAAAATTCGAAAGTGTCATCTTATTTTTATCATAACTTGCTCAATTTTAATGCTATTAACTTTTTACAGTACTCAATAGAAAGGTAATTTTAAGTACTTTAAAAAGTGTTCAGAAAGTATATGTCATAAAATGCATCAATTTTCCGTTATTTGTGTATGAATGTTTAGATTAAAGCACTCGCCGAAAAAAAGTATACATATAATCACCTATATTTTACTTTAAATTAAAATTAGAAGGTTATTAAAATTAGGAATTTATTTGCTTTTTAATTGACTTTAATTTAGGTTATTACATATTTTTCGTAAAAACTTATAGTTTTTGAGTTATTTATGAAAAACCACTTTAAAACATGTAGTTTTATCACGAAAAATCACTATCTTCGATCGAAAACGGCTGAACGGATTGGGCTAATTTTAGTCTTAAAATATTCGTAGAAGTCCAGGGAAGGTTTTAAATTGACACGAAGTTCACCGGGACAGCTAGTCTTAAATACAAATCTTTCCGTAACACAGAATCTTTCAACTAAATGTCTCGGACATCTTACATAACGTCATTTTTCTCTGATAAAGGCCAGCGCATATTCCATTCCAATGCGGAAATGACGTCACTTACCAGTGGACCACGAACCAATTATCTGCTACTGAAGTACCGCCGGGGAAAATGGACAAAAGTCAGTCTTTACAACTTGGATGATTCCTCAAAAATGCTTTTGGGAATTTCGTTATAGAATCTAATAATACAGTGTGTACCAAAAATAAGTGATGATATTTTAGGGTGTGTACGTGTTCCTTGTAGAAAGTTTACTGTGAAAGTAGCAGCTCTGAAAGACGAAAAAATTTTTTCACTTTTGTATGAGCAAGGGCCCGAGCGTCACGAGTTTCCCCATACAAAAGTGAAAAAAAATTTTGGTCTTTCAGCGCTGCTACTTTCACATTGAACTCTCTACAAGGAACACGTACACACCCTAAAGTATTATCACTTGTTTTTGTTACACCCTGTATATAAATGGATTTTCAATTGTGTTAGTAACGCTGAAACTTGAAAACGGCTAAACGGATTGGGCTAATTTTAGTCTTAAAATATTCGTAGAAGTCCAGGGAAGGTTTTAAAGTGACACGAAAAATGCTTGTTAAAAGAAAATACGATTATGTAAGTCAGAAATGCATATTTTATGTATATAAATAAAATTGAATTATCAATTTTGTTAGTCTCGCTAAATTCGAGAACGGCTGAACCGAGTTTGCTAAGTTTAGAGTTGAAATAAAAGGTATATTACGAAAAACTATAATTACGAATGATACAGAACTAAAGTTACTATCTCGTACAAATCCATTTAGTAGTTAATTTATCTATCTTTTACATAATAACGACAGTAGGAAATAAAATAAAATAGAAATGAAGATACCAAATGAAACAAAAATGTAAAATCAAACGTAGCGAAGAAAAGTTGATAAAGTGAAATAAGGGGTGGAAGTGCATGTGGAGTTAGGGCCCGTGCACACGCGCTCATGTGGAAAATGCCTCGTGGTGTAAGGCTCTGTTCATATAAAATCAGTTCTTTTAAATATGTATAAAACAACAGTAAACTATTTTTTTCTACTACCTAATCAATCTATCGATCAAACCATTGGTTTCATAAGAATATTGAACCAGAGTACTTTCTTTCCACATATTATTATCTTCATTTCCACATATCCTACTATAGTTGTTTAGTTAAAGTTATAATATTGTAAAGGTAACAGCGTCTAATAGACAGGCAGACACACTTTTGCATAATATATAATTTTATTTTTAGAACTGTTTAGTTTTTATTTTTCAATTATAAAATAATTAATTACCAACTTCAACCAAAATTTTCCAAGAGTTTATATTATACAAATTCACACCGTTGTCGCGAAAACAAACATATGAAACAGACATGTCGCAATAATCCGCCAACTCCAGTAATTAAATAAGCATAAGCCGGCGTAATGAATTAATTATTCTGAACGCGGCCTTACAGTGTGCTCGCGGCCTTACAGCTCGGCTGCATACTGAGCAGAGAGACTGTTTATAAAATGTTTACTCAGGTATTCCGATGAACGTTTTGAATCTACTGGGTTCTACACGGTCGCAAATAGAAAGATGTAATAATTATTTAACGTTAAATTTATTTAAAAGATTTTAGACTCCCATCACTATAATATTTGACATAAACTAGCTGAGTGCGGCCGTTAGGGTGGCTTTAGAATCTTTTAGGGAATAGGGATGATGACAAGGTCTAAGAGTAGCGAATTTTGTTAATAAAATAAAGAAATCACGGTAAAACATAAGTGTTCCCAAAATTTCAGCTCGATAGCATTTGTATTTTTTTTTGTTATGCGCCTTCAAAGTTGGATAATCAAGTTGATTTTTTTTTCAATTATATTTCTTAATATTTGTATACCATTCGATAACTTATACAATTAAAAGCAACTTTTGTTAAAAAACCACTTTCATAAACGCAATATTTAATATACCTATCGAACAAAGTTCTCTCCCAATGCGTACAAACTACGAAAGAGTGACGTCAGTCTTTCGTAGCACTTTGTATGGAGCGTTTCGGGCAGGTCTATTTTATCAGGATGTTTGAATTGTCATATCTTGGTGAATTTTTAAGCTTTCAGAGTCATTCTTTCAGCGATGTTTCTATTTTTTAAGGGTCGTTCAATTACCAATAAGAAAAAAAAATGTCATCAAGCCTATTATACAATTATAATTAGCACACGTCTAGTCGCACGCACACAAACACCATGCCTAAGTTTGGCAACGCCGCACCACTGCGTGAGGGAGTGCGTGTGTTAGTAAGTAAGTAAGTCTTTATTTCCAAGAAATTGGTTACAATGTTCTTATTATTATTATATTTTATAGTTCACAATTTCTGCCTCTAGGGCGTGGAAATATTTTTAAATATAAAATTAATCATGCTTTATTACTATAATATCTAACCATAACAAACAGATATTTAAATAGAATCAAAAATAAATTAAGTATACTTAATACAATCCTCAAAAAAAAAAATGAAAAAAATTTATGTACATACGAATACTCAGTCAAAACATCCTGAAACCATAAGTTAGGTTTTTTGGCTACGATTGATTCGGTCGCCGCGCTACTGGATGGCGTGATACTGGCAATGCGCTAAGCATACAATAATAATAATTATTAAAACGCGACGTAATTTCGGCATGCTGTGTCATCGGTAATTTAAAATACATTGCAGGCGTAATCATGCAGAACTTCGGCGGCGTATTTTCGGCCTAGTGTGTTTAGACACTGAGATCATCAACCTTTTAATAAAAATAATTCCTGCTGTATTCAATAAACGTTACCATATTTTTCGCGCGGATTTCTAAATACGAAAGCAAATGAAAAATATGTAAAGATGTTTTCACAAAAGCTTACAACAATGGCCGCCATGACAGTTGTTGACGCTCACAGCCTTTTGTCTGTGGTATTACAGATCGTTGAGCCCTTGTGAACCAATGGTTTTCATACAGTGATTTCATTGGAATACAGGTACTTATACAATGTGTCCCGACACCGGTGTCCGATCCTTTTATGCCATGATCTATGGCATATTCTATCGACAAATTGGCTCTTAATTTTTTTCTTTCTCTCACGGTTGTAAAATGGCAGCCATTTTAGTTTTTCTCGGGCTTTCGCACTAATCTGACCAGTAGTTCTCATGTAAATATCCTGTGGACATAAAAAAGGTCTCATTTGATAGCCAAACTTGTAGACTACGCTTACATAGGCAATATGTTATAAATTTCGTGGAATTGAACATAGAAAAGCCAAAGTTTAAGAAAAAAAATGTGTATTTTTCAATTAATGGCTTTTTGTGAAAAATCTAGCGAATTAAACTGGTTATTTTTTGTTTTAAAGAGATAGGGGAGGTTTGCATCTTAAATAAATTCTTTACTTCAATGCTCTAAGTCAGGCAGTTTAGAAGTTATAACGATTTTCCTATGAAGTATAGGTCAGATTAGTATGAAGTCAGAGAAAAAATTTTTTCGAAAGTTGGAGAAAAAAAATTTTTAACTCATGATTTATGGCATATTTTAGTGACAAATTGGCCTTCAAATATTTTTTTCTCCAACTTTTGAAAAAAAAAATCCTCTGGCTTCATACTAATCTGACCTATACTTCATAGAAAAATCGTTATAACTTCTAAACTATCTGACTTAGAGCATTCAAATAAAAAAAATATTTAAGATGAAAACCTTCTCTATCTTTTTTAAATAAAAAAGAACTCGTTTAATGCGCTAGATTTTTCACAAAAAGCCATTAATTAAAAAATACACAATATTTTTTCTTAAACTTTGATTTTTCTATGTTTAATTCCACAAAATTTATAACATATTACCTGTGTAAGCGTAGTCCACAAGTTTAGCTATCAAATGAGACCTTTTTTATCTTCATAGGACATTTACATGAGAAGTCAAGGTCAGATTAGTGTGAAAGCCCGAGGAAAACTAAAATGGCTGCCATTTTACAACCGTGAAAGAAAGAAAAAAATTGAGAGCCAATTTGTCGATGATATATGCCATAGATCATGACATTAAAAGATCGGACACCGGTGTCGAGACACATTGTATGTACATATTATGTAAACTTTGTATAAAGTTCGCTGTGTACATATGCAGCACTGTAAGTGTTACATAAATTGACTTATGTTTCATAGGCGAATGGAGAACCTACGTAATTTGATAAGGTTATGTTAAGCCTGTCAGATCCTTACTAATTTAACTTGACATAGCTCGACCAAACAACTTAAGTTACAATAGCAAACAATGAAGAAACCAAATATTTATTTTTCTTTCCAGCACATAAACAGCAACAAAATATTCAGTGAGATAAGAGTATTCACATGAATATATATAAAATCACGTCCGTTCGTCGCTCCTGGAGGTGAACAAACAAAGAAATACACTTTAAGATGAATGAGGGTAGTCGGATACGCCGCCATCTTGAATTACAAGTGATTGATTTGGCGCATTTGACCGATCTGCTTATCCCACCCGAACCGTTATATTGCCTGTTGATACTTGACCATCCATCACATATGAAAATGATATTATCTGGTATCCCTATGTCCTTTCCCGGGACTCAAAGTATTCCCATACCATACAGCAAAATCAGTTGAAGGGTTTAAAAGCGTGAGAAGGTAATAGACTGATACGCATTTATAATATTTAGGGAGTTTGTTTTTCATAAACCCCACACAAGCTACGCCGAGATGTAGCTTCACTCTACATCCTCTATCGGTTGTATCACGGGGAGTGCTCTGAGTAATTGTTCAGAATCATACCTCCTGCAACTTTTCCCCATTGCCCCATGTGAAAAATATACCATCCTCATCACCCTGATGTGTGGCTTCCACCGTGCGTTTTTCGCGTAACTTTCTGCCGCGCCCTATAAAACTGTAAAACGGACTGTCACCAGCAGTATTTCCGGACCTATACGACCTGAAAACCTTCAAGAAGGGAGCGTATACCCTCTTAAAAGGCCGGCAATGCACCTGCAGCTCTTCTGATGTTGCGAATGTCCATGTGCGACGGTATAGTTGCTTTCCATCAGGTGACCCGTTTGCTCGTTGGCTCGTCGTTATTTCATAAAATAATACACTGGTAAGTCACTATACAATGTACATTATAATATTACAGATTTTAATAATAATTGCCAACAACTTAAAACTATTTGCGAAACAAAGATACTAAAACCTAGTAAACAAAACTCTTATGTAAAAAATTCTCCCAAAGGGAGCTAGCGTTAAGCTGAGTTGATAAGAATTTCGTGGAGAGTCCTCTGTGGTGTTGTTAAGCCTCCTTCGCACGCAGCCCTTATTGGGCGATTTCATTGAAACGACAATTTGCCACGTCAGGAACAAAAGTTAATCTGGGGGCGCAAAAAAGTGGCCATGAGCGAATTAAGAATTGCCAAATTAAATTAGGCAAAGCCTTGTTTTAAATCAGAATCAGTTAATTTTAAGTTAGTGGACTCCTAGATAATCAATTTTATTGTGCAATATCTTGTATTGTGAAATATTATTGACCTAGGGTTAATATTGAACGCACCCGCCTTTCAATCTTATTGTCAAATAAATTGTTCAATAATAATATTGTTAAATGATTACCCAAAATAATTGATCATCTAGGGACCCACTTAAATGAATCAGTTAATTTTAAGTGACAGCTGCCTTACATAATATGACACTCGTCCTTAATATGCCATAATATCCACGCGCTTAAATATTCATAAGTTATGTCCACACTGTGCACTTTCACTTTCAATTTTCGTCATCAACTTTCATATTGGCGCATTCAATAATTGAATGCGTCAAGGAACGCAACGCCAATATTGTCATTTTTGAAGTGTTGGATACGGTCAGAGGGCATGCGTCGCTGGCATGCCTCACGTTCGCTGTTGACTGCGCTATAACGCATGCCCTTGACGAACAGAAAAAGGCACAGTGTGGACAAAGCTAATGGCCGACTAGGCGCAAGTTGGACGTAGAATCTTAACCTGCAAAGTCATGTGACTGAAGTTCCTCTTGATTACCTGCGATACTAGTACGAGTATAGTAAGCGCAAGTTCGGCACTTATGGTGTGTCATATCAGCCGAATCCGCCTCGGAATTCCCATCGCATAGCTTCAGCATTGTGTATATTTTGATTGCTTAGATACTAGACTTAACTTCGTTGCACCAAATCTCGTTTATCGCACTAACCGTACACTTTTCCGGAATAAAAAGTATCCTATGTCCTTTCCCGGGATTTAAAGTATCTACGTACCAAATTTAAGCAAAATTGGTTTAGGAGTTTGGGCGTGAAATGGTCAGAAAGACAGAGGGAAACACTTTTATATTTGTAATATTAGTCTGCATAATATTATTGTTAGTTGTTATGTTACTAGTTACTACAGACTTATAATAACACAAATATAAAAAAATGACGAAATAAAATATAAAATAAAGCTTTTTTACAAAAATTTCAACAAATTATTGCATTTTCATTAGCTCAAATACGTATGCAATTCGAATTCGAATTAATTGGACTACTAAAGCCCTATCACGGCCACCAGTAGAAATGCGAAAGTATAGACAAACTGTGGACATAAAAGGTACCGTTCCAATCTTCACCGCGGCCAATCGCGACCGACAAAAATTCAATTAAAATGCCACTTTATGACAGACTATAGTACCTATATGTCATAGAGTAGGATATTATTTGAATTTTTAGGACGACAGTCTGTCATAAAGTGGCATTTTAATTGAATGGTGGCCATGCTAGGGCTACTGGAGTAGGTAAAATCGTGCTCGAAGATTCCGTTATATCCGTTATATATAACATACAGCCCAAGCTAATAAAGCGCGATAAAAAGGGAAAATAAAAAGACGGATAACCGCGGCTCAAGAACTAACAGTCAATTTCATCAAAGTTTATCTGTGAAGGTCGCAGCCATTTGAAGCGTGTCACCATGTCACAGCCGACATAATAACGGAGGACATTTAGTTGACCCCGGTCATGCCCTATTCAGAGATATTTAAGCCACAAAAATGATCCTTATATCCTTGTCATAAAGGTCATATCGGAGGTGGAATAACTCGGAACGCGTCTGTAGTTCACATCATACGAAACTGGTGCCCTTATCCAGGATATTAGGGCCGCCCTAACAGACAATATTTTTTGTGAGCACGTTATATTTAGGACGAAAAATCCACATTTTGTACAGAAATATTTTGCTCATAATATACTGTAAGTATATTTTTGTTACAATGGGTTGGAATGTTACTATGATTTTTGGGCGTATTTTTTCAGCCTTATATTTTACATAGAGGGAACGGTAAATCTCTAAAAACTTAATAAAAATATACTAATCCTACATAATATTATTATCCTCTCGTATTAAGTCAGTACGTTGTAATTAAAATTTAAAATAAACGCGTATACTCACTGATCCTGTTAGTATTGAAATGAATGAAAGAATGAATGAAATGAATGAAAGAAAGAATGTTCATTTTGGACTACGAGGCACCTTGATTTTAACATAATATATTATTTATCATATTTGGACGTTGGCTACTTGATTTCTTGACCCAGGCTTGGATCATGAATCTTCTCCTAGCCAAGTACCTACAATGGGCTTACAGCGTGTCCTGAACTCCCACAAATCGTTGTGGTCTGAATTGACCGTCACAACATGATTCTACATGACATGACACGTCTGTAATTTGTGACTGTTTACATTTATCAAGTATAAATTATGTAATATACTATAAATACAATATAAATAACATACAGTAGACCATCCTCATACTAGACCAACATACACATTACACAACAAAAAAAAGTTACTAAGCGGGCTCCTAGACGATCAATTTTATTGCGCGATATCACACACAATAATAATTATTGAACAACTTATTTGAAAATAATATTGAAAGACGGGCGCGTTTAATATTAACCCTAGACGGTCAATGATGTTGCACTATACGTGATATTGCACAATAAAATTGTAGTGTATCTAAACACACTAGGCCGAAGTTACGCGGCGGAAATTCCGCATGATTTAGTCCGCAATGTCAAACGCATACAATATACGGACGGAACGCGACGGAATAGTTCGTCATCGGTAGTTTAAAATACATTGCGGGCGTAACTTCGGCCTAGTGTGTTTACTGTTTAGGCACTAAGTATAGGGGCCCGATAACACTAAAACTTAATTTGTCATAGATAACGGAAAAAATCTGTCCCTGTCTATAAATGAGTGAGTTACTCTACTCTATGGCATTCATACTGTGTTATAAACCTACTGTAATATACTGTGTAGGGCCATTAATCACGCGCCTACAAGGGTGGTCACTTGCCCTTGACTTTGACTGCTAAGGGCTAGGGATATACACACACACATCTACCTTTATAACATGTAAGCAAATAGACTAAAGCTATACAATAACATGCCTAAGAGTCAGAATATAGTATAGGAACGAAAGTCTTCCACAGTGCGTTTTTCGCGTAACTTTCTGCCGCACACTGTAAAACTCTGGAACGAACTGTCACCAGCAGTATTTCCGGACCTATACGACCTGCAAACCTTCAAGAAGAGAGCGTATTCCCTCTACGCTCTCTTCTTGAAGGTGGATGGCCGGCAACGCACCTGCAGCTCTTCTGATGTTGCGAGTGTCCATGGGCGACGGTAGTTGCTTTTCATCAGGTGACCCGTTTGCTCGTTTGCCCTTTTATTTCATTAAAAAAAAAACGATATAATATTAACTAGCTGACCCGGCAAACGTTGTTTTTCCATATAAATTATTTCTAGTCTCAATTAAAAAAAAAGCTTTTCTCAGGCCTAACAATGTACCATCGGAGAAATTGATTCCTAGGCATTTGACAGAAGATCGTCATTTGGTCGGGTGACTGAGCTTTTTTTGACCTGGTTTGACTGACCAATGTATGATATTCGTATTTTTCCTTGTGGTAAGTTCTCGAAGAGCTTGTGTGGGTTTTGGAAAAAAAAACTCCCTAAATATTATAAATGCGAAAGTGTGTCTGTCAGTCAGACCTTGTCGCCCACACGCTTGAACTGATTTTGCTGCAATTTGGTATGGGGATAATTTGAGTCCCGGGAAAGGACATAGGATACTTTTATACCGGAAAAATGTAGAGTTCCTGCGCGATTTTCACATAACGGAGTTGCGGGCGTCATCTAGTTTATCTATAAACCAGGTAATATCATTTTCATATGTGATGGATCGGCAAGTGGTCAACAGGCAATATAACGGTCCGGCTGGGATAAGCAGATTGGTCAAACGCGCGAAATCAATCACTAATAATTCAAGATGGCGGCGTGTCCGACTACCCTCATTCATCTTAAAGTGTATTTCTTTGTTTGTTCACCTCCAGGAGCGACGAACGGACGTGATTTTATATATTCATGTGAATACTCTTATCTCACTGAATATTTTGTTGCTGTTTATGTGCTGGAAAGAAAAAATAAATATTTGGTTTCTTCGTTATTTGCTATTGTTATTTAAGTTGTTTGGTCAAGTTACGTCAAGTTAAATTAGTAGGGATCTGACATTCTTAACATAACCCTATCAAATGACGTAGGCAGAGTAGACAGAATGATAGAGTATGCCGACTTAGAACTGATGTTGAAATTTTTAAATTTGACGTATTATGACGAAAATCGTCGCTAGGGTTGTTAACTTGTTACCTACGAATTTAAAAATATGACATATTCGATGGACGTGTTCCTCTTTGGTCGTTTTGTTGTTTGTGTTTTGGCACATGCGATTAAAATTGGCAGAATCCAATTTTGAAATACTTATTTTAAATATTTAAAAATAAATTATATCAGCCAGCGCCAGGGACAATGCATTCATAATCCTAGTGAAACCCGACGAATTTGATAGATATTGAAACCTGTCCGTTTCTTTGCAGTCGAACTACTGGTAGTTATGTCTATTGTGACGTAGGTTCGCCATTAGCCTATGATTATGAAACATATAACAAAAAATGAAAACCGACTTCCAAGGTAAAAACAATAATAACATCCTTTTAAATAATATGAACTAAAAAGTATTAATTAATTTTTCCTATCTAATAGTGCCTTTTTCCGAATTCGGCTAAAACTCAACTATTTTTGTACTCAATCTTCATCATTTTAAAGTTGGTACCAGATATACTTAGCTGAATCTTCAGTCTGCCAGAATATTTGAAACTTTTTTAACTGGCACCGACTTCAAAATTATGAAGATTGAGTACAGAAATAGTTGAGTTTTAGCCGAATTCGGAAAAAGGCACTATTAGATAGGAAAAATTATTCAATACTTTTTAGTTCATATTATTTAAAGGATGTTATTATTGTTTTTACCTTGGAAGTCGGTTTTAATTTTTTGTTAAAAATAATAATTTCACTCTTTTTAGTTACCTAGTAAACTATCGCGTACTATACGTAGAAAAATACACCTGTATATTATTCAGTATCTTATTACAAGCTCACCGGTGAGCGAGACACAATAGAATAACAATAGGTTTCCAAGAATCCACGATCGAAGGATTAATAGGAGTATAATCATTAATCAGTAAAACCGTTTCGGAGGAGTAAGGTAACTAACATTGTGACACGAGAAAGATAAGAAGATGTACTTATTTATTATATTAAATATTAATATTATAAGGCACTTATTTAAAGGGGCAGTTGTAAATTGCAGTGTTGGTAAGTTAAAAATTATAAATGGCACGTTTAATAACTAGTTTAGCAGTTAAAACTAAGCAGTAAAGTAAACAAAAATGAGTTGTAAAAAATAATGAAATGGATCATTGAAAACATTATTGAACAGTAAAATAATTAAATGAGCGGTAAAAATTAATGAATGAGCGGTTACGTGTGGGCAGTAACGAATCGGAATTTGTCAGTAAGAAATCTCATTCTAAGCAGTTCTTTAAACAATGAGGCGGTAAAATATAATAATATCGGCCAAGTGCGAGTCGAACTCGCCCATGGAGGGTTCCGTACCATTATAAAGCGAAAGTAAGACGGTCGCCGGCTGCTGCCGCAGCACGCTCGCTTCGCTCGTTCGGCTCCCTCTGTGTTGTGGTCTAAGTTCTAACCTAACCTAACCTACTCTTGGACTTTCTGGATTGTGTTTTATTTTGTTTTGGCGGGGGGCTGCGCCCTCCGACCCCCTTTCGGGGGGGCTGGGCCCCCCCATCCCTCCGCTACGGTATACGTGGTTAAGTAGGCCTTCTGTTAAGTCGTTATCGAACTGCTCATTCCATCATTTTTACCGCTCATTCATTTATCGAACCGCTCATTCCATCATTTTTGCCGCTCATTCGGTTATTGGACTGCTCAATTATTTTTTTATTACTGTCCATGTTTTACAGTCGCAATAATTAATCAACCGCCAAAAAAATAAATAAATGCTCAATATTTTTTTAAACTGATCATAATAACATCTCAAATATTTAAATAACTGCTCTAAAAATTAGTTCCCATATTATAATAAACGTAATTATCCTAAAACGTATATAAACTACATAATAGAACAAAAGTTCTGATAAAATTTTAATAGTCTAATGCCCTGTTTCTGAAGTTACCAGTTAAACTTTCATTAGCTATTGATACAATAAAGTTATGTATAGGATAAACGTTGGTTATCTGTCACTGCGTTTCTGAACACGCAATGAACCGTTCACTATCAAACAGACAAGCAGTACCATAATTTGCCGTTAGATGGGTCTTTTAAAATTTGCTATTTTTAAATTAGGATTATTACTAGTTTTATTTACGAATACGAATTTTTACGAATAAGCGAATACTACGAATATTTTATTTAGGGGTAAGGTAAATAATTAAATAAGCATTGTTTTAGTTATAAATTAATAAAATTGGCTATTTAAATTCGATATTCAATTTTCATGAGATGCACACTGAATAAAAATGCTGCAATTTGCAACATTTGCAAATCATTTACTTACCTCTAGTACATATTATGTAGTTTTGATACAACCACAGTCCACATCACAGAACACAATAATATTTCTAACGGAGAACCAAATCAACATCTGTTTGTACTTTGTAAAGACAAGACTGCCTGCTCTTTCATCTTGGTAGTTTAGTTGCTTTGTTTAGGCCAAACAATGCACTTTTTTGGGTCTTACCACTTGCGAATCGCGTCAGCAAAAATTACACTACCGAATTTAATAAAAAAAAAACTCGAGTATCTACTCGTTAAAAGAAACAAAAATAAAAAATTCCTTTGTTTAAGTACTTTTGAACTATTTTTTACGGTTATAACTTTATAATTTTTATTATTTAACTGTAGATACGTTATTGAAAACGGCCGCAAGTTTCTAGGTAAGTACTCAAATATTAGAAATAAACTCCAATACTTTCAAATCAGACTCTGATGAGCTGCTCGTATTCATCATGTTAATTTTAATATTTTAACTGACACTTTTATAATAAGCTAAAACCTAAAAGTTTACGTAATTTGCTTGAAGCAAAACGTTGACGTTTTGCTTCAAGCAAATTACGAAAAAATTAAAGTTATGAAATCGATAAACGGCACACATTGGCCAGTTAAGTTAACCTGCGCTTAAACGGAGTTTATCTTACATTGCGATGTTCAGAAACGCACTTTCTTAGTTTATCGAACCAATAGCGCTAACGAATAGATAAACTGCCGTTAAAAGTTCCTCAGAAACCGGGCATAATTCAGCTACTCCACAGAATTCACATTTGTACACGCTACTGTAATTTAACTAAGTTTCTATTTAACACATTAACTTATAAGTAGGGAATTATATTGTAAAAGAAACACAAGCACGAATATGTATTTGTTCGTAATTTATTTATTTGACAACTATGAACTACTTTGCCACATATCCACCAATAGGAGGGTGAATTTGTGTACGAATTCGGACATCTACCGGTCCATAGCATTTGTAGGACTCAAGCGATCTTTACACGAAATATTTCGAGTGTGAAGTTTTGAGAATATACAAACTATTAGCAACAAATTATATCGTGCAGGAAACCGGTCTCGAACGCTTCAACTCCCAAGCGGCCACATGTGGTGTATGAATTGGGACATCTATAACCGGTCCCACCGTTCGACTCGAGACACCGTTCGGCCCCAGGTGCGCGTGGTCTATGGTGGTTGCATACTAAGGTATCAACTACCATAAAAATATCATATGACTATCTCCATGGCAGCCGCGGCCTGGCCGCTGCGGCTCGGTAGCCTATTATCGAAGCAACTTACTTCTCAGAAGTAATGTCAAATGTGTGCCTTACGCTCTGGAGTTAGGTTGAATTTGTTATGTTCAATTTTGGTGACATTGGTGACCCTGTCGTGGTAATGATGATGATGATGAATGTAATTTGCATAGTAGCATATGCTTTCAGTTCTTAAAACAGCTCCGACACCCCCAAACTTGTATCTATAAGGAATCCGGAGTTCTCTTAGTATCTTCGGAACCATAGTGTACCTCGTTGCAAAATCTTGCGTTTTGGTAGCATATGCTTAGGATGCTTCTCATAAAACCAAAATCACCATATGTTTCCATATTAATTTCGAGGAGTTCCCTCGATTACTCATGGATCACATCATCAGGTCACCTTTTTTGTGAACATGGTACTAAATTGGAGTAAAACCTAATACAACAAAACAAAAATTTTGAAAATCGGTTCACAAACGGCGGAGTAATCGTTGAACATACAAAAAAAAAAATTCCACAGCCGAACATAATACCTCCTCCTTTTTGGAAGTCGGTTAAAAAGTACAAACAAAGCTTTTTTTTGTTTGTACTATCTTTTTGTTTTGGAGGAGTTCTCGCACTTAAACACTGTGAGTTGTGACACGAGATTTTTATATATTAGACTAAAAACTGACGGCGACCATTGTTTGTGCGACGGGATAGCGATTAACGTTGCCATGGTGACATACTAATTTAATCATTTCAATAAAATAATACGGGCGAAATACTTTATATGGCAAAACAATGTTTGCCATGACAGCTAGTATCAAATACTCATAAAGTTAATATAGGTACCTAGCGGAATAGAGCGACAATCTCGAGCTGTCAAACAAAACCAAAATTGGTTTTCATCTGTGTGAAAAATATGTGTACGTATACACTTACACAAGCATGATTGAACATGAATTCTATGAGATTAAATTGTCAACGTGCGGCACGTGCCGACTGGACTTCAAAAAAAGAGTGCTGCTGTCATGTATCACACGTCTCTTTTTACCACGCAGTGTTACTGATAGTGACATCTCTCTTGCTCAGGCCTTTGTTTCTCTATTCCGCCAGGTATATTAACTTAATGCTTATACTATGGTTTCAAAGTCGAACGACTGCAACTTGACTAAGCACCCAGGTCCAAAAAACAGCCACTGCACCTGACTAAATCCCTGCTTTAGAAAATCGACATAAATTAGGTTGAACAATAAACATAAAAGCCAAAAACCATTGGAACCTCGTAAACATACATACCCATTACTATTGACTCGGTATAAAAACGTACACAAAACGAACCGAGTCTTATCGACTTTCGATCAATCAAAGGTCAAGGACTCCACCCCCTCCCTCTCCTGCCGTTCGACTCCCCCCCCCCCTCGCACGGAGTGGACGGAAGTGAAAATTCAAAGACACGAATGCGTAGGATGTGTTTTTTTGATGTGAAATATGCGGTCAGTCTGACGGAAGTACGGTACCGTGTTTATAATATGTACGGCTACAGGAAATTGAATGTTTGGCCACTTCGAATCGTTTATGAACTTACCGCTACTACCCTTAAGTATATTTTTAAGTAACACTGTTTGTACCAAAAATATTTATTCGTCATAAACTAGGTCCATCAAAAATTAAAACTTTTTTTTACAGAAAATTAATATTCTTACCCTATAATATTATTTGCGCTTATTTTTTATCTCAAGATCAATACGAAAGAGCTAAATTATTTACCTAAGTAAGATGGGTCTCTGAATACAGTGTGGTGTGTTTTTGCCATCATGCGTGTCCGCATGCGGGTGAAGACAGGAAAAATATTATGTACTAGTTGTTGCCCGCGACTTCGTCCGCGTTAGCATAGTAGATCACATCCCAAGTATTATTTATTGTACAAAAATATTCAATGTACAGAATTGACTTTCCTACGATTTTATTATATAAAGATGTTCCGCGCGGCTTCGCTTGCGTAATTTAGGAATTTCACGCAACCGTACATTTGTCCCTTTACGTGGTCTATTCTTCATGTTTGCCAAATAACATAAGAATTGCTCCAGTAGTTCTTAAGATAATAAGCAATTTCATATAATTTCCCCTGTTTTTCCACATTTTCCTCTATTTCTTCGCTCCTTTTAGTTTTGGCGTGATAAAATATAGCCTATAGCCTTCCTCGATCAATGGGCTATCTGACACTGAATGAATTTTTCAAATCGGACCAGTAGTTTCTGAGATTAGCGCATTCAAATTAGCCCTTTCAAATAATTTCCCCCCGTTTTTTCCACATTTTCCTCTATTTCTTAGCTCTTAATAATGCCCGTTTTCACCAACAACTCCTAAAATTTAGGTATCCCTTAAGCCAATATAAGGGGCACCTAACGTCAGTTTTGTTTCAATAATTTAGGGGATGAATTTACAACCCCGTAACTCTTAGGTGACGTATATCACTACATAGTATAAAACAATGTCGCTTTTTCTGTCCACATGTCCCTTTGTTCCCTTTAATTGCGGTTTTCTTTAATAGATAGAGTAATTAAAGAGGAAGGTTTGTGATAAATGTATGAAGATATTTATGGGAGTTCGCTATTTTACAAGTAAAATATCACACGGCCATTCGATAACAGATTCATTGTCAAGGCAACCGTCATATAACGTCATCGTCGTTGCAACATACGTCACCTAAGTGTTACGGGGTCGTCAATTCATCCCCTAAATTATAAGGGTCACCTAATGGTTTGACGGATGAATCGCATAATAGGTTGTTTTAATCAAAATATACGTCACCTAAGTTTTACGGGCTTGTCAATTCATCCCCTAAATTATAATGGTTTAGGTGTTACTTAAACGTCGGT
The DNA here is from genome assembly GCF_905147365.1 of Aricia agestis. Classification (NCBI taxonomy): domain Eukaryota; kingdom Metazoa; phylum Arthropoda; class Insecta; order Lepidoptera; family Lycaenidae; genus Aricia; species Aricia agestis. Next base: position 917,241 of record NC_056419.1, read on the forward strand.
GAAAACAAAACTTGCGTTAGGTGCCCCTTATATTGGTTTAAGGGACACCTAAATTTTAGGTGTCGTTGGTGAAAACGGGCATTAGCGTTATAAAATATAGCCTATAGCCTTCCTCGATAAATGGGCTATCCGACATTAAAATAATTTTTCAAATCGGACCAGTACTTCCTGAAATTAGCGCGTTCAAACAAACAAAGAAACAAACTCTGCAGAATTATAATCTTATCTTATATCTTAAAACGAGCAATTTTTGTATATATATATATATATATATATAATTGGAATCTCGGAATCGGCTCCAACGATTTTCATGAAATTTAGTATATAGGGGGTTTCGGGGGCGATAAAACGACCTAGCTAGGAATCATTTCTAGAAAATGTCATTTTCATCGGAAACAGCTAGTATTAATAATATAAAGTACTTATAGAAATAATATAGATAATATAGATGAAATGATAAGATGCCGGCAACTAGCATGAGGACGAGATCCGCACGCGGGCGATAACACACACTAATATTACAAGGCTTTACCAGCTAAAAGCCGAGCTTTGTGAGGGATCGCGTCGTTTGCGTGGTAATAATCTTTAATGCTAAGTACTCACATACGGTTTTGCTCGATAGTTTTACTCCAAATCGAACAATAACCACCGTGTGGACCGCCAAAACTGACAGCTCGAAGGCTCACTTCGAGCCGGCTCGATGGAATTAAATATGTCAAATATGTCATTTCCTCCGATTCGGAGTAAAACTATCGAGCAAAACCGTATGTGAGTACTTAGCATAAGGCAGGCATTAGGGTTCCGTAGTCAACAAGGAACCCTTATAGTTTTGGTCTGTCTGTCTGTCTGTTTGCCTGTCTGTCTGTCTGTCTTTCCGTCTGTCCGTCTGTCCATCCGTCCGTCCGTCTGTCCGCGGCTTTGCTCAGAGACTATAGGACCTACAAAGCTGTAATTTAGTATGAATGCATGATTAATGATGCCGACAAAACGGTACATGAAATCTTAAACAATATTTTTTTATGGTACCTTCCCTACACATCAAGCAGGGATGTATATTTTTTTCGCGTCCACCACATCGTGTGGGATTTCGTTGGATAGGTTTTTTATTTAAAAATATTATGAGTATTCATAGATCATAATATTATGAGTAGGTATTCATAGATCATTTTCAGATTTAGGGATCCCTTTATGAAATATTAAGTTTTAAAGTGGAAAAAATCGTTAGATTCCAGTGTCCCCCCTTCTATCAGCTAAACGGTTGCTTCTGGAAATGTGAAGAAATTCACGAGAGTAGGAAATTTGCTGAATTTAAAAGGAAAACTATCACGGCTAAGAAGACTTCATAAGTTTTTGAGTTATAGTCGATCAACTAAAAACAATTTATTCGGTGAAGTATATAGAATCTTTTCGTTCAAATTCCTTTAAACGTTACTGAGATGATGTTGCTAGTAGTGTAAAACACGTTATAAATGTAAATTCATTGAATTATCAATAAAACTAGTGGTACTACGGAACCCTATATTGCGCGTGGCCCGACACGCACTTGGCTGGTTTATATTTCAATAGTTACCAAACCTTCAATGACTGATGATAACACAATATCTACTTATAAATAAAAATTACCACCTATGTTAAAGCACAAACGCGTCATAGTTTTTCCGTAAAGTATACCACAAAATAGTGCTTAAGTCGTAGAGTATACCACAAAATAGTGCTCAAGTCGTAGTAATATAATAGGGCTAGCTAAGCTCGCCCTGATAACACAATTTAAGCAAAGTTGAAAACTTCAATTACACAATTCCAGCTGTAAGCAAAGAAGCGTTGGGACTGGAGGAAATTGGTATTCGCGGCGCGTCCCTTTCTCACGTAGACCCTTAGCTTTAGGGTTACAACGGTTTTTTCAATTTACATATCAACTGTAGGGCTGTATATATTAGGAGCTTTGGTGTATTCAGTTTAGTACTACTTGTAAATAAAACCTTTTGTAAGCCACGTATATGATCTTGGGTTCCGTTTTTACAATTACATAAGATTTTATCAGATTGTGACGTATATCTGCAGTATGATCAATAGAAAAACATTATACATATTAGTCTCTATTAATACATAATTACAAATCAGGCCTGTGAGAGATCCTATTATACCTAACTAAATTTAAAATTATGAATGTTACAGAAATATGATTAAAACCACAAAATATTATGGTGTCCCGACACTATAATATTTTGTACTATTATGTCGAGCATTAATTTTAAACGTCAAAAGTTGTAACAAACTTTGGGACTATAGTCTCGTTATTATGCACAAACAAGCGTGGAGCTTACACATAATATTACATTAGGCTATGACGTCTTTGGACAATGAATAATAATATCTATTTCAGCCGTATTATTTTATCACCATGGCAACGTCCATCGCTATCCCATCGCACAAACAATGGTCGCCGTCAGTCTCGAGTTGTAATAATTTACTATTATTTATTCAACAAATGCATTTATCAATATAAAAAGTACCCAGTAGCCGATTCTCAGACCCACTGAATATGCATATAAAATTTGGTTAAAATCAGTAAAGCCGTTTTGGAGGAGTACGCGGCCTAACATTGTGACACGAGAATTTTATATATAAGATTACATATTCTACTACCAATAGCGGAATTCTAACTAAAATGGTTGACGTGGCCTAAGTACTCAGTCGCAGACATCTGAAACAAAAATAATTCGGCTCTAGATGCCCCAAAAAAATTGTGTACACATTCTCAAAAAGAAAAAAGACTCTCCCGATGTAGAATTCAGCTTTTCACTTTATATAGCTCAAACGTGAATTCCCTTACTTCAATTCCTGGGATAGCTGTTCAGTTCATGAATATCGCAATAGTAGTTGGCGTGCTTCCATTACTTTCGGAATGCATATTAATTGCGGCGAGGGGGGAAGAGGGGAGAGAGTCGATTATTACGAGTCAATTGAAAATGGAATACCTTTACGAGAGTAGGTGTCAGTTTTTACCGCTTCATTGTCAGTCATTGCAAAGGTTTTATTGCAATTATACAATGATGGCAAGCGTTAAATTGCACAAATGTTTGAATGGCAGAATATTATATTTGGTTCTCATTTTCATGGAAGTGGAAACTTAAATCGAAACTCGACCAAATTAATGCCCCTAAACATTATGAACCCGTGACTCTACGACGTTTTAATTTTCCTAACAGTGAGAATGCTGAAAATACGCCAATTATGAATTTCCCTGTACACATTGCGTTGGCAGGGATTATGTACAGCGAACAGTTCGCTTGATTGGGGGGTGTTAATGAGGAATCAATAACAAGTAATCATTAGTTTACGCGACTACCGTCTTATCGTTCTTTGGCTGCTAGTTACACCTACAGCCTCAGTATAAATATGCAGTACGCTGTTAATAGTGACTCCTACATCTGTTTCGTTGACGGTGGCCGGTTTGAAACCAGGGTAGCAATGAAAGAGTTATTTTGTAGCGCCAAGTGTGTGCGCAGTACACAAGAGCACTCTTTGTTTCTTTCCGATCATTACCTAGTGACCAGTCCAAGCTCGGAAACAACATTTTCCAACGCGGGAATCGAACCCACGACCTCTGAGTCGAAGAGCCATATTTTATTAAACATTTTAGACCCAATTCCACCAACCTCTGTTTGTTAAATCCTAACAAGGCATTACTTAACGGATCTGGAAAATTAAACATACTGTTAAAATACTTATGTCCCACAGTAAAAATTTAACAGCGGATTAGTAAATGCAATGTTAAGTGAACAACGAGTGAACAACTATCAATTTGTTAATTCTTGTTATAAGGCGACAAAATTGCAATGTACTAGATTAATACGACATGTTTGCTGCAATGTGTCACTTTCTTCCTTATTAGTATTCTTCCTTAATAGTAGATAATGCGACCAAATTAAAATATCACAGATCGCATACATTTGTTACGCTATAATAGTTCCTCTTAATTTACCAGGTTAAAAATTATTATCTGTCAAAGCTGAAAACATGAAGTCAAAACAGATTCTTTTATTGATATTGCGTATTATTGAAAGTTGTTATTTTGACTCATATAACAACCTGTTAAATATTTAACGGACCTCCACAGCAGGAATTAAATTTAACACCGTGTTAGGTGATTTAACATGACATTATTGCATGGTGGAACGCTCGATAGCTCTAACAGGCCATTAACTGATTTTACAAGCCATTATTTATTTAACATTGCTTGATGAAACTGGGTCTAAGCCAAAATTAGTTGTGATATAATATTATATGAGGTAAAGTTTTTTCCTACAAGCAAAAGAATTGACTTGAATGTAGGAATACGGATGTAACTAGATAACGATATTCCCACTACACAGGAGTGCCTCAAGAAGCATTATCGCGCCCGATATTTTACATAAAATTGTGTATTTGTGGCTTGAACTCAAGATCCATTGTACGTGTCACTTTATGAAATAATTTTAGAAAAATAGAGGAAAAGGAAAGTTTTGTTTTTGCATTTGGGAAGTTTTGATAAAGTTTGCGACAAATAAAAAGAATCCGTATAATAGACTTGAACGGAAAATTATTTAAAGACTACTTTTTCTTACTTTATCGAAATGTACGGTTCCCAAAGTATTTTATTTTTAAACTCGTCACAAAAGGATTTCTTTTATTGTTCTAAGCCATTGTTTGACCCAAGTTGTTGCTATGGATGATTTTCGTTTCCATAATGATGTCCTTGACTAGGACAAGGTAAATGTTATAAATTCTTGCTTAAAGTTTACCGCAATTTCCTTATCATAATATATAATCATAATTAAGCATCGTAACATGACAGTCATTGATTGAAATAACAGTAAAATATGGTTTGAAATATTGAATAATAATTTTGAACATACTTGGTTTAGGTTGGTGAACAAATTATAAGGTAAAATTTGAACATTATACAAGATGAAGATTTAAGAATATTATACAAGATGCTAGTGTAAACACCGTTATCCTTAAAACCATCAAGTGAGCCCCTCAAAATGAACAACTTTTGCTATGATGGTGGATTTCAATGATGGGAACTCAAAAATCCGTCTTCAAATTGCCGATCCGGGCATCCGGATGGGTATCCGTCTTCATAATAATAATAATGATTTATGCAAAAAATCATTATTATTATTATTATTATAAAGGCGGCATTTTTTTGAGTTCCCAGCATTGTTCTCATAGAAAAAGTTGTTCATTTTGACGGGCTCATATTTCGATGGTTTTAATGTAGGTTTTAAGGATATCGGTGTTTAACTAACACACTATTATTTTTTATTACAATTAAACGTTATGATATATTAACACCAATGCTATATAGGTTTGTAAGACGTACACTAGTTTCTATGTTTTTAACAAAAGTCATGCTTTGGCACGAATCACAAAGAACGACCACTCCACGGCCTCGACAAACAGGGTAAAACAGCGCTTACAAACTAAAAAGACAGTGTTGTTGCAATCGCGAATCATTACACGATCCAACTGCTTGTTTTCATAAAAAATCGTATTTCTTATTTGTCTCAAATAATTTATAATCTCCGTTGTCGTAAAAGATTCATAGCACAGCTGCTGTGTTCCTAAACTCATGATGATATTATAAAATGTTGTCCGGGGAGTGTCCTTAATTCAAGACATTTGCTCGTATGAAATTCTCAAGAAAATGTTATACATTTGCAAGGAAATTTATATATTAAAAATGTGAATTTTTGCTTGCGCTTCGCATTCAACGTCACAAGTAGCTATGATTCTTGGTATAAGCTTATATCCAAAACGCCTCCGTGGTCTAGGTATAGGGCGCGGTTCTTGACTCGGAGGTCGTGGGTTCGATTCCCGCGTTGGAAACATAGTATTTCCAAGTTTGGTTAAGACAATGCAGGCTGATCACCTGATTGTCTGACAAGTAAGATGATTCATGCGTTGGATGGGCATGTAAAAAGTCGGTCCTGCGCCTGATCTCTCGCCGGTCGTGTCGGTCATCCGTCCCACTGGGTTATGAGAGTAAAGGAATAGCGAGTGCTCTTGTGTACTGCGCACACACTTGGGCACTATACAATTACTCCTGCGCAGCTGGCCTGGTTTCAATGAAACTGGCCACCGTCACCGAAACCGGCGTGGGAGCTATTATTATATCCATACTTCCATACTAATATTATTATAAATGCGAAAGTGTGTCTGTCTGTCTGTTACCTCTTTACGCCCGAACCGCTGAACTGATTTTGCTGGGTATGGAGATACTTCGAGTTCCGGCAAAATGTACGGTTCCCATCGCGATAAAGGAATGTTGACGCAAAGGAGTTGCGGGCGTCATCCTAGTAGGTAGCTCATATTTCCTTCAGCTCCATTGAGAACAACATCGTTTACCGCGCGGAAAACGTACATTTTGCCGAGATAAACACTGTTATTGCGATTTGACGACCTCCGTGGCTCAATGGTTAGAATATGTGGCTACTCAAGCCGGGGGTCAACAAAAAGTTTTTCAATGTTCCTTGGTCATGGATGTGTATTAAATATGTGTATGATATAATAAAAATCTTAAATAAATGTATACATAGTATAAAAGTATTAAATATATTATTTCCGTTGTCTGGTACCTGTAACTCAAGTCCTTCAGGTACTTAGCACGGGGCCAGACTGACGTGGTGTGAAGCGTCCATAGATATTATTATTGCCTGTCTTGGGTCTTAAATTATCACCATATCAGAGTAAACTGAATATAAGACGTATTTGAAGACACATCGCTAAGATATTGGACATCCGCCATATCAGAAAAGTTAGTGACATATTGTGCGAGACCGTTAGATATAACTGGTATACATACCGTTAGGTATAATTGTGGGTACCGCCACAATATAATAATGAAATCTACAGGAATGTGCCATCTGCTGTGTGTATATTTATTTATTATATTAAGTACTAAGCTTTATTATCTCACAATTTTAAGTCCCTCACCCATTTCTTGTGATTGTATTATATTAATATAATTTGTAGTTCTCCTAAAATAATTTATACTTACTTTTAATATTTTTGAGTTTAGATTACCTGTCATGAGTCATGTGTCTCGTCAGGACTTTTTGTTTGATATATCAGTTAATTTTAGCCTAAATTTATTATTTATAAGCGAAAACTTGTTATATGTCGTTATTTAATATGTATTATTACTGTTATAGTTATATGCTGTAAATTTTCCTAATAAAATAAATAAAAATAAATAAGTACTAAGTATGTACACCTAGACACCATTCACTGAACACTTAGGGCTTGTTTCACCGCTTTCTGATAAGTGGGCAGTGGTGAATAGGCAATCTACCACTTAACGTGATAGATAGAGTATGGAGAATCTGTCTGTTGTGGATTGCCTATCCGGCACTTTATCAGGAAGTGGTAAAACTGGCTCTTAGAATTTATGGCAGTATCCATAAAGTTAATATACCTAGCGGAATATAGAAACAAAGGCCTGAGCAAGCGAGATATCACTATCAGTAGCACTGCGTGGTAAAAAGAGACGTGTGATACATGACAGCAGAATCAATTTTTTTCATCTGTTTGACGTCCAGTCGGCACTTATCGGCACATTGACAATTTAATCTCTTAGAAAGATGCTTGTATAAGTGTATACGTACACATATTTTTACACATAGACGTAAATCAATTTCGGTTTCGTTTGACAGGTATGGTCGAGATTGTTGCTCTATTCCGCTAGGTATATTAACTCTATGGCAATATCTGATCTATTGCTACGTTCACTACCTGTTCGCTGACTGGACTCTAGACAATACAGTATTAAATAATTCAGCAGCGAATAGATTAAACCAGGGGTTCCCAAACTTTTTCTGCATGCGGCGCCAATGATATTCTATGTTACTAACGTAACTAGATTGGAAGTTTACGGTAGCAACGCGTTGCCACTTCGAAGATGCCTGCAGGCATATCTCACATACATAATGACATAACGAATATATGACTTGACATTGTCTTTTGAACAAAAAAGTGATTACGCATTTCTGAGAATCTTTTGTAAGACATTGCTACTCTAGTATTTTAGAAACTCATTGTGCGGCGCAGTTACACAATATTCTGTCACGGCGCGTCTACCTGATTTATATCGATGGGTTAAGCAGGTAAATGATAAAAAACAAATGTTTGTCATCTGCCTGCTTTGCATAATCATTATTTTACAATATTTGGGGTTTCGGATAGTGATGGAACCAGAGACTCTTGCCTTTCCTGGTGCGCCGCGGTGCACACTTTGGGAACCCCTGGATTAAACAATAAAATATATGCATAAGATAAATTATATCGATGTGAAATATTATAGTGCATCATTTCATATTTCACTATAATCTATATATATTAAAATGGATTTTCAATTGTGTTAGTAACGCTAAAACTCGAAAACGGCTGAACGGATTGGGCTAATTTTAGTCTTAAAATATTCGTATAAGTAGAGGGAAGGTTTAAAAGTGACACGAAGTTCACCGGGACAGCTAGTCTTATATATAAAATTCTCGTGTCACAATGTTAGGCCGCGTACTCCTCCGAAACGGCTTTACTGATTTTAACCAAATTTTATATGCATATTCAGTGGGTCTGAGAATCGGCTACTGGGTACTTTTTATATTGATAAGTGCATTTGTTGAATAAATAATATAGTAAATTATTACATCTCGAGACTGACGGCGACCATTGTCTGTGCAACGGGATAGCGATGGACGATGGAGGTGACATACTTATTTAGTCACTTCAATAAAATAATACGGGCGAAATACTTTATATGGCAAAGAAACGTTTGCCGGGACAGCTAGTAAAATATAATAATGTGTCTGAAGCTATGTCTGAAGCCTTAATTGGCTTTTCGTTTTCTATACTTCATAGTAAATTTAATATAGTTAGCTGTAAGCCACCCAAACATGATGAAATAAAAATAAAATAAATTAAAATAATACGTTTAATAATGTATTATGTTTTCTTTATCTTTAGAATGTTTCATTTTATGAAATCCAATTTCATTTCGTATTCAAGCTCTGTCTGCAAATCTAAACGTTTATTCTATGCACTTAAACAATCATAGTTTTGAACTATTTATTACATGAATTAAACTGTAATAACACTATCAAAGAACTAGAAGTATTTTATATACTTAATTGATTAAATGTATCTCTTATTATGTGTGTCTGTCAATGGACAGACAACATAATAATCTTAAATATCTCTCAAGTTCTTCATGCGCAAACCGCTAAACCGATTTGGATTTGAATACATCCATAGCATCCATCTTTGAGTACGGGTAGTAATAATAAATATAAATCAAAACTGTTGAATCGAATTTAATCATTTTTTCAGTGGCTATATAATTATTTTATACCCGTGCGAAGCCGGGGCGGGTCACTAGTTGAGTAATAAAAAAGTATTGAGTAATAAAGTAAGTATTGTAAAATAGTTTTTATTGCGGAAATATGGTGTGATTAACGTTCTAACAATTTTCTGAAACAATTTTCAAATAAGGGGCAAACGAGCAAACGGGTCACCATGGGCGACAGAAGTTGCTTTCAACTTCCGTCGCCCATGGACACTCACAACATTAAATGAACTGCAGGTGCGTTGAGGGTCTTTTTTAGGGTTCCGTACCCAAAGTAAAAACGGAACCCTATTACTGAGACTTCGATGTCTGTCCATCTGTCTGTCTCCAGGCTGTAACTCAATAACCTCTATAGCTTGACTTATGAAATTTCCACAGATTGTATTTTCTTTCGTTGCCGCTATATTAACAGATATTAAAAACAAAATAAAATTAATATTTAAAGGGGGCTCCCATACAACAAACGTTATTTTTTTGGCCTTTTTTGCTCCTAATAAATAATGGCAACAGCTAGGCAAATATTAATAATTAATGATAATATTCAAATAAAATAAAAATTTAAGGGGGGCTTCCATACAAAAACACAATTTTTGGCCTATTTTTCTTCTATAACGGTACGGAACCCATCGTGCGCGAGTCCAACTCGCACTTGGTCGATTTTTCATGATATTTAATGTATCTATAATAATATACAGGATGTAACAAAACTCAGCGATAATAGGTAACTGTGCCCATATTATATGTCCCTTATTATATACTCGCATGTTTTATTATGGAAGAGTTATTTTTTTTTATTTAATATGTTTACAAAACAAATTCAAGCCGTTTTAACTTGAATTTGCCACGCCCTAACACGTCGGGACATTTCTCAAGAAAAATGGAAGTATTATAATTACTAAGACATTATCTTTAATCACATTTTTAAATTAAAAGAAAGTTTATAATTGTACGCAAGCTTAACGTTCGTTTTTCGTAGTAAAACGAAAGTATAATGATTTGCAATAAAGAATGTTTTTCACGGTGAAGAGACAATAATTTTATAGACTTAGGTAGACGGTATACTTGAGTATATTTTTCAAGATTTTGTGACATTTTTATGAAAACCTAAATCTATATGGTTCTGCTGTTTCATTCGTCATTCATGCAATTCATAATAAGCAATTGTAATAAGCAATTTATAATAAGCAAGAATTATATTTATATTTTACATCCATTCTAATATTATTGTCAAATGCTTTGTCTGTCTATTTTCGCAAAAGCTGCCTAGGCCCAACACTTTGTGGGAAAGAAAATAAGTTGCATAAGCAAAAAAAATAAATAAAAATGAAACAGTCATTAAAATACACAGGTTTATTCCAAACAGTGAGACGCAGAATTTCGTATGAATAATTTTATATGAAGTTTTGATTTAGGGTAGACTAAAAAAAGGGTAAAACATTTTAGCTTACAATACAAATACTTTATTATTTATAAATTAATATAGTAAAATGAACATGATTCCATGAAAAATATGTGGTACAATGTGAAGATAATAATATAATTTCCTGTATAGTAGAATTATGCCGCATCTCGTCACATGTGAAGTGGCTTCAACTTTGACCTTAATGAGATATTTGACAGGCGTTTAGTATTGACGACACGAGTACGACACGACTCCCGGCGGGACCGTCACGTCCAACTTGTAATGAGTTTAGGCTCGACACTATCATCCAACTTGTAAATTATTATGACTTTACTGCCTATTACGCAGCTCGGTTATGAGGCGAAAGAGATTCTAGTATCAACAATGTGACGTTAAATATAAGCTATACAAAACTATTGTCTTGTAATAAACCTAAAATAATATTTTGTAAAACTATAAAAATGCATTTCTCAATGTGATTTAGACAGCTGTTATGAGACAAACACTTTAAACATTATAAAAAATACTATAATTAACGTTTTATTATAAATCAAGTGTTTTTCTGAACAGAAAAGTGTATGTTTAAACAATGAATTCATGTTATTGAAACTGTGAAAAAATATAAGCGTAATCCGTCGAAATAATACGGAATATTGGACGACACGGATCACGAGGAGGTAGACGAAACGGAATGAAACGAAGACAACGCTCGACTGGCTCGAGATCCTCAACCTGCAACCCGTCGGGATCTTCCCAGTGGCCCACGTGAAGTAAAACCATTTTGAAATTCACGCCCACGAATTCGTGAAAATTTTTCCGCTTTTAAACCGCTTAAAAACGTTATTTTTTAAACCTAAAAATTTTTGGTTACGGCCCGCGACACCACTAATGCGCGTTTGTGGCCCGTGTAAAAAACGGCTGAGTAACACTGCTGTAGACGTTGCTACATCATTAGATTTGGATTCAATTCAATATTTATAATAAAACGTCGAAATGAATTTACTCCGAACAAATTCCTTTGATGTGGAACTAATGTTTTGTAAAGGACTGTTTTATTAAGGAACTAGATGATGCCCGTAACTTCGTTGCACCAAAATTAGTTTATCGCGCGGGAACCGTACATTTACAGGGATAAAAAGTATCCTATGTCCTTTCTCGGGACTAAAGGTATCTCCATGCCAAATTCCAGCAAAATCGGTTCAGCGGTTTGGGCGTGAAAAGGTAACAGACCGACAGAATTTTTTTCGTATTTATAATATTTAGTATGGATAATAATCCATACTAAATATGTTATCCGTAATAACGGATGGATAATATTATTTTTTTAAACGGCCTTTGTCCCAAAACACATTAACACCGCTGTCTTTCCTGTGTCGTCAGGATTGACAGCGGGATCCAACCACGAAAACCCTTTGATATGATTAGGGATATGCTCGAGCAATCTTGGAACCCGCAACGAAATTAATCAGAAGAAGATATGCGGAGTGGGAAGTAGATGGTGGATATTATGTAGAGAATAGCAGTTTTTCATCTTTTTTTTATGAAATAAGGGGGCAAACGAACAAACGGGTCACCTGATGGAAAGCAACTTCCGTCGCCCATGGACACTCGCAGCATCAGAAGAGCTGCATGTGCGTTGCCGGCCTTTTAAGAGGGAATAGGGTAATAGGGGAGGGTAGGGAAGGGAAGGAAATAGGGGAGGGTAGGAAAGGGAATAGGGTAGGGGATTGGGCCTCCGGTAAACTCACTCACTCGGCGAAACACAGCGCAAGCGCTGTTTCATGCCGGTTTTCTGTGAGAACGTGGTATTTATCCGGTCGAGCCGGCCCATTCGTGCCGAAGCATGGCTCTCCCACGTATATAATACTAGCTAAAAGCAGAGCTTCGTGAGGGCTCGCATCGTCAATCCTTGGCGACTGATGACACATCTACATTCAAATAAAAATGACTATGTTAAAGCACATAATAGGCTTAATAGTTTTTCCGTGAAGTGTACCACAATGTTTAGGTTGTGGGATATACTAAGGTTTGCTTGCCAACAACATTTAAACATAGTAATACCGTTACTATTGTTGAGAAAACCAACAAAATATTTCCAGGATATAGCGTCATACAATATTAGTGCTTATACGGAGGATGTACCTAAATATTTTAGCAGCAAAGTGCACTCAAGCGCTTTTCGTTCTAAATGCACTTAAACTCTCAAGTTTTACAGTATTCTGTTTAAAAAAATATATTGTTTACTTACTTGGTCATTTTACAATATCTTAAACGTAATATTGATTGTTGTATAATAGCAAATAATAAAACAAGGTGATAATGCTTTGGGGTGTGTCAGTTATATTATAGAGTTCACTGTGGAAGGAGTTACTTTTTAGGGTTCCGTACCTAAAGGGTTAAAACGGGACCCTATTACTAATATTTCGGTGTCTGTCCGTCTGTTTGTCCGTCTGTCTGTCTCCAGGCTGGATCTCAAGAACCACAATAGCTAGACTGCTGAAATTTTCACAAATGGTGTAAAGTGCATATATTAGGGTGGAGCGAAAAATGTTTTTTTTTTATATTCGTTTCGGCATACCTATAAAAAGTTGCTGCTACTGTTCACAAATATACGTACAAAATTTTATTTAGATCATAATAAATTTAGAGGTCCAACGTCATGAACTTTAGAGAAATTCGAAAAACTTTGTCAAAAACCACCAACTTCTAATATTGCCAAATTAACCCTGAATTATATTATGTGTATTCCGTTACGTTCGTAACTTATTTATTGCTCAGATGGATGGGGAGATTGAGGCAGGATAGGTGATTTATTCATTGCACTTTTCAATCGTTGTCTGAACTCTGAACGCCATAAAGTGCGCGCTATTATTGTAATTCTGCTTGTGAGAAACAGTGATTTTAAGCACTACCCACAAGAAAATAAACTCCTGTAAGTAATATTTTTAAATTCCTGTTCACTTATTGTTGATAAAATACTATCTTCGATATAATTTATATCTAGTATTTATTTTTATTACAGTCATAATATGTCGTCAAAACACGAAAAGAGACATGTTATCCCGTTTTTGGTTTATCGGAGAAGTTATGGTATATATAGGTGGGGTCGTCACATCCATAGGCGTAGGGATGTGACGACCCCACCGCCCGCCTGATGGTAGTTCTGTCTCACAATAATTAGTGTGGGATAGATCTAACATCAAGCGCAGTTAGTCAACCGAAGGATGGCGGTAAAACCATCAACGATAGGGTCAGTGAAGAAATCCATGGTCATCAATGGGCTGCAGCATTGATGGTTTGATTCATTGGCCCCTGTCAGATTGCCAATCCGCGTGCTCCGCGTGGCAATTATGAGCAAATGCCTTTTATGAAACGCACCAGAAAAAGATGGCCCCTAGTTCCCGGTAGCGGTACTATTCCTGGCCACGGTAGCGGCCATGGTAACGGCACTGCGAGGGGTGCTAATAATCTCCGCGCTACGGATCGCTACCACCAACTGGACCTGGCGACGTACAACGGACGAACGCTTAGACTCGAAGACCACCTAGTCGAACTGGAGGTAGAATTGGAAAAAATCCGTTGGCACGTATTAGGGTTGTGCGAGGTCCGAAGACAAGGGGAAGACACCATGACTCTGCCATCGGGTCACCTTTTCTACTTCCGAGAGGGAGATCATACATCCCGGGGCGGCGTGGGATTCCTCGTCAACAAATCTCTCGTTGACAACGTTGTCGAGATCTCGAGTGTGTCGGAGAGGGTAGCGTACCTTGTTTTGAGACTCACCGATAGGTATTCTCTCAATATAGTACAAGTGTACGCACCAACCTCGACACATTCCGATGACCAAATGGAGACCATGTACGAAGACGTCTCCAAGGTCTTAAATACAACCCCTAAGACCCACTTCAATGTTGTCATGGGAGATTTTAACTCCAAAGTAGGAGTACGAGCTAGCGGCGAGTCTTGCTTGGGACAGCACGGTGTTGGGATTCGAAACCGCAGGGGGCAAATGCTGGTCAACTTTTTCGAAAAAGAGGGGCTCTTCTTGATGAATTCCTTCTTCAAAAAGATGCCCCAAAGAAAGTGGACATGGCGAAGCCCTGACTCTGTGGTAAGGAACGAGATAGATTTCATCATTACGGATCGGAAGTATATATTTAGGGATGTCTCTGTGATCAATAGGTTCAATACCGGTAGCGTTCACCGACTACTGCGAGGATCCTTGAGTGTATGCTTCAAACTCGAAAGAGCCCATATGCTGAGGTCTACTCTCCGACCCAACTCCCAATAATCCGTCGCTGACACCCAGAAATTTCAGTTACAACAAGGGAAAGGATATCTAAGGATACTTTTTATCCCGGAAAATGTACGGTTCTCGCGCGATAAGCAAGTTTTGACGCAACGGAGTTGCGGGCGTCATCCAGTTGTTAATATAGTACTACTCAATGAAAGTCTCTAAGGACGAGCCCTTACTTCTGTCAACTGTCAAATTATTTCGACGTCGCCCGTCCCTCGCACTCCGAAGTTTGTTTTGGCGTCTTGACGCTTATTTGTTCGCGACTCGCTGTCAGGACTAACTGTCAACTGTAACTGCTGTGTTTGACGATATCACTTTATATACGTGTGCTTGATTCGGTAATTGAGTAAACATTAAAATCTGAAACGTGATTAAACATTTTTGTACTTATGTTTTTGTAAGTACAAGGGATTTTACAATGCAGTTAGCATTTTATTGTATTATACGAAATTGCATTGCAGTAAATTGTAGCTCGTAAGCTGCGTAGCGCTACGAAGCTCTACGAACCTCTACGGCGTAGCACTGCTACTGAATCGTAGATCGTTTTCATAAAGCTCTGAGGCCCTAGAAAAAGTATCTTTCGCTAAAAACAATGTCGAAATTCGTTATCAAAATGTATGCGGTTTGACATAAGTCATCGCTAAATGACATTCCGCTTGCGAAGACTAATGTCAAATCGTATCGTCATAATAACGTGGTGTGAAGCGTCCATAGATATTATTATGTCCATAGATATTAAATCCCATACATTTATTTTGATAGCGAATTTCGTCATCGTTTTTAACGAAAGGGTCTTTGGCTACGGCCTCTGGTTACCTCCAAGTGCGGTACCGTCGTGTGGCGGCCGTGATGCAGCGGTGAATGACGTCACAAGAACGTTGTCTATATGGGCGGTATGGCGCGGTTTCTAGAGAACGGTGTCAACTACCGTTCTCTAGAAAACCGCGCCATATTGCTTACATGGAACAACGTTCTAGTGATGTCATTCACCGCTGTATTGCGGCCGCTGCATGGCGGCGCCGCTTTTGGAGGAAACCAGAGCTTTAGTGATTGATAATTTTTTTTAATTATTACTTGAAAAACTGTATTATAATAATTGTAAAGACTATTATAATAGTGAATTTGGACATTTTTAATTTGTAGTCATCACAAACATTAATTATTTGAGTCACTAGTTAGATAAAATATATAAAAAAATATTTAAATTTCCTAAATAACGTTTGAAAAATATCCTAAAAATGAAATAAATTTAGGGATTTATTAAAAGAATATTATATAAAAAAACATTTATTGATCGCATTTACAACAAAAACATACATTACTTTATCGACATCAACTTAAATTATATTAAACTATTACAAACAATAATAATAATTTACAATAACTAATAACATAATATTATTAAAATTTTCTTGTAAATAATCCATGAATCTATATTAATATTTTGTAAATAATATTTCTACCATACTGATTAGGAACTCATAATATGCTACAAAATATTATAATATATTATTTAAACATGATTATTTTTGAGTCAGGCTATTATAAAAACTTTCTTGTTTTCAGGCTTCAACAAAGTTATGGAGATCCATACAGTAGCAAGATATTTAAATAATAAACTATCACACATAAAGATATTGTATACCCAGATATTAAGTAACATAATATTCATTATACATATTATAGTGTTGTCAGTATTGATCAATACCAAAAATATAATCATACTGTTAGTACAGTACTCCCAAATTAATAACGCGCATGCAAATCTTCGCTAACTGTCGTAATCACGAAAACACCCGAATCTATGAAACGTAAGAGCCCCAAACAATGCACTTGCATTTTGCACCTTGATCAAAGGAATTAGAAGTAAATATCTTAAAGCCGGTGGCTGTCCGCTGTCGCCGGTCCGTCAAAGTGCTATAAACATAAAGTTACCAATATATACCTAGCGAAATATAGCAACAATCTCGAGCTGTCAAACGAAACCGAAATTGGTTTCATCTGTGTGTAAAAATATGTGCACGTACGTATACACTTACACAAGCATGATTGAACATGATTTCTATGAGATTAAATTGTCAACGTGCAGCACGTGCCGACTGGACGTCAAAAAAATAGTGCCTCTGTCATGTATCACACGTCTCTTTTTACCACGCAGTGTTACTGATGGTGACATCTCTCTTGCTCAGGCCTTTGTTTCTCTATTCCGCTAGGTATATTAACTTTATGGCTATAACTCGTTACCATGGTAACGTATAAGCAACGTCAGACGCCTCTACATCGCTGCAAAGCGTTATTTTTTTTTAAGTTAACGCTTGCAGTGACTCTTCCAACGCTCGAGAATTAATACGACCGTTGCCGAAAAATGACGAAAATTTTATATGCGCATTACCACTTTGGGAGCCCTGTACTAAAATATATTCGTAAATTATTAATATTTCTAATAAGAAAAATGGGATATATACTACTGCAAAGTTTTTACGCTAGAGGGTGCACCAGCACAGACAGTAAACAAAAAGTTTTGTTCGACGTTTCCGTCACTATTCTGATATGACGTATGCAACATGTCGGATTTTGGTCGGATTCACTGACCCCGAATATACAAGTACGTTGGACTTATGTTAACCTTTAAAATGACAGCTATTTTTTGTGCCTAAGAGAACTAAATCTGACGTAAAAATGACGTTTGAAAGTCGCCATATTGGCGCTGATAGCAGTAGTGGGAGTACTTGGAACTAATACTAGTTTCTACAACCAATAGCGATTAAGCGGCCATTTGCAAGTTACGTCAGATTAAGTTCCCTTCCCCCGCATTGGGGGCGCCGGTTCCGCTTTAAGGCTGCGTTTCCACTGAAGCGGAGCGGAGCTTAGCGGTGCCGAATTGACCAATCACCATGCTCGAAGTCTTCGCTGTCATTCCGCTGGAATAGCACGATTGGTCAATTCGGACACCGCTAAGCTCCGCTCCGCTTCAGTGGAAACGCAGCCTAAATAGGCACAAAAAACAGTTGGGTATCATAAGTCCAGCGTACTTGTATAATGGAGGTCAGTGGTCGGATTATTTTTATTTTATTCTACAGTCCACCGCTCTACCAACTGAGCCATCGAAGGTATAGGGTCGGATTATTTACTGTATGCTAGTAGCGCTCTCTGCTCCAACCTTTGAGTATTATTCCCAATTGCAGTCAAAGAAATTTTTGAGGATTTTCGCTCATACGAAAATGGCTTGTAGTGGTTTCGGTAAAGAGGTAAATGCTATTGCTCAAAAAACGATTTACGGATAAGTTTTGACTGAATTTTTTGGTCCCATTGCTTATGATTTCACAATATGGGATGGGGAACCTAATTTGTTACCAAATCGTTGTATGCTTCAGTATTTTTAAAGTTATAGTAATGTACATTTTAAAATAAAATGTGAGTTTTCAACAAACTCATTTTTTTATTGTGGGTTAAAACGATAATCTAATGCCACTACTTCTCATTTTCAATTCCATAAAATAAAATATTTATGGAGTCTTTTTATAGTATTTGCAAAAAGAGGATGGCAGAAAGATATGTATAAGCGGCCGTTTTTGACAGAAGTTTAAAGACAATATTAAGCAAAAATGCTTCTTTTAAAATATCTTAAAAAAAGATTTGTATAAAATACAAACAGAAATACTGTTTGTGGTATTTTGGCTTAAAAACCTTTTTAGTTTAGTATAACGCAAAGTAAGTTCGTATATAGGCGGTTTCATTTTGTTCAGCTTAAAATATTTTTCGACGGATTTCATTTTCATAATAAAATTCTTGATCGTTTAAAATTGTACAGCGTCAATTA
Source organism: Aricia agestis (assembly GCF_905147365.1). Taxonomy (NCBI): domain Eukaryota; kingdom Metazoa; phylum Arthropoda; class Insecta; order Lepidoptera; family Lycaenidae; genus Aricia; species Aricia agestis. The sequence goes on from NC_056419.1 coordinate 936,148, forward strand.
ATTATCATGATATTTTACAAAAAATTATGTACTTAACATAAAATATTATACTGCTTACAATCTACTCAACTATTTTGTTGACTAAATGCAATTGAACTAAATGCATGCTAAATGCTTTTTATAATAGTTGCTTAAGTCATCAAAATTTGTCCAGTATTTTCAATTTCAATTCAAAAAACTAAATAGACACTTTTCCTTCTTATAATACTAGTGTAGATATATTTTATATATTTGTGTTACATCTAAAGATATATTTTACATAAGAAGAGCTATGATAATAATATTATCGTCTTGAAGACATTTACTGGTTATATGCTACTACATAATATGCTATGTCTACGTCAAATCTATGTTCCCAAATCCATAATTATCTTATTTTTTAAATAATTATATTTATAAAAAGTATATACTTTAATTTTTTTTTGGTTATATTTTTCCCGAATCGCTACTTTGAAAATTGCGAGTACGCTAAAAAAAAGTAGGGCAGTTTTCGATAAAGCCATAATTAGTAAAAAAGATCACGTGATGATCTTTCCCGACTACGTAAGAATGAGACGAAACGATTGTTGTGTATTTTTTGTTTCATTTGCACCTAGAGGTAATTTTATATCTTAAAATACAATGATATTGAAACAAATTACGGGACAAAAAATACACAACTCATAAAACGCTCGTTAATGCTCACTCTGTGTAAACCTATTTTTCTTAAAGCCCACTTACAACTTTAAGATTTCTTGGCAAAAATCGTTAAGATAGTGTAGTGTTCGATATAATATTTAGGCTGGATTAGTATGCGAACGCGCGTTATATTAATACATTTTCATGTTTGTTCACAAGTATATATTATAACGATAATATATTTAAATAGTGGCGCGGTCGCGCAGTCAATTACATACAAAATATGCTTGTGATATTGCGGTGTGACCGCCAAACCGTGCGTTTCGGCGTATATAAATCGAGCCTTAGGTCTCTTTGGTGGGATGAGGAGTGGGCGGGGTGGGCGCGCGGGGACGTTATTGGTCAGTTCAGTCTGTCAGAGCTCAGACTGGTCGTTATTGGTAGATTGCGTTTAAACTCTGACACGTTATTGGTAAGTACAAATGCCCACTGAAGTTTTCGCCAAGCGGTCTTAAAATTATGCGGTGCCTACACTTTGTCATTTACACATTAATTATACACCGTTTCAAATTATTTTGATGTAAATGTTTATCAAACTTTCAAACTCAAACACTTTTCCATTAACTTTTTCTGATATTTGAATTGGTAGTATAATTATAGAGCTCTCTCCGCTTTGCTTACATTAACATCAATATAAATTCAAACAGAACTAATACATATTAGCGATTTTACTCTACGTTTACGAATTTTGATGCTATAATTTAAATAAGTTAAGGCCAAAAATATGTTAATCTCTATATTTAGACCTCTATCATCTAAAAATTCAATTCTACGCGCATTGCTATGATATAGAATTTTAAGCACCCTATATAATATGTTCCATACTTTCCCTGATACGTTTTGATATTAGTGGTAAGATAAAAATATTACAAAAGTGTTGATATGAAAATTGGTCTGAATTCAGGACGATTAGGATTCTAGATTTCAAGACTTTCTGTTAATTTTACGCTAGACTTACCTTATACAGGGTTTGAGGAGAATCGTAAATGAGCCAGCCGAATAATCAAGCATTTAAAACCATTGTCATTTTGCCAAGCAGACCATGCCATTAAGTTTTTCTTAATTTATACAATCCTGTAGAGATGTTAAGGGCCGAAATAAAACGAACACCGCCAGACCAACTGTTTCGTACACCAGTTAATTTTCATCTTAGTGTGATTTTGTAAAATGTTATCATATCATCCACTCTTTAGTGATAATGTCATCGTCCTTCAAATGACAATGTCTTACGCTTTCACAACAAAGTCATCACCGCCACAATAGACATAACTAACGCCAAAACATATTTTTTGTAGCTCTGCTCAATAAAATATTTGGCCGTTGTCTGTCATTTTCATTTTCAATTAAGTTTGTTCAAATTAATTATATTAGACAGTCACTTAACACTAATTTTCTTGGAGCTTTCAATTTAGCCTCTACAATTCTGTTATCCATAAAATAATTATGTAAATAGTGATTCTTATAATAACTTTTTAAATATGTAATACATACAAAACAGTGAGGGTGACCACACCGTTATATCTAACACTAATACAAAAATATTGTATTCCAATACACTTTTATTTAAAGCCCTATCCATGCCATGTCGATGTCAACACTGTCTGGAGAATTCAACCAACAAAACAATTTCATGTATCAATACATCTAACGGAAAGTAAAAGTTTCAAAAACGTTTTTGAAGTGAACTTGAAGTGAAGCGTTTGATTGGAAAAATCTAGTCTTCTCTTAGGTTTCATTAACACTAAGCAAAGTAATTTTTAAAGTGACCAAGTGAGTAAGGCCATAGAATAACATCTTGAAGGCTAACAATAAGAAAGAATTATTAAATACCGATTCAGAATAAATCTTAAGATTATGTAGTCTTGAACGAAAAAAGGGAGGCGATAAAATCAGAAGATCAATCGTCAATTTTATAATAAAATTGGTTCATGAAAATTCAATATGGCGTCTGTTAAAACACGATTTGTCACTCTCACGCCCCCGGAGAATGTTATAATAAATCAGTAACACGACCGACACTCACAAAATTCAGTTGCTCATATAACCAAAGGTTCGCTAATATTTTTACTGTTTCTGAAGTAAGTCCTCCAACAATTAATTTTTTATTGAAAAGAGCTCCATAGGAACTTAAAAAAGGCTTGATCTTGCTGTAAAGAAGACAATTATAAGTTGGTTGAATAGTCAAAACAGACACATCACTTATATTTGGACGATACGTTAAATTATACAGACAAAAATACTGATTATTAAGTATTAAAGACTTTATAAAGACTAAGAGATTCAGTGAAGAAATATTAATTTATATTTATGCCTGTTCACGCACTTTTTGAGGCGAACCTCAACTGTCAAATTATACGGCAGGTCGTCTGATATTACATTATACATTCAAATTACGACGGGCCAATATTACGCTTTATATATTTACATCATAAATATTCGTTGTAGTACTTCAATTTTAATATTTATAAGAAAATAGCCTAATATACAAATTTAGAGCACATAATATCAGAAAGCGCGAAGATAAGTTCGGGGAATTTATATTTATAGCTTGAGGAGATGCTAATTTAGATCATAGGAGGCCTTTGATCCGGGCTAGAGATATTTCAGGCAATTTGCTATGTTGTCTCTTTATTAATCTTGCGAGAGATGTATGCTGATGGAATCGTTTAGATACCTCTTTAATAACTAACTTGTTTATAACAGATGCTGCATGTTTTATACACACGCGCGTTTTATACAAGCGCTGTGGTTTCGCCGAGTGAGTGAGTTTACCGGAGGCCCAATCCCCTACCCTATTCCCTTCCCTTCCCATTCCTACCCTCCCCTATTCCCTCTTAAAAGGCCGGCAACGAACCTGCAGCTCTTCTGATGCTGCAAGTGTCCATGGGTGACGGAAGTAGCTTTCCATCAGGTGACCCGTTTGCTCGTTTGCCTCCTTATTTCATTAAAAAAAATGTTTTTAATTAATACGTTTTAAAAAAATCTTTTTTTCCTATATTATCTCCTTCAGCTATGAATATAAAGGTTATCAGAAGTAGTATATCTTATCTGCAGCTTCAAAATGTACGTGCTTCTCGCGCGACGGCAGCACGACCAACAACCATCAGGCTGTGTTCACACCATTCTTACTTCTATCATATTTCCCATCATTCTTCCTATTATCTTTAACACTTTTATTATCATCCTTACCATTACTATCTTTATCATCTTTACTTTTTTTACCACTATTAGCTACAGCGTCGTCCTTAACACTTTTATCATCATCACTTTTGGGTTCGTTGATCTCAGGTATCTTCTGGTTTGCTTGTGTGAGGACTTCCTGTACGTGTATGGTCAGTTCGGGTCGGACGACCTGGGTGAAGGGGAGCAGTGCGCCGGCGACGTCCATCGTATTGTTTATGTTCCTGTGCCATAGCTCCAGCACGACGCTGCGCCGTTGCTACTTGTACCTCGGTGGGCCGAGCCAGCCGCAGCCGAATACCTAGAGTAACAATACAATATTATATCTAATGTGTTTTATATTCTACTAAACTACATACAGATATCAATCTACTGCTTATGTGTAAATATGATCAAAGACCAATAATGATCTAGACTCCAAAACAATAATTGGTGTAGATTTTTATTTTATTCAATTAAAGTTTAGAATAAAAGTTAAAAATGTAATAAATATTTTAGATTATTTGTTACCAAAAACGTGGATCACGTAGGACTATAAAAGTCTTACGTAAAACAAAATGATTGCGAGTATTGACTATGTAACATGAATCTTAGTGGAGTTATATTTTTATTTACTCGTTTATGCTAGTTTTTGGTATATTTTAAGTCTCAAAAAAGGCATAATAATGTCCTTTTTATCATAATATTATTATGATAACTGTTATCAAAATATATTCCTTTCTGCTATATTCGTAAATAGTAATAAAATATTTAAATAAAAAAAACATATTTAACAAACAACATTAAAATATAAATCTCGTTGAAAATCAAGTCGAAAGAGTCTCCAGGTTTATTAAGATTGGTTTAATACTCCGAGATTGCGGGTACTGGATAAATATCAGGCTACGTGCTTCGGAGTTCACTATCTCGGTGTATTTAGCTATCAACCCAGATTAAACATTATCGCGATCCCAGCGAATCTATTTCTAATGACAGTCGTTTAAGTTTGGATCTTTTATTACTTACATTTATTTTAGTCTTCGAATTGTAATGACTATTTCTTTAATTAAGATAATTGTGAAAATGGACAATGATTATCGTTATTTTTTGCTAATTTCCTCTTCTTATATTATTATTATTACTAGCTGAATAGCAGGTAATCGTCATCACCAACGTTGTTGTTTATGTCATTACTATAATAATAGCTAAAATCACTTCCGTTATTGTTTGATTTTGTTTATTCCAATATTTTTACATAACTTTCATCACTGCAATTACTATCGCTCACACCCATTCTGACACACCACCATGGCAGCAGAATTATCAGCAGCAGTATCACGCCCCCCACACCACTCCCAGCTGCGTCAGCGCGAACACGTACAAAGTGCGGTGGCATCACTAGTGCATCGTCACACCCACCTGACACACCACCAGCGACAGCAGCAGCATTATCAGCAACAGTATCTCGCCCCACACCACTCCTAGCTGCATCAGCGCGAACATGTACGGCGTGCGGTGGCACCACTAGTGCATCTTCATCATCATCACACCCACCTGACATACCACCAGCGACAGCAGCAGCATTATCAGCAGCAGTATCACGCCCCACACCACTCCCAGCTGCGTCAGCGCGAACACGTACAACGTGCGGTGGCACCACTGGTTCGGCTCGAAGAGTGTCGGAGCGTAGTCCGGCCACATGATGCCCAATGTCCAGTAGTTGCCAAACGCGAACCTGGTGAAAAATACTTTAGATGTTATGTTCTATTTAGATGAATTAGTAAGCATGGACAAAAACAATATATATTTTGAAGGTCATCGCTGTTCCATAAAGTTTATTGAGGTATGTATTTTAGGAAAATGCTAGAAGAACAAACAGCTGTAGTTGAGTATTTAAGCAAAGAAAGCTAGATTTAGATTCTAAGATTCTAAATCTAAGATGAATACTAATTGGTGACCTAATGACATTATACTTTTAAAACTCCATGAAACGTTAGCTAGAAAGTCAACTAAAGCTCACGAAATCAGCAAGGAACGAAACGGGTTATAAATGTAGATGAGATGTAGTCTGTATAATACTCCGCCTTTTGACAATTAGGTCGCAGTAAATTAGATAGCTCGGTATAACCGGGTCGTAATTGGACCAAAGGCTCTGCCTTCTCGCATGGAAGTTGTAAGTTTATTCAAATCTTTTAGTCGTAGAGAGAAGTGGTTTTGCGAGATGATTCACCATGTTGTTATAAAGGTTAATACAGGATTTTATATAAGGTTAAATAAAATTCTGTTACGAATAGGGATTTTTTTTGTGTAAATTAACAGTATTATTTCTCAGAACCCAGTATTTCCATACCAAATTTCATCAAAGTCAGCTGAGCACTGTAAGAAGTGTAAATCTACAGATCAGTGAATGTGTTTTTCAGTAATTTGGTGCTGAGTTATTCGATAACTTTGATTGCGCGGGGTTTCTAATTAAAGCAAATCTTCCTCAGCAGTAATGCTCGGTGTAGGTACTAGACCTATTATCGAAGCAGAGCAGTCCAGGAGAATGTCTTAACTCCCGACACTATTATTATGTTTTCCCCTGGTTATCTTAAAATTCAAAAGTGTTATTGCAATTGCGTTAATATTCAGAGAAGATCGCAGCGTAATCCCGAGTGTGCGTGTAGGGAATATTGATTCAGTACCGATTATTTCGTCTCAAGCAGGATCAGAGCGAAGTATAATATTTTAAGTGCCATCACATTTTGCCCTAATAATATTAAGCCTTCACCCCACTTAAATAGGTAAGTGCGTAATTGAATGAAATGGGAAATAAAGTTATGATAAATTTTGGGGCTATTTTATGTTGAATTGAGTTTTTGTTATTTTTTTGCTTTACTAGCTGATGGTTGCAAATGAGTTAGCTCAACTGCAGTTTGTTTATTGCATACGCGAAAAAACGTACTAAATGTAAATATCGAGGAAAAAAATTGTTACATTTCCCGGGACCTTCATTTACAGGGAATTAAACGGAGTTTCATCAAAATTAATTGAAGCTTAAAGAAATAATATAAATACATGCATTATTTATAAATAGTTTTTAATGTACATTGTATCTTCTTTTCGATGGCCATGTTATCATATAATTGAACTCATATTGATTCTAATGCTTAATGAATCCTTAATGAATTTAGGCTTTGCCAAAATTTGATTCATAAATGAAACCAATTAATTAATAGATCCTTTCATCACAGCGTTATGGGATCAGTGAACTTTTAGTATACAATATACTATACACATAATATAGTATACTTTATACAAGATGTATGTATGTATGTTGTCGTGTTTTCGTGTCTAGTAGGATACGAAATACGAATAAGGGTCGATTCAGACCTCAACGCGACGAGGCAAGGCGTGGCGTGGCATAAAAAAGTATGGATTTCAATTGCGTGAGATGTCTCGCGATTCTGTCAATTCCATATAAATTTAAAAATGCATCTATGCGTCGCGTTTCGGTCTGAATCAACCCTAACAACTTAAGACAATGGAGGAAATAAATTTAGAATTGACGGCTCTCAAAGTTCTCAAGGATGACTTCACTGCTACCACTGACTTCATTTGCGCAGAGCAATCTTCAACCCGAGCGGACATAGACAAAACCGAAAAATATATTAAAGGTTTGGAAACTGAAAACGCGAAAATGAGTAGCGATATTGTTAGATTGAATTCTCGCCTTGCAAGCTTCGAAAAGATCTCCCGCAGTTGCAATATCGAGATACAAGCAGTGCCAGAACGCAAAAATAAAAATGTAATACAGCTTCTTAAGAAATTATGCGATGTTATTAAGTTTCCGGTTGAAGACGGACATATTAACGCCTGTCGTCAAGTTGCTAAGCAAAATTCTGCTTTCAAGAGGCCACAAAATATCATTGTGACTTTCAACAATACCCGTGTGAGAGATTCGGTTTTGTCGGCTTGTCACAGATACAAAAAAGCTAACTCAGGACGTGGCATAACATCTTCTGATCTTAATATTTCGGGCGAAGGTGAAGGTTCTAGGATTTTTGTTACCGAGCACTTGTCCCCGGAGCAGAAAGCTCTTCATGCAGCGACAAGGTCAACCGCAAAAGAACGGTCCTACAACTATGTGTGGATCAAATATGGCCAGATCTATGTTCGCAAGGCAAAATAGGAATCCCTTTTCTTACAAAGGTCTTTTTGATTGATTATTCTGTGTTATAAAAGTTGACCAATCGTGTTATGCTATGGGTAATTCAAAGACAAAGACAATAATATGATGAATCCTGACATTCCTGACAATGACCTTTAATTTGTTAGCTTTAGTCATTGCTGACAAAAATCGATATCGCTACAGTCAAATTATTAAGGCGTCGCCTTAACCTAAATCACATATTTTAATGTAATAAACTAGACAGACGAAAAGTGGAATTATCCCATCTGACTCTGGCCGGCAACAACTGGGAATTAAATATCCCATTTGTCACTTTAATCTATTTATTGCCGACAAATGAGAAATCCCGCGGAAATTATTTGTGTTTATTTTCAGCTCAACGCTCATTTAAGCCCTCCGCTTTATTAAAACTTTGAGGTTATTTATTACTAATCAAAGTCAAAGTCAAAAATGTTTATTCAGAATAAGTTTTTTTAAATGTTTTCCGAACGTTGTTGCTACTGGGGCCTACCACCGGTTCTGGAACTAACCCGGCGAGAAGAACCGGCGTAAGAAACTCGCACGGGGCCATCTTTTACCAAAAAGATGGAAAATTACAATGTCATTATGACTAAATAAGAAATAAAAAACTAAATACAACCAGTGTACAATATTACAATAAAATAATATACAGAAACAGCTCTGAAGGGGGCGACCTTATTCCCACGGTGTACTATCATTCATGAAATCAGTAACCTTATATTATGCTTTGGTACACAAACGTTCTTTAACAACTTTTTTAAATTTGTTAATTGACAGATTTTGAACGTTTTCTGGGATTTTATTATAAAGGCGTATACATTGACCTTTAAAAGAATTTTTGACTTTAGTAAGTAACCGGAATTTCAAGCTTATGTTTATTACGAGTATTTCTCCCATGGGTATAATCGTTTATTGTTTGCCCTCACAAATAAATATAAATTAATGTTTTGTTTATTCGAATTGAATTGGTTTCGAAGCTACTCAAGTCAATTTCTATGAAATGTATTATGACTATCCCTTTACCAATGAAAATGTTTGCTTAGTTAAGCAATTATATTAAGTTAGTTATGCAATATGTTTGTAAAATTCACTTGACAGACAGGGACAAAATATAAATGAGACCATACTGAAGGTAAAGTAGCTAATGATTTTCCGTATAACTTCCGTAGATTTTCTTGCACTCTCTGATTTATAAAAGAAACTAAGTAGGTATTTTATGTGAAAGGTTGTAATTTATGCTAAACATAAATCTTCGATATCATTTGTATATTTTTCTCAGTACAAAATACCGTCCGTCGCTTTGAAATCAAAGCCTACGTGTTCAAATAAGAAAACTTTTAACAAAACACAAAGGAATCAAACGATCGAAGTAAAATTATAGCGCCATGTCATTAAAGTACCTTTCTTTGCTGAACTTATTTCGAGTTAAAGAGAACAATTTAATATTTATTTCGCTCTGAAATTGTCTGGACTTTAGTTCAGGAATTTAAAAATGGCGAAGCGAAATTACGTTCGGTGCTGGGAGATTAAGTTTGTGGCTGCCGTGGAGAAATGTAAGGAATTGTAAGATGAACCTGCATCCATTGAGGTATAAAAAAATTCTTGAATCCACATAAAATTATTGTCAGCTCAGCTGATTGATTGATACATAAACAACGCAGAGCTAAAAGCTCAGAAGTAGGCACTTCGAAATTTTGCACGTTTCTCCTGCAGATAAGAAATCGTTTTTTAAGTATTTTCCTAACGGCCAGAGCAAAGCTGCATTAATTTATGCTGGCGAAGCTGCGTGAAAAAGCTGGTTCAAAATAAAAGCGCGATACCAATTAACACAACGCTAAACCTCATGGTTTAACATTTCCTTTAGCTATGTCCACATTATGCAATTTCATCTTCAATTTTCGTCATCATCTTTTTTATTCAAATTTCGTTTGGCATACCGCATAATCCATATTATTATCCATATCCATATTAATATTATAAATGCGAAAGTGTGTCTGTCTGTCTGTCTGTCTGTCTGTCTGTTACCTCTTCACGCCTAAACGGCTGAACCGATTGGGCTGAAATTTGGTACAGAGATACTTTGAGTCCCGGGAAAGGACATAGGATACTTTTTATCCCGGAAAAATGTACGGTCCCCACGCGATAAACTAATTTTGGCGCAACGGAGTTGCGGGCGTCATCTAGTATTCAATAATTGAATGCGTTAAAATCCACCCGCGTTGGAAAGAAAAGTGTCATAGTGTCGCGGGCATGCCTCACGTGCGACCTTGACTGCGCTATAACGCGGCATGCGTTATAGCGCAGTCAAGTCAAGCTTGATGAACAAAAAAAGGCACAGTGTGGACAAAGCTTTTAAATAATTCATTATTTTATGTCAGTTATTAAAATACTCCGAACTAACAATGCATTTACCTCAACGTTCATTTCGGTGTTTCGTGTGATACAATTGTGGTTAAAATGAATTAGTGAAAATTGTCTGAAATTATGTGGCTCTGAATGCTGAAACACAGTGTAAGTATCAAACAGTAGAACTTAACCAACTTAACTTAACCAATCTAATCAAATTTTTATGCTACACTAATTATTAATGCCAACTGCATCAAATTCAAACCAACGTCAATCGTGTTAAAATACGCAATTGTTTGGCTGTTTTAATTGGCTTGGTAAAACTTAAAAAAATATTTTTTTTCCATTTTTGTATCAAAATCTTAATGTGGTTCACAGACTACATCTACCTACCAAGTTTCAATAGTTATAATAGCTTTTATAGTTTTGGAGAAAAGTGGCTGTGACATACGGACGGACATACAAACAGACAGACATGACGAATCTATAATCCGTTTTTTTTGAAATTTTGGAAACACTTATTTTTTACCGTGATTTCTTTATTTTATTAACAAAATTCGCTAATCTTTGACCTTGTCATCATCCCTATTTTAGGAATTTGAAATTAGATACGAGTAGCACATTTTGATTGCTAGTGCTCAGGAAATGTTTATTAAACAAATTGATTCCTAGTATTTCGAAAACATATTTTATATGAAACAAATTTTAATGTCTTTATGATGTTTTCAGGGATATTCAATCATTACTGCTCCAATATTATAATATATGGTCCCCTAATTACAAAATACATATAGAGGACATTGAACGTGTCCAGAGAAAATTTCTTAAAATCATTTGCTATCGTCATTTTCCCGGTCGATTAAATTTAAATTACCATGATAGACTTATGCATTTCAAAATAGAGACCCTTGAAAATAGACGCATATTTTTTGACTTATTGTTCTTCTATAAAATTGTGCATAATATTGTTGATTCGTCGGAATTACTATCTGAAATTAGCTTAAATACCAAGCTTAGTGCACGTAGAGTACATCGTACAAATTTATTTGCTTTACAGGTCTACAAGAATAATATTTCTTACTTTAACCCTTTAACACGCATAGCTAGAAAATATAATGAATTAGCTAAAGACAGCTTAAAATTGGACATTTTTGAACACAACCGTAATAAATATATTAAAATCGTCAAAGACATCCTCCATAGCATATTTACCTCTGCAACTTATAAGTGAAATAAGTTACGTCCAAATGTACTGCGTTAAGTTAAAAACCAAAATTTGTGCTAGTTTTATGTTAATATTTTAATGTGTGCACATATTTGTTACGTTGCGATCTAGATCTTACATTTAAATGTATATTAAATTTGTTTAGTTGGGATTGTAATGTGTTTTGTGCATTTAAATAAATAAATAAAAAAAATTCTAATATTAAATGTGTCTATCTGTTTATGTATATAAAACTCAAAGGTGACTGACTGACATGGTGATCTATCAACGCGTATACATAGTCACTGCGGGTTGATTCAGATAGACTGCAACGCGACGCGTAGATGCATTTCTAAATTTATATGGATTTGACAAATTCGCAAGACGTCCCACGCAATTGAAATCTGTCAAACCCATACAAATCTATGCCGCACCGTGCCTCGCCTCGCCTCGTCGCGTTGCGCTCTGAATTGACCCTTATGCGACTGCCGGCTGCCGCTGAGGCGCCGATCTTCGTAGTTAGATTAGCAACTTTCAAAATTGTAATAATTTATATGGATTTGACAGATTCCCAAGACGTGTCACGCAATTGAAATCTGTCAAATCCATACAATCTGTGCCGCACCGTGCCTCGCCTCGCCTCGTCGCGTTGCGCTCTGAATTGACCCTTATGCGACTGCCGGCTGCCGCTGAGGCGCCGATCTTCGTAGTTAGATTAGCAACTTTCAAAATTGTAATAATTTATATGGATTTGACAGATTCCCAAGACGTGTCACGCAATTGAAATCTGTCAAATCCATACAATCTGTGCCGCACCGTGCCTCGCCTCGCCTCGTCGCGTTGCGCTCTGAATTGACCCTTATGCGACTGCCGGCTGCCGCTGAGGCGCCGATCTTCGTAGTTAGATTAGCAACTTTCAAAATTGTAATAATTTATATGGATTTGACAGATTCGCAAGACGTCTCACGCAATTGAAATCTGTCAAATCCATACAAATTTATGCCGCGCCACGCCTCGCCTCTCTTTGGGGTCTGAATTGACCCTTAAACGTAAAGGTAGCAACGTATTCACTATTTAACATTTTTTAAGGGTTTGGAGGTATTACGAGCATAAGTCACGGGTAATGACATCACAAACTTTTGTCACGGAAAAATAATAAGTAATATTATATAAAAATAATAAGTAATATAATAAGTAATAATTCTTGTGCGATTTAATATTACGTCTTATTATTTATTTATTTATTTTGAAAACTTTATGCACATATATACAAAGGTGGACTTAATGCCTTATGGCATTATCTACCAGTCAACCTTTGGGCGATACAAGGACAAAGTTGTATAGGTGCCAGTCGATTTGAAAGAGGATAAAAGACAGAAAAAAAATATATATATATATATATATATATATATATATATATATATATTATACTATACTTACTTATAATATACATATTATCACACATAAAATTATATATAAATAAAACCAATAACCATACAATATAATATATTATATAATAGGTATATAATAATAATAATATATAGTTGATCAATGATGATGCTAAAAAAAATATAAATATTAATTTATGCCATAATATGAAAACTAAGAGTCTGCCAACTGTTTCAAGTAAAACTCACGTACCCTGCGCTTAAAAGTGTCTCTGGTTTTTGACATCCTGATATCCGGATGAAGAGCGTTCCAGAGGAGAATAGCCTGGATATTAAAAGAAGAGTGGACGGAACTTGACTTGTGGGAAGGGCAACTTAAAAGCTGATTTGAAGTGGATCGGAGGTTTTTATCGTGCCTGCTGCAACGGTATTGAAAGTGAGGGGCGAGATATTCGGGAGTATGGGGATGATGCAGCAGTGAATATAGCACACACAGTGCCTGTACAGAGCGGCGCTGACGTACTGGTAACTAGTGTAGCTTGGAGCGATACGAAGAAACATGGTCGTATTTTCTAAGGTTGAATATGAATCGGAGGCAATTATTAAACTTACGCTTGTACTAAAAGCAATTACAGAACCATTGTAGATAACAGGTGGAAGAGCGCCTGTGTCCACTATTATAATTTGTTAACAATACAAATCTCTCCTTTCCTTCCCTTAGTGCCTTATCACACTGGCGATTAGCGAGCGATTTGAAAGCGACGCGACTGCGCAGCGCACACGCCGCGATTGCGCGGCGTGCACGTCGCGACAGCGCAGCGTCGTCGTCGCGGCGTGGGTGGACGCCATTTTGTACACTCGTCTACACAGATTATTATTATATTTAGTAGACTCGTCTAGGGAGTGACGTCAGAATCCATTTTGCTGCAGAGTGTCCAAAACGCCGAAGGCAAGCTGCGTGCATGCCGCGCAATCGCGGCGTTATCGCGGCGTGTGCGTCGTTTTCAAATCGCTCGCTAATCGCCAGTTGATAAGGCCCTTAGTGACTTTTACAGTTCTGTACCCTTTCGAATAAGTAGCTTTTTGTTAAAGCTCATAGCCCGATCAAATAAAATAACGCTTTGAATTGTACGTGCTCCGCTTACAAAGGTGTCGATAGTATTCTAGTTAGGGAGCCCATGCAGGGATTTTGCGACTTTCTTGAGCGCCTCAGGTAAAGCTAGTCTTGACCTTCCATCTAGTTGTCATAGTACAAGGTCTGATAAATTTTTTGGGACTGAAAAAAAAATATTTTTAGTATTAATTTAATATCCCTAATTAACTTCCTCTTAGAGTAGTGACGATTCAAAGAAAACGTCAATATATCCGAGTCCAACATAAAAATATATAGGTTATATTTTTAGACTCAGCTAGATTGATTTACTCTAAAATGAAATGCTGAATTCCTTAAATACTTTTTTATTTTTATTTTCCTTAAAAACATTTCATATATAATTATCTACTTCTAAGTAAGTTTTTAACGCTGATGATTTAGCATTGGGTTGGGACCTAGTAAGTACCACACTAGGTCTGAACTTACTAGCTAGTGAGAAGAGACGAAGAGCATTGTAGAGACATAAAGTCTTTATAACGCTTGAGAATATAAATTACACCTGGGCTCCCCTACTGTAACAACTGGCGTAAGACGAGTCCTCGACAACTTCACCGTAATTGTCACCACGTGTAACGCTTTGTGATAAACTCTCTGTAACTTGAGTATCTCATAAGCCCTTTCCTTTGTATTATTGTTTTACGATTGTGTAAGAACTTTGTGAGTTTGAAATCAATTAGTTCAATTTTTTCCGACCTTAAGTTCAGAACAGACAGCATTTTTATAGCATTCCTTAGAAATCTAAAGGTTTGGTTTTAGCTTTCACGGATAACAAATAATTGCATTTTATTAAGCGCTGATGTACTGGCCATTTAGCCGAAACTTTTTCGTTTTCGCTTGGTTATGGAATTGACATAAGACCAGACGAACGTCAACGTCATATTAACGAACGCTTATGTCAATTCCATACATTTTCATCGGCAATTCTATATCGAAGCGAAACAAAAAGATTTTGGCACACTCCCCTGATCTTATTGATATTGATATGATGCTAGTGCATAATTATTATTTAGAATTTTACGCATACCGAAATTTTATTAAATTTTCATTTAGTACAGCATATTATTATTTATTCACTCATTATAATCATTGCTATGGTTAGATGTGTAAAAACTGTATCACTATCTAGACAAAACTTAGTTTTGTTACACAGTGTAACAAAACTAAGTGATAATTCTTTAGGGTGTGTATGTCCGTTGTCTAGAGTTCACTGTGAAAGTAGCAGCGCTGAAAGAGTAACTTTTTTTAGTTTTGTATGATAAGCGAATTGCTGACGCTGGGGCGCTATTCTATACAAATCGCAAAAAAAATGCTTTTTCAGCGCTGCTACTTTCACAGTGAACTCTACATAAGGAACACATAATCACCCTAAAGTATCATAGTTTTGTTACACCTCGTATAATCATTATCACTTCTATCACCACTACCACCACCATCACTCACCATCCGATCAGGAACACGGTGAGGGTATACGCCAGCACGGTCTCTGGCGCGCTGGCGTTGCTGCTGGTGCTGCGACTGGCGAGCTGCGCCCACAGCAGCCAGCAGATGCCGGCGCCGCCCGCCGCGCCGCCCACCACCATGTAGACGGGCAGGCGCGGCTCGGCCGGGCAGTCGCGGATGTATTGCACGCCTGGGACAAAATTATTAAATTAACTATGGTAAAACACACAATTAATATTAACGCACTCACTGCCGCACTCACAAACACCCAATGACTATTTAACTTTAATAATGAGTTTTTCGGAAAAACGAGACACAATAGCTTATCTATTGTTATCGCAGCCGGATGTGGCCGCTTGGGGCTTCATGAAACAACCATTAATATAATATCTTGGGTGCAGCCGTTATTAGAAATCCTGGTATTTTACAATAAATATCTAAGGTGCTTAAACAATAGGATGAGTGCAGAATTGGGTTTCCTTTACATTGTTTGTATCCGCTCATGTCAGATAACCAATCAGAGAAGTGGGCATTGCTTGTTGTTGTTGCGACACCACACTATTCAATGCGAAATA
Source organism: Aricia agestis (assembly GCF_905147365.1). Classification (NCBI taxonomy): domain Eukaryota; kingdom Metazoa; phylum Arthropoda; class Insecta; order Lepidoptera; family Lycaenidae; genus Aricia; species Aricia agestis. The sequence goes on from NC_056419.1 coordinate 952,283, forward strand.
GAAAGACGAAGCTAAAATAAATGGTTTGGTTTCTATAGGAGAGAGAGAGAGAGAGCGAGACAAAGAAACAGGCGCACGCCGCACGGCTTACAATAATAGCAAAAAGTGTCGTCACAACTTTTGATCTTAATTTTTTCCATCTAGCCCCCTTTTGCAATGAGAAACTTCATTCCAACACAGTCAGTCCAGAACAGTCTTGTTAAAAAATTCTTCACATCTTAATTTGTACCCTATGTCTTTTGTATTGTAACGTACTGTTTTTGCCTTACACTATAATTACTTTGTTAACCACTGACTCCAATTTTGTATGTAAGTTTTTTTTCTGTTTATCTGTGAAAACTTGTAATTGGCCTTCATGTTTGTGTAATTTGTATTTGCTCTTGTATTTAGCCGTAAGTTTTCCGAATTTAATAAAATAAAATAAAATAAAAAAACAAGGATCGGCTGAGGGTTGTTTTGTTTTACGTGTTGACCATATTTTCTCCGTAACCTGCAGTTCCTATCAGTACGTGTAACCGGATGTGGTAGTACCTCCTGAACTAGCAACGTGTTTATACACTCGCTGATGCGTGTGGACGCGTGGGGTGGCGACATCAACGTGAAATTAGGGCTGCCAATCCGATTTTTCCAGGACATGTCCTAGTTTTTATAGTCTCCTGAGAGGTCATTAATAGATTTTGAGCAATAATACTATTAAAAATTACTTAATTAATTTAAAAAAATAATAACACACCAAAAAAAAATTAAGTACATTATTCTAATAAGTACCATCGAGGAAATTGAATCCTAGGCAGTTGACAGACCAACGACATTTGGTTGGATCATGTAAATAATTCTATGTTAATAATAATAATTGTGATCCGTCGGCGGCTGGGTTTGTCTCCCATCTGCCTAGGAATCAACTTCTCTGATAGTACATTGTTACATCATATCAATATTTTAATAATTGAATACTTGAATTCACTACGTCTGTATTGAGTATTCATTACAAATAGATTACTATTGAAACTCAATGCCTCCTGATTTTATCAAACTAGCTGTCCCGGCAAATTTTGTTTTGCCATAAAATGATTTTCTGTTTTCCTGCTTTTTTCTTGAAGTTTTTTTCTGATTTTTTTTTTCTATAGACCTCACGGAGCCCGAGACCTTTCCAACGAATGCAAAATCTTGGAAATCGGTTCGTGCGTTCTGGAGTTATAGCATCAGGAAGGAAAACCCGACTTATTTTTATAATATACTAGCTGTCCCAGCAAACGTTGTTTTGCCATTTTTTTTTAATGAAAAATAGCTGTTGGCCGATTCTCAGACCTACTCAACATGCTCACAAAATTTCATGCGAATCGGTCAAGCCGTTTCGGAGGAGTATGGCAACGAAAACTGTGACACGAGAATTTTATATATTAGATTAGACTAGATGACGCCCCCAAATTCATTGCGCCAAAATTCGTTTGGCGCGCGGGATCCGTACATTTTTCCGGGAGAAAAAGTAAGAAGAATTCTCGGAAAAGTACATAGGAGTACTTTCCCGAGACTCAAAGTATCTTCATACCAAATTTTAGCAAAATCGGATCAGTGGCTTAGGCGTCAAAAGGTAACAAAAAAAATGGAATTTCACATTTATAAAATTAGTAGGAACTTCACAACGTTCCATATATTTTTTAAAGTTGGCAACCCTACATGTGATTAACCCCATCCCATCCTACCCGACAACACCTGATCCCACCAACAGCTGATACGGGCAGGTAATTGAATGTCAGTGATACTCGAATCACAGTTATGAGCTAAACCTGTGACCTAGTGATCTAGTAATTGAAACGCTGAAATAGCCTTTTTGCTGGCTTTAAACCCTATTAGCTTGTTTTGAAACTTTGCCGTGGAAATTGTAAATTGGGAGTTTTCTTTTCATAAGGCCCTTAAGAGGATACACCAGGGGAGAGAGAAATTGAAAATAGGTATTTGAAAATGTATTGCTGTCTCACCAATCTCAAGTCTCCCACCGCGGAGCGCGATAGAGACAACACGACAAAAGTTCTAATAAAAGAACAGAAAATCTTCGATTCGTTGTCCGCTGATTCCTTCTCCAAAACTTAACCGATTTAAGTAATTTTTTCATTAAGAATTAAAGCAAGGCTTGAGCTGTGTTCCTATGTTTTATTTATTTTTTGTATATTCTAGCCAGTTTTGTTTTCTGAGTGTTTGAACACAGAGGAAAATCTTGCCATTTTTTGGGTTTTTGGACGTTCCTATCTTTTTTAATAATTAAATTATGAAAAAAAAGAAAACATAGGGACATGCTAATAGTAGCCATAGATATTCAGGAAAAAAATCATAACTCTACCGGCATTATCCAGGGAGGAAACAGGGGACAGCGTTTGTATGGAAAAACGGCGGTGTGGAATCCTCTTAAATCGGGTTTACATTATGCTAATCCAGAGTGCACTAAATTGCATTCCAGTAGCAATCCAGCGCTAGATTGGATCACTGGATCAAAGTACAGCACCATGACACTTGTGACACACAATTATATTGTCCAATCCCAAACATTTTTGACATTAACTTCACTAAAACTGGATAATTCATTTTGGCTAAGCATCCAGACTCGTTTTGTGCATTTCCTGATGTGAGTATGATTAGGTCGTACATTAAGCTATAGAAAGTTAGAGTGAGATATCATATCCCGAGATTTATATATGTGGAGTCCAATTTCACAATGTTGGCATTACAATTTTTTTGTATTATTAATTTGTTATATTATGTTTTATGTTTCTAGCAATACTTATTTGGACTACAACACTTTGACAACAACCTTAGAAAAAAGAAAAAGACATGAAGTTAATGCAACATTTAATAGCTATTTGTTTTAACTTAAAAGGCGAAAGTACTTTTAGCTATTAATAGCTACTAATTTGCATTTACTTATGGCTTAGCTTTACGTATAGCATAATATTACGCTAAAACATTTTTCCGTCCTCAAGCGTACGTAGAAAATTACTTAACTTGGCGTGACTTAACCCTCCGCCTGTCTAATGTAATTTCAATTTGACAGAGAGCGTTCGTTAATAGTCAAAAGCTCAAAAAAGAGCTGCCTCTAAGACATGTTTCTTTAGAGAATGTCTTTTTTAGTATTTACATAAAATAAAAGTGTTTTGTGGTCCGTTCCCTTATTATTGGATAATGCACAACAGAAGACTTATAATCCATATTAATATTTATAATATTATGAAAAATTCGAAAGTGTTTCTGTTTGTTACCTCTTCATGCCCAAATTGCTGAACGGATTTTGCTGAAATTTGGTTTGGGGATACTTTGAGTCCCGGGACCTTTTCCGGGACTCAAAGTATCCCCAAACCAAAGAAAGAATCATAATAGCCAAAAGAAGCATAGAATACTTTTTCAGCGTTTTTCATAATAATTATTATGTCATAATACACTAATTTCTTCATTTTTTTTTTAATTTTTAGGGTTCCGTATCCAAAGGGTAAAAACGGGACCCTATTACTGAGACTTCGATTTCTGTCCGTCTGTCAGTCACCAGGCTCTATCTCAAAAACCGCTATAGTTACACATCTGAAAATTTTCAGATTGTGTATTTCTGTACCTGCTATAAGAAAAAATACTAAAAATAAAACAAAATTTATATTTAAGGGGGGCTCCCATACAACAAACGTAATTTTTTTGGCCTTTTTTGCTAGTAATCAATAATGGCAACAGATAGGCACTTGAAATTTTCACAAAGCCCTTAGTTATAATATGTGTACTTTAATAAATAATAATATCAAAATAATATAAATATTGACGGGAATCCCATACAAAAACACAATTTTTGGCCTATTTTTGCTCTATAACGGTACGGAACCCTTCGTGCGCGAGTACGATCGCACTTGGCCGATTTTTTTTTATGAAATAAGGGGGCAAACGAGCAAACGGGTCACCTGATGGAAAGCAACTTCCGTCGCCCATGGACACTCGCAGCATCAGAAGAGCTGCAGGTGCGTTGCCGGCCTTTTAAGGGGTAACAGGGGAGGGTAGGGAAGGGAATTATAGGGGAGTATAGGGAAGGAAATAGGGGAGGGTAGGGAAGGGAAAAGGGAAGGGGATTGGGCCTCCGGTAAACTCACTCACTCGGCGAAACACAGCGCAAGCGCTGTTTCACGCCTGTTTTCTGTGAGGACGTGGTATTTCTCCGGTCGAGCCGGCCCATTCGTGCCGAAGCATGGCTCTCCCACGTCGATATAATATTTAATTTCTATAGCTACCGCTCGACGAGACACAAATTTAAAATTACTTGCCTCTCACGGCTTGAACTAGGCAGTAGGGTGTAATAAGTGTTCCACTTACAAAATGCTACAATTTAAACAACTGCTATAATTATTTACGGGTAGTTCGCTAACTTTGTTTCTCATTTAACTCTCGTGCGAATGTAACTACAACTTTTACTGCCCCATAAATTAGTTAAGTTTTTAGAGATGCTTACGTAGGTTAAGAAGTTACAAGTTACAACCTAATATTCAAGATACAATAATCCTACTTCCTATCCTACTTGATATTTAAAGGCGAAAGCTTGTTTGGATGTATGGATGTTTGTTACTCTTTCACGCAAAAACTACTGAACGGATTGTAATAAAACTTTACAATAATGTAGCTTATACATCAGAATAACACATAGGCTACAATTTTTTTTTTTTTTTTTTTTATGAAATAAGGGGGCAAACGAGCAAACGGGTCACCTGATGGAAAGCAACTTCCGTCGCCCATGGACACTCGCAGCATCAGAAGAGCTGCAGGTGCGTTGCCGGCCTTTGAAGAGGGAATAGGGTAATAGGGGAGGGTAGGGATGGGAAGGGAAGGGAATAGGGGAAGGTAGGAAAGGGAATAGGGTAGGGGATTGGGCCTCCGGTAAACTCACTCACTCGGCGAAACACAGCGCAAGCGCTGTTTCACGCCGGTTTCCTGTGAGAACGTGGTATTTCTCCGGTCGAGCCGGCCCATTCGTGCCGAAGCATGGCTCTCCCACGTATAAACCGACTTTCAAAATAGGGGAGGTGTTATGTTCGTTTTCTTATATTCAACGATTACTCCGCCGTTTGTTAACCGATTTTCAAAATTTTTCTTTTGGTATATAGGGTATCATCCCAATTTGGTATTATATTCACAAAAGTGGTGATCTGATGAAGGATCCATAAGAAATCGAGGGAACTCCTCAAAATTTATAGGGTAACATGTCGTGACTTCGGTTTCGTGAGAAGTATTCTAGACATAATATGCTACCAACAAGTAAGATTTTGCACCGAGGTATACCTGGTATACCGTGGTTCGGAAGGGGCTGAGAGAACGGGAGTTTTAGCGTTGTTTTAAGAACGGAAAGCATATGCTACTATGCAAATTACATTCACCATCATCATCATTATCACTACCATATTATACCATGCATCGTCCCATGATTATGAGCCTAATACACCCCTGTTATTGGTACTTTTCATAGTCTTTTAGATTGAGACTCGAGTTTGTCAAGCGATAATTAAAAAAAATCTACACTTAATATTATAAACCTGAAGAGAATGTTTGCTTGAACGCGCTAATCTCAGGAACTCCGAAAGGTCCGATTTAAAAACTTATTTCAGTGTTAGATAGCTCATTTATCGAGTAACGCTAGGACTAATACGACCGAAGAAACTCAGGAAAATGTGTGAAAAACGGGGGAAATATTAGAAAGGGTTTATCTCACGAACTACTCATGCAAATTTTTATGGCAATATTTGGCACAGATGTAGAGTATATGCAGAGTAGACCACGTGAAAGGAGTATAGCTATTTTTATGGGAAAATGTACGGTTTCCGTAAAATTCCTAATTTACGCGGGACGCGGTAAGCGGTAAGTACAGTTCCTGCGCAACGTCCACCTGTTTGAGTTTTGACATAATATTTTGTCAAACGTAACGAATCGCTACGTAGTAATTCCAAGAATTCTAATACAAAATTTTGTGGTGGTTTGACGAAGCCATCAACAATATCATCTATAACTGAGAAACGACATAAAAGCTGAATCATCCCTGATTGAAACTTGCATATTGTAAGTTGTGTTATGTATATCACAATTCACATTTTGTTTACACGTGGGAGAGCCATGCTTCGGCACGAATGGGCCGGCTCGACCGGAGAAATACCACGTTCTCACAGAAAACCGGCGTGAAACAGCGCTTGCGCTGTGTTTCGCCGAGTGAACGAGTTTACCGGAGGCCCAATCCCCTACACTATTCCCTTCCCTACTCTCCCCTATTCCCTTACCTTCCCATCCCTACCCTCCCCTATTACCCTACTCCCTCTTAAAAGGCTGGCAACGCACCTGCAGCTCTTCTGATGCTGCGGGTGTCCATGGGCGACGGAAGTTGATTTCCATCAGGTGACCCGTTTGCTCGTTTGCCCCCTTATTTCATAAAAAAAAGTATCTTAAGTACCGCCTACCAGTAATATGTAGCGAGCAAACACAAGATGTAATTATTAATGTTCATTAATGAATTCATAATACGTTTTACATCTTAGTGGTCCGGATACTTATATTAACGAGCTTTAGAAAATGATAATAATATAAATAATAATAGCTCCCACACCGGTTACGGTGACGGTGGCCGGTATCACTGAAACCAGGTAGGCTACGCAGGAGTAATTCTATAGTGCCCAAGTGTGTGCGCAGTACCCAAGAGCACTCTCTATTCCTTTACTCTCATAACCCAGCGGGACGGAAGACCGATACGGCTGGCGAGAGATCAGGCCCAGAACTGACTTTTTACATGCCCATCCGACGCATGGATCATCTTACTTGTCAGACAAAAAACAAAAATCAGGTGAAGTTGAAGGTGCCGAAAATGATAATATAATGCATTGTAGCTAAACTGCAAAAAAAAAAAAAACATGTTATCCAAGTTTAACATAAATTGGTTGAAATTAGGGTCGGTAGAGTTAGGCCGTGTAGATTAGAAGCTTGGCTCTACATGAGATCTGATCTTTTTCACAGGACACACCTCATGTGGTCGTCTTGGCAACATATTTTAACATGAAATATTTTTGGTGGGATCGTTATTTCCCAGGATGTCGAGTGGACTTTGACCAGACCTATAAAACATTAATCGGGCGAAAGACAGTACCGTGATTATCTTTCGAGTCGGTCGAACGGTCAATAAAAAAATGTCAGGGAAGTACCACCATTTTTGCTCAATTTAAGTTCGCTTCCATTCCATAATATCTCCATGTTTAGTTTCGATCACCTACATAATACCATCGAGGAAATTGATTCCTAGGCAGTTGACGGATCTACGTCGTGTAGTCGGCTTATGTCAATTCAATGTAAGTTGTGATCGGTCGAATGGGTTTGACGTAACGCGACCAAATTACTTAGGTCCGCGATCTGCCAAGGAATGAACTTCTCTGATAGTAGATTGTTTACGCGGCCGCTAGTACTATCAGAGAAGTTGATTCATGGGCAGATGGCGGACCTACGTATTTTGGTCGCGTTATGTCAAACCCAGACAAATTACGACATACATTAGCTTTGTCCACACTGTGCCTTTTTCTGTTCGTCAAGGGCATGCGTTATAACGCAGTCAACAACGAACGTGAGGCATGACAGCGACGCATGCCTTCTGACCGTATCCAAAACTTTAGCTTTGTTATTAAAAATGACAGTTGGCGTTGCGTTCGTTGACTTGAATGCGCCAAAACAAAAGTTGAATGAAAGAAGATGACGAAAATTGAAGACGAAAAAAAATGACGTAGGTCCGTCAACTGCATTCATAATCAATTTCATCGATTGTACCTACTAAATACTAATTGTACTACCTTTGGACGAAAATGGTTTCACTCTTGAAACATTACAGTCGTTTTATAATAGAGTTTCCTTCACCAGCGCTTTCGTGTTATTAAAAATGTCCAGCCGACGTAACCGACGCTATTCTGAAACGTCACTCACTGTCCCACTGTAACAACTGTTGTGAAATATCTTTTAAAGAACCTCACACTAATTGTGACACGAACAATACGAAGTTTCAAACTCAGGTAAATTATTACAATTTTGAAAGTTGCTGTTCTAACTACGAAGAGTAGTTTACATTCGAAAGGACAAACTTTTACATCAGATAATTTTAGGAATGTTTGAACAAGCTATGAAACTTCTAGGATCGATTCAAATAAATATAAAAAAAAAGAAAAAGAAATATTTTAAGGCCGAAATTAACCCATCAAGCGGCAGCCGGCTGTCGAGTAACAATAATTGAAAATCTATGGTTTTATTTTTATGAAATAAGGGGGCCAACGGGTCACCTGATGGAAAGCAACTTCCGCCGCCCATGGACACTCGCAGCATCAGAAGAGCTGCAGGTGCGTTGCCGGCCTTTTAAGAGGGAATAGGGTAATAGGGGAGGGTAGGGTAGGGTATGGCATGGGAAGGGAAGGGAAGGGAATAGGGGAGGGTAGGAAAGGGAATAGGGTAGGGGATTGGGCCTCCGGTAAACTCACTCACTCACGTGTTTCACGCCGGTTTTCTGTGAGTACGTGGTATTTCTCCGGTCGAGCCGGCCCATTCGTGCCGAAGCATGGCTCTCCCGTGCCCGCAATACCCACGATCGAGGTGCTACGAAACATCAATAAAATCGGAGTCTTAACGCTAACATTAGATTTATCTGCTTTATGAGGGTGACATAAACATAATAGCTTTATGTCCCGTTTTTACCCTTTGGGTACGCAACGCTAAAAAGAGGTAAAGTTTGTAAGGTTGCAGACTTCTAAGTGGCTATAAAAAATAACAAAATTAATAAGAGAAATATCTTTATCACTCACTCATTTTATCACTCATTCACGTAGGTAAAGCCCTGAGCAAAACTAGCCTTTCAACAAAAACCTAAGCTGATATATTGATTCACACAATACTGAAATTGAATATTGTAATTCCGGTTATAAATAGCGTGGGCTGAGGTTTTATATGAACAAACAGTACAAAGCCTTCTATCCCATTGAACATTTGTTCAAACATTGAAAAGGAATTTTTCGTAATAAATAGCTATTAATAGAACGCGTATCGGAAATTCGAAATATAAAACACTCGTCTGTCGGCCATTTTGTATTGATCCCACCGCTGCCACCAATTAGGCGAAGGCCAAATTGATTACCGCTTGAATTATTTGTCAAATTAATTATATTTAGAATTTGTCGTCCAGTTTCTATTTCTGATCTAATGACGTTTTATGTAATGGATGCTTTGTTACTATGTAAAACCACCTGAATATGTTAAAGATAAATTTTCCACATTTTGGTAAAACTCGCACAGGGCCACCTTGCGATTTTCTTATATTATTGTTTTTTTTTTCACCGGGTTAGTTCTCCCACTGTTGGTAGGCATTACGTTATAAGACACGTTTTTCCAATTTTATTTTTTTACGAGTTTTGTCATTCTGCTTGTACCATCGAGGAAATTGATCTCTAGGCAGTTGACGGACCTACGTCATTTGGTCGTATGTCAAAGGTGTGATCTGTCGGATGGGTTTGACTTAACGCGTCCAAATTACTTAGGTCGTCCATCTGCCCAGAAATCAATCTGATATTACTTTAAAATCTGCATATTTTATTATTTCATTCTCTTTATCTTTACGTTTTCCATGTTTCCTGTTGAAAAGTTTATAATGAGTCCTAAAATTATTGAGAATTATGGCCGTTTCCGAGAAAGTTACTTGTTAATTAAATCTCATTAGACTTCGATGGATTTAACAGTGGTCATTAACGTACTCAGGATATTGTTAATGACTTTGACTGAGGCAGATGTTTGAGGAATTAGGCTTAGATTAAATTTGCACTAACAGCTAAAGTAGAAATTCGTGACTAATGTTCAAATCGTTGGTATTTTAGAGACATTCAATCCTGTAAGCATTCTGATCCTGACTTCGAAAATGTTGATATTCTCTGACTGACTTTGAAAATGATAATATTTTTTTAGTTATACTAAAAAAATATCATCTAGTTTATATTTTAAAGGAGAAATTAAATTTCATACATCAATGTACCGAATTTTTTACTTTTTAGCATTTACAATAATTCTAACCGACTTCCAAAAAGGTGGATATGATTTTTTGGCTTTAAAAAATTATAATATTTTAAAGGGAAAACAATTTGGCATCAAAGTAACGTTTTTAGGCTTCCGTACTCAAAGGGTAAAAACGGACCCTATTACTGAGACTTCGATATCTGTCCGTCTGTCTGTCTGTCTCCAGGCCATATCTCAAGAACCGCTATAGCTAGACTTCTGAAATTTTTACAAATTGTGTATATCAGTTGCCGCTATAACAACAGAATATAATATAATAAAATTAAAATAAAATATTTTTTAAGGGCGGCTCCCATACACAAAAACACAATTTTTGGCCAATTTTTGCTCTATAACCTTCGTGAGCGAGTCCGACTCGGCTTGGCCAATTATTTTTTTACTTTTTTCCTGTATTTTTTTAGAAAACTCATTGATCAGTTTTCTAAAAAAAATACAGGAAGGCGTATCCCAATAAATCGTAATTTTGTAAATGATGGCAAGTAGAGGTAAGTAATTCAAAAGTACAAAATAATTAATTGGACAGCTACCCTTTGAAACTTTTGAATCAGGAAAGTTCATGAAAGTTTCTGTGGCGAAACTTATTATTATAACTTCGCTCCTCATTAGCAGGCGGCATAATTTGAGGCTTAAACTGGTTTATATATAACCGGTGAAAAGAAGGTTAACTCGTTAGAAGTAAAAATAACTTTACTGTTATGTTAACTTCTAAAAATAGCTTGTATTCGTAGTGTAAAAGTTACTTTTACGTACATACATACATTATACAACATTAAGTGTTATTATTACTTACTTACTGTTATTGCCAGCAGTATTTTTATTTTTGCACCACCAAAGATACAATTTGTTGTTGTTTGTTTTTGAAATTGATACTTGCAAACCTTCAAAAGAGATCACATTCCCATAAAAATACTTTTTAACACTTTTGCGAGTCATCCAGTCAGTGTGGAGTCCCCTAGCATTTTTATTATTATTTTTATTAATATTATTACTATCCATTACTGAATATTTTTCATAGGATATAAATGAGTTTGATTATAAACAGCATATAAAATGTAAGGTTTTCATTAGAGTTAACATTAAATACCTCTAACGATTAATAAGCGACTGGTTACTTAGCATCAGGCGATGTTCAGCTCGTTCTTATTACCGAAAATAAACCAAGCTAGAAATGTCTACATTACTTTGAGAGCAACATGAGTTTCCCGGGAAAATCCGAGTCAAAGCGAACACTTGGGACTTAGCTTAATGTGAAATTGAAATAACATTTTGTAAAAGGATTACATTTAATTCCTTGAGTGTTACGAATTACTTTCTCTCTCTCTCTAGGGATCATCCATAAAGTATGTCACAGATAAAGAGGTGAGACAAGGAGTGGGGGTATCCTAAGTATTTTGACATCACGTCATTTCAGATTCAATAAACTAGAGATCGCCCACTGGTCGAAATTCGACCTTAAGTCCTAGCCGAGATTCAATAAAAAAACTATAATCAGTTTTCAATTTGACAACAAACTTCAACCAGGAATAAAAGAGTATAATTCGTGTGTATGAGCTTGTCATTTAAAATTCCTAGTGTGTGTGTTGTAGTGTGTGTAATGTTTTATTTGTTAAAAAAAATATGATAAAAGCATAATTTCAAAATAATGTTAGCTCGATGCACTCCTTCACCATATAAACTATAACTGTTAAATCGCGGATTTTTTAAAATATTGATGTGGTTTGAATTTCAGGTGTAAAATTTTAAATTTCTGACCTCACATTATTGGAGGGGTCTAAATATCGTGAAATTCGTGTGGCGTACTTTATGGATGATCCCCTATGTCTAATCTCAAAGCAATGATTTACGGCAGAATTCTGTTTATCTATGTAATTTGTTAAGGCCGTGACCTTTGGCTTAGGGAAACAACGCCATTTTGTACTTAATCGAATATCTTTATCTTTAATTTACTTTCACTCTTATTGTATCTATGTTCATTTCAATTTATTGTACACCAGATGATTCAAATTATATTGCAGAAGCTAAAAACGCGAAGGAATTATTTTTTCTGCAATAAAAACTGCATTAAATCTTGCAGTCTATAATCGCGATTAGCGATTGGGTTGGAATTAAAATGGGAATTTTCTTAACAAGAAAACATACACACAGTCACCTTAATTGAAACCAAAAAAAAAATAGAACCGTGCATTACACCACGGAAGAGCCGGATAAAATCAAAAACACGAAAAAAGGAAACAAAAGATAACTGTACCTAACACATAAAACTAAAAAATATATCAATAATAATAATTAATAAGTAAAAAAATATAAAAGTCTAATAAAATGTCACACAATTTCATGTCTTTTTAATAAGTATTTTAATAATTAAGGATAAGTATAAAACACAACAATATAATATAAAGTCCAACAACTTGTCTACATTTTTTCTAGACATTTTCATACACAAATAACATTTTTGTCGTCGCTCCACGGATCGTAATAATCTGACAACGGCTAAATGTTAGGGATATTGATTGACGATTAATTATGTCCTCGGCGAATTCTGAAAGCTTTTTAATTAACAAGTTAAAATGCTCGTTAACGATCCGTGGAACAGATTTAGGGTGGCGCAGACGGGCTGCAAGTGTCCAGCTACTGATATTTGTATGCTTTGATTTTCGATATAACGGAAAATTCAAGAATTTGCTCGATTAATAAAATAATTAAATAAAAACGTTGGAATATAAGTTTCAATGATCAATTTTAAAAATAGAGTGATTTCTCAGTATAGGGTCAATAACATTAATTTTGATTAACAAATTTAACATATTATTGTGTTTGTAAATAATTAATCTTTATCGTATGAAAACTCTAATAATATTTTTCATCCATTCCATCTTCAATTACAACAAAGTTGTTGGATAACCTTTTATAGTCGCTAAATAAGCTTATTTTTATATCATAGAAATATTATTATGTAGAAAATTTTCCGTCACGACGTCTGGTGTCTCGTCTGCGCTGACCCCTAAATATATGGTTGTTATTATAATGTGCCCGGCGGCTACGGACTCGGCTATCATTTTACAGCGCAAAAAGTTTCTCCTTTAAAAGTAACACGAAACTTTTCGTACAAACCTCACTCCACAATGTGGGTTTTAAAATGTAGGCTCTTTATTCCGCGTGGAAATATGTAAAAAGTTAAACCTTTCGAGCAATAGTTGAGTGCTTTCCTTTGTGAAATTTCCTTGTGCCGGCTTATGACTGTGTTAAAATCTACACTCTCGTTATATTTTTAGCACTTTTATAAGTGAAATTTTATAATACTTTTACTACATACTCCTACGTTATGTTATTAAAAGCTCAGTGAAAATCTTTATATGAAAAGCACAGGCTAATACTTATGGTCTGTTTCATAATCTTATCTTATATCTTTAAACGAGCAATTCTTGTATATATACAGTGTGTAACAAAAATAAGTGATTGTATGGGGAAACTCGTAACGCTCGGGCCCTTGCCCATACAAAATTGAAAAAAAAAGTTCGTCTTTCAGAGCTGCTACTTTCACAGTGAACTCTCTACAAGGAACATGTACACACCCTAAAGTATTATCACTAGTTTTTGTTACACACTGTATAATTGGAATCTCGGAATCGGCTCCAACGAAAATGAACGGTATACGGTGAAGCTAAATATTATCATCTCTATCATCTCATAATATGAGGCCTTTATATAAAGTTTCCAGAAAACTACAATGCATAAAAATTATCCTCATTTTATTCCTGTCTTTATCTATCCAGTTTAAGTTATTCATACAATGATATCCACGTCACCTCCACATCCCAGTCCCAAGACAAAGCTCAATTTATCCGGGATTGGCGGGACTCATCCGATATTCGGCTCACAATCACACAGTGGATGAGGCCAGGAGGACTCCCGAGACTCGACCAGTCCCATACACGATTATCGGAATCGGGAATCGGGACTCGACGGAATATGTCGATAAACTCGTCAATATTTTGCCGAAGTTTTGTAATTGGATAAGCGTATCACAAATCACATAAATGTCGTGGCCTTTATAGAAAAAGTTTGTACGAAAGTAGTGGGCTAGAGTATTTAGTAGTTCTTCAGTCTATAATAATTCATATGTTATTTTTTATAATCTTTATTTATTTTACAGTGATTTTTAATTTATTAGTAAAAAAATGACGATGCCAATCCCATTGTACCATTACAAAAGTTTAAAGCATTCTAATATAAGTTCTTTCTATTCTATTTATTCAGTACCAGTTTTGTGCTTGTTCGTTCCAAGTAAGTTTACTAAGTACTTAGTTAAAAATATAACTTACCCATTATTAACATGATGACTGGCAGAGTGGAGAGGCAGGCGAGGAATACCGTCATCACAACTGAAAACAAGTTATAAAGTAAATAATTAATAGTTTAAAATAACTAAAAACATTTTTTTTTTTTTGAAAATTTTAACAAATATTTGCATTGTCATTGACTCCTAATACATGATATTAAGCAAAGTTTCGAATTAACTAGCTAATAGATGAGCTTCGTAAGGGATCACGTCGTTTTTCGGGGTGGTAATAAGGCAGTTTTTATATTATACTAGCTGTCCCGGCAAACGTTTCTTTGCCATATAAAGTATTTCGCCTGTATTATTTTATTGAAGTGACTAAATAAGTATGTCACCATGCCAACGTCCATCGCTATCCCGTCGCACAAACAATGGTCGCCGTTAGTCTCAAGTTGTAATAATTTACTATTATTTATTCAACAAATGCACTTATCAATATAAAAAGTACCCAGTAGCCGATTCTCAGACCTACTGAATATGCATATAAAATTTGGTTAAAATCAGTAAAGCCGTTTCGGAGGAGTACGCGGCCTAACATTGTGACACGAGAATTTTATATATAAGATTTTAATAGTAACCAAACCTTGAATGACTGATGATAACACATCTACTCATAAATAAAAATTATTATGTTAAAGCAGAAATCAATTTTTCCATAAAGTGTACCACGAAAGTGCTTAGGTTGTGTGTGCTCGCCCTGATTAGATACATGCGTACAGCCTAAACTAATAAAAACGTGTTAAAAATAACGTTCTAGACTAGACGACACCCATAACTCAGTTGCGGCAAAATTTGTTTATCGCACGCTACGAATATCGCACGCTACGAATATCGCACGCTACGAATATCGCACGGGAATCGTTTAACCGGCATAAAAAATATTTCCTTTTCCCCGACTCAAAGTATCTACATACCAAACAGCAAAAAGGTTCAGAGGTTTGGGGAAGTAACAGACAGACAGACACTTGCGTATTTATAATATTAGCATGGATATGTATGTCATCCGCGACCTCTTTGCTAATTTAATTGACATATTTTCAATTTTTAAATCGAACAATAGTTTAGCGCCTACGAGGATCGAGGACACATACATACATATTATGTATAAACTGAGAAAAACATTACCCTTTTTAGATTTATGGTCACGATAAGAGAAATAATTATACGAAAACATAAAATTTGTTTTCACGTTGATAAAATAATACTATTTGTTGAAATTTCATATTCATAGCTTCAAATTCAAAATGAAAACAATTTACGCATTAATTATTGAATATTGAAAATTAGAGATTAATTTTAAAAAAATCTACAAACAATAAATACTTTAAACTTTCAAAGCCGGAACTAAATCGGATCCCACGAATTTCAGGCCTATATCAATTCTACCGACCTTTAGTAAAATATTTGAAAAAAATATTTTAAAACAATTACTAGTACATTTTAATTCTAATAATTTATTACATGATAATCAATACGGATTTACTAAGGGTCGATCTACAACGGATGCTGGTATAGGACTCCTTTGCAGTATTTTTGAGGCTTGGGAGGAGTCGCAGGATGCCTTAGGTGTTTTTTGCGATCTCTCCAAAGCCTTCGATTGTGTTGAGCATGCTACATTGATCAGGAAATTGCGCCACTACGGAATTAAAGACTCTGCTCTCAGCCTTTTGACTTCTTACCTTAAAAATAGGACTCAAAGGGTTGAGGTTAATAGTAAAAGGTCCAAAGGAACCAAAATAGAATTAGGTGTCCCACAGGGATCTATATTAGGCCCATTTCTTTTTCTCATCTATATAAATGACTTACCTTATCTAGTTAAGGATAATAATAATGAGATAGTGCTTTTTGCTGATGACACTTCACTTATTTTTAAAGTGAAGCGACAACAGTCGAACTACGACGAGGTAAACAGTGCTCTCTCAAAAATAGTACATTGGTTTAATGTTAATAACTTACTTTTAAATTCTAGTAAAACAAAATGTATAAAGTTTACTTTGCCCAATGTTAGGCAAGTCCAAACCAATGTAGTATTGATGAGAAGATGAATTTGGTAGACAACACTGTATTCTTAGGTATTACACTTGATAGTAAATTACAGTGGGGTCCTCACATTGTTAATCTTGCAGGTAGGCTCAGTTCTGCAGCATATGCAGTCAGAAAAATTAGGGAAATTTCTGACGAAGATACGGCACGATTAGTATATTTTAGTTATTTTCATAGTAGGATGTCATATGGAATCCTTTTATGGGGAAACGCTGCCGACATTAATACAATATTTGTGCTGCAGAAGCGAGCCATACGTTCTATTTATAAAATGTCTGCTTTAGAATCTCTGAGAGATAAATTTAAAGAAATTGGTATTCTAACTGTTGCTTCTCAATACATTTTGGATAATGTAATATATGTTAGAAAAAATATAAGTAAATTTAAAGTTAAAAGTGACATTCACTCTAGGAATACTAGAAATAAGCACAAGCTAGATATGCCGGTGATCAGACTTAGTAAAGTCAGTAAATCTTTTAAAGGTCAATGTATACGCCTTTACAACAAAATCCCAGAAAACGTTCAAAATCTTTCCATTAATAAATTTAAAAAAGTAGTTAAAGAACGTTTGTGTGCCAAAGCCTATTATAAGGTCAATGATTTCATAAACGATGGCACACCTTGGGAGTAGGATGGCTTCTTGCAAGGCTACTTCTTCATTATTATAGGACTTACAATTATGTATGTGGATATTGTATATAATATTTAGTTACAAAATTGTAAACTTTATTTTAAAAGATTAATTTTTTCTCACTTTTTTTGGTAAAAAAGTGGGCCCCGTGCGAGTTTCTTACGCCGGTTCTTCTCGCCGGGTTAGTTCCCGAACCGGTGGTAGGCATCATGTAGGACTTTCTGAAAACATTTATTTTAAATTTATTCAGAAATAAAACAATTTTGATTTGATTTTGATTTGATTTGATAACCGAATATAAATTCGAAAATGTGTCTGCCTGAGTCGATTTTCTCGCTTATCCTATCTATGTAATATGTGGAAACACCTTAAGCCCCAATTTCACCAACGTATGTTAGTGTTAACAGCTTGTTAAAATGTCATGTCTTCTCTTTCATTCATAAGAAAAATGAAAGAGGTAACGTGATACTAATTCGAGCGTTAACTTTAACGGTCGTTGGTGAAATTGGGGCTTAGTCCCGGAAAATGACAGAAATTTTTCTTATCACTGAAAATGTACAATCGAATATTTTGCAAAAAACATTACATAATATTTGTACAACAATTAATAAAACAGTCTACACAGGATCTCGGCGTTTTATTGACGTAACAATATTAATATAGAATATGTATATAAATAGTCCAAACACATAATTCACCAAAAGATTATAAATTATTATAATTTTAATTAGAGGGTTTTTTCCTGAAATACAAAACCTAATTCCCATGATATTATAATAATTAATAATTAGATTAAGCCTCTTAGGAGGAAGTAAAAAAGCGGCCGCTTCAGAAGAATACTGAATCTCGGTATCGGCTCCAACGATTTTCATAAAATTTAGTATATAGGGGTTTCGGGGACGATGAATCGATCTAGCTAGGAATCATTTTTATAAAAATTTAATTTTTTTCGTGTTTTATCGAATACCGAGCGAAGCTCGGTCAAATAGCTAGTTTTATGTAAAAGGTCCAACACATAAGAAAAATATTATACGATATCATACAATGAAGAAATACCACGTTCTCACAGAAAACCGGCGTGAAACAGTGCTTGCGTTGTGTTTCGCCGAGTGAGTGAGTTTACCGGAGGCCCAATTCCCTACCTTTCCCCTTCTATTCCCTTCCCTACCCTCCCCTATACCCTTCCCTTCCCTTCCCATCCCTACCCTCCCCTATCACTCTATTCCCTCTTAAAAAGCCGGCAACGACCTACAGCGCTTCTGATGCTGCGAGTGTCCATGGGCGACGGAAGTTGCTCAGGTGATCCGTTTGCTCGTTTGACCCCTTATTTCATAAAAAAAACTTACAAGAAGAGGGCGTATTCCCTCTTAAAAGGCTGGCAATGCACCTGCAGCTCTTCTAAGGTTGCGAGTAATCATAGGTGACGGTAGTTGCTTTCGATCAGGTGACCTGTTTGCTCATTTCCCACCTTTATTTTATTAAAAAAATATACTAACTCGTCCTATTCATGATCTTGGCGGCTCGGCAGACAAAGTCGACGGTGCCAGATGCCTCCATATTCGCGTCTTTCAGCTGGTAGGCCACGGAGCCGTACGTGGTGAGTCCTACGCCCAGCCCCAGCCCACGTTCGTACTTCTCCCCGCAGAGACGACGCTGCTCGTCACCTGATACCTGGTGTAACAACATACCTGGTTATAAGTTATAACATACCTGCTAACAACATACCTGGTAAGACCATAATTGGTAACAACATACCTGGTTAGAAAATACCTGGTATAAATATACAAGGTAACAACATACCTGGTTAAAACATACCTGGTAGGAAGATACCTGGTTAGAATGTACCTGGTAAGAACATATTTCATACTTGATAAAAATATACCTGGTAGGAAGTAGGAACTTACCTGGCTAGGACTTACCTGATAAAAAAATGCTTAGCTCCCTTTTGGACTTTAAAAGGGTTTAAAAAGAAACTACTGAGTTTTATTTTAAGTATTACTACAGGTTTTCACATTGATGACCGTAACTTCAACCCGAAAAATTGAAAAATTTCTAAGAAATTTTGGAAAAACCAAAAATGATACGGCACTGCGAGTACCCACCATGTCATATTTCAACTTTTAAGGCTGCGTTACCACTGAGCCAACCTGTGGTGTAAAGGGGAAGAGAGGCTTAAGTGGAAGATCGTATCAGGTATGCCCTAAGATTTCATCTCCATCTCCTAAGATTTTTCTTTACGCATTAGATTCAGGCCCAATTTCACCAACGACTGTTAAAGTTAATGCTCGAATTTGTACCACGTTACCTATTTAGTTTTTCATATGAACGAAAGAGAAGACATGACATTTTAACAAGCTGCAGACGTTGGTGAAATTGGGCCTAAAGATGGTTGGGTACGTACTTGGCTTACGGAGCTGGAAGCCCGTCGTGACCCGGTGTCTGAAGTCTGCCGGCCCGCTATGGAGCCGCGGTAAGGCGACACTCTCCCACGTCCTGCTGAAAATATCGTACTATGAGAGAAATTGATTCAAATACAGTGAACCTACGTTATTTGGTCAGCTTATATCGAGCCCAGCTGACAGAGCGTAATAACTAATAGCATTTTCGGCATCAAAAACTGCTCCGGGCCAGGGCAGGCCGCATGGATACGGAAATAGCCGAAAAAAACTGTTATCCAAGAACAAGACCGGTTTGCGGCGTTTCTATATAAACTTAAATTAAACTTCGGCTATTTTCGTATTTGTTCAGCCTGTCCTGCTCCGGGGCAGATTTCGATGCCGAAAACGCTATAACTTACATTACCTTTAAATAAACGTAAATTGGTCGCTTTACGTCAAACCATAAAGTAAATATACCTAGCGGAATAGAGCAACCTGCAACAATCTCAAGCTGTCAAACGAAACCGAAATTGGTTTCATCTGTGTGTAAAAATACACTTACACAGCATGATTGAACAGGACTTCTATGAGATTAAATTGTCAACGTGCGGCACGTGCCGACTGGACGTCAAAAAAATGAGTGCTGCTGTGATGTATCACACGTCTCTTTTTACCACGCACTGTTACTGATAGTGACATCTCCCTTGCTCAGGCCTTTGTTTCTCTATTCCTCTAGGTATATTAACTTTATGCGTCAAACCCAGCCGGGAGACTACGACAATTGATATAAACTGCCGGAAACTGTATATCTCTTCGAAAGTAGATAATATACAGAATAATTAATATGAATGAAATACGAGTAAGTACGTGTTTAGCAGAAATGTGACCTACTGTCAGAAACGAACGACATGAAAATATGGTCTGCTATAAGTGTTCTAATAATAATTTTACTATCGGGAAAAGCAATTTTTTTTTTTTTGTAAAATCATGATTTTTTTAGTATTTACAATATTAATTTTAAAATCTTAGGAATGACAGTAAAGTATGTGTAAATAATTATTATTATCGCTAGCTACCGGGCTGGTAAGTATATTTTAACTTTTAGTCATAATATTATACACAAAGATAAACTACAACTTTTTAAGCTTTAAAAGAAAAACAAACTATACTAGAACCTCGATAATTTCGGGGAAGGTAACGTAATATAACAATATCCCGTAAGCAATTTCAGAGAATTTCGAAATTATTCAGTTACGGTTTACTGGCTTAGGGTTAGAGTTTCCGAGAACACGTCACGTCTCGAGAAATAACTTCTTCAGGGATGAAATTATATTACCACTGTCCAGGAAATCTGGTGAACTAAATTCTGCTTAGTTGAGCTAAAGTCGATAGTTAGAATGCAAAATATTAAAATATTGCAAAGGCTTTGAACATTGAACAAGTTCCGTAAAATAATATACTGTTACGGTACATGGTATACGGACACGTGGTGCGCAAGTACATACTCGAACCTTCTAAAAAGGTCCAATGTTTGTTTACGTGTTTACCCTTTATTTGTTAGCGTGTTTGAATTTAGACCTTATGACTGAGTCCATAAGGTCTAAATTAAATTCAACCTACTGCACTATCGCAAGGACGGCAGTTTTATTGTGGCACATTCCCGAGCCTACTAGAAATTTCCCACGGTTGTTTACTTGTTTACGTGAAATCGGGAAATTTCTGGAATTCGTCTCGCCATATAAAAAGAGCCGCAGGCAGGCCCGGCAAGTCAGTTCCTTTCGAGCTATCATCGAGGCGATTTCGGAGTGATCAATAGTGAGTGAACCAGTGAAACCTGCGACTTGGCTACGACCTAGGACAGTGATAGTGCTTAGTGAGTGACAACAAGTGATTTGTGTTTGTACTTAGTGCTAAGTGTGGTGACCTAGTGTTTAGTGCAGTGTTAATAAAGTCTTCAAGAGAGTCACCAGGTCTTTCTCTCCAAATCCTCGAACCCTAGCACGTAACAACTGGTGTCAGAAGTGCGATTTGGAGATGCCATTGACTCCGAGAGAGGACTTCAAGGGGAGTGTCAGGACAAGGGCGCAGCGAGCTGCTGCCATTGACTCCGAGAGAGGAGTTGCGGAGGCCACACCCACTGGGGACCAAGCTCCGCCCACTGAGGGACAGGCCCCACATACTGGCCCCGCCCACATGGCTCCGCCCACTGGCCACGCCCACCAGGATCCGCCCACTGGCTCCGCCCACCGGGACACGCCCACTGGCCACGCCCCTCTGGCTCCGCCCACTTTGGACATGGCCACGCCCACTGGCTCCGCCCACCAGGCCACGCCCACTCAGGCCACGCCCACTGGCCCCGCCCACCAGGCCCCACCCGTAGCTCCTACAGCCCCCCAAGTGGCCCTTCATTTAGAAAGTTTAATTGAATTAATGGAGCTGCAAAGGGCTGAAATCAGAGCGATTCGAGAGGCACAAGACCGCAAGCTCGGCGCTTTACAGGAGTCTCAAGAGCAACAAAAGGACCTCCAAGAGAAAGCGCTTCTGGCCATAAAGGATGTCAGTGACACGGTGACTAAGCTTCGTAAAGATGTCGACGTAATGGACGAACGCGTTACCGGGTTAGGAGTGGATGTGGAAAATGTGAAAACCGGCCTCACTGAACTACAGAAGAAAGTAGTGCGCCTGGAAACCACAGGAATCGCGGCGTCTAGTGGAGCTTCCGTAGTGGTACAAGGACCAAGAGTTAAAGTGCCACCATACGACGGTACTACTTCCTGGAACGCTTATCGTCAGCAATTCCAGACGGTTGCTTCTGCCAACGGGTGGACTGACGAACAATGCCTGACCGCTCTCACTGTCGCGCTCAGAGGGCAAGCCTTGTCAGTCCTGGAAGCACATACAGGAAATGGGTTCAAAGACCTGATGGAAGCCCTTGAATCCAGATACGGGGAGCGACACCTGGAGCACGTGTTCCGTGCTCAACTTCGTGACAGAGTCCAACGCTCAGGAGAAGGATTACAACAATGGGCGTTGGAAATTGAAAAACTCGTCAAGAAGGCACACCCAGGAGCTGACGCCAAGATGGTCGACACGAATATTGTGCAAGCATTTGTCGACGGAATCAGGGATCTGGAGGTCAGAGCGGCGGTGAGGCTTCGTCACCACACCTCGCTTAAGGAAGCATTGGCGCATGCCTTGGAAGTCGAGGCTGTTCGCCGTGACATACGACAGACCCATAAGATCCACGAGGTCTCTGAGGAAGTCAAGGAGGTCAAGGCTCCCATGAAGAAAAGTTTTGGAGCCATGTGCTACAAGTGCGGCGAGAGGGGCCATCTTCAGCTCAACTGCCCGCAGAAGGAGACTCAGATGGCAAGAATGAAAAGGCTCGAGGAACAAATGGAGGAGCTGAAGAAGCAAGGGGCTTCGTCCCCTGTCCGGGAGCAGGGAAACGAATAAAAGCCAGGACTAAGGGGCGAGTGCTGGCTGACACGGAGGAAGCCCCAATAACGGTTGTCTCCCAAGCAAGTAGCGGGAATAGTCTGGTGATTCAGGGGACTATTAACGGGATGGACTGCAAAATGACTCTAGACACAGGAGCCTCTAGAACAATAGTGAACCCAAATTTGATAAAAGCCGCAAGGAGGCACAAGAGGAGAATTAACTGTCAGCTTCTTACCGCCTCCGGTCAGCCAATACCCGTCCTGGGAGAAATGTCAGTTACGATGAATGTGGGGGAGTCCTCATACCCTCATGACGTTATCGTGGCTGAGATTATGGATGATTGCATCTTGGGTTTGGATTTCATGAAGAAGCACAACTGCAGAATTAATGTCGCTGACGGAGTTTTCAAGTGTGGTGAAGAAGAAATTTTCATCCTTGGAGGCGCCTGCGGGAAAGTTGAATGTGTAAAGAAAGTCATAATACCTGGACGTGCGGAAGCTCGGGTGCTGGTGAAACTACCGCCAGCTGGAAAGAAGAAGTCAAACAGATGCGTGTTAATCGAAGACACACCTACCAAGACATCAGCGCATAAATTGATGACGGCAAGAACCCTTGTTAGTGGAAGCAGTAACGCTGTGGTCAGAGTTTTGAATCTTGGTGATCGCGAGTTCTGCTTGAACAAAGGTGATGTCATTGGAAAGTGCGAGGAAGTTGTCTGGATGAGAAAGTGTAATTCGATCACAGGCTCAGACTCAGCAAACACCAGCAACTATGGAATAGTGACTGAGCTACTCGATGACTGCAAGAGTAATCTGACTTATTCGCAGAGCATGAAAGCTAAGAAGTTTTTACAATGCCACGCGAATATCTTCTCCAGTCAGGAAGGCGACCTTGGAAGAACGTCGATGGTTCAGCACAGGATAGATACCGGAAGCGAGAACCCAATTCGTCAACGAGCAAGACGGATACCCATTGCAAAGGAAAAAGAAGTTGAAGGCCTTTTGGAGGACATGAGAAGGAATAAGATAATTGAACCGTCTGCAAGTCCGTGGTGCTCACCAGTTGTATTAGTGAAGAAGAAAGATGGCAGCACAAGATTTTGTGTGGACTACAGACGTCTCAATGATGTCACTAAGAAGGACAGCTATCCATTACCTCGAATCGACGACACTCTGGATACCTTGAGTGGCATGAAATGGTTCTCGACCCTGGACCTGAAATCTGGATACTGGCAGGTGGAAATTCATCCAAAAGACAAGGAGAAGACAGCGTTCTCCACCGGTAAAGGTCTATGGCAGTTTAACGTCATGCCCTTTGGATTGTGCAACGCACCTGCCACATTTGAGCGACTCATGGAGTGTGTACTGGCAGGCTTAGTTGGAGAGGCTTGCTTAGTCTACTTGGATGACGTCATCATTGTTGGCCGCGACTTCGAGGACCATTTGCGAAACTTAGAACGAGTTTTCGCCAAAATAGAGGGGGCCAAGTTAAAGTTGAATCCGAAAAAGTGTCGTTTATTCAAGAGTAAGGTGAACTATCTCGGCCATGTTATCTCCAGTGATGGAATTCAGACGGACCCGGAGAAACTAGAAGCAGTCCAAAATTGGCCAACCCCTAAGAACAAAACCGAAGTGCGGGCATTTCTTGGCCTATGCTCCTACTACAGGCGTTTTGTTAAGGGATTCTCAGAGATAGCCAAGCCATTACATCGGCTGACAGAAGATAAACGACAGTTTATTTGGGACGAGACTTCCGAAGATTCTTTTCAGAAACTAAAGAAACATCTGTGTGAAACACCAATCCTGGGGTATCCACAACCTGAAGGTCAGTTTATAGTCGACACGGACGCAAGCAACACGGCCATTGGAGGGGTGTTATCTCAAAAACAGGGTGAAAGAGAAGTTGTAATTGCATATTTCAGCAAATCTTTATCTAAGCCAGAGAGAAACTACTGTGTGACAAGAAGAGAACTCTTGGCTGTCGTAAAGACGCTACAACATTTCAGCAAGTATCTCATCGGCAGACAGTTTTTACTGCGAACTGATCACGCAGCCTTGAAGTGGCTACTACAATTCAAGAACCCAGAAGGCCAAGTAGCTCGATGGATTGAACAACTCCAGGAGTATGACTTCAAGACGGAACACCGCAGCGGAAAGGCACATGGGAATGCCGACGCACTTTCGCGAAGGCCGTGTCCGGAAGACTGCAAACATTGTGTTAAGCAGGAATCTAATGAAGTAACATTAAAGTTAGCGAAAACAAGTCCTTTGGGTCCATGGGAGAATGATGGTATGAGAGAGGCTCAAGAAACAGATGACGACCTTCGGCATATCATCACATGGAAGAAACGGGGTGATGAAAAACCAATCTGGAGTGAGGTTGCACCCACTGGCGCTGTCACTAAGGCGTACTGGGCGCAATGGGACAGTCTGATTCTTCAAAACGGAATACTTTACCGGAAATGGGAGAAGACCAACGGCAGAGAGTTCCATCTTCAGATAGTTGTCCCAAGAACGAGAGTACCGGATGTTCTCCGTGAAATGCATGATGGCGTATCAGGAGGTCATCTAGGAGTAAAGAGGACGTTAACGAAAGTGCGAGAACGATTCTACTGGTTGCATTGTCGAGATGATGTACAGGATTGGTGCCGCAAATGCACTACTTGCGCTGCAGTGAAGGGACCACAGACAAGGAGCCGTGGGAGCCTGCGCTTGTATAACGTTGGCGCACCGTGGGAACGAATCGCAGTTGACGTAGCTGGGCCATTTCCTGTAACGGAATCAGGAAACAAGTATTTCATGGTTGTCATGGATTACTTCACCAAATGGCCCGAAGTGTTCGCCATACCAAACCAGGAAGCTACAACAGTTGCTTCTAAGCTAGTCGAAGAAGTAATATCTCGCTTTGGTGTGCCTCTAGAAATCCATTCCGATCAGGGCAGGAATTTCGAATCGCAGGTCTTCCAGGAAGTGTGCAGAATTTTGGGAATGCATAAAACGAGGACCACCGCGTACCATCCACAGTCTGATGGAATGGTTGAGAGATTTAACCAGACCCTTGAGAGGCATTTGGCGAAATTGGTAGATGACAAACAAAAGGACTGGGACAAGTATATACCGCTCTTCCTTCTGTCGTACCGTACCGCCGAGCATGAGAGCATAAAAGCTACCCCGGCGTATGTCAATTACGGTAGAGAACTACGAGTACCAGTAGACCTTTTGACAGGAGGATCACCGGAAGAACCAAAGACCGTACCAGATTATGTCTGCGATTTAAGGGAAAAGATGCGTTATATACACGCCATGGTTCGGGAAAATGGGTTACAGTCAAGTGAGAACATGAAGACCAGATACGACCGGAAATCGAATACAAGCGGTTTCGAAGAAGGGTCACTGGTGTGGCTGCATAACCCAACTCGCCGAAAAGGCAAATCTCCAAAGTTGCAGACCAAGTGGGACGGCCCATACAAAGTGGTTACCCGATTGAATGACGTGACTTACAGGATCCAAAAGCAACCAAGAGGGACATTCAAAGTGGTACACATAGACCGTCTGGCGCGTTACCATGGCAGTAACAATGATGCTCGGGACGAGCATCTCTAAGAGGGGAGTAGTGTTACGGTACATGGTATACGGACACGTGGTGCGCAAGTACATACTCGAACCTTCTAAAAAGGTCCAATGTTTGTTTACGTGTTTACCCTTTATTTGTTAGCGTGTTTGAATTTAGACCTTATGACTGAGTCCATAAGGTCTAAATTAAATTCAACCTACTGCACTATCGCAAGGACGGCAGTTTTATTGTGGCACATTCCCGAGCCTACTAGAAATTTCCCACGGTTGTTTACTTGTTTACGTGAAATCGGGAAATTTCTGGAATTCGTCTCGCCATATAAAAAGAGCCGCAGGCAGGCCCGGCAAGTCAGTTCCTTTCGAGCTATCATCGAGGCGATTTCGGAGTGATCAATAGTGAGTGAACCAGTGAAACCTGCGACTTGGCTACGACCTAGGACAGTGATAGTGCTTAGTGAGTGACAACAAGTGATTTGTGTTTGTACTTAGTGCTAAGTGTGGTGACCTAGTGTTTAGTGCAGTGTTAATAAAGTCTTCAAGAGAGTCACCAGGTCTTTCTCTCCAAATCCTCGAACCCTAGCACGTAACAATACATTTTACGGTTAACAAGTAGGACCTATGTGAAGTTAGCAACCGAGTTCAAGGTAAATGATTTTTATATATGTCATTCGATTGTACCCGGAGTGTACCCGATTGTACCGCAATTAAAATCGTTTGTACCTCAATAGGTTAGAAATGGGGGGGGTGGTAAAATTTGCTTAGCAACCGACATAAAGATACCGGAATTTTAATGATGCCATCTGGAAGAGTATCGTTTGTACCGGATTGTACCCGTTTTTAAAGTTAATTTTTTTTTTGATTTTACGAAAAAAAAAAGCAAAAAAAATTTTTTCCTTAAAAATAAGGCTTTTTATGGAGTAGAAGGAAAGAAAGTATATAAAGCAGTTCAAATGTGTAAAAGAAGTTATTTTTTGAGGTAGATTCGTTCGGTCTTGACGAATTTTCCAATATCTTACTATAAAAGTCGGAGTTATATTTTGCAGTTTTTTTGTCGTTTGTACCTCGCCAAAACAGAAAGATTATAAAAGAAGATACTATTCACTTCATATTTACACAAAAAAATTTGAGGTACAAACGATTTTTCATACAGTAACAACGTCAGAGATTCGATCGGTCTTGACGAATTTTCGAATATCTTACTATAAAACTCGGAGTCATATTTTGCAACTTTTATCGTTTGTACCTCGCCAAAACCGAAAGATTATAAAAGAAGATACTATTCACTTCATATTTAAACAAAAAAATTTGAGGTACAAACAATTTTTCATATAGTAACAACGTCAGAGATTCGATCGGTCTTGAAGAATTTTCGAATATCTTACTATAAAACTCGGAGTCAAATTTTGCAACTTTTATCGTTTGTACCTCGCCAAAACCAAAAGATTATAAAAGAAGATACTATTCACTTCATATTTACATAAAAAAATTAGAGGTACAAACGATTTTTCATATAGTAACAACGTCAGAGATTCGATCGGTCTTGACGAATTTTAGAATATCTTACTATAAAACTCGGAGTCAAATTTTGCAAATTTTATCGTTTGTACCTCGCCAAAACCGAAAGATTATAAAAGAAGATACTATTCACTTCATATTTACACTAAAAAATTTGAGGTACAAACGATTTTTCATATAGTAACAATGTCAGAGGTTCGATCGGTCTTGACGTATTTTCGAATATCTTACTATAAAACTCGGAGTCAAATTTTGCAACTTTTATCGTTTGTACCTCGCCAAAACTAAAAGATTATAAAAGAAGATACTATTCACTTCATATTTACATAAAAAAATTAGAGGTACAAACGATTTTTCATATAGTAACAACGTCAGAGATTCGATCGGTCTTGACGAATTTTAGAATATCTTACTATAAAACTCGGAGTCAAATTTTGCAAATTTTATCGTTTGTACCTCGCCAAAACCGAAAGATTATAAAAGAAGATACTATTCACTTCATATTTATACTAAAAAATTTGAGGTACAAACGATTTTTCATATAGTAACAATGTCAGAGGTTCGATCGGTCTTGACGTATTTTCGAATATCTTACTATAAAACTCGGAGTCATATTTTGCAACTTTTATCGTTTGTACCTCGCCAAAGCCGAAAGATTATAAAAGAAGATACTATTCACTTCATATTTAAACAAAAAAAATTGAGGTACAAACGATTTTTCATATAGTAACAACGTCAGAGATTCGATCGGTCTTGAAGAATTTTCGAATATCTTACTATAAAACTCGGAGTCAAATTTTGCATTTTTTATCGTTTGTACCTCGCCTAAACCAAAAGATTATAAAAGAAGATACTATTCACTTCATATTTACACAAAAAAATTAGAGGTACAAACGATTTTTCATATAGTAACAACGTCAGAGATTCGATCGGTCTTGACGAATTTTCGAATATCTTACTATAAAACTCGGAGTCAAATTTTGCAACTTTTGTCGTTTGTACCTCGCCAAAACCAAAAGATTATAAAAGAAAATACCATTCACTTCATATTTAAACAAAAAAATTTGAGGTACAAACGATTTTTCATATAGTAACAACGTCAGAGATTCGATCGGTCTTGACGAATTTTCCAATATCTTACTATAACACTAAGAGTTAAATTTTGCAACTTCTATCGTTTGTACCTCGCAAAAACCGAAAGATTATAAAAGAATATTATATTCACTTCATATTTACACAAAAAAATTTGAGGTACAAACGATTTTTCATATAGTAACAACGTCAGAGATTCGATCGGTCTTGAAGAATTTTCGAATATCTTACTATAAAACTCGGAGTCAAATTTTGCAACTTTTATCGTTTGTACCTCGCCATAACCGAAAGATTACAAAAGAAGATATTATTCACTTCATATTTATACAAAAAAATTTGGGGTACAAACGATTTTTCATATAGTAACAACGTCAGAGATTCGATCGGTCTTGACGAATTTTCCAATATCTTACTATAAAACTAAGAGTTAAATTTTGCAACTTCAATCGTTTGTACCTCGCGAAAACCAAAAGATTATAAAAGAATATTCTATTCACTTCATATTTACACAAAAAATTTGAGGTACAAACGATTTTTCATAAAGTAACAACGTCAGAGATTCGATCGGTCGTGACGAATTTTCGAATATCTTACTATAAAACTAAGAGTTAAATTTTGCAACTTCTATAGTTTGTACCTCGCGAAAACCGAAAGATTATAAAAGAATATTCTATTCACTTCATATTTACACAAAAAAATTTGAGGTACAAACGATTTTTCATAAAGTAACAACGTCAGAGATTCGATCGGTCGTGACGAATTTTCGAATATCTTACTATAAAACTAAGAGTTAAATTTTGCAACCTCTATCGTTTGTACCTCGCCAAAGCCGAAAGATTATAAAAGAAGATACTATTCACTTTATATTTACACAAAAAAATTTGAGGTACAAACGATTTTTTATATAGTAACAACGTCAAAGATTCGATCGGTCGTGACGAATTTTCGAATATCTTACTATAAAACTCGGAGTCAAATTTTGCAACTTTTATCGTTTGTACCTCGCCAAAACTGAAAGGTTATAAAAGAAGATATTATTCACTTCATACTTATATAAAAAATTTTGAGGTGCAAACGATTTTACATATAGTAACAACGTCAGAGATTCGATCGGTCGTGACGAATTTTCGAATATCTTACTATAAAACTCGGAGTCATATTTTGCAACTTTTATCGTTTGTACCTCGCCAAAACCGAAAGATTATAAAAGAAGATACTATTCACTTCATATTTACACAAAAAAATTAGAGGTACAAACGATTTTTCATATAGTAACAACGTCAGAGATTCGATCGGTCTTGACGAATTTTTGAATATCTTACTATAAAACTCGGAGTCATATTTTGCAACTTTTATCGTTTGTACCTCGCCAAAGCTGAAAGATTATAAAAGAAGATACTATTAAATTCATATTTACACAAAAAAATTTGAGGTACAAACGATTTTCATATAGTAACAACGTCGGAGATTCGATCGGTCTTGACGAATTTTCGAATATCTTACTATAAAACTCGGAGTCAAATTTTGCAACTTTTATCGTTTGTACCTCGCGAAAACCGAAAGATTATAAAAGAATATTCTATTCACTTCATATTTACACAAAAAAATTAGAGGTACAAACGATTTTTCATATAGTAACAACGTCAGAGATTCGATCGGTCTTGACGAATGTTCCAATATCTTACTATAAAACTAAGAGTTAAATTTTGCAACTTCTATCGTTTGTACCTCGCGAAAACCGAAAGATTATAAAAGAATATTCTATTCACTTCATATTTACACAAAAAAATTAGAGGTACAAACGATTTTTCATATAGTAACAACGTCAGAGATTCGATCGGTCTTGAAGAATTTTCGAATATCTTACTATAAAACTCGGAGTCAAATTTTGCAAATTTTATCGTTTTTACCTCGCCAAAACCGAAAGATTATAAAAGAAGATACTATTCACTTCATATTTACACTAAAAAATTTTAGGTACAAACGATTTTTCATATAGTAACAATGTCAGAGATTCGATCGGTCTTGACGTATTTTCGAATATCTTACTATAAAACTCGGAGTCACATTTTGCAACTTTTATCGTTTGTACCTCGCCAAAACCAAAAGATTATAAAAGAAAATACTATTCACTTCATATTTAAACAAAAAAATTTGAGGTACAAACGATTTTTCATAAAGTAACAACGTCAGAGATTCGATCGGTCTTGAAGAATTTTCGAATATCTTACTATAAAACTCGGAGTCAAATTTTGCAACTTTTATCGTTTGTACCTCGCCAAAACCAAAAGATTATAAAAGAAGATACTATTCACTTCATATTTACACAAAAAAATTAGAGGTACAAACGATTTTTCATATAGTAACAACGTCAGAGATTCGATCGGTCTTGAAGAATTTTCGAATATCTTACTATAAAACTCGGAGTCAAATTTTGCAACTTTTATCGTTTGTACCTCGCCAAACCCAAAAGATTATAAAAGAAGATACTATTCACTTCATATTTACATAAAAAAATTAGAGGTACAAACGATTTTTCATGTAGTAACAACGTCAGAGATTCGATCGGTCTTGAAGAATTTTCGAATATCTTACTATAAAACTCGGAGTCAAATTTTGCAACTTTTATCGTTTGTACCTCGCCAAAACCGAAAGGTTATAAAAGAAGATATTATTCACTTCATATTTACACAAAAAAATTAGAGGTACAAACGATTTTTCATATAGTAACAACGTCAGAGATTCGATCGATCTTGACGAATTTTCGAATATCTTACTATAAAACTCGGAGTCAAATTTTGCAAATTTTATCGTTTGTACCTCGCCAAAACCGAAAGATTATAAAAGAAGATACTATTTACTTCATATTTACACTAAAAAATTTGAGGTACAAACGATTTTTCATATAGTAACAACGTCAGAGATTCGATCGGTCTTGAAGAATTTTCGAATATCTTACTAGATAGTAAAAGAAGATACTATTCGTATCTTCTTTTATAATCTTTCGGCTTTGGCGAGGTACAAACGATAGAAGTTGCAAAATTTAACTCTTAGTTTTATAGTAAGATATTCGAAAATTCGTCACGACCGATCGAATCTCTGACGTTGTTACTTTATGAAAAATCGTTTGTACCTCAATTTTTTTTATGTAAATATGAAGTGAATAGTATCTTCTTTTATAATCTTTCGGTTTTGGCGAGGTACAAACGATAAAAGTTGCAAAATATAACTCCGAGTTTTATAGTAAGATATTCGAAAATTCGTCACGACCGATCGAATCTCTGACGTTGTTACTATATGTAAGATCGTTTGCACCTCAAAAATTTTTATATAAGTATGAAGTGAATAATATCTTCTTTTATAACCTTTTGGTTTTGGCGAGGTACAAACGATAAAAGTTGCAAAATTTAACTCTTAGTTTTATAGTAAGATATTCGAAAATTCGTCACGACCGATCGTATCTCTGACGTTGTTACTATATGAAAAATCGTTTGTACCTCAAATTTTTTTGTGTAAATATGAAGTGAATGGTATTTTCTTTTATAATCTTTCGGTTTTGGCGAGGTACAAACGATAAAAGTTGCAAACTTTGACTCCGAGTTTTATAGTAAGATATTCGAAAATTCGTCAAGACCGATCGAATCTCTGACGTTGTTACTATATGAAAAATCGTTTGTACCTCAAATTTTTTTGTGTAAATATGAAGTGAATGGTATTTTCTTTTATAATCTTTCGGTTTTGGCGAGGCACAAACGACAAAAGTTGCAAAATATGACTCCGAGATTTATAGTAAGATATTCGAAAATTCGTCAAGACCGATCGAATATCTGACGTTGTTACTATATAAAAAATCGTTTGTACCTCAAATTTTTTTGTATAAATATGAAGTTAATAATATCTTCTTTTGTAATCTTTCGGTTTTGGCGAGGTACAAACGACAAAAAAACTGCAAAATATAACTCCGACTTTTATAGTAAGATATTGGAAAATTCGTCAAGACCGAACGAATCTACCTCAAAAAATAACTTCTTTTACACATTTGAACTGCTTTATATACTTTCTTTCCTTCTACTCCGTACAAAGCCTTATTTTTAGGGAAAAAATTTTTTTTTTTTTTTTTTCGTAAAATCAAAAAAAAAAAAATAACTTTAAAAACGGGTACAATCCGGTACAAACGATACTCTTCCAGATGGCATCATTAAAATTCCGGTATCTTTATGTCGGTTGCTAAGCAAATTTTACCACCCCCCCCATTTCTACCCTATTGAGGTACAAACGATTTTAATTGCGGTACAATCGGGTACACTCCGGGTACAATCGAATGACATATATAAAAATCATTTACCTTGAACTCGGTTGCTAACTTCACATAGGTACAAGTAGGTAATAAGTTTAAAAACAACAACCCAACTTTGTTAAAATACAAAATGTTGCAAAGGAGGTATACGTGGGAGAGCCATGCTTCGGCACGAACGGGCCGGCTCGACCGGATAAATACCACGTTCTCACAGAAAACCGGCGTGAAACAGCGCTTCCGCTGTGTCTGAGGCCCAATCCCCTACCCTATTCCCTTCCCTACCCTCCCCTATTCCCTTCCCATCCCTACCTATTACTCTATTCCCTCTAAAAAGGCCGGCAACGCACCTGCAGCTCTTCTGATGCTGCGAGTGTCCATGGGCGATGGTAGTTGCTTACCATCAGGTGCCCCGTATTCTCGTTTGCCCCTTATTTCATAAAAATGGAAACCTATGTTATCCACGGCATCAATTGCTTTGGTTTCAGCGTAATCGGGTAAAATTGAAAGTTATCAACTCACCTGCGCATTGACTATCTTCGCTAGCTCTCCTTTCCCTCGACACCAGCGGCTCCTGAAACGTCAAGGTCAGGCTTCCTCTGGGACTAATTCTGGCAGCTTCCAATTCGCTCGCCACGAGACTGCCTCTGGCACTCCTCTCCGATGGCGCGATGCTGCCTCGGGGACTCTTCTGCGAGTCGGGTA
This sequence comes from Aricia agestis, assembly GCF_905147365.1. NCBI lineage: Eukaryota > Metazoa > Arthropoda > Insecta > Lepidoptera > Lycaenidae > Aricia > Aricia agestis. The sequence continues at coordinate 986,379 of NC_056419.1, forward strand.
TCAGGGAACCACGTGGACTTCTCATCATGTCCGACGGGTCCTTCCTTAGACTCGAATCTGGGATGATGCTCCCTCTCGGACTAGTCCGAGGGCTGGGACCCAGTTCCTTCTGCCGCGCCGGGTCTATCTGTATGCTCGCCACCGAATGCCTGGGACTGCGCCCGACGTCCGGTACCAAAGAGTTTCTTGGCTGGTTCCATAACGAAGCGTCTGGTACCAAGCTTCTTCTCGGGCTCCGTGCTGTGGAATCTGGCGTTATGCTGTTTCTTGGGCTCCTGTTGAAGTCCTGCGGGTTGAGGCTGAGTCGGGAGCCGTAAGCTTGCTCCACGCCGAGATTATTTCTAGAAGGGGTTAGAGTATTCTTAACTAGAGCCGTTTCTGGTGTGATTGAATTTCTGGCGGATCTTGACTCGGGAACGAGGGAGTGTCTCGGACTCCTGTGGTAGGAATCCAGTGCGGCATCCGGCGCCAGGCTTGCCCGAGGACTTCTCTGGATCTGTATGGCCGTGGGCTCCATTTCGTCGTCAGTCTCTGTGGTCGCCAACGACGCTCGCCTGGAGTTCTGTGCCGAAGGTCTTGGGGACCTGGTCTGCGGCGAGGTGGCAGCGCTCCGCGACGCCCTTCGCCGTCTGGAAGATGACGTTCTGTGCAACATCCTGACGTCTGTGTCTCTTTTGTTTTATATCATCGCTCCCTCATTTCGCATTCGTGTGAACTGAAACAAAAAAGGAAATGTTATAACGATGTTACTTCTCGTCATCATAAGTAATGATGTTACTTCTGTCCTACCATAATCTAATAAGTCTGCCTGGCTTATTTCAGCGAATGAATAGGAGATCCTGAAATTCAGTTTGTTTATTTCGCGTCAATAAATCCGAGCGAGACAGGTTTCAAAGCTTAAATCAACAATCTGTTCAAACCGACGGATTTATCAAATTAAATTTAAAATTCGTGTTCGAACAATTCCGAACCTCAATTAAGTCTGGTAAAATTGGGCAAGTGGCATTGATTCTTCAACTTTTCAATTTAAAAAATTGATTTCAGGGACGCCGCGTAGTCCGAATGTACAGTCCGAATATAAGAACAAAATATTATACAGTCTTAATAAGAGTACGGAAATAAATTCCTATCCACAAACCCCTAAAGAATTCCTTTATTACCAGCAAAAAATTGCGACTATCATAAGTGCTCCAACTATATTTAGCGACGGCAAACAGAGGCGTCCAACTCGAGTAAATACAGCCTTGTTTACACACACATACACACACATAGCACCAGCGATTTATAAGAAAACTTGTAAGCTCTTAATAAACAACTTCTTTGTTTAGTTAGCGACGATAAATCCAAATACACCGGCACAATAGTCCTCGATTTGTTCCCCGGGGGGTTAAAGGGGGGTTGGGGAGAGAGTTCCAGGCGGGGAAATAAATATTGCCTCGGCGCTTTGGATTGATAAATTATTGTCTATTAACAACCGACCACCTGAACTGATTCAACTATCGGTATCTTGGAGTAGTGTTTTCATTATGCGCAGTACCTTCATACTTTACTGGTTTAAAAAACTGTATCAAAATTCAAACGCTTGTGTGTCTGTTTGTCTGTTTGTCAAGGCCTAATCTCTTGAACCGACACACGTGACAACGTGATAGCTAATCTAACTTGAAATAACACGCTAGTACTTAAGTAGTAAGGATCGTCATTTCACTTAAAATCCCAAACTCGACGGACATACAATTTTGTGTTTATACAGGGAAAATACACGGCCCACATGCCCGTTGTGATTCAATACACTGAATATCTTTAGTTAAAATATAAAATAACGTACAACATCAATATACTAGGACGTAAGAGCCAGTCCACACGGCGCGTACCGTCAGCGTTGCGTCGACGCAGCGCTGCCGTTGCGTTGTTTTCCATACAAATAACCAAGGTGTGCCTACGGCCTGCTGCGTCGTCGCACACATGACGGACAGCAGCCCCCGAGACGAAGCGGGAGAGGGTATGGACGTTGACTGCTTCATCATAACGCTGCGATGACGCAGCGCCCGTGTGGCCGGCTATGCGTCGAACATCAGCGCTACGTCGACGCAACGATGACGCAACGCGCCGTGTGGACTGGCTTTTACACTCCACAACTAAATAAAGTCGTTTTGTCGAATCACCGTGAGCACACGTGAGGAAATTGGACGGAAAATGACTTGTCAATTTATAGACGACGAATTGTTATAAAGTATCGAATCCGGCAAACATTGTTTTGCCATTAACCTTATTTTGGGTATAGAAAATATACGTTTGCCGATTCTCAGACCTATACGATAAGCACGCAGTTTTTGACAGTTTTCTCTTGTACCGGATGACAAGATTTTTTTAGGTTTACGTGAATATTGCTTGTATTTTAGACACTTGAAAACAAGAACATTTCATGTTATTGAGTGCGTTCTGCGTAGATCGGAATACAAATAGTAATTATTGTAATAGTAACTGACGAATCTCCCGGAAAACTCTTACCAAGTTGAACGTCAGTCAACTCATTAATCTGCAGTCCACTCGTGACTACGGCCGCAGAGAAGTAACCAAAACGCCGACAGAATAAACGCTACGCGGAAAAGTTCACTAGTATACAGGATGTAACAAAAACAAGTGATAATACTTTAGGGTGTGTACGTGTTCCTTGTAGAGAGTTCACTGTGAAAGTAGCAGCGCTGAAAGACCAAAATTTTTTTTCACTTTTGTATGGGGAAACTCGTTACGCTCGGGCCGTTGCCCATACAAAAGTGAAAAAATAAATTATTTCTTCTTTCTTCTTTCAGAGCTGCTACTTCCACAGTGAACTCTCTACAAGGAACACGTACACACCCTAAAGTATTATCACTTATTTTTGTTACACCCTGTATATTAAAAAATATCATTTGTTAGAAGTTATTGTGAATAAATGGTCTAGAATGGGGACACTGAGTGAATCGTTAAATGGTTTGCAGGAATTTCATGACTCATCATGAACTTCTTTCAAAACTTTTTACGATTCACTCAGTGACTCAGTTTTACTATTTTGGACCTGACTCCTTTGCTGAGGGTTCTTATGTAAGTCAAAGTCATACACATTTATACGTGGGAGAGCCATGCTTCGGCACAAATGGGCCGGCTCGACCGGAGAAATACCACGTTCTCACAGAAAACCGGCGTGAAACAGCGCTTGCGCTGTGTTTCGCCGAGTGAGTGAGTTTACCGGAGGCCCAATCCCCTACCCTATTCCCTTCCCTTCCCATCTCTACCCTCCCCTGTTACCCTATTCCTTCTTAAAAGGCCGGCAACGCACCTGCAGCTCTTCTGATGCTGCGAGTGTCCATGGGCGACGGTAGTTGCTTTCCATCAGGTGACCCGTTTGCTCGTTTGCATAAAAAAAAAATACAAAAGGAGTCGGAGGGAATCGAAATAAATCATTTAAACATAGGTTTTCGTTTCGTTTTAACGTTCACGGAATGTCACGGACAAAAAAAGAATGATAATGAACAAAGTGCGAGCATTCCGCCGCGACCTAATCTGTTTCAATTTGCCCGAGGGGGCAGCCCCCTCCGTTCAGGGGGTAAGGGGGGTAGCGGAGGGGGGAGTGATTTATCCGCGTAGATACGGCAGCTGATCCCACCATTATCAGCTTATATCTGCAGTAACAGTAATCAGAAGTACTCCTAATAAACAAAACCAACCCGAAAAAGTCTGAAATCCTTTTGATATAGTAAACGAATTTAGAAAAAGACACAAGATTAAACGAGTAATGAGATTATTTCAAACTTTTCAGTTTTTAAGTTTTTAATTTTACCCTAGAAGATTTTTTTTTATAAAAAATAAAAATATATTATGCTACAGTCGTAATTTAGCTAGCACAAAAATTTGTTCAACACACGGAAACCATGTTTCCCTCATAAAATTAACTTAAAATCTATTAATAATCTAAAATATACAGCATTCATTCCTAATATCTATTTTCTAGTGAATAAGTATACAGTTTTATTTTAAAGTTCGGAGAAAAATACACCAAAAGCATACCGCGGTCAGGATTAAAAATCCCAAATTCAATTTATAAACATTTCACTTAGTAAAACTTAAGGCGGAGCTTTTAAATCAAGTTTAGCATACTTCGATCGCGGTCGAACTTATTAAGCTCGGCTGAGCTTAAGCCCCGTAATGAATTTAATCAAAGAAATAAAAGAAGGTACACTATTGTCGGCGAGCTTATTGGGATAAGCTTTTGGGCTTTTTATTGGAGACCAGAGTCCTATTGGAATTTTTGTAGTAATGTAGTTATGGGATTAGTGCAGTAGTTGTGTACACTTGTGTGCTTTTATTGAAAGCTTACTGCGTTCTAATTGGTCCATTCTTAAAGAATGTAATTTAATAGGCCAGCCATTCTCAAAGTGCTTCACGAGCGTTTCATTTATTTTTAGTTTGCGTTTATAAAAACAATATAATATAAATTTATTGTCCCCATGCTGGTGTCTGATGATATTTATAAAAACAATATAATAATATATTATTATACCAGCATGGGGACAATAAATTTAAAGATAAAACATATAATTTGGGATTTGTCAAAAACACACATTTAAAAAATATACACTTTTTAAATTAATGGTTACGCCACGAAAAAAAATTGAGAACCGCTGCTGCAGGCAATGATATTGACAAATAAAAAAGTTGCACTCCAGTTTGTCAACAGAAGTGAAGACAAAACGATACATTATCGCCGCTGAAAAATATTAGCGGCTTACTAATTTACCTTTGTCTTATGATTTTTTGATGTCTTAATATAATAATGTTTTATAAATGTTAAAATGTTGAGTACTTAACTACCACTATTGTAAGTTCTAATTTTTAATGTCTATAGTAATATAGACGTTAAAAAGTATATAAAATAACAAAAAATAAGACGAGCGATTAACTTATCGGAGTGGAAGTGAAGCCGCGCCGCGTCCGGTATGCGACGGAAACGGATATTGCGGGAGGCTGCGTCGAACCTGTGATGTACGACTTCGTAACACACATACATACATAGATACAGGGTTTAACAAAATATTTTCTATTTCTTTTCTATTAATTTAGAACCAATTCGAATCTACGTAAAAATCTGACACAGAGTATAATAATTTGGCCACCCACTGTAATTACCTGAATTAAAAAAATAAACATAAGTATATTTTACCACAGCTCTAACAGATAAAAAATAATTAACTTCTTTCTTAAAAAAGAGGGCTTGTAATCTGTAAAAAATATAAAAATGAACTCATCTCAATTTTGAAATACACAATAATAATTCTCAAAAACCACAGCCTCCCAAATTAAATGGTTTATTAGGATTCAGTGAAAGCGGCCAAAAAGATGCCAACTTGTAAATTTTCTAATTAAAACTCGCCAACTTAAATGAAGTGAGTTTAAAGAACGCCATTCGTGCTCAAGCGAATGGAAACGTAAGTCTTGAAATATCAATAGAAAGTTTCGCTGTATTCTACGGAATATTAATGGAATAACTTATTCAACGCTACTACTTTCACAGTCAACTCTATATTGCAAACTCTTATAATATAATATACACTAAAGTATTATCCCTTAGTTTGTGACTCTGTATAGCCGAACTACTTACTGTGGCACCAATGGGTTCAGATCAAAATCTTGGCCTTATAAGATAAAACCGTTGTAAAACAGAGCTTAGTTAATGTTGTGTTTTGCAGAGTGCGTGACGTATTCCGTTGTTGTTGCAAGTGAAATTTCCGCCTACCAGGTGGTCCATGTGCTCGTTTCCTTCCTTCTCAATCTAGTTTTTTTTTTAGATAAGGGGGCAAACGAGCAAACGGGTCACCTGATGAAAAGCAACTTCCGTCGCCCATGGACACTCGCAGCATCAGAAGAGCTGCAGGTGCGTTCCCGGCTTTTTAAGGGGGAATAGGGTAATAGGGGAGGGTAGGGATGGGAAGGGAATAGGGGAGGGTAGTGAAGGGAATAGGGATTGGGCCTCCGGCAAACTCACTCACTCGGCGAAACACAGCGCAAACGCTGTTTCACGCCGGTTTTCTGTGAGAACGTGGTATTTCTCCGGTCGAGCCGGCCCATTCGTGCTGAAGCATGGCTCTCCCACGTATGAAATAAGTATAGTAACAATCCATACTAATATAATAAATGCGAAAGTGTGTCTGTCTGTTTGTCTGTTTATGCCCAAACCTCTTCATGCCCAAACCGCTAAACCGATTTTGCTGAAATTTGGTATGGAGATACTTTGAGTCCCGGGAAAGGGCATTGGATATTTTTCGTCCCAGAAAATGCATGGTTCCCGCGCGATAAACGAGTTTTGGCGCAACAGAGTTGCGGGCGTCATCAAGTGATTATATAAGTAAGTATGTAAAATTGTATATAATTGTACACACACCCACACACCTTAAGTGTCAGCTTGTGATTGATAACAGGCCGTCCCAGCCCACACCGTCTCAAGTGGAACATTATCCTACACGTGGTGACATGCCTAAATATACCGGAAACGGGAATTACAAATATTTATACAGTTTCCGATAGAATGAGATTGTATTTTCTATCTAAATGGATATTTTGGGCACTATGTTCGATATGGCTTAACAACAAAAATCTTAAAATAGCGAGCTCCAGATGTGACAGTTTAATTTCACAGAGAGAAAAGATAAATGAAGGTCGCAACTCCGTTGCGCTAAAATTCTTTTATCACGCGAGAACCGTACATTTTTTCGGGATAATAAGTATATTATGTCCTTTCCCGGGACTCAAGGTATCTCCATACCAAATTTCAGCAAAATCGGTTCAGCGGTTTGGGCGTGAAGAGGTAACAGTCTGAGACACTTTCGCATTTATACTCGTAATATTAGTATGGATGGTATGGAAGTATGGATAGACCTTAGACAGAAAATAAGTTAATGCGATGCGAATACTATAAATAATTAAATACTATATTTTATATATGGACGCTGTTAAGCATTCGTGTACTAACCCACATAAAATTACGTATTGAGTTATGAATGCAATTATGTTCTTTAGACGATTTAGAACAAGATTGCATTTAAAATTTATCAACAAAAAAAAATTGTGGGTTAGGACACTAATGCTTAACAGCGACCAATTATAGCCAAGACGGTAAGACGGTAAAATTCGTATTATTTTGAGTATTACTTCGCGAGCTTACTGTGAAAATTACAACCCGCTTTAATGATTGCGTTTTAATTTACCAAAAGCACTAGGCATTAGGTAAAACAACGGCGTAATTGTTAGAAGATGCGGCCGGTGTCAGTAATACAATTACATAAAATATTCACTCCGCTGTGCGCGGGAATTAGAGTTAAGGAGTGAGCACACTGAGACGGGCCGTGCCGAGGCTCAGCGTGCCGAGGCTCATCGCCAAAATCCGCCTCCATACAATTTGGATGGAAGCGGATGCGCGAATCGCACACTGTGTCGGGGCGCAGCGGATTTCCGCTTCCATACAAATTGTATGGAGGCGGATTTTTGCGATGAGCCCCGGCACGCTGAGCCTCGGCACGGCGCGTCTCAATGGGCTCACTCCCTTAGAGTACAAGTTGGAGGCCGCCTACATGAAGCGGCAGCGAACACGTGTCGTCGCGACACTACTGGCCTAGTAGACAAGTGGCAAGCGATTATCGTAAACATAAAACATCGCTTCGCCAGAGAAAACTAATGACAAATCCTATACATTTTTTGGTGTTGGCGTGGTGTGGCGTTTAAGGTGATTTTCCGATCTTCGCCACAAGCGACTCCGACTGACACAAATTCAAACAAATTTCCTTTATGATCTTAAGGTTTAATTTTGCTCTATGTCACTGCAAAGCAGCGGTGGCATGGGTAGCTTTTTTATGAAATAAGGGGGCAAACGATTAAATGGGTCACCTGATGGAAAGCAACTTCCGTCGCCCATGGACACTCGCAGCATCAGAAGAGTGCGTTGCCGGCCATTTAAGAGGGAATAGGGAAGGGTAGGGAAGGGAATATGAGAGGGTGGAGAAGTGAAAAGAGTAAAGAATTGGGCCTCCGGTAAATTCACTCACTCGGCGAAACACAGTGCAAGCGCTGTTTCACGCCGGTATTCTGTTAGCCCGTGGTATTTCTCCGGTCGAGCCGGCCCATTCGTGCCGAAGCATGGCTCTCCCACGTCAAAAACCAATGGTAGCTAGACCAATATTGGTAGGAAATGAAATCTATCAGTAGGCTGTACCGACGAGGGTCATAAAGTGGGATTTTATTTGAATATTTGTCGGTCGCGGTCGCTTGCCTTGGTCGTAGATCGGAACGGTACCTTTACATAAAATATTCACTCCGCTGCGCGCGGGAATTGGATTAAGCCTTTGTTTTGATTAGGATTTAATTTGTGTCCGCATTAAGGATTAAATTGGATGATCAAATCATAATAATAAAGGTAAATGAGATACCCATAGCGTCGCTATGCGGCAATAAGTATATCGCGCGGGTGATACCGTGATTTTCGGGATAAAACTTTCCTATACCATACCCTTTCCTAGGCTTTACAGTACCTTTATACTAAACTAAAGAATATAATATTATAGTATAAACCAAATATATATGAATTCAAGAAAAAATGTGATACCCATGGGAGAAATACTCGTAATAAACATAAGCTTCAAATTCCGGTGACTAGACTTACTAAAGTCAAAAATTCTTTTAAAGGTCAAAGTATATACGCCTACGCCTAGTAATACGCCTTTATAATAAGATCCCAGAAAACGTTCAAAATCTGTCAAATAATAAATTTAAAAAAGTTGTTATAAAACGTTTGTGTACCAAAGCATACTACCTATAAAGTTACTGATTTCATGAATGATAGTACACCGTGGGAATAAGATCGCCCCCTGCAGAGTTGTTTCTGTATATTATTTTATTGTTATATTGTACACTTGTGGTATTTTTTTTTATTTAGTAATTGACATTGTAATTTTCCATCTTTTTGGTAAAAGATGGCCCCGTGCGAGTTTCTTACGCCGGTTCTTCTCGCCGGGTTAGTTCCCGATCCGGTGGTAGGCCCCAGTAGCTTCAACGTTCAGAAAGTGTTAGAAAAAAACTTATTCTATTTAAAAAAAATTGACTTTGACTTTATGAAAATCGTCTCAGCGGTGTTTAGGTAAAGAGGTAACAACAGACAGGTAGATAGTAAGACAGAAAGAGAAACACATCCACAAAATTGATAAGTTAATAAAGAGTACAATTAAACATGTAAGTTACGTATGCAAAAAAGGATGGCGTGCTACCTTTCAACCGACAAGACAAGACAACCATAAAAATTCAATTTTTCAATCAGTTTCACGTTTTGGCTGTACATGAGTTTTATAAAAAGCAACGATCAATAAACCTTAAATTCCAGACACCTTATTACTATCTCCATCAAAATATACTATATATTATTTAAAAATTTAAAATCATTTTACTGCATAAAATTACCACATTAATCAAGATATTGCATAGCGAAATCACACCGTGTGGCTAAACCAAAGGCCCTGTTATGATTATTATTCAAGCTGTTAACGTAAAGCTAATAATGACTTTAAACTAATTAATGTAAGTCATCTCAACGTCTTTGTCCCATTTATATGAGCTAGGAGCAAGCTAGACGAGGCTAGCATAAGCTAGACAAAGCTATATGAAGCTATGTAGATATAGCATTTCCCGAGAACACGACTTAAGTTATTAATGTCTGTCTACGCGATGGAAATTCAACTTGCGACATTCATCATCATCAGATCTGCTGGTTTAATCTTACAATAAGGTCGCTGTTGGTTCGATACGTGCAGCAAATTACTATTCTTATCAGTTATCAGTGTGCATTGTGCATTGTGTAACCAAAGTACCGTATACGTATTGTAAAAACAGTTTCATTTTAAATGTATGTATAATATAAAAGTATTAAAATATATATTTCCGTTGTCTGGTACCCGTAACACAAATCCTTCAGGCACTTACCACGGGGCCAGACTGACGTGGTGTGAAGCGTCCGTAGATATTATAATTTATATTGTTATTATTTTAAATTGAATGTTAACTGAAAGTTTAACTTTAATTTACTGATATGTCTTAAAACTTTTATTGCTTTTTTCACGTTAAGACAGAGACAAAACTCCGTCAATTCGACCCAAAACAAAATAGCGTTTTGAATTCTGATTTATTTTTCGAGTTGGCAGCCAAACAGGAGCGCTTTTTAAACGCATGAAGATAAATGCTTATTAGCTCCTCCTCGAGGCAAAAACACGTGACGTGAGTGATTACCCCACGTCGGGTAGCGTCGGAAGACGTCGGGTGGCATCGGGTGGTGTCGGAAGGCGTGTAAAACGAAAGTGAGATGGATCGCCCTGCGCCTCTCCTAACACGGAAACCCTTTTCATCGTAAAAAAAATAGACGCGGAAGTTTTTAATCCCTTTGCATCGTGCGGGCTATCAATCTTCAAGGAGTTTTCTTTTTTGCTATTTTCTATATCATTACTAATTTTATGAAGAGGAATTTTTTATAATAAATGATATCAAATAGGGCTTTATCGCAGTCGGGGACGTTTAATGATGATAAAACTTAAATTTTATGAAGAGTTTGACATTATTTATAGGGCTTAATAAATGGCCAAATCTTCATTTCCCTACAGTTAAGAAATTAATGTTCGTCTCTGAGTGTGGCAGTCAAACATTTGGAACGAAGTTTCTTATCGCGCGTTCGACGTAAAGGAGGCTAGACAGAACGATATTTGACCTCGATACTTTTTTTATTGGTACCTGCATGATAGGGGCAGAGGGCGTTGATAGTATTCCTGGGCGTCAATAGATGGCGTTTCTTTATAATTTTTTTGAGTGTATATGTACATACAGGTTTTTTAAACATAAGAAATAACTTCGTTCCATTCGGGTGTCCCTTGACACCTCTCAAGTTTTTTTTTGTCTTTAGCAGTCACACAGAGAAGACTACAGAGAAAGGCGTACGGTACTTTCTTTTGCTGCAATACATAATATGAATCTCCACTAATTTATTTCAACTATTCAGTCTGTTTAGTGTAGTATTTAATTTGACTTTTGTAGTGTATGCGCAGTGTATCTACATAGTAGATACTTAACATTGTCTCGTAAACACCAGTAGTGGGGATGCAATCTACAGTGTGTAACAAAAATTAGTGATAATACTTTAGGGTCTGTACGTGTTCCTTGTAGAGAGTTCACTGTGAGAGTGGCAGCGCTGAAAGACCAAACATTTTTTTCACTTTTATATGGGGAAACTCGTGACGCTTGGGCCCTTGCTCATACAAAAGTGAAAAAAAAAATTCGTCTTTCAGAGCTGCTACTTTCACAGTTAACTCTCTACAAGGAGCACGTACACTCCCTGAAGTGTTATCACTTATTTTTGTTACACACTGTATATAAGTAATTGTCAAGTAGTCTAGAGTTTCAGTTGTATTGTGACAGTGACGGTGAATAGACGTGCTCTCCGCAGTTGTACTGGGTGTGTTAGTGAGCCAGTGTCCCTAGGATTCTACAACTTTGATATAGAATTCAATCTAGTTCATCACCCGTATCTCTGTGCCCGCATGTTGCAAAACCTCGCAAGTTAAATGAAACTAACCCTAATACTATCGTTTGTTGAAAGGTCTTAAGGTCTTAGGCTTACGAATAAAGTTAGTCATTAAAAAGGAAACCTTTTTCATCTTCATTATACACTTAAATCCCAATTACATCTCAGCCCAAGTAAACATAATTTAACTTATTAATACTTTTGTGATTTATGTAATCATACTAATAATAATGCAAATGCGATAGTAGTTGATGCAACCAATACATTATACAGATGAAATCGGTAAAAACCTCGAGCAACATAAGATTTTTTCTATAGTGACATAATCGATCTATACTTATTTGTCTTTTATATGCTAAATATTATATTATTAAAAGAAATAACTGATTATATTTTATTATTTTTCTTTTTATTTTGATAATCTTAATGTCTCCCAGACGCTTCTAAATTAATGATTTGAAGTCCCAGAAGATTTATTATAAGTTAATTTGTTTTTTGTTCAGTTGTAATAAGTCGGGTAAGATTTATTTGTTTGTTAGGACTTAGATTTATAGTCTGAGTCTAGACTGAATGAATATATTCTGAATAAGAATAGAAAACAATCGACGGAGACAGAATATTATCACTGCCTGAGATATTGTAGAGTAAAAAAGTAAAAAAAGCTTCAAAATTATAAAATAAATAAAATAATAAAATAAAATATCTTTTTATTCAAAATGGGTATCATGATACACTTTTTGAAAGTCGAACGAAGAAACTACGTTGCCTACCACCGGTTCGGGAACTACCCCGCCGAGAAGAACCGGCGTAAGAAACTCGCACGGGGCCATCTTTTGCAAAAAAAAAAATGGAAAATTACAATGTTATGGCTTACAGCTATGTAACAAAATTAAAAGAAAAGTAACCTGCATGGAGCCACCCTATTCCCAAGGTGTGCTGTCCTCGAAGAAATCATTGACTTTATAATACGCTTTAGCACACAAACGTTCTTTAACTGCTTTTTTAAATTTGTTTAAAGGTAGATTTTGAACATTTTCTGGGATTTTATTGTATAGGCGTATACATTGGCTTTTAAAGGATTTGCTTATTTTGGCTAGTCTGAACATTGGTATTGCTAACTTGTTCTTATTTCTAGTATTTACATTATGATTATCACTTTTCTTTTTGAAAATATTTATGTTCTTTCTAACATATAAGAGATTTTCCAAAATGTATTGATGTGACGGTCAGAATTCTTATTTCTTTAAATTTTTCTCTTAGAGATTCCAAAGACGACATCTTATAAATAGAACGAATAGCTCGCTTCTGCAGCACAAATATTGTATTAATGTCCGCCGCGTTTCCCCACAAGAGGATGCCGTAAGACATTATGCTATGAAAGTAGCTAAAGTAAACTAATCGCGCGGTCTCTACATCAGTGATTTCACGAATTTTTTTAACAGCATATGCTGCAGAACTAAGCTTATCTGCCAGTTTCGCAATATGGTAAAGTAATAAAAGTGATGGTCAAGTAATAAAAGAGCACTGTAATATTAGTAGATGAGGCCCACAACTTTAGGTAGATGTTTTTTCGTTTTAAAATCATTTTATATTTTTTATTAGAAAATGTGCCATTCAGGTCAAAGAGATGTGCTTCTACGAGTGCTCGTAGTGGTACAGCGCGGCACTACGCAGCTCGTAGTGGTACAACGCGGTGCTACGCAGCTCATAGCGGTACAGCGCGACGCTACGCAGCTTGTAGTGGTACAGCGCGACGCTACGCAGCTCGTAGTGGTACAGCACGGCGCTACGCAGTTCGTAGTGGTACAGCACGGTGCTACGCAGCTCGTAGCGGTACAGCGTAGTGCTACGCAGCTCGTAGCGGCACAGCGCGGCGCTACGCAGCTCGCAGTGGTACAGCGCGGTGCTACGCAGCTCGTAGCGGTACAGCGCGGCACTACGCAGCTCGTAGTGGTACAGCGTGGTGCTACGCAGCTCTTAGCGGTACAGCGCGGCTCTACGCAGCTCGTAGCGGTACAGCGTGGTGCTACGCAGCTCTTACTATATAATATTTTTGTAGCAGTATAAACGGTTAGAACTGTATTAATATTACAAAGAATAAGATAAAACCGTGTTTATGTCACTCATAACTTCACCACATTGACTAGATAGCTTTCTCATACCTCAAATTACTTTCTAATTTTATACCTTTTTCACAATACGCAACAATTTTTACGAGTAACATTACATTTTTATGGGCGCATAAATTCCGTTGAACAAAACATTAATATTGTAAGCGATCTTGTGAGCTGTGACGTCACCCGCGAAGCCTGACGTAATTTAATAACGTCGTTACGTCCGAGGCCCGTAATCCCGATTTAAAAGTCAAATTCTGCTCTTAGCCCGGGGCAAGGGTAGCGACAGCAAAAGCGGCAGATGTCATTTTATAAATTACGTTGGTATTTTCGTACAGTGAATACTGAACGGCAACAAAGTAATAATATGTTTTTGAGTTTTTAGATCTTTAGCGCCATTGGAATTAAAGTACATTTACAATGTTGGAATCGCAATTTTGAAAATGGATGAATACGGTGCAGAACCGACTTTTTACCCGATGACGTATGGATTCAACGTTATTGGAAGAAAATCTGTTAATCAGCATCTGCGTTGTTCTGTTGATCACAACCAAAAACAACCGGAAAACAACATTACCCTAATGCGGAATCACACTTACGGCCTTCGAGTTAAGAACTATAATTAATATACTATTAACCACTAAAAACTTATACAATACTAGATGAAGTTGCGCCAAAACTCGTTTATCACGCGAATATTGCACGTTTTTTCCGGGATAAAAGTATCCTATGTCCTTTCCCGGGACCCAAAGTATTTCCTTACTAAACAGCTTAATCGGTTTTAGTTTGGGCGTGAAGTGGTAACACATTTTCAGATTTATAATATTAGTATGGATAGTATGATTAAAGATATAAGTAACTAATCTTATATCTTTAAACGAGCAATTCTTGTATATATGTATTTATATAATTGAAATCTCGGAATCGGCTACAACGATTTTCATGAAATTTAGTGTATAGGGGGTTTTGGGGGCGATAAATCGATCTAGCTGGGAATCATTTTTAGAAAGTGTCATTTTATTCGTGTTTTATCGAAAACCGAGCAAAGCTCGGTCAAATAGCTAGTATGTTGTAAAGTAACTTTACCTTGCAGAGACACCTAATTTGAAGGCAAAATAATTTCAAAAAGCTGTTATAGCCCTATGTGAATAGACCATAAAGTCAACACAGGGACTGTTTTTGCAGTCAGTACACAATTGTATTATGTTTGTGTTGCAGATTTGAGAGCATAATGAAGAGACGGACAAACAAGACAATTTCTAGTACTTTTTATGTAGTAATAATGTTATCACTAAGCCGAAATAAACGAGCTAAGGAGTGCCTGATATTAAAAGATTATGACTTGATTGAATAATACCAATCATAGCTTTGTCCACACTGTGCCCTTTTCTGCCCGCCCGACCATGCCCGCGACGCATGACTGACCGCATCCAAAACTTCAAAAATGACAATATTGGCATTGCGTTCCTTGACGCGTTCAATTATTGAATGCGCCAATATGAAAGTTGATGACGAAAATTGAAGATGAAAGTGCACAGTGTGGGCATAGCTATTGAGTAACACAATTAATGAGTGTTAACCTTAAACATTTATAGTGTTTTAATATAGAATTTACTTTGAAAGTAGCGTCAAAGTTACTTTTAACTTCCATGTTTATATGAAAAATGCCCCGACATTGTAAACTCTTTCATCGCTGCTACTATTACTCAATTCAGGAGATATATAATAGACAAACCCTCAAACCCTATCTCTCATTTGCGATAAGCCTTGTATATGTCGTAGGATGTTTTGATAAATCCGTGTTTTCGCGAAATCCCTAGAATTTTCGCGAAAACACGGATTTATCAAATCATCCTACGACATATACAAAGTTTTGAGTTGTTACGGGTAATGTTAGGAAAAAATGAAATTTTAATAGATATATTGGTTTTTATACTCCTTTTAAATAACTTCAGAAAAGGATGCTCGTATGTTTGTAGATCTTTTTGTTTCTCGTACTTCTTGGTTCAACTTGAATAAAGTAGATTTTATTTTTCATCCAAGAACGGTGCCCCTGAGGATACGTGAACAAAGTTATGTTTAGTTTCACATGAGTTTGGCTTGGAGTGATCCTATACCCTATAACCTATAGATTCTTACTGTTATCAGTTTTTAGAGCGCTTTTAGACTTTTTTTTATGAATAAGGGGACAAACGAGCAAACGGTTCACCTGATGGAAAGCAACTTCCGTCGCCCATGGACACTCGAAGCATCAGAAGAGCTGCAGGTGCGTTGCCGGCCTTTAGGAGGGAATAGGGTAATAGGGGAGGGTAGGGATGGGAAGGGCATAGGGGAGGGTAAGGAAGGGAATAGGGTAGGGGACTGAGCCTCCGGTAAACTCACTCACTCGGCGAATCACAGCGCAAGCACTGTTTCACGCCGGTTTTCTGTGAGAACGTGGTATTTCTCCGGTCGAGCCGCCTCATTCGTGCCGAAGCATGGCTCTCCCATGTATAAAAGACTAGGTACGTCCAATCCGAATTCATTCTGAACCTGAGAATGGATTCATTCCATTGCATGGGTTTGGGTTAAAAGGTTTAACCCTTTGTTATAATATCATGTCATCCCTTTCATATACACAAAAACCCAAAGTGATGACATGTTATTAAAATAGGAAAAAATATGATAGGCCATATTTTTAAATCTTAAGTATAATATTTATATTAAGCACCTCCGTGGTCTAGTGGTATAGAGCGCGGCTCTTGACTCGAAGGTCGTGGGTTCGAATCCCGCGTTGGAAACATGTTATTTATTTCCAAGTTTGGTTAGGACAATGCAGGCTGATCACCTGATTGTCTGACAAGTAAGATGATCCATGCGTCGGATGGGCATGTAAAAAGTCGGTCCTGCGCCTTGGGCACTATAAAATTACTCCTGCGTAGCTGGCCTGGTTTCAATGAAACCGGCCACCGTCACCGAAACCGGTGTGGGAGCTATTATTATTATTGATATTATTACCAGGATATTGTTGTTACGGGAGTTAGCAAAGCAAGCCCCGACGGAAGCAAGCTAGCTAGCAATATTAAAAGTACAGGCGTTATAAATTGATTTTAAAATCCAGAATTATCACCTGGATAAGTAGGATGAGCACTAATGAACGCAAACAATACCGCCAGCCAGACCACCCAGACTCCAACTGAAAGAGCAATAAGGACGACCTAAAACGCTTTCTCGATAACTTTGCTTGCTCCTTATATTATTTCAAAGTAGATTCATTTGCTAGTCGTAGTCAAACCAAGGAAAATAACCAAAGACACAAGCTCATTCATTCATTTATTCACCACTAGCTGTTGCCCGCTACTTCGTCCGCGTGGACTTTAGTTTGTAGTTGTTGTACATTGATTGAATCGTTTACGCGCAAATCAGAAAAGTATATTGTGTGAGAGCTGCACATTTTTCCGGGACAAAAAACATTCCTTGTCCCAGATTCAAATTAAATTAGTAGGCGAGAATCATAAAAGTTTATTGGGCGGGAACCGTACATTTTCCGGGACAAAATTAGTATTCCTTGTCCTTTTTCGGGACTCAAAGTATCTCCATACCAAATTCCATCAAAATAGATTAAAAAGTTTAAGCGCAAATCATAAAAGTATATTGTGCAGTAACCGTACATTTTTTCCGGGACAAAATGTATCCTATATTCTTTTTCGGGACTGAAAGTATCTTTATACCAAATTTCAGCAAAATGGGTCCAGGCGTTCACGCGTGATGTCGTGACCACGCGAAATGTAATGTTCCGCAGGGCTTCGCCCGCGTAAATTAGATATGATCCTTCACGTGGTCTTTTTCTTATCTGTGCCAAATAATAGAAAAATTGCTCCTGTAGTTCGTGAGATCTACCCTTTCAAATATTTTCCCCCGTTTCTTTCCACATTTTCCTCTATTTCTTCGCTCCTATTAGTCTTAGCCGTGATAGTGCTTAGGCGTGATAAAATATAGCCTATAGCCTTCCTCGATAAATGGCTATCTAACATTGAAAGAATTTTTCAAATCGGACCAGTTGTACCTGAAATTAGCGCGTTCAAATAAGCCCTTTCAAATAATTTCCCCCGTTTCTTCCACATTTTTCTCTATTTCTTCGCTCCTATTAGTCTTAGCGTGATAAAATATAGCCTTCGTCGATAAATGGACTATCTAACACTGAAAGATTTTTTTTTAAATCGGACCAGTAGTTTGTGAGATTAGCGCGTTCAAACAAACAAACTAACTAACAAACTCCTCTGCTTTATAATATTAGTATAGATTAATAATATTTGGCTTGATTATGAATTCAGACGCAGACGAGGGTAATTCCGAAAGTTCTAGTTTAATATTGAAAATGTAATCTTGCTCCACTCGAAAAGCAAATCCTCTGACTTCTCATCAAAATATACTACTTATATACAACGATATATTATTTTTTTATTTGACGACCTCTGTGGCTCAGTGGGTGAACGCGTTGGTAGCTCAAGCCGGGGATCGGAAATTAATATTAGCTCGATGCACTCCTTCACCGCATAAACTATAACTGTGCAAAATTTCATTCACCTACGTTTCCGCATTTTTCATCAAAAGGGAACAAAGTTTTTCGTTCGCGTATTAATATATAGATACAATACTAGCTGTCCCAGAAAACGTTGTTTTACCATAAAATTATTTTCCCTGTTTTCCTGCTTTTCTCTTGAAGTTTTTTCCGTTTTTTTTCTATAGACCTCACGGAGCCCGATACCTTTCCAACGAATGCAAAACCATGGAAATCGGTTCCTGCGTTCTGGAGTTTTAGCGTCAGGAACGGAAACCCGACTTATCTGGGGGCACGGCAGTGCCCCAGCCAAGCTTTTTAGCAAAGGCACGGCCATGCCATACTTTTCTCGAAGCGGTTCGCGGCTATTTCACACCCCCTTTATCTTCGATGTTAACAAAGCTAGGGATTTAGGAGTTTCGATCACTAGGAGCAAGTATTAAAACTGGCTTGACCTCCAAATTACATAAAATTTCGATAAACAGTTTAATAGTTACGGATGGTCCAAGTTACTACATTTTATCACTCCCTGACTGACAGATCACCAAAATTCTAAGTTACTTCTAGCAGACTTAGAACCTTGAAATTTGGTACCCGGATAGGTCTTTATTCACAATGAAAGGAAAAATTATGAGACCGGCCAAGTGCGAGTCTGACTGGGGTACATAGGGTTCCGTACCGTAAATTTGTATGGGAGCCCTTACATAATATTTTTATTTAATTTTTATTATTAATTATTATAGTTGAGAATTTTCTGAAATTTTCAAAGACCTTACTGTTACCATTATGGATATGGATCAAAAAGGGGAAAAATCGTGTTTGTTGTATGAGGCTCCCCATTAATAATTTATTTTATTTTAATTGGACTATTAGCTTTTATAACGACACCAGTAGTGTTAGCACGGCGACCAGCGGAAATGCGAAAGTATGGACAAACTGTGGAAATAAACCTAAGGTGCCGTTCCGATCTTTTTTCGTTCCGAAAAATTTAATTAAAATGCCACTTTATGACACACTATAGTATATGTCATAATGTAGGATATGATTTGAATTTTTAGAACTATAGTCTGTCATAAAGTGGCTTTTTAATTGAATTATTCGGAACTAAAAAAGATCGGAACGGCACCTTAAGTTTATCTCCGCAGTTTGTGACTATAGTCTGTCATAAAGTGGCATTTTAATTGAATTTTTCGGAACGAAAAAAGATCGGAACGGCACCTTGGGTTTATTTCCACAGTTTGTCCATACTTTCGCATTTCCGCTGGTCGCCGTGCTAGCATTACAGAAATACATAATTTGTGAAAATTGCAACTATCTAGCTATTGCGGTTCTCGAGATTCAGGATGGTGACATACGGATGAACGGCGGACAAACTGCGAAGACTTATTAATAATAGAGTCCCGTTTTCATCCTTTGGGCAGGGAAACTTAAAAAATTGCCAAGCCATTATCATAATAATAAAATAAAGAAATCTATTGATACGTTTACAGAATGCTGATTAAAATTACAAAATAAGTTAAAGGCTTGGCTTGAATGCGATCTGAAAACTTTTTACGACAGAAGTATTGAATAGCTATGTAATATTTTGCTTGGCTCCTTTTACATTTGATGTTTTGGTGGGATTTTTATAAATTAGATTAGTATGGACTAACGTTATAAATGCGAAAGTGTGTTTGTCTGTCTGTTACCTCTTCACGGCCAAACTGCTGAACCGCATTTGCTGAAATTTGGTATAGAGATACTTTGAGTCCCGGGAAAGGACATAGGAAACTTTTATTCCGGAAAAATGTACGGTTCCCAAGCGGTAACCGAATTTTGGCGCAACAGAGCTGCGGGCGTCATCTAGTTAAATATAAACTAAAACACTGTAACAGTCTTCCAATAATAAAACCTATTATTATTCTTAAAAACTAGTAATTCTAATCATCGTACATCAAAATCAGCCCAACACTTTTTAAACTTTTTCAATCAAGCAATCAATCATTTATTTGCATTAAAAGTGGTACATTAGATTTTCTTATATATTTTTAAACGGGAAGAAGGCCCACCACACATTCCCACCACTGCTCCTATGTCGCTAGGTTCAACAGTGGCAACCAACCACGAAAACCCTTTGATATGATCTCAGGGAGCCCGAGGGACATGCTAAAGCTGTCTTGGGACCCGCAACGAAATTAATCAGAAGAAGATAGGAGGAGTAGGAGATACATTAGATGTTCCCATAAGTCCATTGGTTAGGTCTTACACTATAAAGATAACATACATTTTCTTTTATAAAATCAGTATTGATTAAGCAATAAACACTCGGTTTAAATTTGACTATGACAGCAAGACAAAATATTATAGCATCCAAAATCCACAGCAATTATTATAATAATCGGTGTTTCCCACCATCACCATCATATTTATGAAAGGACATAATATTATGATGACACTTCTTAGGATGGACCCTTGTTTAATATTGTGATAATAGCGTTTTCATCTTAACGAGCCTCAGTACTAATTGAAATAATCCCTACATCGGGCCTAAAGCGTTTTTTCAACATCCGATCCGATATCGACCGTTAAGGTAAGGAAAAGTCGTATGCGATACTATACATCGCAGCGTCATGATAATGTTTCTTTAAAATTAGTAAAGAAGAGTGAGAGAGAAGAAGAATGAAATAAATTTAGTGAGTGAGAGTGTAATCGCGGCGAAACAAATGCAAAACAGGTGGGTGAGCCAAAATCTTTTCGTTTTCGCTTTGTTATAGAATCGTCGATGAAAATGTATGGAATTGACATAAGCGTTCATTAATATGACGTTGACGTTCGACTCGTCTTATGTCAATTCCATACATTTTGATCGGCGATTCTATAACGAAGCGAATACGAAAAAGTTTCGGCTAAATGGCCTGGAATAGAGCGAGATGCAATTTAACTGCGTCTGTGGACTAGAGGCGTAAAAGAAAAAGTTGGCTCGATTCACCCGTTTGAATGCTATGACGTCACAAACAGACAGATATTATGTCAAACTTAAAATTCGTTCTGTTTTCAAGCTTGATTTAGAGCTGATAAACCATTCGGTAGAAGTATATCGCACGCGATCACCGATATATTCTGATCTGAAGATGTGAGAACTCCCACTTGGGTTACTCCATGCAAATTATGTCGAGTTTAATTAATATCAAGAGCCAGTTCCGTACATCTTTATGAGGACGGAATATTGGATTGTCACATTTAATACTGCTGGGCCTCTTAAATCCATTCTCTTTACGTCCTTATACTGACTGTATAAGGACGTAAAGTGAATGGATTTAAGAGCTCATGGTAGAGGCCCTGAGCTACGAAATGTTATTAAAATGACTAGATGACGCCCACAACCTCGCAAATCTCTGAGGGCCTAGACAAGCGGCAAGCGCGATTATCGTAAACGCTAACTCCAACGCCACAAAATGTATCGGATTTGACATTAGTATTCGCTAGCGAAGCGATGACTTATGTAAAATCGCATACATTTTGTTAGTGTTTACGAAAATTGCTTGCCACTTGTCTACTAGGGCTGAACAGACTCAAAAATTACGAAAATAGTGTTAATTTTATTTTCATTTCTTTTCTTTTAATATTATCATAATTTATAATTTTATCATCGGTAATGAAACTAAGTGCTAATACTTTAGAGTGCGTACCTGAAGTACCATGGCTTAATTATTTTCTTACATCCTGTTACAAAACTAAGTGATAACAGGATGTAGTAACACTGAAATACTAGAACAAAGTATTTAACGCTCTTCCTTCTGTGATTTATTTCGCAATATATTTTACTGGCGTCCGAAATGTCTTGAAAAATCTTTTTCACTTGAAGTGGTTTCAAAAGATAGCATTTCCGTTTTATATTCGCTGTTAAGTATTAATTGTGTTTTAACTATAAAGTTAATATACCTAGCTGAATAGAGCAACAATCGTGTAGTCATATCTAAACCCGGCAAGTCACACCCATACTCGAAACTGAACTATGAATGGCGCTAAATTTGAAATTTAGTTCTCTTTATGTTTATTTTTTTATCTCGAGCAGCCGTCAAACGAAACCGAAATTGCTTTACATCTGTGTGTAAAAATATGTGTATGTATACTCTTACACAAGCATGATTGAACATGAAATCTATGAGATGAAATTGTCGACGTGCCGATAAGTGCCGACTGGACGTCAAAAAAATAGTTCTCTAGTCATGTTTCACACGTCTCTTTTTACCACAGTGTTACTGATAGTGACATCTCGATTGCTCAGGCCTTTGTTACTCTATTCCGCTAGTTAATATACCTAATATTAACTTTGTGGTTTTAACACACAATTTTTTTTTGTCGAGTTATGAATGTAGTCTTGTTCTAAAATCTAAATGATTAAAAGAACATGACTAAATTTATAATAATTATTATTCAATACGTAATTTTTGAGGTATGAATTATGATACACAAAGGCGTTAACAGCGTCCACTTGGCATTATGATATTAACATGTAGTTATAGCAATTCTTGTATATATATATATATATATATATAATTGGAATCTCGGAATCGGCTCCAACGATTTTCATGAAATTTAGTATATAGGGGGTTTCGGGGGCGATAAATCGATCTAGCTAGGAATCATTTCTAGAAAATGTCATTTTCATCGGATACCGAGCAAACAGCTAGTTATATCTTTAAACGAGCAAATCTTGTATATATATATATATAATTGGAATCTCAGAATCGGCTCCAACAATTTTCATGAAATTTAGTATATAGGGGGTTTCGGGGACAATAAATCGATCTAGCTAGGAATCGTTTCTAGAAAATGTCATTTTATTCGTGTTCTATCGAATATATGTCAAATAGCTAATCTTCATTATTTTAACAGTATTCATAACATCAAATTAGCACCTTATCACGATAAACCCAAAATTCCCTAAAAAATTACACCATATCAACTGAATCAAGAGTGTATCATAGTTAAGGGTTTCGGTACACAGGGTGTTTTCGGCTCAGAATATATTACGTAATTTAAAAAATAAAGCCCTCCATTTGTATATACAAGTTGCCACTTTGCGAAATGAATGGAGAAATCCTATTATGATAAGAGACAATATATATTATAGTATACTTAGGAATATGTAACTTATTTTAATTTAATTATAGATTAATAAAGTACTAATAATTATTATTTACCCGAAAATGTGTGTGTTCTTTGCTAGTAAACAGTTAAACCGATTTTAAAGAAATTTGCTACGTCATCTAGTACAATATAAATTTCTGAATACAATAAAACCAAAAATTCGTTTGTTGCATGTATTAACATCTGAGTTTTCAAGGTTATAAAACAGTTATGTATCCTTACTCGGGGTAATTTAACACTTTTCGATTCATAGTAGAGGGAATAGACAGCAATCATTATTATCCATATACTAATATAATAAATGCAAAAGTGTGTCCATCTGTCTGTCTGTTACCATTGTTACTGCGTTGAACCGATTTTGCTGAAATTTGATATGTAAATACTTTTAATCCCGGGAAAGGACATAGGAAGATACTTTTTATCCCGGAAAAATATACGGTTACCGTGCGAAATATGATGCAACTGAGATGTGGGCGTTATCTAGTATATAATAACTGGGGAAAAAGTTTCTTCGCATTTTATAAAAAAAAAACAAAAGGTTTTTTTAATAAAGTTTATTTACAATTATGTAAAGTATAAAGGTGCCATTTTGTTGATAGGGTCATGATCCCATTGCTATAACAATTTTGGGGCTTCTGATGAACAAACTGCGACAAGTGGTTTTGGCAGTCCTCTTGTGATGTCAATCTGACACTGCCTAAGGAATTCTGCACTGACCGAAACAGGTGGAAATCTGAAGGTGCAAGGTCAGGACTATACGGCGGATGCATTAGCACCTCCCAATCTCCCGTTATTTTTGCTGAGTGGCTAAAGATGTGTGAAGTCTAGTTATCATGGTGAAAAAACCACACCCCTTCTGTTGATTTATTCCTTTCGAAAATCCTAGGTAAATTGGCTAGCTATATAACTAGATGGCGATAATATATAGACGTTAGCTATATAACATGTAGCCTTTGGAGTTTGGTATATCACTCTCATTAGAGTGAGCTGTCACACTCGAGTGAGCTAACTAGCGGTTTCACTGGACATCGGTCACTCGAAATTAATGTTGTAACTTCTCTATTATTGTGGATGTATATAGGTATAAAATGTTTATTATCTTTACAGATGTATGCGTTTATTTGCATAGAAAAGGACCTATTGGTCAGATTTTGATATTAGACATCAATACTCTTACTAATATTATAAATGCGAAAGTGTGTCTGTCTGTCTGTCTTTGTCTGTTATCTGTTCACGCCCAAACCACTGAACCGATTTTGCTGAAATTTTGGTATAGAGATACTTTGAGTCCCAGGAAATGACATTGATATTTTTTTCCAGAAAAATGTACGGATCCCAGCTATAAATGCATTTTTGCGCTACAAAGTGATTGCCTATTATAATATTTTACTTTGTTTGTCGAAACTATGCCGGTTCGGGAACTAGCCCGGCGACAAATATCATCGTAAGAAACTCCGATTACTCATTATACAGTTACTACGTAAACTATAGATAATATTAAAATAAAGAGTTTATGTTTCCATCCCAAGAATAACTGACATTTACCGTTTAAGTTCATCTGATAAATGAAAATAGAACTCTATAAATAGAACAAAAGAAATCAATCAATCGCTCTAACTAATGTCACTAGCTGCAAGACGCTATCAAAAGGTCTTAGCAACTGACAGTGAATTAATTACTTTTAATTAAACAAAATATATTGTTACAAAATATAATGTAATCATTTTTTCTATCTGAATGCGTTAGAACTGTTAATACGTTTATTACAGAACTAGATGACACTTGCAACTCTGTTGCGCCAAAATTTGATTATCGCTCGAGGATCACACATTTTTTCGGGATAAAAAGTATCATATATCTTTTCTCGATAGTTAAAGTATCTCTTTATTATCAAATTTTAGCAAAATCGTTTTAGCAATTTTGGTGTGAAGATTTGACAGACAGACAGACAGACTTTCGCATTAATAATATTACTATCATGGATTATGGATATTATGTCTAAATGGCTCATTGAAAAACACATCAAATCGGCTCTTCACGATGAGTGTGAATTGACCCGAAATCGTCTAGTTGGAGTCTTTTCTTCAAAGCAATTGTTAGGTTATTTAGTATTTACGTTTATATTTTTAACAAAGACTCTTAACCTTCAAGTGTTTATACTTTATGTAGTGTTTTAAGTGTTTAGATCAAAAACATCAAAGGAATATTAAATAAAGGGATCGTGAATATAAAATAGCATTTTCATTAGACTTAGCGACGCCAAGATAACACAAAATAGATGGCCACTGAGAAGTAAGATAAAACACGGTTTCGTAAACCTAAAAGTGAGTGAAAAATTGTATTGGAGAAAATTACAAGTTTTTCCAATCGAACAGGCCCCTAAAGTATAATGGCGATTTTGCACAAAGATTTGTGCAAATATTTTAAAATGTAAAAATTAAAATATAAGCTTCATGGGAATAATTGTAGACGTAAGTGGAAGAATCGAACAAGTAACATTTCGTAACATACGGACAATAACTCATTTTTCCCCTTGTTATTTTAATAAAACTTGTAACTTATCTACTTCATAACCTAGTTAATTTATCGGGCTACACATATCATTCACAGTATTTCTATTTTCAATCATTTTTCCGGCTCTAAAGCCTCCATTTATGCAGAAAAACGGCAATTCTTAAAACTGTTGCTTACCTGTTTTATCCACTATAACGTCTTCATAATTTTCCGCTTCAAGTGGCCGATATTAATTCTGAGACGGATTTCAACAAATTACCTTTTCTCTTAATTTTGTTTAGTTTCAGAATTTTGCAGAAAAGTAATAAGAACTTTTGAAGAAATTATTACTGTAATATTTTTTGAGTAGCCACTTATTGTTATTAAGTTATAATTAGGTTTTATTAGACTTCTGAAGTTGTTTTGAAATATAATACAAGCACTAATATACAAATAGCATTTATGTTTTGGTGTGTTAAAAAATATTATAATTATTTTACATTTCGTATTTACGTTAATTACTTATTAAATTACTATTATAAAAAATTACTTATTAAAATTACTATTATAATAGTAGGTACATTACGCACCTAGGGCTGGAAAATAAGAAATGTCTCAGATCATAATATGTAATTGTTGGCTGAGAACAAACATATTATTTTGATCTGAGGCTTTCTTATTTACTGTCCAGTGCCCATGGTGCGTATACTATTTTTCTCATCGACGGAAGCGGTCAACATCGGTAAGCGCAGCGGGAAAAAAGTTGACGTTTTGAGAGACGTTGAGAGGTGAGAAAAAGCTATTTCCGCAAAGAAAACTATCTTCAAGAAAAACAAACACAACATAATAATATTAATACTATTCAACTTCAAAATAAAAATAGCCTATGATATTTAAGTTTTTATAACCAGAATAATATATATTAATGTCTATAAACAGTATAATAAATATAACCTACTATTTTGTCCCTCCTATTATAATAATAGTCATCGCCAAAAGTATCTCAACGTCCGACGTCCGTCGTAACAGCTACCGTTTTAGTGGGCAGCCACATGGACTTTAGGGGGCGATGGGGGTGGATGGGGGCTAGATGGGTGTTGGATGGGGGCTCGGTGGGGAGTTAACTGGGTCAACGACGTGAACCGATAGTACTGATATCGCGCCAGCGTGAATTATTTAGATATGGGTGCAACGTGGGCGTAATAGTTGTAGAACTGTTTAGGGTCAGTTCACACAGAGATGTGATGAGATGTTGTCTGGTACCCGTAACACAAGTCCTTCAGGTACTTAGCATGGGGCCAGACTGACGTGGTGTGAAGCGTCCATTGATGTTATTATTATTATTACCTATTATACTACCAGAGAAGTTGATTCATAGGGAGATGACGGATCTACGTAATTTGGTCGTGTAGATCATAGATCACAGTCATCTGACAGATAACGACTAATATTGATTCGATAAAACCAAATTACGTAGGCGCCAACTGCCTATAAATTATTTTTCTCTTCCATTCTGATGATCATGAAACTTTACGAACATACATTTCCATTTTAAAGCACTTAAAACTTTATTACAAAAATACTCAGCTTAGTGAAAAGGTCCTAGGTCGGTTGTAATCTAAACTAAGTCTAGGACAAGTCTGCAAGCTATCTACACCCTCGTAATCCTTTAGTATTGTTCTATTTCTGCGGAGACAAACGTTTTGTTCGATGGATTAGGGCTTCTTACTGAAATTCCAGTTGGAAATAAAATAAAGTTTTGCTTCTTTAAATATATCTACTTACTTTAGATTTAAGAAGCTTTTGTCGTTGCGCCTGCTAAATCCTGTATGTGTTTTTAGTAAAATTTTTAGGGGTAAACAATAAACTATTTTATTTAATGATGGTTGGACTAACAATAAATGAAAAATGGAGTATTGTGGCAAATCTTTAATTTATTGACAAAATCAACAATCATTCAATAAAATAGTTTATTGCCTACCTACCCCTGAAAATTTGACTAAAAACACATACAGGATTTGGCAGGTGCAACGACGTTTCAGGTTTTGTTATATTAAATTATTCAGGAATAGCAAATTCGAGAAAAGGTAGGTAGTGCCCTTGCGCGCTTCGCTTGGCTCATCTTGGCGGGGGCACTCCCGTGCCCCCAGATGCATACTAGTAATGAATTTTGTTGCGAAATTTTGTGCCAGAAAGTGGTAAGACAATTAATTTTTTTGACTGACAAGAGTGACTTTTGACGTGGGAGATCCATGCTTCGGCACGAATGGACCGGCTCGACCGGAGAAATACCACGGGCTCACAGAAAACTGGCGTGAAACAGCGCTTGCGCTGTGTTTCGCCGAGTTAGTGAGTTTACCGGAAGCCCAATCCCCTACCCTTTTCCCTTCCCTACCCTCCCCTATTACTCTATTCCCTCTTAAAAGGCCGGCGACGCAGCTGCAGCTCTTCTGATGCTGCGAGTGTCCATGGGCGAGGGAAGTTGCTTTCCATCAGGTGACCCGTTTCCTCGTTATCCCCCTTATTTCATTAAAAAAATGTATTGAAAATAAGAATTTGTCAAAAGTTCATTAAACTCAAATTATTAAATATTTATTGTCAGGACAGAAAGATTCATGCTAACTTCAATGTTTAATTGATTCTGCAATATGCATCCCTCAAAATGTCAAAATTGCCAATTTTGGGGTATACTGCATAAAGTAAAAAAGCCCCAAAGGAAGTTACGCCCCCTTTTTCCCCGCCTTTTCCATAATTCCATAATATAATATCTCCATTCCATTCCATAATATAATATGTATATTCCTATTATGTTTCATAATATCCTGACAGTTTTAATATTCCGATTCATCGATAATATTATATTGTTTTAATAAAACGCGCCATCTGCTCTCCCCGGTTTATTAAGACAGGCTGAAACGACATGTTTTATTGCGACAATTTTATGTTTTCAATACAAATGGAAATTAAAATGAATCGTAAACATTATGACAATGTTATTGTGTTGTTTGGCTTCCAATTTTCTCTGAATACAATCGTTCCTGACGTAAAATTCGTAAATTGCCTTTTGAATATTTGTAAACAATGTTTTGATAATAATATTTTATGTTTATAAAATAAAAGCATAAGTATCTGTTTCCTCCTCACGTTTAAGTTGTCGAACTGATTTTGATGAAATTTGTTATGGAGTCCTGGAAAGACCATAGGAGAGGTTTACTAATTCACATTATTATAATTATGATAGAATAAAGAAATAAACAAATATTTATTTTTAACTAAAATTTTACAGGATGTTCTTATACAATCATTAATCTGGACTCTAGGATACCCTGTGTCTGAATAACAGAGAGAAATGTGTAAGCGTGTACGTTTACGCTTTTTCACGCAAAAACTAATAAGTATAAGTTTAATTAATTATTACATGGGCTTAAGGCTCACTATTAATATTAAAAATACAGTAACTGAATATTACTGGAGACACCCATACTAATAATATTATAAATGCGAAAGTGTGTCTGGCTGTCAGTATGGAGATAATTTGAGTCTTGGAATAGGACATAGGATACTTTTTATCCCGGAAAATTTAACAATTCCCGCGCGGAATACGCTAAACGAATATTGGTGCAACGGAGTTGCGGTCGTTATCTAATGTCGGCTGTACACTCTCGCCGAGACACAGCGAGGCGGCCGGAGTGCGAGAGTGTAAATGGGTGCGCTCGCCTCATCTCGCCTGTCTCGGTCCAGTGTCGGTATTTTGCGCTCGAGTCAAAGGGTCTCGCGAGGAAAGCGAGCGCATTAGTAGTTATGTCTATTGTGGCATTACTGTACACCAACTATACACTCGTGTTTTTCACTACTAGTCGCGCCGCTAGACAGTGCAGAACAGAAAAATAACAATAATAAACGTCATTATCAGTCATTATCTGTGAGAAATAAAATTAAATATGATTAAGGGAGATCGCAGACGACAGACCTTTTGTGATCTCCCTTAAGGTCTTTGGATTACCGTGATCGCTTTCGATGCATGTATGAATGGTAATCATCCACTAACTACGTTATCGCAATTTTTTTTTTTAATGAAATAAGGGCGCAAACAAGCAAACGGGTCACCTGATGGAAGGCAACTACCGTCGCCCATGGACACTCGCAGCATCAGAAGAGCTGCAGGTGCGTTGCCGGCCTTTTAAGAGGGAATAGAGTAATAGGGTAGGGTAGGGAAGGGAATAGGGTAGGGGATCGGGCCTCCGGTAAACTCACTCTCAACGAAACACAGCGCAAGCGCTGTTTCACGCCGGTTTTCTGTGAGAACGTGGTATACGTTCTCTCTTCTCTTCTCCGGTCGAGCCGGCCCATTCGTGCCGAAGCATGGCTCTCCCACGTATAAACTTTAATACTTTTAATATGTAAATATTTATATAGCTCATAGCACAGAGAGCTACAGCAGCTGCAAGTGTTTTCGTCCATCTCATAGAGAAAAATAATGGTCCATCGTCTCTGAGTTCATAACTGCGATTGAACTAAGCGAGAATGATCATGATCACACCCGGGCAAGGGGCTCTCGCACGAGACTCAGCGAGCGTGTACAGCCGACATAATATAATATAGTTTTGCTCTAGCAAAACCTAGTACGACAGAATATCATGAAAGAGTTTAGGTTTTAGCGTAGAATACCAAAGTTCAACGTCTCGTGAGCCAGTTAATATAGTTATAGTTCACCAGTTCCGTGTGGCGGTTGTTGGCGGTTACTGTTAGGCCACGGACACGAAATCAGTGGGAAGCGGCGCGAGAGCGGCGCTTTCCACTGTATATGTTGCAGTCATCTGGTTAAAACAGCCGTTCAATCAAACAGCAATAGCCCTTAGACTGAACAACGCCATTCAATCACACGGCTATACGTCGCTTAGCCTACTTGTTGACTGCAACGTTCAACACTACAACTAGAAGACGATCAGCCATCTGGTTAAATGGAAAATTAACTGAGGTGACTATTTTTGTGGCATTATAATATAAGGTTATATAGGTTATGTTTTAAAAATGTCTTTAAATTGTTATAATATTATGTGTGCACAATAAAGAGTATTTATCTTATCTTACCTTAATTTATATGGAACTGGCCCCGATGGCAGCGGCGCGGCGAGCGACGCACGTCGTACACTAGGCTTCCCGCGCTCGCACCGCTCTATCGCTCCCGCCCCGCTGCCCGCAAAATTCTAGGTTGAGGCCTTATACGCGATAACTGCGCCAGGCACGCGACAATCAAAACCGATAGTCATAATCACTGAACTGGATTAAGTTTTAACTGCTAGTTAAATAAACTGGTGCAAGTTTAAATAACCGCAATAATGTTTACGCTTTAAGCGCTACACAGATTTTGATGCGGAAAGAATTGAAGTCCCAGAAAGACAAAAGATTTTCGTGCGATGTGTCCAACTTTAATTTAAAACGCTGATAGCCAAGTGCGGCAGTAAGCAGTACTTATATAGTTACAAACAGCATCTCGCTTTGGCTGGAAATTTGGTATAAAGATACTTTGAGTCCTGGGAAATGAAATAGGATACTTTTTTGTTACCGACTTCCAAAAAGCAGGAGGTTATACGTTCGCCTGTATGTATCTTTTTTTTTTGTATGTTCAACGATAACTCAGCTGCTTGTGATCCGATTTTCAAAATTATTTTTGTGTTGTATAGAGTTTAACTCGAATTTGGTACCATGTTCACAAAAGTGGTGATCTGATGATGGGATCCTGGAGGGATTGAGGGGACTCCTTGAAATTTGTATGGAAATATATAGTGATTTTAATTTTTTCTGAACATTTGAGGTATATGCTATCAAAAAGTAAGATTTTGCACCAGGTTATACCCTGGATCCGAAGGTACCCAACAGAACTTTTGAATCCTTATAGATACAGGTTCGGGGATTTCGGCGTTGTTTAAACAACTGAAAGCATAAGCCAACACATCAATTTATTTAATCATCATCATCAAAATCATAATTATGCCATGGGTCATCACATTATGACCCAATTATTGATGCTTTTATTTTGCATGGAAGCAGATGTTTTTGATGATTATTTCGCTGTTTCTGGACTGATTTTCAAAATTCTTGTGTTGTTGTATAGGGTATAATCTTGATTTTGTATCATAATTACGAAAGTGGTGAGCTGATGATGGGATCTATGAGCAATCGAGGGAAATCCTAGAAATTTATCAAAAGACTCATAGTGGTTAAAATGTTGTTTCTAGTAACTTAAACATATGTTACGAATAAGAGAAAGTTCATACGAAGTTGTCTCTTGGTCCAAAGACACTGAACAGAACTCCTGAACCTTTAAAGATAAAAGTTTTTAAATTGCAGCATCGCTTAGATAACTGCAAGCATTTACCACAATTTCGCTTACAGTAACATAATGTGAATAGTTAACATTTGTAGTGGTTATTTACGCATAAAGCCTTGTCTTGTAGATAACTAAAAAGAGTGAAATTATTATTTTTAACAAAAAATTAAAACCGACTTCCAAGGTAAAAACAATAATAATATGAACAAAAAGTATTAAATAACTCTTACTCTATATTTCAGAATTCGTCTAAATCTCAACTATTTCTGTACATACTACAGTCTTCATTACTTTGAAGTCGGTTTGAAGATGTGCAGAAATAGTTGAGATTAGTATGTACAGAAATAGTTGAGATTTAGACGAATTCTGAAAAAGGCACTAATATAGAGTAAGAGTTATTTAATACTTTTTGTTCATATTATTATTGTTTTTACCTTGGAAGTCGGTTTTAATTTTTTGTTAAAAATACTAATTCTAGCCTATGCTGTCCCACTGCTGGGCGAAGGCCTCCCCCAAGGTCTTCAATTGTGCTCGCTCCTGTGCCACCGCTGGCCAGCCTGGCTGGTGAATACTTTTTATATCGGCAAAATATACGATTCCGATGCGATAAATACATTTTGGCGCAACGTCATCTAATGGTCTGTTGTTATATTGGCGCTGCACCTGAAGTAGATTAAAAAGTTCAGTAACCTCTGACGTCATAAGGTTCTATTGGAGGACACAGAACAATGGGCCAAGAATAGAATATTGTTCGAACAACAAATGCCTAGATTCTGCAGTGACGTGTTTGTCATGGCGTGAATAGAATTATAATTGCTTTTAACCACTATTACCAGCAGAAAACTAAGTTAAGACTTATATCTAGTTGAGAAGGTGTTAGTTCTTGATTAAGTAACACCTAAACATATTGATATTAAAAAAAGGCTTAGTATAGCTATAATACGTGCAGAGTTGGCAGTAAATATTAAGTATTACAATTTTTTTTTTATTTATCCAAAATAAATTTACATTTTTTCTTAGACACTACAAATCGCCAAACTGCATAACAGTTTGTTGGCGAATTTCAACGGATACAACATATCGCAAAGCTTTATGACATTTTTACATAATTATTAAATTTATATAAGTTGTACATAAATCCAACATCAAACATAATAACATCTAAATAATTTTTCAACAACATAATAATATTCTAACAAACTGAAATTACTTCTTGCACAATAATATAACAAGTCTTGCAGTCTCATTATTATACCATTTAAAATAAAAATAAATTATATTATTACAATACCTGTAGGTACGTATATAATATTTTATTACATATTACATATTATTATATAATATATTTAATTATTATATTTAAATTATCATTCATTATACCATCCTTATCAACTGCAATAATATACATATACGCATAACTTTTCAAAAAAATATTTTTTTAATTCTTTCCTTAAAGTTAACATACTGGTTTTATTGCTATCATCTCTTAAAAATTCTATTTTATTTAACAATGTAGGAGTCAGGTATTTCCTGGTTCTTTTACCATAGTAATTTCTTACATATGGTATTACATTTTTGCCTTGTGTAACATTTCTAGTCTGATATTTATGATGATCAATTTTTTCTTTATTTATGTTAATATTATATTGCTCTAATACAACTAAATACGAAACTTTTGCATTCACCGGTATTATTTCACAAATGTTAAACAATTGTTCATAATTTTCCTTACACTGTGTTTTCACTTTTTTATTTACCCAATATTTAATAAGTCTAGTCTGTAATTGTTTTATTTTATTTACTTCGGTTTTAAATGTAAGTCCATAACAACTCAGCCCATAGCTTATTAGGGAATCTGCAAGTGCGTAGTAGATAACATACAGTAGTTTTTTATTGACATATTTATTGAGATGAAAAAATGTACTTAATATTGATCGTAATCTACTACACACTGCATTGACATGCGCTTTCCAGTTAAAATTGTTATCAACTGTCAATCCTAGGTATTTGTATTTGTCTACTATTTCAATCGGTTCACATTTGCAATTATTTTTGTTATCATATTCGTATGTATGTCCAATTATTTCTATATTAATATTATCCTGCTTATTATATTTACTATAAGGTGATGTAATTTGCATAGCTTTAGTTTTATTGAAATTTATGATAATGCCGTTGTCATGTGCCCATTCGGTTATGTTTTCAAAGTCAGATTGAATGTAGCGTTTTGCATCCGTTGGACTTTTAGATGAATATAACAAGCACATGTCATCGGCATACATAAAGGTTTTACAATTTCTTATAACATTTAATATACTATTTACGTGCATTAAGTATAAAAATAATGTCTTTAGGCAAAACAAAACCACAAACAATTGTATTTCACAGTACAAAGCATAGTGATAACACTTAAGGATGTGTATGTGTCTTGTATAGAGTTCACTGTGAGAGTGGCAGCGCTGAAAGAGCTAAATTTGATTTTGTGATTTGTATGGACAAGCCTCCAGCGTAAGGAGTTTTCCCAAAAAAAAAGTAACTCTTTCAGCCCTGCTTATCGAGCTTTAGGGTTATTTTTCAGCGAACTATAGCAGTGAAACTATAGTCGCCGCCACCAACGAAATGTCAAGAGATAGATAGCGCCCGAGCCGGACTCCAGACGCTCAGACGCTCACGCTGAGCGGTATACTTTTTTTGGTAACGCCGACTGGTTGCGGCAAAATATAACATTAACACAAAACAAGCTTATATTTACACGCATAAGTAAATCCTACATCGTGCTATCAAAGTTTCTGAGATCCTCGATCGGTAAGACATAAAATTTCATGAAAATCGTTGGGGCCGATTCCGAGATTCCAATCATATATATATATATATATATATATATATATATATATATATATATATATATATATATATATATATATATATACAAGAATTGCTCGTTTAAAGATATAAGATAAGATTAAAACGTCTGAAAAGCCGTCAGTCGTCGTTTCGGCCTGACTGACCATACTATATCGCTCGGTCAAAAGATCTTCCTTTACGGTCACGAAGTATCGATTCTCACGGTGACCCCGACGTGATGGTCGGGGAGTGATGATGTTGATTATTATTATTTAAATATGTAAAACGACATTAGCCGGGTGAACTTTTAATAAAATTCCTTGTCTCTACTATTAACCGACCCTAAAGGAGTGAGCACACTGAGACGGGCCGTGCCGGGGCTCAGCGTGCCATGGCTCATCGCAAAAATCTGCCTCCATACAATTTGTATGGAAGCAGATGCGTCGGGGCGCAGCGGATTTCCGCTTCCATACAAATTGCATGGAGGCGAATTATTTCGATGGCACAGCACGGTGAGCCCCGGCACGGCCCATCTCAGTGTGCTCACTCCTTAATACAGCGGACAGACTGAAACAATTCAAGTCGGATCGCGGGGAACTTTTGTAATGGTTGAAATTTTTATTGCTCCAATTTTACTTTCGCTTAGCATTTTTATTAAAATTTCTGTTGTTTAGGAGCGCATCAAAAGCTGCTTAAAGACAATAGCTTTGTATTCAGTATTTCCACTTTATTCTTCATTTTATGTTAAATGAGGACATGAATTAAAGCAATTGTTATGGTATTTTAAGAACACAGTAACTAAATCGGCTTCAACGATTTTCATGAAATTTAGTATACTTATAGGGGGTTTAGGGGGCGATAAATCGATCTAGCTAGGAATCGTTTTTAGAAAATGTCATTTTATTCGTGTTTTATCGAATACCGAGCAAAGCTCGATCAAATAGCTAGTTATAAATTATAATGAGATATTATGTCACTGCAATTTTTTCACACTAGAGGCAGCACCAACATAGTCAGTACCATAAAGTTAATATACCTAGCGGAATAGAGAAACAAAGGCCTGAGCAAGAGAGATGTCACTATCAGTAACACTGCATGTTACTTTCTGCCGCGCACTGTAAAACTCTGGAATGAACTGTCACCAGCAGTATTTCCGGACCGATACGACCTGCAAACCTTCAAGAAAAGAGCATATACCCTCTTAAAAGGCCGGCAACGCACCTGCAGCTCTTCTGATGTTGCGAGTGTCCATGAGCGACGGTAGTTGCTTACCATCAGGTGACCGTTTGCTCGTTTGCCCCCTTATTTAATAAAAAAAAATGGTAATAGGAGACGTGTGTTACTTGACAGCAGCACTCTTTTTTTGACGTCCAGTCGGCACGTGCCGCACGTTGACAATTTCATCTCATAGAATTCATGTTCAATCATGCTTGTGTAAGTGTATACGTACACATATTTTACACACAGATGAAAACCAATTTTGGTGACGTATTGACAGCTCGAGATTGTTGCTCTATTCCGCTAGGTATATTAACTTTATGGTCAGTACTCAGTAAACTAAATTTTTTGTACGACGTTTGACAACATTTTTGTCAATATTCTGATATGACTTGTGCAACATGTCGGTTTCTGGTTGGATTTATTAGTAGCGCCTTCTGCTTCAACCTTTGCCTAAGGGCCAACCCACACGTACCATAACCACACAACATCTCAACGACTAAATGTCGTCGAGCAGTGGTTACGTGTGAATGGTGGCGCTGTAGCTTTTTGTAGTTGCGTTGTTGCTAGTGGTTGCGATGTGAATTGTGATTACGTACGAAAGTCAATGAAACGGAGGGGGGGAAGAGCGCGGGCGGTATGCGCGCACTGTCGTTGCATCGACGCAACGTTTTGGTTGCGATGTAGTCGGTATCACACAAGTGATCGACAACGACTCAACGACGAATGATCCAGTTCATTTACAATACGAAATATACGCCCGACCACGTGGTGTGGTTGTGGTCCGTGTGGGTTGGCCCTAATACAGAATACTCCTTGTTTGCGTAGTCAACTTTCGATGCCTTCTTGTAATAATATCTTTGTTATATTTTACCTAAATCACAACAGTGTAATCAGGTCAAACGTGTCATGTCCGAGCGCCGTGTTGGTCAATAAATCGAAGGGCGCCAATATGTTTGAGTGCTACCGGGGTATTGGTTGAGTCGTGGAGTACACACACGTAGCTTACAAAACATGGTGTAACAAAACTAAGTGATAATACTTTAGGGTGTGTATGTCTTTTTTATAAAGTTAAGAAAAAAGTTTCTTTTTCAGTTATAGTAGCAGAAGCAGTGAAAGAAAAGAAACTTTTTTTTTATTATTGTTCGGGCATAGTGAGAGATATATTTTTCTAAGAAATATAGAAGTCAAAAGTTATTCTTTCATCGGTGTAAGTTTCACAGTGAACTGAATACTTAAGAGACAAGAGGTACGCCGTAAATCCGGAAAAATGTACCATCAGAGAAGTTGATTCCTAGGCAGAGGTTGATTCCTAAGTAATTTGGTCGCGTTTTGTCCAACCCAGTTGACAGACAGACTGACAGATCACGAATTACACTGAATTGGCATAAGCCGACCAAATGACGTACGACCGAATCCGTCAACTGCCTATGAATCAATTTCCTCGATGGTAACGCCTCCAGTGGTCCAGTGGTTAAAAGCATGGCTCTTGAAACATGTTATTTCCAAGTTTAATTAGGACAATGCAGGCTGATCACCTGATAGTCTGACAAGTAAGATGATCCATGCGTCGGATGGACATGTAAAAAGCCTGATCTCTCGCCAGTCGCGTTGGTCTTCCGTCCCACTGGGTTATGAGAGTAAAGGAATAGAGAGTGCACTTGTGTACCGCGCACACACTTGGGTACTATAAAATTACTCCTGCGTAGCTGGCCACCGTCACCGAAACCGGTGTGGGGGAGTTATTATTATTCTTCGATGGTACCTACACACGTACATTTGTGTCTCATTGCGGTTTCCACGTTATGTCTTATTTTATAGGAATCCGTGATATTTATCGAGTCAGAGCAGCCTATCCATGCCAAAGCATTTCACGAAATAAGTTACAACTCACACATATTTCAGGGTCGAATTGTGTAGCCGTTTCAAACTCGAGTCAAACAAATCAATAAGATATCAATGTACCTGACGTTAATGTATTTCTGATTTTGTCCGCCTCTAACGGGACGTCATCAAAAAATTCAAATAAAATACTACTACCTAGGATATAAGTTTCATTTTGCTCTACGACACTACTAAGCAGCGGCAGTATGGGCCGTTAGAAAATGAAACATAATATACAGGTTGTAACAAAACTAAGTTTTTTTTATGAAATAAGGGGGCAAATGAGCAAACGGGTCACCTGATGGAAAGCAACTTCCGTCACCCATGGACACTCGCAGCATCAGAAGAGCTGCAGCAGGTGTGTTGCCGGCCTTTTAAGAGGAAATAGGGTAATAGGGGAGGGTAGGGATGGAAAGGCAAGGGAATAGGGAAGGGAATAGGGTAGGGGATTGGGCCTTCGGTAAACTCACTCACTCGGAGTAACACAGCGCAAGCGCTGTTTCATGCCGGTTTTCTGTCAGCCCGTGGTATTTCTCCAGTCGAGCCGGCCCATTCATGCCGAAGCAAGGCTCTACCACAAATCAAGATA
The DNA here is from genome assembly GCF_905147365.1 of Aricia agestis. NCBI lineage: Eukaryota > Metazoa > Arthropoda > Insecta > Lepidoptera > Lycaenidae > Aricia > Aricia agestis. Next base: position 1,025,106 of record NC_056419.1, read on the forward strand.
TAATACTTTAGGGTGTGTATGTGTTATTTGTAGAGTGTTCACTGTGAAAGTAGCAACGCCGAAAGACCCAATTTTCTTTGTGATTTGTATGGGCAAGCGCCCCAGTGTCACGAATTTTCCCATACAAAAGTGAAGAAAAATTGCTCTTTCAGCTCTGCTACTTTTACAGTGAACTCTATACACGGGACTCATATACACCCGAAAGTATCTATATATTAATACGTGAGCCAAAAACTTTGTATCCCTTTTGACGAAAAATGGGGAAACGTAGACGTGAATGATATTTTGCACAGTTATAGTTTATATGGTGAAGGAGTGCATCGAGCTAATATTATTTTGAAATTATGCTTTTATCATACATATTTTTAACAAATAAAACATTACACACACTACAACACACACACTAGGAAAAATGACAGATTTTAGAGTGACAAGCCTGTACATACGAATACTCTTTTATTTATGGTTGAAGTCAGTTGACAACAAGGTGACAAATTGAAAATGGATTATATATTTTTTTATTGAATTTTAGATCCTATTAGACAATGCTTACACCACATATGTCATATTGCTATACTGTGGCTTACACGGCCAGTCTGACATCAGCTGAGTCCCAGAGACAAGAGTTGAAAAAAATATGATCCAAATGTCATTGAAACTACGGTCGAATTTCGACCATTGGGCGATCTCTAGTTATCACTTAGATTTGTGACACTCTGTAGGTCATAAAGTGGCATTACGAGTATATTTGAATATTATATTTGAATTATTATTGTCGGTGGCGTCCTGGTGACGACAGTGGACAAACGACATGTCATGTATTATGTATTCGAAATAAAGACCCTTTTTATGAGGACACAATTCCGTGGACTATAAAATACTGTTTCCAAATGTTGATGGTGCCTTCAGAGCCTCTTTACCTGCCACACGACCTTTATTTCAACAGCCTAGGGATCATTTTCATATCTCCGAAACAAAACACGCTGGAGATTTCATGAGAAAATAGACATAAGATACTTTAATAAAACTACTTTTACGGTTTTTGTCGCGATAAAATTTGCATATCAATAAAATAGATACGAGCGAAGTTTCATAGAGATTTTACACTAAAATTTTTAGGGTACTTAAAGGATGTCAAAAAATTTTAGACAATATTTCTCTAAAATCATAAAAGTTCGATAGTTTGTCCAAAAAAATTGCGCTACATTTACGTAAAATAAATAAAAGTGGATTTCAATTTTGTGAGTCTTGGTTAAGCTCGAGAATGGCCAAACCGATTTGGCTAATTTTTGTCTTGAAATATTTGTGCAAGTCCAGGAAAGGTTTATATAAGGAGGTAGGTGATACGAAGTACACCGGGTCAACTAGTAAGTTATAAGATAAAGAGCTTTTGCCCGCGGCTTCGCTCGCGTTAAGAAGTATTATATACAAACTTTCCTCCCGTATCCTCCCTTTGGAGGTGGAATTGATCAAAATCCTTTCTTAGCGGATCCCTTCGTCATAATATCTACCTGCATGCCAAATTTCAGCGCGATGGATCCAGTGGTTTGGGCTGTGCGTTGATAGATCATCATGTCAGTCATATACCTTTGAGTTTTATATAAGTACGACCTTTTGCCCCCGACTTCGTTCGCGTTAAGAAGTATTATTATATACAAATTTTCATCCCCTATTTTAACCCCCTGGAGGTGGAATTGATCAAAATCCTTTATTAGCGGATGCCTACGTCATAATATCTACCTGCAAGCCAAATTTCAGCCCGATCGGTCCAGTGGTTTGGGCTGTGAGTTGATAGATTACCATGTCAGTCAGTCATCTGTGAGTTTTATATATATATAGATAGATAATATAGATTAATAATTAGTTTTATCGTTGTAAAATGTCCAATTCCGATGGCCAGCGACAGGCCATACAAATAATTTACGTAAGTATATAAATAACGTAAGTTAAACCGCAAATGAGCAACAAACACTCAGAACCGAACAAGTTTAGCAAACGTTTTCAGCTGAGCTGGCAAATCTTTAACCTCTATCTACACAGTAGTCACAGCTTAGCTCTAATAGCTCGAATAGACGAAACTCTACGAATAAACCTTAAAATCGGCAAAATGGCCTAACAGAAATTGATGACGTTCTTGACCTGATATAAAACTTAATATTATGTATTTAATAAATAAATAAACATATAAATCATAATAAGTAGGAGCACCGTGGTGATATGTATTTGAAATTGGAAGTTACATCAATTAGTATTTCAACGAAGACTACAATCATTTGTTGATGTAATAAAATGTAATGCAATGTAGGTGATTATAATTATTTTGATTGCCTAGACTCTAGAGTATCTTTAAAGTAAAAATCAATAGAAGAATCGCTGTGCGTTTCTATTCGTTTTATTAATGTTAAGTATGTAAAACATTACATCGATGTATTTCTTAGCCAAAAGTTTGGCTGTTGCTATATGGTGAACTTGTGATGCACGTTTAAACACTTCGTCTAGAGTTGAAATCTTTAAAATAAACAAAACCGCCAACTCTCTGTGCGTGTCTAGTTTGTTCGTTAACGGCCACTAATTTGTTTGTTCATGATTAAGATTAATTACAAGTTATATCAGCACGCAACATTTAGGACCTAAGAGATTTAGATTAAAAGATAATTTTCATAATAAATTTTCTGGGCACTAAAATTAAAAGTAGAAACTTATTTTACAAGTAGCTGGCACTTAAAACCATTACGCAGGAGTTTTATAGTGCCACGATATGTGCACAATGTAAGTATACTTAATAAAATAGTAATTTAATAGTTTAACAAGTTTCAAACGAGGTAGCGTTATGACGTAATGAGCAGCGAACACGAAAAGTGATTTTTATCAGCGAATAAATTTTGAAAAGGTGAAATTTTAATATGTTTGTCGTAAATCTAAAGATGACCTGATTACGTCATAGTGTAATCACAGTATAAATAATAGTATTCAGTAACTTTCTTGTAATTAATTTCAACAATTCTAGTTCTGTGACAATGCAAAACTTTGGTCCCTAATAATTCTGCAATCATGCCTAAGTGCAAACTCCCTATTTAGCTTATAAATATATAGCATTAACAGTTTCATGTTGATTATGAACAGTACAACATTTAGTGAATTTATTTTAAAAGCCTCTTAATATAATCCCAAAACTAATTAATTTATTAATTCAGAGTAGAATTTTAATGTTTAATATCCGGGCAAAAATAGATTTTACGATGCGTAAATTAATGTATTTTAAGCCAAGTAGCCACTAATATAAAAGCAACATGGACGTTGCATAAAGTTTTACTTTGGAATTGTGTAAGCTAACAAAATATACAGGGTGTAACAAAAATAAGTGATGATACTTTAGGGTGTGTACGTGTTCCTTGTAGAGAGTTCAGATCTGCTACTTTCACAGTGAACTCTCTACAAGGAATACGTACACACCCTAAAACGCAATTTCAGCAAACTGGGTTCAGCGTGAAGAGGTAACAGGGCCTGTAGACAAGTAGCAAAGCGCTAACGCTAACGCTAACGCTAGCGCTACAAAATGTATGCGATTTAACATAAGTCATCGCTTCACTAGCGAATACTAATGTCAAATCCATACATTTTGTAGCGTTAGCGTTTTGCCACTTGTCTACGGTGGCAGACATACAGTCACTTTTGGAATTATAATAGGAAGTAAAGATTCACTCTGCCTTCGCAGTGCGAAGTTAGGTTAGGTTAGGTTAGCTAAACCTAACCTTACCTAACTTTCTAAGAAGGTTCCTATAAGATGTAGATATCTTATAAAGGATTTTACGGAACTCCACCACTAAGATTAAACGGGGCTTGGGAGTTCCTATTAATAATTGAAAGACTTATTTAGCCCTTGCTTTTGTTTTTCTCTCAAGGCATTAAATGGGAATCAAAATTTATTTTCGTGGAATATGTTTTTTATAAAGCAAAGACACTGAAAAGCCGCTAGCATATATTTTTTTTAAGATTAATTAATAACAGGAATAATTCGTCAAAACAGAAAGTCATGTTCAAACCGACGTATGTTATATTTTTCGCAATATTTCTACACCCTTTAGAACTCACATTGTGCCTTTCTTTCCTTCTTTCCTTATCAAATTATCTCTCCCCTCGAAGTTATGAAATCGAACAAGACAGGGAAATGATATATTACCAACTCTACAGCACACCTGAAGGAAAAAGACTGAATTACTTTTCAATTTTAGCTTTGGGGTGGAGTTTTTCAGACATAAATATTGAATGCTTAAAATATAATTATGTTTACCCGAGTGGACTTGGAGGAGAGTTTTTCAGGTGGTTCTTGTGTATTATCGAGACTGAGGTGTGTTCATAGATTTGTATGTAATAATATGGTGTACAGCTTAATAACATAATATAATATGAATTTGTGTAATAGATATCTACAGCTTAATAAGGAAATTGAGACAAGAAAAATTAACACACTAAAAAAAAATCTAACTTTCTATGAGCTTGCATTGAAATGAGATTCACTTATAAATAAGATAAAATTATTCAGTACGACACTTACTTTTCGTAAGACAGTATTTTACGTGAGTTGTAGATCATACACACAAAATATTATATTCTGTGGTTGATTTTTTAAATAACATTGATCGAACTTAGAAAAAAGGTATTTGCTATTTATGTTAGCAATTTTTTTTATGAAATAAGGGGGCAAACGAGCAAACGGGTCACCTGATGGAAAGCAACTTCCGTCGCCCATGGACACTCGCAGCATCAGAAGAGCTGCAGGTGCGTTGCCGGCCTTTAAAGAGGGAAATAGGATAATAGGGGAGGCTAGGGATGGGAAGGGAAGAGAATAGGGGAGGGTAGGGAAGGGATTAGGGCAGGGGATTGGGCCTCCGGTAAACTCACTCACTCGGCGAAACACAGCGCAAGCGCTGTTTCACGTCGGTTTTCTGTGAGCCCGTGGTATTTCTCCGGTCGAGCCGGCCCATTCGTGCCGAAGTATGGCTCTCCCACGTATAAGCATGGCTCTCCCACATATAAAACTTAGTTACGTGTGTTACAAAATTACGTTTCATTTAGCAGTGTATGTCGTGAATCCAGAAAATTCAATCTACGTAAACTTGGCAGTCGTGTTTATGGCGTATTATTATTTGGCCGACTAATAGCGCGGAACTTCGCTTTGTAGATACTATCACAACTTCTGCAGGTATTTGAAATATAATTATTAACTATTATATTGTATGAATGTCAGCCACAACGCAGATATAGACACCCTTTCGTATTTATTATATTAGTAAGCATTTAAAGTTATTAAACTTTAAAAATTATATACTGTGAGTCAGCCTAACAACTATAATACAATATCGCCCAGCTAAAATAAAAATGAAAGCCCTACAGTGCCTATTTTAAAGTGTCTTTGGTTGGGAGAAGAATGAGCGGGGCAGATGTAATTGTCATAAACTCATAACTCATATAATTTTATAATCAATATTTTAATATATCGATGGACGCTTCACACCACGACAGTCTGGCCCCGTGCCAAGTACCTGAAGGACTTGAGTTACGGTTACCAGACAACGGAAATATATTAAATATTTTATACTATAAATTTTTATTATATCATACACATTTTTAATTCACATCCACCCAGGAACTTAAAAACTTTTTGTTCCGTCCGGATTCGAACCCGCGACCCTCGGCCTGAGCTGCCACACACTCTTAACCATTGAGCCACAGAGGTCGTCGTATTGGTATTGGCCATATATTTATATTGGTAGATCAGTGATCAGACGGCTCGTTATTGGTAGATCGCGGTTAGAATGTGAGATGTTAGTGACAGTCATTCAAAGAATATATTGTACTACAAAGCCCTTAAAATTTTTCAAAAATATATTTAGTTTGTGCCCGTCCTAAGTTGTATTTCAGTAGCTATAAAGTGTAAGCCATGGGCAAAAGCTATGTAATATTGCGAATTCAAATATAGCAAAATATTTTCCATCTCGCGTTAGACGCTCTGTTATTTGGTGAGTTGAATGCATGCTTCACTCAGCTTCATACGTCAGTTAACTTCCCAGCTGAGTAAATATGCAACGTAGGGACGTGACGAAGCATAAACCTCGCTAGTATCGATATAGTTCGATAACGTATCGATGAAATAATATCGATGAATATGATGAGTCACGACTCTACGCTGCATAGCTTCGCCCTTATAAATACAATATTCTTAGAGCATAACACCAACATATAGTTAACTTCTCGACATAAAAACTATATTGTCAAATAAAGTTTAACAATATATTCTGATTAGAGACCTATAATTATTGTAAGGGAGACAAACGAACCCTGAAATATATTATAACTTATTTTTGTTATACCTTGTATACTTACCGTTTATCTTGAAAAATGCCATTGGCTATTACTGTCACTGTCAATTGAGACAAATGACAGTTCGGTACTTTATGTTTCACGCGACACTTGTAAATCATCTAATCGGTGAAAATAAAATATTTATCGACAAAACGATTCCCTTCCCTTTCACCCTCACAAAAACGTCAGATTTGATGTATAGAGGGCCGCTGGAGTTTGTGAATAATTTGGCCAGAGTAGATTTGGCCGAAATTTATCACGGGCAGACAAGATCGCCAAGGTCCAAGATGGCGCCTTCTTGGATGTGTGAAAATTCTAATCGGCTTCTCCTTTCCTTGATGGAGTGTTAATGTCTAAACACACTATGCCGAAGTTACGCGGCCGAAGTTCCGCATGATTACGTCAGCAATGTCAAACACATACAATATAACGCGACGTAATTTTGGCCTAGTGTGTGATCACACAATTTGTTTTCGCACATACATTCATGTATCGGTCGAGAGCCGTACATTTTGCCGCGATGAACTATTCAATGTTTGATGAATGATTCATGCTTCGGCACGAATGGGCCGGCTCGACCGGATAAATACCACGTTCTCACAGAAAACCGGCGTGAAACAACGCTTGCGCTGTGTTTCGCCGAGTGAGTGAGTTTACCGGAGGCCCAATCCCCTAACCCCTACCCTATTCCCTTCCCTACCCTCAACTATTCCCTTCCCTTCCCTTCCCTACCCTCCCCTATTACCCTATTCCCTCTTAAAAGGCCGGCAACGCACTTGCAGCTCTTCTGATGCTACGAGTGTCCATGGGCGACGGAAGCTGCTTTCCATCAGGTGACCCGTTTGCTTGTTTGCCCCCTTATTTCATAAAAAAAAATGTACTTACTTTAGACTCAAAGTATCTCCATAGTCCATGCCAAATAACTAAAATTGGTTTTACTGTTTAAGCGTAATAATTTAGTTATGTGTCTGCTTATGGCGCGGCTATTATTTGACATTTTAATTAGCATTATAGCCGCCTATACTTTGTTTACATTTATGTCAAAACGAATAGGGACTATTACACAAAGGTCGGAACAGAGGTCGCTACTAGCATATACAGTAAGCAATCCTTTTTTTGTGTTAAAGGAGGCAGGTCGCTGTAGCCCTGACGTCACTGCGACCCATAAGGATCTATTGTAACTCCTTCGCACTAGAGTATCATCCCCAATACTGCTCATAAACTGAACGATATGGTTGGGGTTGGTGCTACGAATTTCCTCTGCGGATGAGTATTCGTGGCGACCAAGGTGCCTGTTCCTGCTCTGTAGTAGAGCAGGACAGTCAAGGAGAAGGTGAATAGGTTGGTTAAGCAATCCTACCAAAATCGAATATTGCACACGTCATATCAGAATTTTGATAGAAACGTTGTCAAACGTCGAACAAAAATTTTTGTTTGCTGATGAAGAAAGAAATGTTTTCACGATAGAGGCAGCACAAACACAGGCTAGTGCTGCCTCTGCCGTGAAAACATTGCTCTAATATATCATACTGAAACGGATTTAATATGATTTAACATGATCTATACGTGGGAGAGCCATGCTTTGGCATGAATGGGCCGGAGAAATTCCACGTTCTCACAGAAAACCGGCATGAAGCAACGCTTGCGCTGTGTTCCGCCGAGTGAGTGAGTTTACCGGAGGCCCAATTCCCTTCCCTATCCTCCCCTATTCCCTTCCTTTCCCATGCTTAGATGCTTAGAGGGAATAGGGTAATAGGGGAGGGCCCTATTACCCTATTCCCTCTTAAAAGGCCGGCAACGTACCTGCAGCTCTTCTGATGCTGCGAGTGTCCATGGGCGACGGAAGGTGCTTTCCATCAGGTGACCCGTTTGCTTGTTTGCCCCCTTCTTTCATTAAAAAAAATGATGATGTATATTACGTATCCACTAAGGGTGGGTTGCACGTGCATCAGAGACGTGGTTAAAGTTATGGTTATAATTAAGGCTAATATAACTTTAACCTTAACTTTGACCACAGAATTTGACAGGAGACATTGCTGGTCCGACAAGGCTTTAAATGAACGTGGGCGAGGGCGCTGCTGGTAAAGGAGAACTGTCAAAAATGGCGTTTTTGTATAAAGACAGCGTTAGTTCCTTTTTTCACCACGTGCATTTAAAGCCTTGTCGAGCTCTATTGTTTTGGTTAAATATGGCGTCCATTTCCTACTTTAACCAAAGATTTGAAATTTTGCATTGTAGTTAAAGTTAAAGTTATAGTTAAAGTAAGCTGGTACAACCCACCCTAAAGTTAGCTAATGCTCTGTCGTATATCATCATTGCGGTATAGGCGCTAAATCATAATATGTTTCACATAAGCTCTATGTCATGTACTCGATCTAGATAATATAAGCCCTATATCAGAGCTTCCCAAACTTTTTTTACAGCGGCCCTTAGATATGAGTCGTTTCTATCAGGCATCGCCTTATTATAATAACATAAATTTGTTTTAGAAATCCGAAATGTTTTAAAAAATCATGCATTTTACAGCTTCTGCAACACCTTGTATCCTTCATTGAAGGACGTCGACGAATAGAATAGAATAGAATAATTATTAGATAGAAGAATATTCTACTGACTCTTATCTGTAACAGTGGTTAATTTTATGAGAAATCATTTGCATAGCCATGTGATCTCATGGTATATTATTTTTATTTTTTATTTTTTTTTATTATAAAATTGGGGCCGTCTATGGACTGTTCGTCCATATCCTTTTTTTGTTATTTTATTATTTAGATTTTTCGCACCAAGGATAATTGAAATAATATTATGAATTTTAATTAATTGTGGTCCATCACGCCATGGTATATTATTTATATATTATCATATCAACACAATATCGACAAAGCCCATGTAGTTTAGTAAAACTCTGGAATGAACTGTCACCAGCAGTATTTCCGGACCAATATGACCTGCAAACCTTCAAGAAAAGGGCGTATTCCCCCTTGAAAGGCCGGCAACACACCTGCAGCTCTTCTAATGTTGCGAGTGTCCATGGGCGACGGTAGTTACTGTCCATCAGGTGACCCGTTCGTTCGTTTGCCTCCATACTGTATAAAAAAGAGCGTGTGTGCTGAGCACACGTGCCAGAAGTGAAACTTAGTCAAAATCGACGCCTTACTCATGACGCGACCATGAAATTTTACTCTCAACGCATCTAAAGAAGTTTCACTTCAGAAAGTTTATGTTGGCTCGCAACGAACCTGGGCTGCAAGTTGCGACCCCTGCGGGGAACCATAGCTTGGGAAGCTCTGCCCAATAATGTATCAGGGTAACACGAGCCAAAATCGTTGCGTGACGCGCGTCGTTATTCTGTGCGGCGTCGATGGAGCGAAATTTTTTTGTGATAAAAGATACATCACAGAAGCAACACACCCTTGCGATTGGCAGGAAGAAATATTTTAGGACATTAATTGATACTAAAGTATACAAGATGTTAGTGTAAACACCGTTATCCTTGAAACCATCAAATGAGCCCGTCAAAATGAACAACTTTTTCTATGAGAGCAATGCTGGGAACTCAAAAAAAATCCGTCTTCATACCCATACAAATTGCCGATCCGAGCATCCGTATGGGTATGAAGACGGCTTTTTTTTTTGAGTTCGCAGCATTGTTCTCATAGAAAAAGTTGTTCATTTTGACGGGCTCATTAGATGGTTTCAAGCATAATGGTGTTTACACTAACACACTGTATATTAAAATGCTACTATGAGCTCTAAATATATATACACTAGCTGTCCCGGTGAACTTCGTGTCACTTTAAAACCTTCCCTGGACTTCTACGAATATTTTAAGACTAAAATTAGCCCAATCCGTTCAGCCGTTTTCAAGTTTTAGCGCGACTAACACATTTGAAAATCCATTTTTATATATAAGATATATATAGCTATGGGTGTACATTTACCTAAATTAATAGGCAGTTAAGTGACGATAATTTTTTTAATTAGAAGTTTGAAAATGCATACACTGGGTAAAATGTATGAATTCAATGTGTTACTTTAGTGTAGTAAATAAAGTTTACTTTTGATTAATAATTTATGCTACAGTAAAAACTTATGTCCTAACTCCTATCCCATCTAATACTCAGTCAAAGCATCTAATAGTAAGTCAAAAAAGAAATTAAAAAGTTGCAACATAGTAATTAGTAGTGTCATCCCTTTCAAACCAATCTAAGAAAAATGACACTACGATGTTTTTTTTTTTTTTATGAAATAAGGGGGCAAACGAGCAAACGGGTCACCTGATGGAAAGCAACTTCCGTCGCCCATGGACACTCGCAGCATCAGAAGAGCTGCAAGTGCGTTGCCGGCCTTTTAAGAGGGAATAGGGTAATAGGGGAGGGTAGGGATGGGAAGGGAAGGGAATAGGGGAGGGTAGGGAAGGGAATAGGGTAGGGGATTGGGCCTCCGGTAAACTCACTCACTCGGCGAAACACAGCGCAAGCGCTGTTTCACGCCGGTTTTCTGTGAGAACGTGGTATTTATCCGGTCGAGCCGGCCCATTCGTGCCGAAGCATGGCTCTCCCACGTATCAACTTTTGCCACTTTTTAATTTCTTCACTTTTTTGACAGACTATACATACCATGTTTCATCAAAATCAGCTATTATAGCCCGAATAACAGAGACGCACTTTTACTAATACAAGTAAGGATTACATTTTACCGTATAAGCCTCCGTGGTCTAGTGGTATAGAGCGCGGCTCTTGACTCGGAGGTCGTGGGTTCGATTCCCGCATTGGAAACATGTTATTTCCAAGTTTGGTTAGGACAATGCAGGCTGATCACCTGATTGTCTGACATTACTTGTCCATGATGATCCATGCGTCGGATGGGCATGTAAAAAGTCGGTCGCGCCTGATCTCTCGCCAGTCGTGTCGGTCATCCGTCCCACTGGGTTATGAGAGTAAAGGAATAGAGAGTGCTCTTGTGTACTGCGCACACACTTGAGCACTATGAATTACTCCTGCGTAGCTGGCCTGATTTCAATGAAACCGGCCACCGTCACCGAAACCGGTGTGGGAGCTATTATTATTATTATTACACTTTACCGTACTAAGAAGAAACCGACGATTACTTTGAATTGTACATAAAGGTAGTCTAGAATATCGTGTTACCAGCAACTGATATTCCGAAGCGTCAGAAAGGAGTGTACTTTACTAACAACACTTCGTTAGCTACCATTTCATCATCATCACGCCTTGCTCTGACTGTAATGGCCATGATAATATAATATATGCAACCATGGCTGCTACTATGATTACTTGATTAATATAACTGTTTTCAAAACAAAATTTTAAACCCCTTCTACAATAATTAAAACATAATTATTATGTCAAGTTGTAAAGTAATATAAAAAATAGTATAACCTACTGTATTGATTGTACTGTTAAATAAGTCCTGCACGAATAACTAATTAGATTGTAGCTGCCTATTGTTGCACTACAATTCTCTTATCTACAGACAGACAGAGACGCCCTGATACCTTGTCGTCCGTCCCGCTCGCACGCTCTAACCTTAAGTATTGTATTCTAAATATAGCTCAGCTCTGTAATGTAAATAAATACACATTTCTATTCCGACCATTGGTATTTTAATACGTCTCTATCTCTAAATATACACCACAATAAGTAGCACTCCACATAGCTACAAGATTAAGTGTCTAAACACACTAGGCCGAAAATATGCGGCCGAAGTTCGGCATGATTACGTCACTGAATCTAATTAGTTATTCGTGCGTTACTGAGCAGGACTTATTTAACAGTACAATCAATACAGTAGGTTATACTATTTTACTTCACAACTTGACATAATATTAGGTTTTAAAATTTTATTTTGCAAACAATAGTCACTGCGTCACAGGAAGACGTTAATTCTAACATTCCCACATTCCTTTGACGTGTAAAAAGTGCACTGCAGTGTCTTACTCGATAAGGAACTTTGAATTTTATATCTAAAGGAATAAAGTTGAAATGTAAAATAGAAATGGTAAATACGCATAAGTATTCACATTTCACAGTAATATGAATTATTAAAGTAGGTCTACCAGAATCTGATGGCAAAGACGGCAGATTTTCAAAAAATATCCTTGATTGGATACATTTATATATTTAAATGTTTCACACACAGAATAAGCCGCTATAAGGAAAAAAAGGATCAAAATGTTTTATTCCAATTACCCCGGCATTTTTTGTTTTAATTAGCCTATGCTGTCCCACTGCTGGGCAAAGGCCTCCCCCAGGGTTTTCCAATTGCAATTTGATTTTTTCTTTTTTTACTACTCTTCTTTTTTAATTTTTGTCAAGTGATCATAGAGTTTTACAAAAAATCAAATCAATATCAAAACATTACATGACCGTTTTCTTGTATTTACCTTTATTTACCAGCAAATGTTTTATACTCGGTTTGCAAAGCGGCTGTAATGCAACTAATTTTAATACCATATTAATATAATTGTGCAGTTAGAAATAAAGTGTCACATTTATTTAGTTGGCTTACAATTTAGTTTACTAACAAAAAAAATAAGAAGAGACTTTCTTACGAGTTTCCATAACAATATTTTTTAAAGTCGGGCATAAAAGAAAATGTATTCTTTTGTTCTCTAAGTCCGCGAGTCTTCAAAGAGTGCGTTAAATATAACAGGACAGACTTCAACTTGAAATTATTTTTTAAAGACCTTGTAAAATGAACGCTAAAGAAAATGTAACTGTATATTGAGAAGGAGTTTTAAACTTTTCCTGTTTTCTATTTCCATAATCATATACGTAATATTTTATGTTTATAATGTTATATGTCATAACTATATAATTTGGTGTATATTTCCTACTTGCGTCTGGCGTTCAGAGCCTATATAGCCAAGACGTTGTCTTTATGGCTTCTATACATTTTGATCAGCGATTCTATAAAGAAGCGATAAAGAAAGCGTATTGGCTAAAAGGCCAGGTTTAAGACACAAAATGACCTGATCAAAAATTTGTAACAAGAAATAATTTCCCTACCATAACAAAATTAGGTAATACTTTATCTAGTAAATTAGCAGAAATCGTGAATATTACGTAGTCTGCGGGACGCCATTGTAGTATAATAAATAATATGTTATAGGTGCCCTTATTGATGGAACTTCGACACGCGATACAATATAACTTGGGAATCTATAGAATCCACCGATCGATTACTTTTTATGAAATATTTATTTCCAATGCCTTTAAACAGAGTGTATAAAAATAAAGTGATAATACTCAAGGTGTGTATGAGTCATCTGTATAGAGTTTGCTGTGAAAGAGTAACCTTTTTAAAACTTTTGACCGGGCAAAATTTATTATGGGGCGCGTCATGTGAAAAAAAAATGTGTCCAAACTGACTTCAGATCACAGCTTAAAGACGACCGCTAGTTCAACGACCGGAATTAAATAGTTAACTCAATTTGTATACTTTTTCTATATATTTTTGTAAGATCCTGCAGAAGACGAGGTGGTGATCAAAGTTTTCTCCATCATTTTCCACTTGTTATCCTTTTAAAACATTCAAAGCCGCTTTGGACAGAATAATATGCCTCAAAATATTATTTTAGGGGCTCTAAAATGTGGTTATATCCGGATTAAGTAGAATTTAAAGGACATTATTTAACCGTTGCCGTGTTGCCACAAAATGATACTCTGATTCTGTTGAATGTGGGTTTTTAATATTCCAATTGCCACCAGGTGCCGCTATGTAGCTCTAGGGTATCTATCGCGTCAAATCGTTTGACGTGGGAGGGCCATGCTTTAGCACGAATGGGCTGGCCGGCCGGCTCGGCCGGAGAAATACCACGTTCTCACAGAAAACCAGCGTGAAACAGCGCTTGTGCTGTGTTTCGCCGAGTGAGTGAGTTTACCGGAGGCCCAATACCCTAACCTATTCCCTTCCCTACCCTCCCCTATTCCCTTTCCTTCCCATCCCTACCCTCTTGCTTGCTTTCCATCAGGTGACCCGTTTGCTCGTTTGCTCCCTTATTTCATAAAAAATAGACATATTATTATCGTGACACACGACAGCTACACAATAGACATAACTACACAGCTATATCATCAATACAGCTTTAATGCAGCTCAGCCGAAGATTTCTGATCGAAACGTAATGTACAGGCTTAAATTGTACATTTTATTTTAAGAAATTCTTTTTTTTATTTTTTGTAAAATTTTGGCCTGTACTGCACTACTGTGTTATTTGTTACAATAATTGTGGCAATATTTAAATACAAAGTCAATCTATGGATGCTGAAAATAAGTAAAATAATTATTTTAAATGTGAAATCAACATCATAAACCAGATATTCAGAGTTTTGGCCGAAAATAGCATAAAGTTTTTTTTTACTCTTTGGACGTTTATTATACCGAGACTGCATCGCAGCTATATCGAAACTGCCTTAATGCTAGATTAACACACCAGAATCCGGTCACATAAGTTTCCCGCCAAACGATAAGTTTGAAAGATTTCGATCGCAGTTGACGGCTCATCAATATAAACTTCCGCGTTACGGAGCAATAAATATCCTAAGTTTCATCACGATTGGAATAGTTTTTCCTATGAATTACTTCCTGCTTAAAGCTTGCTATGATTCTGGATAACTTTAGATACTTTAGCTAAACCTTGTTATAGGTAATCCATGCCCAATCAAATAGTATGATTTCATATTTTATAATATACTATTGAATGACACCTGCATTCTGCAATTCTGTTGCGCCTTAAATCGCTTATCGTAGGAACCGTACATTTTCTTGGATCAAATTAAATCAAAATATTTTTTATTCGGAGTAATTTAAAAAAAAAAACTGAACGTTGATTACTAAGGTGCCTACCACCGGTTCGGGAACTAACCCGGCGAGAAGAACCGGCGTAAGAAACTTGCACTGTGGCCCCGTGCGAGTTTCTTACGCCGGTCTTTTACTAAAAGATGGAAAATCACAATTTGAACATATATAGTGCACCAAGGCTTTAAATTAATGTGTCAATGGGCGCTGCTGGTAAAGGAGAACTGTCAAAATGACGTTTTTGTATGAAAATAGTACTAGTTCCCCCTCTCGCCACGTTCATTCAAAGCATTGTCGAACTGTTACAATATTATGACTTAGAACTAATTACAACAGGAATTATAAAAAATATTCTACTAGAATATTTTTTATAATTCCTGGCGTTTTTTTAATATATTTTTTTAGTGTATAATAATAATAATTAATAACATATAAGTATACAGGTTTTTTGAACATAAGAAATAACTTCGTTCCATTCGGGTGTCCCTTGACACCTCTCAAGTTTTTCATCACTAGTGCTTATTGTCAACGCTTCATGACATATGAGTTATGATTATGACATATTATGTAACAATCAAAATAATAATTCACGTGATTTTTGATAAAAATACAACATTTCCAAATAACAACAAGTTGTTATCTAAATGAAATACGTTTCGTGGAATCTTAATCGAAATCTCCCCCGGCGTTTGTTATGGCGTCACCAAAACATCGTACGTACAATATTTTTATGATGTTACATGTCATGACGGATTCACAAAGTCCCGTCAAATAAAACCTTTTTGATTTTGTTGCAAACTTCTTTAGGTCAAATCAAATGGGTAAAACAATCATTTTGAACTTGTTTCGAACATAAGTAGATTCAAAGATTCAAAGGCTTTATTAGCTGGAAAAACTGTTCACACGCGTAATATACTAAGCCAATACTGGCTGCCAGTCTTATTGGCAGCCAGTACTGGCTCTGTGAAAACTATACTACTTCCTAAGAAATTGATTCATGGGTAGCTGACGGAACTACGTCATTTGGTCGGGCTATGTCAATTCAATATTATTAGTCGAGATCTGACAGCTGGGTGTGACGTAACGCAACCAAATTACGTAGGTCCGCTATCTGCCTATGAATCAACTTGGACATCGCTCTCGACTCCGGAGGTTGTGGGTTCGAATCCCGCGTTGGAAACATGTTATTTCCAAGTTTGGTTAGGACAATGCAGGCTGATCACCTGATTGTCTGACATTACTTGTCCATGATGATCCATGCGTCGGATGGGCATGTAAAAAAGTCGGTCCTGCGCCTGATCTCTCGCCAGTCGTGTCGGTCTTCCGTCCCACTGGGTTATGAGAGTAAAAGGAATAGAGAGTGCTCTTGTGTACTGCGCACACACTTGGGCACTATAAAATTACTCCTGCGTACCTGGCCTGGTTTCAATTAAACCGGCCACCGTCACCGAAACCGGTGTGGGGAGTATTATTATGAATCAACTTCTCTGATAATAATTTTGTATTTTTGTGTTTGTATTGAATTAGAAACACACAGCGAACATAGTGACAAAACATTGCTTAACTATAACGTCTATATTATCCACAATACAATACAATTTGACGACCCCTGTGGCTCAGTTGGTGGGCTATTGGTAGCTCAAGCCGGGGGTCGCGGGTTTGAATCCCGCCGACGGAACAAAAAGTTTTCAAAGTTCCTGGGTCATGGATGTGTATTAAATATGTGTATAATATAATAAAAATCTTAAATATATGTATAGTATAAAAGTATTAAGTAAATATATTTCCGTTGTCTGGTACCTGTAACACAAGTACTTAGCACGGGGCCAGACTACGTGGTGTGAAGCGTCCATAGATATTTATTAGTAAGGTAATAAACAAACATCCACAGCTACTAAAGCATTGTTTTTGTTATGCAGCAATCATAAAAGATTGATATTTTTATTGCAACAAAAATAGCGATTTAATCAAACGTGTTCCCGATGGAAAAAAATGCACGTCACCACAACTTCAAATGTAAACGCAACCTAATCGCAACCCATCGAGACTTAACCCAAACTCTCTCGCGACCATTACAACCTACCGGTAACCATGACAACCTTGTTACGTTCTATTTGCGAATGAAATTGCCAATTTTCTCCTTTACCACGAACGTTCAAATTAACCTCGCCAAATATTTAGACTTGATTAAAGACAAAGAGTTTCTGGATTCCGCGAAGCTTGTGTCAATTTAGCGTAATTGGCGGTTTATATGGATTTAGGAGCATAATTGTATGTGTTTTTCATTGTTTTTTTGTTTGTATTGAATAAAAATAAAAAGTACGAGAGTAATTTTTATGAATAGCATATTGGTACTATCGAGAAGTTGATTAATAGGCAGATGGAAGACCTTCAAAATTTGGTGGCCTTATGTCAAACCCAGCCGACATAAAACTGCTAACATTAACCCCGCGTTCGATTAAGCTTTAGAAACGATCAAAACCCTCAAAATGCCTCCTATTTTGAGCGTTTTGATCGTTTTTGACGCTTAATGGAACGCAGGGTAAATTGGCATAGCATGGTTAACATGTTGACTGACGTAGGTCCGTCAACTGCCTCTGAATCGTTTTTTTCGATAGTACAATCGTACAATAATCAATATAGATCTCGGTAAAGTATATCTATACCTATATTAATTAAATTTATAAATTTAGAAACTAATTATTTTGCACGATGTTGCCGGAATCTTCGTTGAGCTAAAATATCACTAAGGAATTTTACATATACTTACCTATAGATACAACTCTCTAATACACTTTTTTGGGATATCGACATCAAAAATTTCATCAGAATCGGTTAAACTAAAGCGATGACAGGAAGAGAGACGCGTTTGTATTCTAATATTATGCAGTCTTCCACCGTGTGATTCTCGCGTAACTTTCTGCCACGCACTGGAACTCTGAAACGAATTATCGCCAGCAGTATTTCCGGACCTATACAACCTGCAAACCTTCAAGAAGAGAGCGTATCCCTCTAAAGGCCGGCAACGCAGCTGCAGCTTTTCTAATGTTGCGATTGTCCATGGGCGACGGTAGTTGCTTTCCATCAGGTGACTCGTTTGCTCGTTTGCCCTAATGGGCATTGTCCAAAAAAAATCACATGTACTTTTTATATTTTTTTTCGTTAAAATAGGGTATTTTAAGAATATAAATTAAATAATTTTGAAATTCGTTGGCTAGTTTTTTCTCAATAAATTTTTAAAGTTTCACTCTGACGTCATCATCGGCCGCAATTGACCTCTGCAGTATGTTTTAAATTTCCTTTCAATCTTATTTATAATGACTGTTTCGTCAAATGCAAGTTCTCATTACGGGAAAGCTGATACGAGAAGCTTACCAAAAGTTTGAAACGTAATGTTGGTCGAATTTATAGCTAATTTAACGCCATTGAAGGTCAAACAAAGGTTAAACATATTTGTTCAAAAATATAAGTAACTAATGGGTATTTTTTTCGTTTATATACAGAAAAACGATCACTGACCTTATTCCTCGAAATGTTTTTGTAATGAGCAAAATTTAAAAAAAATGGACAATCCCCATTGTGTAAAGATAAATGTATAGACAATATTATATATGCGTTACTATGGGTTTATTAATAAAATAAATAAATAAAAATTGTTTTATTTTTGAATAGATTTTAAGAAAATACTTTTAGAACGTTGATCTACATGATGCCTACCACCGGTTCGGAAACTAACCAGGCGAGAAGAACCGGCGTAAGAAACTCGCAGATCTGATAAAGATCTAGCGCTCCTATGGTTCTCATATATTATATATACATTCCTCGCAACACGATTTAATTTCACTTAATTAAAATCCTCAACAGCAACAGAAGAATTGCAACTCTTCTCATCAGTAATTTAGACACGTTTAATCGTCGAAGTAATTACGGAGGCGAGGCACGCGGTAAAGTTTTCGGCCCGGGACTGACGGGGATACGTGATTACTGAAACAAAGAGCTGACGGATTCGGCTTTATAACTGGCTAAGGGCCGGGAGTGGGACACAAAAACACGACATGACGCGCGTCGTGAAAAACTACGACACGACATCGTACGACGTCGCGTCGTAGAAAATCACGTAGAAAAGCAATGATGAATTTCTACGACACGACGTCGTACGATGTCGTGCCGTAGTTTTTTACGACGCACGTCGTAGATTCCCACGACACGACGTCGCGCGTCGCATCGTGAAACGACCTTGCGTCGTGGTACGACACGACGTCGTGTCGTGTTTTTGTGTCCCGGCTCTATCTGGTAGCTGTAAATTATACATTAGCTTGGGTAAAAAAGGTAAAGTATTTTAGTTTACCTAAAGTTTAAAATAAAAACGGGACTTTATTACTAAGACTTCGTTGTGTTGTTTTTTTGGTAAAATGTGGGCCACGGACGAGTTTCTTATGCCGGTTCTTCTCGCCAGGCTGGTTCCCGAACCGGTGGTAGGCACCAGTATTTCAAAGTTTTAAAGTTAAGTAATCAATCTCTATATATTAATACGTGAGCCAAAAACTTTGTATCCCTTTTGACGAAAAACGGGGAAACGTAGGTGAATGAAATTTTGCACAGTTATAGTTTACATGGTGAAGGAGTGCATCAGACTAATATTATTTTGAAATTATGCTTTTATCATACATTTTTTTAATAAATAAAACATTATACACACTACAACACACACACTAGGAAAAATGACAGATTTTTGAGTGACAAGCCTATACATACGAATTATACTCTTTTATTTATGGTTGAAGTCCGTTGACAACAAGGTGACAAATTAAAAATGGATTATCGTTTTTTTTATTGAATCTTAGCAACTTAGCTATTATTAGACAATGCTTACACGGTCAGTCTGAGATCAGCTGAGTCTCAGAGACAAGGGTTGAAAAAAATATGATTTAAAGTCAATATTATTTTTTACAAAATATAGGTAGTAGTCCTAATGTCGTTGAAAGTGAGGTCGAATTTCGACCATTGGGCGATCTCTAGTAATAATAAATAAAGATTTTATAATTTTCTCCATACATTATCTGTCAAACTTTTCCTAAAATTAAATATATGTAATAATAATTAATTGCCTCCGAGTCTTCGATCACTAATATACAAGATACACAGTCCGCGGCAAAAAACGACCTCACTAAAAGAGCACCAAACGCAACATTCTGGTGGACTTTCGATTTAGTAGTGCTCGAACGCTCCGCTGGGAAACATGTCCCAGTGCTCGTTCAACAATTGTAAAAATCATACGTTTAAAACGCAAAAAAAGGATGGAATTTCATATTTTATCCTAATATATTTCATACAATTGTATTATAAATATTGGTATTTCGTTAAGAAATCAACAAAAAACAGTTTTAAAATTAAGTTGTAAATAAATCAACACGAGGTATAAACCATCTCAATTGCGAATACTTATACTAAAGGTACTTATCGTAGTTTATCATGCCCACTTTTAAATTTTTATAAAGAAGATTCCTGTTAAAACTGTAAGATGAAATGCACAATACGTTGCCTAGTCACGTCTACATATTATCCCTATTCAGGTAACCCTTTAATATTCATGTCGCAGGGCGTAGGGCGCAGGGCGTCGCGTAGGAGGCACGTGGCTCTACAGCCTACTCAATATCACATTGACGGCTCTTTAACATTTATACCCTGTTTAATACTGTCAACGGAGGGATAACTTAAACGTAAATGTCACTGCAAAACAATAGATTAAACCATAAAGTTAATATACCTAGCGGAATAGAGAAACAAAGGCCTGAGCAAGAGAGATGTCACTATCAGTAACACAGCGTGGTAAAAAGAGACGTGTGATACATGACAGCAGCACTCTTTTTTTGACGTCCAGTCGGCACGTGCCGCACTTTGACAATTTAATCTCATAGAAATCATGTTCAATCATGCTGTTGCAGTGTATACGTACACGTATTTTTACACACAGATGAAACCACTTTGGGTTTCGTTTGACAGCTCGAGATTGTTGCTCTATTCTGCTAGGTATATTAACTTTATGGATTAAACTTAGTTTGACTCCTGATAATATCGTAAATTATTCTACTTAGGTTGGAAACTCTAGTATACGTCTAAAAAATCCGCCAAGAACGACGGGTTCTGTAACATGATAGAGAAAAATAGGCCAAAAAATTTAGTTTTTTGCATAGGATAGAGGTGAAAATTTTAGTAGCCTAGCTATCGCGGTTCTAGAGATACAGCTTGGAGATAGACAGACATCGAAGTATCAGTAATAGGGTCACGTTTTTACCCTAGGGAACTTTTAAAACTATGTTGCCAAGCTGGAACTGGAATACTGCCACAATGCGTTTCCCGTTAAATACTATCCCTTTCAGAGCTCAAAGTTTATAACAAACATTTAATTTTTTAAATCGATTTGGCAAAGCGTGAAAGTAGATAGCTAGCTAATTTTAGGGACTACTGGGTCTTCACACCCGAACTGCTAAACCGATTTTCCTGAAATGAAATAAGGAGATATTTTGAGTCCCGAAATATGATACTTTCTATACCGGAAAATGTACGGTTCCCACGCAATAAATAAATTTCGGTGCAACGGAGTTGCAGGCACCGTCTAGTAAATTTTAATAATTTGTACTTTAATGTTAAAGAAACTGTTTTGGTAAGATCATCCACCTAATACAATATAACGCAAAAAGCTAATGCGTTTTTACAAACTTTTTGAAGCTATCAAAGAGAAATTTCTAGTGAAATCTAAAGCCTTTTTACATTCTAAGTGCAGCTACCGTGGTTTTGCAGCTGTTAGCCAAGTTAAGCTACGGCTGAGGCCCGGGTCCATAAGGTGATTAAAGATTTTCCGTACGCAACGAAAATGTAGGAGTTTCGAGAAATATTTGATCTCTTTTGCCCATACTGATATGAAAGTATTTCTATCTGCCTAAACTACTGAACCGATTTTTATGAAATTTTGTATGGAGAATGAAAAAAGATAAGATTTAAATATTATATCGTTGCATACAAATGTAACGGCTAAGCCGGTCGTTCGCGCGGACGCATATAAATCCAGCCTTATCGTGTTATCAGATATTCAAATTAAGAATGTAATTCATTATTTTGTTAAATTCTGCATTAAGTACATTATTTAAATATTGTGGCGGTACCCAAAATTAACGCCACATTCCTGCATTGCGCTATCGAAATTTTCTAAGCGCGTCGGTAGCGCGTCGGTATATTATATTCGATAGCTGAAATGTATCACGTAGGCTCCGGCCTGACCGAGCATAACACCTCGCTCGGTCGGAAGATCTTCCTTTGCGGCTTCCACGCATTATTCCCACAATATTATACTAGCTGTTTCCCGCGACTTCATCCGCGTCCACGTCAACATTTTACTTTCGTAAAAACATATTTTTTTAATAAAAAGTATCCCATACTAATAAATAAATAATAAATAAATAAATCATTTATTTCAGACTAAGTCCATAATTTGTTAATCCAATAAGATCCAATCAATTTATGTTACTATATAATATGTTACTTCTTTCCAAGAGTATATTGTGTACAAAGTTTCATGATGATTCGTTGCGTGAATGCGTAACAAACATCCACGCTTTCACATTTATAATATTAGGAAGGATAATATAATTCTACAATGTGTCGCCTTGGTAAAAAGTTCAGTAACTTATTTTGTAAGTTATATAATTTGCCTAAGTTACGTCGTTTGGGAATCTCTTGGGGCTGTTACCAAAAAAATTGTACGAAGGAAATATTAGCACAAATATTTAGATTAAAACAAAGTTGTTAACAACATGAAGTCTATTTAAAGTTGAGTCGGAAAGTTCAAAAAGTATTGTACTATACAAATTATTATTTAGATTATCAAATATATAAAATTCTTGTGTCACAGGGTGCGTGGTTGAACTCCTATGAAACGGCTCGACCGATTTTCATGAATCTTAGCGAGCATATCGGCTAGGGTTGAGAATCGGACATCATCTACTTTTTATATTGATAAGTGCATTATTTTGTTGAATAAATAATAGTAAATTATTACAACTCGAGACTGACGGCGACCATTGTTTGTGTGATGGGATAGCGATGGACGTTGCCATGGTGCCATACTTATTTAGTCAATTCAATAAAATAATATGGGCGAAATACTTTATATGGCAAAACAACGTTTGCCGGGACAGCTAGTAAAAACATAATACCTATTGAAATTTAATTAAAATCCCAATTTCCGAATATCATTATGTAATTATAATATTTAAGTCGACGAATCTATTGATTAGGATAATCATATCAACAATGGAGGATAGTTAATTATTTAAACACGATACGGTTTTCGATTTAATATTCAGACTAACCCCATGTGCCCCCTCCTTCAGGCTTACTCCTTCTACCCCCATATTCCTCCCCCATTTTCCTGACATTGAAGACTCAATAACGTCTACACAGCGATATTGTACTATGTTAAACTTCGAACGTTACAGCTTGATGGTAATTTTTCACGTGTCCATACGAATTAAACCCATCAAGCCCTGGATAAGCTCACCGGTGAGCGAGACGCAATAGAATAACAATAGATTTCCAAGAATCCACGATCGAAGGATTAAAATATGCGAAAGTGAATATCTGTTATTTTGGGTAAAACCACTAAACCGGTTTAGATTTTAATGGGGAATTAACGGCGAGAAGAACTGCAGTAAGAGATTATCTGTCAATAAATCTATTTAAATCCAATCATTTTATACGTGGGAGAGCCATGCTTCGGCACGAATGGGCCGGCTCGACCGGAGAAATACCACGTTCTCACAGAAAACCGGCGTGAAACAGCGCTTGCGCTGTGTTTCGCCGAGTGAGTGAGTTTACCGGAGGCCCAATCCCCTACCCTATTCCCTTCCCTTCCCATCCCTACCCTCCCCTATTACCCTAATCCCTCTTAAAAGGCCGGCAACGCACCTGCAGCTCTTCTGATGATGTGAATGTCCATGGGCGACCGAAGTTGCTTTCCATCAGGTGACCCGTTTACTCGTTTGCCCCCTTATGTCATAAAAAAAACCCCCCATCGAAGAAAAGGTATTTTAGACGTTCCAAATAAAAAAAAACTTAATTAACTCAAACGGGGTTGTTGGCGTTTCGCCATCCCCGGTATCGCCCCCTGACCCCCGTTTATTTTAAACTCCGTAAAAATAAACAACCTGCGAAACCTTTCAGGTTGTTTTTCTTGAAATTCTGCTTCATAAAAACAAAAGAACAAGTTTCGATATTTTTCTAAGCGAAAATGTTTATCGAGTGGGTGTTATTGTTTTTATGCGACTTTGTTAAACGTAGCAATATAATGGATACCCTAATTAAGAAAAAATATTCTTAAGATAACATAAAAATAAAACCGATTTCTAAATTCCCTATCTCAAAAACTACACAACTGATCTTGATTAAACCTGCAGTATTCCCCAAGTTGAACAATACCTAGCACAACAAAACAAGAATTATTTAAACCGGTCTTGTAGTTCCGGAGATATACGAACATAAACATAAAAACATACATACACTTTTGTTTGGTACATGTTTTCAGACGCTGATATAGGCTAAAATATACGAAACTGGGCAATTCTCGAAAAATCATTGCATACATACGGGTTTCATTGATAACCTCCATTTTAAATATTCGTTTCTGTCACGCCATTTTCATTTTTTTTAAAATTTCTAATTACTCTCATTAAATGTTTACACTTGAAATATCGGCCCACAATAATGAGTTAGCGGCTTTTTGTTTGCATCTCTGTTTTATTGTTTACGTTGTAAGAAATGTAACAAGGAGAGAAACAATATGAGCTGGCTTATATTTTTTTGGCGCCCATTTTGGGCGCTTGACAGATGAGAGGTTATCGCTTAAGGGGCTACCTGGCAATTTCGTCTAAGATCAACCTCTATAAAGTCTGGTGCAACTTAAAGCACAGTACTGAAAAAAATATATGTTGTAGACTGGTCTTTAATCTTCAATTGTTCACGAGGATTTTTTTCCAAACACAAAAGGTTTTCAGAAAAAAAATGTACCGTGGCCATCGATTTTTCTGCAAATATTCTATAAACTTCCTAAGCTGTTGGCTTAGAGCATTGAAAATTTTATATTGAATACATTTTCAGTTAGACTACAGTTCCTCACGAGGAATTTTTAATCGAACAATCACGTCCATGTGAAAAGTATAATTTTCTCCTATTTCGCCCTATCAAGAACGCGGCGAGCGTCATAACCGCCACTGTACAAGGCGTGCTAATATGAATGTTATATAAATGTGCTTTACGTCGATATTCGTACTGACAGACATCAACCTACTAATTTCAGGGCGGTATCAGCCTTAAACGGGAGGGGAGATACGGGAATAATCGCGTGAAAATGTAAATGCAAAATATTATAATCTCACGAGATATTTTGACCTAAAAAAAGATTTAGTAGACTAAGACAGGGCTTCCCAAACTTATTTGTACTGTGACGCCCTTGGGACTTTGCCATTTCTTTACGACGCCCCTCAACCCAGCCCCCAAAAATACTTTCTAATTTTAGAACCAGCCTACATAGTTTATTGTAATTATATAAACACTATTTGGATATTTATATTTTTATTAGGAAATAATGACCAAATCGAAACATAAGCATAAAAATTAAAAGAGATATTTATGATAGATAGATAAATAAATAAAGCCAGCAAGGCTGGTTAATGTGAAGGCTGCGCTTGCTTTTCTGAGCACAGCTTCTGAAACCGGGGTTTTAGACTCTCCGGGAATTTCGGGATGTATGATTGACATAATGGCGCGGCGCTCAGTCGATTTGAATGTTGACATGCGACGCCCCCGGGGATAGTGTCTTAAGGAACTAGGAATGAAATACAAAAATAGATCAGAGAGAGAGAGATTAGAAATGCATCTAGGCGTCGCGTTGCTTACAGTACGAAGTCGCGAGGAACAGCTAGTCTTGTATAAATATAGCATATTAAAAGCAATTATTTTACGATGAGTCCACTTAGTCGAGGGACGAATTACCGCGGAGATGGGATTTTAATTATTTTTAAATTGGCTGGACTTTCGACCGTCACTTCCAGACTCCTTTGTGCTAGCACTATTATCAGCTATTATGCTGTAATAGTGGGGACTTAGTGAGGAGAATAGATTAGGTCTATATTAATATTATAAATGCGATAGTGTGTCTGTCTGTCTATCTTCACGCCCAAACTGCTGATCCGATTTTGCTGAAATTAGAGATAATTTGAGCTCCGGGAAAGGACATTGGATACTTTTTATCCCGGAAAAATGTACAATTCCCGCGCGATAAACGTGTCTGTCGAAATTCTGATAATATATCACAAATGTTCACAACAAGTCGAATTTCCGTCAGATAGTTTCTTTTTTCCCTCTGTTTCGACCTTTACGAAAAAACAACTAAAATCGTTGTCGGTTGTAGCCGTCGGTAGCACATAAAGTACCAACGTAATAGGTGTAGTAAAGTAGGTCGTCTTATTACTTGGCGAATTGTGTTAGCTCCTTCGTTAGCGCAATTACTGGATCTTGTGATTTATTCATATAATGTGACCTTATAAGTGATATAACACGGAGAATCCTAATGTGACTTGAAGAGATCCAATATACGAAAGGGACTATATTACATTACAGACAATATTATATTACAGAAAAGGAGAGTGTAATATTTACATAAATAGTGTTTATATGACGAGTATTACGGTACGAAAATAAAGATTTTTTTGATAGTCAAATTGTCAATAATATTAAAAGAAACGGGTAAATAGAATACGAAAAAGATACTAAAAGTTATGGGAGAGTGTTTCTCAAAATGGGAGTCTTAATATTACACCATGGTAGAGGTACGTTTTAATAATTTACTTTACAAAAATAGAGTCCCAAAAGGATAGACCTCCAAAGCGATCATATTTTTAGCCCCGCTGTATAATTTTCTAAAAGACACTTTAGAGCAAATGTCAACAAAAATTTTCGCCAATTTAGCTCGAAGAAGAATCGAGGGACGCAGGGACTATAACCACAGAATAGATGACGACCTCTGTGACTCAATTGGTTGAGTGTGTGGCAGCTCAAGCCGGGGGTCGCGGGTTCGAATCCCGCCGACGGAACAGAAAGTTTTCAATGTTCCCGGGTCTGGATGTGTATTAAATATGTGTATGATATAATAAAAATCTTAAATATATGTGTAGTATAAAAGTATTAAATATATTTCCATTGTCTGGTACCTGTAACACAAGTCCTTCAGGTACTTAGCACGAGGCCAGACTGACGTGGTGTGAAGCGTCCATAGTTTAAAAGATAATAGTATAAGTACCTACTATAACTTTGACGACTTGCTAGTTGCTTCAATACGAGTATAACGCCAATAGAAAATAGCTTACGTACTAACGATTTGTAAATATCTGGCATAACTAAGGTAAATAAAGGTTATGATAAGGCAAATTTAAATTCTAAAACTCAATTCTACGATAAGCGAAACTCTCGGTCGGGTTTCCAGGAACCGAGAACTCAAAATGAGATAGTGGATTTAAATTGTATTTTACGATAACAATTGTAAACAAATCCTGTCCCTTGTTATTCCAGTTTACAATTCAATTAAATTCCCCAAAACTATCTTTAACTTTACAATAGCCCGCGATAGGACTGTGTAACATTTGTTATGGATTTTCGTTGTAAAGTTTTCTGTGTACATGTTCAAATGTAGCCCATACAACAAACGTGTTTTTTTTTACTTTTTTTGCTCTATATCAAAAATGGCAATAGGTAGGCACTTGAGGTATTCGTAAAATACTAAGTTCTATTTGAACTTTAATAATAAATAATGAAAATAAAATAAAACAAAATATTTCAGTAATTATAGATAATTACTTAAATATTTTGTTTTATTGTGATAAATATTAGTCAAGTTATTACAGTTTGTAGGTTTGTTAGAACAAACTGTAATAACTTGACTAATATTTATCTAACATTTTGCACGTCGAAAAATCGGCAAAAATAGGTGAAACACTGCTTGAATTGTATCACCTTATTGTACCATATTTTTGCAAATAAAGATTGATTTATTATTAAGGTGGTTTCCAAAAAAAAATCCAAATTTCCAAAAAACAAGAAACTCAAATTTTTGGATATTTTTAAACTAGAGATATAGTGGAACGGAACCCTTCGTACGCGTGTTTTACTCGCACTTGGCCGATTTTTAGGTCGCAGAGTTACGCACGTTCCCTATCCAATACAGAATATGGAATAGAATAAAATGTACGTGGTATTAATTTAGCGAGTCAGTCGTGCGGACAGTGTTTGTTCATTACGCCTGTCGATTTCGTTACCTAACTCTGTATTGTCTGAATCAGACTGTTGCCCAAATATATTTTTATTTAGGCGCCAATCCGCAGTAATAAAAGACGAAAGTGTGTCCGTCTGTTATCTCTAAACGTTGAAACTGATGCGCCAATTTTGATAATAACATAAAAAATTCAATAATCATGGCGTGTTTTTATAAACAAGCTGATGCTATTCCCGGCTAGGAAAATTTATTTACTGATAAAGTAATAAGTAACGCAGTTTCATTATTATCAAAATGGACTTCACAACTCCTTTTTTAACCATGCCCCATATTTTCTAACGTCACCTATTTGAAATACCTTTAAACCGCTGTTTTCAACTTGTAACTTTATAATGATATCTATATATATAAAATTGGATTTTCAAATGTGTTACTCGAAAACGGCAGAACGGATTGGGCCGATTTTTGTCTTAAAATATTCGTAGAAGTCCAGGGAAGGTTTCAAAGTGACACGAAGTTCACCGGGACAGCTAGTAGATTATAGATCTTAGATTAATGAATGGTCTTCGCGCGCGGCGCTACGACGCGTACGTCGCACATGTTACATGTTGCCCACGACTTTCGATTATTGCGCAGGAATCGTAAATATATATAATAACACACACACACACACACACACACACACACACACACACACACACACACACACACACACACACACACACACACACACACACACACACACACACACACACACACACACACACACACACACACACACACACACACACACACACACACACACACACACACACACATATACACATAATAGATAGAATATACTGGCATGTAATTTCCTAGCCTAGATCTTAGTTTTGTGTTTTGTTAACTTGAATTTTTTAGATTACTTACCAATAATCATATTATGTATTAATTTGTAGTTTAATGTTGTTAAGTATGCTATATTTTATGGAAGAGCGGGGCTGCCTTATACAAGTATATATAAGTACTTACCAGGTGGTCCCAATCTCAGATTAATTTGTTAAGTTTAAACTGTAAAATGTAAAATAAAGTTTTTTTGTTTTTTTTTTGATCCTATGTTAGTTCCAGAGACTATATTATAGTACTTATCTCCAGACCAAATTGCAAAGTCGATTCAGCGCTTTTGTAAGCGCAACCGTTTTACGGACATATTTTAAAATTATTTCCTAGGCTGTAGTGCCTTTTTATTTGAAGAGTGGTTACTTCACTCTGAAAATACTGTATAAATCATCAACAACGGACGCAAAAGCCTTGATTTTTTTTGGAGAGGATCATGAATAAGCATTTTTTACCTAACGGGTTGTGAATATTATAATAACAAACTAAATACCTGGCTTTTCCAAATAATATGATCCTATATATTTTGGTAAAACTCACCCTCATCAGGGTACAAATTGAACCTGCTTGACCCGGATCCGGTTGTCAGAATCCGGATATACTAATGACTGGGATATACCGGGCGACCCGTATTAGAATTTCTTGAACCTTACTAATGGTCTACAGATTCCTACGGCAGCTACGCCCGTATTATTAAATTATAATAAGTAATACGGATGTTGGCTAGACTACATTTAGTACTAATAATGATGATGCTTCGACGCGAAGCGGCCGGCTGAACATCCGGGTTAACAACGTTTATTTCGTGACTCGTTTGTCGCCTAGTAAGTGAGGTCTACCCCATATCAATAACATCAAAATCGGCTAAGTGATTTAAACGTTATAATGGATAGAAAGATATACACATTCGTTAGTAACATTAAAACCCAGCCAAATGCGTGAAGGGCCACGCGCAATATAGGGTTCAGAAGTACCGCTAGTTTTTACAATGTACATTTATAACGTCGTCTTCCTATATAATCCTTTATATTATATTTCGCCAAATACTTACACTTATTTTAGTTGATCGACTATTACTCAAAAACTTATGAAATCTTTTTTCTTAAGCTGTGATAGTTTTCCTTTTTAACCGACTTCTAAATAACGAGGAGGTTATATATTCGGCTGTGGATATATTTTTTTTGTATGTTTGACCACTACTCCGCCATTTGTGAACCGATTTTCAAAATTTTTGTTTTGTTATATTAGGTTTCACTCCAATTTGGTCCCATTTTCACAAAAGTGGTGATCTGATGATGGGATCCATGAGTAATCGAGGGAACTCCTCAAAATTTATATGGAAACATATGGTGATTTTGGTTTTATGAGAAGCATTCTAAGCATAATATGCTACCAAAACGCAAGATTTTGCACCAAGGTATACTATGGTTCCAAAGATACTAAGAGAACTCCGGATTCCTTATAGATACAAGTTTGGGGGTTTAGGCGTTGTTTTAAGAACTGAAAGCATATGCTACTATGCAAATTACATTCATCATCATCATCATCATCACTACCATGTCAGGGTCACCAATGTCACAACTCACATGGTTGTATATGGATACAATATACACACAACACCATAAAATATCATCAGTTTGGTATATTTCAAAGCGATTTTAATATAAAAAATATACTTAATGTTGTTTCATAATGTTGTTTCAAAATACATAATATTTCAAGTACCACAAAATTGAACATAAGTAACAAATTCAACCTTTACTCCAGAGCGTAAGGCACACATTTGCGTTGGACTGAAGGAAACGGGGCACTATGGAAAAAATACTTAGAAAAATTTTTCGTCCAAATTTTAACCTCTTATAACCACCCTTTTTGAATATACCAATCGATAGGGGGCGCCACGGGGAGCAAAAAAGCTCAGATAAACTTTTCTCAAAAATCAACCCCTGTCGAAAGACAGGCCGAAATGTGACCCTCGTTAGCACGGAGAAAATACTTTTTTCTTTAAAAATTTGGACGAAAAAATTCAACCTCTTATAACCACCCCTTTTGAATACACCAATCGATAGGGGGCACCAAGGGGAGTAAGAAAGCTCAAATAAACTTTTCTCAAAAATCAACCCCCGGCCAGATACAGGCCGATATACGAACCTCGTTAGTATGGCGAAAATACTTAGAAAAATGTTGACGACAAAAATACAACCCCCTATGACCACCCCTTTTTACTATACTAATCGATAGGGGGTGCCAAGGGAAGCAGAAAAGCTCAGATAAACTTTTCTCAAAAATCAACCCCTGTCGAATGACAGGCCGAAATGTGACCCTTGTTAGTATGGCGAAAACACTTAGAAAATTTTGGCTAAGGTTTAGGAACCTACTGCTGTTGAGGTTTAGCCGAATTCGGAAAAAGGCTCTATTAGATAGGAAAAATTATTTACTACTTTTTAGTTCATATTATAAGGATGTTATTATTGTTTTTACCTTGGAAGTCGGTTTTAATTTTTTGTTAAAAATAATAATCAATTTAGCATTTCCTACTCCCGTGACTTTTTTCATTTCCAGAAGTAACCGTTTAGCTGGTAGAAGGGGGGACTTCATAATATATAAAACTTCATAGTTCACAAATGGATCCCTAAATCGGAAAATGATCTAAAAATACTCATAATATTTTTAAAGAACCTATACAACGACACCCTACACGGTCGGGTGAACGCGAAAAAAAAATCATCCCCGTTTAATGTGTATACACATACATACATGGGAATTACCGTGAAAAAAAACAGGCGGACAGACGGACAGACGGACGGACCGAAACTATAAGGCTAAAAATATTGTTGACTACGGAACCCTAAAAAGGGCGGTTAAAATCTAAATCAACAGTACTTATCCTTAGAAACTACTTCTGTTGATGAGTACGTTTTTCTAAGAAACTATACTGATACCTTTAAAGAATTTATACCAACTTATAATACGCCTTCCTAAAGTAGTTAAGTATAAGTTGCCAAAAAGAAGGAGATATTAATATAGAAATTAGAAAGTAATATTATCAATCTGAATCTATACCATAATATTATAAATCTGAAGAGTTTATTTGTTTAAACGCACAAATCTCAGGAACTACTGGTCCGATTTGAAAAATTCTTTGGGTGTTTGATAGCTCATTTATCGAGGAAAGCTATGCTATATTATCATGCTAAGACTAAGACGCCCAGGACGTAGGTGTCAAGAGAGCCAAGCTGAAGTGGAAGTGGGCGGGTCACGTTAGCCGCATGCATCCCGACTGCTGGGCAAGGGTCTTAACAGAGTCGGCACCCGAAGATGGACGCCACTGCCGTGGCCGGCCTAGAAAAAGGTGGCGTGACGAGCTAGAGGCATATCAGCCAGGCTGGCTATCCTGGGAGAGGCTTTTGACCAGCAGTGGGACACCATAGACCTTTTTTTTTTTTTAAAAGACTAATAAGAGCGAAGATAAGGAGAAAAATGTAAAAAAACGGGCAATATATTCGAAAGTGCTTATCTCTCGAACTACTGGAGCAACTTTTATGTTATTTGGCTTAATATATAATATTATATAGAATAAACCACGTGAGACTTATTTGCGGGAAATGTATAGTTTCGGAATTTCATTCCTAAATTACACGGGCGAAGCCGCACGGAACGTCCAGTAGCTAATAAAATGCTTGGTCTGATAGGTGAAGCTACCGGCGACCTACTTAAACTATGTACTTGCCGTTTTACGAGGCTGCAGCGAAAAAGTTTTCAGTGTTGACCAACCTAATGAACGCTTGAACACTTTATAGGTCACGTGCTTCGAACAGGTAATAGATGACTTTTAATATTTGTACTATACAGGGTGTAAGTAAGTGATAATATTTTAGAGTGTGTAGGTATATTATGTACCTACCGATGAACTCTCTAAGTTCACAGTGAACATAACAGCGATGAAAGAGCAACTTTTTTTCCAACTTTAGTATCTAAGGCAAGCTCATTTTCAACAAAAAATTGTTCGTTTAGTGCTGCTACTTTCACAGTGAACACTTTAGGACACATACACACTCTAAAGTATTATCATTTAGATTTGTTACACACTGTACACGAGAAATGTACATTTGTATACTTATAATATGATATTATAGTATTTGCAATTTATCAAAACCAAAGCGATTTCAACTCAGTATTTAGGCTGGTGTTTACCTGTTTGTTACCTCATGCTTATACCTACTGCAAGAAATTTCAGTCCTAGGAAAGACTTCAGGCTAAGGTTTCAGGATAGTGTTTCAGCATGACTCCCAAAATATGATACGATTTTTACGCGACAAACGAATTTCGTCAAAACGAATTTGCGAACAATATATTTAATATCATACGGAAAGATGCTGAACGAATTTAGGTTAGAAAAAAAATTTTAACTTTTCAAATCGAATTTACAGTTATTTTTCGATAAACAAAACACGGCGAAGTCACAGGCAAACATCTAATTGTAAATTTAAAATTAAGACACTCTCCCTACGGAGATGCCGTAATTTGCCGGTTTTAGAGCGCTATATACTCATAGTTTTGAAAGCTACAAAATTATAATAAAAATACGGCGATAATCTTCAGTACATAGAACGCTCCTTTCATAGTTATTAATTTCCTATTCTTGTTTATTATACTCATGATATCAGCTTCCAAAATAATACCAATTTATTTAAATTCAAGCATACGTTCAGTATCTCCCTAGTATTTACAAATTACGGTTTTTTTTTAATTTTTTTTTTTAATGAAATAAGGGGGCAAACGAGCAAACGGGTCACCTGATGGAAAGCAACTTCCGTCGCCCATGGACACTCGCAGCATCAGAAGAGCTGCAGGTGCGTTGCCGGCCTTTTAAGAGGGAATAGGGTAATAGGGGAAGGTAGGGATGGAAAGGGAACGGAATAAGGGAGGGTAGGGAAAGGAATAGGGTAGGGGATTGGGCCTCCGGTAAACTCACTCACTCGGCGAAACACAGCGCAAGCGCTGTTTCACGCCGGTTTTCTGTGAGGACGTGGTATTTCTCCGGTCGAGCCGGCCCATTTGTGCCGAAGCATGGCTCTCCCACGTCAAAACACACGCCAATTATAGATCGACAATTTTATTAACTACATACTGGACGTTTGAATTTTTTTAAGTCAATTTTGAACTAAGATAAGTAAAAAAATAGGATTTAGGCGCGATTTCGGCAACGCGGCAAATGTATAGTCAAGGTCGTTTGCTCAGGGGATGGCCTTAAGCCACCAGCTTGCAAATTCCACGTCTCTCGTTTTAGTGCGACCTGACCCTTAGATAAATTAGTTGGGAGAATATAAGAGCTAATAAAATGAAGTGTGGGCCCGAGATAGCTTTGATGAGCCCGTCGACCCAGTTGCACTGACTTCCACCACTAGACATTAAAATGTTGGTCGACATTTTCACTAGTGATCCTACGACCTAATGAGAAATTTTAAAAGCAGTGCTTGCAGACTTCAGAAGTAGTATACACTATACAGTGCACTTAGTAAATGATATAATATAGCTTTTTACATGTTTTGTTACTTTTTAAATAGTATAGTATAAAATTTTAATATAAACATATACGTGGGAGAGCCATGCTTCGGTACGAATGGGCCGGCTCGACCGGAGAAATACCACGTTCTCACAGAAAACCGGCGTGAAACAGCGCTTGCGCTGTGTTTCGCCGAGTGAGTGAGTTTACCGGAGGCCCAATCCCCTACCCTATTCCCTTCCCTACCCTTCCCTACCCTCCCCTATTACCCCTTAAAAGGCCGGCAACGCACCTGCAGCTCTTCTGATGCTGCGAGTGTCCATGGGCGACGGAAGTTGCTTTCCATCAGGTGACCCGTTTGCTCGTTTGCCCCCTTATTTAATAAAAAAAGCGGTAACTACTAGCGATAAAATACTTGCTGTATCGACATAGGGTGTTCTGCTATATTTATACGATAAATTGTATTTGATCAAATCTACCTACGATAATTGTCTCGGAGGAGCTTATTATAAGTTTTTAACAGTATCGATTGGTTTAATATTATTTACTGAAAAAATACTCAGAATTATTACGATAAGTATACTTACTAAGAAACCATGGGGCAAAATGAAACACAATAGGTAATATGATTCATAAGATACAATATAATATTATCTTATCAACTTGACGACAACTCCAACAACAACAAAAATATGTACCCTATATTCCCAGTCCCTCATTTCAGTTCG
Source organism: Aricia agestis (assembly GCF_905147365.1). Taxonomy (NCBI): domain Eukaryota; kingdom Metazoa; phylum Arthropoda; class Insecta; order Lepidoptera; family Lycaenidae; genus Aricia; species Aricia agestis. The sequence goes on from NC_056419.1 coordinate 1,060,725, forward strand.
TTCACGGAATGTATTCAAAAGTTCGTTCATTCAGATTGAGATGCTTTGTCCAAGTTTTGGGTTCAGTGACGATTCGGTTCTAAATTCTAATTAATGTTACAGATGTGACGATTATTCATAATAGCTCCGTTTAACTTTCAGAGATACTATACATTTCAATTGGTTGATTTCAATGTGAAAGCTTGTATGGACGGTTATCATGCTGCTCATATTAAATATATTAATTGCGCTTTAAACATGACGTAACATTATTATTACATTCAAGTTTTTTTCCTTTAAGTACATTATTGACTTAGAATAAAAAGGATGGTGGTGTATCTTTCACGAAAAAAACTAGTGCATGTGCGACTGTGAAGATTTATAAATAAGTAAATAACGAAAATTAGAAAAAATGACCATTCAGTTTCCTACTATACCTACCTACGTCATACAGTAACACTAAATAATATGTAACGTCGTCATTAATGCGTCATAACTATAAAGTATTCTTACGTGCTAGGTTCGAAGAGTGCTTAGTGTTTGGACCTAGTGCTTTGTATTAGAACTAGTGTTAGTGAATAAAGTCTTCAAGAGAGTCAGCAGGTCTTTCTCTCCAAATCCATCGAACCCTAGCACGTTACAACTGGTGTCAGAAGTGGGATTTATATTATCTGTATTCCCTCGATAAGTTTCGCTGGTTTGGCGCTAGACAGTGCCATCTAGCGCCAAACCAGCGAAACTTATGTCATAAGTCCGTAACAGTATTTTATAAAACAACTACGTACCCCTATGTACTAAGTAAAATACCTTGCATAGTTGTACGCTGTGCAAAAACTTTTACAAGTAAGGGTCAATTCTGACCGAAATTAAAACCACTACTAAATAATTTGTACTGAATTGACAAATTTCAATTGCGTGAGACGTTTTGCAAATCTGCAAATTCCATACAAATTTAAAAATGCATCTACGCGTCGCGTTGTGGTCTGAATTGACCCTAAGGGTGCTTCTTAATTTTCCCATCCCGATAATAAGTTAACAAACCGCATTAAAATCTGTCCAGTTCCCCCGTGTACAGGATGTATCACAAATTGCCACTTTTCTGTAATGACAGAAGACGCGGGCAAACCCCAGAGGAAATTACTGGCCGCCATAATTCTGTGTAGACCGAGCGCTGATGTTGTAAACGCAAAGTGATATGGTACTCAATTTTCCTTGATTGAAGTTGAGATAGTACGTAAGTACATGGTTTAATTAAAAGTAGCGATAGGTACATATTTGGTTATTATCTGCGCTGCATTAGAATTAATAGCAATAAATATTATTTATATAATAGTAAAAATATCCCACTTTATTATTTTAATTTACAAATTAATGGCAAATTTTAAAACTTGTAGTGCAGTCGGCTTAATGAACACCAAATGGATGAATCTGTTTTTGAGAGTATGTTCTTTGTTAATGTTTATATTATTATAATTAACATGCTCTGCGGCTTAAACGGCAAAATAAATTAGTTCTGAGATAAATTCGTACTTTATACAGTCGTGACTCATAAAAGTAAATATATGTAATCAAAAGTTTGTTGGGATTTTTCGTTTTTAAGCAACCTAATTGTGATTTAGTTTTTAGTAACACAAATAAAGATATATAATATTATATTTAGGCACTGTAACATTTGTTACTATTATCATACCGATAATACAACATCATAACACAACACATAAAACCACATTTTTATGACGGTCAGCGCTCGGCCTATAACGTTGTATGTCTATCTAGATTATGTCTGAACGGGGCTTAGTGTACTTACAGATGTTATTGATGGTCTCAATTCTGTATCTTTCAGAGCAGGCTATGAAATATTGTTGTGTGTTGTTTATCCTTTCCAACCTTGCTAAGGTCGAATGTATTATTTTCTCGAGTGGCGCTGTTATCTTATTTTTACAGGTTGTTTAACAAGCTGGACTATTTTTTTTTTATTATAAAATTGGGGCCGTCTATGGACAGTTCGCCCATATCCTTTTTTTGTTATTTTATTATTTAGATTTTTCGCACCAAGGATAATTGAAATAATATTATATTTCAAGTCTACTAGTCACAAGCTGGACTTTTAGAATCTCGTTTTCGAGACACCCAAGACATATCAGGGCAAGCGAAGCGAGCTACGTATATCCCACAACCTGAGCACTTTTGTGCTACGCTTCACGGAAAAACTATCACTCCTATTGATTTGTGCTTTAACATAGTAATTTTTATTTATATGTAAATATGTCTTATCATCGGTCAGTCAAGGTTTGGATACTATTAAAATATATAAAAAAACTTGAGAGGTGTCAAGGGACACCCGAATGGAACGAATTCAAAGTCAAAGTCAAATTAAAAAAAAGTCAAAAAAAAAAGAAAGTTATTTCTTATGTTCAAAAAATTGTATAAGTACATATATATTATTATATACTTACACTCAAAAAAATTATAAAAAACGCCATCTATTGACGCCCAGGAATACTAACAACGCGTTGCTGATGTTTATTCTCAAAAAACGCCATCTAGTTGACGCACAGGAATACCATCTACGCCCTCTGCCCCTACTTTAACTTAAACTTGTTTATTGCTTACAGTTTTCTGCAAAATAACCTAGTTGTTTGTTTTTGCACATTGCCTATTTGCTTTTTATATAAAATAATTTCCTGTTTTTTAGTTGGTTGGAAGAAATTGCTGCATAGCAATAAATCCGCCTTTAGTGTTTATTTAGTTAAGTTTGAATTTATTTATAATATGTATGTGTAAATGAAATAAATAATATTCATTCATTAATTCATAACCTAGGTCCTTTCCCGTCTCACAAAGTATATTTACTATTTTGGAGATACTTTGAGTCTCGACAGTGGACATAAATATTATAACATCGAGAATTTTATATATTAAATTTTTACAAAAATACTAACAATTTAATAAAATAAAATTGCGATTTATAATATACTAGCTGTTGCCCACGACTTCGTCCGCGTGGACTTCAGTTTATAGCGCACGATTCAACAAAATTGGTGTCAAAAGCTTTTATAAAAAAACCCTGGTACCCCTTAAATCAATACAGTTGTGCAGTGTGCACACAATAAGTACTTCATTTTTGTATATTAAACTTTATATTTTATGCCAAATTTTAAAGCTTATTTACCCATAAACTATTTATCATTGATAGGTTTAAGGTTACGTCACTGCACAGAAAAAGTACTGAGTTATTTAATACCGTAGAATAGATATAACAATCGAAAAAAGTCGAGACTTAAATGTAACCTCTTATAGAAAGACTTTTGAGCAAGCGTCAGCACGATGTAGAAGACGCACGGCGCCATCTATTATGAATTTTTTGAACAAATTTACGACCCTTACAACCCTTATTTCCAGTAAAAAAGTAGCCTATGTCCTTTCTTAGGCTTTAGACTATCTGTATACAAAATTTCATTACAATCGGTTCGGTAGTTTTGGCGTTTGGCGTGAAAGCGAGACTGACAGTTAGACAGAGATACTTTAGCATTTATAATATTAGTATAGATTATGTGCACACTGCACAGCTGTTTTTGGGTATTTTGATTAATTAAGGGCCGCGCTACACCGGAATGGCAGCGGCGAGGCGAGCACTTTCAGCGCTGCCATTCCGGTGTAGCGCGCTGCGCGGCCCTAAGAGGGGTACCACTTACCAGGGTTTTAAAAAGTTAAGAAGTGATAAGGAGATATTGATCTTGAAGTCGATTTCTTAAAAAAAAATAGTTAGGAAAAATTAATATTATAAAAATAAAATTAGTTTTGTTTCTGAATAAATTTGAAACAAATATTTTCAGAAAGTCTACATGGTGCCTACCACCGGTTCGAGAACTAGCCCGGCGAGAAGAACCGGCGTAAAAAAATCGCATGGGACCCTCCTTTTACCAAAAAAGTGGGAAAAATCTTCTTTTTAAAAGGAGGTATTGGCACTTCAACGACGATATGAAATTCTGTGCCGATTTTGATTATACCTTACTCCTTAGTAATTAGTATTATACCAATTAGATACAGTGATAGCTCGAGGCAAGCCAGCGAGCTGCAATTAGGCTCCAGACGCCTGTGCAGCTGTAATTAGCTCGCCGCCACAAGCCTACTGTCAGAGCACCGACAAGCCAGCTGACAACTGTACAGTGTACTGAACATACTGGCTTATATTTAGAGTAATTGTTCAATTCAATTCAATTCCTTTATTTGCATAATGTGTGTTAGTAACGATGTTAGTATATTTGACAATAAGATCATCATATTTGCCCAGTTGGGCATGCAAATATTAAGCTTATTTAAACTATAATTTGAAATGTTACAATTCTTAGGGCCTGTTTCACTACTTCCTGATTAGATGCCGGATAGGCCTATTTGACAGATTCTCCATGCTCTATCTGTCAAGCTAAATGGTGGATAGCCTTATCAGGAAGTGGTGAAACTAACTACTACTAACTGTAACAAATATTATTAAATATTCTAGATATACAAGAAGCTAATAATTTGTACATGTTTCACAAATATTATGGCCAATTATCAGTAATAATAATTAATTAATTGATACGCATAATAAAATCTATAATAATTGAAATTAATCATAATATTCATTATTTGTTATGGCAAAATGAAAGCTTTCTTTCGATTCTCATTTCATCCAAAATGGTAATTCATAATCAAAGGTCGCCAGAATCATTTCCAGACCAATTAAAATACCGGCAACGCACCTGCAACTCTTCTGATGTTGCGTGTGTCTATGGGCGATGGTACTTGATTTCCATTAGGTGGTGGGTGAAAAAAAATCTTGTTGACCACAAAAGGTAACGAGATCGTCAATATCAATTAAGATTTTTTTTCGGAATTACTGGATTAGTCTTGAGATCGGTTAAGGGGCTAGAAAACATAAAATCATATAATAATATGATTTTAACAAAGTTACTTAGATTTTAAAACGATTTAAACAAAGTAATAACTTTGTGCGAGTAGTTTAGAACTAAAACACAAGTAGACGACGATGAAAATGAAAAAACTGTTAGAGTATTTTACAGTTCCTTTACATATTTTACATCTTATTTTTTCTTCTTTCAGAACCGATTTTCCGGCAGTGAAATATATATGAAATATAAGCCGGTACGTATGAAATCATGCTTCGGCACGAATGGGCCGGCTCGACCGGAGAAATACCACGTTCTCACAGAAAACCGGCGTGAAACAGCGCTTGCGCTGTGTTTCGCCCAGTGAGTGAGTTTACCGGAGGCCCGATCCCCTAACCTATTCCCTTCCCTCCCTACCTTCCCCTATTCCCTTCCCTTCCCTCCCCTATTACCCCATTTCCCTCTTAAAAGGCCGGCAACGCACTTGCAGCTCTTCTGATGCTGCGAGTGTCCATGGGCGACGGATGTTGCTTTCCATCAGGTGACCCGTTTGCTCGTTTGCCCCCTTATTTCATAAAAAAAAACTATATTAAAACGTTTTTCGCTTAAATGTTGAGCCAATATTTTTAACGTTCTTTTCGTCACGTGAAATTCCCGGACGAGCCATTTTCCCGTAAGTGCTCCAATTAGCGGCTATCGTCAGATCTCTTGTCGGCTAACGGGAAAACGATCTACATCATCAAATACGCAGTATAATTAATTATATTCAAAATAGATCAAAAACATTCAACTATTTGGAATCCATCACACGGTAGGTTTTGCTGTCAGTTTGACTGTAATTGATGGATAACCTACCGTGTAAGAGCGTGTCAGACGGTTGCATGAAGTTGATTGACGAAAATCTGGATATCTTGATTTTTGCTTCATGCAACCATCAGTCACGAATTTGAGTGAGTGTTGTCACATCTGACAAAATAGGAAAAAAATTAGAAACGTATGACATTTGAAAATCTTTGGCTTTGACCGACATAAAACTGAAGAGAATTGAGTGACCGTCTAATACGATTCGTCAGTCCATCTGTCAAACATAATTCATGATTGACGGAATTGACTGTCGCTTGCATGAGAGTGTAATGGATGCCATATAGTTTTGAAAAATTATAGGAAAGTTAAGAAATTTTCGTACACATTATGTAAAATTATCATCGTCTTAATATCCCTCGGTGACGGTCGTTTTGTTGTAAACAAGTTGTATAAATACAGAGATCCTCAAATTGCCTCAAAATACATTAATACATCTGTATCTGCATACAAAATGCATAGTTTTATTGTAAATAGTAGTATAAAAACAGCTTATCCGAAAGATTATAACATTTAAGTTTCATAAAAATATTAAAGCACTCCCCAAAATAGACGAGGAATTCGTACGACGATATTATAAAGTCCTCGATGGACGAAAGTTGACAACTTATCTGAATGAATATCAGTAGAGTATTAGTATCATAAAAATATTAAAGCACTTACCAAAATAGACGGGGAATTCGATCGACGACATTATAAAGTCCTCGACAGACGAAAGTTCACAAAACGTTCGTCGCTACGGGCTTGCTACGCGTCGCTACGAATTTGCTACGCGCGGCTACGAATTTGCTACGGAGCTACGAAGTGCTACGCGACCGCTACGAAGGCGCGTCGTAGTCCAACTGACGGGGCGCGAAGTTTACAAGCTTCGCGCGACTTCGCTCGCGTATCGATTTAGATTTTTGAATATTCGATAACGAAATTGAAATAATGAACATACATTTGTATTTAAATACATTGTAAATTCATAGAGAATTAAATTTTTATTTAAAATAAGGCTTTTCGAGATTGACTGAAATGAACCGTCACCAGAAGTACTTCCAGACCAATACGACCAGCTAACCTTCAAGAAGAGAGCGTATTCTCTCTTAAAAGGCCAGCAACGCACCTGCAGCTCTTCTGATGCTGCGAGTGTCTATGGGCGACGGTAGTTGCTTTCCATCAGGTGCCTTCTTATTTTATAAAAAAAAAGACACAATATATCAAACCTTAAAAGATAGAATCTTGAAATGTTAGTATCTACAAAGAGGGGATTTGTGAAAATTCTACCCCTAAGGGGGTTAAATAGTTGTTCAAATTTGTATCCGAAAAATACTAATATTTCAAGCATAGCGAAGCCGCGGAAAAAACTTGTTATATTGGCTTTTTGGGTGCAAAAAACATATTAATCTAGAGCTACCAATACGACAGCAAATTCACTATTTTATTTTGTTCTAACGCAAAAACAAGTTACTTTATATTCACAATATTCTCGTATTTCATTTTGACTTTTGATGTTTTATAACTTTAAATTGGATTTGGTTCTCAATCTGATATTTTGGATTTCAGTCACGATACTCATATATTGCAAGTATATAAACGCAAAGATTTTAAAAGTAAAGATGAGTTCTCACGAACATTTTGCATAAGACCTCTGTAGCTCAGTAATTAGCAAGTCTATAGCTGAGAACTTGTTTGATTCCTGCCAGAACGTCTTCCCTTTGAGTCTGTGCGTGGACATATTAATTATTATGTCTTATAATTAATATAATAATTTAAAAAAAAAAATTCGATATGTATATATTTTGTAATGTAGTACTGAGTATTATATAACACTAGCTGTCCCGGCAAACGTTTCTTTGCCCGTATTATTTTATTGAAGTGACTAAATAAGTGTGTCACCATGGCAACGTCGATCGCTATCCCGTCGCACAAACAATGGTTGCCGTCAGTGAGTCGAGTTGTAATAATTTACTATTATTTATTCAATAAATGCACTTATCGATATAAAAAGTACCCAGTAGCCGATTCTCAGACCCACTGAATATGCATATAAAATTTGGTTAAAATCAGTAAAGCCGTTTCGGAGGAGTATGTGGCCTAACATTGTGACACGAGAAATTTAATTACATAATTGGTATTTGAGACTGCCTGGGACCAAATTGACGTTGTTCATATTAGTACTTGTAAGAGGAAGCTTTATCCTGCGCTTTGTAATAACTTGCATTGGCCCCAATGGTACACTAGTTTTGGACACAACTTACCGCTAAGATAGGGCCTGTCTTTACCTTATTAAGTCACGACAGTACCGTCCATATTCTACGCTTATCATAATACCTGTATTTCAAAGACAGACAAATAATTTTATTAGTAGATAAAGATATGTAAACGAGCGAACATAATAAAGGGACCTTTTTATTTTAAAGAAGGTATAAAAAGAAACTTGCCAAATAGAATATGAAGGTCATGCACGGGGCAGAATTTTAAATAGAGTCGAACGATTCAGGACTGGACATGATTATTACTGTGTTTACCCAACAGGTACCGAAAGGAGGGTAATGTTTGATGATGACATGAAAGTATTTGGAAGGTGTTTGTACCTTTGTGGTAATGAAATGCCTATGCTACTATTATATTTTAGCATACGTTTATAGTTCGCTCAAAGAATATTCCAAAAGGCGGTGTTGAGTGCGTGATCTTGAACTTGAGCAATTTCTTCAAAAATGTATTCAGGATGCCCAGAAGGTAATCATACTAAAAATTCCCGCCTCTGGGGAGGCGCCGGGGTGTTGGGAGGGAGTTGAAACTTGAAGTTCTCTTTCCCCATTTTTTAACCCCTTACTAATAAACGTTGTATAAGCTTTGAATAGTTATACAGAGTTTTGTTCCTGTCACACAAGTGACATTTTTAATTGGATTGAAGAAGACAAAACACTGTATAACTATTCAAAGCTTATACAGCGTTTATTAGTAAGGGGGTAAGACTTTTGTTCATATCTTTAAAGTGGTACGTTGTAAAAAAGAAGGGAAAAGCTTATATACACACACTGGCAAAATTAGCGGAACATTGGTAAAAAGGGCCAAAACTTGAACTCAAGTGGGCCGGGCTGTCTGAAAGCCTTTTTTATAGCTTCTAAGCTCATTCAAGAAATAAAATATTGAACGAAACTGGCAAGTTGACAGGTTTTTATAGCAATTATGCCCTAATAAGTGTTTTTCGATTATTGACGTTGTAAGTGTTCCTGATAAGAATGGCGTTTTAGCGGGGTGCAAGGTATGCTCAGCTCATTTGATTGTTTGGTTTTTGGAAGAATACATTGCTTAGATACAAAATTAGTGGTTTCCCAGTATCTGCGACAGCTAGAGCTGTAACCACGATAGAGAAAGGTCACACCTACCGTTCGGTCAGTTAGGCCAGGTGTGTCGGCTTCCGTGGTTCATCGTAACTTTCAACGCTTCAGAGAGACTGGATCTTACGTTCGGAGATGAGAACAAGGCAGATATCGGGTGACAATGGTTCAGGATGACCATTTTGTAAGGAAACAAAACTTAAGAAATCGACCTCAAACTGCTATGCAGACACGAAACCTGTCGGAACAGGTCCAAGATGAACGTGTAAGTGATTGTACAGTAAGGAGAAGACTCAAAGAAGTTAAATTAAACTCAAAAGTACCAGCAAGGGCACCAAAACTTGAGACAGGACACCGAAGAGCCAGGCTAAGATTTGCACATGAACATCAAAATTAGACAAGTGAGTGAAATCTTGTGCGGTACAGTGATGGGAGCAAATTCTGTGTACATTGTATTGACAGGCGATAAAGAATGTGGATAAATTATAAGGAAAGCTACAGGCCATCAAACTTACCGGAAACAGTGGCCTATGATGCAGGCTTCGTAATGGTTTGGAGTTGCATATGATTTGGAGCCCGCATGGAGCTGATGATTATAGATGATGGTACTTTGACAGTACAGAGCTATAGCACCGACATCCTGGAACTGCATGGTGTGCCTTTTACACAGTTTCAGGTACTAATTTCAATTTTATGTGCGTTCATAGAGTAAGAAAATCGGGCATTATTACCTAAACGATGCTGGTGTAGCCCAGGTGGAGAGGCCAGCGTGGTCTACGGATGTGGATCCGATTGAAGACGTGTGGCACATCAATGAGTGAACGGTACGAGTTAAAACTCCAGCTCCAAAATGTGTCCAGGAGCTCGAGTTGGCGCTACTGGAGGAGTAGGAAAATATCCCACAGGAAATGATTGACAATTTAAATGCAAGCATGGAATGGCGTATCCAGGCCCTCTTGAGATCCATAGAAGGCATTACACCAGCATTACACGCTTTTAACATGGCATTTCTTTAATAAAAATGGAGAATTTATCTTAAAAACTTACTACTGAAATTTCAAAGATTTTCTTAATTTTTTGATTTTTGCTGAATTTTTTCTATTTTTCACGTTTTTATGCCCCACATTTATATAAAATTTATTTTTTAATAATCAATTAGTAAATAAATAAATAAATATATAAAAATCAGTAAACAATTTAAAAAAATTGAAAATTTTGTTATGTTCCTCTAATTTTGCCAGTGTGTTTAATTTAATACAACTTTGTCTTTTACACTTTGTACCTATCACCAATCAATGATGAATCCAAGGAAGCAAACCTACTGTGTAACTCAAACTCAAACTCAAAATTTTTTATTCAGAATAAATTTTTTCAAATATTCTCTGAACGTCGGGGCTACACAGATGCCTACCACCGGTTCGGGAACTAACCCGGCGAGAAGAACCGGCGTAAGAAACTCGCACGGGGCCATCTTTTTCTAAAAAGATGGAAAATTACAAAAAATATATTATAAAATAACAGTGTCATTATGACTAAATAAAATACAACGAATGTACAATTATTATACATATTATAATGAAACAGCTCTGCAGGGGGCGACCTTATTCCCATGGCGTACTATCATTCATGAAATCAGTAACTTTATAGTACGCTTTGGTACACAAACGTTCTTTAACAACTTTTTTAAATCTATTAATTGAGAGATTTTGAACGCTTTCTGGGATCCTATTATAAAGGCGTATACATTGACCTTTAAAAGAATTTTTGACTTTAGTAAGTCTAGTCACCGGAATTTCAAGCTTATGTTTATTACGAGTATTTCTCCCATGGGTATCACATTTTTTCGTGAATTGATATATATTCTTTTTAACATATAATACATTTGATAGGACATATTGAGAAGCAACAGTTAAGATTCCAGTTTCCTTAAATTTTTCTCTAAGTGAAGTATTACGGGCCAACTTGTAGATTGCCCGCACAGCTCGCTTCTGCAGCACAAAAATTGTATTTATATCTGCAGCATTGCCCCACAGCAAAATGCCGTAGGACATAATACTATGAAAGTAACTAAAATACACTAGACGTGCTGTTGTTTCATCTGAAAATTGTCTAATCTTACTTACTGCATATGCTGCTGAACTGAGTCTGTCGGCCAACCCAGCAATATGAGGGCCCCACTGAAGCTTGGAGTCTAGTGTAATACCTAAAAATACAGCTGTATCCACTAGCTCCATAACATCACCATTTAAAAGCACATTGGTTTCCGTTTGCCTTACATTGGGCAATTTGAATTTAATACATTTTGTTTTTTTACTATTAAGTAAAAGATTATTAACACTAAACCAATGTACAATCTTTGAGAGAGCATTATTTACTTCGTCATAACACGCATTAAGCCGTTTGACATTGAATGTAAGAGATGTATCATCAGCAAATAATACTATCCCATGTTTATCTTTAATTAAGAATGGCAGGTCATTTATATAAATAAGAAACAGGAAGGGTCCTAATATAGACCCCTGTGGGACCCCCATTTCAATTTTTGCACCAGCAGATTTTTTACCATTTATCTCAACCCTCTGAGTTCTATTTGACAAGTACGATTTTAGGAGGGCGAGTGCTGTGCCTTTTATGCCATAGTGACAGAGTTTCCTGACCAATGTTTTGTGTTGCACGCAATCAAAGGCCTTTGAGAGATCGCAAAAAACTCCTAGAGCATCCTGCGACGTCTCCCAGGCATTAAAAATACTACTGATCAATTCAACGCCTGCGTCTGTAGTAGACCGTCCCTTTGTAAATCCAAATTGTTTATTATGTAAAATATTATTTATATTAAAGTGCGTTAGTAATTGATTCAGTATTATCTTTTCATAAATTTTACTCAATGTCGGTAAAATAGATATAGGTCGGAAATTAGACGGGTCCAACTTACTACCAGATTTAAAAAGAGGTAAAACTTTACTGTGTTTCATTAGATCAGGAAATACGCCACTTTTTATACAATCATTAAATATAGTCGCTAAGTAGGGCGCGATAACATCGATTATAGATTTAATAACTTTCATTGATAGGCCCCACAAATCAGTAGTGTTCTTAATATTTAGTAAATTGAAAGTTTTTAAAATGTCTTCAGGACCTACTTCTTTAAATCTAAAGTCGATATCACATTCATTTACATTTTCTTTAAGTAACAATATAGCATCATCAGGAGAGTCCTTTAGGTTACTTGTAATTGAAACTGGAATGTCAGCGAAAAATTTCTCAAAAGCAGTCGCAACATCATTGTCGGAAGTTATATTTTTGTTATCTATATTTAATTTAAAATCTGAGTTGTGACTGGCGACTCTTCCAGTTTCACTTGCTATTATTTGCCACGTTGTCTTTACTTTATTTTTTGAATTCTTAATTTTATTTCTAATGTGAATAGATTTGGCAGCCCTGCAGACTTGTTTAAATATTTTTGAATATAATCTTACATAGTTTATAAAGTGTTCACTTTGATTTATAGTTCTTTCATTATAAAGGTCATACAGTTTTAATCTGCTTTTCATAATACCTGGTGTAGCCCATTCACTAAATTTACTCTTATTGTTTTTTCCAACTGTCTTAGAGGTGAAGGTAGTATCAAAATGGTTTTTAATTAATTTGAAAAGATTACCAAATGTCATATCTGGACTACTATGATATTCTAAATTTCCAATCTTAGATATAATTTCACCCCTAAACTTCTCAATACGTTTATCATTAATTGGAATACAAGTACTTTTGTTTTTACATACTTTTTTGAAATTCTTGTTCATGGGGAAAATAGCTCGTTGTCCACAGTGATCAGAGCTTAGTATGTTTAAGACTTCTTTCTTTAAGGAGTCTATATTGGTAAAAATATTATCAATGCATGTAGCAGAGTTGCCACTGATCCTTGTGGGTTCATAAAACAAATTTGTCAAATTATATGATCTTAATAAAGAAGTGAATCTAACAGTGGTTGAATTATTGTCTAAAATATTTATATTAAAATCACCACAAAGTAAAATGTGTTTGTTAGATGCACTTATTTTTGTTAATAAAATCTCCATGTCCTTTTCAAATATATCATATAATCCTAGTGGAGGCCTGTATACACATATAATAATAAAGTTTCCCACCTCTACGCAGGCTATTTCAGTTGTTCGTTCTGTAGAGAGGCTCACTAAGTCCTTACGTTCTTTATATTTTAAATTCTTGTTAATTAGTATGAGTGAACCACCTCTTATGGCTTTTTCTCTGCAGAAAGAACTTGCCAGCTGGTGCATACTATAATTTAACATTATTTCATTTTTCTTGAACCAATGTTCAGTAATACATAAAATATCTACATTATTGTTATTTAAAAATAAATCAATTTCTAGTTCCTTATTTGACATTCCTTGTATATTTTGATGCACCAGCGTAAGTGAACTAAGTTTACTATTTTGAATTAGATCTACAGTGCTAGAGACATCCTCTGTTGTCTTATAGTCTAATTTAAATTATTTTTATTTGGAACATATTCCAAGCTGTCATTAGATGTCATATCATTATGACCAAACTGCTCAACAGAAGCAGTTATCGTCCTACTAGCCAAGTTCTTGGCTGAATTTAAAAATAAAAAATTGAATAGCGTACTTGCTATAAGTCGTGTAAAATAAAATGATAGAAAATATCTATCTAATGTCAACTTACATAATTTATAATTAAGAATATTATTAATGTCAATAATGTTTATCTTATTCTCAGTTTCATTCAATAATATACAATTATTATTAACAGCCTTATACAATTGGCTATTAAGCTTATATCTTAATTTGTTTTCCCATGGCAACCGTTTTATGTAGGGAAATGTAAATAAGATAACTTTACTTACATTTTTAAGTAAACTTAGTGATTCTATATACTTTTCCAATTGATCTTTATTGACATTTCCCCGTCTCCCTGACAATATTAATAATGTAGTATTCGGGCAGTGAGTAATGCTTAAAACTTTATTTGATATTTGTTCAAATGTAGCACCCGGCATACAGGTATTGCATACTGACTGTCCTTCGTACAACTTACTCAGTTGCATTCCGACACCACGACCCAGCTCATCGCTGTAAATATTGATTGAGCCTGGTCTTGAGGCCAATGATGCATCTAAGTTTTCTATATTAGAGGGTTTGGAATGAGTCTCCACATCCATAGTAAGATTAATGATATCCGATGAACAGTTTACTTTACATTGGCATGATGAGTTTAGTAATAGAGACTTAAGTCTTTCTTCATTATAATGGGACTCCTCAAGCAAAGTGTTCAACGCTGATATATGACTAGATATTTCCAGTTGTGCCAGTTCATATCTTTTAGTAACAGATTGGAGGGAGGCATGTAAATATGTAATTTCTGATTGGAGACTGCATACCTCTGCCTCATATGAACATATCGTACTTTCCAATTCCTTGGTACTAGCTAAATATTTGTTCCTTATTAAGATTTTGTCTTTTGCAACTTTCGTTAGTTTAATAATATTTTTCTTATTATTTATTAATAATTTTCTGGTTTTTTTAATGCATTTATTAATTTTTATATATTTTTTTAGTTTATTTTTGCTTTGAAATGTGTAGGAAGGTATGCTGTCATCACCCGTTAAATCTATTATTGGTAATAAAGTATTCTTATTGTTTGTGACATCTTTCTCTATAATACTAGGATCCCTCCCAAACATTTCTTGGAACAAGTTTTGTGTTTGTGAGGATTTGTGTTCATGAATTTCGGTTTCAAGTGACTTAATCTGTGTATGGGCTTCATCGAGTTTCCTCTTCCACATGGTAGTGTTGCTCAGGGCCTCCTCATACTCATCCCTACACTGGTCGAAGCTGTCCACCATATTTTGTAATTGAATATTCTTTTGACACAATTCCTTATAATTTATGTTTAAAGTTATACAGTTATACTGTGGACGTAGTGTGTCTTTATATGACGGTCCCGCCTTTTAAATGTTCCCGTGACATTTACTGTCACGGGCGTGACGCTAAAGAACGTTTTCCCGTAAGTGTGCGAACGTTTTGACGACTCATTTATTTTATAGAGAACTAAAAATATTCACGTATAGAGAAATAGCTACAGCCTACAGGTCATCCAAAAGTTTAAGATCGCTTGCCGAAACTGGAGGAGTTATAACTTGTAACGGTTAATAACCCCTCCAGTGATTCCTGAATATAAGGCTCATGAATATAGTATCTACCAATAACGAGCAGTCTGATCACTGATCTTAAAATAGCGTACACCCACACTCGCTTGAATAAAAGAGCGAATATTGAGCCTTTCCTTCAATTTATGCTTTGTGATCTTGTTGTGCGTATATTATGCGTATAAATGTGCCATTGATATGAAGCGAATAGTGAAAAATATTCACTTGTGTACAGAGAAACAGTTACATAGTGACAGTTTGACAGCGCTACGAGTACTACAAGCATACTTGTAGACATGTCTCCTATAACATGGTGTTGGGTGTTTGTGTTGATCAAGTTTGATTTTTACAAGACTGAGTTTTTCTACCGTATGTAATTGGAATGAAGTTCCTTATCGCGCGTTTGGCGTAAATCTGAAGGCTAGACAGAACGATATTTGACCTTGATTTGACCTCGACACTTTTTTATTAGTACCTGCATGTTAGGGGCAGAGGGCGTAGATATTAAGTATTCCTGTGCGTCAACAGATGGCGTTTTTTTAATAAACAGCAACGCATTGTTTTTTAAATAATTTTTTTGAGTGTAAATTATGTATACAGGTTTTTTGAACATAAGAAATAACTTCGTTCCATTCGGGTGTCCCTTGACACCTCTCAAGTTTTTTTAAAATTATACATTTATACTCGAAAAGGCAAAGGCTGTGTCTGCGAATTAGGGGACAAGAATAAAAACTCGGGAAACAAAATATAACTGTGTATTAAGGTCAAGTTACAAGTTGTGTCCCTACTCTTCCCGGGTAGAAATTGGTCTGCTGGCGTAGGCCGCGTCCAGCGGCCGGCCTCCCCTCTCGCTCCTCTAGGACTGGTTTGACGGTCGCTGCGCGGCTCGCTCGCTCCGTCGGCCGGCGTCCCGCGCCCCACTTGCCGCACCCCTCTCGCCATGGTCTCGAACATCCTGGGCCCCCTTGGAAGAAGCTGGTACTTCTTCCAAAGCATCTGCATCGTCAGGAAGGGGGCACACTTTGTTTAGTGCGCGACGTTCGACGCCCTTGTAGGTGGTGAAGTCGGCAACGCGGCAGACTTGGCATCCTTGCCAGGATATAGCCGGTGGACCCTGCCCAGTCTCCACTTCATGAGAGGTAAGTTATCTTCCTTGAATACGACCATTGATCTTTCTTGGAGTCCTCTATATGGAGATCGCCACTTCGTTTTCGTTTGTAGCTCGGATAGGTACTCGTGATACCACCTTTTCCAGAAATCCTCTCTTAGGTTTTCTATTAACTGGTATCTCGTTCTGATTTTTCTTTCAGGTGTAGTCGGAGGCGATGGAAGTGACGTTAGCGGCCGCCCGATCAGAAAGTGCCCTGGGGTCAAAGGAGAAAAGTCGTTGGGGTTACATGATAAAGGAGTGAGGGGTCGGGAATTGAGGACGGCTTCGATCTGTGTACAAAGCGTACTCAATTCCTCAAACGTTAAACTAACATTTCCGACAATTCTCTTTAAGTGAAATTTTGCGCTTTTAACACTGGCTTCCCATAAGCTGTCAAAAGTTGGCGAATAGGGGGGATTAAAAATGAAGCGAATGCCCTCCTCTGTAGTGAAATTATAAATTCAATTAATGCCTGCATTTAAAACTCTGTTTAATTCATTATTGGCACCTACATAATTAGTAGCATTATCACAATGAATTTAGCTTGGTTTACCTCTGCGTGATATAAATCTACGAAGGCAAGAAATGAAAGCATTTGTTGTGAGATCACTAACAATTTCTAAGTGTAATGCTTTAGTACAGAAACAAACGAATAGACAGATATAGCTTTTAGATATTCTATTACCACGGCCAGTTTTACTCGAAATTAAAATGGGGCCCGCAAAATCGGTCCCACAGATTTGGAAAGGATAATTTCTAGTTACTCTACTGGCCGGTAGATTGCCCATCAACGGCTCCATAGTTTTGCCTCGAAATCGGGTACATATGACACATTGTCGTAGGTGCTCGGCTCGCATCAACAGTTTCGTGAAATAATATTTTCCATCTAGCAACACAGGATGTTTCTTTTCGAAATTGAAGTCTGTGTTGCTGAGCCGACCACCCACTCTTAAGACACCGCTGTCGTCGATGAATGGAGAGAACTGTAACAAAGTGGAAGAGGTAAGTTTTTTATCCTTTTTAATTAAGTTGATTTCATTTAAGAATGTATCTGATTGTGCTATTTTAATAAGTGTTATCAAGGATTGTTTAAGTTCAGTTTCTGTTAAAGAGCCTGTAATTTTATTATTTTAGCGGCCGGCCTCCCCTCTCGCTCCTCTCGGACTGGTTTAACGGTCGCTTCGCGGCTCGCTCGCTCCGTCGGCCGGCGTCCCGCGCCCCAATTGCCGCACCCCTCTCGCCGTGGTCTCGAACAGGCTGCTTGTTTTCGTGGACAATGCACGGTTGCTTCGCAATTCGGCGTGTACAGAGCCGCGAGACCACACATGTCTAGAAGTTTATCACACAACTACAAGCGGTTAGAAGTTGCGAAGCCCTAATATGTTTAGTTTTCTAAATGTCAAAGGTTAATGTTTGAAGTAATTAGTACGAATCAAGCAGACAGTGATATATTTATTTCTTTAAAAGTTATTTTGCAGTCACTTTGGCATCTAGTTTTTTTTTTTTAAATAACTGAACTCGAACTAATTAAGAAAATGAAAAATATGAGTAACGTTTGAACAGCGTTTATCAGTTCGTTTATTATTGTCGAAAAGACGCATAATAATGTAATTATAGAACTAAAACAGAATGTACAAAATTAAAATTAAAACTATTATTGTAGTGACCACAGATTTTAGAAGGTAGTGACAGTTAGGTTATGCTTGCAGTTAAAAATTGGACACATTTTCCTTATTTTTAGTTCACACTCATGACACTGTTGTCATGAGTGTGAACTTTTTCATAAAAAGATTTCATAAAAAGAACATGAGAAATTGCACCGTCAATTAAATTTCACTACTACAAGCATACAGGCTACAGACTACAGTGTGCCTTTATTGACTAGACGTTTTTGCTGCCTAGTCAATAATGTACTATCAGAGAAGTTGATTCTAGGCAGATGGAGGACCTAGGTACTTAATTTGGCCGGGTTATCACGACAACAGATCACGACTTATATTGAATTAAATGGCAAAAAAAAAATGCAAAATTAAAATAAGCCAACCAAATGACGTAGGTCAGTCAACTGCCTATGAATCAATTTTGTCGATGGTACAAAATGGAATGCTTGTAATATGCCACAATTGATAAAAAAGTGATATTATTATATACAAACATGTGCTTAAAAGCAGTTATCAAATTGACAGCTACGAAGCCTTTTCTTTGCTTACTGTTTTTACGTGATGGTTAGGTTGTGCAAAGCTGCTTTATATTCATGTAAAGACAAGCACATGACATGCCAATCATAAATAATCGGCCAAATGCGAGTCGGACTCGCGCACGAAGGGTTCTGTACCGGTATAGAGCGAAAGTAGACAAAAAATTGTGTTTTTTGTATGAGAGCCCCCCTTAAATATTTACTTTTATTTAATTTTATTATTAATTATTAAAGTAACAATGTAATTAAGTTTTTTGTGACAAGTGCCTAGCTGTTACCATTATTGATTACGAGCTAAAAAGGCCAAAAAAATCACGTTTCTTGTATAGGAGCCCCCCTTAAATATTAACTTTATTTTATTTTTAGTATTTGTTGTCATAGCGGCAATAAATATATACATAATCTGTGAAAATTTCACAAGTGTAGCTATAGCCATTCTTGAGTTACAACTTACAGCCTCAGTAATCATCATACAGGCCAAGTCCCGAAAGCTCGCAATCCATGACAGCGTTCCTCATGCAGTTGTAGCTATTTTTTTTTTATGAGATAAGGGGGCAAACGAGCAAACGGGTCACCTGATGGAAAGCAACTTCCGTCGCCCATGGACACTCGCAGCATCAGAAGAGCTGCAGGTGCGTTGCCAGCCTTTTAAGAGGGAATAGGGAAGGGTAAGGATGGGAAGGGAAGGGAATAGGGTAAGGTAGGGAATAGGGGATTGGGCCTCCGGTAAACTCACTCACCCGGCGAAACACAGCGCAAGTGATGTTTCACGCCGGTTTTCTGTGAGAACGTGGTATTTCTCCGGTCGAGCCGGCCCATTCGTGCCGGAGCATGGCTCTTCCACGTATAAAGCTATAGCGTAGCTATATCCCTGCACACTAACACCTGTGTCTATTATACTGACACTGATGGAGACGCTGTAGCAGATTTCATAAAAAGAACCACGGAGGTGTCAACCGATCACATAAAAGATTATAACATTAAAATGGCTATAAAAGACAGGAACGATAAAGTCCTAAGCCACATAGCGGGTCATGAATTGTGATCCTCAGAGATCGACAGAAATAAAATAATCCTAAATAAATGATTAAAACCTAAGTGTGGACCCTGGACTGGTCAGCTGGATCGACAGAGCCTCGCCCTTTCCCAAGACACGGTCCTGGCGATTCCACTGGTTGGCATCTGGTAGATTCGACACAGAACGATATCTCTTAAATACCCTAGAAACTCCACCCAGCTTGAGTGACCCCTCTCCACCAAGCCAATGTCACAACATCTAAAGGCAAAGGGTGGAGCAGCATAATATCTTAAGAAATCTAAAAATGTCGGATCTACTCGCCGCCACAACGGACCACACCGTGCAAAACATTATAATTATTATGCAATTTATAAAACAAAAATATATATTAGTATGTATATTACATATTATTAATATATTTATTGTTATTAGTTATTACATATATAAGTATTATAATATATTATATTCTATTATATACAGGGTGTAATAAGACCACTTCCGATAACTTTGGGGTATGATTATACTACATTTTCTGATTACGAATATTGTATTTTTTTTTTATTTTTTTTTTAATTTTTTTAATTTTTTATTCTTTATTTTTTTATAATTAAAACCCTTTAAACATGATAATAAACCACATAGAAAAATATTTTAAAATATTTTTTTAAATTTTATTATTTTTACCCCAATACCCCATTTGCAAGCGCGCGGTCAACGTTCTCGTGTTCCGAGTACATACCCGAGAACGTTGACCGCGTTAATCAGCTGTTAGCTCCGCCCTACGCACGCTAAGTCGAAAGGTCGTATGCGACGAATGACGATACACTACGAGTTACGACTTACGACAGAACACACAGAAACCCTAATGTATGTCTTTTCAATTTCAAACCCATGAAAGTCACCATGACGTGGAACTTAGAACTCTGACCTCTGACCTCTCATCTAAGCTACTTGCAGTGTTAAGAGTTTAATGGTACCTCATGTAGAAAACTGTAAGTAACTGTCTGTGCATGTGTAACAACTTACGACAGTATGGCAAACTTCTAAGATTATTAGACTAGTTAAAAAGTTCATCGTAAGTAACGAAACCTATGCGGATGAACTGTTTATCCGCAATCGTCACTTATCAATCGAAATAACAGATGATACACGAAAAAACCTCATACGTAAAACTGGCAATTAACTTACGTGAAAAATGTTGAGTTCAAGTGTTCTTACTTCTTTGTGCATTTTAAAAATAGTCCTTAACACCAAGCAATAAGACCAGTCACCACCAAGAACGTCAAAAAAACTTCTCGTTAACGAAATGTATCACACCACAAAGTATTTTATTACAACTGAAATAATAATCAATTATTTATTAACACTTTACACAATACTACCACGTTTTGATACTTGAAGTAATTGTTAAAAAATCAAACTTATCTCCTAACAACCTATTACCTCAATGCTCAAATGGCTACTAAATTAAAAAATCTATTTTAATTTTTGAAATAATGTTCGTCGTGTATCGACTTTCGGAAGTAGTCAAAGGACACCGAACGGCGGCTTGCTTTGATCGCGGCGCCGACAAAGCGCGCCGCTCTGCAGGTGCCTGACGCACGTGTCGCTAATCCATTTCAAGGACAATCTAAGTGTTGTACCCTATAAATTCAATACTATTTAGTCGATATTTAAATTACCATTAAATAATAAAAATTATAACTATTATTTAGTAGATCTCATCTCATTTTTTAAATTCGATACCTACATTACCGTGATAAAGTGATTGTTATACCGTGGTACGCGTTATGCGCGTCTAAAATACTTTAATACCTAATTAATTAAATAACTTTTAATTATTGTCGCTTTTCTTAATATTGAGTAGGTATTTGTTTATTTTTAGTTTGACAGTAATCAATACGTACTCGTATGTAAAACAATTAATACGATTTATCGATAAAAAAATTATCGATTACTCAAAATATTCACATTGCACAGGGATACATCCCTATTATTTTACAAAGTTTTTTCTTCAATTTTGTTCAGTCGGCTGTCTAACACGCGCCGTGCTGGTGTAGGTACTGTGACGTTTTTGTTTAAGTTTTGTAATTTTACGTTTAGATGTTGTCATATTATTGCTTGTTTTGTGTATTGTTAACTATTTTTTTTTATGTTTGTAATTAATAACGGGCCGTGACAAGATACGTCCGATGAATGTGCGATGCTTTAAGGAACAGGTGAACATCGTCGTCGATAGACGATAGTGCGGTTTAAACAGTGCAATAAAAAGTGTTTAAAAAATTGGAATGTCTCCTGTAATTACTTTTGTTAAGTGTTGAATAACTCTGCAATCTACATCGAGTTAGATGGATCATGGAGCACAGTTCGAACTGCATTTCATAAAAGCAGACAGCTGATCACAGGTCAGTGAACATGTTATCACGTATGTTTTCCGTTGATAGGTATTGATAGGTGCAGTAGGTAACTGTGTATGTATTTTTACAGATGTGTAAATCGGATGATGATCGGATGTGAATTATGATTTCTTTTCCTTTTTGGCCGGAAGTAAAAACTGAGTATTTTTGAGTAAAAACCTGAGAAACGGTAATTAATAAATTGTAACATTTTGTTAAATCGTGTAAACTATTGTAATTTAATAATCATTACAATATTGGTGGTTTATTCACTACCTACGGGCTAGGGTATAGGGCACACCACGATCAGCTGTTTTGTCTTAACTCATGACTAGCGCAGAGCCGCGCGCGCGGTATTCGGCGCGGGCGGCGCGGGGGGGCCGGCTCGGCCCGGGGTTTCATTCATCGGCGGCGGGCGATATTATCGCGCATTAACTGCACGCATTATACATTGCGTGTTGAAAATTTTGACTATTTTAAAAACTGGCGATTACATGAAAATTTCTTGCACCAATGGATATATCTCATGCCCTATAATAACCCCACGAAGTTATCGGAAGCGGTCTTTTGACACCCTGTATATATAACAAAAACCATGGGCATGTGATGGACTCCAATTATTATTACAATTAATGATATTATTTAAATTATCCTTGGTGCGAAAAACAATACAAAGATAGCAAAAAAAGGATATGGGCGCAGAGCCCATAGACGGCCCTTTAATTAAATAAATAAAAATAAAAAAATAAAAAACTTACAGCCTGGAGACAGACAGACAGACAGACAGACAGACGGACAGACAGACAGACAGACGGACAGACAACGAAATCTTAGTAATATGGTCCCGTTTTTACCCTTTGGGTACGGAACCCTAAAATCGTAAAAGCTTTCAACAATTTATAAATCGACACGTTCACGCGCAATTTGGCGGCGCCGCCACATTACCCGTCATATTGGTTTTATGTTACAATCATCAGGAATACATTAACGGTATTGGCCTTGTGTGTATGTCTGACATACACACAAGGCCAATGACAACCCACACACACATATTATTACATAAATACTTCCGCTTTCAACCAAAAATCTATTATAAATGGTACTATTTTACCTACTCTTTTTGCTATAACGATTTTTTAGATATTATAATAGGTGATTAAATTAATTCCCCCAACCCGATGGCCCCAACGAATAAACGAGCAATCGAAAAACGACAACTTTTCAGGAAGACAAAAAAACGTTTGGAATCACATAACTTGAATTACATAATAAACAGACAAATATAGTGTATTATCAAATCAAAGGTAAAAAAATATATCTTTCAGTTCATAATACATTTATTATCTATTATATATAAATAAAATTGGAGTGTCTGTTTGTAATATTAAAATAACCGTTTTTTACTACATGCATATGAATATTTAGAAGGTACTTACACCAAAATAACAATTTTTAGAATTTTTGTCTGTCTGTATGTCTGTCTGTTTGTTCCGGCTAATCTCCGAAATGGCTGGACCGATTTTGACGGGACTTTTATTGGCAGATAGCAGATGTAATAAGGAGTAACTTAGGCTACTTTTTAACCGACTTCCAAAAAGGAGGAGGATATTTTTTTACTTTTTTATTTTTTACCTATGTATTTTACATTTGGTTGACGCGGGTAACAGCTAGTACTTAAATAAAAATAAACTATCAGTTTGCTACATATTTAAGAAAAACCAGATTAAATTATTATTCTAGCGTACCTAAATAATATTGCCTATGTGGCTTGTTTAACACTACTGTATCAATGCACGTTTATTCGTGTCATAAATGAAGCTAAAACAAGTGTTATAGTGAAATGTTGCATGGTTATTCCACGTTACATACATTTTTCCCCCTGAGCCTTGCTGTGGTCATCTACACACGCATTATTCTTGTATATTTTATTGACCTATTGTTGTTGTTTCAAAGTGAAATCAGTCAGAAATGATCTAAAGTCTAAACCAGTGTTTCCCAAACTTGTCGGGACCGCGGCCCATCCACAAGAAAGTTTAAAGTTCGCGGCCCACCGTTACTGTTGTTAACAAAATATGTAATTACGATTGTTACCAAAATATGTAGTTACGAACGTTACTAAAATATGTAAACACGAGCGTGACCAAATGCAATTAAGAGAATAACCAAATTTAATTACGAGCGTTACCAAATGTAAGCGTTACCAGATATGTAATTACAAGCGTCACTAAATTTAATTACGAGCGTTACCAGAATATGTAATTACGAACGTTACTAAATGTAACCACGAGCATTACCAAATGTAATAACGAGCGTTACCAAATGCAATTAGCAGCGTTACCAAATGTAAGCGTTACCAGATGTAATTACAAGCGTCACCAAATTTAATTACGAGCGCTACCAAATGTAATTACGAGCGTTACCAGAATATGTAATTAGTACGAACGTTACTAAATGTAACTACGAGCATTACCATATGTAATAACGAGCGTTACCAAATGTTATAAAGAACGTTACCAAATATAATTACGAGTGTTCCCAAATATAATTACGAGCGCTACCAAATGTAATTACGAGCGTTGCAAAATGTAATGTCGAGCGTTACCACATGTAAGTAATTACGAGCGTTACCAAATGTTACAAAGAACGTTACCAAATATAATTACGAGCGTTACCAAATATAATTACGAGCGCCATCAAATGTAATTACGAGCGTTACCACATGTAATTACGAGCGTTACCAAATGTTACAAAGAACGTTACCAAATATAATACGAGCGTTACCAAATATAATTACGAGCGCTACCAAATGTAATTACGAGCGTTACCAAATGTTATTACGAGCGTTACCAGAATATGTAATTACGAACGTTACTAAATGTAACTACGAGCAATTAACCAAATGTAATACGAGCGTTACCAAAATAATGTAACGTAACCTGACTAAATATCGAATCGTCCGCCATCTGCTTATTAAGAGGATACCACAGCAGCTAGAGAAATGAAAAAAAAGTACGTGTAATATCTATAGCTGTCTCCCTTACCTCAAGCCTATACCGCAGAACGCGATAGAGACAACTGCAGAAAATCCAGAAAATCAACGATTCGTTGTCCCCTGATTCCTTCTCCAAAACTTAACCGATTTAAGTACTTTTTTCATTAAAGATTAAAAAAAGGCTTGAGCTGTGTTCCTATGTTTTGCTTTTTTTGTATAATCTATCCAAATCTGTTTTCTGGACGTTTGAACACAGTGGAAAATCTGGCCATTTTTTTGGGTTTTTGAACGTTCATATCTTATTTAATAATTAAATTATGAAAAAAAGGAAAACATAGGGACATTGCATTAGTGGCCGTAGATATTCAGGAAAAAAATTATAACTCTACTAGCATTATCCAGGGAGGAAACAGGGGACAGCGTTTGTATGGGAAAAATGGCGGTGTGGAATCCTCTTAACCAATTTACTTAGCAGTACGTTCCGATGACAAAATCCCGATCGCTCCCAGTATCCTTGCCTTTATAATAGTAGTAATTGGTCTCTCTTAACAACTCTAGAGCTGTAAGTTAGATACTGGTGATTAGTTCAGCAATGAGAGTAAATTCCTGCACAACGGCTCCATATCGGCGATAGACAATAAATCGTGGATACGACCGCCATAAAGCTCGCAATAAGCCGACCAGCCCCTTTAGTATTGTCAAAGTAGAAATGCGATAGTATAGAAACACTGTGGAGATAAACTGAAGATACCGTTCCGATGTTTAACGCGGGTAATCGTGACCGATAAAAATAAAATGCCCCTTTATAACATAGACTGTATAATTAAAGTCTAAAAATTTACATAAAATCCTACTTTATGACATAGACCTACGCCAGCCTGCCATTAGTGCGGCGCTGCGGAGGACACGGACCAGCACACCCTTGAGGTGTGCGAGCGTTGGGCCGAGCAGCTCCATGATCTCATGGCAGTGCTTGGGCGGCTCTCGCTCTCAAGCACTCTCGTGGAGTACAGATAAAATACAGATAACAGATAAGTTTGGATGTATATGTATGAATGTTTGGTACTATTTTACGCAAAAACTACTAAACGGATTTTTATGAAACTTTACAATATTATAGCATATTAGGTAATATAGTCTCTCAAAAAAGTGAAGAAATTAAAAAGTGGCAGCATCGTAGTGTCATCACTTTTTTTCTTAGATTGATTTGAAAGGGATGACACTACGATGTTGCCACTTTTTAATTTCTTCACTTTCTTGACAGACTTTATTCTGATGTAGGTATCTAAGTTTATCATGCTATAACCGTTTGCTGAGCTGGGGTCAATTTTTGGTGTCACACAGCATTGTAGAAGTTAATTTTATAATATTATAGTCGAAATGTATCTACCTATACTTATATTATGATGTATTGTGTGATGCTAAAAATAAATCCATTATTATTCTTAACCTGTATTATTATTGTAAAGTTACGCATTGTCAGTGCGCATAGGCAACAATTTTAACCGACTTTCAAAATGGGGGTTGTGTTGTTCGTATTTTCATATGTTTAACGATTACTCCGCCGTTTGTGAACCGATTTTCAAAATTTTCTTTTTTTTAGTAGGCAAAGTTATTGGCCAAAACCAAAAATTGAGACTTTTGTCACTCTCCCCTCACTCCGGCTCACGTCCTAGACTTCAGGACTTTCAGTATGTTTTGTCCCTAAGCACCCTGAATTTTCTTTATTACACAAATAACAATAACTAGACCAATCAATCCGCAATCGGAATTGTTTTACTCGACTAGACCGAAACTAGACTCATAAATAAAAGAAACAAACACTAACTTGTTGGTAAATAATTATATGATTTATTAAGAAGAAGTGTTTGTATATTGTATTTGACAGTGACTCCCAAGGGCCTCTGCATACACGACCGGCCCATCGGTCTCTCACGACTCACTCAGTATTTCGTAACAGTTCGTTCAATTTCGACGGTTGCTCGGACCTTTGGCAAAACTTTTCAAAACTGTTCGGCCTAAAACCCGGCCGAAGCCGAAGCATCGGTCGGACACTATCTAGTATGAAGATGGTGCATTTTACAACAGTTTAAATAACCATGACTGCTAAGCTAAAGCACGCACATTCGACGTCAATTTTGCGAAAGCGCTTATAATTTTTAAATTATTTCAGTAAGTTAATGTCCAATAGGTGTCAACTACAAGAAAACAATGAATTACTCATACATCATAATTTATTAACTATCTATATACAGTTATTTGGATTACAAAAAATATATACATCTATATTTAATCTCACATTATCTTAATATATAGGTTTTGCTAAGTTTTTGACTTAGACTTGGTCAACAATGGATCTAAGACACTTTGATTTAGGTACTTCCAAATAAATATTAAAAGAGATCTTAGATAGATTCATAACTTGGGAACCATGGTACATTGTTAAATTTTTTAACTAACATTATTTAATTTAAAATTAAATTATTTCGTTCAGGTTTTTTAAATTTTAACAATATGGTTGGTAATAATTTTTTCTAGTCTCATGATATTATTTAGACAATCAAGAACTTCAGCTGCTCTCAAAGATTCATAATGTTGTAAACAACAAACTGCTTGGTCATTTCTAGATTATCTAGTAATTATTTGTAACACCTTTCTAGTTTTCGACATTCTTTAAGAAGTTAGTTTACATAACAACAGAAACCAAAAGGAAGAATGAGTGTTTTTCAGTCTAACTATTCATCTTTTTCATTTAAATCAGCCTTTCCCAAAGTGGGTGATAACGCCCTATTTGGGCGCTGAAGGTCTAAAGGGGGGTGTGGGACCCAGAAAAATGGGGGCGATGTGAAGAGGCTTAGGGGGTAATTAATTTCATCTGGATGCATTTTAGATTTAAACAAAGGGGGCGCTAAATATATTTTTTTTCTCAAAGTAGAAAAATAAGTTTGGGAACTCCTGGTTTAAATGACGGGTAATCGAAGCGTGATCTTCCGAGCGAGTAAGTTTTTAGCTGTTGTATAAATCGGAACGCACTTGGAAGACTCGATAGCGCCATTCAGAATGACGCTGATTGTTCCGCCACCAAATGTAGAAGAACAATGCTCAGTCGGAGTCAATTTCTTCGGCGACCTGCTGCCACTTGGCTACGAGGGAAGACACCGATTTGTTCTTCATACCAAGAGATGAGGAGAGTTTCACCTGAAAAACACAAATTGAAAATGAATAATAATGACTATAATATTAGCATATTTTAAATACTTTATTAATATGAATCTGGTTCGAAAGTATGTTACATCGCTTGTCGCTTTTATAATGTAACGCCAGGTAATAAATATATCATATGCCTAACATATTAGAGAATTCTAGTAAATTATTGTGATTGTTAAGCTGTGATATTAGGGTAGTTGAACGTTGTGCCGTATTGAATCGTCATAATATACTAGCTGTAGTCAATTTTTAAAATGTTTATATGTAAGTATAAGAACTTTTATGTAGTATGTTATAATAATTGAATATTTTATGGTATATGAGTATATAAAGATAAAAGATAACAACAAGCCCTGACAACGTTAGGGGGGACAAGAAATAAAAAAAAAAACATATTAGAGACATTTTTGTATTCATAATAATATTATCTACTGCGGGCTTTACTTGTCATTTAAATTATTAAACTGTGTTCAAAACTAACTTCCAGATAATAACAAGCATAACATACCTTTGATTTCTTCTTCGACATTTTGATGTCGGCTTTTATCTCCGGTGGCGGCGGCGGTTCGGGCGACGACGACCGCGTGCTTGGTCTAGAAATTTCCTTAAAGTCTTTAACATCTTTCTTCGTGTCTTTAACCTCTTTGTTTGCGCCTTTAACCTCTTTCTTCGCGTCTTTAACCTCTTTCTTCGCGTCTTTAAGTTCTTTCTTTGCGTCTTTAACTTCTTTCTTCGATTCTTTGGGCACGTCTTTTTCAAGCTCGGCAATGTCCGCGTAGAACGACATCAGTTCATCGCCTATCTCTTTCTTCGGCTCTGGAGGCTGTAACAAGAATTTAAGAGGTTTAGAAAACTTTAAAATGTAAGTAAAGCATAATTTATTGTTAGAACACTAATATAATTTCAGTTGAGTTGTGTTATCAGGTATACACAATCAGTAACAGATCGTTCCGACAATTTGAACACGAAAACAATTGAGAAAATGCGAGTTAAAACAATTATATCATGATATACATGCCATATTTCTGTGGTTGACAGGCTCGGGTCGGTGTATGGCCGACCCTTTTTTCATTGGGCTCGCTATAATTTGCTAATTTTAGTAACAGGAGCTATATTTCAGTGGTGAGAAGTATGAGAGTTAACGTTTTATACTAAATCTATTTCGATGTGCGCTGGCAACTCGCCATGGCGTCCTTAATGCAGGAAAAAATTGACCTAAGAAAAAATCGCATAGAATCAAAAATTTGTAAAGACATGATTTAACACATTTGAGTTTAACAAAAGAAAATTGCACAAGGGAAATAGACTGGGACTTTTGAGATTTTCTTAATAATGGTATATTTAACGGCTCTACCATTTTTTGAACTCCGCAAATTTCTCCTAGGTGACCTATTTTAATGCTACCCATAGACTAAGCATGGTCACCATTGAAGCGGTTTCTTTCTACGGAAGAATAGACAAAGTGACAGTTAGACGGAGGAAATCCGCCATTTTTTTTCCCGTTTATACTTTCTAATGTTTTTATGCTAAGCTTGCAAGTTGCAAGTGAGTTAACGGCTATAACTCACCGGGACGCCACCGCGACGTTACCATGGCAACGTCCAAGCAAAGTCTGGCGTCTCTACGTCGCCGCAAAGCGCTGTTTTTCTTAAAGTTAAGTTTAAAAACACTGTTCTGCGGCGACGTAGAGGTGGCATGGTTACGTCACTGGCTACGTCGCGATGGCGTCCCGGTAAGTTATGGCTCCAATGCTAAGTACTAACATACGGTTTTGCTGGATAGTTTTACTCCAAATCGAGCAAAAACCATCGTGTTGACCGCAAAACTCACAGCTCGAAGGCTCGCATCGAATCGACCTTCTCCTTAGTTGAACAAACATCTTTTGGCTCGAACGGTTCGGTGAATACTGAACGGCGAGCTTACTCGATACAGTAATGCTAAATGTGTGGACGAATTGACGAAGACCCAAGCCGCGGGTTTTGCTCGACGTGATTGCTCGCTCGAGTAAAACCGTGTGTGAGTACTTAGCATTAGGCTCTTAGGCCGCGTTTCAACTGACGCGGAGCGGAGCTTAGCGGTGCCGAATTGACCAATCACCATGCTCGAAATTTTCGCTCCGCTTCGCTGTTATTCCGCTGGAATAGCACGATTGGTCAATTCGGGCACCGCTAAGCTCCGATCCGCGTCAGTGGAAACGCACCCTTACCGGTAGGGGCGGCGGCGGCGGCGCGGCTTGCGGCGGCTCGGTGCCGGGCGGCGGCGGCGTCGCGCGAGACCACGACGACACCACGGGCGGCGGGGGCGGCGGAGGCGGCTCCTGAAATACAAATTGAAGCGATCAAATCACTGGAACTCACTTACAACCCTCTATTAAGCAGAACTAAAAATTTAAGTTTTGAGCGGGCTGATGATGAACTTTTGCTAAGAACACTCTCGATTTTCGAACTTTCGAGTTTCGACAGTAAAATACTAAATCAATATCTGTCCAACCGTTTGGATACTACAATACCATGGACAGAGTACAGACCATAAAGTTAATATACCTAGCGGAATAGAGAAACAAAGGCCTGAGCAAGAGAGATGTCACTATCAGTAACACTGCGTGGTAAAAGGAGACGTGTGATACATGACAGCAGAAACAATTTTTTTCATCTGTTTGACGTCCAGACGGCACTTATCGGCACGTTGAAAGATTCTTGTGTAAGTGTATACGTGAACAAATTTTTACACACAGACGTAAGTACGGCAACGCACCTGCAGCTCTTTTGATGTTGCGAGTGTCCATGGGCGACGGTAGTTGCTTACCATCAGGTGACCCGTTTGCTCGTTTGCCCCATTATTTAATAAAAAAAAAAAAGTAAGTAATTTCGGTTTCGATTTACAACTCGAGATTGTTGCTCTGTTCTGCTAGGTATATTAACTTTATGGTACAGACAGACAGATACGTCAAACTTATAACCTCTTATAATACATATTTTTTTCGTGGGGGGTTAAAGAGTGGATTAAACTACCACGGCTAAATCTATGACTAAAGTTACACGATCAGTCTAACATCAGTTCAGTCCATCAGTCTGGGACTGACGCCAGAATGACGGCCGGAAAGTAGTTTAATAAAAAATGATCAGTCCGTCAGTCAAACGGTTACACGATCATTCTCCAGGATGGACTTAACTGATGCCAGACTGACCGTGTAACCCTAGTCTATTGACATATGCACGTGCTACTCTAAATTCTAAGCTTTCAAGCAAAAACCAACCTTATTGTCCACCTCCGGGGGCGGGGGCGTGGTGCAAATATCCATATCAGCCGTGCCCACCGGATACTCCCACTGCGTGAACCCGTCCTCCCGCCGGTAGCAGTAGCGCCGTTCAGACCTGAGACAACAGATAGTTGGAGCGCGTGCGTGGAAGAGGGACGGGACGCTCGATATGTTTAGATGCGTAGCTGCCTTAAACTGATGTGAGTTCTCATTGGTGAGAATTGGAGCTTATTGGTGACAGTCGGAGCGCATTGGTGAGACAAGTTAAAACTTATGTCAAAACTTATTGGTGAAAGTTGGAACTCATTGATGAGAGTTGGAACTTATTCATGGGAGTTGCAATGCATTGGTGAGAGTTGGAACTCAATGGTGCGAGTTTGAACTCATTGGTGAGATTTGTAACTCATTGGTGAGAGTTGGAAGTCATTGGTGCAACATTAACGCGAGATTACAGTCGACAATAAATGCCTGGGCACTCTGGGGTATGACTTATTTAGGATTTCAAACTCATTAATGTAGTGATTCAATGTCACATAAGTTACTTTAAAGTCACCGAATTCAATTGATGACACGGAAAGTGATTTTAGGTATATTTATTGTATAACTAGATAACGCGATAGTTTAAAGCAACGACGATGTAAAGATATGGAGCCAGCTTATAGGTAGTGTAGCACACATTCTGTGCACTAAATTATGTTCATACTTAAACCCTTTTGCGAACAATTTCTTGATCTCTAAGCAGCCATCTGGAAAAGATCAAAGAGTATTATCAAGAAAATTTAAAAGTTAATAAATAATTTGAATTTCTTACCAGAATCCCCGGTGCGAAGACTCGAGTCTCTTCTCCTTGAAGCTTTCGTTCTTAATACAAAAGGTTTTCTTTGCTTGTATTTACAATGTTAATTATTATTAAAACTGATCTTCTTTTATGTATGTTACAAATTGATGATAAAAATGTCTCGTCTGAACGATTTACAAATAGGTTATCAATACAAAGAAAAAATATTCGTATATAAATATTTATTTTCTTAAATATCAGGTACTTTGTCACATTTTGTGATACAACAACATACAAACTAATATTTACATCTAACTGAAAATTTTAAAAAATATTATTACAGTAAGTATAACATTTTTTAACTGACATAATATCACAGAAAAACATTAACACTTTTTATGAAATTTACAATAACAGCAAAATTCTGAGTGTCTTTAGTACAAAAAAATATATTATTATTAAAGAATATTTTGAAAGAATAATATTTTGATGTAAGGTTAGCTTTCGCCAAAGTTTATCTTGCATCAATAATGTTGTGATCTTATGAATCTTAAATAATAAGGTGGTGCAGTTTGTTATAATATAAATCATTATCTTTATGAAAAAATATAATACTTATTATATTTTTTCATAAAGATAATGATTAAAATAAATAAGAATATGGTAATCACAGTCTTTATGAGATACTAAAAAATATTTTAAATGGTCTTCTTACAAAATGGGGGTTCTTGGTCTTAAGACTGTTGTCTAGACATAATATATTGTTATATAGCTCTAGGGATTCTGTTAAAGAAAATCTATATAAACTGATCAAATGTAAGCAAGTCAGTTTGTCAGTATTATTTTAAGCTCAAAATGATGTTTGTTTGTTCCAATATTCCAAACAGAAATTTCACTACAGATTAATATTTTTAAAGTTCTGTGTGCAATTTTGCGGCAAGGTCTTTTTCGCTGCCATTGCCAGACTGTCTCAATAGCGCTCGCATCTCATTCTACATAGCATTATTCAACAGACTTTGAAATGAGACTTTGCACAGAATGATAGAAAAATTAATCATCACCTCACGACAAATGCAGAGTACAAAACTAAGGAGTACCTCGACTTACGAGCGAATCTACGCGAGTTGGGCGCGAGTCACTTTCGAAAAGTTTCACAATGCAGAGTTATGCTAAGTACTCACATACGGTTTTGCTCGGTCGTTTTACTCCGAATCGAAGGAAATGACATATTTGACATATTTAATTCCAGCGAGCCTTCGAGCTGTCAGTTTTGCGGTCCACACGGTGGTTATTGCTCGATTTGGAATAAAACTATCGAGCAAAACCGTATGTGAGTACTTAGCATAACGCATTAGTACGGCGCGCCGGCCGATATGACATACTATGTCATATCGGCCCTCAAACGTATAAATTTCGAGATCTCTTCTGAGCCGGCCTACTCGTTAGTTCTGTTTACTCTGACAAAGTCGTCGTTACAGAAGCGTCACCATTTCGAAATTCAAATTACCGAAGATTAACATCTATTACAATTTTTTTTTTCGTTCAAGTCTACCCCTCCCCCTACCCTACACCCCTCACACGTAATGTCCTGTACCTCTCGAATCTGGCCGTCCAGCCGGGGGGCGCGGCGGCCGCCTCGTGCGACGCCAGCGCCGCGCCCGCTCTCTCCGCCCAGCACCGCGCCCAGGAGTGCCGCAGCGCGCCCGCGCGGTACGCTGACGCCACCACCTGTGAAAAAAAAGTATAAACGTCAGTGTCATTCACAGCTGTCAAATATTTTTTTTATTGAAGGTATTCATAAACTCGTCTTTCAAAGGGATTATTTTTTTAATTAGCGTTCCTAAAATGGCAGCAACGCCATCTAAAGTCTTGGTAGCCAACGAAACCTAGTCAAATAACAGAATGACATTTTTAGGTCAGAAGTCTGTAGACCACAACATTTTTATAGCATACAAATCTTATTGAACGAATGAGAAAGTTTATGATTAAGGAATTAATATTACAATTTGTACACAAGTATACCACATATTATATCATAAAATTTATGTTGTTTACATGAGTAAAACTACTTACATTTAATTGTATTAACATTTCTTGGATTTGTGTCAACTGGTACGGCTGCAGTTCATTCAAATACTTGAGCTTCGCTTCAACCAAGTCTATCAAGTCGTCTAAAGACTCATCTTTCTTTTCCTCATTTAAAACCTCCCCCTTGGTAAATGTCAACCCGTTGCCATAGTTCACTGTATTCTTTGGACTATCTACATCATTTTCCTCTTTACTAAAACCTAATCCAGTCCTTTCCGTTGAGAATCCTTCAATAAATGATGAATACTTTGTGGTGTAACTTGGCACTTCAACTTTCTTTGCTGGCAACACCGAATTTGATATCCTCAACTTCTTTCTTGTGACAGGAGCTACTTCATTCGAGTCTTTCAGGTAAACATTTTCTTTCTTCTCCGGTGGCAACGGAGGGGGCGGAGTGCTCGGCTTAATATCTTTCTCCTCAATATTTGCTGCGCTTGGAAACAGACTTGTACTCTCATTGAAATTACCATTAGGATAAAGCGCTTTTAACTCTTCTAATGGTGGAGTCCTTACTCCACTGGGTGAACTATTACCACTGACTGACTTAGCCCCTTTGACTTTAGGTAGTTCCTTCTTCTCAATCTCTTGTAATAAGTCATCTATATCTAAACTGTCCACTTTTGGTGACGAAGTTGTAGATTTTGTGTCCTCTTTGATAATTTTCTGGAGTTCCGTTGGTAATTCTCCACCTAGCTTTTCTAGAAGTTTTGCTTTGTCTTTAAGTTTCTTTAGCAGTTCATCTTCGTCTTGATTTTCATCATCATCTGCTTTTGTGGCCTAAATAATTAAGGTATACATTAGTAACTTCACTTAAATAGACATTAAGATTCGTGTAATTTTAAAATGTAACTCAAAACACCTCAGATTGAAAACTTTGACCATCATTATGTAATGTCATGTCACAAGAATGTTACAATCAGGCTAAGTAAACAAATATTTGCATCCTTAGATACAAACATTTTGTTTAAAGAACCTTCTAAAACCAGAGAAATTAACCTATTGCTAGATTAATAAGACATTTTTGTGTACATGCATTATTGATTGCGCATCAGTAGTTTTTATCATCATTGGTGTTTTTTTACAAATATCAACAAAGAATTGCATCTATCAGGCCCTGAATTTTAAAACAGCAATTGCAATTTGTATTAAATTTTTCTAAATGTTATGCAACATTTTTTTTTAATTATACAGAAATTGCAACTTTTTTTGTAATGTTATGCAACAACATTGTGTTGGTGCCTTAACCTGACCTATTTACACAATGTTTTATTTTTGTAAAATTGTCCTACTAAAGGAATTAATAACAGATAAATATACATTACCTGATTCTTAGTTGACACTTCAATCTTACGTTCTGGTGATTTATTATTGTTCATTAGCTGTGGTGGCATTTCTGGTCCAATTGGTACACTGTAGTTTTGGTTTGGCGGCAGTGACGGTCCGTACTGGGTGACTTGTTTCTTCACCTTTTTGGCCGGTGTGGGTGCAATTTTAACCGGTTTCTTTACAACAGGAGAAGCCTTGAAGGATACATCCTTGCTTTTGTCGGATTCATCATTTGATTCCGAATCCGAGTTGTGGTAGGAAGTGATCAACTCTATCTTTCTGAAATTATATTAAACACATGTTATTAACACATTTATGCCCGTTTTCACCAATATCACCTAAAATTTAAGTGTCCCTTAAGCCAATATAAGGGGCACCTAACGCAAGTTTTGTTCTTGATGAATTGACAACCCTATAACTCTTAGGTGACATAATATATCACTACATGGTATAAAACATAGTCGCTTTTGCTGTCCTCATGTCCCTTTGTTCCCTTTAATTGAGGTTTTCTTTAATAGATAGAGTGATTAAAGAGGAAGGTTTGTGATAAATATGTATATTTATCTTCGAAGGTGTTGGTGAAACTGGGCATAAATGTTTTTGCTTCTTAACCCATCAATTGCCAAACGGCACCCGACTGTCGCATAACAATTGAAAAAAAATCTATTGTATCTGCGGTTCCCATGATCGAGGTATTAATCTAGTTCACCAAACACTATAAAATTGAGCATTGACTATAGATCCTTATTCTTACACACACATTGAAAAAAACTTAATTATACTTACTCTTCTTCGTCATCACTCAGTGGCCTTTTCTTATTCATTTTTGGATTTTTATCAGGTGGAGGAGGCTTGTCAAACTTTTTGACAAGTTTAGCAGCTGGCAACTTCAAGAATGCTTTGGTTTGAACATTTTGTTTCTCTGCTAGTGCTTGTTGGTACAACTGCCATTCCTCTGCTGAAACTTCTGTTGAACCTGTAACAATGTGACATAAATATTAAGAACATTCTGAACAGGCTAAAAAAAAGTTTTCTTAAGAGAGACTAACCCAAAAAATCAAACTCATCTTTCTCTCTTCACACTCACGCCCGTCTTTCATATGCCAGGTGAAAAAGGATGACGCAGATTCATCACCAAATTAGTTTTTTCTCAATAACTCGATAAATATACGACTTTTACAAATCCACTAGGTTGATTTCTCAATGAATAGAAGAATAGAAGAATTTAGAATATTATACAATGTGTTAAAATATTAACTTATTTCAATGCACGGTTATGGTAATAAATAAAAAATTCATGAAAATTAGATGCATTTTTGGTGTTTTTTTTTTTCTATCAAGAAAATTTTAAGATATTATGTTTTTTCTCAGATCAGATTCTTGGAAATATAATGTAGCATCTAATTTTAGAAAATGAAACAATTCGGGGCTTATTTTCAAGTAAGTACTAAATGAAAAATATTATTAAGTAAATGAAAAATTTTAGGTTAGTCCCCCCCTTAATTCACTAATCCACCAACATATTCTACAATTACTGTATTGAAATAATGTGTAGGTGAAGTATATTATGTTAGCCAAACATGCTTTATAGCATGTTTTACCAATATATACACAATTAAAAAAGTTACCTGAAATATTTAATTGCTGCTGAGCTAACTTAAGAGCAAGCAAATACTCCGGTGGTGCCTCCCAGGTGACAGCATTAGTAAACTGGTTCCAATAGTATGTGAAACCACTGTTCTCATCGTAACACGCTGACCAAGCTGCAAATGTTTCAAATTTTTTAATAACATTTATCTATATCTATTCAATAATTTTACACCACAGACTGATGTGGTGTGAAGTATCTGATATTAATAGGATAATACCTACTATATACAGACCAGCTGTAGCCTGTAGCTGTCTGTAGCCTGTTAGTGTTGTCCTTACTATTTAATAAGTTATTAGAACTATAATAAGAGCAAGAACTGTTCTTTTGTCTTTGTAGTTGGGTAAAAATTTGTACTAATTGAATTATGTATAGTATGTAACTGTATGTATTCAGTTTTTTTATCGTAGTTATTTTGCGGTAAACTATGTACTTAAGTCTTTAAAATAATGTTGCTTACAACAAAACCAGGCCATAAAACCGAGGGGTTGAAACATACAACAAAGCAAACACTTGACTTACGGCAATGCGGTATCGGTGCGGGGTGTACCCCCGCGGGTGCTGGGACCTGTGGCGTGGTGTTCGGGTAACTGGGGGGTCGAGCGAACCCCTCAGGTGCTTTGGACCCCCGTCCATCATCTGACTCCTCATCAGAGTCGCCATAGTTGACTAGACCTAACGGATTTGTCTTACTCATGGCAGGAAGATTTCAAGTTCTATGGAAAACTTTTCGTTGCTACGAGTAATTTATATAATTAACACTAATTTGCTTATTTAGTTTGTGCGAAAATCAGAGAAATATAATTATAACATGACGCCGCCATGCACCAAAGAGAATATAATCACTACGTTTTACCATGCACGGTGCGACGCAAAATGCAGTGTTGCCAACTATTCAAAACATTTTCCCCCTAAAGCAACTTCAAAACCCACTAAATTTCAACCAAAACTCCCCAAAAAATCAAAATATTTAAAATTACTTGGGGTGTGTTGAGTGTTCTACTTAGCGCTCAAAACGCTGAAATACACCTTCAACAGGCCAAACAAACAAACAGGCCAGCAGTTTTAAAATACTTCAATATTTTTTTTCCATTACATACAATGACAACAAAATAATAATCTGTCAGCCTACTGTCAGCAGTGTCAGCTGGTATGACTCATAGACTATTCATTACAGAGACAATATTATGTGCTTTGTGCGGTATTTTCATCAGGTGGCTTTCGAATCTTTGCCGCGAGCGACCGCGACCGGTAAAAATTCAAATAAAATGCTACTGTAATTATGACATAGAATATATGTATCATTTTCTACTGACATTTTCGCGGCTACCCATGCTGCTGCTGGTGGCGGCGTAAAGGCTAGTGGTAGAGTAAAATGAAACCTAAAGCCTATAATATCATAAAGTGGCATTTCGTTTGAATTTTCGTCCGTCGCGGTCGCTCGCGCCAAGGATTCGAAAGCCACTTTAAGGTTGTTATTAAAAAAATATTCCATTCTTCAAAAATTTTACCCCCAAAAATATCACCAAAATATCTTACCCCCTAAAAAACTCACTAAATTTATTTTTTCCCACTAAATTTAGTGGGAAATCTCCATAGTTGGCAACAATGCCAAAATAACAACTGACAGGTGACAACTGACAATTACAAGTGACAACTGAGTACTATTGACATGACACACAGGCGTCAATTTTTTTTTTTTGGAAAGCTTTTCTACAAAGCTTTTCAAAAATAACAGCAAAACATTAAAAAACATGATTCTCCTGCCTGTGTTTTACAATAAGAGCCAGCGACAGCCAGACTGTCATAATTTTATAAAAGAATAAGAATAAGAAACATTTATTTTGCACATCACACAATACAATATTTACAAACAGACATAAGAACAAGGACAAAGTATAAGTAATTTAAAATTATATTGTGTGTTGCCAAAAATGGACCCCAGCTCAGCATTAGCAGCATGTCTGCTGCACTGACATTCTGCTGGGACCAAGATGTGACATCACAATAATGTAGTTAGGTAGTACAAATACAAAACAAAACAAAACAAGAAGCATACTAAATTAATAAATTGAATATGAAAAAAAAAAAATAAAGAGAAAAAAATAATAATAATAAATAAAAAATAAAAGTGTACAATTCTTATAAGATATAAAGCTGAAAGTTTACTAGTTTATTAATCGTAGAGGTAAGAATGACCAGCTATAACTAATTATTATGGAGTTTCGATCGCGGTTAGTGGTTACCTTTTAGAACAGTAATAGTCAACATGCGGCCGGCCGAAATTTTATCAGTAGCCCGCCGCGCGCGCCTTCCGTAAAGTAAAAACACGTTTGTGGCCCGTATAAAAAAGGTCGAGTATCCCTGCTTTCGGAGGTAGGTATCCACTATCCAGTTCTAAAGATCTGCCCCACCTATACAAGATGTAACAAAACTAAGTGATAATACCAGCTACTGTGTGTGATGTGTATACACTGTAATTAGTACGTGTTCCTTGTAAAGAGTTCGCTGTGAAAGTAACAGTGCTGAAAGACCAATTTTTATTTCACTTCTGTGTGGGGAAACTCGTGACGCTGCACGCTGGGGCGCTTGCCCATACAAAAGTGAAAAAAAATTTTGGTCTTCCAACGCTGGCACTACTTTTACAGTGAACTATTTACAAGGAACACGTACACACCCTAAAGTAATATTATGACTAATTAGTTTTATTACATCCTGTATAGCTAATAATATAACACCATAAATCCCACACCGGTTTCGGTGACGGTGGTCGGTTTCATTGAAACCAGGCCAGTTACACAGGAGTAATTTTTATAGTGCCCAAGTGTGTGCGCATTACACAAGAGCACTCTCTATTTCTTTACTCTCATAAGTAACCCGTGGGACGGAAGACCGACACGACTGGCAAGAGATCAGGCGCAGGACCGACTTTTTACATGCCCATCCGACGCATGGATCTTCTTACTTGTCAGACAATCAGGTAATCAGCACTGGGTTATGAGAGTAAAGGAATAGAGAGTGCTCTTGTGTACTGCGCACACACTTGGGCACTATAAAATTACTCCTGCGTAACTGGCCTGGTTTCAATGAAACCGGTCACCGCCGGGAGTTATATTCTACAAAAGGAATCTCGTCTTCTACTGCCGGACATTTTTGACAGCTGTTGCTTCCCACTGCACTGCCAGACCACCTCAAAGTCTACTTTTAGGAAGTCAAGAGTATCTGGAAGTGGGACAAAAAAGGTTTTGTGACAGTTAAAAGCAGGACACGTGGACTCCTGACGCAATCTTTAACTCGTGTCAGGAGTCCACGTGTCCTGATCGAAAATCCGTAAGATCGTCTGCACGGTGTAGGAGAGCAAGTAGTTCATGCCTCGTTTTCACTTTTTTCACTTCGGTATTAATTTTTCTGAAGTGCAATTCCAACCTTTTTATGTTTTTTTTTATGAAATAAGGGGCCAAACGAGCAAACGGGTCACCTGATGGAAAACAACTTCCGTCGCCCATGGACAATGAAATAGGGGAGGGTAGGGAAGGGAAAAGGGTAGGGGATTTGGCCTCCGGTAAACTCATTTACTCGGCGAAACACAGCGCAAACGCTGTTTCACGCCGGTTTTCTGTGAGCCAAAGGGCAAAAACAGACCCTTTTACTAACCTTAACGCTCAAACCGCTAAACCGATTTTGCTGAAATTTGATATGTACTTTGAGTCCCAGGAATGGAAATAGGATACTTTTTATCCCGGAAAAATGTACGGTTTTCGCGAGATAAACAGCTAATTTTGACGTAATGGAGTTGCGGCGTCATCTAGTTCTGGATACTTAAATTTATAAATGCGAAAGTGTGTTTGTCTGTCACTTCCTGACAGGTTTTTTTTTCGTTGGGGGAATGCTTTTACGCATCCTCGGGGCCTGGGGAGGACCACCGAGGTATGTGGTACTCCCCGGGGCGGACGGAAGACGCACCCGGAGCTAGGTACCCACTAAAACCCCAACGGTGTTCCTGCTCCTGAAGGAGGGACTACGGGAAACGCATGATACTCGACACCTGACCCGTTGAACCGAATTTGCTGAAATTTGGTATGGAGCTGATACTTTGAGTCCCG
The DNA here is from genome assembly GCF_905147365.1 of Aricia agestis. Classification (NCBI taxonomy): domain Eukaryota; kingdom Metazoa; phylum Arthropoda; class Insecta; order Lepidoptera; family Lycaenidae; genus Aricia; species Aricia agestis. Next base: position 1,102,132 of record NC_056419.1, read on the forward strand.
GGAAAGGACATAGGATACTTTTGATCCCGAAAAATATACGGCAACAACCTAGTAAGTACGTAATTTAATTATAATTCTAGATTGTTGGTAACCACTAACCAGGTACACGGTACACGTCCATAGCTACTAGTTTGACCCATTTCGAGATGCCCAAATATTTGCGTGTACGGTCGTAAACTGCCCGATATATCCCAGTTTATACTAGTTGGGCCACAGACGCGGGCGTTCGCAATATTTAGATTCAAGTTTACTTTATAGTGTTTACACAAATTACAAATTATTTATACGATTAGTGTCATATTAATTATACTGGTGGTGATAATAAATGGATTGGTTTACGTGTTTTGTAATTTTTGTGAGATGGTGATAGTGCTTATTAGGTTGATTGGTGATTTAGATTAGGGTGCTCATGGTTTGTAGTATACATAATAAAGCCTGTGTAAATGTGAAAACCATTGATGTGTCCATGCCATTTAGCTAATGGATCCAATTTGATTTATAATAGTGGATACAACATAAGTGAGGATGTCACGATACGACATTCGTGTGGTGTATCCTCCGCCGCCTCCTAGCAAGTGTGCAAAGGTGAGAAACAAGCAGTCGCCTATCCTATCATTGTCATTACTTAAGTATATTCTCTTTGTATCCTATTTTATCGATAGTACACCGACAATAATTTGACAAAGTTCCACAGTATGTGTCAATATTATTATGTAATTTATTTAGTTTAACCACAACTGCATGCAATGCACTTCGGGCATTCAAGTTATCGATACAAATTAGCTACCTACGCCGCAACACTGTTGCGGCAAAACACGTTGATTGCGCAGGTACGATCGGGATAAAAAGTATCCTATGTCCTTTCCCGGGACTCAAAGTATCTCCATACCAATTTTCATAAAAATCGGTTCAGCGGTTTGGGCGTGAAAATGTAACAGACAGAAAAACACACTTTCGCATTTACAAAACTACTCGTATCTAGTATAGATAGATCAAACGCAAGATTTGACATCTCCTTCGGTTTCCGTTTAAAAATCTCATTCTCTTCCAGTTCCTGTACTACACATGGAAACTATGCTCGGTGGTGTTCTCCCATTTCGTGATGATCAGCCTGGTGGTGGCGTACTGCATCCTCGGAGCCGTCACCTTCGAGAAGCTGGAGTCGCAGCATGAGCGAGAGGTAATGATGATACGCTGATTTTCAGTACACTAAAAGCGGATATTATGGAATATCTGCTACCATACACCTGTTGCATGGCTGTCCCAAGATACGTATCAATCTTTTGAACCCAATAAGATTTTGCTGTCTGTTTATCTATCGTCTGTTCGTCCGCTATGTCATTATTATGACCAACCAATATTGTGCTCTACTCTCAGTAATTTAACCCTCACTCAGCTAAACAGATAAGCCTAGATTCCCGCTGTGAGGCCGCGGTATTTATCAAGCCGGTCCATTCGTAGGCTCTCTCATACACATTATAAATTTCAGGTAAAGCAGAACATCTCTCAAATCCGAGGCAATACGACACACAGCATCTGGATGATGACGAACAGAGTGTCGTACCTCAACCAGGCCAACTGGACCGCGGAGGTGGTGGATATGTTGAGGGTAAGTGATGAATAAGTATACACCCAAAACCGCACAACGATTTCGTCAGTCGCTACTCTATGTGCTTCTAGACTCTAGTCTTTTACTCTTGCGCAAGAAAATATTGTCAAACTAGATGACCCCCGCAACTTCGTTGTGCCAAAACTCGTTTATCGCGCGGGAACCGTACATTTTTCCGGGATAAAAAGTATCCTATGTCCTTTCCCGCGACTCAAAATATTTACATTTCTGCAAAATCGGTTCAGCGGTTTGGTAGGAAAGACTGAAGAGGTAACAGACAGACAGACACACTTTCGCATTAATAATATTAGTATGGAATTAGTATAGATGACCAGGGATGAAAAACCAGGGATTGAAAAGGGTTCCCTTAACTCTATCAAGGACCTTATAAATGATCTTGACTTTTGACTTCAATAACTTTGCTGACCTAGCTTTCCTGATAACTTCTAGGACTTCGAGAACAGCATTCTCCTGGAGATGAAGGTCCGTGGTTGGGACGGCAACGAAAGCACCGATCACATCCAGTGGACCTTCACTGGAGCTCTCTTCTACTCCATCATCGTAATCACAACCATCGGTAAGTGTTAGCTTAGAAAAATATTTTTATTGGATTTTTTAAATATCTAATTGAGCTAGTAACTACACTTCTTCTAATCCTGAGGTCTTTTAACTCCTTACATAACGGAATGTTAAATCAATTAATCTCGTTAAAGTCAATAGATAGAAAATAGAAATATTACAAAAAATACAAATTAATTTTACGACAAATAATATACGAAAATGTGCCGACAGCGATGTAAAGTGATTAAATGTTATGACTTGACTTGAACACGGTCACAAGTCACAACAAGCAACATGACATAAGATTTAACAGCAACATGATACTATACAGCAACAAACAGAAGAAAATTCGAAATCAATTATATCAGACAAACAGCAGTGGTATTTATAGCCAATACACTTAATAAAGACAGAAATGATGATGACAATGATGAATAGTTAGCCGGCCATCCGTCCCCCGCTATTACAGTTCAAAGAGATGAATTATGATGTAGGCATTGATGTGACGGCGGAAAATATTTTTTTATTAAAAAGCTGTTGATACACAAAAACGGTGCTTCACACATGATGCGATGAGCGTTCCGCAATATGATTCAAAGACGGTATTAATGATCATAATTTCTCGTAAAATTATATTCGCTACATTAGAGGCTTTAGAATCCAATAACACATAGTCAACAAATAAACACAAATGTTATCCGATTTTAAAGTGCCTATAAAATGAAAAAGTTTAATTAAGTTACATAAATGCCTAGGCATATTTAGTTTAGCTAATCAATAATTTACATCCTATTTTTGTAAAATGTTAGATTGAGAAGTGTCATAAAGATTTTTGTAGAGTTCTCTTCGTAAAATCCTTCAATATATTTTGAAAACGCAGTGACTTCCCAGTATGGAGAATCCATTTCTATTTGGACAGCAGTAATATATGATGGATGTAGGCTATTCCTGATATTCCAATATTTCAGCGCACGCGCTGGCTCGCCGCCAACACATATAAATCCATTTTTTAGGCCCACATATACATTTCAACGCGATCGTGTCACATACCTTAGTGTCCTGTTCTGTTAAGAGCTAATTTAAAAGAATTTAATAGTCTATGGCTATAATTGCAGTAGATGCTACATAATAAATTATTCATGTATAAATAGAGTCAGTTTATTTTAACCCATCAAGCTCCATAAGCTCACCGGTGAGCGAGACACAATAGAATAACAATAGATTTCCAAGAATCCACGATCGAAGAATTAAAGCACATTTTGATGAGGCAAGGAATACGCTGAAAAATTATTAAAATATTCGAATTTATTAAAAAACTTAGACATAAATTAGGCGCAAGTACGACGGACAATAACACGCTTATTATAATTCCTAACTATATCACATCAGAAATAGCTTTCATGTGCTAACTGTAAAAAAAATTAATTAATTACTATACATAATTATTTATATCTACAAGTACTTTAAGAACAAGACATATAGTAATATAATTATATAAGAGAAACGTGAGGACAAAATAAGAATAAATTATCATAACTATAAGCTCTAATTCTATCTTAGCATCTACAAATAAAAAACCTAAAATACATAACTTAATAATCATAATTCCATGGTCCTATCCTACCAGTAGGTCCTCCTGGTCCAACTAGAACCCCTCGATTTGGTCCTATAGATCCACTCGGTCCTCCTGGACCAACTAATATACCATTTCGATACGTAGGGTATCTTCTCGGTCCTATAACTCCTGTAGGACCGCCGGGACCTACTAGTATAGGTCTATTATTGTACGCTGGTCCAATGAATCCAGTTGGACCCCCAGGCCCAACTAAGACTCCTCTTTGTGCTGATTCGTTTGGGCCTTGATCATATTCATCGATGACATTCTTCTTTCGTTTGTCGTTAACCGGTCCTATTATTCCTGTTGGACCTCCGGGTCCAACAAGCACAGGTTTTGGGGTTGCATCTAATCCATTAAAATTAGGACCAATTATACCAGTCGGGCCACCGGGACCAACTAGTACTGGTCGTGGACTGCTGGGTCCAAATCCGTTGATTTGCTGTGGCTGTGGTTTAGTTGAGATTGGTCCAAAGTTCTGGGACGAGTAATTTGGTAGACGGTCATCATTCACCTCGTTGAATAACGCTGAAAGAAAATGAAATTAAGTTTTTATTAATTTATTAGTTCGAGTATTGTGTAGCGTCCACTACTTTTAATATGACATATGAAGAATTGGCAGGTTATGACTTATGACTTATGGCTTTATAACTTTAATAAATAACAACATTAATAATTACCTGATGTGTCGTATGATGGTGATTTGTTATAGCAGCACAGGTACTGGTTAGGTCCACACGCGTTCTACAAAACATATATAAAATCCTGTAAAGTCTCACTTGATAAATTATTTATTCTATACATATATTGTTGTAAATAAAAATTCAGATTGAAAAGATTGCATTCTTTCTTCTTCCTCATCTTGACTAATATATTAATTTAAACAGACTGGTCATTAAAAAAGATGCACAAGTAGGAATAATAATATTATGTGGAATACTCACAGAGTCCATTTTGAAATTGCAGTTCGGTGTGGTCACGCACTTGCAGTAGTGCAAGGAGTCCAGGGTACCATCGGGAGTCAGTTGAGTTCCACTGCAATCATAAATTACGTCATAATAAACAAAATATTAAAAATATATTTTAGGAAACCAGCAGTAGGTTAGCAACCTGATGATGATAATGATGAATAATTATTATAGATGAGAGGTGAGAATGCTCTCGATAGAAACTTTTTATTAATCTCTGTGATGTCAGCTTTTAAATAAAAAAATACAAAAATAAATATTATTACAAGGCAAATCCATGCTATAGAAAAGCATGTATCAAAGGATAAGTACCTGTTTCTTCTATCATGTCTGATGTCCTTCACTGGATACCGTCCATCGCCTAGTGGTCTGTTGTAGAACCCCTCCGTGTCTAGTGGTGGTTGAAACGGCACATCTTCTAGGTCACCTTGGTAGTATCTGGAAAATATAATAAGTAAAAGTTAATTAACATTTAAGTTACCGTATTTATCTATACGTATATTATACATGCGAAAATGTGTCCGTCTGTCTGTATATTTGTCTGTTACCTCTTCACGCAATGAACCAATGTTGGCGGAATATTTTGGATACTTTTTATCCCTGAAAATGTACGGTTCCCGCGCGCTAACTGAATTTTTGCGCAACGGAGATGCGGACGTCATCCAGTTTTATATATTTTGAGGTTTCGATGATTTGTAGTGTTTCGTTGAATTCAAGTTCATTCAAATGTACATCTTTCTAAATGTTTTTTCTTTTATGGGATTATAGACCTAATTCAAATCACATTAGAACTATAACTAGAGCACATCAAATACAATTTCATCACCCGAGCTCCGTGCCACCCTTTTTTGCAATACGCCTTGACAATAGTTTTCGCGAATAATTTCGCCAATATCATTGCACAGCGTACTCGTTGTTTCTCAACTGTAGCTATGTTTACATAACATACAGCTGTAACTAGAACTGATAATCAATTACGTAAATTAAAAGTCCGATTTTCGAGGTCACTTCCTCAAACTTTTACAGTCTCATATCGCAAGACAGTCGAGGAGGTGTCAAACCTTCACTGATTGTAAATTGCTTTTCAATATCTTTTTGATCCTTCACGTATTTTATTTTTAAATATTTCGGTCACTAATTTAACTTTTTCTGGTAAAGCTGAAATGTTCTATCAAAAAATTAATTTCACAGGTCGTCTGCACTATAGCCAATCTCTAGTTTTTATAGCATTGTTAGAATTATTGAAATACTGAAGACACAATACAAAAATGTCTATTGTCTAGATTCTATCATACGGAGATCCTTGACTCCTCTGCAATTAATGATTAGCAAGATTTCTAACTAAAAACCTTGCAAACCGCATAAAGCGTACTCTCAACCTTCTTTCGAACATAAAGATGTTTCCGTGTTTTTGTGTGACTAATTTCTCATGTTATATTCATAGAAATTCAAATTAAGTTTGTGTTTGTATTAAATTTTTGTTCGCTGAGGACTCTTATGCTCAAGTGACTATGAAACTTGTTTTTTACGAACTGAATCTATTCAACTAGATAACGCCCGCAACTCCGTTGTGCCAAAACTCGGTTATCGCGCGCGAATCGTACATTTTTCCGGGATAAAAAGTTTCCTATGTCCTTTCCCGGGACTCGAAGTATCTCCATGCCAAATTTAAGCAAAATCGGTTCAGCGGTTTAGGCGTGAAGAGGTAACAGACAGAATCAGCAAACCGCTCTGCGCATTTTTTGTTCTCACTTTTAAATCGTTCAACGGCCGACCTTGTCTTAGTTCAATAACTACTATCAACGCAAAGTTTTTGTTGCTTAGTACCTTGTTAGTAGGTACTTATTACATATTCCTTTAAATTACATTTTACATCAAGTCCTATCCGCCAACCGCAAGTTAACATTTTTTATCAATAATTTCAATATGCACAATAGGTATGTACTACCAGTGAAGTTGATTCCTTCAGATAGCGGTCCTAAGTAGTTTAGTCGCATTGTCGAACTCATCAGACCGATCACAATATCTAATATTGAATTGACATAAGCCGACCAAACGGCCTAGGTCTGTCAACTGCCTAGGAATCAATTTCGTCGGGTATACTGTATACAATCTTTTCCCTAATGACGTTCCACGTTTTTGAAGATAATATCTTAGCCAGCGGTTCATCAATAGATGTTTCTATTACCTCACCGTACATAGTTATAACTTTGTTAGCTGATGATGATGTATGTAATATAAGTTACAATCCCTTCTCTATAAATACAGCGTTTGCGCAAGACGTTATGCCCTGATAGACCGAAACTATTTTGGGATTCCTTAATCGAATCACAACCTTGTTTATAGCAGTCTAATATTATGTGTAAACAATATTCCTGATAATATAATTAATAATTTTCAGATGATTGATTCTGAATAATATTCAAATTGAGAAAAACTTGCATTTATTTAGTTCAGGATTGAGTAAGAAGTCCATTTGTTTTTTTATGCGTATACTTTTGGGGTTCTAGTAATTTTATGCTCTCCACCTTTTGAAATAGTAGTAAATCGCAAGTCATATTGTAGATAGCATTAGGGAGTTGATTCATAAGGTTTGTCCACACTGTGCCTTTTTTTGTTCATCAAGGGCATGCGTTATAGCGCAGTCAATATCGCACGTGAGGCATGCCCGCGACGCACTGACACTTTTCTATCCAACGCGGGTGGATTTTGACGCATTCAATTATTGAATATGCCAAATGAAAGTTGAATAAAAAGATGATGACGAAAATTGAAGATGAATTAATTGCATAGTGTGGACATAGGTAATGGCGGATGGCGGACCAACGAAAGTTGGTAGTGTTGTGTCAAACCCATCCGACAGATCACAGCTATCATTGAATTGCCTTAATCCGACCCAACATCGTAGGTCCGTCCCAAAAAATGAGAGTAGTCTCATACTAGAAGTTTGTCTTCTCATAATTTGTACCTTCGAAGAAATTGATTCATAGGCAGTTGACAGTTTTTTTGGGTAGAAGAGGTAGCTCTTCTCTCTCTACCAAACAATTTAAAGATATTCCAAGTACTTGACCTCCGACCTAACTCGTGCGAAAGGAAGATGCTAATAAGATTACCATTGTTAATAAAAGATATGGTTCACATGGTGGTGGTATTGTGGTGTCGGTGATATGTCGGCCAAGGTGACCGAAATCGACCACGCGTGTCGGCAAGATACGTTTAAGTGAATTATGATTTTAGGTTTAAGTAATAATTAACGGCCTGAATATTATATCTAAGTTTGCGTGCGGTTTTTCTTATACAAATGCGTTTCGTCTATAAATAAGATAACGGATTATATAGGTATTTTCGAAAACATTGTTCCGATTAGTTCAATATTCTTCTTTAAATGCTCTTATCAAATTATATCCCTAAAAATACCTATTACCTTTTTCTTTGCCTATTACCCTTTCCTTAGCATTTTCTTATCCCTATTTTCTTGTTATTAGTTATTTTTTATACATAATAAATTATACTTATATAAAACATTTTTGACTTGCTTTTCTTTATTTATTGTTTCGGACATTTCTTTTCATTGAATGTTATATATTTACGAGCTTTTGCCCGCGGCTTCGCTCGCGTTAAGAAGTATTATTATATACAAACTTTCATCCCCTATTTTACCCCCTTAGGGGGAGAATTTTTTTAAAGTCCTTTCTTAGCGGATGCCTGCGTCATAACATCTACCTGCATGCCAAATTTCAGCTAGATCCGTCCAGTGGTTTGGGCTGTGCGTTGATAGATCACTATGTCAATCAGTCAGTCAGCTTTTGCCCGCGGCTTCGCTCGCGTTAAGAAGTATTATTATATACAAACTTTCATCCCCTATTTGAACCCCTTGGGGTTGGAATTTATCAAAATCCTTTCTTAGCGGATGCCTACGCCATAACATCTACCTGCATGCCAAATTTCAGCCCGATCCGTCCAGTGGTTTGGGCTGTGCGTTGATAGATCACTATGTCAATCAGTCACTCACCTTTGAGTTTTATAAATATACGAGCTTTTGCCCGCGGCTTCGCTCGCATTAATAAGTATTATTATATACAAACTTTCATCCCCTATTTGAACCCCTTGGGGTTGGAATTTATCAAAATCCTTTCTTAGCGGATGCCTACGTTACGAGTATAACATCTACCTGCATGCCAAATTTCAGCCCGATCCGTCCAGTGGTTTGGGCTGTGCGTTGATAGATCACTATGTCAATCAGTCAGTCACCTTTGAGTTTTATATATACAGAAGAAGATATAGATATATCCGACTTTAGTTAACCTAATAAGTTCTATCATGGAACACTATCATCAACATCACTACCATCATTGTCCTTATCATCATCATCATCCTTACCCGTATCATGATCCTCACCTGGACGCTCTGATGCTGGCTTTCTCCTGGTCGGTGAATTGAACCTTGGAGTCCACTCGCACGCTTTCAGCCCCATCCGGCCACTGTAAGGGCTCCGCTCTCACCACCATCAACAACATACACCATTTTATACCTGCGAAGAAGAAAATAGCTGTTTTAAAAGAACGAGGCACCAGAAACAAACCAGCCAGTAATACAAAACATTTCACAAAACTTTGTTCGCAAAGAAATTTCTTTTATCGAGCAGAATCGCACATTTTTCTGGATAAACCGATGATACAGAAACGCTGTAGATATCTCTTATAAGTTTGAGTTTGATCACGGCCCTGCGATTAAACTGTAAAGAGACAGACAGACAACGAAATATATGTTACGTTACGTGTTATATTTGAAAGAGTGCGCTATTAAATTATCACAATTTGATAGCACAGGTCGCAGGTGTGAAAGACAGACAAGGAGTCTGAGAGGTTGCTGCAGCCTAAATAAAGTTCAACACTTTTTTTAATCAAAATTGGGATAATGAACTGAAACAATTGGGATTTGCGTCTTTAAATCAAAACTGCCTGAGACCTAGGTAGTTTGATATCTAGATACCTTAATCAATTTGTTTTGATAAATGGCGTAGAGTGTGAGTCATAAAAGTAAACATAGGTCTAAGTGCTAGATAATGGTAGATCCTAGGATGGATTCATGTTATTGTTCTCCGTTAATTAAGTAAATTATACAAGCGACAGTCACGCGAATTACTCATCTGTGACTAACACTAGCTTACTTACTTGTTTAGGTCTAAAACCTAGCTGGTGGTAGCCTAAACTGCCTATCATAGAGACCCTAAATTTAGAGGGAGCTTTGGATGACATTAGTATTAGAGAAGACAGAGTTTTCCGCAGTTTATTCGGAGTTCAAATGGAAAAATCTGTCAGACCATTTTCTCAAGGGATCCAGATTGCTAGGTATCATCTAAAAATGTTATACCTATAATAATACCTATAAAACATTTCTATATCAATTTAATTATAAATTACAAACCATAAAAAATATAATAACCAAAAATTAATAGGGACAATTGCTGTAAATTATATAATTTTCCTAGTATTAGGAGATCATCATTAAATTCGTAAGATTTAATCAGGTATTTAGAATGCTGGCCTAATTGTTTTGGAATTTGATCATGACTCTAGGCTCTAGAGTCTAGACTCTAGATTAACACATAGGCTACCTTTTATACTATAAAAGTTACAATGATCTCTATTATAATATGGGGCTTCTCTGAGGACAGCAGCTATAGTATCAACATACACAGTAAGCTCATAAGTGGTCCAATGTGTATGTGGGCGGGCGGTTTTGCAAGCGTTTAGCAGTTACCACATACTTCGCCTTGGCTTTTCATGTATAGACATAACTGCCTACTGAGATTTTCTTCGCGCATATTAAACTATTTAGTTTGTGTATATTTTTTAATGATTTCTAATATTTTATTGAAACTACACCGCTACTGAAATAGCTGGTAGCTACCTACCTATTTCAGGTACGTTTTTACGTTACGTTACGTTAATCAGTCTGTAGCTATGTAATGAAAAATTTACAAACGAATTATGTTTGTAAACTCGGTTAAGAATACTTCACACTGAATAATTTACTACTTTGATTTAAAAATCTTGTACACAATCAGGTAAACATAATTATAAAATAAGTCTAGGTAAATAGTAAATACTTTTCAGTCACTTGTTGTTATAACTTAATACCACGTGTTTCGCCGAGTGAGTGAGTTTACCGGAGACCCAATCCCCTACCCCATTCCCTTCCCAACCCTCCCCTATTACCCTATTTCCTCTTAAAAGGCCGGCAACGCACTTGCAGCTCTTCTGGTGCTGCGAGTGTCCATGAGCGACGGAAGTTGCTTTCCATCAGGCGACACGTTTGCTCGTTTGCCCCCTTATTTCATAAAAATAACAAATAATGGAGCAATAAAATTAAATGATTCGAACTAAGAATACGGGGATCAGCATTATAAAAAAAATTTTTTTTGGCGAATTACAAAAAAAACTTTCAGACCTGCAAAATGTGTTTAGTAGTTCGCCTGAAAGAGCACGTAAAATTTTACGCTAAGTAGTAATAGTACAATGTAGTAGTAGTCTGTAGTAGCACCTAGTAGTAGTGTTTCGACTCACCAGTAAACATGTTTTATCACTATACCAACATAGCCGTATGAAGGTCCGCCGACTGTACCGCCGGCTAGCACTTATGTAACTGGCTGTTTCAGTTGCAACTTACTGTAGTACGAGTAGTAGTTAGTATGACTTAATTGTTTCATGGACGAAATAGATATCTGATCGCAATCGGTTTGTCGATAGATCAGTAACTAGACTAACTGCCAGTTATTTTGAAGCCGCGTCGCACGGGAAACTACTGCATCTTTCAACGCTTAGAAATGACAGTCACCAATATTATCTTTAGTAATATTCATGAAGATTAAATTAGGTATTAGGTATAGTTTAAAAGAAGCTGCTGTGTAGCTATTTCCCATCGAAGAAATTGATTCAAAGGCCCGAAAAAAGGGGCAGGGGGGACCACATCATCCAAAAGATGATGTGGTCCCCCCTGCCCCTACCTGGGTACGCCCATGAGTGTATTAGTATTCAAATATTATTATATTGTTTAACTATTCATTTGTAGACTCTACATAGTTAATTCTAGAGTCTAGATAGTAAGTAAGTACCTAATATTATTGTTTTTTTTTTATGAAATAAGGGGGCAAACGAGCAAACGGGTCACCTGATGGAAAGCAACTTCCATCGCCCATGGACACTCGCAGCACCAGAAGAGCTGCAAGTGCGTTGCCGACCTTTTAAGAGGGAATAGGGTAATAGGGGAGGGTAGGGAAGGGAAGGGAAGGGAAAAAGGGAGGATAGGGAAGGGAATTGGGCCTCCGGTATATTTTGTATATTTCATAGAATTAGTCACCATTTTGGGTTCCGAGTCCCGAGTGCTTTGCTTGAATAGGTTACCTTACAAATTGTAATTTGTAGAGAACTTTTTTTTTTATTAAATAAGGAGGTAAACGAGCAAACGGGTCACCTGATAGAAAGCAACTTCCGTCGCCTATGGACACTCGCAGCATCAGAAGAGCTGCAGGTGCGTTGCCGGCCTTTTAAGAGGGAATACGGTAATAGGGAGGGTAGGGCTGGGAAGGGAAGGGAAAAAGGGAGGATAGGGAAGGGAATTGGGCCTCCGGTAGACTCACTCACTCGGCGAAACACAGCGCAAGCGTTGTTAAACGCCGGTTTTCTGTGAGAACGTGGTATTTTTCCGGTCCAGCCGGCCCATTCGTGCCGATACGCCCACTTTCATACTTACATTAAATAGAGACAATATAATGTTGCACTCTGCCCAAAGTTGTAAAGATGCTGAGCCAATATTCGCAGCAAATACAAGGTCAAGAATCCTCTTTGACATTCACCTACAAACAAACACGTTTTATTAACATTGGCATTGAGCTGGGAGTTTTGGACATAACGCCCAAATCCGCGACGCCTTGAGACATCGAAATTAAAAGTTACACCAAAATGGAGACAGCTTTACTTCCGGATTGATTAATCGGATTTTATTCTTCCTATTTTAATAGTTTTGATGTAGAATATGACCTAGGATGCATGTTTGTTTTATTTATAAAATCTTCTAAATTAATTCGACGATGCATGTATGTGTTTAGGTTTTGAAGTAAAACTGTTGCTCCTTTTGCGAAAACAAAACAATTATTTGCGTGGAAAACTCACGAAAAACTTCTTTGAAAAAGAGATGAATTTTGTTTGTTAAAATTATTTCAAAAAAATACAGCCAATAATAGAATCTTCTTTTAATTGGCTAAAATTAGGATTCTCCTAATAATATTTAATACGAATATAATACTTAATGTTAGTATAATGATAGTATAATATTATAAAGTATGCAGTCTGAAGGCCGGCCTGCGTCGAACTGCCGGTGGAAAGCCCTAAGGTCTCTCAACCCGCTGACCTACATTGCCAAAAACAATATAATGATATTATTGTTTTAAAGAAAATTATTATATAATGGATGGACGACTTGGATACTAGGCTCTAGAGTCCAAGTAGTCTATTCATTCAATCAAAAGTCAAATCTGTTTATGATTTTTCACTGAATACTGTTTTGCTACTTTATTTAGACAAGCTTAAAAATCTTAATTAACATTATATTAATTATAATTGTTATAACAATTAAATATACACAAGAAATTGGAAATCAGAATTTAATCTAATGAGTTATGACGTCACAACTGAAATAGGCATGATGACTATTTTTTTCTTATCGGTAATTGAAAGACACTTAAAAATAGAAACATCGTTGAAAGAATGACTCTGATAGCTTAAAAATTCACCAAGATATGACAATTCAAATATCTCATAAAAAAGACCTGCTCGAAACGCTCCATACAAAGTGCTACGATAGTATGACGTCAGTCTTTCGTAGTTTTTACGCATCGAGAGACAACTTTGTTCGACAGGTATATTAAATATTGCGTTTATGAATGTGGTTTCGTAATAAAAGTTGCTTTTAATTGCATAAGTTATCGAATTGTATACAAATATTATGAAATTTAATTGAAAAAAAAATTCGACTTGAATATCCAACTTTGAAGGCGCATAACAAAAAAAATACATTTGCTATCAAGCTGAAATTTTGGGAACACTTATTTTTTACCGTGATTTCTTTATTTTATTAAAAAAATTTGCTAATCTTTGACCTTGTCATCATCCCTATTGTCATTGATGTACAGCAGCTCTAGATAAGATCTAGCTGCAAGTTTCAATTTCATTTGGAGGTCGTGTGATGTGACGTTGTGATCCAATTTTTGGTAGAATACCCGGTGATTAACTTAATATGTATTAATTTAGTAATAGTGGTCCAATTTATAGATACAATTCTGTCTTTCAAAGGTGTGTAATGTGTATGTTAGGTCAGATAAATTATTACATTTAGTTTGGAACTTCAAACAAGTATCTTTACTTGTTGTAATAAAACACTTACCTAAGTACTTATTTTAATTACGTGTAATTTTAGTGTTTAGGCTTGGTGGTGTTCCGTATTTAGTCGATGTAAATTCTTTTATATGGCCTGTAGCAAATCGTTCCCACGGCAAAGTTAAGGGAATCTTAACAATTTATTATATTGGTAACTAGCTCCTAATGTATGTCAAGTAGAACATACTTACCATTAAAATAGTTACACGTTAGATCCATAAACCCTAGATTCAGCAAATTCAATATAAACTGTAAGATTGCATTATGAATTGTTCCTACTACCTATAAAATGTATGACATAAGCTAGATTATCTTATTATTGACTAGCTGATAATATGATGCCCACAACTCAGTTGCGCCATTCATGTATCGTGCAGAAACCGTACATGTTTTCAGGATAAAATTAAGGGTGAAGCCAAAGGAGCGTACCTAATATTTTGTGAGTTGTAGTCGCAGAATTTCGGCTGGCAGAAATTCTGCTGCATTCAGTTTCATACAAAAGTCCTGTTTGATTCACACGAATGTAATTTTGTGAGTCATGATTTGTATGAAAAGATGTTATTTTTACGCGGCAGAAATTCTGCGACTCACGACTCACAAATTACGCTCGTTTGGCTTCACCCTAAGTAACTATTCTTTCCCGGGAGTCGGGACTCAAAGTATCTCCTGAATGACAAATTTCAGCAAAATCAGTTCAGCGGTTTGAGCGTGGAGAGATAACAGACGGATAGACACACTTTCGAATTTACAATATTTTAGATTAGTAAGTATATTAATATGTAACATATTTTATGGATATGGATTTAGTAATCGAAAAAGCTTGAGACAGTGACAAACAACATCGACAACATATATTAATCTTAAACACGGTTTTTAATAAATATATTGTGTCTATGTATTTTATATCGACGTGATTATAATTTAGGATTTGGTGATAAACCCAAATCGTCGCGGCCGCGCCGACCTCGACGCTGTATCCGAAACGGAAATTATTATACTGCTTCTTATAACACGTATCATGACTATGATATTCTGTTATATCATGATAATATTATTAAGCTCGGAACTATATTATTTTAACATCATGATCATTAATTTATACTTGATTTAAAACCAAGCCCAAGCAATCCCAAGGGAATTATAGTATCGAAAATGTTCTTTTTAAAATTTAAAATCGAAATAAAGTATTATTTATTGAATAATATTGCAATAAAAGTACATATTTAAATAAGTTAAAAAAGTGAAAAAGAGACTGCATCGGCCGGGAATCGAACCCGGGCCGCCCGCGTGGCAGGCGAGCATTCTACCACTGAACCACCGATGCTCATGACTAAATGATGAAATTGTGATATATTTTGCTCAAGTGACACATATTCCACTTTGCTTGTGAGCTAGTGCTATAATATCATAATAGTGCTAGCTAATTTGTTCCTGATTTTTCCCTCGTTTTAACTATAATAATAATATTTTATTAAGTTTCTGCTTACACTACTGATGATGATACTGCTATACTTTCCTACCTATAATAATAACATAGTAAGTAATTACTAATTATTAGTACTTAACCAATTAAAAAAAAGCATATTTATTTTGACACTTACTTTTATACTTACTTAACAAGTTGATAAAAAAAATTATAATATTTTTTGCAGGCTACGGACACATCGCACCAAAAACCCAAACGGGGAAGGTGGTGACAATTTTCTACGCCATTCTGGGGATACCACTCATGCTATTATGCTTGTCCAACATTGGTGACGTCATGGCTTCATCTTTTAGGTAAGTATAATATTATTATAGCCTTTACTTCCATTACTTTAGTTCAGACTTTATAGCCTAGTAGGTAAACGAATGCCCAAAATAGGGGTCTGCTTGGAAAAGTCGAAAGCAGAAAATTTAACTTTGGTACTTTGTTTAGAGTAGTTAGGAGATAAACATACTAAACGTTCTGACCCCTCCGAGGTGAGCTCGAGGGAGGGGGGGACAAAGAAGGTCCCGTTTTTTGCTTTTTTGCTTATTCATCAAAAACGATGCTTCGTACGAATTTTTCTTCTACTACATAATAAAAACTTAATAAATTCTCTACAACTTCGTCCTTTACACTTTGTATCTATCTCCAATCATTGCCTCGCTATGAGCTTCTAAAATTGGCCGATTTTCAAGTGTGTTTTTTAGGGTTTCGTACCCAAAGGGTAAAAACGGGACCCTATTACTGAGACTTTGATGTCTGACCGTCTTCCTGACCGTCTGTCTGTCCATCTGTCTGTCCGTCTGTTTGTCCGTCTGTCTGTCCGTCTGTCTTTCCTTCTGTATGTCCGTCTGTCTGTCTCCAGGCTGTAACTCAAGAACGATAATAGCTAGAGAGTTGAAATTTTCAGAGATTATGTATTTCTGTTGCCGCTATAACAATAAATACTAAAAACAAAATAAATTAAATATTTTAGGGGGGCTCTCATACAACAAACTTGATTTTTCTCATACAAAAAACAATTAAATGTTGAATATCAAACCTTTGCCTGATTTTTTCGCTTAATATCACTTTGGAGAAATCGTTTATAATTAACAAAACTAGCGCATGGTGCAATAATAAAGGGGGGGCAAATTACCCAGGTTCTGGTGCCAGGGGGGGGGGGGGGCAAATCACCCAGGTTCTGGGCCAGGGGGGGGCAAATCAGATTTTTCATAAGCTATGTGTTTATAAAGAATAAAAAATTTATAATTTTTAGTTGTAAAAATATTGTATTGCAAACAAATGGCAAAAATTCGTTCTTAATTTTTAATTTTTATAGATATAAGTACTAGATAATATACTTAGTAGGAACGTCAACATGATCCAGGGAGGGGCAGCTGCCCCCCCTGCCCCCCCCCTCGGTACGCCCATGTTTTAAAGTAGCCATTGTTTGTTTTATTATTATTTGCTTTCAAATAGTTATTACAGAATATCATATTGCGTTTAAATTTGATCAGGCGGAATATTGTTTGGTGTGATTGCTATTATTTTATCACAGGCGCGTCAATACAATATAACAATTTATGTGTTACCAGGTTTCTCTACTGGCGTGTGTGCTGCTATGTGTGCACTCGTCCACCGAAAGAGTCTCATCGTCGTCATTCGAATAGGTTAGTTTACCTTGCCCGCAAGATTCGCTGTCGGTCTGTCGGCTGTAACCGACTTGACACTTTGAGTTCCGGGAAAGTTTCCACACCATCATCAATATACGTTCGACAGTTTGGGCGTGAAGGGATAACAAACAACCAAATATAAAAATATTTGTCTATTCCAGAAAAATATACCTTCCGCTTCATAAACTTCGGCGCAACGAAGTTTTTTTCATCGTCTAGTTACTGGACTCTAGTACGTTAATATATTTTCAGACGGTCCGTCCGCTGCGGCAGTACCCGGGGCTCCACACGTCGTCGCAGACCGCTGGAACGAGCGCACTCAGATACTGATTGCAGGTTTCTTCTGAGGAGTTTGTTTATAAATAATAATTTATCGCTAATTAAACAAAAGTTAAAATTATAACGTTTTTTGTGTCAGGTATCGTGATAGCGGCTACAGTTCGCGCTCGCGTCGCGGCCGCCCCGCACCACGCACTCGTTCGCAGCCACCACCGCAGCCACCGCCGCAGCCGACAACTAGAGACAGAGGTATTGCGAAGGTCTCGACTCTCGGCCGCAAACTTTCCAAAACCTTCAATAACGGCCGCAAACGGAGACATCGAATAACGTTTTTTTTATGAAGATTTTGACACTTTATTGTATTATAGACTAGAGCTTAGGTCAAATGTTCATTATAGTTAAGTAATCATTAAATGTGTGCGGCCGTTAGCGATTTTTCTAGTACTGAATTATAACAATTACTCGAATCCATTAATGAAACAAAAAGGCAAGGGACAATTTAATAGTAATTAATATTTTTAATTCGATGCGAAATATTATACTCGACGCGAGCGGTGCGATGCGAACCGATAATTCACGATGCCGAGTTTTTAACAAATAGCAAAGCAATAACACTTAGCAAGCTGTGACATCAAAATTAGCGTGTTAATGAAATAAATAGAAAATAGCATTAAATTCCCATTACTAGGTAAAGGATGTAAATTCAATATAATATAAACAGTTTCAGGTCCAAGAGACTATGAAATAGAAGACCGCTCGCCAGCTAGATACGAGAGATATGGACGAGAGCCGTATGAAGAGGAGGAAGGTACGTATCTCAAACGTTAACAGCTTAGTAAAAGTTGAGCATAATATTAATAGTTAAGTAATTTATTATTCACTCCATACACAAATAAATAGATAATGTCAAAAATAAAAAGTAAAACATTACAAACATGAAATTCATATTATTCCAGAGGAATTTCCAGTGATTGCATTACCGCTTCAAGACTTACATGCAGCACTCAAAGATTTGGAAGACTATCAAAAGAAGATCCCACATAAGCCAGAAAATCGCAGCAAATCTCTCCCTAGACCCTCTAAACCAAAACCAGAATATGGACCCAGAAGAGATTTCGATAGTCAAAGACATTTTGAAATAGACGATGGAAACGAAATTCTAGAAATGCACGATCTTCGTGACGTTGATTTTGAGAACTATAGAGAGAGACGGGCTATAGAAGAAAGAGATAGAAGGAAGAAAGAAAGAGACTACGGTCGTAGAGACATTGAGTATGATCCGTATGATGATGATTGTGAATTTGATGTTCCGAGGCATAGACGAGAATATGATCGTAGGTGGGTAGACAATAAAATTATAGCTTGTAAAGTGAGTATCATTGATAGGGAAAAATAAATAAAAAATACTTTAAGGACTGTGTAAGGCTTGTATTATAAGTTGTGTATCTTTCGATATAAGTAAAAGGTATAGTCATATTTATCAAATTACATTACTCATAACAGAATAGACCGTGGCAGATCAGAATGTTACGACAGAGACATAGAATACGGGCGACCAGGGCGGCGCGCGCGCAGCGCTGTCTACGACTATGAGCGACGACCTGATGATATTGATAGAGGACGCAGGCGGCTCCGACGATTGTACACTGTTGAGGACGCACCAAGGAAATACGTTAATGATAGATATGTAAGTAATGAGAAGTATAGTGACGACCCAAAAGATTTAGTGGCAAAAGTCAACGAGGCGATGTATACATTAGAGTATATAAATTCAATATTAAAGAAGTATTAAACTTTACACCATACCCTTAGTGATAAAAAATAAAAGCCACTTTTACTTAAATTTTATTAAATCTGTTTTGCTATACAATGGAACAAACATACATTATATATACATAATATTAATGATTGTGATTTGATATTTTACAGTCTATATCACCGGACAGAGAGGAGTGGAGTGATGAACCACCGCCCTTGAGAAGAGGAAGACCACCAGGTTAATGAAATTAATCAAATTATTATAAGAAAATTTTTGGCAATGTTAATTATGATCACAGTTAAATGATTTCAAATAGATACAAAAAGAGAACGTATGAGAATTATCGCACAACGAGTAAAGATTATTTCAAAATATAAAACTAATTAATACATTTTCAACTAAGATAATTCTGACCAATTTTTACATTTTCCAAAAAGTTATTTAATTGTTACAGCATGGGGCTCTAGACAGTCGGATATCTACCCCGATTCAACTGCAGGGCCAAGTAAAGAAGAGGTATTTTATTCTCCCAACTTACTTTTCCAACATTTATTATTGTTTTTGTGATACGATTTACAAATTTGGCCAGCATTTGGCCAGTCTATAATAATATTATGTTAGTTGGTTAGTTATCTGACAGTAAACCACTTAAAGACTGCCATTTTGCACACTTTCATATTTTTTTTGTTGTTGTTATTTCTTTTGTTTTTTTTTTTGTTTTTGTCTTTTTATGTGTTTTTTATGCTGCTTTTCGTATGTGCAAATAAATATTTTTTTTTATTATTACTATTATGTTTTTTCAGATAAAGCCCGTCCCCATCTGGCTATGTGTGTTTCTAGTAGCGTCATATATCGTCGCGGGCACATTCCTCTTCAAGAGTTGGGAGGGCTGGGCGTACCTCGATGCCGCTTACTTCTGCTTCATCACACTCACCACCATCGGCTTTGGTGACTTTGTGCCGGCACAGGTTAGTGTTTGCTACCTAAAGTAATTGAGTGGTTGCTACTTTCTTTTCCAAGAGTTGCAAGTTAAGAAACTCCTGGTTAGTGCCACATAGTCTTTGAAGATTTCAGCTACTCAGTTCCTGGGGATTTTATAACCAAATTAATTAACGTAAAGTCTTCTTGCTTAAACTTTACAAAAACTAGATTAGGATATAAAATAAACTCACAATAATTTTTAGTGTGACGATCTTTGGAATAGTGACAAAAATGACGATGACGATGATGTTAAAGATGATAATGCCAATAACGACAACGATGATCATGATCCTAGTAATGTCTCACAGGGGCAGTCAGGCGAGCCGGCGGACGCAGTACATTCGATAGCGCTGTGCTCGCTGTACCTGCTGTTTGGTATCGCGCTGCTGGCGATGTCGTTCAACCTGGTGCAGGAGGAGGTACGGGCGCACGTCGCCGCGCTCGCTACGCAGTTAGGCATCATCAAGCGCACACCACCAGCGCCGGAACAGTGACGTCAATTGTAGATATAAGACTAGTAGACTTGTGGCGGTACAAATACCGCTACAGTTCTGCATCGCGCGGCGAGCGACCATAATTTACACAAGACCACCTATCTTGGTCGGAAGATCTTCTCAACGTATATTCACACAGACTAGTTTATGAGCTTTTGACAGAAATATCTATTCAACACCTTTTTTGATCTGTTATTTTTTTGACGTCAGCCGTGCTACTGAATAGATAAACTTCGGTCAAATAACTCAAAAATGCATCGTTGCATAATTAGAGGTATAATGACAATAACCTCACGACAATCATGTGGTACAATTTGAACGTAGGTAGTCTTTCAACTGCAATTTTACAAGAAGATATTTATTATGATTTTAGCCACGCGTCACAAGAACGTTGTAGGACTGTAAATAAATCTAGATAATACTGTAGATAGTAGACTATTGCAACTGCATTTGCTTAAAATGTTAAGATGTAACAATTAAAATTATCGATAATATTAAACAATACATAATATTTTGGTTGAATGGACCCTTCACGGCTATTTATTTCGTAATCTACTGTCGTGAGGTACTTTGTATTTTATCATGCCATTAAAAACAAGTTTATACAAATATTTTAACGTGCACGAGTTGCATTCGCTTATATTCTTCATTTCACGTCGATCGAATGGTTGCATTTTATTGTAATTTATTATGTCTATTGTTATATAATAGTCATAAAGTATCTGAGAGGAATCTGTATTTTTAGTGCTAGTGATATCAGATTTCAGTTTTTTCAAAACATCGTTTTCGTAAATCATCCATTGTTACCAAATTGTGCACAACTTGAAAGCAATTAGTTTTCTATAGAAATGACTAATGGTAAATGAAGACGGTTTATGAAAGGCCATTATAATAATACTAATAACTCGGTAAGTATTGCTGTTATTTGACCAAAATTAATGACAAGTACAAAACCTCTCATTACGAGATGTAGAAGTGGTTCTTTACTATAATAACAATTTTGTAAGACTAAAATACTCAAGCCTAAATCTACAAAGCCTGATAAAAAGTCATCTAAAAACAATTTGAGATATTTTATCTTCATCATCATAATTAACTGACGGTATTAAAATATTCGATAGCAGACATCCATCACAACGATATTTTAAAATCTTTGCTGGAGCAATTTTAAGAAAAATTACACACACACACACACACACACACACACACACACACACACACACACACACACACACACACACACACACACACAGAATGTTGATAGGCAAATTATCTGATTAAATATTTGGCTTAATCCATGATATCGAAGATAAAGGCAGGCAGGAAGCAAGGTGGTAGGAGCGAGCCGAAACTAATTATTAGATGACTTGATAATTCTTCTGCTGATATCTATGGTTGAATAAACGAAAATGCTACAGATAAGGATGATAGAAAAGTTCAGCTTGTAAGGCTTGAAACTAGATTGTATATTCCAAACATCAATAAAATATCAATTCCGATAGTAATATTATTATCATTGGTGAGCGAAAAAATATGTTTCCTTCATTAGCATCGATGTTTTGATGTTTTATCAGTGTTGTAAATTATATCATAGATTGCTAATCGCTAATGTTAAAGCTGAAATCCTTCAGTTTCGGGCCAGAAAAATAATAAAGCACATCTAGGTGTGCAAAATGTCCGAGGAGACGGTTGTTAAAATAGATGTTTACACATCTGCGAGACCTCAAGATGTAGAGAAGTCTGGAAATGTGCAAACTCACGAAAAGGTGGATTTGGATAAAATACTTGTGGAGGAAGTGGGACAATTTGGAAAGTATCAAATACTAACGGTACTTTTAGCTGCACTACCTGTGATATTTTCAGCGTTTGCCGCGGGTGAATACATTTTTACAACAGCAAGAATTCCGAGCAGGTAAGTTGATACTAGTCATCATTAATTATTAGGGTTGCTACCTACATCTAATTAGTTTCTTAGTCATCGCTAGGATATTAAAAGTAATGAATAATCGGCCAAGTGCGAGTCGGACTCGTGCACGAAGGGTTCTGTCAATTTAATAAACTTTAGTTTTATTTAATTTAGTTTCGTATTTCATTCCCATATACCAAGTAATCAAATTCATTTCACGAAATTTCAGGTGCCTAATACCTGAATGTGATCCAGATTTACCCGAATATCTACCCTCGTGGATCTCAAACGCCATCCCAAATGAAGAGAACAGTAACACCATCGACAACTGCCAGCGATACCCAACTGCTACCATCACTAATAGCTCCAATGTTTGTCCAGCTTACTGGTTCAACAACGAACTCAAAGTGAACTGCGAGGCATACGTTTACGAAAATGACTTGAGCGTTGTCTATGATGTAAGTAAATTCTTACTCCCGGTTCTGCTAAGTTAACTAATAAATTAACTTTAGCTAATATTTCTTACAATCTATCTATTGAACGTCAACTTTGTCAAAGAATTCTAGATAAATCTTACAATTAGCAATTTTACATGATGTCTAGGAAAGTGACTTTAAAACTTTCTCTATTTTCAGTTCGACATGGCTTGCGACGAATGGCGTCGATCCCTTATCGGGTCCATAAGGACTGTTGGCACGCTCCTTGTCCTGCCCATCACTGGGTACATATCAGATCGCTGGGGCCGTCGGGTGGCCCTCACTTTGAATGCCTTTAATACTGGCTGGATAGGTCTCGTCCGATCATTTGTCAACTCCTACGAATGGTTCCTGACGTTGGAGGTTCTTGAGTCCACTATCGGAGCTGGGGCTTATTCGTCTTGCTATATTTTAGGTAACACAATTAACATATTTATCAACGACATGTTTCATTATTTGTTGAGCCAAACGAGGCTTGGCAATATTATTTGCAGTTTTATGTAATTAACTTTACATTCCAGTGACTGAGCTTGTCGGGCCACAATATCGTGTAGTGGTCGGTGCAACCATGTCTACACTTTTCGCAGTCGGTCAAGTGATCCTTGGTCTAATAGCGTGGGCAGTGCCGCAGTGGAGGTCATTGACCCAGGCAGTATACGCTCCTCAATTACTCGTAGTCTCATACTTCTGGATTCTATCAGAATCGGTCAGATGGCTCATGAGCAAGGGACGTTACGAGGAATCGGAGGAAATCCTCAAGAAAGTCGCGAAGAGAAACAATAAAGTGCTGTCGGAAAAATCTTTAGAAGCATTGAGAGCTACAGCCGAAGCTGAAAAGACTAGAGAAAAACCTAAGGAAGTTTGGTTGCCATTACAAGTGATTAGATCCCGACTGATCCTATTTAGATGCATAGTATCGCCGATATGGTGGATAACTAATACCCTTATTTACTATGGCATGTCAATCAATGCGGTGAATCTATCTGGTAATAGATACGTGAACTACATAGCCGTGGCAGCTGTCGAGATACCTGGCTACTGGACGGCTATTCTGTTACTGGATCGTATTGGCAGAAAACCAGTTCTTATCATCGGCTACTGGATGTGCGCTGCTTGCCAGTTCGCCTTCGCTTTCATGCCGGAAGGTGAGACCAATCTATGTATTTTAAGCAAAAAAAAATGTAAATAAATAAAATTATTTCCAATTAATATCTTCATATAACATTTCTTGAATCCATAAAGCTAAAGTGTTCGTTTATTAGTTTGAACGCGGCAATTTCACGAATTACTGGATTTTAATATAATTTGGCACAGATATAGAGCAGACATAGACTACTTTTTGCAGGAAAATTTACGTTTCCCACGAAATTTCTTGCTTACGGCGCGATCAGACGTACGCGTGTGCTGCGCGTGTTTTACTCGTATGGGAAAACACAGGCGCAGCACGCGCTGAACCTGTGCAGAGCCCGCGCGCGTGCCGCGTGCGTGTTTTCCCATACACTATAGTACAACCCACGTGCACGTCTGATCGCGCCCGCTACTCTTACGCTTACGCTTACTAGTCTCGTAATATTACCAAGGTGAACTAGCCATAATACCTATTCCAGTAGCCGTTTCTTTTCACGAGAACTTCTTCACATTCTAGGTAACGACGGCCTCTCCCTCACCTTCTACCTGATTGGAAAGTTCTGTATCGCGATGGTGATGACGTCAGTGTACGTGTATACCGCCGAATTGTTCCCCACCAAGTACCGGCACAGCCTCTTCGCTTTCGCATCTATGGTGGGACGCCTCGGCTCTATTACTGCGCCATTGACGCCTGCCCTTGTGAGTATTATTAGTATTATCATCATATATTTTAATGTTCTCATCATTTCCATTTTCATCATGATAATCATTTTCTCTTATTTTCTCCCCTTTATCATGATGGCGACGACGTCAGTATGCGTTTACACCGCCTAGCTTTTCCCCACTAAATACTGGCATACCCTCTTCGTTTTCGCATCCATGGTGGACTGACTCAACTCCTTTTTATGAAATTAAGGGGTAAACAATCATATTGTGCACTCACAGTATTAGAAAAGTTGTAAGTACTTTGCCGGTTCGGTTATATAAAATTAGGGGACAAACGAGCAAACAGGTCACCTGATGGAAAGTAACTACCGTCGTCGAGTTGCCAGCCTTTTAGAGAGAAAAGGCTTAATTGAGGGAATAGGGAAAGGGAAATAGGGAAAAGGGGTATCCCTATTCCCCTGTTCTGTTTCCCTATTTTATGAAATTAGGGGGCAAACAAGCAGACGGGTCACCTGACGGAAAGCAACTGCCGTTGCCCATGGACACTGTAACATCAGAAGAGTTGCAAGTGCGTTTCCAGCCTTTTATGAAGGAATAGGCTATAAGGGAATAAGCAGAAGAGAATAAGGATAGGAAATAAGGTATAGGGTGCAGTTGGGCCTCCGCTAAACTCACTCACTAGACGAAACACAGCGCAAGCGCTGTTTCATGCCAGTTTTCTGTCAGTCTGTGGTCTCTCAAGGCTAAAACGTATTTTTAGGGTTCCGTACCCATAGGGTAAAAAGGGACCCTATTACTAAGCCATCGCTGTCTGTCCGTCTGTCTCCAGGCTGTAACTCAAGAACGATAATAGCTAGAGAGTTAAATTTTTTGTTAGATTATGTATATCTGTTGCCGCTATAACAACAAATACTAAAAACAAAATAAAATAAATATATAATGATATTTCTCTCTAATTATGATGAAATAAAGACAACATGCGTTTTTCTGAAAGACAAAATGTTTTAAGGGGGACTCCCATGCAACAAACGCGATTTTTTGGCATTTCTTGCTTTATATCAATAATGACAATAGGTACGAGTAGGTACTTGATACTACTACCCATACAAAAACACATTTTTTGGCCTAACTTTGCTTTACGGAACCCTTCGTGCGCGAGTCCGACTCGCACTTGGCCGATTATTTATTCGTCACAAGAAGTATTTTATACTATTTTTAATTTTGTACCTAGCACAAGAAACGGTGGTATCTCATACTAACAACCACCCTCTACATCCAGGAGAAGATAGGATAGGTTAGGTTAGGTTTGATTTTTTTTTTGTTTTTTCTGTACTAATATTATGTCACATACCAAATTTTAGCTTTCTAAGACTTTAGGAAGTACCCTAACAATTTTGATGATCGGTGAGTCAGTGACAAAATTGTGGGTTTTTGGACACCTATAAAATCTAAAGTATAATACCTACGATATTTAAACTTTGCGCATTTAATAATTATACTCATATTATTATATCTTAAAAATTTTAACTATCTGGCAGTAGCCAAACCAAAGTTACGAGGGTTCAAAAATACGACGAAACGTTTCCAGAAAAGGTAGGTAGTGCCCTTGCGCGCTTCGCTTCTAGCTCGTCTTGGCGGGGCACTACCGTGCACCCGGATGAAACTCCAAGCGACAAATCTAGTCAACTTTTAGTTGTTAAAGTTTTTTTTTTCCATTTTTTGTTACAGGCTTCGGAGGTGTGGGAGCAGCTCCCATCAGTGATGTTCGGTGGCTTCGCGCTGCTCTCCGGTCTGCTGATATTCACCACTCCCGAGACTCTGGGGACGAACTTACCTGACACCATGGAGGAGGCAGAAAACATCTCCAAGAACTAGCTGACTGAAAATTTTTTTGTAAATATAAAGAGAAAATAATAATATGTTTGTATTCATTAATTGTTTTAAGACATTATAAGACAAGCAAAAAATTTCAAGGTCACCAAAGTGACTTTCAATTTGCTGTATCATTTTCATCAGTTTAAATAGAAGTCTTTGATAATTTTATGAAGAGAAAAACACACCTCCATAATAACATAGTATATGTGTTTTAAAAAAATAAGTGGCTCTCATTGGTGTAATAGTAAATGAACGAAAACAAAAAGTAGCCTGAATTGTATACTTAAGTATTATATTATTATAGTAAGTATATCAGTTGGTTTTTATCAAAAAACGGAGTATGCATAATATTTTGTTTCAAATCATTTTTTTTTTCAAAAGACAAAATATTTAAACGAAAACTTCCGAAGTGTTTATCGTTACCTGTAAAGTTACAGGAGTAAATTTTTTCTCCGTGGTCAAATACTTGCTTAATAGCATGGGCTTGATAACATGGGTCGTGCCAAATTGGCAGATGCTCACTCTCACTCTATAAATCCTGCAGTTCATGACGATATCCTACTTCTAGGCCAGATGTTCCGGCTAATATAAAAATCAGTCAGAATATGGTACAGCAATGGAAGATGCGAGGAGGCAGAACAGGTTTTGAAAGATGTAGCTTGCGTGTAAATGGGAAACAAGTATCTGATAAATCTTTAGTAGCAGAGAGCTATCGATAAGGCTCAACAGAAAAACGAACCGTGGCTCATAGTTCTTGTGCTCAGGAATAAACAGATCCTAATAAAAGCTTTGATTTCACCGATCTGGTTGATCACCAACACCTATATCTACAACGGAATGTCTATCAACTCTGTCAATATGTCCGGAAATCGCTATGTTACTTATTTCTGTCTCTTTGGTTGAAATTTCTGGACACTAGACATCACTTTATCTTATAAATAAGATGGGGAGAAAGCCCGGACTGATCATAGCCTTATGGATTTGTGGCGCTTGCCAAATTTCATCATACCTATAGGCACAGTATAGCAATATTAGTCCCTATGTCATATTGCTATACTGTGCTATAGGTAAGTAAGAGTGCATTTTTTTTACTTCGAGGTAGTTAATTACTAATGTGATCGTCTACTGCAGCTTACAATCAGAACAAAGATGGTATTTAATTAAGAATTATAGATTAAGGCTAAGCCTAATCAGGTGGATTGTTATTCACTCCTATCGATAACAATTATTCTGACTCCTTGATCAGTCGTAGTTATAGATGACACATGATTTTTGTTTTAACGTAGACTGCTGCGTTTGACGACGACGATCTTGCACTAATACTATTTGATTTAACTTCAATACTATTTTGAATACTGTAAAATTATGTTTCATGTATTTATATCCTTTGTTAATTTTTATTTAAAAAAAAACTTGGTTTTTTCTTTCAGGGTATGAATGTAATGAGCGACGATTTATAATATTCGCTTCGTTCGCAGTACTATCATTACACCCTTAGCTCCAAACTACCTGGTACTATGGAAAATGCGTCGAATATAAGCCAAAAATAAAATAAAAAATAAAAAAACTAAAACCCAACTACGACAAAATAACGACGCTGAAAAAGTATAAAACAAGATTTTCAGAATACTGAACTAAACAAAGTTGCTAATGTAGTTGCAAGTAAATGGATACAGTAGACTCTACCAAGATGCCTTCGTTGTAAATTGACAATAATGTCATACAATACTATTCTGAAGTATGCAATATTCACTATGTAGAGATACACTTATCATGTTTGGAAAGGCGTAGTCACACGTTACATATACCTACCTACCGTAGCACTTTGACAACGTGTGACTGCGGTTTTCCAAACATGAAAATTTATCTCTACATAGTGAATATTGCATACTTCAGTATAGTATTGTATGACATTATTGTCAGTTTACAACGAAGGCATCTTGGTAGAGTCTACTGTGTCCATTTACTTGCATGAAACGTACTGAAGTAAAAACGGCATTCATTTATGCTGATAAAAGTGCAGTAGCAAATACCAAAACCATCATCGGAGCTATATAAGTCCAAATAGTATTATAAAATCGCATTCCAGGATTACTTTGCTGGTTGGGTGGACTTCCACATGGTCCCTGTTCTCGCCGGTGCGGTGCCCTTGTCTCCTGAAGGCTGGATACCAGGAGAGTACAATAGCCCCAAAACCAGATCAGGCACTAGAACCCAGACCGTTATTTTAAAATTAAATTTTAAAAATTGTTGAATGAACTTCAGGCCTATATCAATTCTACCGACCTTTAGTAAAATATTTGAAAAAATTATTTTAAAACAATGACTAGTACATTTTAATTCTAATAATTTATTACATGATAATCAATACGGATTTACTAAGGGTCGATCCACAACGGATGCTGGTATAGGACTTCTTTGCAGTATTTTTGAGGCTTGGGAGGAGTCGCAGGATGCCTTAGGTGTGTTTTGCGATCTCTCCAAAGCCTTCGATTGTGTTGAGCATGCTACATTGATCAGGAAATTGCGCCACTACGGAATTAAAGACTCTGCTCTCAGCCTTTTGACTTCTTACCTTAAAAATAGGACTCAAAGGGTTGAGGTAAATAGTAAAAGGTCCAAAGGAACCAAAATAGAATTATGTGTCCCACAGGGATCTATATTAGGCCCATTTCTTTTTCTCATCTATATAAATGACTTACCTTATCTAGTTAAGGATAATAATAATGAGATAGTGCTTTTTGCTGATGACACTTCACTTATTTTTAAAGTGAAGCGACAACAGTCGAACTACGACGAGGTAAACAGTGCTCTCTCAAAAATAGTACATTGGTTTAATGTTAATAACTTACTTTTAAATTCTAGTAAAACAAAAAGTTTACTTTGCCCAATGTTAGGCAAGTCCAAACCAATGTAGTATTAAATGATGAGAAGATGAATTTGGTAGACAACACTGTATTCTTAGGTACACTTGATAGTAAATTACAGTGGGGTCCTCACATTGTTAATCTTGTAGGTAGGCTCAGTTCTGCAGCATATGCAGTCAAAAAAATTAGGGAAATTTCTGACGAAGATACGGCACGATTAGTATATTTTAGTTATTTTCATAGTAGGATGTCATATGGAATCCTTTTATGGGGAAACGCTGCCGACATTAATACAATATTTGTGCTGCAGAAGCGAGCCATACGTTCTATTTATAAAATGTCTGCTTTAGAATCTCTGAGAGATAAATTTAAAGAAATTGGTATTCTAACTGTTGCTTCTCAATACATTTTGGATAATGTAATATATGTTAGAAAAAATATAAGTAAATTTAAAGTTAAAAGTGACATTCACTCAAGGAATACTAGAAATAAGCACAAGCTAGATATGCCGGTGATCAGACTTAGTAAAGTCAGTAAATCTTTTAAAAGTCAATGTATACGCCTTTACAACAAAATCCCAGAAAACGTTCAAAATCTTTCCATTAATAAATTTAAAAAAGTAGTTAAAGAACGTTTGTGTGCCAAAGCCAATGATTTCATAAACGATGGCACACCTTGGGAGTAGGAAGGCTTCTTGCAAGGCTACTTCTTCATTATTATAGGACTTACAATTATGTATGTGGATATTGTTATATAATATTTAGTTACAAAATTGTAAACTTTATTTTAAAAGATTATTTTTTTTCTCACTTTTTTTGGTAAAAAAGTGGGCCCCGTGCGAGTTTCTTACGCCGGTTCTTCTCGCTGGGTTAGTTCCCGAACCGGTGGTAGGCATCATGTAGGACTTTCTGAAAACATTTATTTTAAATTTATTCAGAAATAAAACAATTTTGATTTGATTTGATTTTGATTTTGTTGACGTTTTATTTATCTTTACTAGACCATAGGGACAAAACGCCACAAGTAGTAGTAGTTTGTACTCACTCAGACCATACAATTGTTGTCACCATCGTAGCTTGTAAAGCTGTTTATTCGAAGTGTCATCAATCTACTAATATCAATTCTGATAACATTATTAATTAATAGAGAACAAAATACTAGTTTTCATTCAATTGTATTGATGTTTTGATTGTTTTATCAATATTGTTAATTATGTCACAGATTGATAATAATCGCTAATGCTGAGGCTGAAATCCTTCAGTTTTTAGTCAGCTTAGGCACCTGTCTCCCATACAAATCCAAACGATAATATTATTGTTATGTAATTTATGTATTCAATATTTTTAATCATGTATCTATTTTAATTATGTATCTGTCATAATATAATATTGTGTGGTGAGAAATAAATATTTTTTTACTATTCTTATTATTAGTTTGGGGCTAGGAAAATAGCTACGAACAACTAGGTGGGCGAAATGTCCGGGGAGACGGTTTTCGAAAAATATGTTTACACATCTGCAAGACCACAAAATTCAGATTTAGAAAAGTCTGGAAATGTGCAAACTCATGAAAAGCTGGATTTGGATAAAATACTCGTTGAAGAGGTGGGGCAATTTGGAAAGTATCAGATAATAGCGGTCGTCCTGGCTGCACTGCCTGTAATATTTTCAGCGTTCGCTTCCGGGGAATACATTTTCACAACAGCAAGAATCTCAACCAGGTAAGTTGATACAAGTCATCGCCAATGTGATAAGAGTTGCTACCAGATGTAGTAGCTCCTTACTCATTAGTCATCTCATTAGATCGTATCTTTGATAATATTTTTTTTAAATTTGACGGCCTCTGTGGCGTAGTGGTGAGCGCGTTGGTAGCTCAAGCCGGGGGTTACGGGTTCGAATCCCGACGACGGAACAAAAAGTTTTCAATGTTCCCGGGTCTGGATGTGTATTAAATATGTGTATGATATAATAAAAATCTTAAATAATTTATAATATGTATAGTATAAAAGTATTAAATATATTTCCGTTGTCTGGTACCTGTAACACAAGTCCTTTAGGTACTTAGCACGGGGCCAGACTGACGTGGTGTGTAACGTCCAAAGAAAAAAAATTAATAATGAATTTGTGTTGATTAAATATTCTGAATATAATCCGCAAAGATTAATTATCGTATCTTTCGTTTTCTGTTCAAGTTATTTATCCCATAATATTAATAATATGTTTTGTCAAAATCATTAGTTGGGGTCTCCAAGGATCAGGAAGCTTAAATTTGGGTTATGTTTCCATAGTGAATAAAAGTAAAAGTAAAGGAGCAGCAAATTCTGCGTAAGAATTGATTAAATAGCTTATTATTTTTTCAGTATACTTGTTTTTCTTTCGTATCAGTGTTTTACACCAGAATAGTAATAATTTCACTGATTTTCAGGTGCCTGATACCTGAATGTGATCTAGATATGCCGGAATATCTACCCTCGTGGGTCCCAAATATCATCCCATATGACGAAAACAGTAATAGCATCGACAACTGCCGGCGATACGCAACTGCCACCATCACCAATAGCTCCAATGTGTGTCCAGCTTTTTGGTTCAATATCGAACTCAAAGTAAGCTGCGAGGAATACGTTTACGAAAATGACTTCAGCGTTGTCTACGATGTAAGTATAGTGTCTCGCAGAAACTAATCACACTGTAAGAAATAGTACTCTTTCTATTTTTTATCTTTAATTGTTTTTGTATATAAAAGATAAGTTAAGTTCTTCTTTTCTCAGGTTATAATAAATGAATACTGATTATTCCTTTTTTATGTAAAAAAATATACGTAACAACAAACTTTATTTAATTTCACCTGTTATATTTACTTCTCAAAATAATTTATCTTACTATATTTTCAGTTCGACATGGCTTGCGATGAATAGCGTCGATCCCTTATCGGATCCGTAAGGACTGTTGGTACACTCATTGTCCTGCCCATCACTGGATACATATCAGATCGCTGGGGCCGTCGAGTGGCCCTCACACTCAATGCTTTTAACACTGGCTGGATAGGTCTCGTCCGATCATTCGTCAACTCCTACGAATGGTTCCTTACATTGGAGGTTCTTGAATCTACAGTCGGAGCTGGGGCTTATTCATCCTGCTATATTTTAGGTAAAATAATTACTTTTTTATTTACAATAATTTAAAATCTATGTTTAACAAAACGAGGAAATTAAAAGCATCTGTGTTTTTAATTTTTGTGGGCCAATTAAGTTAAGTAATTCACATGCTTTTGTAGTACGATGCTTGCCGACATCATTTTAAGCATTTGATATATCTAATTCACTTTACTTTTCAGTGACTTAGCTGGTCGGGCCCAAATATCGTGTAGTGGTCGGTGAAACCATGTCAGCGCTATTCGCAGTAGGTCAAGTGATCCTTGGCCTAATAGCGTGGGCAGTGCCGCAGTGGAGGTCTCTCACCCAGGCTGCGTACGCTCCTCAACTACTTTTAGTCTCATATTTCTGGATATTATCAGAATCGGTCAGATGGCTTATGAGCAAGGGACGTTACGAAGAATCGGAGGAAATCCTTAAAAAGGTAGCAAAGAGGAACAACAAATTCTATCAGAAAAATCTATAAAAGCATTGAGAGCTACAGCCGAAGCTGAGAAGACGAGAGAAAATCCGAAGGAAATGTGGCTACCCTTACAAGTAGTCCGGTCGCGAGTAATATTATTTAGATGCATAGTATCGCCGATATGGTGGATCACAAACACCCTAATTTACTTTGGCATGTCAATCAATGCGGTGAATCTATCTGGAAATATATATGTAAACTATATATCCGTGGCGGCTGTCGGAATACCTGGCTACTGGACTGCTATCCTGCTGTTGGATCGTATCGGCAGAAAACCAGTTCTCATCATCGGCTACTGGATGTGCGCTGTTTGCCAGTTTGCTTTCGCTTTTATGCCCGAAGGTAACACAGGTTCACAACTGATGGTCTCAGATAAAGATTACTTTTATTAAATGAGAAACATTAAAATATAACCTCAATACGGATTTTGACAAACTCTTAATTAGATTACTAAATTTAATCACTAATTAAATCACTCCATATCGGTATGTTACAAGATTACCAGCTAGCATCAAACTACCTTAGCTAGAATTCCACATCGATTATCAAAATATTCCAGACGATTCCTCATGTTTCAGGTAACGAAGGCATCTCTCTTACCTTCTACCTGATTGGCAAGTATTGTATTGCGATGGTGATTACCTCAGTATACATGTACACCACCGAGCTATTTCCTACTAAATACCGGCACAGCCTCTTTGCTTTCACATCCATGGTGGGACGCCTCGGCTCCATCACTGCACCATTAACGCCTGCTCTTGTGAGTTCTCATCCTCTTCATTTCTCACCTTCACATCTATGAATCGACTCATTATAGGATTTACAAATCGTGCAATCGAGGCACCATTTTTTAAAAAATATCGAAATTTGTATGAAATCCTGTGTCTCGTAATAGCAATTATCATCTCTGTGTTTCAGGCTTCGGAGGTGTGGGAGCAGCTCCCATCCAACCATGTTCGGTGGCTTCGCGCTGGTCTCCGGTCTGCTGATATTCACCACTCCCGAGACTCTGGGGACGAACTTACCTGACACCATGGAGGAGGCCGAATACATCTCCAAGAAAAACTAGTTGACTAAGAATTATAATTTTCTTTTTTTTAAAGAAAATTTAAGTCTTTGAACTAATTTTTTATTGATGCGGAATTTTATAATATATAGTTTTATTTTCTGATACCTTGCTTTTCCTGTCGTTATTATTTAATGAAAATCTTGAAATTCTAAATTCTATCGATAGTCGTAAATCTTAGTTAGGCTAGTTACATTTCATACTATTTGGTATTTTCATGTCAACTTCATTTTAACTGTGTGTTTACGTTTTATTTAGTAACGTAGCGTGGTGTAGTGCCCAAAGTTCTTGAATAAATGTTTATTATTATTATCGAAATCATAATATCTCTGGAATCCACCGGTTTTTTTAGTTTTTACGACATTGTAATCAAATTGCCGCAATAAATGACCGATAGTCCTATAAAAAGGATAACTGTTTATCTCTAAACTGATAATTTTCACGTGGTCTGCGTCTGACTTTATGGCTCATTCAATTTTTCATTGATGCGATCCCAAAAAAATCTAATCTAGGTTAATACAAAAGCGATTTCTTAATTGTCATGAGATACGATGTGTATGAAAACAAAAACTTTCAAATACAATTAGATAAACAGCGATAGGCTCTATCAATCAATTTCGAGCAGGTCCCTAAAATTTTTGATTGATGATGTTAAATTATTATTAATAGAAGATTTTGATTATAATATCATACTTTTTGACATTTTTTAGTAATGGAGTTAGTTGGCCCGCAGTACCGAGTAGCTGTCGGTGCAACCATGAACACATTCTTCTCCGTGGGTCAAATAATGTTGGGCTTGATAGCATGGGCCATACCAAATTGGCAGATGCTCACCCTCACTCTTTACATCCCGCAATTCATAACCATATCCTACTTCTGGTTAATATCAGAATCGGTCCGATGGTACATGAGCAAGGGAAGATTTGAGGAGGCAGAACAAGTTTTGAAAGAAGTAGCTCGCGTTAATGGAAAACAATTATCTGAAAAATCTTTAGTAGCTCTGAGAGAATCGGACGAGGAAGATAAGAAGCAGAGAGCGATTGATAATGCTCAACAGAAAAATGAACCATGGCTCATCGTTCTCGTGTTCAGGAATAAGCAGATTCTAATAAGAGCTTTGATTTCCCCGATATGGTGGATCACCAACACTTTTATCTACTACGGAATGTCTATAAACTCTGTCAATTTGTCCGGAAATCGCTATGTTAACTATATCTCCGTCTCTGCGGTTGAAATTCCTGGGTACTGGACAGCCGTTTTCCTTATGGATAGGATTGGAAGAAAGCCTGTACTGATTGCAGCCTTTTGGATTTGTAGCGCTTGCCAAATTGCGTATTTGCTTATACCAACAGGTACTTAAGTAATTATAGTGCTCATTATCTTACTTTAAGGAAAAATAGTAATATTATGATCGTCTACTATAGTTTATAATCAGAACAAAGATGGTACCTATTTAATTAAGAATTATAGGTGAAGGCTAAGCCTAATCAGCTGGATTATAATTCACTTCTACCGATAACAATTCTGACTCCTTATTGAGTCGTACTTATAGATGACACATAATTTTTGTTTTATCGTAGACAGCCTTGAAGTAATACTTTGACTGTAATTTTACTTCTATACTATTTTATTACTGTAAAATTTTATCTTTTATGTATTTATATACCTTTGAAACTGACTCTAGAGCCTAAACGGCCGGATTTAAACTTTTGAAAGATTTATCTTAGTCGTAAGAAAGACGCTTTGAGTTCGTCGGCTTCAGGTTTTTTTTCTACCTCTAGAAATGTTAAGTCTTTTGATATAAGCATTTATGTGTTTCGTTTATTTTTAGATCAGTATGGAGCAATTTTAACCGTGTACTTGATTGGCAAGTACTCTATAGCGATGGTCATGACTTCAGTTTATGTGTATACAGCAGAATTATACCCGACTAAATATCGACATAGCCTGTTTGCTTTTTCATCTATGATGGGAAGAATTGGTGCCGGAGTTGCACCTCTTACGCCTGCATTTGTAAGCACTCTATTATTTTTAAACAATTAAATTTAAATTATAACCTAACATTTTACAAACAATTTATACAATCTCCTATACTCTATAGTAATCTTTTATTTCAAACACGCATATTTTTTTCAGGGTGATAAACTGCCATTTATACTATTCGCCTCGTTCGCTCTACTATCAGGAATCCTAGTCTTTATCACACCAGAGACTCTTGGCACCAAACTCCCAGATTCAATGGAAGATGCGTCGAATATAGGACAAAAGTTGGTCAAAACGTGATAAAAGAACATTATTTTAATTTAAATAATTTGATAATAGCAATAGGTACCTATTTATTATGCTACAATAAATGAATTTGAAATTTTAGTAGTTTTAACTCACAGACAATTCTTATCACCGTTGTAGTTTGCATAGCGAATCGTCAATGTATAAGCAAACATTAGTAAATTTTTGTCATCAGGGTTAGGTGTGCCAATATTATGCTTCTAAAACTTGTTGAAAATATTCTTACAAATGAAACTGAAGATGTCTTGAAATCAAACTAAGCAAAATGACTGAGCAAGTAAGTTTGAAATAGTAAGATTTTAATATGTAAATATTATTTTATTGTACAACTTCATGTGCGAGAGAAGAGAGAAAATAACTCAACAGGTAAAAAGTTGGTAAACGAGTTACGAGGCTTAATAATCATAAGAAGCAAAATTACTAAGCAATCATTTAGTGAAAAGTATAATATAGTCATAATTATTATAAACACGAAGAGAAAATATGGAAAAAAATAAAAAAAATGTGTAAATGACAATTATATCAGACGCTTTATATTTTTTTGTATTCGAGATTTTATACTGTAAACGCCTCGACTGAAATACAAAATGAAAGATAGTAATATTATTACTAAGAAATAGTCGAAAAAGTGACTGAATTTTTCTGCTAAATTTTGACATGCCCGATGATGAACAAAGACCAATAATAATCTGGTCATGAATAATATAAAATTATTTATAATAGACATCGCTTCACTGCGTTTGTTATTCCATATGTAATGTAATAGGACATTATATACATTTTAATTTGAATTTGAAAAAAAAATGTCTTCATATAATTTTTAAAGACATACCTACGTTGAAGATGTTTTGAGTATTAATTGTCTATTTAGGTATGAACACAGTAATGTTGTAGCATAAGTACTTGATAAATATTGCTCTTGTTATATTTTAACTGTAGTGGGCTAAATTGCAAAATATTAATGGTGACCACAATCATGTAACATAATATTTTTCCTCATTATTTTTAAGTATGAAAAAAGGAATAACTTTTTACTGCAACTGTAGCAGCAATGAAATCCAAAACTTTATTTTATTGTGATGCGGCCGTCTTTAATAAAAATGTTGCATAGATCAAACCTATTTACTCGTCTGTCCAGTTGAACGGATTTATTTTATTCCTTTAGTATTATTTTTTTTTATTATTATTTACAACTACTCCGATAAAATAAAAACAGCAGCAAATAATTTGCTCAAACAGTAACACAATTGTAAGTGATTTTATGATTTTAAATATGTGAACAAGGTTTGTGTGATATAAAAGAAAATGAAAATTGTCAATATTAAACTTCAACTACCGGGCAAGCACTTAAATACAAACATCTATATAGATGGAGGGTACGGAGAAGAAAGAACCATTCAACTTGGACGGCATCCTGAATGAAATTGGAAGTTTTGGCAGATACCAAATAATACTTATCACCCTGCTGTGCTTGCGAGATTCCTTTCTCTACATGTGCAGTCTTAACTTCGTCTTTGCAGCCGCTGATGTGTCTTTTAGGTAAATACGGACAATTCCTATTACAGTTAATATCTTCATTATCATCATTACTATCAGCCTAAAGCCTTTCAATGCCGAATGTAGGTCATTGATTCTTTGATCTCTTATTTATTTCTGTTATTGTGATAGTCCGTTCATTTTTTTATTACTTATTATGTTCGTCTTTGTTTTCAGATGTAATGATAATATTATATCGACGAGCAGTAATGGTACTTTATCAAGCGATTCTGTCTGCCCTTGCCAGGATATCGTGTACGATAGTTATGATAGCATTGTAGCGGAGGTTTGTGCCTAATAAAGATAAAACTTATTAATGCAGACTGTGTCTAATAATATTATCAATATTTGCTCAAAACTTATTTCACCTAGTATTAGACCTTATCACAGTATGTTATTGCAAGCCTACTTTTATCTCTGAAAGATGTGTGGTTTTAGTGAAATTTTATTACCTATCATAATATTAAAAACATTCGTATTTTGACTATCGTAAGCAAAACGTTATCTTTCTTCTCAGTTCAATCTAGGATGTGATCCATGGAAACAAACGTTGATTGGAACCGTCCATAACGCTGGACTAATGCTATCAATAATAGTTACTGGATATTTATCTGACAGGTAACGTAATTTCTCATTTTCAGACAAAAAAATGTAGTTTTCAGATTTTTCAAAACACAAAGTCTAGCTTTTTTATATTGATTGATTGATTGATTGATGTAACATTAAGTTTATATTTATAATTTCCGTTACTTATTGGCATGATTACTAGATAATTCTTATCTTATCATTATATTTTATTTTTAACTAAATGATGTTTATTTTCCTCAGATACGGGAGGAAGAACATGGTTATATTCAGTACTTTGACCGTAGCCATCCCTGGCCTACTCAAGACTTTCGTCTACAACTACTGGCTGCTTCTATTTTTTGAGTTACTTGAATCTGCTCTGGGTTATAGCAACTCGTCTATAGTATTGTGTATGATTCTTTAATTACAAAACTTGTAATAAGTAACTTTTTGGCATTTTCGTCGAGTGAAACCATGATACAGTCTGCATCGGCCGACCAGATAAAAGCTATGAACTCGCGGACAATTGACATGAAATAATATTTGCGTTGTTTGTTGTGTTACTGAAGGTCCAAAAGGGGTTAAGAATTTAAAGACGAAGAACACAAATGTACTATGTTTTTTTATGAAATAAGAGGGCAAACGAGCAAACGCGTCACCTGATGGAAAGCAACTTCCGTCGCCCATGGGCACAAGCAACATCAGAAGAGCTGCAGGTGCGTTGCCGGCCTTTTAAGAGGGAATGGGATTACAGGGTACGGGAGGTAAGGAAGGGAAAGGTAGGGCAAAATATGTTGTTACCGGTAGCTGTTACTAAGAACCTTTTTCTCTTCTTAGTGCCGGTTCATTTATTTCAATTCAAATAATAATATATCTTATTTCAGCATTAGAAACAGTGAGCGAGAAAAAGCGAGTAAAGTTTCTGTGCGTGACTGACATCGTGAGTACCTTGGGCGGATCGCTTTTCGGTGTCATTTCGTGGAAAGTTCCCTATTGGAGACACATGCTGATGATAATTTATGCGCCTCTCTTGGCTGTGGTAATCTTTATTACTTCTTAAATTAAATGGTCTACATATTTTTCTACTTCAAACTATTATGTATTCTGTGGAACGATATTATGTATATTTAATCCGAAATCAAATTAACTCAGACTACTAAAACTAAATTATGTTTCAGGTATTTTACCAATACATTATGGATGAAGGGGTTAGATGGCTGTTATCACAAAATAGAAATGAAGAGGCAGTTGATATATTGAAGAAAGTAGCAACAATTAATAATGTAACCCTGTCTAATGCAAGCGTTGAATCGCTGCATACAATAGCTAAGGAATCTATAGATCAATCAAATTACAAGGTAGGCTTTAGCGATAACTTTGATAGTCGTAAGCGTAGCGAATATCTTTCGCTACGTCTTAGTGCAAACACTTTTAAGAGATTTGACTAGAACTTAGTTTGAAACTTAGCTAAAATAAATTTGATACGAAAACACAAGATCAATTGATTCTTCAAATAGGTTTCGAATATTATAGTATACTAAATCTTGCATAAAATCAGTATCAGTAGTGAAAAGTGCAAAAGAATGTACGGTTCTAATACTAAAGCAAGAAATTGTTATCGTCAATAGTATAATTTCATGTTTAAGGTACAATCATCTGTAGAAAAAACACCAATAATATCAGCACTAAAATCAAAGAAGATACTTCTACGTATATGCCTCATAGCAGCTTGTCTGTTCTGTTGCATGTTCGTTAACATGGGCACGTCTATATACGCCGTCAATATCAACGGCAACAAGTACGTCAACTTCACAGCAGTGATGCTCGCGTCTATACCGACGAGAATCGTTACTGCATTCACTCTGGACAAGTTTGGGAGGAGAGCACCTATTTGTGTGGCATATGGTCTCTCTGTTGTGACGTTTGTTGCGTCTGTGTTTGTGTCGAAATGTACGTTGTCTTTGCTTTTTGTTATGTTTTCATGTAATTTACATTTTATACTTCTAGATAGGTACTTAATTTTCATTTTTAAAGAGTAGAGATTGAATTATTATACTTTTATAATAATAATAATAATTGGCTTTGAAATCAGTGAACCTAATTATTAAATTTTAATGAACATATTGTGGTAGGTCACCAAAACGAATAATTAAATATTACAAAAGAACATTTTGAAAGAACTTTCAATAAATTATTGATTTACTTTGTAGCGATATATTTTAGCGCAGCCAAGAAATCGTTTCCGTTAACTTCACGAGTAACTTTAGATGACCATAATTAGAAAATTTACAAATGATTTACAATTTTCAGCCATCTGGTGGGCGTCCCTCGTCCTTTATTTACTAGGCAAGATGTGCAGTAGCTACGGGATATTCGCAGTGTGCGTGGTCGCCATGGAGATATTCCCGACCACTTCACGCAACAGCCTCACCAACATCGCCATGTCATTTGGTCGACTTGGCTCAGTATTGTCGCCCCAGGCTCCACTATTGGTAAAATTTTTACTTTGGTATATAATTGCATTCTTATTTTACCTGACTAAGATGATTATTTTGGATTTTTTTATAATGTGTAGATTCGCTCTACCTAGGACCCAAATTACTTATATTATCAGGTTAATAAACTTGAGGTTATAACGAATAAAACGTCAATTTTAAACGTTAGAAATTTTTCCTGGTATTCATGGGTCACTTTAGATTAGCTGGTTAAAGTTTAAAGTCTGGATGATATTTATTTTCAGGAGAAATACATGCCTGGACTTCCATGTGTCGTGTTTGGATTAGCAGCCGTCGGACCAGTAGTCCTGGCATTCTCTTTACCGGAAACCACCCATCAGCAACTACCGCAACAAATTAAAGACGCTGAAAATATTGACAAGAATAATGTAAAACAATCTGTATCGGCTTAGGAATTTTTAATATTGACATCGTCAAATTTTCTAAAACAAAGGCTCTTGATTATATTATGAGTAATTAAGTAATTGTTCATTGTTTATCAAATATAATTTCTCTTCTTCCATTCATTCTAAATCGAGTAAGAGACCTAATCAAGATATTAACGATTGGTGACATTGGCCCATAAAATGCTCTTACAAAGATCTAACTGCCGATTTGTTTCAGTATATGTACTCAAACGGAGAATCTCTTATGTGTTAAGGTGTTAAGTTAAGCTCGACATGTCCTAATAGATTTTTAAGGAAGCTTACGTTATTTACCTTGTTAATGTAATCTACGAAATATAAATGGTTATCTATTCAATAAAACCAGATGTATATCACTTATTTTTATAATAATGTTTGGTTGCGCACTTAATTTTGTTATAATTTAATATATTATATTTCCTTAATTTCCTTAATAATTAAATAGTAAGTTCTCAAATTACACTTTGGATTTGTGTTGTGTTTGATTTCCACTGTTGGGATGTAGCTCAGTTTGGGAGTTTCTGTTCATCAACCGTTGGATGAACCTTTAACATAATATGGCAATTTACCACTGTCGGAAGAATAAGAAGAATACATATCTTTGACACTTGACAGATGAAAAGTGTTTGCTGGCGCTTTTTGCTGCGGATCGGCTTTGATGGCATTCGAGAAAATTTTGTTCTGATAATTTTTCCTTGAAAAGGCTTAATCCAGCTGGAATTTCAAGTTTCTTTCTATTTTGGTTTTTCAATATAATCGCTGTGAACCTTTTGTGTGGTCGGCCGACCAAAGTGCATCAAAATTCAAGAGTACTTCAGCTACGCTCCGGAGCGGACCACGCGCTACAGAAGACAATCATCTTGCTCCTACAAGATCCAACGGGCTTGCTGCTACTGCAATTGCCTGAGGAGCACCCCCTGCTGACTATGGAACAGGTTAGTCGGGCATGATACGGATTCCGGAGTGTTTTATTTTTGAGAACTTTGTATCCCCCGTTTGTATTTGTATAATATGTATATCCCGCAGGCAATTTAGCTATTTACACGCTATTGCCATCCCAATGTTATTTCATTGACATATCCATACTTCCATACTAATATTATAATTATTGCAAAAGTGTGTCTGTCTGTCTCTCTGTTACCTCTTCACGCCCAAACCGCTGAACCGATTTAGCTGAAATTTGGTATGGAGATACTTTGAGTCCCGAGGAAGGGCATAGGATACTTTTTATTCCGGAAAAATGTACGGTTCCCTCGCGATAAACGAATTTTGGCGCAGGCGTCATCTAGTTGTAAATATATCCTTATATAATCCACTTTATAATCCAGGTCAGGTATTTCAATTTTATCTTTGGGATAATTATTAATTATAGGCTCATTCATACGTGGGAGAGCCATGCTTCGGCACGAATGGGCCGGCTCGACCGGATAAATACCACGTTCTCACATAAAACAGGCGTGAAACAGCGCTTGCGCTGTGTTTCGCCGAGTGAGTGAGTTTACCGGAGGCCCAATCCCCTACCCTATTCCCTATCCCACCCTCCCCTATTCCCTTCCCTTCCCTACCCTCCCCTATTACCCTATTCCCTCTTAAAACGCACATGCAGCTCTTCTGATGCTGCGAGTGTCCATGGGCGACGGAAGTTGCTTTGCATCAGGTGTTTGCTCGTTTGCCCCCTTATTTCATAAAAAAAAAAATTGTTAGTACATTAGCCACGTGTGTCACGTGGGGTGTGATCATGTTCAATAACACGTGACGACACATGCGAAATATGATACGTTGATGGCTGATTTTCTATGTAACATTTGTGGGACAAAAATGAAGATGGGAATGGATAAATTAAAATGCGAAAAGATCGTTGTAATTTTTTTAATATTAAATTTCTTAACTCATATTTAGCAGATAAACTAAAATAATAAGGGCCCGCTTCACCACTTTCTGATAAAGTGCCAAATATGCTATTCACAACTTTTTTGACAGATTCTCCATACTTCATCTGTCAAGTTAAGTGGTGGATAGCCTTTTCGGCTCTTATCAAGAAGTGGAGAAACCGGCCCTAATGGGGATTGTCCATTTTTTTTTAATTTTGCTCATTACAAAAACATTTCGAGGAATAAGGTCAGTGATCGTTTTTCTGTATATAAACGAAAAAAATACCCATTAGTTACTTATATTTTTGAACAAATATGTTTAACCTTTGTTTGATCTTCAATGGCGTTAAATTAGCAATAAATTCGACCAACATTACGTTTCGAACTTTTGGTAGGCTTCTCGT
Organism: Aricia agestis; assembly: GCF_905147365.1. Taxonomy (NCBI): domain Eukaryota; kingdom Metazoa; phylum Arthropoda; class Insecta; order Lepidoptera; family Lycaenidae; genus Aricia; species Aricia agestis. The sequence continues at coordinate 1,146,143 of NC_056419.1, forward strand.
ATCAGCTTTCACATAATGAGAAGTTGCATTTGACGAACCAGCCATTATAAATAAGATTGAAAGGAAAAAACATACTGCAGAGGTCAATTATTGGCCGCCGATGATGACGTCAGAGCGAAATTTTAAAAATTTATTGAGAAAAACTAGCCAATTAATTTCAAAATTATTTAATTTATATTCTTAAAATACCCTATTTTAACGAAAAAAAATATAAAAAGTACATGTGATTTTTTTTGGACAATGCCCATTATAATACTCTATACTTACTATAAATGCTAATTGGTCGCTGTTAGGCATTTGTGTACTAACTCACATTTTTTGTTGAGTTATGAATGCAGTCTGGTTCTAAATCATCTAAAGAACGGAACAGCATTCATAACTCACTACGTAGTTTTTTTGGAATAGTACACAAAATATGCTTAACAGCGTCTGATTATGTATTGTTATACTATGATTGGGTGTGATATCGTTATAAGATAAAATCTGATTACAAATACCTACATAAAGTTATTTTTGTACCTATTAAAATAGGTTAATTAATTGTACCTAATAGGTTAAAGCAAGGTACCTAAATTACATAAAAAAACAAATACAAATTACAATGCGTTTTAGTGGTACATTAAGAGGATACACCAGGGGCTAGAGAAATGAAAAAAAAGTACGTGTAATATCTATAGCTGTCTCCCTTACCTCAAGCCTATACCGCAAAACGCGATAGAGACAACTGCAGAAAATCCAGAAAATCAACGATTCGTTGTCCCCTGATTCCTTCTCCAAAACTTAACCGATTTAAGTACTTTTTTCATTAAAGATTAAAAAAAGGCTTGAGCTGTGTTCCTATGTTTTGCTTTTTTTTGTATAATCTAGCCAAATCTGTTTTCTGGACGTTTGAACACAACGGAAAATCTGGCCATTTTTTTGGGTTTTTGAACGTTCATATCTTATTTAATAATTAAATTATGAAAAAAAAGAAAACATAGGGACATTGTATTAGTGGTCGTAGATATTCAGGAAAAAAATTATAACTCTAATAGCATTATCCAGGGAGGAAACAGGGGACAACGTTTGTATGGAAAAAAGGGCGGTGTGGACTCCTCTTAAGCAACATGAGTGTGACTAGTTTAAGTTGACCCATATCGTATACTAGTAAGGGAATCGTTACTTTGCTTTGCTAAAGTTTTGTTAAATTGTTGCCGACCGTAACATAATCTGATTTGCGCCTTGAATATCATGTACAACGTACATCTTTTATTTCTAGAAATCTTGCTATTCAATAAATTTTAGGCATAGAGCCTATGGAACTATTTATTTTTAGCCCGAATAAACAAAATCGATTTCCCACCAATTTCATAAAGATTGGTTTAGTTAGACTAATTACTGTAAATAGGTAAAAAACAGACTTAACTGTCTCATTTATATTATTAGTTTGGATTTATTAGATATTATTATTATCAGATCAGACAGTAAAACATACAGAAATTTTAACAATCTTCAAATTTCTATAGATTCAGAAATATTCCTTATCGATTCACAGGTGAAAAGACACGTTTTCACGGTCGGTTGAAAAGAAAGTACCCTCAGATGAACCCGATAAAAACTGTTTGAGTATCACAACCGCCATTGTAGTGCGTTCACGAGAACTCCCATTGTGCGGGACGACCGATGTACCTTATCATAGACACAACAACAAGTAGGCCGTAGGTATTCGAGGAAAGTATTCTAGGCCAGTCGTTTTGTTTCTAATGATGTTTTACTCAGAAGAGAGACTATTAGGTCACTTAATTTTATTTTAGATTGGCCCTTTTGGCCATTAGCTTTGTCCACACTGTGCCGTTTTTGTTTATCAAGGGCATGCGTCATAGCGCAGTCAACAGCGTATGTGTGGCATGCCCGCGACGCATGCGCTCTGACCGTATCCAAAACTTTCGCTTAGTTGGTTTTATTTCTTCTGAAATTTCTTATGACCAAATAAGCTGCACAAATTCCACCCAGTAAAACGTTCTCGTCGCACATGATAAAGCTGACACTGCAATTGAACAAAAATGACAATGTTGGCGTTGTGTTCGTTAGCGCATTCAATTATTAAAGCGCTAAAACAAAAGTTGAATACAAAGAAGATGAGGAAAATTGAAGACGAAAGCGCATAGTGTGGACATAGCTATTAGGTCACTTAGAACCTGTCTCACCACTTCCTGATAATGTGCCAGATAGGCTATTCACAACTTTTTTATCAGATTCTCCATACTTTATCTGTCAAGTTAAGTGGTGGATCACCTATCTTTCACTTATCAGGAAGTAGTGAAACAGGCCCTTAATAAGGTAAAACAGGCCCGCCCTATTCTCTTAATAATTTAAGAAAGATAAAATACTTTACATTTCCGGTCCTTTAGAGTTTAGAACCTCAGGAAGACAATATCAGGTAAAATATTTTGGGATAGCTATCTCAAAATATTTCAATAGCCGCTAGAAGACAATTTACGTCAAATATTAAAATCACTATAGCTACAATCTGGCAGAACATACCACCCACTTCTACACTTGGAGTTGCCACCTTTTCCACAATACCAGGACAAACATACTTTCTCACAATGGATCTATTTACAACAGATCGTGGTGCGTTACATCAGCGGAAGTGGCCAGTGTGTACGTCAGTCACAGTGTTGCTGAAACTGCCGCCCGCCTCGCCCATGTTTCATCATGTACGAGCGAATGCGTTCTTTCTGTATAAGTATATAATGCTGTCTCACCGCTAAAACTTCCTCTTGGTTCTTCTCATTGTCTCCTGTATCGTTCCTGTGTCATTTTGGATGGCCTGAATATCTATTCATATTTATTTATCTATTTATTCCTTGCGTTTAAATAATATATTTTTATCAGATTTACACTCTCATGAATATAACGCCTCTCAAATTCATCATTGCTTGAGTCGCAAAGTTATAGAGCTATTTTATTTTATGAATGTTAATTTATATTATGTCCGTTGCAGCTGAGACAATTCCAAATAAGCCCCTAAGTTTGGGTCCACCAGCAATTACAAAATTTTAATTAAATTAAACTCTTAAGATATCCAGCATAGCAAGACCTCCAATATATTATTTTATAGTTACCGGTAGAGAAGTCTACAGACTACAGTACAAATGCATACTGCCCTGTGTCGGCCAGTGTACATACACGCATGTTTATACTCGGTAGCATAATTTCTTCATTAGTAAAGACGAGGACACAACGGTTCTTAGTTTGTCTAGATTTATTAACTGCACTTTCAGGCCAGGTAAATGTATCTTGTGGTCTGTGGAACATCTAAAAATGCGGCGATTAAAATCTTCGTCACCGGCCGGCGCGTGACATGACTAGGTAATGCGTCGCTCTGCTTTCTGCGTTTGTACTATAATTAGTATTATCAGAAATTTAATTTAAGTCACCGTTTGGTTAACTAGACATTATTTTCGAGTATTCTTTATTTTCCTTAGGGCCTGTTTCTCCACTTCCTGATAAGGCTATCCACCAATTAACTTGACAGATTTATATTATTAATAAGCGTTGTGAATAGCCTATTAAGCACTTTATCAGAAAGTGGTGAAACAGGCCCTTAATCTGGTTTTTCACTAAAATATTTTTCAAAATGTACAATGCGATCAAGATTTTAAATATCAATAGCATAATATTTATTTACGGCGGATAGTGCTATTCTTGTATATTTTTATATTATTTTTTCCACAGATAATTTTTATCGAATGTTCAACGTTTTGGCCTTAGTTAATTAGAATTTGGGGGCATTAGTTTTATTAATATATGAGAAAGAAAGTAAAGATAGGCCCATTGTGCCTACAGCTTTGTCGAGTCCAGTACAAGATCGCTGTTACAGTTCAGAGTGCGCTGACGCACGCACAGCGCGCCACATACAGACACACATACACTATATATAAATAAAATACGAAGTATTTGTGCTGTGGTGAAGAAAAAGTGTTGTAGCTATATAAGACTTGCAACTTTACAGTTGGTAGATAGTAATAGTGAAGTGAAAGCAATGAATAAATATAGGTATGTTTTTATTGTTTTTCCAACAATATTAATTTTTGTAAGATTTTTTTGAACGATCCAGAGAATCATTGATTAAGACATAATGGATGAAGAATAAATTTATAAAGAGTAAATATTATGGCAGTAAAAAAGATGCTAGAATCTCCTACTACCAGTGTTAAATAGGTTTGATGGGATAGCTCCTAAATCCAACCCAATATTTAATTGATTTTAATTAAATGACCCGTCACTTAAAATAAAAATGTTTTTTTTTATTTTAAGCGATGTGTCAAATTTGATAACTTGATTTGTAATTAAATATTAATGTTTTTCCAAGTTCCAAACAGTACATTAAAGGGGAGGGATTTTATCGAAATTGCAAATGTAAGAAATTCGGAAGTGTACAGCTATGGAGCTGGAGACACTGTATTTGCTTTATAGATGAAAATTTTTACGAGTTTAACGCATTGGGTTATTCCTAATTTATATGATTAAATGTTATCAAAAACCAAAAATGAGACGATTACGTACAAGTAACTAATACTGTATAGTACTTGTGAGAGCTTAAACATGATCTTGCTATTCTTTTGTTGTAATTAGTATTTTGAAAGATATCTACTCATTGTAAGTCTTTAAGCAAAGATATATTCAGCTACAAATTTAAATAATTTACACTTTTTAATGCTCATTTTATCACGCTATATAAGAAGCTACAGAACTACTTCAAAGGGTTGATATCGCAAGATATCGTTTAGGGTCAAGCCAAACGAGCGTTATTTGTGAGTTGTGAGTCGCAGAATTTCGGCTAGCAGAAATTCTGCTGCATTCAATTTCATACAAAAGTCCTGTTTGATTCACACGAGCGTAATTTTGTGAGGCAAGATTTGTATAAAAAGATATTTACGCGATCGAAATTCTGCGACTGACAACTCACAAGTGACAATAATTTAGTGTGAAAATAGGAACTTGTAGCTCTAGCTATAATTAGCTACACCATGACTTCTCGCGAAGTCCCGTAGTTCATTTAGCTAATATGAAGTTGTAGGAAACATTGTTGTATTTTCAATCTCAAAGTAAGTACAATCAAATTTTCATTAGCAACAAATTATGAGTATTTTACAACTGTGCTTATCGATAATACTGCACGTGACATTAACAGAAATCTAATTTTGTGTTTGGTTTATGCACATGCTTTTTAAACACAATTAAGCATAATATTATCAAAGATATTATGATAAAATGCATTCTTTCTTGTGGATCACTGTTCTCAAAGTACTCAAATTTCTATTCTAAACAGGCGTCCCTCAGGGTTTACTTTTGGTCCCTATTTTACCAGAGATACTTGTACGAAGAGTAACTGATGCGTTCTTTTAAAAATTACATAAAACAAGGGTCAGAGTATTTAGTTACAATGTTTGTTTTGGTGCACGTTTCCCTAACTGTGCCATTGCCAACTTTTCTATTATCAGTTGCAATTTCATTACTTGAAATAATTCATTTAAATGTATTATATGGCTAATTTATAAGCATTAAGCAGGTTCATGTTTTACATACTATTTTAAAAAGTAGAACAGTTTCGAATGTAACTGGTGCAAGTGCAGGAGGTTAAATTTACTAATTAGTAATTACACTACATTGGTATGACATCATCACCACTGTAATGATAATTTAGATTTCAATATTTTAACCCATCAATCCCCAAGCGTCAGCCGGCTGTGGCATAACATTGAAAATATATTGTGTCTGCGATACCCACGATGGAGGTGCTAACAAGAATATGCTCTGCTTATACGTTTTTTTCATACTGTGGTTAACCTACACTCCTCGCGTAAATCCTAAATTATTTTATCGCAACGACGATATTCATATTTCCGTCGTGCTCAAGTAATATTTCAGAACTTCCGTCCTATGACACGTCACCACAAAGCCACGATCACGTGGAACTGAAAAACAAAACATAGTCACCACCTGACCAAACATGTCGCTATGTCGGAAAACAAATGTACAAAACATTTTATTCTTCTACTTACTTACCGCTACCATCAGCATTAGGATTATAGCTTTTGACTCATTTGTGTAATCAGCGAAATAAGGGGGCAAACGAGCAAGCGGATCACCTGATGAAAAGCAACTTCCGTTGCCCATGGACACTGGCAACATCAGATTAGCTGCAGGTGCGTTGCCGTCCTTTTAAGAGGGAATAGGGAGGGTAAGGAAGGGAATAGGGAAGGGTAGGGAAGGTAATAGGGTAGGCGATTGGGAGTTTAAAGGTATTTAAAAATGTCGTTTTCTATCAAGAGCATTAGCTTTATCAAAAAATGGAATTTTTAATTTGACAACCGAGGGTTGATTCAGATTGCAACGCGACGCGTAGATACATTTCTAAATTTGTACTGAATTGAAAGATGCGCATGTCGCCTCGCGCAATTGAAATCTGTCAAATCCATACAAATTTATGCCGCGCTGCGCCTCGCCTTGCCTCGTCGCGTTGCGGTCTGAATTGACCCTTATTGTGCCATCGAAATTGATTCATAGGCAGTTGACAGACACTTGGGTTATGTTAATTTAATGTAATTCGTAAGCTAGGTTTGACAAAATGCGACCAAATTACATAGGTCCGCCAACTGCCTTTGAATCAACTTCTCTGATAGTACTATTGTTTGGGTCCGATGATCAAAGAAACAGACCTAGTCAGAATATAATTGAAATTCAATAGAGGTTTGGTGATGATCCTTGTGGTACAAACCATAGTCTCTTATATGTAGAGGAAGAACAAATCGTAGCTTGTACATGTACATGATGATATACGCGCTTTTGTTCTTCCGTTTGTTGCCAATTTATTAATAGCAGCCCAAGTCCCACCACGTGTAAGTACTCCGTGTAAACACATTGGATCATCGTACAAAGAAAGTTAATAATAAATAATTCGTCGTTGCAAAGATAAAACCTCTTATGTGCAGTTTTACCCAAAATGCGTTTTTTGCATTTTTGTATTCAGAATTTTAAGAGCTATCGACTACAAATACTCTTATGTTCATAATATATAGACAATTGCCTTAGCTAGAACTCTTTTTTAAAATATCCTATGTGTGAGTGTGTATAATATGTATAGCAAAATATCTCATGTGCCTGAGATGACACATAAGAGGATATTCACCGACCAATATTATTCAAATTGTTGAAAACTTGCAAAACAAAATCTCTTATGGGCTTCAGATGACACTGAGGTTTCACTCATCATTTTTATTCAAATATATCTGACTTCTGTTATTACTTATTACGCATAGATTTCGCGCCTTTTTAGGGTTCCGTAGCCAAATGGCAAAAACGGAAACCTTATTAAGACAGAGAGCGAAATAATTAATAGACGCATCGGAAGTGAGACGGAACGAAAACAAATGCATCACTCCACTACTAGTTCAAGGCCACCTTCAGTGCAGTTTTAAACTGTCGCGTGGATTTTTTTTATGAGCCTGTGCTATCCCTAATCCCACTGCTAGGCAAAGGCCTCCCCCAAGGTCTGCCATCTGTCTCGCTCAAACGCCACCGCAGGCCAGCCTGGTTTGTAGGCATCCAGTTCATCTCGCCATTCCGTTCTCTGGAACCATTTTAGTCCCACTTAAAGTTTGCAGTTTTTACGCCGACGCGACGTCTTTAACACCTGTTTTGGAGCGCAGCGTGCTGTTTTTTATTCGGTCAGCTAGTCTTACACCTAACATGCTGCGCTCCATTGCTCTTTGACAAACCCCGTGCTGGAACCTTTGCGACTCGGTCAATGACCAGGTCTGAGCACCGTAGGTTAGGATGGGCGTAATACACGTCATGTCAACGAGTCTGCGTTTCAGGGAGATTGGCAAATCTCCCTTTATCAGCGTCTTCAAGGACCAGTAGCTCTTCCAGGCGTTTTAAATTCGACGAAGACAAGACCTGGCCCAAGTAGATATTATACTCGTTGACATATTTTAATTCTTGCCCGCGTGGAAATAGCTACCGTTATTTCTTTCATTGTAATTGAGCAGTTGTATTTAGAAAAAGGTCACACGATGATGGAAGTAGACAGTGTCCATTCAACTATTGAACAGTACAAGCTCGACTAAAATACCCGTTCGATGTTAAAATTGAACATCCTCTTCCTCAAAGTAGTGGCACCTAGGCGATGGTTTCCTCCTGCCCGTTCCTCGGTGCAGGTAATGACCAAAGGTAAGGGCGTCCCTCGAATGTGTGATCCCCTGTTGTAGTATCGACCAGATCGCTTTCACATTTCGGCGGCTGGCAGTTGGGAAAGCCATGTGGTCTTGCCACTTAATGTAATGACAAGCACCTGTTGGCGCCATTGTGTTAGCACACTCTCCTCCATATCCCTGCGATGCGCAGTAATGCTGCCGCATAGGCGGTGCTTCGGGGGTCAAAATAAAAACTTGGCCTACGTCGTTTCGACTGCGACCCGCAGCCCTAACGTTTCTATAAGCAGCACCACCTGTGACCTAAGCTACCTGAGACACCCAATTTTTTTTTATTTAGAAGGGCGCCACTGGTTTTCGCACCGCCTGAAAATTTGGTTAGGACCGGCACTGTGTTAAATCAGTGAGTTCTTTCTTAATTACGAAGAACTCGAAAGAAACTTCAAATCTATACGTCCCGGCAAAAAGGGGAGATCCAGTCGTGGTAGACATAAGATGGCTGAAATATACGCCAGATGGTTCTGTGCTTTATAAGTTGCGCCATAATGATTATTGGACCACCTAATTATCATAGTGAAAAGCTACTAGGGTCAGTATCGCGATTCCAGAAAAATATATTCGCAGTCACCAAATTATTTGTAATTTCGTCTGTTTGTCCGTCTCTCTGTCTGTCTCCAGGCTGTAACTCTATAACGGCTATAGCTAGACTTCTGAAACTTCACATATTGTGTATATATGTTGCCGCTGTAACAACTAATACTAAAAACAAAATAAAATTAATATTTCCCATACAATAAACTAGATTTTTTTGTTATTTTTTGCTCTATATCAATAATGGCAATAAATAGGCACTTGAAATTTTCACAGAGTAAATACTTAAATATATATTGTGTACTTTAATGATTAATAATAATATTTAAATAAAATAAAAATTAAAGGGGGGCCATATCCCATACAAAAAACACAAAATTTGGCTAAATTTTGCTCACTAGCGGAACGGAACCCTTCGCGCGTGAGTCAAACTCACACTTGGCCGATTATTTTTAATTTAGTAAGTTCTATAAATAGTTAAAATATCTTAGTTGCAAGAAGAAAACACAAAATAATAATGCAGAATATCTCTTATGTAACAAAAGTTAGCTGCTAAAATCTCTTATGTGCAGCGGAATCGTTAAAAAATTAATTATTGATAATAATATCCACAAATATCCATTTGTAAACGCTACATGTATCTGCATTAAAAAATTACAAATCTTCTAACATTTTTTTTCAGTAGACAGTTTTTATCGTTTTTCTCGGAAACTTAAAAATGTCACATGAGAGATTTTATCTTTGCAACGACGATATATAGGTCAATAAATGACAAAATCTTTTAATAAAGGCATTGTGACGACGGCCGTAAAATGACGTTAAAAGCCATTATATGGATCAAAATGTCCACCAAATAATACGGTAGAGAACTAAGCCTGGCTTAATTCCGTGTTCTTTGTAACTCTAAAAATTTTGGCAATCTCGACAAAAACACAATCTTCACCTACTTGTTATAATATTATTATCTGTGATATTATCATCGCTATTTCGGCATAGTAAAAGGATGTGAATCCTTATACATATTAATGATAATATTTATAAATATTGTAATCAATTATTTGTTGAAAAAAATACAAAAAATTTAGACATTAATAGAAGTTTGATATTTAAAACTATCGATCGCATATTTATAGAAGCCATTAAAAAAAAAAGAATAATGTAAGTAGAAATGACTACATGAACATGTGGATATGTTTATAATATTATACTACAAATATATTCTTCTTAACATCAATTATTCTGTTCTATTGCATAATTAAATACACATGTTAACATCGACATAATATTAGATAAATAATTTTTATAACGCTACAAAATTACGTATCATATTGTGAACGGACACAGCAGCATCCCGGATCTAAGAGAAAACAAAAGACGATATAACACTATATCTAAAGAAAGACAATTTACAAATCATAAATGCCACAAATATAATACAAGACCATAATGGTAATCAAATTATAAATATCACAATGCATCATAACTTGTGGATGAAATGTTGAAACTGTCTAATCTAGTAGAACCAGACAATCGTTTTCTCTTGTAGCATTATTTCTATTAATTAATGTTTCTGTCTGTTAATTGCAATGCTAATCTAATATCTATACATATTATAAAACAAAGTCGCTTTTTTTTCCCTCATGTCCCTTTGTTCCCTTTAATCTTTAAAACTACGCAACGGATTTTGATGATTCTTTCAGTGTTACAGCCCATTTATCGAGGAAGGCTATAGGCTATATTTTATCACGCTAAGACTAATAGGAGTGAAAAAATATATGAAAATGTGGAAAAAAATAGAAAAAATATTTTAAAGGGCTAACTTGAACGCGCTTATCTCAGGAACTACTGGTCCGATTTGAAAAATTCTTTCAGTGTTATATGTTATAGCCCATTTATTGAGGAAGGCTATAGGCTATATTTTATTACACTAATACTAATAGGAGAATGTGTGAAAAACGGGTGAAATTATTTGAAAGGGCTTATCTCGCGAACTACTGGAGCAATTTTTATGTTGTTTGGATTGAAGATAAGAAGTAGACTACGTGAAGGATCATAGGCTATCGATTTTAATCATTTTTTCAGTGGCTATATATTTTATACCCGTGCGACGCCGGGGCGGGTCGCTAGTTAATATATAAATAAGACGATAAAAATAATCTGATTTCAATTCGGTTCGAAATCATCGTTTATCTCTTTGATTGCACTTACCTCTTTTTAACCGACTTCAAAAAAAGGTTGTCAATTCATCGCGTATGTGTTTAATATTTCTAGAACTGCCCAGTTTTTGTATATGTTAGTCTATTTCAGTGTCTGAAAAATGTGCCCAAAAGTGTTTGTGTTCGCATATCTCTGGAACTACAAGTCCGATTAAAGTAGGTATTTTTTTTTTGTTGTACTAGGTATTGTTCAACTTAGGGAATGCTGCAAGTTTCATCAATATCAGTTTAGTAGTTTTTGAGATAGAGAATTTTAATTCGATGATAGAGAGTTTTATATCTTGTTAAAATACTATTATTCTTAATATATTCTTCTTTCTTTGCCACTCCTTTTTAAACAAATTCATTTCATACACGTGTGCACCTACGTTGATGGGTGATATAATACAATTTGATCATCATTATTTTGAAAATATAACAAAGACGGTTGTCCAGTTACTTAGTACTACATGGTACTACCTATTGCTAAATATAGAGTTTTTAAGTAAAATACTTTTTACGATAAGGTTTTATTTTCTTATCTGTAAGTCCAATTACGTCTTATTAATTTTAGAAAACATCTGTGGTGCTTGTTTTTAGGGTTCCGTAGCCAAATGGCTAAAAACGGAACTCTTATAGATTCGTCATGTCTGTCTGTCTGTCCGTCCGTATGTCACAGCAACTTTTCTCTGAAACTATAGGAGCCATACCATTGAAACTTGGTAAGTACATGTAGTCTGTGAACCGCATTTAGATTTTGATACAAAAATGGAAAAATACAAAAAAATTTAGGGGTCCCCATAGGATAGGTACAACTGAAACAAAAAGAATTTTTTTCATCTATTACCTATGCGTGTGGGGTATCTATGGATAAGTCTTTAAAAATCACATTGAGGTTTCTATTATCTTTTTTTCTTACCTAAATAGTTAGCGAGACAGACTCTTCCAAATTGGTAAAATGTGTGTCCCCCCCTCTAACTTCTAAAGTAGGGACATATGCGATAAGTTTAAACACTAAATATATGATTCACATAACTATATAAACTACCAACGAAAATTGTTTTGAACGAGATCTAGCAAGTAGTTATTTTTTATACGTCATAAAAATGGTTTAACTTTCATTAAATCATCTGAAATATAAAAATAAATCAAAAACCTTTTAATTTCATGAAAACAAACCTTATTGCTTCTGCGGAACCCTTCATGGGCGAGTCCAACTCGCACTTGGCCGGTTTTATTTTTATTTGTTTCTACTTTTTTCTTACATCCAATTTAAAATGTTCGGTTCCCAAAATAAAATATTAAAGAACTGTAGTAAAACAGGTATTTTATCTTGATGATGTTGTTATTTATGTGTTTATATTCCGTTTGCAATCGGATGTTTTTCTAATACAAAAGATATTCTTTTTTTCATGAAGTACGTTAAATTATCTAACGGTCAGGTGAATACAATTGAAGGCCTATTTAATATTTCACAACCATGGCGCAAAAATATCAAAATTCTCTTTTACAATTACTCACTTTGAATAATAGCAGGACTCGAATTTAGATAACAAAACTAGTAATGGTGAGATTTTTCATCTACACTCAGTATTGTGAAGCTAGCTCGTGGGGCAGTCGGTGACTGTGCTTAGGACTAACGAAGACGAAATAAAACTTAATTTTTTGCGCGAATAAAGAGCGAGACATTAGGCTTTCATTAGCTTCAGCATTTTTTTCAAAACCACCTTAACTTAAGTGAAGGGTAAGTGGGACCTTTATTTTAGCGGATTAGGAACTTCTCAATCAGTACCTTTGGTTATTTCAACCTATCAAGCCCCAAGCGGCCACCGGCAACAATTGAATATATATTGTGCCTGTGATTCCCACGATCGAAGTATTCGCCTGATTATCAATTCTTGAGGCCTTCTGCGGTGACATTTGCGAGTCAAGTTCACGATCACTGAAGTTCAAGGTAATAAAGTTTTTTATCAGTTTTATTGCAAAATTTTAGATAAACGATTACTAATTGATGGGACCCTGAAAAACAATATGTACAGTGACATGTATTTCTAGAATGCTTTTGAGTTAGTAGACATTTCGGTGTCCTGCAGGTTGATGCAACATTCCATTTTTACAAATATTTTCTGAATAAAAGCTTGTCTTGCTAAAAGTACCCTTGCTGTTTTGTCCTTCATATTTGTGCTTTTTTATTATTTGTTGTTTACTTGAGAGGAAAACTTTTGCCTGGACAATTAGTAAATCTGAAGTTCTTAAAATCCTCAACATTGAGAAAGTACAAGCAGTTGTATGATGTGTTTGTCTGATAAATTGTCATTATAATATTATCGTGAAAAATTTTGAATTCTTCTTAGGATTCAATATAGATTACGTGTGTTTGTAGTGGCAAGAATGAGATATCGATAAGACGTAACATTGCATCGTCACAAATATGTAATTGTTACAAGTTTGTTTTGGCCGGGCATTGGTGACAATGGTGGTTGTATAAGTGGTTACGAGTATGTATGACCTATATAATGCAACGGGTTGCGACTCCATCGCCATTGAACATTTGCATGTTGGTTGCAAGAAACTATTAGAGTAATATTATATGAACAACAAAATCATAGGAATAAACTGGTATGTTTTAGTTGATTTTGTTTTCAATCATTTGCATTTTCATTTATTTAAATTTATTTTGTATTAACATTATCATGAATATAATTAGTGCTAGATTTTTTAAAAATGTCTTTTATGATAGAGATATTATATTTGAAATTAGATTAGTAATATACCTTTACACCATCACATTTACACAAGAATATTAAATCTTCATTTTATAAAGTTTGATAGCATTAAAATTAATTAGAAGAACAAGTTTGAATTGATATAAGTAGTATTATTTATAATATTAAAGGCCTTATTTTTTTCTCATAGACTTTTTAGGATACTATTTTTGGATCTTATTTAAATTTTAACGGTTTTTTTTACTAGTGCATAATATATATTTTTTTCTTTACTGGTATTTTTTTAATTACATACTCAACTATTATATATGGCACAAGTAGCTTCTGTCCTTCCGTACATTTTTAGAAATTCACTTTGTATGAATTATCATGTGTAATCACTTATAACATGACCTTTGCCAAGTTGGCTGCTTCGTGCTTTTCGTTGGCACGTGAACACCAAGGATTACCAATAAAGGATACATTGGCTCAGCTATAACAGCTGCTATAAGAGTTTAAAACATTCATTGGATGTCACCTTCCGCAATTTGGTATTTTACTGGTGATAAAAGACAACCTTGATTAAGTGAATTAGGTCGAAAGGGACAAAAACACAAGTACAAGCCCTTCCGTACATAAACAAGTTCAATTTCTTGATGGTTGTGAGATTTAATGATAACCTACCAACCCAATATCTTAACTCACGGACCAAAAATACATTTTTAAAACGATCACAATATTATTCGCACGTTCAGTATTAGCAGCGCAGGTGTTTAAGGAATCTGTAATCACTGTAGTCGATTGTTTTTTTTGTGATGAACATCTTTGAATAAGCCTTAATTGAACTCAGATTCTTAATAAACAATATGAACTACCGCACTCAGAGTGGAACATTAAATAATTTCAAAATTTTGACTGTCTGTCTGTCTGTCTGTCTCAAACTCTTCGTTAAATTGAAGGTTAATCATATTTAAATGTCTCTGAGTACGGCGGTAAATGTTACCGTTATGACAAAACGTGTCGCTATAAATTACTTGAAGATACATAATTCAATGACTAATTTAAAAGTTACACACGCATTTCTTGTACAATTTGTTCAGGTGCATAGGTGGCTATGACACAGCGAAATGTTAAACAAACATAGTCATATTGGTCATTATTAAATCATTGTCTATTGTAGCACACAGAAGCACTCTTTAAATTAGGAATTATAAAACATTAAAAATTAAACAATGAGTAGGTACTCAAACAGTAAAATTTCTAAGTGCCTAGAAACAATATCATCGAATGTATATAAAAATTACAGATCCTTTTAATTCATCATTCATTTTAGGTAGTGACTTAAGTTGTAGAGTTGGAGCTAAAGTAACATATTATCAAGTTATATCCCTCATATGCAAAGTCAATATCACCTATATAATTCTAGGTTAAGCAATTAATCGAATAGCAAATAAATTTATAATTATTTGTGCCAGTTATAAATGCAAATAAATATTAATTGTTACAGATAATGTTAATGGAGTCGCCATGAGCGGTCCAGCGATGAAGAAAGAACCAAAAAACAAGGTACTAAAGACGCAATGTATACGTTAGTATATAATATTGTTAGTGATTTTTTTTTTAGGAAATAAGGGGGCAAACGAGCAAACGGGTCACCTGATGGAAAGCAACTTCCGTCGCCCATGGACACCCGCAGCATCAGAAGAGTTGCAAGTGCGTTGCCGGCCTTTTAAGAGGGAATAGGGTAGGGGAGGGTAGGGAAGGGAAGGGAATAGGGGAGGGTAGGGAAGGGAAGGGAATAGGGGAGGTTAGGGAAGGGAATGGGGTAGGGGATTGGGCCTCCGGTAAACTCACTCACTCGGCGAAACACAGCGCAAGCGCTGTTTCACGCCGGTTTTCTGTGAGAACGTAGTATTTCTCTGGTCTATCCGGCCCATTTGTGCCGAAGCATGGCTTTCCCACGTATAAATCCCACGATTGTTCGTGTTAACGAATATAAGATAATTTTAAACCACATTTTAAGGTAGATACTTATTACAGAAAACCTGCGTGATATAGAGATTAATTTGCGATGGTTCAACGAGTGAGTAAAGTCAGAGAAGACTCCACTTGAGAAATTGGAGAATGATAACGATTTCAATCTTAGCTTTCTTAAATCATTTTTAGAAAATGTCATTTTATTCGTGTTTTATCGAATACCGAGCACAGCTCTGTCAAATAGCTAGTTATGTTAATATAAATACGAGAACTAAAATTATAAGGCCTCTTCCTACAGGCTGTATTAGAAATACGAAAAGCTTGCCGCGCCATTTTATTACTGTTATATTTTCAGTAGTCTATCTTTCTGTTTTTAAATAAAATTCTCGTGTAGTGGTGTTCGTGCACGAACTTCTCCAAAACGGCTCAACCAATTTAATGAAATTTTGTGTGTACATTCGTTAGACCTGCGATTAGGTTTTTATCTACTTTCTATATTGATACTAGAAATAATTTATATGGCAAAACAACGTTTGCCGGGTCAGTTAGTACATTAAAAAATCTTGCAGATGACAGACTCTGGTGTGGAAGAATTCAATCTTGATGGCATACTGAGCGAACTGGGCAGTTTCGGCAAATACCAACTGTTCCTGCTCCTGCTCCTCGCCTTCAGGGACTCTTTTCTCAGCATGTGTAACTTCAACTACGTCTTCACCGCCGCCGAGGTCAACTTCAGGTGCGTTTGATGTTCAATTATTATCAACATCATTTTTTATTTAGTTTACGGTGTTTATTTACATCACTGATATATTATAGTTCAGTGTAACAAGCTGTATATTATGTTCCTGTATATGTATATCCTGATATAGATTTCACTTTTACAGTGAAATCTATATCAGGGAGACACACACACACGCATTACACACCCTTCATTATTATCACTTTATTTGTTACAGCCTGTCGTAGTAGTAATTTTTTCTCTGCAATTTTTTTTCTTTTATTGCTTTCTAGAACAATGTATACTGTCCTACTCGATACGAGCCATCTTACCTACGAATAAATAAAAGCATAATAATATTATTAAGTGACTACAATGAAAACCTGGATTTTATTGGAAATTCTTCGACTCGTCATTTCAATGAGTCAGTCATACATTCATAGATTTGAATTATTGTTACCTAACTTGGTCATCATAGTAGTATGTTATGTTCAAATCAATATAGACAAGAGTTTGTGGCTTCTTTAACTAGCTATTATTATGGCACAGTCATTTGAAAAAAGTCTATTGTATTGGCTTTGTAATATTGTGTTTGACACGAGGATGCAACCAAAAAAATGATTAATTTTTTCGCAGTTTTAGAGGTTACGTACAAACTTATTTAATTTACATGTCAAAGCGCACAACAATATAAATGTAATTAAAAGCTGTATATAGCTGTAAATATTCTTCCTAAACTTTTTATAGTCTTTTCTTTGTAAGTAAATAAGTAACCATTTTCTAGATTATTATTTAATATTGTTTTGATATTTTTAGTAAGTAAGTATAAATAAAGAAAGTGCCCCATATAAAATATGTTCATGGATTACTGGATTCTGTGCTACGCTACAATAGCTATTTAAATATGTAAACCAAACGGTGTACGCTTACGTTGTACGGGGTATAGGATACTAGATGTCCCGCGCGGCTTCGCCCGCGTAAATTAGGAATTTTACAGAAACCGTACATTTTCCATAAAAATAGCTATACTCCCTTCACGTGGTCTACTCTATATCTGTGCCAAATATTGCTATGAAAATTGCTCCAGTAGTTCGTGAGATAAACCCTTTCTATCATTTTCCCCGTTTTTCCCACATTTTCCAGGTTTCTTCGGTCGTATTAGTCTAAGCGTGATAATATATAGCCTTACTCGATAAATGAGCTATCTAACACTGAAATAAGTTTTTAAATCGGACCTGTAGTTCCTGAGTCTCTTTAGGTTTATAATATTAATTATTAAGTATAGATTTTTTTAATTATCTTTTGACAAACTCAAGTCTCGATCTAAAAGACTATGAAAAATACCAATAACAGGGTCATAATAGGCTCATAATCATGGGACGATGCATGGTATAATATGGTAGTGATGATGATGATGTTGAATGTAATTTGCATAGTAGCATATGCTATCCGTTCTTAAAACAACGTCGAAACTCCCAAACTTGTATCTATAAAGAATCAGGAGTTCTCTCAGCACCTTCCAAACCACGGTATACCAGGTATATCTCGGTGCAAAATCTTACTTGTTGGTAGCATTAATATTATGCTTAGAATACTTCTCACGAAACCGAAGTCACCACATTTTTTTTTTTTTTAATTAGCCTATGCTGTCCTACTGCTGGGCAAAGGCCTCCCCCAGGGTCTTCCATTTTTCTCGCTCCTGCGCCACCGTTGGCCAGCCTGGCTGGTATGCCTCCAGCTCATCGCGCCATCTCTTTCTTGGCCGACCACGGTTGCGTCGTCCGTCTTCGGGTATCCATTCAGTTGTTAGCTTTGCCCAGCGGTCGGGATGCATGCGGCTAACGTGGCCAGCCCAATCCCATTTTAGTTTTGCCGTCTTGGCTCCTACATCCTTGATACCTGTTTGGGAGCGCAGTGTGGTGTTTCTTATTTTGTCGACTAGTTTTACTCCCAACATACTGCGCTCCATCGCCCTTTGGCATACCCCGAGTCGGGACTTTTGCGAATCGGTCAATGACCAAGTTTGCGCACCGTAGGTTAGGACGGGCAGAATACACATGTCGACGAGTCTACGTTTCAGGGAGATTGGTAAATCTCCCTTCATCAGCGTCTTCATGGACCAGTAGCTCTTCCAGGCGTTTTCGATTCGTCGATCGACTTCCTTCCCTTGTCTGTTATGAAAAGAAACTAACTGGCCCAAGTAGATGTACTCGTCGACATAGTGTATTTCGTGCTCGTCTACCTCGATTCACCACATATTTCTCTATAAATTTTGAGGAGATCCTTCGATTACTTATGGATCCTTCATCAGATCACCACTTTTGTGAATATAATAATTGGGATGATACCCTACATACCAAAAGAAACATTTTGAAAATCGGTTAACAAACGGCAAGTAATCGTTGAACATAAAAAAACATAACACCTCCCCCATTTTGAAAGTCGGTTAAAGTTGTAGCCTATAATATGTTATTCTGATGTATAAGCTATATTATTCTAAAGTTTCATTAAAATCCGTTCAGTAGTTTTTGCGTGAAAGAGTAACAAACATCTATACATCCATACATTCAAACAAATTTTCGCCTTTATCGTATTCGTTTTATCTTGCACGTGTTATCACATGCTGCACTTGTGGTCAACTGGACATCTCCTATCAGATGATAGCTCATGTTAATGTGTTTCTAATGTATCATGATCATTAGCACGTTATCGTCCAGTTATTTATTTATCATTGGCATATTCATTAAATCTATTTACATGGCGTAAATATGTTTCTAATAAAATTCTAAGGTTCTATTTTTTCATAAGTCATCTACATTGCGACAAAAAACATACTTAATATAAACATGGTACCTCGTTCTTTGCGAAAGTTGGTTAAATATAAGACATTACAGAAAACTGTAACCACTCTGCCAATAAAGCTAGATTGACTGTAACATATTTTTTAGATCGACATAATTAAAAGCTTTTAAATCTATCCGCCGGCAAAAATATCCTGATTTTTGAAAACACAGTTAGCACGAATTAGATAATAAAGATGCTTGACTAGATTGAAACAAGTTTACACACGGAATCTGATAAGCGCTACAAACTTATGACACTAAGGGCGGATTCGACCAAACTGGAGTAAAATTTTACTCGAGTATAACTGTCTCCTAATCTAAGAGTAAGCTGGTTTTGCGTTTTTCCAACTTCTAATCAAAGAATAAGGTAATTATACGGGAGTAAATATTTACACGGGCTATTCTGGTGGAGTAAATATTAAACTGAGAATAGTTGCACAACAGGGTTCAACTGTCACGGTCGGTGTCACTGTGAACTTGTTCACTGTTGTGAACTATAATTGACATTTTATTTCATACTTTTTGAGTAACTTGGTAAAATGCAAATGATAATACCCTAGAGTAAATTAAAGGAGTAAAATTATTCTCATGATAGTTATACTCGTGTAACTTCAAGTTTGGTCGAATCGGGCCTTACTCTATTTTCATTACAGATGCAGAATATCCGAATGCGACGGCAACAGTACAGTATACAATACAACATGGGCAAGTTATGCTCTATCTAACGTGTCTGTGTGTGAGCGACCTTCCTCGCTAGGTGACACCTCCGATGTCTGCACTGCCAAAACATTTAGCGCTGATAGAATGCCCTGTGAAGATATCATCTATGAAGATTATAACAGCATCGTGGCTGAGGTAGGTAATGATGCTACGTTGTGAAAAATAGAACTAGAAATAAAAATATTTAAACAGTAAAGTAGACAATAAAAGAAATAACAATCAAAATACAATGAATAGAAAATAATTGAGTAACAGGAAACAAGATTGAAATAAAATAAAACACTTGGATGGTACACAACTTCTTAAAAATAAGTCCTATCCAAAACCCTGAAATTTTATATTCTAAAACAAAATAATGATGTATTCAAAATAAGGAAATAACTAGGTGCACAAAAACTTGAAACTGTGTCAACAAAATACAAATACTTACAATATAAAAAATATAAACAATAGAACTTCCTCAAATAATTAGCAGATAAGCAATAATCACTCTCTATGTTGACCTCTGTTATACATTATATAGCCTTATCGCTGCGAGTTCGCCGACCTTTGCGACTGCAGCGATTAACATATAAGTCATATGACTATATTATGGGCCACCTGGAGCTAGTTGATGTAAACATAGATTTCACCCACGGATCTACTCATAAAATATAATCTGGATCAATTTTTTTCGGCATAAACATTCGGACTATAAAAAGTTCCGTACCAGTTTCATGAAAGTATATTCAGTAGTTTTTTCCCAAAAAAGTAAGGATCTATAAATCTATCCATCTGAACATTTTTTAATTTTAACATAAGTAATATATTTTGTCGAAACACCTACCTCGCTGGAACCATGGCTAAAATACCAAAATAATTCAATTAGAGCAGTGTCCCTAAAGGGTAATTTTGAGAGCCGCATCTTTACCTTACATACTATAATGACAGCGTTTGTTCTATGGGATAGTAGCTCTATGGGAAGCATTATGAAGTTCATCTTCGTCATAAACCATGTAATCACGACACATTGTAAACACTGATTACCACTGCGTTCATTGTCAAGGTTATTTACATAGCGCTGTAGCGCTTGATAGAAATCAGTGTAACAATGATAAAGCGCTTGAGTCGATTTTTTGTGTATTGTATAAAACGGAAGTACGTAATGGTAAAATTGTAGTGGACAGTCATGTAAACGCAAGACCGTCACAGCCATTTACATTTAATAAACAAATATTTTATGGCAATTTGTCGCACTTAATACTTACGACTAATATGTGCACAGTCATGAAGCAACCTTAATTTTGTTCAAAATTGATATTATTGAAAAATGAGATTTATAATGAGGAAGGATGCAGTTAACAATAAACTAATTGTACGGAATAAACATTATTATGTATTCCTACGCGTGCTCGTCTCCATGATCACGATTTTGTATTAACCGTTTTATTATTACATCATATTATCACTGCAAGAATGCAACAGTTATTGTCAACAGTAAGCATCATCCTTATACTATTAAAGATAATATTCCTTCTTTTTACGGACAGCTTCTGCGACAGTAAACGGTATGGTTTCATCCCGCAAAAGGACATTAAGATATTTTAACCCCGAAAAAAAATTACAGTTCGAAAAGCGAATTTTGTCGCAACGGAGTTGCGGGCGTCATCAAGTATTATTAGAAGTTCATTTTTGTTTCAGTTTAATCTGGGCTGCCAGCCATGGAAGCGCACTCTCATTGGTACCGTCCATAACCTCGGTCTAGTCTTCTCGTTTGTTGTATCTGGATTCATATCAGATAGGTAAGATGCTGTGCTTATTCATTTCACTTTACAATACATGAATTTACATCTCCTACACGGAGATAAAATTGTAACTTGTGACTCAAAATGGTGAGCCACCAAGCCTTACCTTATAATCATCATTTTCAATTTCAGATTTTTCCAATTTCACCACCGTTAGATTCATTAAAAGATATAACTTTTTGGACCCTTCCTACGCTTTGAGATATGATTTTGTGGATTTGTAATTTTCATTAAATACCTACAATATTTTGTTATATCTTCAGGTATGGAAGGAAAGTAATCATCGTGGGTACACCGCTCATGGTGGCCATAGCAGGACTCTTGAAGTCCTTTGCCACCAACTATTGGACACTTCTGGTTCTAGAGTTTTTAGAAACTGCTCTGGGGTATGGAAATGCGTCTATGGTTTTGTGTAAGTATCTATTTATTAGTTTATTTATTATTGTTGATACGTAAGTTAATCTGATTCTGATAACAATTTCATCTATGAAGATAAGCAATATTTCTATCACACCATAATTCGATTTGACTCGCAACTGCGTATTAGAGCGCTTACAGACGAACGGCACATATCGACGGCACGCGTCGGCGGCAGTCGACGGCACGCGTCGGCGGCAGTCGACGGCACGCGTCGGCGGCAGTCGACGGCACGTGTCGGCGGCAGTCAACGGCAGTCAGCGGCACGTGTCGGCGGCAGTCGGCGGCAGTCGACGGCAGCCGTCGACAGTTTATCACGCTTGCAGTTGTGGCATACCGCGTAAAGGTAAGCGTCCACAGGTTGGTATTGTACGCAACGGACGTTTCGCATCAAACGGATATATTTTTTTACAGTACGTCCATTTTATCGGCAGCGTACGGATTACCGACTAGCCAGTATGTTTATCTTCAAATTAGTCCAAACAAAGTTCCTAAGTCAAAATTTTCCATCCACACCCCCCTTTAGAGAATTCATTTACTAGGCTAGTCGGTAATCCGTACGCTGCCAATTCAGAGGACTTACTGTGAAAAAATTATCCGTTTGATGCGAGACGTCCGTTGCGTACGATACCGACCTGTGAACGCTTACCTTTAGGCGGTACGTCAAAACTGGGGGAATACTACCACCTCTACTAAGCGACACCGTTTGACAGATAAGCAATATTTATTTAAAGTCAAGATAGCGATTTTGAAAAAGTTGATATTTCACAGCGGATTTAACAATGTTTTGCATTTTCTTACTGTTTATTAGTAAAATTATATTTAAAAAGTGAGTACGGTAATATTATTGTAATCTTACAACAAAGTGTTCTGGAAACATGATAGTTTTAGGGAAGATCGTGGTAGGCCCCTTGCATGCGTCATAAACTGTCAACGGCTGCCGACGGCTGCCGTCGACTGCCGTCGAATGCCGCCGACACGTGCCGCCGACTGCCGTCGACTGCCGCCGACACGTGCCGTTCGTCTGGAAGAGCGCTTAGTTGCTTAATCGTACCTCGAAGTTTTACCTTTCAACTAAATCTATATCTAATCTTTTTGTATGTAGTGAATAAAATTCTTAATCTTACAAAATATTAATATTATGTTTCAGCTCTTGAAACTGTGAGTCAGAAGAGTCGTGTTGCTTTTTCGTGTATATCAGATATTCTCTCGACACTGGGTGGAGCGTTCTTTGGTCTCATTGCGTGGAAGATTCCTTACTGGAGGCACATGATGTGGGCTATTTATGCACCACTGTTGATTGTGGTAGGAAATTGTTAAAATCTAAGTGATACCCCACAAAGTTAAAAGTTGAATCATATTCAGGCCTTATGCCAAAAACTAATGATTATGTTATTTCTATGTTTGAATGTGCAAACGTAGAAATAACACTATGCTTTCTATGTCTGAATGTAGTTAACATAGAAATAACATAATAATATTTTTTTTCTACTGATTCAATTTCGAAACACTTTTATTAACGGGGTGATCAAAATATTTTGTCTCTCAATTTCAGGTGTTCTACATATTTCTAGTCGACGAAGGTGTAAGATGGCTTTTTGCTCACAATAGGAAGGAAGAAGCAGTCCGTATTTTAAATAAAGTAGCCAAAATTAATAATATCACGCTGTCAAACACAGCTAAAGAAATGCTTGCGAAAATTACTGAAGAAAAAGCTAAGGCTAATGAGGTACTATGACTATACCTTCCAGAAATAATTTATTGTATAAATTGCATATTTTCTGCAACTAAATCAAATATGTATCAAAAATATAATTATCAGTGTTCTTAATATTTTCAGGCTGGACCTACGCAAGCAACAGAGGCAAGCATCCTCTCAGCTCTTAGATCCAAGAAAATGATTTTGCGGATAGCTTTGATAGCAGCTTGCTCGTTCTGCTGTATGTTCGTCTACAACGGCGCTATCATCAACTCCACCAACATCTCCGGTAGTAAATACCTGAACTACTCCATCATGCAGCTCGTAGCTGTCCCCACAAGAGTCATCATCGCCTTCACTCTCACCAGGTTTGGGAGGAAGACACCCATCTGTGTCGCGTACTGTTTCTGTGCGATGTTCTTTATTGCGTCCGCTTTTGTTCCTAAATGTAAGTTGCACTGTGTATCGACGTTTGGCTATTTTGCTATTTTCATTTAAGTAATTACTACGATAGCTCAGCGATCTAAAATGGATCTTGGCTTCCGACACAAGTTTGCGCCACTTGTCTTGTCTTGAGCAGTTTTTTGTCAATTTCATTTTCATTTTAGTGGATTTTAATTGCATAACATTCTATAAAAGACATAAAAGTGAGGATTTCATCCAGTTGATTTAAAAAAGTGGATCATTACGGTTGTTTATAAGATATGAAGACTTATTTAACTAATGTTTTATTCTTTTTTTCAGCTATCGGGTGGACTTCAGTATTATTTTATCTGGCGGGCAAGATGTGCAGTAGCTACGGGATATTCTCCTTCAGTGTGGTAGCGATGGAAGTTTTTCCAACTACCTCACGCAACTCGCTAACCAACGTATCTAATACAGTCGGCCGACTTGGCTCAGTGTTGGCACCGCAAACTCCTCTTCTTGTAAGTTATTTCTTTATATGATTTTGGTACTTTGTGGTTCATTAAAATAATACAGTGTACATAAGTACAGTGAATTCATTCTAATTTTATTTTATACTATACAAGAATTAATATGAATAACTATATAAACATGGAGGAATTTCTATGGAGCTTATCACTATATAATTTTCTTTTTGTTACTTGCACACAAAACATTGCTATAATATCAGTTTTCAAGCAGACCTTCGAAAACAAGAAAGCGTTAACCCATCAAGCCCCATAAGCTCACCGGTGAGCGAGACACAATAGAATAACAATAGATTTACAAGAATTCACGATCAAAGGATTAAATTCATGCGCAAGTAAAAGAGAACTATCGTTAGGCCTTTTTCATTTTTTTTGTTTTTTTGGTGACTAATTTTTACATTAGTATTTGAGAGAAAACTATATTAATATTTTCGTGCTTAGTTATAATTTTAAATACAACTATACTTCACACTTGTACTACTCATAAGCAATGATTTTAGTATAGAAAACTAATTTTATTTCTCAGGCAAAGTACATGTCGGGGCTGCCGAGTATAGTATTCGGTTTGGTAGCATTGGGTCCAGCTGGGCTGGCTTTGTTACTACCTGACACCAGTCGCTGTCCACTGCCGGATCGGGTAGAGGAAGCTGAAAAGATTGACGAAGTAACAAACGATGAAACTGAAACTCGAGTGACGAGTGTAGTGACGGCGTAGCGATAGCCTAGCATCGTGGATGCTATAAAAACTTGAGTAAAAGTGTCAAGTGTACTTGAAGTTGAGATTGAACTATGAAGTCTAGTTTATTCATGTTTACCTACAATGAATATCCAGTAAGTAATGATAAGAGACTGAAAAGCAATGATGATAATTGATGAAAAATTAATTAATAATGATGCCATACGAGTACCAGGCCATAAATTCAGAAAGTGAAAAAATAGATCTTTCAGATTCGGCTTAGATTCGGTCATATTTATTATATATTATCTGATATTATGAATGTTACTAATTGTATGATAATTATAATTTTAAGGAGAATCTCATATAACAGCTAAGCAGAATTTGTGATATTATTATTATGATATCTATTGTGGACTGTATGATTTTTGTTGATATTATTTATATATCTATATTTGAGCTTTGATGACTTTAAATTAAATCACTTTTAACTCTTCACTTCGATTTATTATATTAAAATTAAACTTTGTGCACTGTACCAAGGCAAAGGGCGGACTACTCAATATTTATACTCGTTACACCCGTAATCTGACCTATCGGAGCAATTTATATCCGTCCGATAAGAATGGTGTTCTCTGACTCTCTTCGGTCAGAGTTTCTGGAGTCGTAGTTGCCGTATGAGTCCTATGCCCAATTACTATTCTATCACAACGCCACGTCGCAACGTCGACCGGCCTATTTATACGTCTAAGCTTCACTCCCGCCATGCGCTAGCGCAGAGGGAGAAGACCCCGCCCACTTATCCCGGTGCGAGGATATACGCAGAAGCCCCCGCCTTATTTCTATCTCGCGGAGATACCATTTCAGCGTATACCTATCTCTTTCCTACCCATTACTATGGCACTGTGCACTACACAATAAAAATTGCACACACAATAATTATTCAATACATAATATGCAATACAACAATTTCAATACCATGATATTATGTTCTTAATCTACGTAACATAATATCATGACTCACAAATCAGAGTCTTAGATTAATATACATTATACAAATTAAATCTAATTCAGATGTGTACTAATTAATCATCTACTAATACACATTATTCGTATTTCTTGCCCTCTGATTCCAAACGTACGAATTACACAATACGTGGCAAGAAATACTCATAGCAACAATGACTATCGCGGAAATTAATACACAAGAATACATAACGTTTTATTATACTCAAAACCTACAGCTAGATACTACAACACATTTAATAATTAATCACATTCGTATCTAACCACAAAGGTGTTCCATATTACATACGATAGCCTAGTCTTTATTTATTTGTACTCTACACATATTCCAATACACATAATCAAATAAATAAATCTACCGTAGACAATAAACTAAGCATCTGCTAGCTTTCTAAAATTCTATTCTCACGCTAGTTTCTCAAATATTGCCGAACGTCTGTTCCTAAATATCCTTTATTTATTGTTCTGACAAAGACAATGCTTTATTACTTTTTAAGAGAAACAGCTTTACTCGTTACTAATTTTTAAGGAACACAACAATAATATTTTAACTAACGAACCTAATACAGTCAAAGGGACCGAACATGTGGCGATTTCACTTTAACAATATCTTAGAAATATACTACTTAACTTTCTAAAATATGTTCGCCACCCTTGCCATCGTTGTGTCCACAACAATATCGAATGAATGTTCAAGTTATAAAATTATAAATTATTATTAATAACTGAGTTGTAAAACATTGAAAAGAATCTCAAATAATATAATATTTTTTATTTATTATCGTATAAATAAATATTTTTGTACGAGTATATATATTACTTATGCCTTATTTATTTATTCTGAAAGTATAACTTTAGAATTTGACCTAAGTACATAAGAATAAGTCATGTTAAAGGTATGTGCTTTCGACTTCTTTTAATTTAGTCCTTCCCAGTGCTTCTGCTTCGGCGATCGTGTCTGGCAACTTGGTTCCAAGCGTCTCTGGCTGAGTTAGAACTAGCAGACCAGATATAACACCCATTATAGCGAACATCATAGATGGAATTCCGTGCCAATAATTTGCCTGAAAATCGCAAGATAAAATTTAAAACGTGTCAAATCAAAGATATACTTACTAAAGCAAAGAGTAACGCATTAAAATCTAGTTATTACAAAAAAACTTACTAAAACCGGTGTTAGCGGTGCTACCATAGATCCTATTCTTGCAACCATCGACGAGAAACCAAGCAAGCTCTGTCTGAACTCTGTAGGGTACAGTTCCGATGTGTACAGGTAAAGAGAGTTCATCACTGCTGATATCATAAACTTGCCAAGAAGAAAAACAATTAATCGGAGACTGGTCAAATCTGAAAAATAAAAAAAAATACCTATAAAAAGGGTTAAAAATGATGGGAAAGATAAAAACTAAATATATGCTTACCGTTGGGTATAAAAATAAATGCCAAATTACATGCAGCAGAGAAAAGGAAACCCGCAGACAATGTCGCTCTTCTTCCAATCCTATCCAAAACCAAAACAGCGAAGAAGAATCCAGGAATTTCAATAGCACATGTCAGTATGTAGTTGAGGTACATTGTGTCAGATAGAGTGGTGGAATTAATAGAGAGACCGTAGAAGATTAAGGTTCCAGTAATCCAGCAGATAGGAGTAGTACAGACGCGTCTCAGCAAAACTGGTGATCGAATTATTGCGTTCACTACATTAGGTCTGTCCATCTATAAGAAACAGGGTTTTTTGGTACTTATATTAATTTTGCGATTAATTTATTTTAAATACTTACTTTAAGAATTTCACTATAATTTGTGACGTGGGAGAGCAATGCCTCGGCACGAATGGGCCGGCTCAACCGGAGAAATACCACGGGCTCACAGAAAACCAACGTGAAACTGCGCTTGCGCTGTTTCACGTCGGTTAACTCACTCGCCGAGCGAGTGAGTTTACCGGAGGCCCTATCCCCTACCCTTTTCCCTTCCCTACCCTCCCATATTTCCTTCCCTACCCTTCCCTATTCCCTTCCCTACCCTTCCCTATTACCCTATTCCCTCTTAAAAGGCCGGGAATGCACCTGCAGCTCTTCTGATGCTGCTAGTGTCCATGGGCGACGGAAGTTGCTTTCCATCAGGTGACCTGTTTGCTCGTTTGTCCCCTTTATTTCATAAAAAAAAGAATAAATAGTGCAACTACCTGTAGATTACTAGGTGTCGTAGGTGTCATTAAAGCTACCATACTTTTATCACTTATCTTGGTTTTATTGATTCTTGCAACATTAAGTAACACTTTTTTAGCCTCCTCATATTTCTGCCTCAAAAGCAGCCATCTTATACTCTCGGAAAGTATCCAATAATACGCTATAATGATGAAGCATGGTATGGAAAGGATCATGTTAAAGTGACGCCAGGGTTGGACGAGCCACGCGACTGTTCCCATCACGACCTGACCCACGGAGAACATCGAAATTATAGCTGATGATGTTAGAACTCGATACTTTGGACCTATGAGCTCAGTTACTGAAAACAAATAGAAAAGGATTTAATATACACCACCATACAATATATTAAGATGAATAGGATCAATTAGGCTAGTGTTAAAATATGATTACTTAATATATAAGCAGTACTAACTGCTCCTCCCCCAAAAGATGTCTGCAGAATCTGGGATGCCATATACATTGAAAAGTTTACTGAAAAAGCTTTTACTAGACCAAATATTGCCAAGTTACAGACACTTATAATTAGTGCAACTTTTCGTCCGAAGCGATCGGATATGTACCCAGTGACAGGCTGACTTATCAGAGATCCTGCACTGTTCAAAGTTCCAGCCAAAGCTCGAAGCCAATCTTGACACCCAAGGTCGAACTGAAACAATAAAATATAATAATTTACTACTTAAAACAGATAATATAGATAATATTATATCATACCTACCACTGTTATCAAAACTAAAACATGCGAAGAATTGATTGATTGATTTGATTGATATTAAAATCGATTCAGTAGCTTTTAATTATATTCATTACTATCCGTGGCCCGCATTAATCGATACCGCCGCAAAAGCTACGTCCCGCAATTTTTATACAGAATGTAACAAAAATAAGTAATAATACTATAGGGTGTGTACGTGTTCCTTGTAGAGAGTTCACTGTGAAAGTAGCAGCGCTGAAAGACGATTTTTTTTTCACTTGTGTATGGGCAAGGGCCCGAGCGTCACGAGTTTCCCCATGAAAAAGTGAAAAAAAAATTTGGTCTTTCAGCACTGCTACTTTTACAGTGAACTCTCTACAAGGAACATGTACACAACCTAAAGTATTATCACTTATTTTTGTTACACCCTGTATATGTGTATCTTCGAAAATATTCATTTAAATCATATGCTGTAAAGGGCCATATCTATATTAAATCAATAATGTATTTAAAGTATTTAATTGAATAACCCGTCGATCGTGGAAAAACGAGCAAGCGAGAACACAATAGAATTAATGCAAACGTAAATATGAAAAAGGGTAAAAAATTACCTCATACACGACTGAGTTGTCCCTTGCATAGACAAAGCCCTCACACGCGATGGTTTGTGATTGATCAAAATTATCAATAGGACAATATTCTATAGATCCATTTCCTAATGAAGGAAAACGTTCACAGCTTGCTAATACAGAATTGGATTCTGGTATCGCGTTTCTTATCCAGTCTGGCTCCATCGCCAACAGTTTCTCATTTTCGCCACATTCAGGTATTCGACATCTTGAACGAAAAATAATAAAAATAAGCATAATAACTATTTCATATGCCTATTTTGTAGAGAAAGACCACATTGCATTATTGTGTTTTGACTCGGGATATCACTACGCATCGTAAGCGGTGCGTTGACGATAACAAAATGTACTAGAATTAGTAAATAATATCGGCCGTGGCACAAAAGAATCGATTAAGGGAGCGACTAATCCAAAATTGACGATTTTATAATACACTAGCTGTCCCGGCAAACGTCGTTTTACCATAACATGATTTTCCCTGTTTTCCTGCTTTTCTCTTGAAATTTTTTCTGATTTTTTTCTATAGACCTCACGGAGCTCGAGACCTTTCCAATGAATGCAAAACCGTGGAAATCGGTTCGTGCGTTCTGGAGTTATAGCATCAGGAAGGAAAACCCGACTTATTTTTATATATTAGATTTTTATACTTGAAAATAGGTCCCGAATTGTTTCATTTGCTGCACATAGATACTAAATTCCATTCCAAGAATTTGATCTGAGCGAAAATACGATATCTTAAAATTTTCTCGATAGAAAATATGATTTTCACAAATTTTTCATAATATATTGCCATAACCGTGCATTAAACTAAGTTTATATTTTAAAACATTGTATAAAATTCTATCATTGAGATTAGATTGAGACACTGGCCTGGCGGATTTTTAAAATGTTCTATAGGTATTTATCTAGTTATTAAGAAAAAAGTAACTTGGCGATGATTCCGCGTCGTCCTTTTTCACCTGGCTTGTATGAAAGACGGGCGTGACTCGTGAGTGTGACACGACTAGAGAGAAGGACGATCTTTGATTTTCTGAGTTAGTCTCCTTCATCACAGAATTCGTTTCTTCTTCGTCAAGCCTTTGAATTTATATAGCATCTGACGATTAATCGCATCAATTTGTTATCTATCTTCTATCTTCTATCTATCTTCTATCTTCTATCTTATATATATAAAAGAAAGTCGTGTTTGTTACAACACTTATAACTCGAGAACGGCTGGACCAATTGCCATGGTTTTTGATTTGTTGGATTTGTTTACGTCCCGAATAGCAGAATACATCTTAAAAACAATGAAAACTCGATATGTGTAATGACTAATGATTAATGAATACTGCAATAGATGCTGATTTGTTTATTACATGTCAAACATTTGTTGTCCAATCCTGTCAAATAGTGTAACAACTATTTTTTTTTGGAGCTTATGGCCTGGTTGCTGAGACCTTTAGCCCGGCCGCACATTGTCCGAAATTTCTGATACGAAACATTTGAACGTCGGCCGGACCGCCACACATCACACTACGTCGGAAGCTGGCTGAACCGGCAAGACTAGACGATAAAGTACGTGACGTCATCTTGCAGGAGTCAAAGGGCGAAGAAGGTCATGACAAATTTACCGGCGAAAATTACCAGCAGAGTCACCGGGAATTTTTATAATTTTGTAATTCAGAAGACAAGACTTATTTTATTACTTATTGATTATGTTTATTTTTATGAAGCATTTTAAAAATAGGTTTTGATTGATTTGATTATTGCGCACATGTTGCCTCCCCCGGGAGTGTATTTATTTTTTGTAAAATGTCTACAAAGTTCAGGTACTGTTATATTTGTTTGTTTTAGACATTAATTTTCGAAAATTTTTTATTAACCGAAAATAATACCTAAGATTGTCATTATTGGTTCCGTCACCAGAGCCATTGTGCTCCCTGCTTTATGGCGAAACACTAGAATCACGACATTTTCCTTCGGTTTTCCTTCCTGGCGCTATAACTCCAGAACGCACGAACCGATTTCCACGGTTTTGCATTCGTTGGAAAGGTCTCGGGCTCCGTGAGGTCTATAGAAAAAAAATCAGAAAAACCTTCAAGAGAAAAGCAGGAAAATAGGAAAAATAATTTTATGGCAAAACAACGTTTGCCGGGACAGCTAGTATTATATAAAGTATCTAATAGAAAGATATAAAATCTATAAATATATCGATGTAGACAAAATGCGGAAGCAACTTTAAGAACTTTAAGAACTTTATCCAATAAGCCACATGATATTAAAATAAAACTTTAGTACCTTTACCTTTTTGTAAAGCTTACTTTGTGCTTAGAAATAAAAAAACGCCTCAATTCAATTAGTAGTTAATTAACTGTCGCATCAAATAGAGGCCTGATTTAAAATATCAGGGAAAAGGTTGTAAGTGAAAAGTGAACCTAAAGCTTACGTGGTAGAGCCATGCTTCGGCAAGAATGGGCCGGCTCGACCGGAGAAATACCACGGTCTCACAGAAAACCGGGGTGAAACAGCGCTTGCGCTTTTTGTAGCTTTTTTGTAGCGTTTCGCCGAGTGAGTGAGTTTACCGGAAGCCCAATTCCCTACCCTTCCCTTCCCTGCCCTTCCCTATTCCCTTCCTTACCTCCCCTACCCTGTAATCCTATTCCCCTTTTAAAAGGCCGGCAACGCACCTGCAGCTCTTCTGATGTTGCATGTGTCCATGAGTGACGGAAGTTGCTTTCCATCATATGACCCGTTTGCTCGTTATTATTTCTTTAAAAAAAAGCTTTAGTCATATTGTGTTTCAAAGCCCGATCAAACTTTTCAGTTCTGCTATGAATTAATTAATTCGATAGTCCATTATTTCACGTCCATCATTATCTCTGTCTTTATAAAGAAAAAGCAGAGCAGCGTGTTTACTCACCGGTGTGGGATCATTGCCGCAGAAAATATGTATTCGGTCACAAATGCTGCCATCATTATTGGTATTGCTGCTAATACTAAAGTCCTAAACTGGAACTGACCGAATTGGCCCAATTCATTTATTAACACATCATCTAAATCAAGCACCCTTTTTTCATTTGCTTTCCTATTGTCACCCATTTTTCCCACTATCTTTCTTTTATTTTACCACAAAATTATAGTATTGCATAATATTCTCTATTTTTTCTTCTCTTTGATTGTATGTTCCACTTTATTTAATCTACTAACACTGTGGCGACTTAGCGGTAAAAGAATAAAATTTTATCCTTTATTTGTTCACCGCTATCTAAGACTTTTGTGATAGTTTAATCCAAATCGTTCATATCACCAACTACTAAGCAATGTAATAAAAACTACTAGATATGAAATGCAATTAATTTTTCCCCCTCCCCCTCATTTTTTAGGGTTCCGTACCCAAAGGGACCTAGGAAAAAAGGGAACGGGACCCTATTACTGAGACTTCGATGTCTGTCCGTCTGTCTGTCTCCAGGTAGTAACTCAATAACCGCTATAGCTAGACTTCTGAAAGTTTCACAGATTGTGTATTTCTGTTGCCGCTATAACAACGAATACTAAAAACAAAATAAAATTAATATTTAAGGGGGACTCTAATACAACAAACGTTATTTTTTGGTACTTGGCCCATTATTATTTATACAAATTAAATAAAACGAAGTCTTATCATTAATTCTTTTAAATAGTAAATTTATGGGATTCCCATACAATACAATAGTAAATTATTTACATGTTATTTTATATCTACGAGTATTTATGTACAACAATAATTAAATAAAGGCGTTTTATATGTATTGTTAACAATTATAGCTCAAAAACGCGTACTGTAAGCACGTCATGCCTAGTACGTTCTGTCTTATACATTTTATTTACATTCAAGCTTTTATCTACATTTCCTCTACTTTCTTTTTTCCAAGCGCCTCTGCTTCTGCCATAGTGTCTGGCATTTTCGTGCCAAGTGTTTCTGGCTGCGTCAGAACGAGACCGCCAGAGAGGACCGCACTAACACCAAATAGAACCGATGGAAACGGTGTCCAATAGTCAGCCTGGAATAAAAAAATAAATATTAAAATATTTTTACTCCTGTGTTTTACCGTGTGTTAACTAATGCCTGGGTTACAAGGTGCGAGCTGACATGCGAGCAGGCCTAGTCAGTTACTGAGATGCAGCTACTTGCATCGTGTGACCGCATCATACGAGTAACTTTCATGTGAGAGTGGGTCAGTTGCTCGGGTGCGAGTTACTACAACATTTTTTGTTTTCACTCGCCACTCGCCTTCCCCCACCACAGATACAACTCGACTAGGCGATGTCACTGGGACATTACCTATATTACGTCAGCAGCGTGCATGGTGTGACCCAGGGAGGCGAGTCGAGCTGCTCCCATGCGAGTATACAGGTAACATTAGCTGCAGTGCTGTCACTTCAGTTGCTAGCACTGTGTAACCTATCTTTAAGCTGCGTGTAAATGAGGTAAGTCCTCTCTTATCATTAGTATTACTGAAGCTGCAATTCTAATTTTGTACGTTACAAATAAAACTGGATCTGTATTTGTTATAGCATAAATGAACTGTGTTATTGTATTATATTGTAACGTAAGTGTAATGTGTTATCTAATATATAAAATTCTCGTGTCACAGTGCTTGTGCGCCAACTCCTCCAAAACGGCTCAACCGATTTAAATTAAATTTTGTATGTACATTCGTAAGCTGAGAATAGTTTTTTATCTACTTTTTATATTGATACTAGAAATAATTTATATGGTAAAACAACGATTGCGGGGTAAGCTTTTTTTATTATATTTGAAACTTACTAAAACTGGAGTCAATGGTGCAGTGATAGAGCCTATCCTTCCAATCATAGAAGAAAAAGCAAGAAGAGTGTGTCTAAATTCAGTAGGGTAAAGTTCTGACGTAAACAAGTATAGAACCGTCATCACGATTGAGATAAAGAATTTTCCCAATAAAAATACAATCAGTCGAAGTGCTTCCAAATCTGAAAATAAGGAAAATAGAAGACTTTAAAAATGTAAGTATTACAATAGGTAGATATACAAAATTAAAATAATTGATAATTATAAAATAAATAATTGGTTAAAATTTTTATCACGCTATTACATAGTGGAAATGGATTACTTAATTTATAAAATAATTTTGTGAAAACAAGCGTTACGATAATTATTTGTTTCCTACTCGGCGTTTATTGATGAGCGGTTACGAGTATAACTATCTCAAGTTTTAAGTAAGAACAAAACAAGAATATAAACTTACCACTTGGAATAAATATAAAGGCGATGTTGCAGATAGCAGTGCAAAAGAAACATACAGATAACGTCTGTCTTCTACCAACTCTGTCCAATATGAACACTGCAGTGAAATTTCCAGGTATTTCAATGGCACAAGTCAATATAAAATTAAGGTACATAGAATCCGATAGGCTGGTGGAATTAATGGAAAGACCGTAGTAGACCAATGTTGATGTGATCCACCAGATCGGAGTCGTACACACTCTTCTAAGTAGAACAGGTGATTTTAAAACTCTTTTTATGAGTCCCGACTTGGAATGCTAAAAAAGGTAAAACACTCTTAAAAACTTTTTTAATGCAAAAAAATTTGAAAAGCCACCTCATTTTTTAACTATTTTAACTTTATTTTTTTAGCCTACGTAATAATAAAATTCTCGTGTCACAATGTTAGTTTCCGTACTCCGAAACGGCTTTACTGATTTTCACCAAATTTTATATGCATATTCAGTAGGTCTGAGAATCGGCTACTGGCTACTTTTTATATTAATAAGTGCATTTGTTGAATAAATAATAGTAAATTATTACAACTCGAGACTGACGGCGACCATTTTTGTGCGACGGGATAGCGATGGACGTTGCCATGGTGACATACTTATTTAGTCACTTCAATAAAATGATGTGGCCGAAATACTTTATATGGAAAAACAATGTTTGCCAG
Source organism: Aricia agestis (assembly GCF_905147365.1). NCBI lineage: Eukaryota > Metazoa > Arthropoda > Insecta > Lepidoptera > Lycaenidae > Aricia > Aricia agestis. The sequence continues at coordinate 1,182,096 of NC_056419.1, forward strand.
GACAGCTAGTATTATAATTTATATATATTATATTTACCTCTGTAACAGGTTCAGGTTTTGGATTCATCAACGCTTCAAGTGACTTATCTGAAATATGTGTTTTGTTAACTCTTGCTACATTCAGCAAAACCTTCTTCGCTTCGTCGAACTTTTGTTTCGATAGCAACCATCTCACGCTCTCGGATAAGATGAAGTAATAGCTGATGACAAGAAAGCATGGGATGAACAAGGCCATGATCATGTATCGCCATGGTTGAATCACCCATGCAACTATTCCGAGAACCACTAGACCTACAGAAAACATTGTAGAACTGATAGCGCTTACAAGTACTCTGTATTTTGGACCCACTAACTCAGCAGCTGAAAAAAAAGTTAAAGAATATAATAATCATCATAAGATAAATTAAAAATTCGAAAAAAAAAAGATTAGCCCAATGAACATTTTTCATTATTTTCTGAAAAGGACAAGCATCGTGATTGTCATAATATTTAGAAGAATTAATAACAATCACTACTTAGTTACAGGGACTGATAAGGTACTCAAGATTTACCCAGATACGCTTAACCTGATTAAAACATTAAGTATGTACATAATGTTTTAATGTTTTAAAACAGTAAATATTATTTACCACCTAGATGAAAAACTTACCAAAAATATAGGCACAGCTGTAAATTCCACCACCAAGAGCACTCTGTAGAACTTGAGTTACGAGGTACATGATATAGTTAACAGAATAAGCTCTCATTAGACCGAACAGAGCAACGTTGAAAATGCAAATTACCAAGGCGATTCTTCTGCCGAATTTATCAGATATAATGCCGATGATGGGCAAGACGAATAATGTGCCAACACTGCTTAAGGTACCAGCTAGTGCTCGTAGCCAGTCCTGGCATCCAAGGTTGAACTGAAAAGAATAATAAACATAGTTGCAAGTACTGCTGGATGTAAGTAAGGTATATTATTATATTATAGTAGCACCTAATTATTATGGAAACATTCGTCTACTATAACATTTTGTCTAAAATTTCAAATGCATGTTAAAAATTCTTGTAGACAATATCGAATTGGGTTCGTTTAAACTCTCCAGTTTTAAAATAAATTGTAAAAGCTAAATAAACTTACATCGTAAACAACAGAATTATCTCTTGCATACACAAACTCATCACAATCTACAGTTTGGCTCCTATCAAAGATGTTCGCTGGACAGTTTTCAAGTGTTCCGTTGACGTTTGCGATGGACACATATCTCAAGCAACTCGAAAATCCAGAGACGGTCGCAGGAACCGCGTTCAAAATCCATTCTGGTTCGTAATTGTGTAAATTATTATACTCCCCGCACTCTTGTATCTGACATCTGAAAAAACGTGAGAGGTTGAATAATAATTTGTTGTATCAAAAAACTAGCCGAAAGAACCATTTAACAAAACCGGATTTTAAAAATATCAAAGCAACTGCAGATTGCAAAATAATAGCGTTTGATACATTACAAAATATTAGCCGAGCGTTTGTCTAAAATATTGTTGGTTAAGAAATAGGAGAAGAAATTATCAAAAATGTTACCTGTGAGGAATAGCTGCAGCAGAGAAGATGTACTCGCTCATGAATCCAGACATTATAGTCGGTATTGACACTAATATTAAATTCCTGAGGGCAAATCTCCCGAATTGACCCAACTCGTTGACCAAAACATCATCCAAGTCAAGTCTTTCCATTTTGCTCTTGCTTTCCCCTTTCGTGATCTCCGTTGCGGCCTCCATTTTTAGCTGGAGTTGTTTTCTCGATCGAGGTATTAAATATAAACTATTGTCACATTTGTTTTAATCTTAGGATCAACCCAGATAATATCTTTTATCAATAGCTTCGGCTGTTTTAGTATAAAACACACTTAGATTCCTATTTTTTTTATTATCATCCTTTAACATTGGTCTGTTCTCTTCTACACCGATGATAATTATTTCACACTTAAACTATTTATCTTTTTAAGAATATTATAATATTTTAATAATTTCACACTGACACGTCTGTTATCACCTTAACTGAGCAATTTAATAACCTCCTCCTCCAACCTCCTCCAACCAGTCCTCCTACCAAGTACCGTATAGCTATTACTGACCGGTTTTCAAATTAAAACTCAAACTAGCCTTATAATGAGTAGTTATATTCTACGTACATGTTAGAACTACTTTCTATTTCTCTTTATGATGTAAGCAAAAGGATTACGGAAACGAAAATATAAAAATTAAAATGTAAAATTTTACTAAATTACTTTTTAGGAAGGATTCACAGGCCTCAGCTTATCCTGTGAATGATCAATAGTTATATTTTTTCCACTACACACATTTAATAATAATATCATTACCAACGCGCTCACCACTGAGCCACAGAGGTCGTCAAATACATGTTCATTGTTCATGGTACGTGAAACAATTAATATTTTTTACGATTGACGATAATATGCTATGTGACATCACTCTAAATCCAATATGGCTGACCATCCAAGATGGCGAAATAATTATGTAATAATATTAAGCTTTCATCATGCAAATTGTATAAGAATATTGAGGATTAAAACTTAATAGGTAAAAATAGAAATTTTTGTTCTTCTTTTTATACTATTTAAATAAAAGCTTTTTTTTTTCAAAAAGTTTTTTGTTTTAAATAATTTCAATGAGTAGACCGTATCATCAATATAAATCAATCATCGATCCAACGTCGATTGTCGAATAATAATATCTTTTTTAAGTAGTAGATTCAAGCCATTTCGGAAGTAAAATAAAACAACTACAAATAAAAGCACTTATAAATATATTTAAACATAACACACGAGATCCTAATCAAGTTCAGCTACTTTGTTTCGCTTTGGACTCTGGTCGTCCGAGGGCCTCTGCCTCCGCCAGGGTGTCAGGCATCTTGAGGCCCAGGGTCTCCGGCTGAGTTAGCACCAGGAGACCAGAGATCATGCCCATGATACCGAACATCATGGACGGTGTACCGTGCCAGTAGTCAGCCTGGAAGAAACAACATTCTTATGCTTTGGACGTTAAAATTTATAGGTCTTTATTCTGCGGATTGGAATGGCATTTACAATGCTTACAAATACTGCGACTTTCAATTAATATCGAGTAGTAATAATTGGAAATTTCTTGAAGCAACTATGTATGCTTGTCGGACGTTGTTCGTAGAGTCCACATCCTAAAGATGCTCCCGTGTTGGGGCGCGCGCGTCGAGGTTTGCAAGTTGCATGGTGGTGAGAGGCCTTGCATGAATTTGCTTATTGCTAACATTATTGCTTGTGTGGTGGTGGTGTTTGCACGTTCTTACATGCGAGTGTACGCATAGGCAGTGTGGGAAAGGAGGGAGATGCTGTAACTCATTTTATACGCATGCCTATGCATCACTCACCTCTACATTACACTGGACAGGCTAAGCCGTACAAAATGACAGCTATTTTTTGTGCCGATTTGCAGCGCCGCGGTGAGCGTATTGTGAACTAATTACAATCGCCATTTGCAAAATAGTAGTTCCAAGTACACTCACTACTGCTTTTACAGCAATCAGCGCCAACATGGCGATTTTCGAATAGGAACATTTTATTGACAGCGATCGCCTGTCCAGTGTATTATTAAAGAGGTCAGTGCTATGCATACAATCACTCATTTACTTACAGGTTGAGGTTTATTTCGCAGAATATTGCTAAAAATAATAATAAGCTATGAATTTCCGCGAAGTAACATAATAATATTATGTTTTCGAAACAGCGAAACTAAATTTAGAAGTTCCTTCTAAAGGAATGATTATTATTATTTCACGCAGATCTGAGATAATTTATGATGAGGCGCGACTTGATGATGATATATAGAAGAAAAAAACTGGAAATAATATATCAAAAAGCGTTCTTTTAAGCTTAAATGTGTTTATAGTAATAAAAATACAATACAACTACAATACCAAATCTTACCAGAACGGGTGTAAGAGGAGCAGTGATGGATCCAATTCGTCCGATCATAGAGGAGAAGGCGAGCAGGGTGTGTCTGTACTCTGTGGGGTACAGCTCGGAGGTGAAGAGATAGAGAGACGTGAACACGATAGAGATACCGAACTTGCCCAACAGGAACACGATCAGACGGAGGGTGGTGAGGTCTGAAAATAAAGGTAGTAGTTTTATGTTTTGTGAAAATGTGGATACTGCATTGGCTAATTTAAAAAACTTGAGATGTGTCAAGGGACACCCGGATGGAACGAAGTTGCTTTTTATGTGAGAGAGAGAAAGACATACAGGGAAACACGCGCACGCCGCACGGCTTACAACTATATAGCAAAAAGTGTCGTTACAACTTTTGGTCTTAATTTGTCACGTGTGGCACTCGGTGACTTCCGCGGTAAAGCTATTGCATACAATAGCATAGTCGCACGCACACAACAACTGTGCCGCAGTCTGCCGAACTGAAACGATGTTAGACCACGCACGGCTTTCAACGCCGTACCGCTGTGCCAGTCGGAGTGGGGGATGTTAGGTTTATTTTCGTTACGAAATTTCTTGATTCGGTCGCCGCACTCAAATCCCGCTACAAAAGCTATTGAATATTTTAATAATAATTAGTCCGCTTCTTCTCTGGTTACGGATTAGCGACGTTCGTTCCAAGGGGGGCCACGTCCTAATCTACGATGATCCTCCTCTTTGCCTACTTATTTAAAATTGAATAATTAATTTAAATCAAAAGAACGATTAAAAGGGCTTAGGTTTCGGATTGAACCCCTTTCAGGGGCTATGTTTTTCAAGTGTTTATGTTATATGTATTTGTGCAGGATATGATATTATTGGAATAGATATTTATAATATTTTATTGGGATATATTTTTGGAATCTCTTTTATTTTGAAAGTGACACTCGGTACTACAAAGTAGTAATTGTAACGAGTTCGTGAAATTGATTTTAAAAAAGTCGTAAGTAAGTAATAATATCTATGGACGCTTTTTTATAATAAGTATAGAAATATTAGTATTTAATCAGCGACCTTGTAAAACTTTGTAGCGGATTTAAAAAGTTTTTGCGCACAATAATAGTAGTATAATATTTTTTATCGGATTAAAACTGATTAAGTCCAGTTTACGCACGCTTTCCTCATAATGTTCGTGATAACTTATCAGACACATGCTAATTATTTGTTCGATAAAATCAGGAAATTACATAAGGTAAATAACAATATATTATCCATAATATTATAATACTATACAGAAAAAAAACTAAAGTCAAAAATTTTGAAGTAAATACCTCATCAAAAACTATTAAACCAATACAATAAATTATCTTACCATTAGGTATGAAGATGAATGCAATATTGCAAGCAGCACTGAATAAGTATCCACAAGACAGAGTAGCTTTTCTGCCTATCCTGTCCAAAACTAAGATAGCGGTGAAGAATCCAGGGATTTCGACGGCGCAGGTCAGAATAAAGTTGAGGTACATAGTGTCAGAAAGACTGGTGGAGTTGATGGATAGGCCATAGTAGACGAAAGTGGTAGTAATCCACCAAATAGGAGTAGTGCATACTCGTCTCAGAAGGATTGGTGAGCGGAAGATTGTTTTGACCAATCCAGGACCTTTGTCCTGAAATTAAACATACTCGTAAGCAAATTACTTTGAGAATTTAAAAAACGTGAAAATTTTAATCAAACATTTAAATATGATAAAATACGATTACATAGATGCGGTTGTAATCAAGGTGATATGGCAACAAATTCATCAAATCATATATGCACGATTAGAACTAAACTTTCGAAAATTGCTAAAAACTACTGACCTCAGGAGATTCAACATACGCAACTGGTGGTGGTGTGGTCAGTGCTGCAAGAGACTTCTCACTGATCGAGGTTCCATTAACTGTCGCAACTTTTTGTAAGATGGAGGTAGCTTCATCGTACTTCTGCTTCGATAGCAACCACCTGACACTCTCAGGGAGAATCCAGTAGTAGCTGATGACGAGGAAGCATGGGATGTGGAGGACCATGATCATGTAACGCCAGGGCTGGACCAACCAAGCCACACCTCCAAGTGTCATGAGACCGACTGCGAACATCGACGATGAGAGGGCACTGGCAAGCACACGATATTTGGGGCCGACCAGCTCAGCGGCTGAAAATAAAAAAAGGAACCTTTACAGTAGCTATAAAAGGTTAGTTTATTTATTGGTACTATTAGAGTTGGTACAAAAAAAATGCCTGCGCACCATATTTTTTAAATTTAAACAATCTAAATTGCCATATAATGAGTTATTAGACCACTTCAAACTTTTGAGCCTCAAATCCAGACGTACGCTTCTTGATATCATGATGCTACATGGTTTATGTAATAATAAATATGACTGCTCTGCCATCACCAATCAAATCTGCTACTCGGTGCTGAGAACAATTTATCAAAGAAAAGCGCGACAATTTCAGTTATTTTTCACTAAAACGTGCAAGACTAATGCTGGTCTCCGCATCCCCCTAGGGCCCTACGTCGTCTTGTAGATACGTACAATAAGTACTTTAATAATATTGATATTTTTGCCCTATCTGATAGTAAAAAATTTAAAAAACAAGCCATGGAAACTTTGATCAAAATAACGTCTGAATATGAACTCTAACTTATTTATTAAAAATTTTGTCTTATTTTGCATTGTGGTTTTAATTTTTATAATTAGTTACTTAATTATTTTTTTAAAAATTTTTATAATGTAGATTCTAATCCTCTGTTATACTCTTTTTAACTTTACATTGTAAAATATGTCCTTTGTATTAATTATTTTTAATAACTCTAATTTCTTTTCATTCTTTAATAATATGCTATTGCTGTTTTGTATCTAGTCTTACTGTCATATTATATTTTTATCCATTTTATACGCTGTATGTACTTTCCGTTTTTAATCTGTGAACAATGGTGTGGCCTGTGGGTTATGTGTTTACCACTTCTATTATGTAATTGTATTAACTAAGTTCTAACATGTAACTGTTTATTGTTCCTAATAAAGAAAATAAAAAATAAAAATTGTAAGTGGCTAAGAAATTAATTTATAATAATATAAGTAATATTATGTTTTTCGTTTGTTTTCTCAAAGTTTAAACTAACCCAAAGTACGTTGTAAGTACTATTTACTGTATGGTAAATATTCTCATATTTTAGGATTTTCCACTTACCTATAATGTAGGAAGAACTGAATGTACCAGCACCAAGAGTGGTTTGTAAGAGTTGAAGCACCATGTACATGGGGTAGTTGACGGAGAACGCTCGGATCAGACCAATAAGAGCCAAGTTGAAGACGCTGATCACAACAGCCACTCTTCTTCCGTAACGATCCGATACGAAACCAGTGATTGGAAGAACCAAGAGAGTTCCTACGCTGCTAAGCGTACCGGACAAAGCTCTCAGCCACTCTTGACAGCCGAGGTCAAACTGGAAAATAGTTTATTTGTAACGAGAGTTTTCTAAAATTTGATACAACCTACTTTTATACGTAAAAGTTATTTTGGATGTTTCTTTAAGACACCAGAAAATTCAAAAACTTTTTAGACACCGCACAATAACCATAACTGATTGTTATAATATAAATAATTTTTTGTATCAATATGCTCTGACTCTTACATCATAAACTACTGAATTATCCCTGGCGTAAACAAACTCTTCACAACCCATTCTGTCAGAGGAGAAGAGATCAGCGGGACAGAACATGGGGGTGCCATTAACTCCCGTGTTGCTGGATGTATATCTCTCACAACTCTCCATGTTACCATTGTTGTCAACTGGTATGGCTCCGAAAATCCAGTCAGGCTCAAACTCCATTAGCTTACTGTTCTCACCGCACTCTTGTATCCGGCATCTGAGAAATTATTTTAAAAATTAATACAAGCTCATTGTTGGGAATGAAATACAACTTTTAAAGCCCAAAGTAAAAATGCACTTAAATTGTGTTTTATTTGTCTTTGAAATGTATTTCCACCAAGAACGGACAGTACAATCAATAACATATACCCCAAAGAGTTGTTTAAACTGGGACCTAAACATTTGTGTTATGAGAAAGCATTGAAAAAGGGATACAATTACCTGTGAGGAATCGCAGCAGCAGAGAAGATATATTCGCTCATGAAAGCTGACATGATGATCGGTACGGAAACTAAAAGCATGTTCCTTATCTGAAACCTTCCGAATTGCCCCAACTCGTTAACCAGAACATCGTCCAAATCCAGGGGTTTTGCGAATGCGCTGGATTTTCTTCGCCTGGCCCGGCTGTCCTTTCGTTCTTCCGATGGCCCATCCATAGCACTTCCTCGCCTGCTGTCCGACATCCTGACCAAATTTTTGGTCAGTTGACCACCTACTCAACCGATCACCGTGTTAATGAATCCAATTATCAAATATTATAAAACCTTGCTGATTTACATGGTATCTAAATATGATAAAACAAAAAACAATGTTATCAATGACGGTCATCTTTTTATCGAATAATCATAAATAATCCTTAAGATACATATACGTAAGTAATACGTAATACAAAACTTTTAACAAGTTCAATAGCGTTTGTAACAAGTTTAGTAGTGTACGATCTTAGCTCTGTATCTTATGCCTGTAAATCATAATTAAAACTATGTATTACAAAAATTCTAATTACAATTATGTAGTTATTTAAAGTATCGACCAGTGAGTAACTTGCATGTGATTTTCAAATCAGAAAATGTGTGGTTCCCACGCAATGTACAAATTTTGGCGCAACGAAGTTTGACAAACAGTATTTAAATTAACATTGTATTAAAATGATCATGACAAAAACTTATGGTTATTATAATATTATAATTGTCCTTATAATAAAGATGTATAAAGATTAGGAGTAGATTAAAGTAAGGGTCAATAATTCAGACCGCAACGCGACGCGTAGATGCGTTTAAAAGTACTGAATTGACAGATTTCAAACGCGTGAGACGTCCTGTCAAAGAAATGCGTCTAAGCGTCGCGTTGCAGTCTGAATTGACCCTAATTTTCAATAACTTTTCCAGTGGTAAAATATTTGGTGCCAACTTCACTCGATTAAGTGTATAGTATAGTAGTTTGTCATGGTATTCTAACTCTGTCTTCTGTCTATTTCTAAATTGATTTTGTTGTGCCTATATGCAGAAAATTAAGAAAAAGAGCTATACCTAGAAGTATTCTTTGGCAAGTCACGTGATTTGTTAATCACGAGATTATATTTTCATTAGTTATTATAACCTGATGTCTCTATATACGAGTACGTAGGAATTTAGGAAAGAGGTGTGACTTAAATGAAAACAATTTATTTTTTATTTTTATATTACTTAAGATTTAGTATAAAAATAATCATAAAAGCGTAGAGTTTATCTGATCTGGTTTCACGGATATAATTTTAATCTAATTTAATGGGCAAGGTACAAATATTTAAGTTTTGCTAGAGTTGAATCAAATAATCATTTTAGAAGGCACACCAGAGGTGTAAATTCAGTTTATTCTATATTTTCTGGCATCTTAGCACCGAGTGTCTTTGGCTGGGTTAGAATTCCAGATATGAGAGCCAAACCTCCGAATAATGCAGACGACGTGCCATGACAATATAAGTCTGTGTTTTGTATGCAACATCTATAGTCTGTTGTCTCGTCTTACTTTTTGTATTCGTCACATCTGACGATATTGGCAAAATTTTAGAAACGTGTGAACCTTTTAAAATTCTGGTTTTGACTGACATAAAACTGAAGAGAATTGAGTGACTGTCTACCATTCGTCAGTCCATCAGTCACCATAATTCATGATTGACGGAATTGACTGTCGCTTGCATGAGCGTGTAATGGACGCCTTAGGCTCTTCGGGACGACCCATTAGTAGACCATCATCAGAAAACATAGGACATGTAGAACCAGTATCATGGTACTTCTGGAGTTGAATGATCCACACAACTGCACCAATGGCTATTAGATCAATGTCAAACAGCGAAAACACGATACTTTGGAACTATCAATTATGTTGCTAAAATAATATTATAATGTAGTAGGTACATACATAATATGTTTATAGGAAACTCATTTTAATTTATCTGGATCACCACAAAAAATATTAACTTACCAAAAATATAAGCAGCAGATTATTAAGCCAAGAGAGCTTGAAGAAATTGGGTAATCAAAATCATTGTTTAGTTGACTGAAAACGCTCTGATAAATCCAAATAGAGCCATGTTGAATATTATATTGACGAAAAGAGCAACCTTGCGTCTGTAGTGATCTGATATGTAGCCCGTTACTGTTAGCACCAGTAATCCTTCTATGCTGTTCAGAGTGCTTGCAAGTGCCCGCGTCCATTATTAACATCTAAGGTCAAGCTGATATTGGCGGAAACAGATATTAGTGTCTGAGCCTCAATTTCCTTTCATAACATCGAGGGCGTCGTGAACTACATCAGTAAGAAGACATCCCTCCACTTGAGGGTCAAACGTCTGCAGTCTCGCCACAAGGTCAACTTCAGTTCCTTTGTGGTGAGAGTACCGACGCATCTGCTGTCGACCTTTGAAGCGGAGGAATTCTGGCCGACTGATGTGGTCTACTGAAGGTTCCGGGGGAGACTCCGGACTGAAGCGCGCGTCACGTCGCCGATAACTCGTGATAAAGTGCAGTTATTAAGTGTATATAATTTATATGTATGTTGGTCATTAAGGATTGTATGGGCCTATGTAGCCTGATATAAATAAATAAATAAAAATAAAATAAAAATAACAGATAATGATGATTTACATCATAATAATATAAATTATGACTGAATTGATTCTTGCGTATTCGAATCCATCGCATGCAACTGTTTCTGTTACATTGAACAAACTATCTGGACATGAGTCCAGGGAGCCTGAAGCTTCAACATTTGGAACGTATCTCTCGCATGCAGCTAATTCTAGATCAACATACGGTACAGCATTTGTTATCCATTTTAGATAACAAATTCTGTACCGTATTTGTTTTCATATTTTCACCACTTTCAGGAATTTGGCATCTAGAATGGAACAAAGTTAGAGTTTGTTCGTTAGGCTTATTCATTTCAAAAATCAAACATAATATTACGATTTAATACTTGAAAAGTACAATATTATAATATCAGAAATCATTACCTGTGCAACGGCACAGAAGCCGCAGTCGTTCACCAAAATATCATCTAGATCAATATCCTTACTAGACGCTGGGCTTGCGAGAGTAAGCCCTGGCACTATGCCGTTTTTGGAAATCTCCCAAACTAGTTATTTTCTGAAATTCACCCATAATATTTTTTTCATACCCATAATAGTTTTCTTTCTCAAATTCCATTTCCTTATCACTTGACCTCCTGCACTAACAGACACGTCTTGTATGTTGTGAATGTCTAAAATTTTACGGCGTTTTTTTAAGATCCGATATTTCCGTGTATGCGCATAAAAATATTGACATTATCTACAATTTAGCTTGCATTTGGTATCTAATAGTAATTTAATACAAGTTGAATATAGTAACGATTATGCAAGTAGTCTAATGGCCTGTTTCACCGATTCCTGATAAGGTGCCCGATTTGACAGATTTTCCATACTCCATCTGTCAAATTAAGTGGTGGATAGCCTTATCAGGAAGCGGTGAAACAGGCCCTAAATATTATATTTTGTATAAAAAAATGGGATATTATTAAATGCACATCAGAATCATTTCTCAGCACACTACCTTAACTCCGCTAATTAACTGAATGCATACCAGAAAAACGAATGCTGATCAAAAAAAAAAATTGATTAACTGAACATGTCCTTCAAAAAAAACTTAAACATCATTGATTTAAATACATGCCAATAATTAATAGCAATGTTGGCCCAATACGACTTGATTGGGTTAGGTTAGATGGCCATCGTGGTTATTTTTTGTGAACCACCCAGAAGTAGGAGCCCCGCGTAGCGGGGCTCCGTCGACTCCTAATTGAAGCCAGTTGTTTTTTTCTTTTTTTTTCTTTAGTAGCTTGTCAACCCCTAGAGTGCAATTCCTAAGCCGGAGGCTTAATTATTTTGCAATACATCGGTAAGGAACCCTTTGTGCGCGAATCCGACTCGCTCTTTGCCGATTGTTTATTATTATTGTTTATAAACTGAGTTACCATTCACTATGCCAAAGTTTAGTCCATGTTAAATTAGCACTTGATGATTTTTATGTGTTCTTAATTATATGAACATAACAGATTAAATTGGGTTTTATTTAGAATAAATGATGTTCCTAAAAGTAATTTAGGTGATGGTTTTCCTTTAAAAGTTGTAGTATGTTTGTTGAACTAAGGAATTGTTAGATATACTATTTTAATAATAGTTATTCGTTCAGTAAAACAGTTTCGCAAATAACTTTAAATAGTATTTTATTTTTATTTGTACGAAAAACATACAGTGAAAAACATAAATTAAAATTAAAGCTGATTAATTTCTATGCACTATATTAACATGTTTCCACAATTAGAAATCTAAACATTAACAAATTTGCTTTACATTTAGGTAGACAAGTATTTATAATTGATACAAAAACACGTTACAAAAGCATCATACGTTATCAATAATACAAAAGTAGTGAATCCAATAATCAGTGACCAGCCTCAAACCAATTTTTATTAATTGACTTTCTGATAGTATAAGTAGATGAATTAAAAATGTCAATGTCATGGTGTTTACTCAAATCATTCATGCAAGCAGGTGTTCTAACGAAAAAGGAATTCTTCCCATAATTTGAGTGGGAGAAAGGAATATAAAAGGGGTTGTAGGATCATATTCTGGGTGAGCGTGAAGGGGCATTCAGGTTAATTTTGGAAATAAGAAGGGAGGAATCTATTTTGTTTTGGGCAATATTTAGAAATGTGCAAGTATCAGCTACTTGACGTCTGAGATGCAGGGGTAGCATGTGATACCTTCTGCATCTCGATTCGTACACGTGTCAGATGTACCGCACTTGTACTGTAAAAATCTAACGAATCGTTTTTGGATAGATTCCAACCTGTTTATATTGGTGATGTACTGAGGGTTCCAAATTTGGGAGCAGTATTCAAGGACACTACGTACATACGAGCAGTACAGTATTTTTAGGATTTTTATATTTTTGAATTCTTGGAGTATGAGAGTTTCGAGTCGTGAATGACGCCTAGGTCACGAATCTCTGACACTTTCTTTAAAGACTGTTCACGCAGTGAATAGGAGAGGTTCTTTACGTTCTTATCAGCCCGACTAAACGTTATCGCATAACATTTATTGGTATCCAGGTCTAACTTATTGTCTCGACAATATTTTTCAAGCCTGTTAAGGTCCTCCTGTAGTAAGTAGCAGTCAGTCAGTGTTGTGATATTTTTAAAAACCTTCATAATATTGTCAGCGTATAAAAGAAATTTAGAGTGACGAAAACATGTGTGTATATCATTCACAAATAGGTTGAATAGTAGGAGTCCCAACAGAGAACCTTGGGGGACACCTGATGGTACAGTAGTCCACGGGGAGGTAAAACCATTAACCACTACAGCCTGAGACCTATTTTGAACATAAGAGGTGAACCACTTATACAAATTCCCATGAATTCCGGCGTTTAAAAGTTTTTTCAGAAGCAGCGAGTGATCTATTCGATCAAAAGCTTTGCTGTAATCCGTCAACCTGACCACCTGAGTCCATATTCTCAGCAATGTATTCAACGAAGGTTAAGAGATTGGAAGTTGTTGATCTGCGCGGAAGGAAACCATGTTGTTCAGGAATAAAAAGGTTTGCGAGAGAACTATATACTTGTGTATAAACGATTTTTTCCAAAAGCTTAACGAACACGCACAGTTTTGAGATGGGTCTATAAATCTTAATTTCATTTTTACTACCACTCTTATGAATTGGTGAAACAAAAGCTGATTTCCACATGTTTGGGACTATACCTTCTGTTACAGATCGCTTAAATAATAGGGTAATAGGTAACGTCAAGGAATCTGAGCAGCGGGATATAAATTGGGGTGGGATGTTATCCAGGCCCGCGCCTTTAGTGACATCAACTGTACCGAGTAACTTATTAATAGTTTGTGGTAATATTTCAATACTTGATATTACTGAGTTATCAATTGTATTTGTTTTTGTAGGGGAGTGGGTGGAAATAGTGGATGATTGCAAGTAGTTACTGTTGAAGAAATCCGAAAATAAAGAGTATGCTGAATTCGTATTATTTAGGGTGCATAATTAGTGTGCAAGTCAGTATTTTTGGTGAAACTTGCAAATATTTTGATCGAGAAAAGGGATATACAGATATTGATTTAAATACATGCCTAAAAAATTGGACATAAACTAGCCAGATGAGTTGCTTAAAAATTGACCATCATAATTCATAACAAAATTAATGCAACAGTATATTAGCGATAAATGAATTTGTTCCTTTCGTCGCCAGGATTCATTTTTATTAAGACTAGGTATGTAGGTATATTGTGGCAAGATAAAAACGATCATTAAAAATATAATACTTAGATCGTGTACGGGCAAGCGCGTACACAGAGTTGTATCATCAGCATTTTACACGATTTAAGTAATTGTTAGCAATAACTTCAGTTCGCATTCGGTCATCAATCATTCCGCGCGTACTCATATCATTCTATAAGTCGATCAATAAACGACATTAGTATCAAAAACGGACTTTCTCTCGCTTTCTATCAAATCAATATCAAACTATCATAAAAAGATTGTGCGCACCGTACATCTTTTTTGGTCCTTCGAGTGACTTTTTGGCTTAGTGACGAAATAAGCCTCGCGAGTGATTCAGTGAAAACGTGGACTCAGTGCCTACGCTATCAAGGGACTTATCATCATTTATCAAGACTATCACCCAGCATCATCGCGTGGCGTTCCCGGGAAGCAGTCAGCAGCCCAGGTTCCAGCCAATTATCAGCATATTTCAAGTAAGATCGTTCAATTTTATACACTAAAGCAAATTACATCATATCAAAATGTCCAACGTGGAAGATCTATTAGCTACACAGGAACAAATTTCGGCTGCCATTTAGCAAATTTATACTAATTTCAAGAAAGATGGGGCAGATCGGAAAACTTCGGAAAAAAAAACGCCGTCTCGACACGCTTGACGGTTACTGGCACGAATATCAATCAAATCATATAAAGCTTTGTGGATCAGGTATTAAATCACATACTTATTTTACAACTAACCAATTTGAAATAATAAAAGATAGATTTCTCAACATTAGGGGAGTAATTGAAAATTATCAACCAAGGGAGGAGAGCAGGCCCTCCACCCCTATTATCAAACCCGCTACACCATTGGGTGTTCCGAACGCTCAACCACCTTATGGTCAGGGATCATCAGCTCAATCTCGAGGCCTGGACAGCAAAACCAACGAAATGCTGCGCAAGCAATGCAGTAATTTTAAGGCGTTTGAGCACACTCTATCAAATATAAATCTAGACAAAATAAATGAAAAATGGCAGTTTGAGCATCTTCTTCGCTCCATAGAATCTCGTTGGTCAACAATAGATTCCGCTCATTGGGATTTGGACAGCGAATTAGGCGGTAGGGACCCGAACTATGAAGCTACTTTTTTCAATTATGAAGGAAAATACAATAACATCATAGCTGCTATCAACAAAAAGATGGGGTCCGTAACACACACGGAACAATCAACACCTCAACTGGAAGTACCAAGCTTCAGTGGGAATTATCATCAATGGGTTTCTTTCAAGGATCTCTTTATGGAATCAATCCACAGAAATCCTTCGCTTTCGGATGCACAACGGATGCAGTTTCTAAAATCAAAAGTTAGAGGTGAAGCCGAGAGGCTCATTCAACATCTAACTATATCATCCGACAATTATTCTGTATGTTGGCAAATTTTGAATCACAGATATGATAACAATAGATTAATTTTAAATTCGCTCATAGATCTTATACTTGATATTCCTGCAGTACCGAGAGGGTCATTGTATCATATCAAGAAAATGCATGACACTCTTCTTGAAAGTCTTAACGCCATCAGAAACTTAGGAGTAGACGTAGATTCATGGGATCCGTTAGTCATCCGTCTTTTATGTCTTAAATTTGACACAGAAACGGAAAATCGTTACATTGCATCAGTTAAAAACAAAAGAGAAATACCAAATTTGAAGGAATTTTTAGCATATTTAGAAACTACTTTTACTACTCTAGAATCTACAAGTCGCAAGCAAATTAATAAATCAATGACGCGCAACAGCGGTCAAAATTATCAAGCAAACCCGGGGCATAGCAGTAAATATCATACATCGAACAATTTCAAACATCAGCAAATATCATCGACACACGGTCGAAATACATCGCAATTTAATAACATAAAGAACGTCAAATTAACAAAGTTTTATAAATGTCTTATTTGTAAAACAAACGATCATGGCATTTTCCATTGTCCTCAATTTTTGCAAATGTCGCCAGCATATAAGCGAAGAACCGTATCAAAATTTAATTTATGCCAAAATTGTCTTTATTGCCACCAAGGTAAAGAATGCATTTCTATCAAAACTTGTCGCGAATGCAATCAAATGCATAACACACTTTTACAAGACGCGTTTGTGCAATGGAATCAAAGTTCAAACACGATGACGTCAAGGAATGCACCTAAGTCGGAACCAACTCAAGCACCTCGAACAAACGCGCACGTGTCACAGCACGATATACCGGAAGTACTTTTGGCCACTGCAATGGTCAAGGTACAAACCTCGGATGGGTCATATTTAAACATGCGTGCTTTATTAGATCAAGGGTCTCAAGCATCATTAATCACGGAGAACGCAGCACATCAGTTAGGGCTATCACGTCAAAAATGTCAAGGAGTAATTTTTGGAGTAGGCGCAAAAGAAAGTAATTGTAAGGGCCTTATACATATTAAATGCCTTTCAATTAATGGTAACTTCGAATTCGACACAGACGTTTTTATAATGCAAAATTTAATTAAAAAATTTGCCGAGTCAGTCATTTACAAAACCATCATGGTCATTTTTAGATAATCTTAAGTTAGCAGATCCTGAATTCAACATCAGTCACCCGGTCGATCTCCTTTTAGGAGCCGATATTTATTCATTAATTAAGGGGATCAAGTTTGACCTATAGCACAAAACACGCAACTAGGTTGGATTTTAAGCGGTAGTAATAAAACGCTGCAATGTAACATCGTTTTAAATAACATAGAGCAAATTCAAAAATTTTGGGAGATCGAGGATATTTCAGAAAAATCAAATAATATGTCATCAGCAGACCAGCAGTGTATCGAATACTTCCAGCAGACTACCTCGCGACGAGATGACGGGAGATACGTCGTGAGACTTCCTATGAAGAGTAACTTCGAGAAAAATTTAGGCAGTTCCAAAAACAAAGCATTCGCTCAATTTCGATCTCTAGAACGGAAATTTCAACAACAAGAAAATTTAGAAAAAGACTATAAATTATTTAGGCGCGAATATCATTCATTAGGACATATGAAACCAGCAACAAGTAATACGAAACCTGAATGCTATATGACGCATCATTGTGTACAGCGGGTCGAGTCAACAACTACAAAATTTAGAGTGGTTTTTAATGCGTCCGTGAAAACCTGCTCTGGGCATAGTTTAAATGACGTCATGCAGTGTGGACCCAATCTGCAACAAGATTTACAATCTCTCTTAATTAAGTGGAGACAATATCAATTTGCATTTACAGCGGATATCGAAAAAATGTTTAGGCAAATTTGGGTACATGAAGAAGATGAATCCCTGCAAAAAATAGTACAGATGAACCAATCAAAGAATTTCAACTAACAACAGTTACATATGGCACGAAATCAGCTCCATTCTTGGCCATGATGACTCTGAAACAATTAGCAACAGATGAAAGACATAATTATAGTCAAGCAGCCGACGTCCTTGACCGATCCTTTTACATGGATGACCTTTTAGATGGATTGCATACTATTGAAGAAGCAAAGAAACTACATGCCGATCTAATCAAGCTGCTAAAATCAGGTGGATTCAACCTCAGAAAATGGAGATCTAACATTCCCGAATTATCAAATCATATTTACAAATCAAACAATCAAGATAATTTTAATTTCAAGCAAGCAGAACATACAAAAACTCTAGGGCTTTGCTGGAATCCACACCTAGAAGTTTTTACCTTTAAATATAGCATAGATCAGCCATCAAAGTCGTAAACAAAGAGATCTTTACTATCAGATATTTCAAAGCTCTTTGATCCGTTAGGTTGGCTAACACCTTTATCAACTAAGTTGAAAATCATTTTTCAAAGCGTATGGCTCTCTAAAATCAGTTGGGATGAGGAGTTGCCTGAAAATATCAAATCAGAATGGAATAAGGTGAAGCAAGATATAAACAATATTAATAAATTACAAATACCGCGATGGATTTACACGAAACAATGCCACAGGATCGAGTTACATGGTTTCTGTGACTCATCAATGAAAGCATATGCCTGTGCTATTTATTGTAAAATTACAGATGGAGACAAAGTAAAGAGTACTCTATTAGTAGCCAAAGCAAGGCTAGTTCCGTTCGGTAAAAATATATCACTTCCGAGACTAGAGCTAAGTGGCGCTCTCCTATTATCAAGACTTATGTCAAAAGTCAGGTTGTGTCTAAGCAATTACCACACCGAGATACATGGTTGGTCAGATTCAATGGTCGTATTGGGCTGGCTTAATGGAGATCCAGGAAGGTGGAAAACCTTTGTTGCCAACAGGGTGCAAGAAATTATCAAAATCATGCCAGGATCATGTTGGCGTTACATCAAGTCTGAGCACAATCCTGCTGACTGTGCAAGTCGCGGAATCGCCGCTCCACAGCTGAGTCAGCATAATTTGTGGTGGCAGGGTCCTGCTGTGTTGCAGAACAGCATATATCAAGAGACACCTGAAAAATATTTCACTGATCAGGAAGTGAAAATAACAAAACAAGTAAATGTCGCCGAGCACGGGACAGACAACAATATCATATATCAACTACTATCAAATTACAGCTCATATAATAAAATCATTCGAATACTATCATGGATATTGCGAATCAAATACCGTCCGGAACCCAATCAATCATCATTTCTATCAATATCAGAATTACGGAGATCGAGTTATTGTATCATTAAAAAAGTTCAAGAACATACCTTCACAAAGGAGATCATTAGCCTTCGAAACAACAAGTTACTCACGAAGAGTACAATCAATCAATTAAATCCAGATCCCGAGATGAAGCACCCTATTATCATCCCTGGTCATAGTCGTTTAGCCGAACTTCTTATTGACCAGGCTCATCAGCTTACATTTCATGGTGGTGCCAGACTTACGTCAGCATTTTTGCGACACAAATATTGGATCGTTGGGGGCAACAATATTGTGAAAAAGCGCTTGCGTGGGTGTGTAATATGTAAGCGTCATAATCCTATCAAGCATACTCAATTAATGGGTGACTTACCGGCAGCCCGCACCACACCGACAAGACCATTCTACCATTCTGGAGTAGACTACACAGGATTTGTCGACGTCAAAACAAACAAAGGTCGCGGTGTAAAAACTTCGAAAGGCTATATCGCTGTATTTGTATGCATGGCTACAAAAGCCGTGCACTTAGAGCTGGTATCAGATCTCAGCTCATCATCATTCCTGGCGGCATTACGAAGAATGTCTGCCAGACAAGGAACACCTCGCCACATTTATAGTGATAATGGTACCAATTTTGTCGGAGCTAGCAGAATTATAAATCAAGAATATTTAGATTTGAAATCAACATTAGACAGCGAATTTTTTACGGCTATCACAGAAATGGAAATCCAATGGCACTTCAACGCCCTCTCGTGGCCGAGCGCAGGTGGTCTATGGGAAGCAGCGGTGAAGAGTCTTAAATATCATCTCAAACGAGTAATCGGTGAACAAAAGTTGACATTCGAGGAATTTTCTACATTACTAGCACAGTTGGAAGCCTGTTTAAACACACGTCCCTTATGTACACTAACCGAAGATCCAGAAGATTTCAATTATCTCACTCCGTCGCATTTCCTAGCGAGCGGCCCTACTTTAACAATCATTGAAACTGAAAAGGATCACCGTACAAGATGGCAATTAACTCAGAAAATTTTTGATGACATATGGAAGAGGTGGCGAATCGAGTACCTGTGTCAGCTATCAGCACGGAGCAAGTGGTGTCAACCACAGGAGAACCTCAACATCAATGACGTTGTTATCATCCACGACGCCAATTTACCTGCAGGAAAGTGGGCTCTTGGAAAAATAGTAGATTTACATCCCGGAAAGGATAGCTATGTTCGAGTAGTTTCAATCAAAACTAAAAACGGCGTTATCAAAAGACCCGTTGCTAAAATATCAAGATTACCTGTAAACGCTAATGATACCAACCTTACGTCTTCCAAACCAGATCAGCAGCAAGCAGCATCGACCTCAGCATCACCTAAAACGAGTTACGGAACCATGCACGTCAGACGTCCGAATAAATATAGCAATTTTCTGTTTTCGATATTTATGTTTTTAATCTTATCAATTTCATCAGTTACAAGCCAATATCAAGTATCAAATTTAAATGCAACACAAGGATTTTACTTTGACAAAATATCAGACATGCGGCTCCAACGAGATGAATGGAAACTCGTAATTTATTATGACATGGATCCGTATTGGTAGGGCACGAAACTGCTCACTAACTATATTAATTATTTAGAAAACATGTGTAGTAACCCTAACGACAAGATAAAACAATGTGACATAATCCTTTTACAATTACGTCACGGGTTCAACGATCTAGAGCACAACAATGGCATTCTACTCGGTCAGCAGTTCACATGGCGAAGCGCGCGCACGCGACTACGTCGAGGCCTTATCAACGGTGTCGGATATATCGCTCACAGTCTGTTCGGCGTACTGGACGAACAATTCGCCGAACAGTACAAAACAGATATCGAGACAGTCAGAGAAAATGAAAAACATTTAGCAATTTTGTGGAAAAACCAGACGTCGGTCGTCGAAGCAGAACTCAACTTGATAAAAAGGGTCGAAGATACAATGAACATTTGAGTGATTTAGAGGAAGCTGTCCGCGTGGAAGGAGATGTACTTCAAGAGGTAGCGACGCGCAATGAATTTACGTTGTCATCGATTATTGCCTACAACATGTTATCCAGTCTACAAAACATTCAAGAGACGCTCATTGACACACTCACTAGTGTCTACTCTGGGAAACTAAACTATCATCTCTTACCTCCCGAGCAGTTACGGGACGAGCTGAACATTATTGCGGGTTTACTAACAAAAGATGTATCGCTACCCCTAGAAAATATTCAGTCAGATCTATCAAAAATGTATCATTTACTTAATTTAAAAGCGAGAGCATCGAAACAATTTATCATATTTGAAGTTAGAATTCCATTGGTTAGTAGAGACTACTTCGAAATTTTTAAGCTTATACCTATCCCAAAAAGAATTAATTTCAATACGATCAGTATCGTGCCAGTATCAGATTACGTCGCAATAAATATACACAAAGATTCTTATATTCGTATGTCGGACGAGGACTTGCGAAATTGTTTAAACTATGATATTAATATTATATGTACTTCAAAGCAGCCAATCCAGCAAAATAAATTAGAAAAGAATTTATGTAAAAAAGATTTATCTTCAGATAATTGTGAAACAAAAACATCGATTTGTAAAGAGCAATGGACGGAACTTAGCAAAATAAACACTTATTTATTTTATTGCTGCGGTCATTGCACCGTAACAATCATATGTGAGCATCATATTGCAGCAGAAACATTACACCAGGTGGGAATAATGACACTTAGCGACAAGTGTGTAATTAAAGGTAGCTCATTTACGATATTTACACACAAATTACAATCGAACGTTTTGAATAAAGAAGCGGATGTATTAAAAATAGAAATTCCGCCAATCAACAAGATCTTCAATTTATCAGTTCCCATCTCAGTCGTCGACAGCGAATCAATATCCGAAAATCGAGGACTCTTTAGGGATGTCTCCAGACAAATAGAGGAGCTTAAAAGGGCATCAGAAGAAGTACTAACAAAGCGCATCTCGTATCATGATGTGCATCACTACACGGTCATATACGTGGTAGTGACGATAGCAGCGGTCTTCGGCGCCGCGCTGCTGTGGCGGCGCTACCGCGGGAGCACGCAGCCCGCGCGTCCGGCGGCGGGTCAAGCAGAAGGAGAAGTCGTCAAGGTCCACCCGTTGGGCTCCCGGCGGCCACCTCTGGTTCGTTGTGTTAGTGAGTGTGCAGTGAATCAGTGTAGTGACCAAGTGGTGTAAATCAGTGCTACGGCTTGAGTGAAAAGCATAGCAAAAGTGAGTCTCATGTGTGCGATGGTTCAAAGCTCGATTCAAGTACGCGTGTAGTGAATAAAGGCACGTCGCCCGTGCTTTTTAAGCATAACCAGTCGCTCTAATTTTAAGTCAATATTGTATCATCACCTTGTTAATCATCTTTAATTTTAAGGACACATTGTTCAATCACCTTGTATAGCACGTCACTCACATAACATCAATCTCTTATTCCTCATCTTCTCGCCCGGGAGCATGTACGGGCAAGCGCGTACACAGAATTGTATCATCAGCATTTTACACGATTTAAGTAATTGTTAGCAATAACTTCAGTTCGCATTCGGTCATCAATCATTCCGCGCGTACTCATATCATTCTATAAGTCGAATAAACGACATTAGTATCAAAAACGGACTTTCTCTCGCTTTCTATCAAATCAATATCAAACTATCATAAAAAGATTGTGCGCACCGTACAGATCGAAATACAATATTACAGAGAACAATTATTATATAACCGAATATTATAGTATGGTAGTCTTATCAGATCTATTGAAGACGCTAACATTATATCGGAAGTGAAATTACTAAAACACAAAATGCGGAAATTTAAATTAAAGAAAAGATAATATTTTAAAGATGATTATAGATTAAAAGATGTTTTATCAAGAACATTTTTTTACTTAAAGAAAAATAAAGACAACACATAGACTTTTTCTAAAGAAGTTTCTTTATCTCTCTTTTATTTTTATAATAAATATAACAGGTGTATACATATTTAACATTTTATTACATTTGAATTATGTGTATAATGAACTGAATGTAATATGAACTGAAAATCATTCAAAATGAATCGAACAATCAAAACTACTTTCTTCATTACATTTTCAATAGAATTACAAAACATTACAAAAATATATTTTATTTGTTTATCGCTATACATACCACTGCTGTTGCGAACTCGAAACCGAACCGAATTTAGTTAAAAACAACTGTTAGGGTGAGGCCAAACGAGCGTAATTTTGTGAGTCGTGAGTCGCAGAATTTCGGTCGCGTAAATAAACGCAAAAAAAAAACAGTTTCATACTGTTTGATTCACACGAGCGTAATTTTGTGAGTCATGATTTCTATGAAAAATATTTACGCGACCGAAATTCCGCGACTCACGACTCACAAAATAGGGAAGATGAGATATTTTTATTTTCGTGTTTATTTTAAAGAACTCCATGTAGAATAGACCACAATATATAAAAAATCAAAACACTGGAATTTACTGCAAAAAATGCGGTTTAAAATTGTCAATTTAAATTTTGGCGCCAAAACGGATCTATAGTCTGTATGACGTCACTACTGTTTGACAATTATAATTGACGATGGCCGCACCTGATCGTACCTCTCAAAAAGTTGTTATGCCCCGCGTTCCATTTAGCGTGAAAAACGATCAAAACGCTTAGTTTTTAACGCTAAATGGAACGCGGGAATAGCATGTGTGACGTCACTGAACGCTGATTGGTGTTTTAAAATCCGTTCCGTTTCAAGTTAAGTACATTTAATTCGTATTTTAAAAAAAAAACAATGTTTTATAAAATACTAGATGACGCCCGCAACTCCGTTGCGCCAAATTCGTTTATCGCGCGGGAGCCCGGGATAAAAACTATCCTATGTCCTTTCTCGGGAGTCAAAGTATCTCCATGACAAATTTCAGCAAAATCGGTTCAGCCGTTCGCGCGTGAAGAGGTAACAGATAGACAGACAGATAGACGGACAGACAGACAGACACACTTTTGCATTTATAATATTAGTATGGATTATTAATCTTTTATATTTTTTTATATTATATTTGCATATTCCCCATTACGCTCGTTTGGCCTCACCCTAACAGTTGTTTTTAACTAAATTCGGTTCGAGAAATTCGGAGCAGAATTTCTGCCAACCGAAATTCTGCGGCTCACAACTCACAAATTATGCTTGTTTGGCTTCACCCCTAACTTAGTTACCGGAATATTGTGATGCTAATTTGAGTGTAGATAATGTATGCGTACCATATAGTAAGACCATGGCATTCCGTGGCCAACCGCGGGAGGATCGTTACTGTTTTTTAATACTGTTGTTTTTTTTCTTGTTAAAATGCCTAAGAACATCAATGAGGAGAAAGTGAAGAAGGTTGTGATAGGTGACAACATTTCTGATCTGGTCAGCGGCTGCCAGAAGTATCAGCTGTTCCAGTGCTTACTAATTTTTATCCCAGTCATTTTCGTTAGCATGAGCAACACCAATTTTGTATTCTCTGCCGCCGCTACAGAATATAGGTAATAATTTGATATGTTTTACCAGGTACTTAACCTCTACTATTTTTGTAAGTACATCATTTGTGAAATTGCTGCCAAAATACGTATTTTAGAAACTCATTGCAAAATACGTTCAAATTAAAATAAATAAACGAGATTTAAAATAATTCATCTTATATTACATAATCTATTAGCTGTTATATATATTTTTTGATGCGGCTATAACTGTTAATTATTTGTTATTATTATTTAAGTATAACTATTTCGAATAATGGCGAGCCATGCGTGTTAATCCCTTAACACGCATGGCTTGCCAATATAATAATTATTCAAAACAAAATAAAAATTTAGACATTTTTGATAAGCTTCAATCGTATATAAAAATTGTTAAGCACATCCTCCATATCACCTTAGAAGGTTCCAAATAACCTATTTTTAGTGTTCACCTTTTTAATATAGATTGGTAAATTATTATGTAGGTATTAGCTGTTGCAAATGTTATAGTTTGCAATGTATTTTTTAATAGTGTGCACATAATGTGTTGCCCAGGTCATAAACTGTATTTATCATTTCACTTCATTTCGATTGTAATGTGTTTTGTACATTAAATAAAATAAAAATAAAATAAAAAATAGAATATTGTACCATTGACTAGGTAATGAGTCATTCTTAGGGTCTTATAAATAAAAATAAAATTTACAATATTATGCATTAAAGTTTATTCTAAAATTACTGTAGTAGTATGAAGCAGTGTAATGAAAAATCATGAAAACATAAAGGTTATCATGGTAGTAAAATACCAAGTAAATTATGGCTAGAACACAATAGTATAATGAAATGAGTTACAATAGGCTTTCAATTTTCATAATATAATGGAAATAATAATTTCGTTAAGCATGCGGTAACAACGAGTGGATAAATTAAATAATACGGAACTCGCAATTTTATTGTGGCTGTATTAATAGAGATAATAGCACAATTGACTGACAATTGAGGTTGTTTTCAGTACAATATGTTGAATTACATAAAGCATCTTATATTCTTATGAGAATAATAATAATTTGATGTAATGGGGCATATTAAATATTAGATAAATCATTAAGAAAATTTTAACAATAATTCTTCATAAAAATTTGGTACAGATTTAGGAAAAACTCTTGCGTTTTTCTACGCTTCGGCTGGAACTAGTCTTATTTGATTTGAGTATATTTGTGGCAGTGTGTATACTTTTATTTCAGATGTTTAGTACCACAATGTGAGACGATAAATTCTTCGTTCCCTCCAAAATGGTGGCCATCATCGGTAGAAGACTACAAATGCTCTAGACCTATATTCAAACACAACAAAACATGTGATCCTGATGCTGTCCTAGGCACAGACACTTGCCACGACTGGGTTTATAAGGATAATAATTCTGTAGTTACTGAGGTAAGCATTTCAGGTTTCGAAAGTAATTAGAATTAAAGTAATGAAATCTAATGATGATATAAAGAAGAAAAACAACGATAGATAAACTAAGGGATTGCATCAAAGGCGTGGTAATAGTTACAGTTATCGTTATGGTTATAGATAAGGCTAACTTAACTTTAACCTTGACTTTGACCACAGAATTTGACAGATGTCTATTGCGTTTATTTTATTTTTTGTTAAAGTTACAGTTAATTGGAATGAGAGTATAAAAAATGAATTATCCGTAAAAACCGTCATGAAAAATACTTGTGAGCCATATAAAATTTTCAAGATAAAATTTCGATATTAAGTTTGAAAGAGCGGTTAAATATGACGTTCATTATTGACTTTAACCAAAGATTTGACATTTTGCGTTGTAGTTATACAGTTATTGTTAAAGTTACAGTTAGAGTTATAGTAAGTTGGTGCACACCGATAAAGTGCACTCACAAAAAGTTAATGTGCTATCTATCAGATTTTCTTAGACTTTTTTCTTTTATTTTAGTTTGGTCTCGCATGCCAGGAACTGAAGGTAACTATGATTGGCACAATTCACAATTTGGGTGTGCTGGTGGGAATGCCGATCATAGGCCTCATCAATGACAGGTAACTCACACAGAACATCCATCTCCATGATGGATGGTTGTTTGTATTACGTGGAATGACGACATAGCCACATAGCCTGACGACACTGTGATTTTTGAAGTTAAAATTTTTATAGGAATGTTAGTTATGGAAACGTTGAACTTGCCAATTTATTACTAAGCGGCGGTTTGCTTTAAATTGTAAGCTATTTTTTGTTTATTTTTCATAAACTAATAGCTGTCCCGGCAAACGTTGTTTTGCCATAAAATGATTTTCCCTGTTTTCCTGCTTTTCTCTTGAAGTTTTTCTGATTTTTCTTTCTATAGACTTCACGGAGCTCGAGACCTTTCCAATGAATGCAAAACCATGGAAATCGGTTCGTGCGTTCTGGAGCTATAGCGTCAGGAAGGAAAACCCGACTTATTTTTATATATTAGATAGGAAGCTCTTGGAATATACTTAATTGATTATAAGCAATTATACCTATTAATACTTTTGAATTGTCATGAATTATTTAAAATCAGGCTAATTTTCTAGATGGGGACGTAAAACTGGCGTCATTTTGAACAGTGTTTGCCTCTGTATTGGAGCATTGAAGACTTTGACCAGCAATTACAATCAATATGTCGTGATCGAATTTTTCGAAGCCGCTTTGGTTACTGGCGCCTACACCAGCTGCTATATTCTCCGTTGAGTACCTAATACTTATAGCATTAGCATACAAGGAAAATTTAAGTAAACGTATGTGCTTACTTAAATATTTCTTCTTTAGGTCTACCAGAATCTCATGGCAAATTTGGATGGGAGATTTTCAAAAAATATCCTTGGACATTTTTTTACATTTGCATGTATCACACACAGAATCAGCCGCTATAAGAAAAAAAAATCAAACATTTTGCTCCAATTGCCCCAGTATTGGTAGCGTCAATTTATTTTTTCCATTTTTTGCCATCAGATTCTAGTACTCCTATAGTTACGATGAAAAAATATAGACCGTCTGGATCAATTACTTAACGTGTGTGTATTTTGTTAGTTATTTCTCTATAACTGATAGTAATATGCCCTTTTTATTTACAGTTGTAGAGCTAATTGGAACTGACAAAAGAATAATAGCATCGGCTTTGTTGGGACTCGCGATTTGCTCGGGTGAAATTATTTTAGCTTTCATCGTATATAACTTTCCCTACTGGAGACACTTCCAACTTATCATCGCTTTTCCTGGTCTTATATTCCTGACTTACGTCATTTTCCTGGAGGAAAGTATGCGGTGGCTTCT
Organism: Aricia agestis; assembly: GCF_905147365.1. Lineage (NCBI taxonomy): Eukaryota > Metazoa > Arthropoda > Insecta > Lepidoptera > Lycaenidae > Aricia > Aricia agestis. The sequence continues at coordinate 1,210,034 of NC_056419.1, forward strand.
AACTAATGGAAAAACAAAAAAAGCCGTGAGATTACTGGAGAAAATTGGGAATTGGAATCAGTTTTCCATCCCAGAAAAGGCTATGGATGAAAAGAGTTTGGCAGCAGAAAAAGATGGTGGTTCAAAAGAGGAGTTTCACGTGAAACTTTTGTTTAGATATCCTGCAATATTTAAAAGGTCAGGATCATGAACACATTGTTCTGTAATTATTTATTTTATAAAAGATAAATAATTTCACTAGTTTGCTAATTTGTTAGTTACTTCGCCGATTAAATAAAATTTATTTATTACTAAAACTGCCAGGTAGGCAATTAGATAAGCAATATCATTTCTGCAACCTTATTTCGGAAGAATTTAATTATTTTCACAATCAGCAAACAGTAAATAATTATGACATTTCTTTTTTCAGGTTGATCGTTTGTGCATGTTGGTGGTTTTCCGTATCCCTTGTATACTATGGTCTTATCTTCAGTTCGGTTTATCTTCCGGGAAATAAGTATACAAACTATGCTCTCTCTGGATTCATATCTATATTTGGTGAATTTATACCACTACCTCTACTAAACCGAATTGGAAGGAAGAAAACGTTTATTGGATCGTGTTTCATAGCTGGAGTGTGTAATGTCGCTCTAGCGTATATTCCTCCAGGTATAATATTTTTACTATCATCTAAATAAAGAATATACTTACATTGTAAACTGACCTAATGCCCAAAATCATCTAAAGTTTCCTGTATACTGTAGAAGTATGACCTACCTTTATTACCTGTCTGTTCTACCAAAAACAGCATGACGTATAATGTGTATGTTTATCAATGACCTTCAAACGAGCAATCTTGATTTTCCGTTGTAAAAGAGGTAACTCCTGCGAATGTGCAGTATCTTGTTTTAGATGAAACATCAGAAATTTTATAGTTGATTTCTACAATTTCTTTCTTTTTCTTATTCTTTGCAGTATATAACATACCACAGCTAATAGTGTTTCTAGTAGGAAAGATGTCGATGACATGTTGCTTCAACACCCTGTATGTTTACACGTCAGAACTAATGCCTACTTCCGCTCGAGGGTTCCTGATGGGCACGTGCTCTATGGTCGCCAGGATCGGGACTGTCCTTGCCCCTCTCGTCTTGCTTTTGGTACGTCTTCTAATTTCTAATTTTATTATACAAAGGGGACTTTTTATTTGGGACGAAATGGCAAGCTTGATCGGATAAATACTACAATATACAGAATGCTCCATTTTACTGAGTAAGTGGAGTTAACAGAAGCCCAAGACGGTGATTATGATGAACAAAAACAAAAGTGCGCAGCACCAACACTTCTTGTGTATGTAAGATCTGTGTTGCGAGTATCTATGGTCCGGTCGGTGGTGACTGGTGATTGATTGTAGTCTGTTTTCTGGTTCCAGCTCATAAAAAAAATTAAACAAAAAATCAAAACTTGATGAAATTTTGAAATCTTATAATTATTATTTATTTTATCTTACAGGGTCAAAAGTACAAAGCTCTTCCTTCGTTGTTGTTTGGTTGTGCTTCTTTACTGACTGCAGCGTTAGCGTTCACAACTCCTGAGACTTTAAATCGACAACTACCAGACACCATAGCTGAAGCCATCTCTTTAGCGTAATCTAATTTCTTCTCTCCAAGCTACGTAAGATTGAAATAATGAAAGATTTATTTACAAATAATTTATTGTAATAGTCTGGTGTATTTACATTATAAGAAAAGAAGACTGGTTTTAAACAAAGCCTGTTTATTTAATTATTCCAATACATTTCCATTTCTAACATTTTAAGCAACACATTTTGCCAAACTAGTTTGAAATAATCTAAATACTTGCGTATTAGTTTATCTGAAACTAGTTTTATACAAATATTAAATATTATTAAACATTATAAAAGACATCGTATTTTACGGAACTTAGCCAATCTTACATTTTTGGAACGAAGTTCCTTATTGCGAAAGGGGGTTAGACAGAAATTTAGACGAAAAGTAACGACACGACAAAAAAGTGTCGTTAGTTACAACTCCACGGCTTACAACTATAGCAAAACTGCTATCGTTGTACAAGTTTTTTGTACATAAGAAATAATAAACTGGACTTTCGTTCTATCCGGGTGTCCCTTGACACCTCTCAAACAACACCTCTTTTCTACAAATGCAGGAAACATTGAGAAAAACTTTACGATGGCCTTTAGCCTACAATTATTGATATTTTATGTCATCTTTATTATCCTGGTCAAAATATAAATAATTTATTTGAAAAGGCTTACTCAATATTTTTACATGAATATTAATTAATAATGTACGGTATAATATTGTCAACAAATTAAAAAAATATTATAATAAAGTTTAAAAAAATGATAAATTAATATCACTAATCATCGTTCTATGCCACTAATTAAAACTATGCTAAAAATAAGTACCTACAAAAACAGTCTACTAAAACAATTCTGGGTCTTTGTGCTCCAAAAAGAAATACTATTATACTTTATAGTCGTCAATATTATGATTTTTTATATTACGCTTCATTTCGTATTTTCATTTCTGGTTTTCCTATGGCTTCTGCTTCTTCTAGCGTATTTGGCATTCTTGTTCCGAGGGTTTCAGGTTGAGTTAGAGTTAAAAGACCAGATATAACAGCCATGCCTCCAAACAGGGCTGAGGGAGTGCCGTGCCAATTGTTTGCCTGAAATATAAATTCATATCTTACTAGCTGACCCGGTGAACTTCGTTTCGTATAAACCTTCCCTGGATTTCCACGAATATTTCAACACTAAAATCAGTCAAATCAGTTATGCAGTTCTCTAGTTTTAGCGTGAGTAACAAAATTTAAAATTAATTTATATTTATATAGATTTATCACAGTGTATGTGAAAATTAATAACATTGTAAATTAAAAATAACACAAAGATATTCGAGTAGAACTCGACTTATGGTTTAAGACATTTTTTAACGATTAGTCCTACAAATAATGGAGTAAGATATTGGCAAAATATGTCTTTCTATAACGGTGTTTTGGTCCTTTTATAACTTAGAAACATTCAACGCATTACAATAAAGAAACATATTATAAGTAATAAAAATATCGGTACCTTAATTAGAAATCTGTATTGCCAAATTTTACTAACTAGTTTCGGAAACATAATATTAATATTATAAAATAAAATAAAAATAAAATATCTTTTTATTCAAAATGGGTATCATGATACACTTTTTGAAAGTCGAACGAAGAAACTACGTTGCCTACCACCGGTTCGGGAACTACCCCGCCGAGAAGAACCGGCGTAAGAAACTCGCACGGGGCCATCTTTTGCAAAAAAAATGGAAAATTACAATGTTATGGCTTACAGCTATGTAACAAAATTAAAAGAAAAGTAACCTGCATGGAGCCACCCTATTCCCAAGGTGTGCTGTCCTCGAAGAAATCATTGACTTTATAATACGCTTTAGCACACAAACGTTCTTTAACTGCTTTTTTAAATTTGTTTAAAGGTAGATTTTGAACATTTTCTGGGATTTTATTGTATAGGCGTATACATTGGCCTTTAAAGGATTTGCTTATTTTGGCTAGTCTGAACATTGGTATTGCTAACTTGTTCTTATTTCTAGTATTTACATTATGATTATCACTTTTCTTTTTGAAAATATTTATGTTCTTTCTAACATATAAGAGATTTTCCAAAATGTATTGAGATGTGACGGTCAGAATTCTTATTTCTTTAAATTTTTCTCTTAGAGATTCCAAAGACGACATCTTATAAATAGAACGAATAGCTCGCTTCTGCAGCACAAATATTGTATTAATGTCCGCCGCGTTTCCCCACAAGAGGATGCCGTAAGACATTATGCTATGAAAGTAGCTAAAGTAAACTAATCGCGCGGTCTCTACATCAGTGATTTCACGAATTTTTTTAACAGCATATGCTGCAGAACTAAGCTTATCTGCCAGTTTCGCAATATGTGGACCCCATTGTAACTTACAATCCAGCGTTATGCCTAGGAATACGGTGGTGTCTACTAAATTCATTTTCTCATCATTTAATAGTACATTGGTTTGTACTTGCCTAACATTTGGCAAGATAAATTTTAAACATTTTGTTTTATTAGAGTTCAAAAGTAAATTATTAGCATTAAACCAATGTACTATTTTTGAGAGAGCACTATTTACCTCGTCATAATTAAATTGTCGCCTCTTCACATTAAAAATTAGTGAAGTGTCATCAGCAAAAAGTACTATCTCATGCTTATCTTTAACAAGATAAGGTAAATCATTTATATAGATGAGAAAAAGAAAAGGCCCTAAAATGGACCCTTGTGGCACACCTAGTTTTATTTTGGTTCCATTAGACCTTATGGAGTTAACTTCCACCCTCTGCGTTCTATTTGTAAGGTAAGATTTAAGAAGTTTAAGTGCCGTGCCCCTTACACCATAATGGTGTAGTTTTCTTATTAGAGTATCATACTCCACACAGTCAAATGCTTTAGAGAGATCGCAGAAAATACCAAGTGCATCCTGCGACTCCTCCCAAGCTTCAAAAATACTACACAGAAGACTAATGCCTGCATCTGTTGTAGACCGACCTTTAGTAAAACCAAATTGATTATTATGTAATAAATTATTTGAGTTAAAATGAGCAAGTAATTGATTTAGAATTATTTTTTCAAAGATTTTACTTAAAGTCGGCAATATGGATATTGGTCTATAGTTGGCTGGGTCTGATTTCTTCCCAGCTTTAAATAGAGGCATCACCTTGCTGTGCTTCATTAAGTCTGGGAACACACCACTTTCGATACAATTATTAAAAACTAAAGCTAGGTAAGGGGCAATGATGTCAATTACTGATTTTATAATTTTTGTGGACATACCCCAGAGATCAGTGGTACTTTTAATATTGATTGATTTGAAAGTCTTGATAATATCTCTGGAGTCAATATCTCTAAAAATAAAATTGACATCACATTCCTTGACATGTTCTCTAAGTATTTTTTCTGCAACTGTAGGTGATGAATTTAAGTTCTTTGTAGTTGAGATTGGAATGTCTGCAAAAAACTTCTCAAAGACTGTCGCAACCTCAAGATCAGAATTGATTTTTTTATTATTAATTAAAAGTTCAAATTTAGAGTTACGACAGGCGACTTTTCCAGTCTCATCCGCAATTATTTTCCAGGTGGTTTTCACTTTATTTTTAGAGTCTCTAATTTTCTCTTTAATTTGAAGTGCCTTTGCTGCTTGACAGGCCTTTTTAAAAGTTTTTGAGTATTTCTTGACGTACAATTTAAAAGCTTCACTCCGGTTTATAGTTTTCTCGTTATACAAATCATATAATTTTTGTCTACTTACAATAATACCTGCAGTTGCCCATTTTTTAAAATTATTTCTTTTATTATTCAAACTGACCGTTTTAGAAGTAAATACAGCGTTATATTGCTGATTTACTCTATTGAATAAATTGTTAAACGCTTTATCTGGATCATTTGATACATTCAACTTCTCAAAACTTGATGATAATTTACTTCTAAATTTCTCAATACGTTTTGTATTTATAGGTATATATTCAATTTTTTCTTTTAAATTAGTATCACAATTTATATTAAATGAAGCTAGCTGTCCACAGTGATCAGAGCTTAATACATTAATTATTTCCTTCCTATAGGGAGTTATGTTGGTGAAAATATTATCTATGCAAGTCGCAGTTGTATCACAAATTCTTGTCGGCTCGTTGAATAAATTAATAAGGTTATACGATTTGAACAATGATGTGAATCTAACAGTGGTGGAGTTTAAGTCTAGTAAATTAATATTGAAATCACCACATACTATAATCTTTTTGTTAGATGCACACACTTTTGTTAACACTTGCTCCATTATTTGTTCAAAAGAATCATATAAGCCGGATGGAGGTCTGTATACGCTTACAATAATAAGGTGGCTCAGCTCGATACAGGCTAACTCAGCAATTCGTTCAGTTGACAGTCTAACAATATCCTTACGTTCTTTAAATTTAAGTTTTTTTCTTAATCAATATTAAGGAGCCACCCCTAATAGCATTCTCTCGACTGAACGAACTTGCTAGCTGATGATCAGAATAATTAAATGACAATTCATAATTTTTTAACCAATGTTCTGATACACACAAAATGTCAATGTTACATTCATTTAAAAATAACTCAATTTCTAATTCTTTTCCTATTTTTCCCTGTAAGTTCTGATGCACCAAGTTTATATTAAAATTACAATTTTGTCTAGAAATCTTACTAGGTTGTTGGTGGTAGGCATTAGTATTATTATTTTTGTTTAATAATATACTGCTAGAGTGTGCCTCTGTTGTCCTAGAATCTAATTTAAATTATTTGGAACATATTCCAAGCTCTCAGTTATATATTGATTAGAATAAGAACACTGCTCAATAAAAGCAGTGGTCGGCTTAGCCAATTTTTTGGCTTGTCTTAAAACTATAAAATTGTATAGCCATTTAGCTAAATGTCGAGTTAAAAAATTAGATAAGAAATACTTATCATATGTCAAATTACCTAATCTAGAATTGAAAATATTATTAATGTCCACCACATCTATTTGTGGTAAGGTATTACTTAATACCAAACAATTTTGATTTGTTGCACTACATAGTAGGCTGTTCAGCTTAAACCTAATATAATTTTCCTTACTCTCGTGTGGCAATTTCTTTATATAAGGAAAGGTAAACAAAATAAGTCGACTAACGTTTTCTTTTCTACTTAATGTATTAATATAATCTGTCATTTGTTTTTTGTTTATCTTTCCCCTTCTCCCGACTAAGATAACTATGGTTGTGTTGGGACAGCAAGCAGAATTTATTGCCCGGCTAATTACTTGTTCAAATGATGCCCCGGGCAAACAAGTGCTAATTACTTGCTGACCCACACTTAATTTATTCATAAGTACACTAACGCTATGTCCTATTTCATCACAGTATATATTAACTGGGGCGTTGTTCCTATTATAATTATTTTTTGAGGGTTCAGTATGAGCCTTTACCTCTGAACAGGTAACTGAAATGTCAAGATCATGCTGTGAATGATTTACATTTCTGAGACACTGACAGTTATTGAGCAAAGAGTTTACTCGTTCCTCATTGTAGCGTCCCATTTCTATTAAACCATCCATAGCCGATATATGACAGACAATTTCTTTTTGCGCTAATTCATATTTAATTTTTATTTGTGTTAGGGTACTATATCCTTATATTATAATCAAAGTTAGTTATAAGGTATTTTCAGTTTTCACAAACATTGAAGCTAACTTTCATAAGAAACACATTCTAATATACTGTATTGCCAGTACGTTCATGAATAAATGTTTTATTATTATTATTATTATTATTATTACGTAACTTTACATAAAACTAAACTTACCAATACAGGCGTTAGAGGCGCCGTGATAGATCCTATCCTTCCAATCATAGACGAGAACGCCAGCAGAGTATGTCTGAACTCAGTCGGATACAACTCTGATGTGTAGAGATAGAGAGACGTAAGAACTACGGAGATCCCGAATTTACCAAGCAGAAATATTATCAGGCGAGCGACGGTTATTTCTGAAAAAATAAACAAATTAAAAGTATGCATACTTCGCTAAAAACTTTAGCTTATAATAACTTACATCTAGTTTTAAATATTAACATTTTTAAAGGCACTCATACATTAAGCCTAGTAGAGTTAATGCTAAGACTTCCTGAATTGATTTTAATATAGTTCGTATTTAAAATAGCTTTAAAATATTAATCATGAAATCATGATAACCAACGTGCAGATATTATAATGCGTTATCAATGCCAGTACAATATACTTTCCACTTTGCACGCGAAAAATGTTTTAAAACTACTTTTTGAGGAAGTAAATTATTATCTTACCAGCAGGGATAAAGATAAAACCGATATTGCAGGCCGCACTTAAGAAGAATCCAGATGTCAGCGTGGCCTTTCTGCCAATTTTATCCAAAATCAACACAGCCGTGAAGAATCCGGGAATTTCAATGCCACAAGTCACAATGTAATTCAGGTATGTTGTCTCGGAAAGGCTGGTCGAGTTGATGGAGAGTCCATAGTAGACGAAAATGGTTGTTATCCACCAAATAGGTGTAGTACAAACTCTTCGTAGAAGGATAGGAGATCGAATAATTCTTAATACCAAACTCTGTTTATCCTCCTAAAAGAAACATTAAAATTAGTATTATGACTTGTAACAAGTATGTTCTGTGTATGCATGTTAAATAGAATTATAATATTATATTATAAGTATGGTTTCGTAAATATTTTATTTTTATTGAGTTTATTTTCTGTAATATGTATATTTATTCATCGTAATTTGTATTATCACGATTCATGATCAAGATAACTTTAAGAAGGGCATCATCTCCGATAGGCTGATTATCATAATATTATTATTTATTTCATAAGCACTTATCGCGTTTTATCCTTATCTATTATGCACTTTCCCTACCTATTTATTATATTCATTTAAAGTTAATCAATTTTAAATTTCATCAATTAAATACGTTCTATCTGTAATCGAGTGTTTTGTACTGTTGTTGGTAAAGCTTACCTTAGGTTGGGAATTTTCTGTTGGCGACATGAGTGCTGCAATTGATTTTTCGCTGATTGTTGTATTGTTCAGTTCAGCCACGTTCTCCAGTACTTTCCTTGCTTCCACATACTTGTGCTTCGACAGTAACCATCTCACGCTCTCTGATAGCAACCAGTAGTAGCTGACCATGAGGAAGCAGGGTGTGTATAGAGTCAGCATCAGGTATCTCCAGGGCTGTATACCCCACGCAATCAAACCCATCACCATCTGACCAGATGCGAAAAGCGAGGATTGGATTGCGCTTGTCAGCACACGATACTTTGGACCGACCATTTCAGCCGCTGAAAACAGGAGTATATTAAATAATCACCCATGTTATCGAAGATAGATGGATTTAAATTGGACAGAGCAATTAAATACCTGAGTGTTTATTAGTCATTACTCATTACACAAAAAATTATGTTCCCTTTTTATACCTTAAAATAAATAAATAACGTACAAGAAGTTTTAATGTTCAATTAAATAAAAAACAAAGTTTTGGTGGAAAACACATAACAGCGTCATCTTACTCAATATAAAGGCAGAACTGCAGATACCGCCTCCAAGGGTGGTATGGACGAGCTGCATGATCATGTACATAGTCAAATTGACGGAGAAGGCCTTGATGACGCCGAGCAACGCCAGGTTGAAGACGCTGATAACCAGGGCGATCTTCCGACCGAACTTGTCCGAGATGTATCCGATGATGGGAAGCACCAGAAGTGTTCCGATGCTGGCAACCGTCCCGGACAGAGCCCGCAACCTGTCGCGACAACCGAGGTCGAACTGAAAATGTTTTTTTTATAAAATAAGAGGGCAAACGAGCAAACGGTTCACTTGATGGAAAGCAACTACAGTCGCCCATGGACACTCATACCATTAGAAGAGCTGCAGGCCTTTAAATGTTTATTTGCTTTAAAATTATTATAATTATTAAGTAAGATTTTGAAAGTAACGGGTTGTTACTAGCTAAACAAAATTAGAAACATTAAAAATTTAACTACCTAAGTTGTTTTAAGCCATTGTAACGTGCATAACCTAGTCATAATACTTAATTTAAGTAAAACGGTATATAGAACAAATTTGTAAATTATTTGTTGTTTTGTACCTGAGATACAGACATTTAAAGAAAGAACATCATACCTATAGCAATTTGAAAGGACGGTGATACGAATCTAGGCACGCGGTAGCTTGTCAAGCCAAGTTCCAGCATAACAGAACTGGCGAGCAGCACCGTGTGTAATCCTCTATTCTAGTGGGTGTGCACAGTGCAGCTGATATGAATGAAATCACTTCCTTTGCTGCCTTACATTTCTCTTCTGTCTTAGAAGCGGTAAGCAAAACAACAGAATCTCCATCTTAAGCTACTCACGTCATAAGCGACAGAGATATCCAGAGCATAAACCAACTCCTCACACTCCTCCGTGGCCTGACCGAACAGGCTGGCAGGACAGTAGTCCAAGGTCCCGTTGCCGAGGCCCACGAACCGCTCACAACTCTCCAGGCTGCCGGAGCCGGTGAGAGGAATAGCGTTGGTTATCCACTCCGGCTTGAAGGTGTCCGATTTGGACGTTTCCCCACATTCTGGGATGCGACATCTGAAATAGTTGATACGATGAAGAAATGCAAGTGGGTAAAACATTAATTTTACCCACTTGCATTAGTGTTGTTTTGATCGCGGTAGCGAACGGTCGCGCACCGCTCAGCAACACACGTAGCAAATATTAATAAAATTAATTAATATTTCGCGAGTCGCGCGGCTCACAGCCGCTGCACCGACACCATGGCGCTCGTATCCAACGAGCTGCTGGCGTTCGTACAACACGTCGTCAACACCATGGACGAAGATGGCATCGTGCAGCTGTGCAGGTCCACCTACACCAACGAGGGGATCTGCAAGGGTAAGCTCGTGCTGTACGAAGCGCTCGGCAAGAAAGCGTAGATGACGTCCCGGAGGAGAGACGGAAGCGAACGAAGCTTGCAGGACATCATCTCCCTGCTCAAGCAGACTAATCCTGCGGAATTGCCGGTGTTTGTGGCCAAGCAGCTCCACAAACTGCCGGCGGTATCGACGGACCACGTCAACGTCTCCAGCCTGCTCCAGAAGTTCAACATCATGAGGGCAGAGCTGGACGAGATGCGAGGTAGATTGGATGCCTCGAATTGTGCGAGGGGTGCAAAGGAGTGCCGCAAGGCTGAAAATCTTCGACTCGACAGGGACGAGAGCAGGAGGTGCGACGAGGAGGGCTTCGTTCTGGTGGAGAGGAGGAAGAAGAGGAAGCCCACCGTCCTCAACCAGCGCGGCACCGCACCTTATGTGCCCGAGCTGCGCCTGCGGAGCGAGGTGCCCGCGACGCCGCTCTACGTGTCGCGCCTGCACTGGTCCATGACGGTCGAAGACGTCGTAAACTACATCCGCGAGAAGACCACCTACACCTTGAGGGTGGAGCGTCTGCACTCTCGCCACAAAGTGAATTTCAGTTCCTTTGTAGTGAGAGTGCCGACTCAAGTTTTATCCATCTTCGAGGTGGAGGAGTTCTGGCCCGCCGGTGTAGTTTACCGAAGGTCCCGGGGGAGGCTCCCGAACGAAGCGCGCATCACGTCGCCGAAAGAGACTTTACGTGATAAAGTGTAGTGTGGTTGTGTGTGTGAATGTATAAATAATATATATTAGGATAAAATTGTTCGGCGTGCATCCGTTGTCTGATTGCCATAACACAAGTTTTTACTTAGCATGGGATTAGACGACGTGATGTACGCTACCTAGCTTTTATACTATTGTATATTATTGTATGCTTAATAAAGAATTTGAATTTGAATTGTTTGTCACTGCCAATAGAATCCATACTAATTACAAAAAAATATATTATAAATGCGAAAGTGTGTCTGTCTCTCTGTCTGTTACCTCTTCACACCCAAACCGCTGAGACGAATTTACTGAAATTTGGTATGGAATTTCGGGAAAGGACATAGGATACTTTTTATCCCCAAAAATGTACGGTTCCCGCGCGATAAATGAGTTTTGACGTAATGGAGTTGCGGGCGTCATCCAGTTGATACGGTAAAGAAATGCAAGTGGGTAAAATATGAATTGTTGGTCACTGCTAAAAGAATTAAATGTATACTACCGTACTATCATAAATACGAAAGTTTGTCTGTTAGCTCTACCATCTACATTCTACATGCTTAAGCCGCTGATCCTAATAAAAAAAATGTTTTAAAGTGGATAAAATATTATTATGTTGTGTCCTGTGAACCGTAGCATTTACACATTTGAATATTCGCAAGGTTTTGTGTTCATTGTTTTTTTTTTTGTATTTTATCTTATTTTCAGGAGTTCACTGTTCAGTTGGTATTTGACCGATTTTTGTTACAAATCAATCTTATATCGGCTCAATTTCAAATAAGTATGGTTCATAAAATATAAATTATGTAGTTAGTGATAATACGTTCAACTCTGTCTAGTCCAAACCACGAAGCAAACCAACCAAAGATTTGATGGCTGGCCTTACTAGAGTACATGGACTTTACAAGGAACATCTAAAAATCATTAAAATTTAAACAGTTATTTTTTAGTTATAAATGCGTATTGTTCTTTTATAACTAAAAAATTGGTCTTGGTCTTGCAGTCTTAGCAAAAATAGCAAGACCATGACTAGGTGTGCAAGAACAAGACCAATACCAAGACAAAATTTTGAATGCAAAATTTTGAATAAACGTAAGTATGGGGCAATATATAAGTTTTTGTTTAAGTATCAAATTTTTTGTATATCGCTATAATATGGTCTGTCATTTTCTTAAACAAAACAAACTGAAAACTATAGGAATAAAGGTCTATCATCTAGAAATCTAAGTTTTAGTCGCAATTTCACCAACGACTGTTAACGATCGAACAATATAATTTTACCTCTCTCGTTTTTCGTATGAATGAAAGAGAAGACATGACATTTTAACAAGCTGTTAACACTAACAGGGCCTTAAGCTTCTACAACCCTTCAAGATAATGTCATCAAATTGTTTATTTACAAAAGCCTTAATATAAATAGGAGTTTAAATATGAAAAAAACATTCATAAATCTCAAGACCCATAAATAAAGGTTTAAGAATAATAATTAAAAAACTGAATACTATACTTACAGCACGACTTCCTTTTGAGGTGCCGGCACACTACTTGAGGCTGAACCTGCGACGAGATACATCACGTGTTACTTATAGCAAACTAGTTTCATAAAACACGTGTCCTTTAAATAGATAATAATATTGTCATTTGTCAACCATATTTGTAATAATTTAGATCAGTGGTCACCAATTAGTTTCGCTCGGGGTCCGTTTTAAGACATGAAATTCTTCGCGGTCCACACATTTTATTTAAAAAAAAATTAAACAAAGGTAAAAACAAAGTAATTACGAAAATTACAAAAGTATTTTTAGATATCAATGAGAAAAGTAACCATTTTTTGTAGCTAATTATCTCTCTGAAGTTTGGAGTGAAATATTGGTGCAAGCTATAGATATTGACATTAAATCCTGGAGATGTTCAAGTCCTTACATGAACGAAGATCATCTCCGAACATGCTTGGTCCGCACACAATAGGTCGGCGGGCGGTCCGGATGCGGACCGCGGTCCGCCATTTGGTGACCCCTGATCTAGATCAAGATTGATCTTAGTTTTGGTCATGAGTAAAATGATGGTCACACAAAAATAATTAAAAAACAATGCACACGTGTTTGTGCACAAGATTCAGCACACAAGTGCACAGTGAAATCCGTATAAATGGCTCATACAAAACCGTTTTGTTACACCTTATACAAAGTGTAACAAAACTATTTAATAATACTTTAGGGTACGTATTCCTAACAGAAAGTTCACTGTGAAAAGCGCTGAGAGACCTTTTTTTTTCACTTTTGTATGGGGAAAGTCGTGACGCTGGGGCGTTTGCCAATACAAAAGTGAAAAAAATTGGTCTTTCACCGCTCTCTACTTTCATAGTAAACTCCCTACAAGGAACACATACACACCCTAAAATATTATCAGTTGGTTTTATTACACCTGGTAATCTTGGTACAGCAAAACTATTATTAGTATTGTTCATGAATCATGATAAAGCTGAACGCTCGTTCTCTATGGAATGATAAACTATGTGAAGAATTACAGTTACCGAGCCCTATTATATCAACGACAACAATAATATGACAGTTATCTGACTACGGAATTTATTAGCCATATACTTATTTCCATTATTACCCAAAACATTTTTAAAAGTATATTTCGTTAACGTCAGAAATTTAGCTTAGGTTAGACTTATTTAAAAAATATAGGAGTCAGAAGTCTCAAAAATACATTGTGGGACTTCTTATTCATTTGTTTAAACATAATATCTTATTAGGGATTAAATAAAACTCGTGCAGGATAATCGAAAGTTTTAATTATTATTCTAATCAATCACATTTGGTATTTTGAGATCAAGTGATAGTAATGTGACGTGTGTGATGTCACATTAAATATATTGCACAAGTGAAACTTAACGGCAAAAATCACAAATGTAATAATCACCTTTGGAGCCTCCACAGTCTACATAGCCCATTAGTCGAAAATTTGATACTGTACCCATGGCTCTACAACTATCGAAATAAAATCACACACACTTAAAAGTTTCACCGGTCGCAAGTTTAAACTCGATCAAATGATACACGAACTTCCATCCAGCCTCTGTTGGATTTGTATGGTGCTAAATTAGTAGCATGCCGCGAGCATCCCGTTCCACCAAAATTATACTGAATAGCGTTGTTAAAACATTAAAATATTGAAGGGGGCCAATATATATGCAGAGGCCACATTACCACCTTTTCCCTGTAATAAATACGAACTGCCTATAATAATAAGTACTTAACTAAAATATCACCCCGCCATTGGCCAACTTTTCACCGTGTTCGGGAAAAAATCTGACACCATAGTAACTGAAAGAAAGAGACTACTGCAGCTTTATTAAATTACAGGTCTCCTAGACGTGGTTTTTTTTTATGAAATAAGGGGGCAAACGAGCATACAGGTCACCTGATGGAAAGCAACTTCCGTCGCCCATGGATACTCGCAGCATCAGAAGAACTACAGGTGCGTGGCCGGCCTTTTAAGAGGGAATAGGGTAATACGGGAGGGTGAGGAAGGGAATAGGGGAGAGTAGGGAAGGGAATAGGGTAGGGGATTGGGCCTCCGGTAAACTCACTCACTCGGCGAAACACAGCGCAAGCGCTGTTTCACGCCGGTTTTCTGTGAGAACGTGGTAGTTCTCCGGTCGAGCCGGCCCATTCGTGCCGAAGCATGGCTCTCCCACGTATAAAAAATTTGGTGGCTACCACGTTATGGTGCTTTATGTGGTTCCGATTTGGAAGGAAGAAAACGTTTATTGGATCGTGTTCCACAGCTGGAGTGTGTAATGTAGTTCTAGCGTATATTCCTCCAGGTACTTATGATATTTATAAGAATAAGAAGAATGTAGTAACTCCAGCGAATGTGCTGGTATCTTATTTCAGATGAAACATCAGATAAATTTTTATGATATTTTTTATACAATTTCTTTCTTTTTCTTATTGTTTGTAGTATACAAGATACCACAGCTAATAGTGTTTCTAGTAGAAAAGATGTCGATGACATGTTGCTTCAACACCCTGTATGTTTACACGTCAGAACTAATGCCTACTTCCGCTCGAGGGTTCCTGATGGGCACGTGCTCTATGCTCGCCAGAATTGGGACTGTACTGGCTCCTCTCGTCTTGCTTTTAGTATGTGTTTCAGTTTTATGATATATTTTTGAAAAATATATTAAAAACTTGAGTTTAATAAAAAAAGTGTCGAGGTCAAATCAAGGTCAAATATCGTTCTGTCTAGCCTTCTGATTTACGCCGAACGCGCGATAAGGAACTTCGTTCCAATAATTTCACATTTTCACGATCATTAAGTTATTGACCTTCTCATTATAAAACCAGCTACATTTTCAGTTCTCTTTTCTAATTGTTTGAGTTACTACTTACTCCTAACTATGTTACATATATTTTTCTTTCAGGCTCAAAAGTACGAAGCCCTTCGTTGTTCGATTGTGCGACTTTACTGACTGCAGCGTTAGCGTTCACAACTTCTGAGACTTTAAATCGACAACTACCAGACACCATAGCCGAAGCCATCTCTTTAGCGTAATCTAATTTCTTCTCTCCAAGCTGCGTAAGATTAAAATAATGAAAGGTTTTATTTACAAATAATTTATTGTTATAGTCTATATTTACATTGGAATAGAAGACTGGTTTTAAACAAAGCCTGTTTCTTGTTTAATTATTCCAATACATTTCCATTTCTAACATTTTAAGCATCACATTTTGCCAAACTAGTTTGAAATAATCTGAATATTACTTTATCTAAAACTAGTTTAATATAAACATTACTAATGCTAAGAACTCGCATACGGTTTTGCTCGATAGTTTTACTCCGAATCGAAGGAAATGACATATTTGACATATTTAATTCTATCGAGCCGGCTCGAAGCGAGCCTTCGAGCTGTCAGTTTTGCGGTCCACACGGTGGTTATTGCTCGATTTGGAGTAAAACTATCGAGCAAAACCGTATGTGAGTACTTAGCTTTATAAGGATACTAGCGACCCGCCTCGGCGTCGCACGGGTATAAAATATATAGCCACTGAAAAAATGATTAAAATCGATAGCCTATGATCCTTCACGTGGTCTACTTCTTATCTGTGCCAAATAACATAAAAATTACTCCAGTAGTTCGCGAGATAAGCCCTTTCAAATAATTTCCCCCGTTTTTTCCACATTCTCATATTAGTCTTAGCGTGATATAAATATATAGCATATAGCCTTCCTCAATAAATAGACTATCTAACACTGAAAGAATCGTCAAAATCCGTTGCGTAGTTTTAAATATTAAAGGGAAGAAAGGGACATGGGGAAAAAATGCAACTTTGTTTTATAATATTATGTATAAGTAGATAAACTTTGCAGAAGGTATTGTGATTTTTCGAACTTAGACAATCTTGAATTCTTTTGCTAGAAACAGGAAACATTGCAAAGAAACTTGCAAATTAGGTATATTACGTAAACGATGGCCTATAATATTATCTTCCAATAATTGAATTTTAAATCATATTTAACATCCTGATTGAATAATTTATTTATATTGTCTTGCTCAATATTCTTACATAGACGTAAATTAATAATATACAATAATAAATTGTCAACAAATTAAAAAAAAGTCATAAAATCTCTTTAACTTAAATAATATTATTATCACTACTTAAAACTACACTTATAATTAAGTACAAAAACAGTCTACTAAAACAATTCTGGCTCTATATGTTACGAAACGGTATATTATCGTAAATATATGAATTTCTCTAATTCCTTCATTAAAGAAAGTATTAAAATTTCTTTCTTTATCAATACATCTAATACCATGTTTGAAACACATTTTAACAACCTTCACACAGACTTAGTCTCATCTCATCACTAATTTATAAAATAACTATGTTTGTATGTGTAGCGTCTGCAACTCCGTTGCGCCAAAATTCGTTTACCTCGCCGGACTGTACACTTTACCAGGATAAAAATCCTATGTTCTTTTCTGGGACTCAAAGTATTTCCATACCAAATATCAGCAAAATCGGATCTATCTTTTGACACACAGACAGAAAGACAGACTGTCAAATTTTTGTATACCTAGTACATCGTAAAATACAAAATTGATATCAAAATATACTAGAGTGCATTAAATATTATGCACTTTACAGCATTTCATGTAATTCTTAAATATTACCTACGCTTCATTTCGTATTTTCATTTCTGGTTTTCCTATCGCTTCTGCTTCTTCTAGCGTATTTGGCATCCTTGTTCCGAGGGTTTCAGGTTGAGTTAGAGTTAAAAGACCAGATACAACAGCCATGCCTCCAAACAGGGCTGAGGGAGTGCCGTGCCAATAGTTTGCCTGAAAAATGTTAATTTATCAATTCAAGATTCCTATGAAATTTTTCTAAAGATAATATAAAGAACGTCGCGTCGTACCAATAAATTTTAACTAGCAACTCTATGGTGAGAAGTTGAGTATAAGAATTTCAAAATTTGTCGTTCCATTACGGTGTTCGAATACTTTTATAACGAAAACTATAAATATAATACATCGTATCATAAGAAATATCATAAGAAATCTGTACTACTTAATAACTAATTTGAAAAACAAAAATCAATTATAATTTCTCGTAATTGTAATTAACTTTAATGTAACTTTAACATGTAACTTTCATAACATAATATTAATAGAGGTACAGCAGGGTACAACTATGGCAATATACATTAGAAATATGTTTGTGAAGTTACATGAAGCAAGCGAAACTATCACGTGATATAAAACCAGAAGATTTTTTTAAATAAACTCACCAATACAGGTGTTAGAGGCGCCGTGATAGATCCTATCCTTCCAATCATAGAAGAGAACGCCAGCAGAGTATGTCTGAACTCAGTCGGATACAACTCTGATGTGTAGAGATAGAGAGATGTCATAACTACGGAGATCCCGAATTTACCAAGTAGAAATATTATCAGGCGAGCGACGGTTATTTCTGAAAAAAATACAAAAAAAATGTAAGTACTACGTAGCTTATCAAGTTATCATACATCTAGTTTTAATGTCTACTAACACTATATGGTCCACAGACTGAAATAAAAATGTTTTATTTTATTTTATTTATTTAATATTAACTAACATTTTTAAAAGCACTCGTACATTACCTAGTAAAGTTAACAGTAATGTTAAGACTTCCTGAATAATTTTTAATATAGTTCGTATTTTAAAATTACTTTAAAATATTAATCATGATAACCAACGTGCAGATATTATAATGCGTTATCAATGCCAGTACAATATACTTTCCACTTTGCACGCGAAAAAAGTTTTAAAACTACTTTTTGAGGAAGTAAATTATTATCTTACCAGCAGGGATAAAGATAAAACCGATATTGCAGGCCGCACTTAAGAAGAATCCAGATGTCAGCGTGGCCTTTCTGCCAATTTTATCCAAAATCAGTACAGCCGTGAAGAATCCGGGAATTTCGATGCCACAAGTCACAATGTAATTCAGGTATGTTGTCTCGGAAAGGCTGGTCGAGTTGATAGAGAGTCCATAGTAGACGAAAATGGTTGTTATCCACCAAATAGGTGTAGTACAAACTCTTCGTAGAAGGATAGGGGATCGAATAATTCTTGTTACCAAACTCTGTTTATCCTCCTAAAAGAAACATTAAAATTAGTATTATGACTTGTAACAACTATATTCTGTGTAGGCATGTGACATAGAATTATAATATTACGTAAACTGTATGGCTTAGTTAGGATTATCTTCATTTTATTGAGTTTATTTTATGTAGTATGTATATTTATTCATCGTAATTTGTATTATCACTATTCATGATCAAGATTACTTTATCCTCTTTGAGAAGGGCATCATCTCCGATAGGTTGATTATCATATTATTTATTTCATAAGCACTTATCGCATTTTATCCTTATCTATTATGTACTTTCCGTATTTATTATTAATTATTTAAACTTCATCAATTAAATACGTTCTACTTCTACCTATAATCAAGTGTGTTGTACTTTAATTGTTGGTACAGCTTACCTCAGGTTGGGAATTTTCTATTTGCGTCATGAGTGCTATAATTGATTTTTCGCTGATTGTTGTATTGTTCAGTTCAGCCACGTTCTCTAGTACCTTCCTTGCTTCCTCATACTTGTGCTTCGACAGCAACCATCTCACGCTCTCTGATAGCAACCAATAGTAGCTGACCATGAGGAAGCAGGGTGTGTATAGAGCCAGCATCAGGTATCTCCAGGGCTGTATCCCCCACGCAATCAAACCCATCAACATCTGACCAGATGCGAAAAGCGAGGATTGTATTGCGCTGGTCAGTACACGATATTTTGGACCGACCATTTCAGCCGCTGAAAACAGGAGTATATTAAATAATCGCCAATGTTATCTATGTAAATGTTTATCCAATGTAAGGTAGCTGGATAGATGGACATAGCAATTATACATAATATTATAGTGTTTCTTATAGCTACTACAGAACGCATTAGCATCTTATATTAATAAGATAGCAAAAAATATGTTGATTGCCTATTTATACAATGTGTCCCAACACCGGTGTCCGATCCTTTAATGTCAGGATGTATGGCATGTTTTATCGACAAATTGACTCTCAAATTTTTTTCTCTCTCTAACGGCAGATGTTTTAGTCTTTCTAGAGCCAGAGAAAAAAAGATTCATAAATTAGAGAAATAAACAATTTGAGAGCCAATTAGTCAATATAGTATGCCATATATTATAACATTAAAGGATCGGACACCGGTGTTGGGACACATTGTGTAAATTACGTCCAGGAAGATTAAAGGTATATATCAAATAAAGTTTTGGTGGAAAACACATAGCATCTTACCCAATATAAAAGCAGAACTGTAGATACCGGCTCCAAGGGTGGTATGGACGAGCTGCATGATCATATACATGGTCAAATTAACGGAGAAGGCTTTGATGACGCCGAACAACGCCAGGTTGAAAACGCTGATGACCAGGGCGATCTTGCGACCGAACTTGTCCGAGATGTATCCGATGATGGGAAGCACCAGAAGTGTTCCGATGCTGGAAACCGTCCCGGACAGAGCCCGCACCCAGTCACGGCAGCCGAGGTCGAACTGAAAATAATTTTATAAACATTATTATGCTTTACTAGCTGTCCCGGCAAACTTTGTTTTGCCATAAAATTATTTTCCCTGTTTTTTTGCTTTTCTCTTGAAGTTTTTTCTGATTTTTTTTCTGTAGACCTCACGGAGCCCGAGACCTTTCCAGCGAATGCAAAACCGTGGAAATCGGTTCGTGCGTTCTGGAGGTATAGCGTCAGGAAGGAAAACCCGACTTATTTTTATATGGCTGCTGTTTAGCATCCATTGCTCTCCATCCAGTGAAATCCATTTTTTTGAAAACCCACTGTAGCATATTCTAGAGTACAAAAATGGTTAATGCTTATTCCTGTAAGTGAGGTTTTGTATATAGCATTTATGTACTATGTTTCTAAAATGATTTGCGCTTAAACCGCTGAACCGATTTTGATAAAGTTTTGTATGCAGATATTTTGAATCAATTAAAATGACATTAGATACTTTTTGTCCCGAAAAATGTACGGTTCCCGCGCAGTCAACAAAAATTAATTTGGCTTATGATATCGATATTGAGTACATGTAGATATTAACGTAAGGTTTTGGAGAAGGACATAGGATAATATTTTTTATCATGGAAAATGTTCGGTTTTCACGCAATTAAATTTATTAATTTGCGTTTAAACTGCTGAACCGATTTTGATTAAATTTAGTTAATGTAGAAATAATTAGTTTATCACGTGCAGAGTTGGGCAAAAAGTAATTAGTAATTTTAGTCAGATTACAAATTAATCAGATTGATGAAGTAATTATTGCGCATCTGAAATTACCCGTAAGTTGATTAATAATAATAATATGTATAAAATGTATTCTAATTTTAGTTTGCAATTACATTAATAATTTAATTAGACTAACGAGTATTTCAATAATTATGCCCAATGTCTGATGCTGGTAATTATAATAAATAAAAAAACTCCCACACCGGTTTCGGTGGCGGTAGCCGGTTTCAATAAAAACAGGTCAGTTACGCAGGAGTAATATCATAGTGCCCAAGTGTGTGCGCAATACACAAGAGCACTCTGGGTTCAATGAAACCAGGCCGGTTACGCAGGAGTAATTTTATAGTGCCCAAGTGTGTGCGCAATACACAAGAGCACTCTGGTTTCAATGAAACCAGGCCAGTTACGCAGGAGTAATATTTACAGTGCCCAAGTGTATGAGCAATACACAAGAGCACTCTGGTTTCAATGAAACCAGGCCAGTTACGCAGGAGTAATTTTAAAGTGCCCAAGTGTGTGCGCAATACATAAGAGCACTCTGGTTTCAATGAAAACAGGCCAGTTAAGTAGGAGTAATTTTATAGTGCCCAAATGTGTGCGCAATACATAAGAGCACTCTGCGGGAAGCGCGGGAAGGGAAGAAGAAGCGGGAACTCTCTGTCCTTTTCCGATACATAACGTATATGCATACCAAATAATTATCATCAAAATCCATGTAGCGGTATAAGCAGAAATCATTTTATTTAACGCCTGGGAACCGTACATTTTTCTGAGATAAAAAGGATTCTATGGCCTTTTCCGGGACTCAAAGTATCTCCATACCAAGTTTCATCAAAATCTGTTCAGCGGTTTAGGCGCAAAATAGGAAATTTTATAACGCGGTAACCGTACATTTTTCAAGACAATAATTATCTTATGTCCTTTCACGAGAGTCAAAGTATGTTTTTTATTTATTTATTTATTTTAATGCACAAAACACATTACAATCGAAATGAAATAGCATGATAAATACAGTTTATGACCTGGATTGTAAAGTAACATATGTGCACACTATTAAAAAAAAATACTTTTAAACTATAACATTAGCTCATTAACTATTAATACTTATAATTTATGTATTAAAAAAAAAAAAGAAAAAAAGGTGAACAATAAAAATAGGTTATTTGGAACCTTCTAAGGTGATATGGAGGATGTCTTTAACAATCTTTATAAACGATTGAAGCTTATCAAAAATGTCTAAATTTTTATTTTGTTTTGAATAATTATTGTATTGACGAGCCATGCGTGTTAAGGGGTTAAAATAGGATATATTATTTTTGTATACTTGCAAGGCAAACAAGTTAATGTTATTTGCTCTACGAGCACTAAATTTAATATTGAAGCTAATATGCGACAGCAAGTTAGGTGAGTCTAATAAATTATTTATGATTTTATAGAAGTAAAGAAGATCAAAGAAGATGCGCCTATTCTCAAGAGTCTGTATTTTGAGATTAATAAGCCTATCGCGATAGTTTAAATTAGAACGTCCTGGGTTATAACGGTAAAAAAGAACCTTGACAAATTTCCTTTGTACGCGCTCAATGTCCTCTACGTGGACTTTATAATTTGGAGACCATACGGGGCTCCCATACTCTAAGATAGTCCTCACGAGAGTGGAGAATAGATATAGAGTACTGTTAGGTTTTTTGAAATCTTTAGTTGTCCTTAAAACAAATCCTTGAATTTGATTAGCTTTGCAAATAATGTGTTCATAATGAGCACGAAAGGAAAGTATGTGCACACCAATTTTCATCAAAATTGGTTCAGTGGTTTAGGCGCAAATCTTTTTTGTTTATCATACGGGTACCGTACCTTTTTCCCGGATGTAAATTATCATATGTCCTTTCCCGAGACATAACGTATCTGTATACCAAATATCATCGAAATCCACGTAGCCGGTAGTGGTATAAGCTGAAATCATTTTTATTTAATGCCTGGGAACCGTACTTTTTTTTGGAATAAAAAAAGTAAAAATATATCCTTTCCCGGGACTCAAAGTATCTCCATACCAAATTTCAGAAGAATCGGTTCAGCGGTTTGGGCGTGACAAGGTAATTTTATAACATTTTGTTAAAATTAAAGCACTTAAATTTGTATTGAAAGAACAAATCAGAATTTTGCATTTATGAGAAATATCACAAAGGACATTAATGCTATGTAATAAGCCCTATAGCAATATTGCATTAACCATTTTTATACGTTTTCTCTTAAAACTGAATGTAAAATTAAAATGTTTTTTCATAATCACAATCTACGCATTTCAAAAAAAAAAAGATACCGCACTATAACACTTTTTTGCTTAAAATAAGCAGAAAATAAAGATTATTAAAAAAAAAATTAAAACGCCGATTACTCAAAACTAGTCCGATGTGGGATGACACACGAAAGTTTAACAGCATCCAATTTACTATATTAGATTATAATGCAGCTTAAGCTATATAAGATTTTGATAATTGCGGGTTGTGACAAGCTAAATAATATTATAAGAAACATGATCTACGTGTTTTAACTTTTAAGCCATTGTATCGTGCATTACCTAGTCATAATACTTAAGTTAATTTGAGTAAAACCCTGTGTAGAACAATATGTTTACAAATTGTTTGTTGTTTTGTTCAGATAAATAGCTTTAAATAAAGCTATTGCAATTTAAAAGGACGGTAACACAAATCCTCTGTTGGTTGTCTGGAAGAAACCGCTAGTAGCGTTAAGACCGCCAATTTGCGCAAATCCTTTAATTTTATAATATTTGTATTGCTATGTTTTAATGTGCAAATAAAGAATTTTTATTATTATCATTAGTATCCTCTATTCTAGTGGGTGAATATAATCACTTCCTTTTTTGACTTGTCTGCTGCCTTACCTTCCTCTTCTGTTTTAAAAGAGATGAGCAAAACAACAGACACAACCTCCATCTTAAGCTACTCACATGATATTTTTTGTTAAACGGGCTTTGACCCACCACACATTCCCACCACTGTATCTCCTGTGTCGTCAGGATCGACAGCGGTATCCAACTATGAAAACCCTTTGATATGATATGAGTCCGAGGGACATGCTAAAACTGCCTTGGAACCCGCAACGAAATTACTCAGAAGGAAGTAGGAAGAGTAGTAAGAATTCCAATTTCCCCCCCAAAACAAAGCTCCCCATACAAGTTCCATACTCACATCATAAGCGACAGAGATATCCAGACCATAAACGAACTCCTCACACTCCTCCCTGGCCTGGCCGAACAGGCTGGCAGGACAGTAGTCCAAGGTCCCGTTGCCGAGGCCCACGAACCGCTCACAACTCTCCAGGCTGCCGGAGCCGGTGAGAGGAATAGCGTTGGTTATCCACTCCGGCTCGAAGATGTCCGATTTGGACGTCTCCCCGCATTCTGGGATGCGACATCTGAAATAGTTGATACAGTAATTAAATGCAAGTGGGTAAAACATTAATTGTTGGTCACTGCTAAAAGAACCCATTATGCTACTCCATCCACCATACTAACTTGGAGTTGAGAGAGAACCCGGGAAAGGACGTAGGGTACTTTTCATCCTGGAAAATGTACAGTTCCCGCGCGATAAACGAGTTTTGGCGCAACAGAACTAGTAGTTGATACGGTAAAGCAGTTAGTGATAATAATAGATAATATTACGTTCAACTGTGCCTAGTCCAAACCACGAAGCGAACAAAAATTTGTATGAAATTTTGTGTTTGGTTTGGACCATAGTAACAAATAAATATATTGGCATACTATCAGGTAAATATTTCTTATCAATAACAGATTAGTGATCACGTGCAAAAATTGATAATATGATAACTGCGTGTAACGAAAATGCCATTATTTAAGGAGTAATCAGGAAGATTAAGTAGCTTATTCAATTGTAAAGTTGGATAAATGATAATAATAGTAAAAACATAATATATTCGCTTTAGTCATAAAATGTATGAAATGAAAAAGGTAAGGGAATTTGTAATGAAACATTATAGGGCTCGCTTAGCATTTTTCTCTGTTTGGGAGGTATGCTGGCGCCTGGCGGTCACAATCACAAAGTAAGGGCCTTGTTACACCTGGGCGACCTGGCGAGACAATGCGAACAGACAATTTAATGAGAGTGTAATCATGGCATGGAGTGTCCGTGGCCTAATGGGTAGACCTTCGGTTCGCACTCCTAGAGGGTGCAGGTTCGAACCCGGGTGGAGGCGTGTACCTATGAGACATTTTCTGATCTCAAGTACATAATACGGACGCTCGTACGGTGAAGGAAAACATCGTGAGGAAACCCGCACATAGTTGGTCCCAGACGTATTGACTAGTTCTTCCCTCTGGACTAGGCCGACTATGATGCGAGAATGCCGTATGCGCTTGGGCAACCATACGGACATTTAAAAATCTTGTCCCAGGCACTACAGTATTTGAGGAGTGGTTACTTCGCTCTGAAAAATGCTGTATAAATCATCCACAACGGATGTAAAGACCTAGTTTTTAATCATGGCATAATATTATAAGATCTTCCGAGTTCCGACCAAGCGACTTGCTATCCTATAGGTCAGGCTGAAGCCCACTGATGTCATTTCAGACGTTGTATACATATTAATATGTCTTGCGGTTCTCAGGAACTTGGATAGCGCAATGGATTGTGCGCTATTCGCTAGTCTTCTACAAACATTTTTAGTTTTTGTAGCGCAGGAATCGAATTCATGGAGATGAATTTATAAAACGTAGGTTACACGCTCAGTTTCTCATCAGTTCAATCCATCAATCTGGTCAAGAATGACAGGAGAATGATCGTATAACTGGTTGATTGACGGACTGATCATTTCTTATGTACTTTTCAGTCATCATGCTGGCGTCAGTTTCAGACTGCACTGAACTGATATCAGACTGACCGGGTAACCGTTGTCTCACTTTCTAATAACATAGTCCATGTTGCGTACTACGTATAATAAATACTAGTTGGGTATAAAAAGTTTTAGTCCTACCACCTTATGTCCTCATTTTACTTGCATGTCTAGTGTCTACGCCCGCCACCTACCGCCCGCTCAACCCGCCGACTCATAAAATTAAATCGAGTAATACAGACGAACGGCACTAATTGTCGACGGCATTCGACGGCTGCCGTCGACAAGTGCCGTTCGTCTGCAAGAAGTTAATTCAATGTTATTCTTCTGCAAATAGTTTATCCAAAATTGTTATTCTGCAATGTATTCTTATTACTATGTCATTGCCTATTGCCATCACTGATTCAGGAACTAACAATTTGGTTATATTTAGATTCGTCCCGACATAAAAAGTGCTTCCCATTTCTAAAGACTGATACCAGTTATTAAATACATAAAATTGGAATGTTAAGTGAGCACTTGACTTCCTACACTTCAAATCAATTGTTAACAAACATCACAAGTGTACACTTGTCGGTGTAAAGGCCTCGCTCAACTTGTCATCGACCTAATTTTGATTGTACTATAATTGACTATTAACCATCCATCCATACTACTTTTAATTTTATAAGTAATGCGAAAGTGTGTCTGTCTGTCTGTCACCTCTTCACTCTCAAACCGCTGAACCGATTTTGCTGTTTGGCATCGAGATACTTCGAGTCCCGGAAAAGGACATAAGATAGTTTTGTCTCGGAAATATGTACGGTTCCTACGCGATAAACTAATATTTATTTTATTTTTATTTATTTATTTATTTAAATCAGGGCACGTAGGCCCATACAATATAATATACCTTAATGACTAACATACATAAAAATTATATAAACTTAACAACTACACATTATCACGAATTAACGGCGACGTGACGCGCGCTTCATTCCGGAGTCTCCCCCGGAACCTTCGGTAAACCACATCAGTCAACCAGAATTCCTCCGCTTTAAAGGTCGGGAGAAGATGCGTCGGTACTCTCACCACAAAGGAACTGAAGTTGACCTTGTGGCGAGACTGCAGACGCTCGACCCTCAAGTGGAGGGATGTCTTCTTACTGATGTAGTCCACGACGTCTTCGACCTCCATGGACCAGTGCAGGCGGGATATGTACAGGGGCGTCGCGGGGACCTCGCTCCGCAGACGCAGCTCAGGTACATATGGCGCGGTGCGGCGATGGTTGCGGGCGGCGGGCTTCTTCTTCCTTCTCTGCACCAGTATGAAGCCCTCCTCATCGCACCTCCTGCTCTCGTCGTTGCCAGGTCGAGAAGACTTAGCCTTGCGGCTCTTCGTAGCCTTGCGGCTCTCCTTTGTCTTGCGACTCTCCGAAGCCTTACGGCTCTCATTTTCCCCATTTTTATGCGCCCGCGGGGGAGGCGCGGGGCGACCAGCAATAGTTGCGTAGTTTTGCTGAGTCGTCTGTGGACTCGGCGTCGGCGCAACCGGGAAGGGAGCGCGGGCGGGGGCGGCAGCAGCGGTGTTCGTTGACCCGTCCGATAATGCTGACGGGCTAAACGTGTTCGCTTGTGCGCCTCGGCGATGGGTGACGTATGCGGCGTCAGGTGACCTACATAATGAATTATTACTTTTTAGTTATGATAATTCATTACGTAGATCACTAAATAGCTTCTGACGCCTGCAATCTACCCCGCACTCCGGTCAGCTCCTCCTTCAGGAACCTGATGTTCTTCAGTAGGCTGACGACGTCGACGTGGTTCAACGTGACGGGCGGCAGCTTGTGCAGCTCTTTAGCCACAAAAGCCGGTACCTCATCTGGGTCAGTCTGCTTCTGCAGGGAGATGATGTCCTGCACGCTCCTTTCGGTTTCGTCGCGACGGCATGTTCGCGCTCTGGCCGAGCGTCCCATACAGCAGCTGCTTCCCTTGCAAATCTCCTCACTGGTGAAGGAGGATTTGCATATCTGCATGATGCTGACCTCGTCCTTGGTGTCGATGGCGTGCTGGATAAACGCCAGCAACTCGTTGGCCACAAGCGCCATGGTCACGTGCAGCAGCAATGTGCCGCGCGACTCGCGAAAATATTAATTTATTAATATTTTCGCGAATTTATTAATATTTTCGCGAATCGCGCGGAAATAACGCCGTGCGTGCGCGTGGCCGTGCACAGCGTGCGCCGCGGTGGGTTGGCGCCTTAAATAAAATCTTATTTTTGTGATGATAATTATAAAGTTAAATAAAAAGATAAAAATATAATTAAATTGTCATTAAACGTCGTGTTGATTTGTGTGTCTATATCACAGGAATTCCTATTGCGATTATAATGCACAGTACTATACTAATAACAAACACAAGATAAGAAAACTTTAACACGCTTGCTACCGACAGTAAACGTTCTGTATATTTCAAAGTTATATAGGTTTTGAAATAAATAATTATTTGTAATTAATTGAAATAATCTAAATCTAAAGCTGACCAAAAACGCTTATAAAAAACACCGCCAGCCCAAAATAATATTTTTGTTAA
Source organism: Aricia agestis (assembly GCF_905147365.1). Lineage (NCBI taxonomy): Eukaryota > Metazoa > Arthropoda > Insecta > Lepidoptera > Lycaenidae > Aricia > Aricia agestis. The sequence continues at coordinate 1,238,565 of NC_056419.1, forward strand.
TCGTTTACCAGTCACGTTATTATTGAGCAATGAAGAAAAAATCATTTCAGAGGTGATTTTTAACCGACTTTAACAAAAGGAGGAGGCTCAATATCTTCTCTTATATAAAATTCTTGTGTCACAATGGTAGTTATCGTACTCCTCCAAAACGGTTTTACTGATTTTTACCAAATTTTATATGCATATTCAGTAGGTCTGAGAATCGGCTACTGGCTACTTTTTATATTGATAAGTTTATTTGTTGAATAAGTAATAGTAAAAAAATATATCCACAGCCGAACATATAACCTCCTCGTTTTTTGGAAGTCGGTTAATTATTACAACTCGAGACTGACGGCGACCATTGTACGACAGGATAGCGATGGACGTGGCATTTTAATTGATTTAAGGCCCAGTCGTCCCTAAAATAAGCAGGTCGATGTCTGTCAGTACGAATATCGACGTTAAGTACATTAAAATAACATTCATATCAGCGCGCCTTGTACAGTGGCTGTTACGCGCTCGCCGCGTGCTTTGATAATAGAAAATAGGAGTAAAAACCTTTTGTTTTTAGTATTACACAAATCAAATATATCAAATCGTTTACGTTAGGTTACGACACATATACTACATTTTTTGTTTTTTCTAGAAAGTGTGTAATTTAGCCATAAAATGATTTAATTATGAAAAACAGCGTTATAACGGTCATATTTGAGATTTTTTTCTATCGAGCAGAATTTTTCAAATTTTGTACTGATATACCTTTGCGTACAGGAAATTTTCTCAATTTTAAAACGGTACTTATTTTATACTTAAATAATGACATTTCCGTTACTAAAAACGTGTTTTAAAAAAACCATTTTACGTAGTTGCAACAACCACAGCGCCTTAAGTAAGAACGTGACTAGACGGGAGATAGCGAGATTAATTTGCTGTCTTTGGCCATAGACGGAGCGCATGGTGCAGTCGGGAGTCGGGAGTCGGAACCGACTCTAGACCGGTCACGTTCAAATTTTCACCGCTCAAGAACTGCTCATGCGGTCCGTGTAATATGAATATAGTACTCGTATGAAAACTGCATCGCCGTGCGGCAACCGCATCTTGCAGTCCGTGTATGGCCGGCCTTAACGCTAACTGACTAAAGCATTACTAACCTGTGTGGTACAGCGGCAGCTGTGAAAACATACTCGCTGAAGAACGCCGAAGATATGATGGCTATTCCGGCCAGCAGGATATTCCTGGTCTGGTACCACCCGAACTGCCCCAGCTCCGTCACCAGCACTTCATCCAGGTCTACCACCTTCTCCCGGCCCACGCAGTTGATATCCGGCATGGTCACAATACCAGCGGGAGTGGAGTGAGCCCGTCGGTGGTACCGTTGTTATTTATACTCAATCCTTTTACAACCTCTTTATCTCATGCTCTCCGTAATCTATTTGAATATAAATGTTATATTACTGTTAACGAAAATAAAATAATATAGGTAGGTACTTAATATTGAAAACACGTTATAAAGTTCAAGAGCAGCATTCGTCACTTTTTTTGGAGTTCCATTTAGTGGCGGGACTTTAGCTGCAGTTGCCAGAAACTTTAGATGTAAGCTTACACTGACACAATACGATACACAATAATTAAATATTATGTATTAAAAAGTGCCTTTTCGCTGTTATAATTAAAAGAAGGTTGACTTTGTGTATCAACAGTGGACGATTCGACTTGTTTTGCTTTTCTTTCATCGAGTGCGTAAGGGACGCATCGAATTCATAACTTTCCTCTTTGCTAAGTACTCACATACGGTTTTGCTCGATAGTTTTACTCGCAATCGAAGGAAATGACATATTTGTCACATTCCATCGAGCCGACTCGAAGCGAGCCTTCGAGCTGTCAGTTTTGCGGTCCACACCACGGAGCTAATACAGAGAGGAGGTGTGGTAATCAAATTTCCTTAAGAAACAACGCGTGACAATTTGCGGGGTGAGGGGGTGTCGAGCTCCGCCCACTTTTCCATATTTCACCTATCGTGTAAAAGCAAAACTACTAGCTTAGGTCGATGTTGATGTTACAACGTAGTTCAGCTATCTTACACTAGATGTCAAAATTCTTAAATATTATGGGACGTACTCAGAACTTTAAAAAATGTATATTAATTATCATAAGGTCAATCATTAAAATTAGGGTTAGAATTTTGACCGAATTTTTAATGTAAAATAAGGAGACAAACGAGTAAACGGGTCACCTGGTGGAAAGCAACTTTCGTAGCCTATGGACACTCGCAACATCAAAAGAGCTGCAGGTGCGTTGCCGGCCTTTTAAGAGGTAATAGGGTAGGGAAGGGAATGGGGTGGGTACTAATTTTTGAAAAAGAGTACGTACTGGGTAATAAGTAAGTACTCTTTTTCAAAAATTTAATAAAATTTTTTTTAATCAATTACCTACGGCTGGCCAAATGTCAGCGCGCGTCAACATTAGCAAACAAAACTGTCTTTGCGATACTTAACCGATTCAATGCGGCGCACATTTTTGAAGACTTTCAGTCGTGGCGGCACACAATTTTCTCGTGACAGGTTATCCGTGTCTACGCCATAGAAGTAGATGACACGGCTACCGTGTCACCCGCCACGTTCAAAAAGGTTTATTGTTTAGTTGAGCCCAAACCATTGATGTTAACGGAAGGCTACGTTGTTTTGAGTTGACTTCGAGTAGTTTTACTAAGTGTTAACCTGAAAATGGCAGGTAAGCGACTTTTTTATTCAGATGTTGCAAACCTTATGTAGGTTTCAAAGTTAGAAAAATGAGTATACTAAATATAATCGGGGTTTCCGATGTAAATTATTATACGTTCGTAGATATATTTAAACAAGTTCGTTGTTAAGTTTTTTAAGCGACTTCCGAAAAGGAGGAGAGTTCCAGTAATAAAGCTCATAGGTACAAGACCACATTTAACCCCATGGAAACGTTTAATTCCTATGGATCTATGGATAAGGAAGTTTGCGGTAACAGCTAGTTGTTTTATACGTGGGAGAGCCATGCTTCGGCACGAATGGGCCGGCTCGACCGGAGAAATACCACGTTCTCACAGAAAACCGGCGTGAAACAGTGCTTGCGCTGTGTTTCGCCGAGTGAATGAGTTTACCGGAGGCCCAATCCCCTACCCTATTCCCTTTCCTACCCTCCCCTATTCCCTTCCCTTCCCATCCCTACCCTCTCCTATTACCCTATTCCCTCTTAAAAGGCCGGCAACGCACCTGCAGCTCTTCTGATGCTGCGAGTGTACATGGACGATGGAAGTTGTTTTCCATCAGGTGACCCGTTTGCTCGTTTGCCCCCTTTATTAATAAAAAAAAATCGTTGGTGAATTAGTAATACTTTGATGTCAACGCATTACGTGGAAAATTAAGACGGTTTTGTTCGGGGTAAAACCTTCTAAAGTGTAATTTAAGGGAGATACAATCGCTTTCTAAATGACACGGCTCACGTGTCATATGCCACACGTTAAAAACATATATGACACGGCTACCGTGTCATCCGCACTGAATCGGTTAATAAAATAATAATTCTGAATACAGCCCTGGATATTTGTTACGTTTCAAATAGTTATCATAGATGACGACAGATGGCGGTTTATAAGTAGTATAATAATAAAAGCTATATAACTACGGTTTTAGCTATTAAATGTGTTTAAGACTAAGTGTATAACAGTTACCAGTATTCAAGTATGATTATTGCAATAAACTTATGCAAAATTATACGCATTTACGTCTGTATTATCTTTCAAAGTTTTGGCCATCTAGTGTCAAGTAGTATAATTAACGCTGAAATCTGAAATGTTCTAGAACTTTTATATTTAAATTACATTTAAAATTATTTACAGATGCAATGTGATGTTATATATATTATCAGAACGTCTGTCTGAGTAACTTTGACATTGTAAAACACAATACTTCATCCTTTCGTTGTTAAAAACGTAGAAAACACCAATTTATTGGGAGTCTCGTTACGTGTGCACCTGACAAACGCTGAAAGTGTACTGACTTAAGCCCCGCCCACAATGATGACGTCAGGACCTAGTTGAAAATCACAGTGCACAGTTGCTTAGGCCAGCTCCTCTTCGTATGAGCTCCGTGGTCCACACGGTGGTTATTGCTCGATTTGGAGTAAAACTAGCGAGTAAAACCGCATGTGAGTACTTAGCATATTATCACTAGATAACATTAACTGCAAATTCAATGTGTTGTATAGTATATTATTATTTTGTTGCCGCTTCACGCTACCGACACCGTTGAACCGATAATGATGTAAATTGTAACGTGATAATAATAGGAGATACAATTGAAACTAAAACCCCAGAAAATTACATGTAATGATAATATCTATTATTTATCTCCGCAAAACGTACAGTTCCGAGCTGTACACGAATTTCTAGGGGCCGCTGGGGTTTCACGCAGAAATAGAAAATAGAAAAAAATCTTCAAATTCACACACGTGTTCCTCTTATGATGTAGAGATTCTTATAAGGAATGGTTTCTTAAAAATTCCACCACTTGGGGATCAAATTTTGTACGTAAAGCTGCGGAAGAAAGCTATTATAATTTAATTATAAAAACTTGCACCAGATTAATTTGGTGTAGTCTGATTTCATAACTTAAGAAATGTACAGTGTACACGCTTTAAAGTAATAAGTTTTAAGTTACATACAAACTTAATGTTATGTGTAAATGTTGTATTTTGTATTTGTGTTGTGTAGTGCAATATACACCTGCATATTGCATTATGGTCTTCTTCAAGGCGTACGTGTATCTTTATCATACATCCTTCCACTTCCACAAACTTATACAGCCCATGACGGTGACATCAAATTGTTTAATTACAAACGCCTTAAAAATAAATTTAAAAACAAAACAAACATTGAAAAATATCTCAAGACTATAAATACTCACAGCACGACTTCCTTCTGAGGTGACAGCACACTACTTGAGGCTGAACCTGCGACGATGTCACGTGTAGCAAACGAGTTTCGTAAAACATGTGCCCAAATTTAAAAATATATTTTCAACTATATTGGTAACAATCTGGATGAAGATTAATCAGTTTTGTTATAATAATAAATAATAATAATAACTCCCACACCGGTTTCGGTTACGCAGGACTAATTTTATAGTGCCCAAGTGAGTGCGCAATACACAAGAGCACTCTCTATTCCTTTTACTCTCATAACCCAGTGGGACGGAAGACCGACACGACTGGCGAGAGGTCAGGCGCAGGACCGACTTTTTACATGCCCATCCGACGCATGGATCATCTTACTAGTCAGACAATCAGGTGATCAGCCTGCATTGTCCTAACCAAACTTGGAAATAACATGTTTCCAACGCGGGATTCGAACCCATGACCTCCGAGTCAAGAGCCATGCTCTGAACCTTAGCGCAGCGCTGAAAGAGTTATGTATGATTTTTATGTGGCTTTGTCCACCACACAACCCCACCACTGTATCTCCTGTGTCGTCAGGATCGACAGCGGTATCCAACCACGAAAACCCTTTTATATGATCTCAGGGAGCCCGAGGGACATGCTCAAAATGTCTTGGAGCCCGAAAAACGATTAATCAGAAGAAGATAAAAGGGGCCTAATAGTCATTCCTGAGATAAGAGTGTTCAAATAGACAAACTGTTTAGCTTTTTAACATTAGTATAACTATATTACAAATGCCCCAACGTCACGAATAAAATGATGGCCACACAAAAATAATTAAAAAGCAATTCAGCGCTGCTACTTACACAGTGAACTCTATATAAAGGGCTTATATATACAAACCCTAAATATAGTCCGTGCAATCCACGAAGAGGCGCCCCACTACTTTTTGGGTGAGCATCTTTCCCTTTGACCGTGACGCTTTTTCTTAATTGGTCTATTTATTGTAGTGTGCGCGTGCACTCATAGGTAATTAGTGTGTACCGATAACACTCAAACATTGGCGAAAGCTTGCACACATATACTTACTATAAACGATTAGAGGGATAGTGGGGCGCGTCTTGGTGGATTGCACGGACTATAATATAAGTACTAAAGTAGTATCACTTTGTCTTGTTACACCTTATATACCTGGTAATCCTGGTTCAGCTAAACTATTATTAGTATTGTTCGCTTGTTTCATTTTTCAATGGAATATGTTATATGTAATGTAATGATAAAGGATGTAAATTACAGTTACCAAGTCCTATATTAACGACAACAATACGATAGTTATCTGGCTATAGAAATTATATTCTGCCATACCCTTGTTTACTTACGTTGTTACCCAAAAAATATTAATTTAAATATTTTTCGTTAATGACGGAAAAGTAGCTACTTAGTTTTTATGTTGTAATAAAAAACTTTCCGTGGGGGAGAGCGGCGTTGGAAGATCTGCGGGGCTAAAATGGTCACATTTAGCAATTCCTCTCAATCAATTCAGCAAATGAATTGTCAAAACTGTCAAACTGACAAATGTCAAATCAGTACAAAAATACAGAAATGAATTGCAAGAAGAGTTGCATTTTGCGATTTCAGAAAAATTAATCATATTATGATTCATATCATGATTCTTCAAAGCGACCATTGAAAATTAATCATATTATGATTCATATCACGATTCTTCAAAACGACCATTTTAGCCCCGCCGACTTTTAAATAACAAGTTATTTAAAAGTCGGCGGGGCTAAAATGGTCGCTTTGAAGAATCATGATATGAATCATAATATGATTAATTTTTAATGATGAAAATGATAAATTATGTTTTTGATAAAGTAACATATTAAACAATCGTTATCACTTATCAGTCTATCTAATACTGTAGTAATTTCTAGCAGTATCTCAATAGTTTTTATTTTATAAACATAATAATAATTTGGATGGCAATCTAATCCCAACGCCTACAACAAAATATGAATATTATTTTTAAATGTTCCTTGCAGCAACTTTGTGATTAGGCATTACTGTTTTTAAAGTGATTATAACTTGAAGTTTCTCCAATATAATATAATTTCTGATAGAAAATGTGTATTCCTAGCAGATCAAGCTAATGTTGTAACATTAGCCACAAAGTGAAACTATACAGGGTATAATAAAACTAAGTGATACTTTAGGATGTGTACGTGTTCCTAGGATGTCTCGAAGAAGAGCTCGAGCGTCACGAGTCCCCATACAAAAGTGAAAAAAATTAGTCTTTCAGCACTGCTACTTTCACAGTGAACTATCTACAAGGAACACGTACGCATCCTAAGGTATTATCATAGTTTTGTTACACCTTGTATAAGGGTTCATGAAAAAAAGATAACTGACATAGAAAAATATCAACACCATTTATTCAATAATAATATTATTTTAATAATAATTTATTATAAAAATTTGATCTACGCAAATTATCAACTAAATACTTTTTATGCAACTTCTTTTTGTACTTTACTTATAATTTCTAGATCAACTATACGCCCTACAAACTTCGAACTATAGTCTATAATAACAATTATTATTATGTAATATTATGTTATGTATATCTGGTTGAATCTGCTATTTGATTGAATGACTAGCGAATTCAGTGAATTAAACCAGGGGTTCCCAATCTTTTTCAGCCTGCTGCGTTACACGTCGCAATATTTTGTCACGGCGCGGCGCCATACTCTACCTAGCTATTAGAAAAGGCTACATAAATAAACACCTTTAATGATTACCTATAGATAATTAATATTATTGTAATTTAATTTTATAATATTTGTGGATTCAGATGCAGTATCGACTCACGGCGCGGCGCCCCTCTTGCCTTTCCACGGCGCACCGAGGCGCCGCGCCGCACCGCAGCGCACACTTTGGGAACCCCTGAATTAAACCATTTAATTTACAGTCAAAGACTTAAAGAGTTGGCATTTAGTTTTAACGTTAAACGACTTGGAGAGTAGGCCTGTTTCAATTTAAAAGTGTGACATATTATGTAACACGACAGCATGGACATTAAAATCATTTTGTGTCCTTTCAGAAATCTCTGGATTGACCTGACTATCGGAAAAATTCGGTTCTGATCCTGACAAAAAAAACAAGTCAGGACAAAAACAATTTTCTGGACAAAACAAAACCACTGTCTTTATAAAATATGATAAAATAATACAATAATAATAATATTAAAATTTAAAACATATTTTAACACTGTTAACAATAATATTATGTTTAATAAATCTGTAACGAATATAATTTAACTATGACTTTACAGTAAATTATTCTAAAACCTATCAGTAGACTAGAACCTTAATACCCTGTAAGGGTTACTTGTGACGTTAACTGGGTCTAACTATAGCTAAGTCTTACTTAAATAGCTGGATTTTTTTAAATAAAATCCTTGAAACAATAGTTTAAAAATCACAGAACGCCTAGCATACGAAATCGTGCATTAGAGCTTGGTAACTTGAAATGCGCAAGATTAGTAGCATCAAAACTTGGCGCACTATACGCTATGATAGAAAGTTTCTATTAGAAACACACCAGAATATTTATAGGCAAATGGCAGACCTAACTTGGTCGAGTTATGTCAAGCGCAGTGCGGAGTGCCAGATCACGACTATAGACTTGCATCAACCCAACTGATTACTTAAGCTAACCATGTATTTGCGAATTACTATAGTACTATAAAACTTACCAGAGTAATTGATTCAATGGCAGAGGGGTTAGTGCGAGTTTCATTCGATCATACGCATCGAGCGCGTAAACGCGAATTTATATGGGATCAAAGCAGTATCCACGTTAGCCAGTAGATGGCGCTGCTTTGATCCCATATAAATTCGCGTTTACGTGCTCGATGCGCATGATCGAATAAAACTCGCACTAACCCCTCAGATGGCAGACATAGGTAAATTGGTCATTTTATGTCAAGCCCATCTGCCAGATCACAAGTAACATTGACCATTACTTAATCAATGAGGGTTTTCGATGTTTCATTTTCACCGTAGAGATAAGTAACCGAAGGGTCTTTCGTGTCAAGTATTGTCGTGTCAAACAGACAAGACTATTGATACGAAAAACCCTACGGTTACATGACTCAATCTGGTGCCTATTGATATTATATTGAAAACCATCATTACCGTAGATTCGCCATCTGCCTATGAATCTGATAGTGCAATGACGACTGCACAAACGGTCAACAAACTCGCTAACCGCCTTCTACCAAGCTACTTTCTTTCCAGTAAATTGAGACCGACTATTCAATGATATCTCTCCTCTGGTTAGGTTTGGGTACAACAGATATGTTCTCGGCCTGTGTAACGGTATCGGGCAGGTTGGTGTTGAGGGTCTCTGGAGTCAGTAGCATCAGCATACCGGATGTCGCAGCCATGGCTCCGAACACGAGGTAGGGCAGCGAATCCATGTATGCCACCTGTAATCAATGAAATGTAATGATTACAATAGTTTCGTTGTAAAATGCTATTTATGAAATCAGAACTTGTTTTGTTCTGATAACTTAGAAGACATCTGGATCACTAGATCTTTTTAGATGGCGGAACGCGCAACAAATCATATCACTTGCAAGTCTTTAATGATCATGCTAACTTTATGAGCAGTTGTGGTCTTTGCCTGATCCTTTGAATAAACTCATAGGCAGGCCTATTAATTGGGTGGGGCATTTTTGAGGATTATTTGACCCCGCCTCCCCCCTAAGTGAGATTTGAAAAGATTTAGCTTCACACCGTCCCCCCCTTCTAGAACACCTCTCATAATAATTAATGGGCGCTCCCTTGTATAGTTATCATATAAAATAGCACAAACCAGTAGCGGCGTCTGTGGCGCCACCAGCTGCCCCAGGCGTCCGCAGAACGAGCACACAGCCAGTAACGTGTGTCTGAGCGACGTGGGGTACAGCTCTGACGTGTAGATGTAGATGCTGCTGAACGCCATACTGATGCACAGCTTGCCCAACAGGTTAAGACAGGTCTGCAGCCAGATGATGTCTGAAATGGTGATATAAATAAAAAGGATGATATTAAAGAATGACACTTAAAAGTTGTCTTCGGGAAAAAAAACATCTGATAGTAGTAATACGAGAGAAAGAAAAGAAATGCAGCATCTCTTAGATGGACAAATACTAATCGGGGCTGTGACAGAAAATGAAAAGTTAACATAATGATCTACTTAAACAATATCAAGTATAATTTCTTTGTTTAATTAAATTAAAACCCCTAATTTATGATATCAAAACACAAAACAATGATTTAATACTTACGTCCAGGTATAAACGGCAAACAGACTAGAGAGAGTCCACAGATGAAGAAAGCGGACATGATAGAACTCTTCCGACCGAAGCGATCCAAAGTGACGAAGCTCATGAAGTACCCAGGGATCTCGATGAGAGCAGTCAGCATGAAGTTGATGTAGCTATTGCCAGCGAGCGACACAGAGTTGATAGAGAGACCGTAGTAGATGAAGGTAACAGTGATCCACCAGAAGGAACAAACTACCAATCTAATCATTATCACTCGAGACTTCAACACTTGGAGAACAATGGAATCTGTTTTCTTCTTTTCTGGTTCAGTTTCCGGCTTATCTTGCACAATTTCGTCTTCTTCTGTCAGTTGCCTTATCGTTTCTGGCGATAGCTTCTTCTTATTAACTTCTGCCGCTTTGAATATGATTCGTGCCGCTTCCTTCTTATTCCCTTTGCTGAGCAACCATCTCACACTCTCCTCTAGGAAGAAGCAGTAGACGATGAATATAAACGACGGCACATAGAGCACTCTCGTCAATGTTCTCCATTCCGGTACTGCCCAGGCCACCAGGGCGACGAAAGCCTGGCCCAGAGCGAAGGTGCATGATATAATGTTACCACCCAGGACTCGACGCTTGAGCCCGACCATCTCTAGAGCTGGAAAATTAAATAATGAACGTAAGTACTACGGGATTTAAAGATACGTATCTTAAAATCACGAGTAATAACATAAACAATTTAAATAATGTTAAGGATTTCCTTTTTATTAAAAGCTTTTATTTAACTTATACTGACAAATTGTTAAGTCTCGCGACAAGCTTTTATTATCATGCAAATTGTATAATATATTGAGGTTATAAGTTATAACTTAAAGTTAAAATATTAAAGGAGAAATTTTTTAACTTTAAGTTAAACCTTTTTTCAAAAAGTTTTTTGATTAAAATTTATTTATACAGATCACAAACGCCATTTTTCGCCATAATTCAACGCGAAATATACTATTCTCATCATATCACCTTGATGCTCTCTCTTACTTAACTCTTTACTTAACTCTTCCATCGAGCGTTTTTCGCGTAACTGCCGCGGACTGTAAAACTCTTGAACGAACTATCATCAGCAGTTTTGCCGGACCAATACCGGAAAACCTTCAAGAAGAGAGCGTTCTCTCTTAAAAGGCCGGCAGCGCACCTTCAGCTCTTCTAATGTTGGGAGTGTCCATGGGCGACGGTAGTTGATTTCCATCAGTTGACCCGTCTGCTTGTTTTCCCCCTTTTTGTAAAAAAGAAATCCCAAGAGTCGTCTATAAACGCAATATACTTACCAAGAATAAAGCCAGAGCTGTAGACGCCGGCGCCGACAGCGGAGTCCAGGAACTCCAGCGTCACGTACATGACGTAGCTAGTGGAGAACGACCGGATCAGGCCCACCAAAGCCGGCGCCACCGCAGTACCGATCACCGCCACACGACGACCGAACCTGCAAGACCATTGTAGTCACTAGCGGCCTTGTGGGATCGCGTTCAGGACAATCGCCCGGGGCCTCACTCTTGCAGGGCTCTCGCGTCAAGCAAAAGGTCATAAGATAGCATTTTATTTGAATTTTGGCGATGAGATCCCGAATCCCGTCTCCCGGTATTGGCGGCGGTAGATAGACCGCCAAAGGGCCTCGAAAAGACCTGCCACCCGGGGTCTGCAATGGGTAAGGCCGCCACTGACTGTAGTATAAGGAATAACGAGAAACGAGAAAAAATAAGAAGATGGATCAAGTGCTGAAGCTTTATAGATCAGAAAATGTCCGTTGGGAAGTGAAATACCCCAGGGTATGCGCCAGTCTCATCCCGATAAGACTGATGGATTGAGTTGATGCCAAAAAAATTTGGTATGGATCTTTCAGCATAATCGGTTCAGTGGTTCGGGCGTGAAGTGGTAACAGACAGATAGTCAGATAGACAGACAGACATACAAAAGGACCGCCAGACAGTCACACAGACAGATATACTGGACTCACGTATCAGAAATGAATGCGGTGAGTGGCAGTGCGACGAACAGCCCCGCGCTATGCATGGATCCAACCAGCGTACGTCTCCACTCCTCGCAAGCCAGGTCGAACTGAAAAGTAAACAATTATTTATTACAAGGCGAGTAAACTCAATAAGGGAACAAAAGTGATCATAGAGTGATTCTCATTATAAAACTGCCCTGAAATTTTGTTCTTCCAACTGAAGCATGACCGTAAAGCTGCTTGGAGACAGTGGAGTACCAGCATGGAATAATTGAAATATGCATGCAATTTTAGAAGTGGTTTCACGCCAGTTATTTCAAGTGATAAAAGTGTTTTTGTTTTGTATATCATGGTACCGTATAATATCTCAATATATGTGCCAAATTTCATCAAAACCGGTCCAGAATTGTTGCGGCCTTATTTTTAATGCAAATTCCAAACCTTTAATATGTAAATGTCTAAATAGAACTAGAGATCGCCCAATGGTCGAAATTCGACCTCAGTTTCAACGACATTAGGACTACTACCTATATTTTGTGAAAAAATATTGACTATCATAATATTCTTTTCAACTCTTGTCTCTGCGACTCAGCTGATCTGAGACTGGCCGTGTAAGCATTGTCTAATAGTATCTAAGATTCAATAAAAAAAAACTATAATCCAATTTCAATTTGTCACCTTGTTATCAACAGACTTCAACCATAAATAAAAGAGTTTAATTCGTATGTAATATGTATAGGCTTGTCACTCAAAAATCTGTCATCGTTCCTAGTGTGTGTATTGTAGTGTGTGTAATGTTTTATTCAATGATATTCTATGTTACTAACGTAACTAGATTGGAAGTTTACGGTAGCAACGCGTTGCCACTTCGAAGATGCCTGCAGGCATATCTCACATACATAATGACATAACGAATATATGACTTGACATTGTCTTTTGAACAAAAAAGTGGTTACGCATTTCTGAGAATCTTTTGTAAGACATTGCTACTCTAGTATTTTAGAAACTCATTGGTTTTATTTGTTAAAAAAAATTATGATAAAAGCATAATTTCAAAATAATATTAGCTCGATGCACTCCTTCACCATATAAACTATAACTATGCAAAATTTCTTTCACCTACGTTTCCCCATTTTTCGTTAAAAGGTATACAAAGTTTTTGGCTCACGTATTAATATATAGATATGCGAAAAAAACTTACCGTATACACCATGCTATCGGTGTTTTGGTAGACCCAGCTGTTGCAGGTCTGCGTGAGTATAGGGTGGAAAGACCCCCGCTCGCAGGTGTCGTTGAGGGGGAGCAGGCGGTCGCAGGACCCCCCGTCCTCAGGGTACGCCCAGGGCCCCCACCCGTTGATCTCGAAGGTCGGGGGGTTGGACTCGCATTCTGGCACCTTGCATCTGGAAATGTTTGAAGGTCTACTTAGCTCTTTAAAGTGTCTCTAAAAAAAAGTTTCTGAAAACTTATTACTTAATAATTTAAAGTTATTTTGTTATCAGTTCCGTGGTTAAGACCATTCTTTCGACTGCATACTCGTATTTTTCGGATCTGCTGTGAAATATTATGCCGCAAAAATTCTTCGTCTATTCGATTTAATAATAATTCACCGACCGACGATGTCCGATGACGATTCACTTTCCTCCTAACGGCTAACGCAAAGACTACATTTTTGCGAAGAAAGTGAAAAAGTGGATTTTTTAAGATGGGTCCTAGTCTAGTATCGCCTATATGTATTTATATACCTAAATAGGTAAATTACTAATGAGTACTTATAAATCTATAGCTCATTCTAAAAGTTGTTGCTGGAGAAGAGAAGGATTCTCTTGCACTCTAGGTATGTTCGGACCTTTGCTTGACATGGCATAAAAAATTTACTCAATATCCTATAGAAAAAACTGAACGTCCTACAGAAAAAACTAAACTCAATTGGATGTCCTACATAAAAAGACTTGATTTAATTAGTATTCATTTCATCGTGTGACCTCCAGATTCACACGGATGGTAGTTAAGGTGACGGAGCAGGAAGCGAGCAGTTAGCAGTAAGTGGGACAAGGAGTTATCCTTATTCCGCCATAAAGGACCAGACCGACACACTCACCTCAATTGCAAGGGTTTAGCATTGTTGACAACGTATTCGCAGAGTAGACAGAACTAATAGAGTACCTCGACTTCAAACAAACGGGCGAATATACGAGAGTTGGACGCGACTGTCACTTTCAACAACCATACTTCCATACTATCTATACTTCTATACTCTTAGGGCCTGTTTCACCACTTCCTGATAAGGTGCCGGATAGGCTTATTTGACAGATTCTCCATACTACATCTGTCAAGTTAAGTGGTGGATAGCCTTATCAGGAACTGGTGAAACAGGCCATTAATATTATAAATGCGAAAGTGTGTCTGTCTGTCTGTCCATCCGTCTGTCTGTCTGTCTGTTACCTCTTCATGCCCAAACCGCTGAACCGATGTTTCTGAAATTTGTTACGGAGATACTTTGAGTCCCGGGAAAGGACATAGGATATTTTTTATCCCGGAAAAATGTACGGTTCCCGCGTGGTAAACGAATTTGCAGGAGTCATCTAGTGCTTCATAATGCGTTATGTAAGCCATACACGCTACGGTCTACCGGAGAGGTCCACCTGCGCTGAGGTAGACCGGAATGTGTGTGAGAATAGATTTTGCGCCGGTCGCCTGCGCAGGTCCAAAAAACTGCACAAGTCTATTCCCACACACATTCCGGTCTACCTGGGCAGGCATACCTGCACAGGTGGACCTCTCCGGTAGACTGTAGCGTGTATGGCTTACATTACGCATTAGGACCTGTCCACATCTCCACGTCACGACATCGTCAACGTGGAACGGTGCGGTAACGTGGCACGGTACGTTGATGTAACGTGGAAATTTACGTCAACGTATAACGTTAAATGCATGTCTTTTTTCTTCTCTTTCTCCGTTTTTAACAATAGCAGAATACGTATTGTGCGGTCCATATCTAGATCAGCGGGGCTAAAATGGTCACATTTAGCAATTCCTCTCAATCAATTCAGCAAATGAATTGTCAAAACTGTCAAACTGACAAATGTCAAATCAGTACAAAAATGAATTGCAAGCAGAGTTGCATTTTGCGATTATAGAAAAATGAATCATATTATGATTCATATCATGATTCTTCAAAGCGACCATTTTAGCCCCGCTGTAGTGAAGAATGTAGCAGTTTTACAAGGCATGGCTGATGGCGACGTACAATATTGCTATATCGTGAACGTGATGTGCATTTTACGTAATTTACACGTCACGTAAACGTACCGTCCCACGTATCGTTCCACGTTGACGACGTCGTGACGAGGAAATATGGACAGGCCCTTAGTACGGCGCGCGCCGGCCAATATGTAGTTATGTCAAACGTATAATTTTCGAGATCTCTTCTGAGTCGGCCTACTGATACCAGAGTAAACAGAACTAACTTCTCTTTACTCTGGTATTCGTAACTTAAGGGGATTTGAATGCACTGTCGTAATTTGTTATACTGTACTGTCGAGATCTTTATATTGTTATGCTATGAACTGTGTGATGTTTTAATATGATTTAAAGACCTCTCTCGACAATGGGCAAGATTATCTTGTCCGCCAACAATCCTGCCACTTGGCATTTCTATTGACCTATCAATCCCCAAGCTGCACCCGGCTGTCGCATAACAATTGAAAATCTATTGAGTCTGCGATTCCCACGCGCTCCTAGTTCTATCCAATTCAGAAATTGGGTGTTTTGAAATCAGAGAAAATAAAAGTAAATGACGTAAGAAAAAACTGTAGAAAAATAAATTATACAATTTGATCAGCATTCTTCGGTACTGTAGTAAAAATTATGATCGTAAAGTTAGCTACACTATGTTGCTACAATTATGAATAAGTACGTAAAAAAGTGAAAAGAAAACAAATCGGGCCCTTTATCTAATACGTTTTCTTTATCGCTTCTTTATAGAATCGCCAATCAAAATGTATAGAATTGACATAAGCGTTCGATAATAATATGAAGTTGACGTTCGACTCGTCTAATGACAATTCCATAGAAAAAATATAAACAGACGAACATAACTATAACGAAGTTTTGGAAGTCACGTAAAAAGTCTTGGCTAGGGGCTGTAGTGTACAAGCTCTGAGAAGGGCCGTTCTTACTGTTTCTTGCATTTTTACTGCATCTTTAAGATCTTCATTACATTCAAATAATATCTTAAGGCGAGGATAAACCCCAATTTGTTATTCCGTGACTCCCGGTTTACCTAGTTCCAATATAATAACAAAATGTTTAAAAATATGAGATATAAAGCACAATATTCAAAATACCTTAAACCATAAACATTTCAATAAAACGTAATACTTTGGCTGTAATTAATTTACAAACTCACCTCCGATAAAAATCTATTTTTTTTTTTATGAAATAAGGGGGGCAAACGAGCAAACGGGTCACCTGATGGAAAGCAACTTCCGTCGCCCATGGACACTCGCAGCATCAGAAGAGCTGCAAGTGCGTTGCCGACCTTTTAAGAGGGAATAGGGTAATAGGGGAAGGTAGGGAAGAGAAGGGAATAGTTGAGGGTATGGAAGGGAATAGGGTAGGGGTTAGGGTATTGGGCCTCAGGTAAACTCACTCACTCGGCGAAACACAGCGCAAGCACTGTTTCACGCCGGTTTTCTGTGAGAACGTGGTATTTATCCGGTCGAGCCGGCCCATTCGTGCCGAAGCATGGCTCTCCCACGTATTTCTCCCACTATTTCATCGAAATATAAGTATTAACTAGGATAATTATACATTTTATTTGAATAAATTGTTAGTAAATCTATATTAAAAACTCCTTAACCGAACAATTTTGTTTCTTAATATTAATTTCCAAAGATATTTAAAAAAAAAACCGGCCAAGTGCGAGTCGGACTCGCGCACCGAGGGTTCCGTACAAACCTGCAAGGTTTACAAAGTTCGTTCATTACGACAATCGAGTCATAACTATGGTATTTTTATTGCAAAATGAAATTCATAACATTACAATGGGGAAAGATGGAGGAGCATAAATTTAAGACAAAGATCTCTTTATCGTTTAAGTAATCCTTTATTTTATATTAACACATATCATTTATCTATAATATAACTGAAACACTTATACTAGCCTTGCAGCAGACTATCGGCGGCGGCGGCGGTCGGTCGCGACTTGCGGTATCAATGGTTGTACGAGTACTTTTGCGTTTTGCGTTTTTGCGTTGACTTAGATTTTTTTTTTTCACGGGTTAAAGGCAATTAGATCTAAGTATTTGATATGAATTTCAACTTGATAGCTCTACGCGTTCATGAGGAAAAAAGTAATAAGTTTATATTTATTAAAAAATATATATTTTGTAATGTAACTAAAAATTTAAGGTTTTCGGAATTTTTCCTTTATGTGTGCTATAAAACGTTGCTTCATGCCAAATTTCAAGATTCTAGGTCGACTGGAAGTACCCTTTAGGTTTTGATTCCCTTGCGAGTACTTGCGAGTTTCAAAATATGCAGCTTAAATTGCTGTTTCTTTTGATTGCGTTGACATAGAAGTTTGATTTTGTTACAGCTTAAAGGTATTATAGACCTGAGTATTTGGTATGAATTTCAATTTAATACCTCTACGCGTTTATGAGGAAATGGGTAGTAAGTTTAAAATTATTAAAAAACCGGCCAAGTGCGAGTCGGACTCGCGCACCGAGGGTTCCGTACAAAGATCTAAGTATTTGATATGAATTTCAACTTGATAGCTCTACGCGTTCATGAGGAAAAAAGTAATAAGTTTATATTTATTAAAAAATATATATTTTGTAATGTAACTAAAAATTTAAGGTTTTCGGAATTTTTCCTTTATGTGTGCTATAAAACGTTGCTTCATGCCAAATTTCAAGATTCTAGGTCGACTGGAAGTACCCTTTAGGTTTTGATTCCCTTGCGAGTACTTGCGAGTTTCAAAATATGCAGCTTAAATTGCTGTTTCTTTTGATTGCGTTGACATAGAAGTTTGATTTTGTTACAGCTTAAAGGTATTATAGACCTGAGTATTTGTTACGAATTTCAATTTAATACCTCTACGCGTTTATGAGGAAATGGGTAGTAAGTTTAAAATTATTAAAAAAAAAATATTATGTGATGTAACTAAAAATTTATGGTTTTCGTAATTTTTCCTTTATCTATGCTATAAGACGTTGCTTCGTACCAAATTTCAAGATTCTGAGTTCACGGGAAGCACCCTGTAGGTTTTGATTCCCTTGCAAGTGTCGAAAATTTGCGGCATAAACGGCTGTATCTTTTGATTGCGTTGGCTTAGAAGTTTGATTTTTTCACAGCTTCAAGGGACAGTAGACCTGAGTAATTGATATAAATTTCAGCTTCATACCTCCATGCGTTCCTGAGAAAAAGGGTCTTGACAGATGGACGGACGGACAGACGGACAACAAAGTGATCCTATAAGGGTTCCGTTTTTTCCTTTTGAGGTACGGAACCCTAAAAATATATATTATGTGATGTAACTAAAAATTTATGGTTTTCGTAATTTTTCCTTTATCTATGCTATAAGACGTTGCTTCGTACCAAATTTCAAGATTCTGAGTTCACGGGAAGCACCCTGTAGGTTTTGATTCCCTTGCAAGTGTCGAAAATTTGCGGCATAAACGGCTGTATCTTTTGATTGCGTTGGCTTAGAAGTTTGATTTTTTCAC